>NC_137238.1:0-1405721 GCF_051294905.1 Botryllus schlosseri
TTCCGTCGATATCGCTCCCTGTCCGTGTCGGAGACCCGTAAAAGAGGTCTGTCCCTGTTGTAGGCCCTGCACCAGACAACCACAGCGAAATTCGGGACCTCAAACAGTGTCACGGCCCCGTAATTGTCGGTCAAAATTCAAAAAATGGTCAAAAACCGTGTTTCGGCGGGTACTGCTCCGTCGATATCGCTCCCTGTCCGTGTCGGAGACCCGTAAAAGAGGTCTGTCCCTGTTGTAGGGCCCTGCACCAGACAACCACAGCGAAATTCGGGACCTCAAACAGTGTCACGGCCCCGTAGTTGTCGCGCAAAATTCAAAAAATGGTCAAAAACCGTGTTTCGGCGGGTACTGCTCCGTCGATATCGCTCCCTGTCCGTGTCGGAGACCCGTAAAAGAGGTCTGTCCCTGTTGTAGGCCCTGCACCAGACAACCACAGCGAAATTCGGGACCTCAAACAGTGTCACGGCCCCGTAATTGTCGGTCAAAATTCAGAAAATGGTCAAAAAACCGTGTTTCGGCGGGTACTGCTCCGTCGATATCGCTCCCTGTCCGTGTCGGAGACCCGCTAAAAGAGGTCTGTCCCTGTTGTAGGCCCTGCACCAGACAACCACAGCGAAATTCGGGACCTCAAACAGTGTCACGGCCCCGTAGTTGTCGCGCAAAATTCAAAAAATGGTCAAAAACCGTGTTTCGGCGGGTACTGCTCCGTCGATATCGCTCCCTGTCCGTGTCGGAGACCCGTAAAAGAGGTCTGTCCCTGTTGTAGGCCCTGCACCAGACAACCACAGCGAAATTCGGGACCTCAAACAGTGTCACGGCCCCGTAATTGTCGGTCAAAATTCAAAAAATGGTCAAAAACCGTGTTTCGGCGGGTACTGCTCCGTCGATATCGCTCCCTGTCCGTGTCGGAGACCCGTAAAAGAGGTCTGTCCCTGTTGTAGGCCCTGCACCAGACAACCACAGCGAAATTCGGGACCTCAAACAGTGTCACGGCCCCGTAGTTGTCGCGCAAAATTCAAAAAATGGTCAAAAACCGTGTTTCGGCGGGTACTGCTCCGTCGATATCGCTCCCTGTCCGTGTCGGAGACCCGTAAAAGAGGTCTGTCCCTGTTGTAGGCCCTGCACCAGACAACCACAGCGAAATTCGGGACCTCAAACAGTGTCACGGCCCCGTAGTTGTCGCGCAAAATTCAAAAAATGGTCAAAAACCGTGTTTCGGCGGGTACTGCTCCGTCGATATCGCTCCCTGTCCGTGTCGGAGACCCGTAAAAGAGGTCTGTCCCTGTTGTAGGCCCTGCACCAGACAACCACAGCGAAATTCAGGACCTCAAACAGTGTCACGGCCCCGTAGTTGTCGCGCAAAATTCAAAAAATGGTCAAAAACCGTGTTTCGGCGGGTACTGCTCCGTCGATATCGCTCCCTGTCCGTGTCGGAGACCCGTAAAAGAGGTCTGTCCCTGTTGTAGGCCCTGCACCAGACAACCACAGCGAAATTCGGGACCTCAAACAGTGTCACGGCCCCGTAGTTGTCGCGCAAAATTCAAAAAATTGGTCAAAAACCGTGTTTCGGCGGGTACTGCTCCGTCGATATCGCTCCCTGTCCGTGTCGGAGACCCGTAAAAGAGGTCTGTCCCTGTTGTAGGCCCTGCACCAGACAACCACAGCGAAATTCGGGACCTCAAACAGTGTCACGGCCCCGTAGTTGTCGCGCAAAATTCAAAAAATGGTCAAAAACCGTGTTTCGGCGGGTACTGCTCTGTCGATATCGCTCCCTGTCCGTGTCGGAGACCCGTAAAAGAGGTCTGTCCCTGTTGTAGGCCCTGCACCAGACAACCACAGCGAAATTCGGGACCTCAAACAGTGTCACGGCCCCGTAATTGTCGGTCAAAATTCAAAAAATGGTCAAAAACCGTGTTTCGGGGGTACTGCTCCGTCGATATCGCTCCCTGTCCGTGTCGGAGACCCGTAAAAGAGGTCTGTCCCTGTTGTAGGCCCTGCACCAGACAACCACAGCGAAATTCGGGACCTCAAACAGTGTCACGGCCCCGTAGTTGTCGCGCAAAATTCAAAAAATGGTCAAAAACCGTGTTTCGGCGGGTACTGCTCCGTCGATATCGCTCCCTGTCCGTGTCGGAGACCCGTAAAAGAGGTCTGTCCCTGTTGTAGGCCCTGCACCAGACAACCACAGCGAAATTCGGGACCTCAAACAGTGTCACGGCCCCGTAGTTGTCGCGCAAAATTCAAAAAATGGTCAAAAACCGTGTTTCGGCGGGTACTGCTCCGTCGATATCGCTCCCTGTCCGTGTCGGAGACCCGTAAAAGAGGTCTGTCCCTGTTGTAGGCCCTGCACCAGACAACCACAGCGAAATTCAGGACCTCAAACAGTGTCACGGCCCCGTAGTTGTCGCGCAAAATTCAAAAAATGGTCAAAAACCGTGTTTCGGCGGGTACTGCTCCGTCGATATCGCTCCCTGTCCGTGTCGGAGACCCGTAAAAGAGGTCTGTCCCTGTTGTAGGCCCTGCACCAGACAACCACAGCGAAATTCGGGACCTCAAACAGTGTCACGATCCCGTAATTGTCGGTCAAAATTCAAAAAAATGGTCAAAAACCGTGTTTCGGCGGGTACTGCTCCGTCGATATCGCTCCCTGTCCGTGTCGGAGACCCGTAAAAGAGGTCTGTCCCTGTTGTAGGCCCTGCACCAGACAACCACAGCGAAATTCGGGACCTCAAACAGTGTCACGGCCCCGTAATTGTCGGTCAAAATTCAAAAAATGGTCAAAAACCGTGTTTCGGCGGGTACTGCTCCGTCGATATCGCTCCCTGTCCGTGTCGGAGACCCGTAAAAGAGGTCTGTCCCTGTTGTAGGCCCTGCACCAGACAACCACAGCGAAATTCAGGACCTCAAACAGTGTCACGGCCCCGTAGTTGTCGCGCAAAATTCAAAAAATGGTCAAAAACCGTGTTTCGGCGGGTACTGCTCCGTCGATATCGCTCCCTGTCCGTGTCGGAGACCCGTAAAAGAGGTCTGTCCCTGTTGTAGGCCCTGCACCAGACAACCACAGCGAAATTCGGGACCTCAAACAGTGTCACGGCCCCGTAGTTGTCGCGCAAAATTCAAAAAATGGTCAAAAACCGTGTTTCGGCGGGTACTGCTCCGTCGATATCGCTCCCTGTCCGTGTCGGAGACCCGTAAAAGAGGTCTGTCCCTGTTGTAGGCCCTGCACCAGACAACCACAGCGAAATTCGGGACCTCAAACAGTGTCACGGCCCCGTAGTTGTCGCGCAAAATTCAAAAAATGGTCAAAAACCGTGTTTCGGCGGGTACTGCTCCGTCGATATCGCTCCCTGTCCGTGTCGGAGACCCGTAAAAGAGGTCTGTCCCTGTTGTAGGCCCTGCACCAGACAACCACAGCGAAATTCGGGACCTCAAACAGTGTCACGGCCCCGTAGTTGTCGCGCAAAATTCAAAAAATGGTCAAAAACCGTGTTTCGGCGGGTACTGCTCCGTCGATATCGCTCCCTGTCCGTGTCGGAGACCCGTAAAAGAGGTCTGTCCCTGTTGTAGGCCCTGCACCAGACAACCACAGCGAAATTCGGGACCTCAAACAGTGTCACGGCCCCGTAATTGTCGGTCAAAATTCAAAAAATGGTCAAAAACCGTGTTTCGGCGGGTACTGCTCCGTCGATATCGCTCCCTGTCCGTGTCGGAGACCCGTAAAAGAGGTCTGTCCCTGTTGTAGGCCCTGCACCAGACAACCACAGCGAAATTCAGGACCTCAAACAGTGTCACGGCCCCGTAGTTGTCGCGCAAAATTCAAAAAATGGTCAAAAACCGTGTTTCGGCGGGTACTGCTCCGTCGATATCGCTCCCTGTCCGTGTCGGAGACCCGTAAAAGAGGTCTGTCCCTGTTGTAGGCCCTGCACCAGACAACCACAGCGAAATTCGGGACCTCAAACAGTGTCACGGCCCCGTAGTTGTCGCGCAAAATTCAAAAAATGGTCAAAAACCGTGTTTCGGCGGGTACTGCTCCGTCGATATCGCTCCCTGTCCGTGTCGGAGACCCGTAAAAGAGGTCTGTCCCTGTTGTAGGCCCTGCACCAGACAACCACAGCGAAATTCGGGACCTCAAACAGTGTCACGGCCCCGTAGTTGTCGCGCAAAATTCAAAAAATGGTCAAAAACCGTGTTTCGGCGGGTACTGCTCCGTCGATATCGCTCCCTGTCCGTGTCGGAGACCCGTAAAAGAGGTCTGTCCCTGTTGTAGGCCCTGCACCAGACAACCACAGCGAAATTCGGGACCTCAAACAGTGTCACGGCCCCGTAGTTGTCGCGCAAAATTCAAAAAATGGTCAAAAACCGTGTTTCGGCGGGTACTGCTCCGTCGATATCGCTCCCTGTCCGTGTCGGAGACCCGTAAAAGAGGTCTGTCCCTGTTGTAGGCCCTGCACCAGACAACCACAGCGAAATTCGGGACCTCAAACAGTGTCACGGCCCCGTAGTTGTCGCGCAAAATTCAAAAAATGGTCAAAAACCGTGTTTCGGCGGGTACTGCTCCGTCGATATCGCTCCCTGTCCGTGTCGGAGACCCGTAAAAGAGGTCTGTCCCTGTTGTAGGCCCTGCACCAGACAACCACAGCGAAATTCGGGACCTCAAACAGTGTCACGGCCCCGTAGTTGTCGCGCAAAATTCAAAAAATGGTCAAAAACCGTGTTTCGGCGGGTACTGCTCCGTCGATATCGCTCCCTGTCCGTGTCGGAGACCCGTAAAAGAGGTCTGTCCCTGTTGTAGGCCCTGCACCAGACAACCACAGCGAAATTCGGGACCTCAAACAGTGTCACGGCCCCGTAATTGTCGGTCAAAATTCAAAAAATGGTCAAAAACCGTGTTTCGGCGGGTACTGCTCCGTCGATATCGCTCCCTGTCCGTGTCGGAGACCCGTAAAAGAGGTCTGTCCCTGTTGTAGGCCCTGCACCAGACAACCACAGCGAAATTCAGGACCTCAAACAGTGTCACGGCCCCGTAGTTGTCGCGCAAAATTCAAAAAATGGTCAAAAACCGTGTTTCGGCGGGTACTGCTCCGTCGATATCGCTCCCTGTCCGTGTCGGAGACCCGTAAAAGAGGTCTGTCCCTGTTGTAGGCCCTGCACCAGACAACCACAGCGAAATTCGGGACCTCAAACAGTGTCACGGCCCCGTAGTTGTCGCGCAAAATTCAAAAAATGGTCAAAAACCGTGTTTCGGCGGGTACTGCTCCGTCGATATCGCTCCCTGTCCGTGTCGGAGACCCGTAAAAGAGGTCTGTCCCTGTTGTAGGCCCTGCACCAGACAACCACAGCGAAATTCGGGACCTCAAACAGTGTCACGGCCCCGTAGTTGTCGCGCAAAATTCAAAAAATGGTCAAAAACCGTGTTTCGGCGGGTACTGCTCCGTCGATATCGCTCCCTGTCCGTGTCGGAGACCCGTAAAAGAGGTCTGTCCCTGTTGTAGGCCCTGCACCAGACAACCACAGCGAAATTCGGGACCTCAAACAGTGTCACGGCCCCGTAATTGTCGGTCAAAATTCAAAAAATGGTCAAAAACCGTGTTTCGGCGGGTACTGCTCCGTCGATATCGCTCCCTGTCCGTGTCGGAGACCCGTAAAAGAGGTCTGTCCCTGTTGTAGGCCCTGCACCAGACAACCACAGCGAAATTCGGGACCTCAAACAGTGTCACGGCCCCGTAGTTGTCGCGCAAAATTCAAAAAATGGTCAAAAACCGTGTTTCGGCGGGTACTGCTCCGTCGATATCGCTCCCTGTCCGTGTCGGAGACCCGTAAAAGAGGTCTGTCCCTGTTGTAGGCCCTGCACCAGACAACCACAGCGAAATTCGGGACCTCAAACAGTGTCACGGCCCCGTAGTTGTCGCGCAAAATTCAAAAAATGGTCAAAAACCGTGTTTCGGCGGGTACTGCTCCGTCGATATCGCTCCCTGTCCGTGTCGGAGACCCGTAAAAGTGGTCTGTCCCTGTTGTAGGCCCTACACCAGACAACCACAGCGAAATTCGGGACCTCAAACAGTGTCACGGCCCCGTAGTTGTCGCGCAAAATTCAAAAAATGGTCAAAAACCGTGTTTCGGCGGGTACTGCTCCGTCGATATCGCTCCCTGTCCGTGTCGGAGACCCGTAAAAGAGGTCTGTCCCTGTTGTAGGCCCTGCACCAGACAACCACAGCGAAATTCGGGACCTCAAACAGTGTCACGGCCCCGTAATTGTCGGTCAAAATTCAAAAAATGGTCAAAAACCGTGTTTCGGCGGGTACTGCTCCGTCGATATCGCTCCCTGTCCGTGTCGGAGACCCGTAAAAGAGGTCTGTCCCTGTTGTAGGCCCTGCACCAGACAACCACAGCGAAATTCGGGACCTCAAACAGTGTCACGGCCCCGTAGTTGTCGCGCAAAATTCAAAAAATGGTCAAAAACCGTGTTTCGGCGGGTACTGCTCCGTCGATATCGCTCCCTGTCCGTGTCGGAGACCCGTAAAAGAGGTCTGTCCCTGTTGTAGGCCCTGCACCAGACAACCACAGCGAAATTCGGGACCTCAAACAGTGTCACGGCCCCGTAATTGTCGGTCAAAATTCAAAAAATGGTCAAAAACCGTGTTTCGGCGGGTACTGCTCCGTCGATATCGCTCCCTGTCCGTGTCGGAGACCCGTAAAAGAGGTCTGTCCCTGTTGTAGGCCCTGCACCAGACAACCACAGCGAAATTCGGGACCTCAAACAGTGTCACGGCCACGTAGTTGTCGCGCAAAATTCAAAAAATGGTCAAAAAACCGTGTTTCGGCGGGTACTGCTCCGTCGATATCGCTCCCTGTCCGTGTCGGAGACCCGTAAAAGAGTTCTGTCCCTGTCGTAGGCCCTGCACCAGACAACCACAGCGAAATTCGGGACCTCAAACAGTGTCACGGCCCCGTAGTTGTCGCGCAAAATTCAAAAAATGGTCAAAAACCGTGTTTCGGCGGGTACTGCTCCGTCGATATCGCTCCCTGTCCGTGTCGGAGACCCGTAAAAGAGGTCTGTCCCTGTTGTAGGCCCTGCACCAGACAACCACAGCGAAATTCAGGACCTCAAACAGTGTCACGGCCCCGTAGTTGTCGCGCAAAATTCATAAAATGGTCAAAAACCGTGTTTCGGCGGGTACTGCTCCGTCGATATCGCTCCCTGTCCGTGTCGGAGACCCGTAAAAGAGGTCTGTCCCTGTTGTAGGCCCTGCACCAGACAACCACAGCGAAATTCGGGACCTCAAACAGTGTCACGGCCCCGTAATTGTCGGTCAAAATTCAAAAAATGGTCAAAAACCGTGTTTCGGCGGGTACTGCTCCGTCGATATCGCTCCCTGTCCGTGTCGGAGACCCGTAAAAGAGGTCTGTCCCTGTTGTAGGCCCTGCACCAGACAACCACAGCGAAATTCGGGACCTCAAACAGTGTCACGGCCCCGTAATTGTCGGTCAAAATTCAAAAAATGGTCAAAAACCGTGTTTCGGCGGGTACTGCTATGTCGATATTGCTCCCTGTCCGTGTCGGAGACCCGTAAAAGAGGTCTGTCCCTGTTGTAGGCCCTGCACCAGACAACCACAGCGAAATTCAGGACCTCAAACAGTGTCACGGCCCCGTAGTTGTCGCGCAAAATTCAAAAAATGGTCAAAAACCGTGTTTCGGCGGGTACTGCTCCGTCGATATCGCTCCCTGTCCGTGTCGGAGACCCGTAAAAGAGGTCTGTCCCTGTTGTAGGCCCTGCACCAGACAACCACAGCGAAATTCGGGACCTCAAACAGTGTCACGGCCCCGTAGTTGTCGCGCAAAATTCAAAAAATGGTCAAAAACCGTGTTTCGGCGGGTACTGCTCCGTCGATATCGCTCCCTGTCCGTGTCGGAGACCCGTAAAAGAGGTCTGTCCCTGTTGTAGGCCCTGCACCAGACAACCACAGCGAAATTCGGGACCTCAAACAGTGTCACGGCCCCGTAATTGTCGGTCAAAATTCAAAAAATGGTCAAAAACCGTGTTTCGGCGGGTACTGCTCCGTCGATATCGCTCCCTGTCCGTGTCGGAGACCCGTAAAAGAGGTCTGTCCCTGTTGTAGGCCCTGCACCAGACAACCACAGCGAAATTCGGGACCTCAAACAGTGTCACGGCCCCGTAGTTGTCGCGCAAAATTCAAAAAATGGTCAAAAACCGTGTTTCGGCGGGTACTGCTCCGTCGATATCGCTCCCTGTCCGTGTCGGAGACCCGTAAAAGAGGTCTGTCCCTGTTGTAGGCCCTGCACCAGACAACCACAGCGAAATTCGGGACCTCAAACAGTGTCACGGCCCCGTAGTTGTCGCGCAAAATTCAAAAAATGGTCAAAAACCGTGTTTCGGCGGGTACTGCTCCGTCGATATCGCTCCCTGTCCGTGTCGGAGACCCGTAAAAGTGGTCTGTCCCTGTTGTAGGCCCTGCACCAGACAACCACAGCGAAATTCGGGACCTCAAACAGTGTCACGCCCCGTAGTTGTCGCGCAAAATTCAAAAAATGGTCAAAAACCGTGTTTCGGCGGGTACTGCTCCGTCGATATCGCTCCCTGTCCGTGTCGGAGACCCGTAAAAGAGGTCTGTCCCTGTTGTAGGCCCTGCACCAGACAACCACAGCGAAATTCGGGACCTCAAACAGTGTCACGGCCCCGTAATTGTCGGTCAAAATTCAAAAAATGGTCAAAAACCGTGTTTCGGCGGGTACTGCTCCGTCGATATCGCTCCCTGTCCGTGTCGGAGACCCGTAAAAGAGGTCTGTCCCTGTTGTAGGCCCTGCACCAGACAACCACAGCGAAATTCGGGACCTCAAACAGTGTCACGGCCCCGTAGTTGTCGCGCAAAATTCAAAAAATGGTCAAAAACCGTGTTTCGGCGGGTACTGCTCCGTCGATATCGCTCCCTGTCCGTGTCGGAGACCCGTAAAAGAGGTCTGTCCCTGTTGTAGGCCCTGCACCAGACAACCACAGCGAAATTCGGGACCTCAAACAGTGTCACGGCCCCGTAATTGTCGGTCAAAATTCAAAAAATGGTCAAAAACCGTGTTTCGGCGGGTACTGCTCCGTCGATATCGCTCCCTGTCCGTGTCGGAGACCCGTAAAAGAGGTCTGTCCCTGTTGTAGGCCCTGCACCAGACAACCACAGCGAAATTCGGGACCTCAAACAGTGTCACGGCCACGTAGTTGTCGCGCAAAATTCAAAAAATGGTCAAAAACCGTGTTTCGGCGGGTACTGCTCCGTCGATATCGCTCCCTGTCCGTGTCGGAGACCCGTAAAAGAGTTCTGTCCCTGTCGTAGGCCCTGCACCAGACAACCACAGCGAAATTCGGGACCTCAAACAGTGTCACGGCCCCGTAGTTGTCGCGCAAAATTCAAAAAATGGTCAAAAACCGTGTTTCGGCGGGTACTGCTCCGTCGATATCGCTCCCTGTCCGTGTCGGAGACCCGTAAAAGAGGTCTGTCCCTGTTGTAGGCCCTGCACCAGACAACCACAGCGAAATTCAGGACCTCAAACAGTGTCACGGCCCCGTAGTTGTCGCGCAAAATTCATAAAATGGTCAAAAACCGTGTTTCGGCGGGTACTGCTCCGTCGATATCGCTCCCTGTCCGTGTCGGAGACCCGTAAAAGAGGTCTGTCCCTGTTGTAGGCCCTGCACCAGACAACCACAGCGAAATTCGGGACCTCAAACAGTGTCACGGCCCCGTAATTGTCGGTCAAAATTCAAAAAATGGTCAAAAACCGTGTTTCGGCGGGTACTGCTCCGTCGATATCGCTCCCTGTCCGTGTCGGAGACCCGTAAAAGAGGTCTGTCCCTGTTGTAGGCCCTGCACCAGACAACCACAGCGAAATTCGGGACCTCAAACAGTGTCACGGCCCCGTAATTGTCGGTCAAAATTCAAAAAATGGTCAAAAACCGTGTTTCGGCGGGTACTGCTATGTCGATATTGCTCCCTGTCCGTGTCGGAGACCCGTAAAAGAGGTCTGTCCCTGTTGTAGGCCCTGCACCAGACAACCACAGCGAAATTCAGGACCTCAAACAGTGTCACGGCCCCGTAGTTGTCGCGCAAAATTCAAAAAATGGTCAAAAACCGTGTTTCGGCGGGTACTGCTCCGTCGATATCGCTCCCTGTCCGTGTCGGAGACCCGTAAAAGAGGTCTGTCCCTGTTGTAGGCCCTGCACCAGACAACCACAGCGAAATTCGGGACCTCAAACAGTGTCACGGCCCCGTAGTTGTCGCGCAAAATTCAAAAAATGGTCAAAAACCGTGTTTCGGCGGGTACTGCTCCGTCGATATCGCTCCCTGTCCGTGTCGGAGACCCGTAAAAGAGGTCTGTCCCTGTTGTAGGCCCTGCACCAGACAACCACAGCGAAATTCGGGACCTCAAACAGTGTCACGGCCCCGTAGTTGTCGCGCAAAATTCAAAAAATGGTCAAAAACCGTGTTTCGGCGGGTACTGCTCCGTCGATATCGCTCCCTGTCCGTGTCGGAGACCCGTAAAAGAGGTCTGTCCCTGTTGTAGGCCCTGCACCAGACAACCACAGCGAAATTCGGGACCTCAAACAGTGTCACGGCCCCGTAATTGTCGCGCAAAATTCAAAAAATGGTCAAAAACCGTGTTTCGGCGGGTACTGCTCCGTCGATATCGCTCCCTGTCCGTGTCGGAGACCCGTAAAAGAGGTCTGTCCCTGTTGTAGGCCCTGCACCAGACAACCACAGCGAAATTCGGGACCTCAAACAGTGTCACGGCCACGTAGTTGTCGCGCAAAATTCAAAAAATGGTCAAAAACCGTGTTTCGGCGGGTACTGCTCCGTCGATATCGCTCCCTGTCCGTGTCGGAGACCCGTAAAAGAGTTCTGTCCCTGTCGTAGGCCCTGCACCAGACAACCACAGCGAAATTCGGGACCTCAAACAGTGTCACGGCCCCGTAGTTGTCGCGCAAAATTCAAAAAATGGTCAAAAACCGTGTTTCGGCGGGTACTGCTCCGTCGATATCGCTCCCTGTCCGTGTCGGAGACCCGTAAAAGAGGTCTGTCCCTGTTGTAGGCCCTGCACCAGACAACCACAGCGAAATTCAGGACCTCAAACAGTGTCACGGCCCCGTAGTTGTCGCGCAAAATTCAAAAAATGGTCAAAAACCGTGTTTCGGCGGGTACTGCTCCGTCGATATCGCTCCCTGTCCGTGTCGGAGACCCGTAAAAGAGGTCTGTCCCTGTTGTAGGCCCTGCACCAGACAACCACAGCGAAATTCGGGACCTCAAACAGTGTCACGGCCCCGTAATTGTCGGTCAAAATTCAAAAAATGGTCAAAAACCGTGTTTCGGCGGGTACTGCTCCGTCGATATCGCTCCCTGTCCGTGTCGGAGACCCGTAAAAGAGGTCTGTCCCTGTTGTAGGCCCTGCACCAGACAACCACAGCGAAATTCGGGACCTCAAACAGTGTCACGGCCCCGTAATTGTCGGTCAAAATTCAAAAAATGGTCAAAAACCGTGTTTCGGCGGGTACTGCTATGTCGATATTGCTCCCTGTCCGTGTCGGAGACCCGTAAAAGAGGTCTGTCCCTGTTGTAGGCCCTGCACCAGACAACCACAGCGAAATTCAGGACCTCAAACAGTGTCACGGCCCCGTAGTTGTCGCGCAAAATTCAAAAAATGGTCAAAAACCGTGTTTCGGCGGGTACTGCTCCGTCGATATCGCTCCCTGTCCGTGTCGGAGACCCGTAAAAGAGGTCTGTCCCTGTTGTAGGCCCTGCACCAGACAACCACAGCGAAATTCGGGACCTCAAACAGTGTCACGGCCCCGTAGTTGTCGCGCAAAATTCAAAAAATGGTCAAAAACCGTGTTTCGGCGGGTACTGCTCCGTCGATATCGCTCCCTGTCCGTGTCGGAGACCCGTAAAAGAGGTCTGTCCCTGTTGTAGGCCCTGCACCAGACAACCACAGCGAAATTCGGGACCTCAAACAGTGTCACGGCCCCGTAGTTGTCGCGCAAAATTCAAAAAATGGTCAAAAACCGTGTTTCGGCGGGTACTGCTCCGTCGATATCGCTCCCTGTCCGTGTCGGAGACCCGTAAAAGAGGTCTGTCCCTGTTGTAGGCCCTGCACCAGACAACCACAGCGAAATTCGGGACCTCAAACAGTGTCACGGCCCCGTAATTGTCGCGCAAAATTCAAAAAATGGTCAAAAACCGTGTTTCGGCGGGTACTGCTCCGTCGATATCGCTCCCTGTCCGTGTCGGAGACCCGTAAAAGAGGTCTGTCCCTGTTGTAGGCCCTGCACCAGACAACCACAGCGAAATTCGGGACCTCAAACAGTGTCACGGCCCCGTAATTGTCGGTCAAAATTCAAAAAATGGTCAAAAACCGTGTTTCGGCGGGTACTGCTCCGTCGATATCGCTCCCTGTATGTGTCGGAGACCCGTAAAAGAGGTCTGTCCCTGTTGTAGGCCCTGCACCAGACAACCACAGCGAAATTCGGGACCTCAAACAGTGTCACGGCCCCGTAGTTGTCGCGCAAAATTCAAAAAATGGTCAAAAACCGTGTTTCGGCGGGTACTGCTCCGTCGATATCGCTCCCTGTCCGTGTCGGAGACCCGTAAAAGAGGTCTGTCCCTGTTGTAGGCCCTGCACCAGACAACCACAGCGAAATTCGGGACCTCAAACAGTGTCACGGCCCCGTAGTTGTCGCGCAAAATTCAAAAAATGGTCAAAAACCGTGTTTCGGCGGGTACTGCTCCGTCGATATCGCTCCCTGTCCGTGTCGGAGACCCGTAAAAGAGGTCTGTCCCTGTTGTAGGCCCTGCACCAGACAACCACAGCGAAATTCGGGACCTCAAACAGTGTCACGGCCCCGTAATTGTCGGTCAAAATTCAAAAAATGGTCAAAAACCGTGTTTCGGCGGGTACTGCTCCGTCGATATCGCTCCCTGTCCGTGTCGGAGACCCGTAAAAGAGGTCTGTCCCTGTTGTAGGCCCTGCACCAGACAACCACAGCGAAATTCAGGACCTCAAACAGTGTCACGGCCCCGTAGTTGTCGCGCAAAATTCAAAAAATGGTCAAAAACCGTGTTTCGGCGGGTACTGCTCCGTCGATATCGCTCCCTGTCCGTGTCGGAGACCCGTAAAAGAGGTCTGTCCCTGTTGTAGGCCCTGCACCAGACAACCACAGCGAAATTCGGGACCTCAAACAGTGTCACGGCCCCGTAGTTGTCGCGCAAAATTCAAAAAATGGTCAAAAACCGTGTTTCGGCGGGTACTGCTCCGTCGATATCGCTCCCTGTCCGTGTCGGAGACCCGTAAAAGAGGTCTGTCCCTGTTGTAGGCCCTGCACCAGACAACCACAGCGAAATTCGGGACCTCAAACAGTGTCACGGCCCCGTAATTGTCGGTCAAAATTCAAAAAATGGTCAAAAACCGTGTTTCGGCGGGTACTGCTCCGTCGATATCGCTCCCTGTCCGTGTCGGAGACCCGTAAAAGAGGTCTGTCCCTGTTGTAGGCCCTGCACCAGACAACCACAGCGAAATTCGGGACCTCAAACAGTGTCACGGCCCCGTAGTTGTCGCGCAAAATTCAAAAAATGGTCAAAAACCGTGTTTCGGCGGGTACTGCTCCGTCGATATCGCTCCCTGTCCGTGTCGGAGACCCGTAAAAGAGGTCTGTCCCTGTTGTAGGCCCTGCACCAGACAACCACAGCGAAATTCGGGACCTCAAACAGTGTCACGGCCCCGTAGTTGTCGCGCAAAATTCAAAAAATGGTCAAAAACCGTGTTTCGGCGGGTACTGCTCCGTCGATATCGCTCCCTGTCCGTGTCGGAGACCCGTAAAAGAGGTCTGTCCCTGTTGTAGGCCCTGCACCAGACAACCACAGCGAAATTCGGGACCTCAAACAGTGTCACGGCCCCGTAATTGTCGGTCAAAATTCAAAAAATGGTCAAAAACCGTGTTTCGGCGGGTACTGCTCCGTCGATATCGCTCCCTGTCCGTGTCGGAGACCCGTAAAAGAGGTCTGTCCCTGTTGTAGGCCCTGCACCAGACAACCACAGCGAAATTCGGGACCTCAAACAGTGTCACGGCCCCGTAGTTGTCGCGCAAAATTCAAAAAATGGTCAAAAACCGTGTTTCGGCGGGTACTGCTCCGTCGATATCGCTCCCTGTCCGTGTCGGAGACCCGTAAAAGAGGTCTGTCCCTGTTGTAGGCCCTGCACCAGACAACCACAGCGAAATTCGGGACCTCAAACAGTGTCACGGCCCCGTAATTGTCGGTCAAAATTCAAAAAATGGTCAAAAACCGTGTTTCGGCGCGTACTGCTCCGTCGATATAGCAAGTAGTACGTGTACGAGACCCGTAAAAGAGGTTTGCGCGTCTTGTAGGCCTAGCACACGACAACTGCAGCGAGATTTAGGACCTTAAACAGTGTCAACAACCGCCCAAAATGAATAAAAATCGTCAAAAAACGTGTTTCGGCGGGCCCCAGACCGATTTTCGAGAAAAAAAATTTCGGGCATTCTATGACGTAATAATGACCCGGGAATCTCTTTTTTCAGAAAATTCTCGCCGCGCGCTCATATGCTATTGAACTGTCGCGTTAGAAGGACGTTTGGAGTGGATTACCGTGCATCAAGAACATTTATTGGAATCTCAAGTCACCGGGTGAGTGAAAATTTCTTCTAGTTGTGAAATCCACATACTTTAGCGTGGCGCGATTAGGCAAAATAGCTTTTCCCGAGTCCAAAATCGTTGGATTTTGGGCCATAACTAGTCCCCGTAACTCGTCTCTATCTCAGCGCCTGTAACTTCGATTTGGTCAATTTCTTTTTTATTGCATTCGTCTCTCGGCGCCAATTCGATCGCGGGGTCGTTTTTTCGTCTGCTGCATACACGAGCCCAGATATTGGACGAAACGTCCCGAAAAAAATCCCTATACTTAACACGGCGCGATTTTGCGGAAGTCCAACTTCCCATAAGAATGTATGGACCGGTTTTCGTGCCGTATCTACTCTCTGGGACGGCCCAGAATGACGAACGACGCACCGACGTGTTGGTATTCGCGCCCCGGTCACATCGGTGTGCGGCTCGACGATGTCCGACCTGAGGGAGGACCGCTATCGGCCTCTAAAGTAGCCTTTGATCAGCCGTGACGTCACAGTCGGCGGAAATCCCATAAGGAATGCCTGGTACGGTTTTCGGCCATTATCTCCTCTCTGGTACGGCCCAGAATGACGAACGACACATCTCTGTGTTCCTAAGCGGGCGCTGGTCACGTCGATGTGCGGCTCGATGGGTGTGGGTCACGTGTGGCGGCGCTAGAGAGTCGCGAATATCGGATTTCTGAGGGGGTTACAGGCCCGTAGCGTTCCTCCCCGAGCACTGACATGCACGAACGACCCATCGTTGCGTTCTGCTCCTCGAGGCGGTCATTCGAACACCAAATTCGACATCGTGGGCTCTCGTGGGGGGTCGCCAGAGCCCCCCCCCATTTTACTTCAACCGGGAATATGTCAGCTCCGGTACATCCGATTCTGGAAATTTCTTTTTCCGCGCATTCTTCTCTTGGCGCCAATTCGATCGCGGGGTCGTTTGTGTGTCTGCTACATACACGAGCCAAGCTTTTAGACGAAACGTCCCGAAAAAATCCCTATACTTTAACATGGGGCCGGAGGTCGAAAAAAGTTGAAGTCTTTGACCAATTTATTTTCGTTCTAAACCGCCTACGCGTGTTCCTAAGACTCTCTAGAGACGCGTGGTGAAGAAAATATCACGATCCCTCAACTTTTCCGGGCCCCAGACCGATTTTCGGGAAAAAAAATTTCGGGCCCTCTATGACGTAATAATGACCCGAGAATATCTTTTTCCAGATAATTCTCGCCGCGCGCTCATATGCTAGTGAACTGTCGCGTTAGGAGGACGTTTGGAGAGTATTACCGTGCATCAAGAACATATAATGGAATCTCAAGTCGTCGGGTGAGTGAAAATGTCTTCTAATTTCGAAATCCCTATGCTTTAGCGTGGCGCGATTCGGCGAAATAGCTTTTACCGAGTCCAAAATCGCTGGTTTTCGGTCGATAACTCTCTCTGCTCCGGTAACTTCAACATGGCGCGATTTTTAATATTTCTATTGTAGCGATCCCGTTGCAATTCGACCCACGAAAAGAATCAGACTCGACAGGTGTCAAGTTTGCCATATACAAACCAAAGGTCATAGAACGAGGCATCTTCGTAACGTTCATAAGTGGTCCGTGGACAGAATTAAAGAGTAAGATCGCCGTTGGCTTATTTATAACAAGCAGAAGCAAATAAATATTACGTGTCGCAGGTCTGCTCGCTACTTGCGCGAGCCCAGGCAAGACATAAAGCGATGTCGTCCACGGTCTTGGTGTGGTCTCTGCTCTAGATCAGTAGCCACGGCATATATAGCAACCCACTGGAGGATTATTCATTCCGATAAAATACGCGACGGCTTCGGGATAGGTTGCGAGACCTACCAGGAAAACTTTAAAAAGTTGACCTTCGAGTCCGACTTTTCAAGCGTGAGTAACTCTGATGGTAATGTGTCACTTTTTTACCGAAATAATGCAAATCCGTTTATTACAGCTACTCTCCCTGTACGAAAGGCATCGTCAAGTGCAAGCGCTCGACGAAGCCAACACCAAAATGGTCGTCAGCAAACTGAAATCAGTTTTCAAGAAGTTTGTGGTTGACGAGCCGGAGCAATTAGTCACGTACATTTGTAACGCCGACGGGAAACTGTCCGCGAGCACTATTTTCAACACCCTGACGTCGCTAAAGGGATTTCTTGAATTTGCGCGCATGCAGCATCCGGCATTGTTGGAAAAAGTGGTTTCACCGGACAACCAACTGAGAGCCCTACAAATCATCGCGACGTACTCTAGAGCGACCAATAAAAGAAGAAAGCGGCAGCACGAGAAACGTTTGTCTGTCGACATGGACATCATCAATAAAAATTGGCCGAATATCAAAAGGTTCGTGCTAAGATTAAAATATCGCCCAGTTTCAAGTTTATTATGCGTGTTTTTTTAGAATGATCAAAAGCGAAACGTTTAAAAGAGACCTCCATCAACCGTTAACAGACGAAAACGTCCGGGATTGTTTGGCGGCGACAATAATTCAAGTTGGTCTCTCGAGCGGCACGAGATTATCATATTTCCGTAGAGTGACCGGATACGAGCTTAGCCACGCCGTCCGTTCCGTGAACGATCCCGAAATGTTAGTCATACAGGTGAACCACAACAAGTGCCTGTCGAGTCAGGGTTTGTTGGTTATGACGCAAAAAGACTATGACCGATTCAAACACGTAGGTGTTACGAAGATATGAACGTGTAATGGAGCGGTCTAAAACCTCTTTTCGATTTCAGATTTGCAAGCAAACCAATCCAGACTTGGATTTGTCACGGGAAGAAGTCGCGTTGCGAAACTCGAACGGCAAGCCGTTCCAAAATTTATCGGTTTGTGTCGTGGAATACCTCAGTACCCACGAAGTCAGCCTGACGTACCAGCACCTCCGTAAAATAGTCGCCACGATGGCGAGTTCGCTAGACGACATTGGACGATATCATGTTGCGATGTCATCGTCGCACAGCACGGAGGTCGCGAGTCGACACTATGACGGGATAGGCAGGACCAAGAGGGCGGCTGCCGGGGCGATTCTATGCAGAGAAATGCTCCGCAAAGCCGTGAACAGTACACACGATGACTTATATGCGGAGTTGGCCGCGTCAAAAGCTCCCCCAAATGAAGGTATGTAAAGCCCTATAAAATTATAACGTCATATATCTGACCGCAACTGTTTATTAAGGATCATTTGAATCACCGAACCCAACCCCGACCACAGTTCAACCTGAGCTGCCAACAAAGGACGATATCACTAATGATACGCAATCAAACGGAGCTAATTCGGAAACTCTATTCGCTACGGACCGGGACACACGGATCGTCAGACCGACCCCAACCCCGACCACAGTTCAACCAGAGCTGCAAACAGAGGACGATAGCACTTTTCACTCCGAAAATGATACCCAATCAAACGGAGCTAATTCGGAAACTCTATTCGCTACGGACCGGGACACACGGATCGTCAGACCGACCCCAACCCCGAACACAGTTCAACCAGAGCTGCAAACAGAGGACGATAGCACTTTTCACTCCGAAAATGATACCCAATCAAACGGAGCTAATTCGGAAACTCTATTCGCTACGGACCGGGACACACGGATCGTCACAAATGATGGTAATCTATTTGCTATTACCGTCCAAATTCCATTTCTAATCATATTCAAACCCGCAGATATTGACGTCGAGGAAATAGCGAACACGATATGCAACCGTCAGAGAGGGACCAAGACCACGTTGACGAACGAGCTAGTGGAGAAATTGATCAAAGACTCTCGATTGCATGCGTTTCATCACGATCGTGGACCTCTACTGAGCAGGATAGTTCACGAATATAAATCCGAATGCTATTTAACCTTTCAGCAAATGCGTTCAAAAATGAGATTGATCAAGTCGGTTTTAAAGACAAATAAACCTGGATGAACGGAGTTTTGTTCTTTGACTCTTGATTTTGATCCCCAAAATCGTGAGAACGAACGTGGCGCCTACCATGATACGCCTAAGCCCCTTTCACAATGTCGAGAACGCGACGGACGTAAACTCAATACGAAATTTATGTCCGGCTCCACAACCTCACGATGACGGGCATGGATGATGAGATCCCGGACACGTTTTAACGCAAAATAAAGGCGCCAATAAAGTCCCTAACCCTAACCCTAACCCTAACCCTAACCCTAACCCTAACCCTAACCCTAACCCTAACCCCACGAGTCCGTCGGTGTGCGGGAAATCGAAATCGGAGAAAAAAAATTTTCGACCTAGTCGGATTTTTTCATAAGTTTGAAATCCCCATACTTTAACACGGGGCCGAGATCGTAAAAAAGTTGAAGTCCGAAAAAAATTTTTTTCACCTAAAAACCACACGGGCGCGTTCCCCGCACTGTTTGAAGACGCCCCGCAAAGGAATTATCCCGATCCGACAAACGGATCGGCCTCCAGAGCCGGTCAAAGTTCCGATTTCGGCGGGTACTGCTCCGTCGATATCGCTCCCTGTCCGTGTCGGAGACCCGTAAAAGAGGTCTGTCCCTGTTGTAGGCCCTGCACCAGACAACCACAGCGAAATTCAGGACCTCAAACAGTGTCACGGCCCCGTAATTGTCGGTCAAAATTCAAAAAATGGTCAAAAACCGTGTTTCGGCGGGTACTGCTCCGTCGATATCGCTCCCTGTCCGTGTCGGAGACCCGTAAAAGAGGTCTGTCCCTGTTGTAGGCCCTGCACCAGACAACCACAGCGAAATTCAGGACCTCAAACAGTGTCACGGCCCCGTAATTGTCGGTCAAAATTCAAAAAATGGTCAAAAACCGTGTTTCGGCGGGTACTGCTCCGTCGATATCGCTCCCTGTCCGTTTCGGAGACCCGTAAAAGAGGTCTGTCCCTGTTGTAGGCCCTGCACCAGACAACCACAGCGAAATTCAGGACCTCAAACAGTGTCACGGCCCCGTAATTGTCGGTCAAAATTCAAAAAATGGTCAAAAACCGTGTTTCGGCGGGTACTGCTCCGTCGATATCGCTCCCTGTCCGTGTCGGAGACCCGTAAAAGAGGTCTGTCCCTGTTGTAGGCCCTGCACCAGACAACCACAGCGAAATTCAGGACCTCAAACAGTGTCACGGCCCCGTAATTGTCGGTCAAAATTCAAAAAATGGTCAAAAACCGTGTTTCGGCGGGTACTGCTCCGTCGATATCGCTCCCTGTCCGTGTCGGAGACCCGTAAAAGAGGTCTGTCCCTGTTGTAGGCCCTGCACCAGACAACCACAGCGAAATTCAGGACCTCAAACAGTGTCACGGCCCCGTAATTGTCGGTCAAAATTCAAAAAATGGTCAAAAACGGTGTTTCGGCGGGTACTGCTCCGTCGATATCGCTCTCTGTCCGTGTCGGAGACCCGTAAAAGAGGTCTGTACCTGTTGTAGGCCCTGCACCAGACAACCACAGCGAAATTCAGGACCTCAAACAGTGTCACGGCCCCGTAATTGTCGGTCAAAATTCAAAAAATGGTCAAAAACCGTGTTTCGGCGGGTACTGCTCCGTCGATATCGCTCCCTGTCCGTGTCGGAGACCCGTAAAAGAGGTCTGTCCCTGTTGTAGGCCCTGCACCAGACAACCACAGCGAAATTCAGGACCTCAAACAGTGTCACGGCCCCGTAATTGTCGGTCAAAATTCAAAAAATGGTCAAAAACCGTGTTTCGGCGGGTACTGCTCCGTCGATATCGCTCCCTGTCCGTGTCGGAGACCCGTAAAAGAGGTCTGTCTCTGTTGTAGGCCCTGCACCAGACAACCACAGCGAGATTTAGGACCTTAAACAGTGTCACGGCTCCGCAATGTCGGTCAAAAACCCAAAAAAATTCAAAAAAATCGGCACAGACCGATTTTCGAGAAAAAAATTTTCGGGCCCTCTATGACGTGATAATGACCCGGGAATATCTTTTTTCAGAAAATTCTCGCCGCGCGCTCATATGCTATTGAACTGTCGCGTTGGGAGGACGTTGTGAGAGGATTACCGTGCATCAGGAACATTTATTGGAATCTCAAGTCACCGGGTGAGTGAAAATTTCTTCTAGTTGTGAAATCCACATACTTTAGCGTGGCGCGATTAGGCGAAATAGCTTTTACCGAGTCCAAAACCGTGTTTCGGCGCGTACTGCTCCGTCGATATAGCAAGTAGTACGTGTCCGAGACCCGTAAAAGAGGTTTGCGCGTCTTGTAGGCCTAGCACACGACATCCACAGCGAGATTCAGACCTTAAACAATGTCACGGCTCCGCAATAATCGGTCAAAAACCGCCCAAAATGCAAAAAAATCGTCCAAAACCGTGTTTCGGCGCGTACTGCTCCGTCGATATAGCAAGTAGTACGTGTCCGAGACCCGTAAAAGAGGTTTGCGCGTCTTGTACGCCTAGCACACGACATCCACAGCGAGATTCAGACCTTAAACAGTGTCACGGCCCCGTAATTGTCGGTCAAAATTCAAAAAATGGTCAAAAACCGTGTTTCGGCGGGTACTGCTCCGTCGATATCGCTCCCTGTCCGTGTCGGAGACCCGTAAAAGAGGTCTGTACCTGTTGTAGGCCCTGCACCAGACAACCACAGCGAAATTAAGGACCTCAAACAGTGTCACGGCCCCGTAATTGTCGGTCAAAATTCAAAAAATGGTCAAAAACCGTGTTTCGGCGGGTACTGCTCCGTCGATATCGCTCCCTGTCCGTGTCGGAGACCCGTAAAAGAGGTCTGTCCCTGTTGTAGGCCCTGCACCAGACAACCACAGCGAAATTCAGGACCTCAAACAGTGTCACGGCCCCGTAATTGTCGGTCAAAATTCAAAAAATGGTCAAAAACCGTGTTTCGGCGGGTACTGCTCCGTCGATATCGCTCCCTGTCCGTGTCGGAGACCCGTAAAAGAGGTCTGTCCCTGTTGTAGGCCCTGCACCAGACAACCACAGCGAAATTCAGGACCTCAAATAGTGTCACGGCCCCGTAATTGTCGGTCAAAATTCAAAAAATGGTCAAAAACCGTGTTTCGGCGGGTACTGCTCCGTCGATATCGCTCCCTGTCCGTGTCGGAGACCCGTAAAAGAGGTCTGTCTCTGTTGTAGGCCCTGCACCAGACAACCACAGCGAGATTTAGGACCTTAAACAGTGTCACGGCTCCGCAATGTCGGTCAAAAACCCAAAAAAATTCAAAAAAATCGGCACAGACCGATTTTCGAGAAAAATATTTTCGGGCCCTCTATGACGTGATAATGACCCGGGAATATCTTTTTTCAGAAAATTCTCGCCGCGCGCTCATATGCTATTGAACTGTCGCGTTGGGAGGACGTTGTGAGAGGATTACCGTGCATCAGGAACATTTATTGGAATCTCAAGTCACCGGGTGAGTGAAAATTTCTTCTAGTTGTGAAATGCACATACTTTAGCGTGGCGCGATTAGGCGAAATAGCTTTTACCGAGTCCAAAACCGTGTTTCGGCGCGTACTGCTCCGTCGATATAGGAAGTAGTACGTGTCCGAGACCCGTAAAAGAGGTTTGCGCGTCTTGTAGGCCTAGCACACGACATCCACAGCGAGATTCAGACCTTAAACAGTGTCACGGCTCCGCAATAATCGGTCAAAAACCGCCCAAAATGCAAAAAAATCGTCCAAAACCGTGTTTCGGCGCGTACTGCTCCGTCGATATAGCAAGTAGTACGTGTCCGAGACCCGTAAAAGAGGTTTGCGCGTCTTGTAGGCCTAGCACACGACATCCGCAGCGAGATTCAGACCTTAAACAGTGTCACGGCTCCGCAATAATCGGTCAAAAACCGCCCAAAATGCAAAAAAATCGTCCAAAACCGTGTTTCGGCGCGTACTGCTCCGTCGATATAGCAAGTAGTACGTGTCCGAGACCCGTAAAAGAGGTTTGCGCGACTTGTAGGCCTAGCACACGACATCCACAGCGAGATTCAGACCTTAAACAGTGTCACGGCTCCGCAATAATCGGTCAAAAACCACCAAAAATGCAAAAAAATCGTCAAAAACCGTGTTTCGGCGCGTACTGCTCCGTCGATATAGCAAGTAGTACGTGTACGAGACCCGTAAAAGAGGTTTGCGCGTCTTGTAGGCCTAGCACACGACAACTGCAGCGAGATTTAGGACCTTAAACAGTGTCAACAACCGCCCAAAATGAATAAAAATCGTCAAAAAACGTGTTTCGGCGGGCCCCAGACCGATTTTCGAGAAAAAAAATTTCGGGCATTCTATGACGTAATAATGACCCGGGAATCTCTTTTTTCAGAAAATTCTCGCCGCGCGCTCATATGCTATTGAACTGTCGCGTTAGAAGGACGTTTGGAGTGGATTACCGTGCATCAAGAACATTTATTGGAATCTCAAGTCACCGGGTGAGTGAAAATTTCTTCTAGTTGTGAAATCCACATACTTTAGCGTGGCGCGATTAGGCAAAATAGCTTTTCCCGAGTCCAAAATCGTTGGATTTTGGGCCATAACTAGTCCCCGTAACTCGTCTCTATCTCAGCGCCTGTAACTTCGATTTGGTCAATTTCTTTTTTATTGCATTCATCTCTCGGCGCCAATTCGATCGCGGGGTCGTTTGTTCGTCTGCTGCATACACGAGCCCAGATATTGGACGAAACGTCCCGAAAAAAATCCCTATACTTAACACGGCGCGATTTTGCGGAAGTCCAACTTCCCAGAAGAATGCATGGACCGGTTTTCGTGCCGTATCTACTCTCTGGGACGGCCCAGAATGACGAACGACGCACCGACGTGTTGGTATTCGCGCCCCGGTCACATCGGTGTGCGGCTCGACGATGTCCGACCTGAGGGAGGACCGCTATCGGCCTCTAAAGTAGCCTTTGATCAGCCGTGACGTCACAGTCGGCGGAAATCCCATAAGGAATGCCTGGTACGGTTTTCGGCCATTATCTCCTCTCTGGTACGGCCCAGAATGACGAACGACACATCTCTGTGTTCCTAAGCGGGCGCTGGTCACGTCGATGTGCGGCTCGATGGGTGTGGGTCACGTGTGGCGGCGCTAGAGAGTCGCGAATATCGGATTTCTGAGGGGGTTACAGGCCCGTAGCGTTCCTCCCCGAGCACTGACATGCACGAACGACCCATCGTTGCGTTCTGCTCCTCGAGGCGGTCATTCGAACACCAAATTCGACATCGTGGACCCTCGTGGGGGGTCGCCAAAGCCCCCCCCCATTTTACTTCAACCGGAGATATCTCAGCTCCGGTACATCCGATTCTGGAAATTTCTTTTTCCGCGCATTCTTCTCTTGGCGCCAATTCGATCGCGGGGTCGTTTGTGTGTCTGCTACATACACGAGCCAAGCTTTTAGACGAAACGTCCCGAAAAAATCCCTATACTTCAACATGGGGCCGGAGGTCGGAAAAAGTTGAAGTCTTTGACCAATTTATTTTCGTTCTAAACCGCCTAGGCGTGTTCCTAGGACTCTCTAGAGACGCGTGGTGAAGAAAATATCACGATCCCTCAACTTTTCCGGGCCCCAGACCGATTTTCGGGGAAAAAAATTTCGGGCCCTCTATGACGTAATAATGACCCGAGAATATCTTTTTCCAGATAATTCTCGCCGCGCGCTCATATGCTAGTGAACTGTCGCGTTAGGAGGACGTTTGGAGAGTATTACCGTGCATCAAGAACATATAATGGAATCTCAAGTCGTCGGGTGAGTGAAAATTTCTTCTAATTTCGAAATCCCTATGCTTTAGCGTGGCGCGATTCGGCGAAATAGCTTTTACCGAGTCCAAAATCGTTGGTTTTCGGTCCATAACTCTCTCTGCTCCGGTAACTTCAACATGGCGCGATTTTTAATATTTCTATTGCAGCGATCCCGTTGCAATTCGACCCACGAAAAGAATCAGACTCGACAGGTGTCAAGTTTGCCATATACAAACCAAAGGTCATAGAACGAGGCATATTCGTAACGTTCATAAGTGGTCCGTGGACAGAATTAAAGAGTAAGATCGTTGTTGGCTTATTTATAACAACCAGAAGCAAATAAATATTACGTGTCGCAGGTCTGCTCGCTACTTGCGCGAGCCCAGGCAAGACATAAAGCGAGGTCGTCCACGGTCTTGGTGTGGTCTCTGCTCCAGATCAGTAGCCACGGCATACATAGCAAACCACTGAAGGATTATTCATTCCGATAAAATACGCGACGGCTTCGGGATAGGTTGCGAGACCTACCAGGAAAACTTTAAAAAGTTGACCTTCGAGTCCGACTTTTCAAGCGTGAGTAACTCTGATGGTAATGTGTCATTTTTTTACCGAAATAATGTAGATCCGTTTATTACAGCTACTCTCCCTGTACGAAAGGCATCGCCAAGTGCAAGCGCTCGACGAAGCCAACACCAAAATGGTCGTCAGCAAACTAAAATCAGTTTTCAAGCAGTATGTGGTTGACGAGCCGGAACAATTAGTCACGTACATTTCTAACGCCGACGGGACACTGTCTGCGAGCACTATTTTCAACACCCTGACGTCGCTAAAGGGATTTCTTGAATTTGCGCGTATGCACCATCCGGCATTGTTGGAAAAAGTGGTTTCACCGGTCAAACAACTGAGAGCCATACAAATCATCGCGACGTACTCTAGAGCGACCAATAAAAGAAGAAAGCCGCAGCACGAGAAACGTTTATCTCTCGACATGGACGTCATCAATAAAAATTGGCCGAATATCAAAAGGTTCGTGCTAAGACTAAAATATCGCCCAGTTTCAAGTTTAATATGCGTGTTTTTTTAGAATGATCAAAAGCGAAACGTTTAAAAGAGACCTCCATCAACCGTTAACAGACGAAAACGTCCGGGATTGTTTGGCGTTGACAATAATTCAAGTTGGTCTCTCGAGCGGCACGAGATTATCATATTTCCGTAGAGTGACCGGATACGAGCTTAGCCACGCCGTCCGTTCCGTGAACGATCCCGAAATGTTAGTCATACAGGTGAACCACAACAAGTGCCTGTCGAGTCAGGGTTTATTGGTTATGACTCAAAAAGACTATGACCGATTCAAACAGGTAGGTGTTACGAAGATATGAACGTGTAATGGAGCGGTCTAGAACCTCTTTTCGATTTCAGATTTGCAAGCAAACCAATCCGGACTTGGATTTGTCACGGGAAGAAGTCGCGTTGCGAAACTCGAACGGCAAGCCGTTCCAAAATTTATCGGTTTGTGTCGTGGAATACCTCAGTACCCACGAAGTCAGCCTAACGTACCAGCACCTCCGTAAAATAGTCGCCACGATGGCGAGTTCGCTAGACGACATTGGACGATATCATGTTGCGATGTCATCGTCGCACAGCACGGAGGTCGCCAGTCGACACTATGACGGGATAGGCAGGACCAAGAGGGCGGCTGCCGGGGCGATTCTATGCAGAGAAATGCTCCGCAAAGCCGCGAACAGTACACACGATAACTTATATGCGGAGTTGGCCGCGTCAAAAGCTCCCCCAAATGAAGGTATGTAAAGCCCTATAAAATTATAACGTCATATATCTGACCGGAACTGTTTATTAAGGATCATTTGAATCGCCGAACCCAACCCCGACCACAGTTCAACCAGAGCTGCCAACAAAGGACGATATCACTTTACGCACCGAAAATGATACGCAATCAAACGGAGCTAATTCGGAAACTCTATTCGCTACGGACCGGGACACACGGATCGTCAGACCGACCCCAGCCCCGACCACAGTTCAACCAGAGCTGCAAACAGAGGACGATAGCCCTTTTCACACCGAAAATGATACGCAATCAAACGGAGATAATTTGGAAACTCTATTCGCTACGGACCGGGACACACGGATCGTCAGACCGACCCCAACCCCGACCACAGTTCAACCAGAGCTGCAAACAGAGGACGATAGCACTTTTCACACCGAAAATGATACGCAATCAAACGGAGATAATTCGGAAACTCTATTCGCTACGGACCGGGACACACGGATCGTCAGACCGACCCCAACCCCGACCACAGTTCAACCAGAGCTGCAAACAGAGGTCGATAGCCCTTTTCACACCGAAAATGATACGCAATCAAACGGAGATAATTCGGAAACTCTATTCGCTACGGACCGGGACACACGGATCGTCAGACCGACCCCAACCCCGACCACAGTTCAACCAGAGCTGCAAACAGAGGACGATAGCACTTTTCACACCGAAAATGATACGCAATCAAACGGAGATAATTCGGAAACTCTATTCGCTACGGACCGGGACACACGGATCGTCACAAATGAGGGTAATCTATTTGCTATTACCGTCCAAATTCAATTCTAATCATATTCAAACCCGCAGATATTGACGTCGAGGAAATAGCGAATACGATATGCAACCGTCAGAGAGGGACCAAGACCACGTTGACAAACGAGCTAGTGGAGAAATTGATCAAAGACTCTCGATTGCATGCGTTTTATCACGATCGTGGACCTCTACTGAGCAGGATAGTTCACGAATATAAATCCGAATGCTATTTAACCTTTCAGCAAATGCGTTCAAAAATGAGATTGATCAAGTCGTTTTTAAAGACAAATAAACGTGGATGAACGGAGTTTTGTTCTTTGACTCTTGATTTTGATCCCCAAAATCTTGAGAACGAGCGTGGCGCCTACCATGATACGCCTAAGCCCCTTTCACAATGTCGAGAACGCGACGCACGTAAACTCAATACGAAATTTATGTCCGGCTCCACAACCTCACGATGACGGGCATGGATGATGAGATCCCGGACACGTTTTAACGCAAAATAAAGGCGCCAATAAAGTCCCTAACCTATAATTGTGCCAGTTCAAATGTCCGCTAGCTGCAAAACTATAACACGATAGTTTTACGATGTCCCGATCGACCCGATGCATTTGTACAGTCGCATGGTGACTACAACTAAATGTACAGCAACTATGCAAAGTGCGGCAACAATTGTGTTCGAATATTTTAAAATGTGATTTTTTTCGTGGCAGGCATGAATTCACAATAGTAAATCACATTTCCCAGATGTGTGTGGAATGTCAGTTTGCAAGGTCCCGTCAAATAAAGCCTACTCGGAAATACATTGAATTCCCCTATTATTGGTGCCTGCGGCCCGCGGCGCCATCAAAAAGTAGGAAATTGGCCCGCTAGCATATTTGAGTTTGAGACCTCTGTTTTAGATATACATAAAAGTTCTATTAATAGAATCTTTCAATATGATCGAAATTCTTAGCCGTCCTAAAACGAAGGTATATTAGGCTATGCTAAACACTGCGCTCGACGTAATGGAGCTGCAGAATTTCGTACTAAGACCAACTGACGTGGTTGCGAGTCATCAATTCTTAACCCTTTGCGAAAATATAGAAGTCACAATGAGTAAAGCGATGGTGAAGTTAACGCACCGTAAATTTCGCAATGGCTTAAGAAACGCGGAAGCTCGAGCGTAACGGATCTTATGCAAAATTCTTTCAATTTATATGTTTGTCATATTTTGGAATCGGGAGAGGATTTTCACACTAACAGTACTGGAGTTGCCAAAAAGGAAGACATTTAGGCGTCCTAGGACGACAATTTGAAAAACCTGAAAAAGGAGGACAAATCCGCCTAAAGCAGTTCGTATGTTAACCATAATTGAATTGCAGCACCATTACGGTGGCTTTCTGAAGACGATGTCTATGGCAAATTTTTTTTCAACCTGCGAGTTAATTTGGGACCTCATAATTTTTATAGCGCAGAGCCCCTTTAAGAATAAGCAGCTAACAAGTTATGATCGAACGAGGTCCGAGGTTCATTGGTACCCCTGAATATTCTGATGATGTAGAGAAATTTATGCATCTGAACACAATTGGTGCATAAATTAATGCTTCAATTAATACTCGAATAATATAATAACTTATTATAAATTTGCCCTTTGGAGCTAAGCTTGTTAACGGTGCACTGCACTCTAAAAACTATGTGGTCTCAAAGTGAAGGGCGAAACGAGATAATTTTTTAGGCCACAGCCATTTTCTTCAGAACGCCACCGTAATGGAGCTGCAATTTATTGAATTTTTTACAGGGGAATCATGCTCCAGCAGTCACGCAGAAATCGAACTTCATATAGTTGTCTTCTGTAGTTGACTGAACGGTTGCCCGACATATGAGCATGCGACACAATGAAAAACGACAGTTCAGCATGGAACACATCAGCATGCGTCACTTCAGCATGTGACTGGATAACCCAAAAACGTACCCTAACCCGAAACATAGCCTAACCTAACCTAACCTAGCCTAACCTAACCTAAACCCTAACCCTAACCCAACCATAAACCTATAACCTAACCTACCCCTAACCCGTAATTTAACCCACATGCTCATGTGTCGCATGCCAAATTGTCGCATGCCGAAGTGTCGCATGCTGTAATGTCGCATGCTCATATGCCCACGGACCGACTGAACATCTTCCGTTGCACGTGGTGTTTAAACGACCTTTGCTTGTATGACATATTTCCTTTATAACATCGGCTGACAACGATATAAAGTTCGATTTCTGTGTGACTGCTGGAGCATGATTCCCCTGTAAAAAATTCAATAAATTGCAGCTCCTTTACGGTGGCATTGTGAAGAATATGGCTGTGGCCTAAAACTTTTTCTCGTTTCGCCCTTCAATTTGAGACGACATCATTTTTAGAGAACAGTGCCCCTTTAAACTATTCGCCGATTCAACTACATTTATATCTTTAGTATGAGAAGCAGGGTCGTAACCAAGTCACAAGGCTCCGAGTCACAACTCAATGTCACTTTTATAGGATTGACTCGAATCAAGTCGAGTCATTTTCAATTCACCACCGAGTCGAGTCCGATTCTAAGTCAACAAGTAGAGGTTCGAGTCCGATTCATGGTGTTATGACTCAAGTCTGAGTCCAAGTCATTGTGATGACTGCTCAGTTTCCAGTTCCAGTTCTGTTGAAACCATTTTTTATGACTGTTTGGTGATACCGAATTATTCGCATTTATAATACACTGATTTTCCTTTTAGTAGTTTCTGGTAGCATTTTTTAGTGCCAGTACGAATAGAAGAAATGCCAATAGTGTGGTTATTTTAGTATTATTCAAAATTACGGTGGAAATGTCTTTCTTGGCCATCTGAGTCTCGAGTCATGCGCAATGACTCAAGTCGAGTCAATACACAAATTGTTTCGAGTCGTTTTTGTGTTTTGAGAAATTAATGACTCGAGTCAAGTCGAGTCAAGAGAAAGTCATTACATTATGAGAAGTCTCAAATAAGCATTTCTAGCTGAAGTTGGTCATGTGCTCTGGATTCGCACATGAGCATTTAGCAATATCATTTAAAGCTAACATATTGTTTTAATTCCAGGCACATACAGTCGATTTAACGACTTCAAAGTTGACACCTCCACATCTTTTGATTGCACGTCATGAGAATGGAGATGAACAGTCGTGGATTGCGGCCAATGGCATCACCATCAAGCGCAGATCCGAAAACGAAAGAAGACCGTTTGAGATGATTATTGATCTCGTAGCATGCTATTACGCATGGGATCTTAGTTATCCCAAGGTCTTTCAAATATTGCCATTCATTCAACGTGTCGTTGTTGGTGATAAAAATTCAGGATTCCAGTCGAACAAGTTCGTCAATTTTTGGAAAAAATATCAGAATGCCCAGCAATCGATTGAAAAAATGTAGGCTAATTAATCTCCCTTGCTCCAAGTACTTGGACTGTGAGTAGTGCTTTCTTTTGGTATGGAATGTACCTGTACATAGTGGATTTCGTTATTTTTTGCATTTGCACAACAATTAGTTTTTTTTTAGTGGCTAGACTTTTGCTATGCCTTCATTAGTAAGTTTTTCGTTTTTAGTGGCACTGTATATTAGGGCTGTTCCAAAATATCATACTGTTTAGCCAAAATTGGTTTACTATGGCATTTTGGCAATTCAATCAATCATTTGATCATGAAACCAGACAATTTTTGGGAAACAATATTTATTGACAACATTACTGTACATACACCTTGCTTTAGTTCCGAATCCAGGTCTTTTATACTGTTATTACTGTTGAATAGTATATTCTTATCGGAATGAACCCGAATATTTTCGGTCGACACTCGTCAGCAAATCTAGTAGAGAATTGGAAAGAACGTTGTATATCAACAATCGTATCACAAAATATGATGTCAGCAGCATGAAATTTCGAGAGAGCATTCAATCCAATATTCCCAGGTGGTACACGAACTCCTGTTGACAGAGTTTCGGTTGGTGTATTTTATATCTTATCAAAATACACCATTCGAAACTCTGTCAACAAAAGTTTGTGCACCACCTGCATGGGAATAGTGCATTAAACGCTCACTCTCGCGAAATTTCATGCTGGTGAAGGCCTATTTTGTGGTACGATTGTTGATATACAATGTTATTTCCAATTCTCCACTAGTTGCTGACGATTACCTCTGACGAGTGTCATCCGAAAATGATTGGGTTCATTTCAACATGCACAGCACATACTATTCAGTTGTGTATTGCAGTTCTGTACCTGCAAGAATCTCTGTTATTACTGTATCAATCCTGTCTTACTGTGTCAAAAAATTGTTATGTTTTCAATTTGTATTGTCATATTTAACGACAACTTACACTGTTTCTTTTATTGCACATTCCACAACCGATTCTTTTAAAATAAAATATTGTTTCGAGAAGAGCCTGTGGATCCACAGTGTGGAGGTATTTCAGGTACATAATTTCGAGCTCTGCAGCGATAGGTACTGACATGCCACTTCAGACCACACAATATTATGACATACATCGCTACCACGCAATCTATCATCTAAAAAAAAAATCGATTATTGTGTGTTTTTTTTGTGCATAAATGCACGCGTTTTAGCTTACAGTGTAGTTGAATTATTTGAAATTAATCGGGAAACAATATAAAGTTAACGCGAAATATAAAGTTAGCGTGAAATATAACACAACAGAAAAAAAACGCATTCTTTACTCAATACTCACTTTTTGTCATGGAAATGGAGTCGGCGTGGCGATCCATTTTTACACGCTATTTGAACGCAGAATTCAGCAGCTATGTAGAATACTCTTCAAAACGCACAACGGATCATTGTTAAAACTAAACAGTTAGTTGGTTGATGGTAAACTAACTAAAGTTTATTTTTATTTGATTTTGAAAATTCCGTAGTTGTAGTTCTAGTTCTAGTTAAGTGGTTCTCAACCAGGGGTCCGCGAAGCATTTTCAGGGGGTCCGCGAAGCCTCTAAATTTATACCATAGTTGATAATGTAATTTGTGTTTGTTTTTTTAATTGGGAAAATCACGAGGCCTTCTCGCTTCATTAAAAACTCCAAACTCCCATCTACAGAATGGCCGTCTGATATGAAATATCCTGCTGTGAGACTCATTTTAATTGCTAAATTGCCAAGATCCTACTGATAGAAATATTTTCAAGAAAAGTCATTTTTTGCACGCTCCCGCGGGGTCCGTGATGGTCCAAAAGGGGTCAGAGAAGACAAAAAGGTTGATAACCACTGTTGTAGTTGCTGATTTTGAAAATTCAGTAGTTGTAGTTCTAGTCTGGTTTCTACCTCGCCATCTCATCCGCGTAAGCGGTGTCTTACAAAATTCCTAGAAGTGGCCCGTGCTACAAGTCGGCAAATACGGAATGAAAAATAAATAATACCGGCTCGGTGTAAATGACCATAGTGGTAGACCAGTGTTTCATAACCGAGTCACGAGTTAATCCATATTTCCGCATGCGGCCCGCCGCGCCGTTCTGTGCGGCTTGCGAGAGTCTCAAGGAACATTTCAAAAATTTTGATAAAATGCGTACTAAAAATCGAATTGATGCAGGGACTTGACTAACTTTTTCTTACTATATTTCACCATGATATTTCTGAGACAGTGGTTTTCAGACCCCCTTGGAGGCGGTAAAGCATCTGAACGCGGGCGCGAAGTTGAGCTCAACTGGAAAAAATTTTCGCGCTCAGCGCGATTTACATCCTGTTCATAGGTATTGATATGATGAAGTAGGCTACATAGTAGAAGCGTGTTTGAAGCTATAACATGGTTATGATGCTGTCAGCATTGTGTGTCCTGGAACTGAGCCGAAAGTTGAATTACTAAATCTGTGAACAGATCGCTGCTCACAGATTTATACTTAAATCCTGTTCTAGGAATCGGGCCAACCGACTTTCATCTCTATAGTTTTGACAAATTGGTTATTGAGGTCCGCCAGCCTATGAAATCTCGCCACTATATGTTTCTGACGCGTGTACGATATCATCAAAGCAATATTTGGATTGTTTTAAATAAGCACATATATTGCCTCCATGTCCTCACTATATTGCGTTTTGGTTTATAATCCAAATTTTATATAGTGCGGCCCGCGAATGAATTGAGCGAGCACAAAAGTTTGCCCACCCCTGTACTAAACCTATCTCGATATCATAATGATCTGAAGTCCGAATATTTCATAGTAATATATCTTTCAGGTTTCTATCTCTCCATATCCAACGATGGTCTACAATTTGCAATGGAGCCTGCACTTGGATGGACTCGTCTTCTCAAAAAACATTGAAAGTTTTGATGAAGCACTTGCTCTTCTGATCGCGGCTCATTGGATATTTAACATCAAGTTTCAGAAGAATATCAAGCACACTCTCACCTTCATTTCGTCATACCTGCTAAAGCTGCCTGGCGTAGAGCTGACAAATTCCGTTGTGAGGACTACCAATATGTTGCCATAAACAATGGAACTGTCATCATAGTTATGTAGGGTTACCATACGGAGGTTCGAGCGGGTCATTCGGAAGTCGATTGTAAGTGCCTACTTTTAATTTTAGTCAACACCTCTAAATTTAAGTAAAAATATGGTATTTCTGGAGTCATGACTTTCATTTAACACCAAAAGTTTTCCAGCAAAAAATAGCAAAATCTACTGTCATTCTTGATCAACTAACTTTCCTGAATTGGTAAAATTGTCCTCCTTTTCGATTCCGTAATATGGTAACCCTACAGCAGTGGTTCCCAACCTTTTTCCATCCGCGTACCATTTCAAGGTTTTATGCAGTGCTCGCGTACCACCTACACAAGGTACGTGCGCCGAAGGCGATCAAGAATGTTCCTACCGCGTTGAGCTTCCGAAGGCGGCGAAACAGAAAATAAACTGCCCATTTTTAGGTCCAGTATATGATTTCTGTAGTGGGTGGATCCATTTGTGATTACAGAGGTCAAATATATTAAAACGGAATTTGGTTAGGTAAGAATCCCAATCCTTTATGACTAGATCTCTTCCCAACCTTTGTAGACCATCGTTGGATATGGAGAGATAGAAACCTGAAAGATATATTACTATGAAATATTCGGACTTCAGATCATTATGATATCGAGATAGGTTTAGTACAGGGGTGGGCAAACTTTTGTGCTCGCTCAATTCATTCGCGGGCCGCACTATATAAAATTTGGATTATAAACCAAAACGCAATATAGTGAGGACATGGAGGCAATATATGTGCTTATTTAAAACAATCCAAATATTGCTTTGATGATATCGTACACGCGTCAGAAACATATAGTGGCGAGATTTCATAGGCTGGCGGACCTCAATAACCAATTTGTCAAAACTATAGAGATGAAAGTCGGTTGGCCCGATTCCTAGAACAGGATTTAAGTATAAATCTGTGAGCAGCGATCTGTTCACAGATTTAGTAATTCAACTTTCGGCTCAGTTCCAGGACACACAATGCTGACAGCATCATAACCATGTTATAGCTTCAAACACGCTTCTACTATGTAGCCTACTTCATCATATCAATACCTATGAACAGGATGTAAATCGCGCTGAGCGCGAAAATTTTTTCCAGTTGAGCTCAACTTCGCGCCCGCGTTCAGATGCTTTACCGCCTCCAAGGGGGTCTGAAAACCACTGTCTCAGAAATATCATGGTGAAATATAGTAAGAAAAAGTTAGTCAAGTCCCTGCATCAATTCGATTTTTAGTACGCATTTTATCAAAATTTTTGAAATGTTCCTTGAGACTCTCGCAAGCCGCACAGAACGGCGCGGCGGGCCGCATGCGGAAATATGGATTAACTCGTGACTCGGTTATGAAACACTGGTCTACCACTATGGTCATTTACACCGAGCCGGTATTATTTATTTTTCATTCCGTATTTGCCGACTTGTAGCACGGGCCACTTCTAGGAATTTTGTAAGACACCGCTTACGCGGATGAGATGGCGAGGTAGAAACCAGACTAGAACTACAACTACTGAATTTTCAAAATCAGCAACTACAACAGTGGTTATCAACCTTTTTGTCTTCTCTGACCCCTTTTGGACCATCACGGACCCCGCGGGAGCGTGCAAAAAATGACTTTTCTTGAAAATATTTCTATCAGTAGGATCTTGGCAATTTAGCAATTAAAATGAGTCTCACAGCAGGATATTTCATATCAGACGGCCATTCTGTAGATGGGAGTTTGGAGTTTTTAATGAAGCGAGAAGGCCTCGTGATTTTCCCAATTAAAAAAACAAACACAAATTACATTATCAACTATGGTATAAATTTAGAGGCTTCGCGGACCCCCTGAAAATGCTTCGCGGACCCCTGGTTGAGAACCACTTAACTAGAACTAGAACTACAACTACGGAATTTTCAAAATCAAATAAAAATAAACTTTAGTTAGTTTACCATCAACCAACTAACTGTTTAGTTTTAACAATGATCCGTTGTGCGTTTTGAAGAGTATTCTACATAGCTGCTGAATTCTGCGTTCAAATAGCGTGTAAAAATGGATCGCCACGCCGACTCCATTTCCATGACAAAAAGTGAGTATTGAGTAAAGAATGCATTTTTTTTCTGTTGTGTTATATTTCACGCTAACTTTATATTTCGCGTTAACTTTATATTGTTTCCCGATTAATTTCAAATAATTCAACTATATAGATACTTTCTAAATATTGATAAATCGTATTTAAACGCTGTTTGAGAGAGCATATAGTTACGATAACATCTGCATTTTCGTTTTATTGATTCTTTCTGAAATCCAATGTGTGGCCTATGCCTGATCGATACGATTGTCTCGGTCGTGAGACGGACGCAATTGTTCACTAACACGCCTCCTTTGATCTAAGATATCTGGCGTTGTACCGGTGATAGACGGTTACAGTCTTTTTGTAATGATAATTTTTATCAATACGCGTACATCAAGCTATATATCATATACGCGAGCAGCGTATAACCTGTTCAAATGCTGGTTGAATACAGAAAAACGAATTTTGCGCGTGTCGGCAAGACCAGACATGCAAAGTCTTCCCTGAACACGCTTCACGTAATCGGAGATATTATGCGTTATAATGGTCTTATGATGTTGCAGTACTGTGCTGTGGATGGCTTCTATCGACACACATGTACCCAGCCATTTATAAGCTATTTTATGATGATAAAACCTGTTCAAAGTGTAGGTTCTATACGGCAAAACATTACGCGGCTAACGATGTCGGCAGGCATGATTGAATTTTCACAAATGCCCTTCCGACATGGCAACATATTTGCTTTTATGAGACTTTTAGGCACTTGCAAATTGTACAAGATAGCTGCAATTTGAAAAATTCATTACTATCAATCTATTGGACACTGGCGTAGCAAAAAATTGCCAACGTGACTAGTGAGGCCGTACAAATGAGCCCGCAGACTTTGCCGCAATTTTGCTGACTGGTGTATATAATAACGCGCCATAAACAGCGATATCATAAGTTCTGGATGTCATACACTATAGCTGTTCCCGCTAATGATATATACCGATCATGACGCCAATAAATCGCACGTGGTGATGTGTATTGCCTTTCATATTGATATGAAAGAACCATCACTTATACTGCGTAGAAACGACGCCCGCGTGTCACCTATGTGAGACAATATACCCTGTATTATGATTGTCTTTCGAATAGGCAGATTTGCTAGATGTCTAATGCCATGGATAACAATACTTTATTCGTTATCATTAGTTATCATTAGGGCAATTTTTTTTTGACATGTCAAAAAAGTCAAAATTAGGTCAAAATTGTAGCGTTAGGTCAAAATTTGTTAAAATTGTTTACAAAGTCCAACATTTTTTGACCTCTGCATTTCGTTTGTATCGTAGATTTTGCGCTGTCGGTGAACTTATCATTTGATATTTTACAGCTTGTAGCCTACTTTACAGGCCTACTGTTGTAAACGGACCATCGTCTGCTCATTGTGAATCATAAATGGTCAGCTGAAACAAATAGTGACATGGCTTTATGGTCAACGTACCGCAATATCCTAGCTGAAGCAAGTCTGCTTGGACATTGCATGGTTCTTATATCAAGAAGCGCAAGCTGAAAAATTGTGATATAGACAACATTGTCAGAATGAAGCAACACGGTTTGTCACCAGCAGTGTGCACACAGCTTGAGTGTTGTCAGCCAACAAATGCTGCTGTTGAACGTTCTTTCTCCGTTCTTCGCAAGCTACGTAGTAAGGACAGACACTTTCTACCCGAGAATGTAGGAAAGGATCTTTCGTTGTACTACAACAAATTTTAATTATTTCCACCAAAATACGTAATGTAACAACTGGAATTCTTCATAGGGCCAGATTTCGTTAAAATACTAGTTTTTCATGTAAAAATCTGTCAGTTTTTGAGTCAAAAACGTTTTTTCAGGCCAATCTACTTTGTAAGGACAGACAGTTCCAACCAGAAATGAAGATAAGTAGTACAATTTTAACATTATATGGGAAAACTCCTAATTTGCATTCGTGAGGTCAAAATTTGGTCAAATTTTAGTTTTTTTAGGTCAAAAAAGGTCAAAATTTAGATTTTTTTAGGTCAAAATCTTCCGTTTTTTAGGTCCAAAAAAAATTGCCCTAGTTATCATTGATCACAAAAACAATAGCTTAGTGACTGTGAAGTGGCTGCTGCGTTGTGTAATTGACACGCGGTGTGAGTCATCTTACGCAAACCGCAACACGCACGCTCGAATCGCATGTACGTCTGAGTTCATTACTTGATAACTGCATAAGGTAAACACGTCACTCAGGACTCTTTCGATAGATGATATAGCTGAGAATTCGGTCAAGCGATCACTATAACATAATAAGGATTAGAAATGGCGTCACGGCCAAATGAATACCAGTTTTCTCTTTTCTCAGATGAGAAAACGAGAACACTCGGAATAATTAAACTATGATATCCCACCGCAGTCGCCGTCAAATTAGCTCAGTTGGTTGAGCATTGAAACGTAGAATCTGGCGATACGTTAGTCGTTGGTTCAAGTCCCTGGGTTCGGAACTTTTGATCATTTTTGTGAATCCACTTAAATTTTTGCATATAGGCCCGACGTTCAGTAGCTCAATCTTTATGAAGCAACCTATCATGCTGCATTTTTGTTTTGAAATTTACTGAAGTTGTGTATCATCTCCAAACGCGTGTGTACTGTGCATGTAGTTACCAATTTGGCACTACATCGCTGCATTATTTTTCAGCCACTACAAACAATCGAGACGTCAAGATAGCTGGGAACTCACTCCAATGAATTTGCCGTCGAGCTGTTCAATGCGTGACCGATAAGTGCATGCGGACTGCGGAGGCTTCATATAATCAGACGCAAATGTGAATATCACTCCCTAGTCTGCCATAATGAGCAACGATGATGACGTTATACGCTCTGATCTTTTCAACATCAGTCAGTCAATATATGTAATGTTGCCTTGCCTTGACTTGAACTGACGGGGGTCGTAATTGATACCCGAATCTGACTGCTTCTTACCGTGTTTTATTATAGGGAAACTAAAATATCTGTACTCGTGGAAATTATTAGTTAGTGCAACGTATACACTATACAATGTAGAATTGTGGGCTGTAAGCCTATAGTGAGCGTTGTAACCGACGCATTGTGCGAATTCGATCCTCTGGTATTTAAAGCTGATACCATAATATGTTTGATAAGTGTTTGATTTGACGCTCTCCTGCCTCAGCATTGTGACGTTATGAAATGACAAAACAATTCAACTAATTTACTACTTGCACTTGGCTGCTTTCCAATCCTATGTTGCCACATTTCAGCCTGATCATAATTATTTGTTTGTGTTAGCTTTTGCAGAGTCATTTTATCCGTGTATGTGATGAGGAATAAACCAGCTCCATTTTTCTATCAACACTCCTATGCATGGTATGAGCGGATGACATGAGCTACGTAGTTGAATTCAATGTCAGGCGTTTTCGACTCAGATATGTGTTTCTGGTGACGATAATAGGGTGATTACAATAATTTATGGAATTGCAACAAACTTACGAAGGTATGGAAAGCTGTTTGGGGTCACATAGTCCGTTGGACCTTGCGTATAATTCGAAAATTACGAGATATATTGTTATTTATTATGCTAGTTGGTGCTGTTCTCCTCTCTCTAGCAAGGAAATTGTTGTGGATGTGGAGAGGGGATGATTAAACCCGCGGCCATATTAGGTCACATTTTATATTCATCTGCTTTGACTACTGCGTTCTGAGCAATATATTATTCTTGTATAGGTAAAAGCCATAAATCCAGGGACTGTTACATAGCATCTCGCCTCACATTGATACAATTAAGAATCCTATATCTATTCGGTGATCGCCACTTAGACCGAATGTAGCACTTTTGACCTATGCAATCTCCATTTAGATGCGACCACGTGGACCTGGTAAAATGTTTGTATAATTAATGATTGATTAGGTCAATAATATTGATAATTGCGTGTATATTGCTATAAATTTTGTATCCTCTCAGTCCGACTTCCTGTGCGGTATGTAATCAAACGATATTGAACTCGCCTATACGCAGGCTACTAAACTAAAAGAAGCGCACGATTCAAAATTGGTATTTTTTCACTGTTCAATAATAATTCGGGATGGGATGTCAGTTGCCCTGTTGGGTCCAGATTGCCACGACATGAATATTCGGTGCCAGCACTTTAGGCACCCGTACAAATACATTTTTATATCGAAGTTTACGGTCAACATAAAGGCAATCCCTTTCGACTAATGTGTTCTCGCTGACGATCTTTTTGGCACACTTCTATGAGACCCATGCTCGCCCAAACTTCATATATCTTCTTACATCTTGGCGTGGTAATGGCCAACGCTTAGATGCCTAATTTCATAAATGATGCGTATTTTTGTGGAGGAAGGGTGCCTAATAATCAAAACATTTATCTACATGAAATCGCGTATAGTGCGAGCAGAATTAAAATGATGCAAAAATTTTCAAATAAATAGCGTATATTAATTGTTCATTCACGAAATAATATTTGGCACCCTTAATAAATACCGCGCTTCGTAGTTTCATCATTCTCCTCTTTGTTCAATATGTCGCAATGCATCTTTTGTACCGCACTGTACATTGTCTGGCTTGAGCGGAAACAATAATTTGAGCTAAATTAGAAATAAAAGTCTGGTGTCCGCGGAGGCTCGAGACGGTCCAAAGGGGGCCCGCAAGGACATAAAAGGTTGAGAATAACTGACGTAAGGTATATTCCTTATGCTCGCAACTGACAGAGCATCTTCAAGCGGCCTTGACACAAGCAAATCAACGACCTATCAGCTCAATATATTAGGTGCGAGAAATACTACAGAATATTTATCATGCTATAACCAATACATATATTTGATGAAGCTGTATTAAGGTAAAGCAGTAATTCTTTTTCACAATGTGTATCACGAGTGTTAAACAACATGTAACAATGATGTAGTGCCTTTTCGCCATTGCTAAGAGCTAATAAGGGCCCAAATATTAGGAGTCGACATTAAAATCGTACTACCCGCGGTGTCTACCAAAATCGCAACTAGAACTTATGTTGAGTCATCACAATGGTGGTCAGCATTTTTTGTGTCGTCATTTTTTAACACAGTGTATAAATGCTTAAAATCCCTATATATACCGGAGTGGTTGGAACTGAGTGAATCCTAAGCAAAAACTATCATGTATGCCAGTGTTTCCCAACCTTTATCCACCCACGTACCATTTTGAGGTTTTATGCAGTGCTCGCGTACCACCTATATAAGTTAGGCGCGTTTCCACCATTTATGACGTCATACTCACGTATTTGGCCTATTCGAGGTGTATTAACAAATTCTGCTAAACTAGGCCAGGGATGTCAAACATACGGCCCGCCAGACGATTTTATCCAGCCCGCATAGCAATTCTGAGTACATTGAAAAAAGATTATATTATCCATCATATCCACATTAATAAACCAAATTACAACGTCCGCGTTGACAATTAAATATCTTGTATTCATCGTAACGCATACGCAGGGCTAACGCCAGATTATGACTAACGCAGAGGTGGCCAACCTTTTTGCCATTCACGGCCGCATTCCAGGGCATAGTCGTAATGAACAAACTGGACGCCAAATACCCAGGTTAAAGTGTCTATGTCCATTTCTGGTAAAATCCGGACTAATCTATTTAATGATGGGCTTACTATGCGCAGCAAAATCGCGAGTGGTCACTGGTAATGTTAGAGAAGGAAGTGCTCATAGTCGCGCGAAGTTCGAAAAAAGTTTAGATTAATCAATGAATTTCGTCATTGATATTAGTAGTTTTACATATTACCATCAAACATTTATCCTTTTTCATCCCGTGTGGTCAGATTCATTGGTATAGAGTTGGCGTAGGGGTGTTTTCGAAAATTTAAAGCAAGTTATAAATTATGATGCATCTTCAGTGGGCCAATTGGTATTAGTCACTTTGTAGCATGCTGTTATTTCTTGACCTCCCATCAGGATTGGTAGTATAGTGAGGAGCACACGACTCCGAGCTGATGGCTTCGAGGGTGCTACTATATCAAAATCGAAAATGTAGTGGAATTGAATCGCGCACAGCGCGAAGAAAATTTCAAGATTAATTAGAATCTTTCAAGAAATCCGGAGTTAATTCGTAAATTCGAATTGCATGTCGACGGCCGCAAAAATTCCCTCTTACGGTCACAGGTTTGCCACCTCTGGACTAAAGCAAAGGAAACATTGAATTATGACTACTTGTATCGCCGGTGATGCCATTGTTTTAGCGGTTCTCAACTGTATTCAACCGGACAAACATCGTATTTTCGCCAATTTCATTGCTCGCAAATAATGGTGTTGCGACTCGCTAGAATCAGCACCGTAACTGCCGCACCCCAAACCCCCCAATTGGGGGGGGCCCGAGCTCGAAGGGGGCCCAAAATTATTTCGTGAATTAGCATAAATCATAGAGTATTTTTTGAAAATGCATGCAATTTTTTCAGAAATTTTTCGCGCAGGGCGCGAATTCAAGTAGCCATGTGTCTGTATTATTGGGTATTGGGCCATTACCGCGCCACGACCCACCAAGACATACAAGCAAGTTTTAGGCCATATAACATGCGACTCCAGGAAGTGTGCCAGAACGATCGGCAGCGAGAAAACCTTGGCCGAAAGGGTCTATGCCCTTATGCCAGGGTTGGGCAAACTACGGCCCGCGGGCCGCATGCGGCCCTCGACACCTTTCTGTGCGGCCCGCGAGAGTTTAATAAAATCATCAAAAATATTGATAAAATGCGTACCAAAAATCGAATTAATGCAGGGACTTGATTAACCTTTTTCTTAGTATATTTCACCATAATAATCTAAGGCAGTGGTTGTCAAACGGAGGGGAACACCCTCCTTGGGGGTCGTGAAAGCATCTGACGGGGGCGCGAAGCTGAGCTCAACTGAATTTTTTTTCGCGCTCCGCGCGATTTACATACAATTCTAGGGTACGTACTTCCTATATAACTTTTATGTTCAATTTCTGGCGCGACAGCCCGATCTCAAGGCCCACGCAGTTTAAAAGGTTTCAACTGGTAAACATCACAGAAATCCTAAACGACATTGACATAATTCGGATGATGAGTGTGATTTCAGATTGGCCAGTTCAGTTTTAAATATTTCAGTGGTGTGCTTATAATAACGATTCGCGCGTGTCTTAGATAGATTCGTTCTCTGTATGCGTACAATTAGGGTATTTATATTTTGTCTACACATGGTAGAAGCGTGTTTGAAGCTAACATGGGTATGATGCTGTCAGCATTGTGTGCCCTGGAACTGTACCAAAAGTGGAATTGCTAAATCTATGAACAGATCACTGCTCACAGATTCAAATTTCAATCCTGTTCTAGGAATCGGGACAACCGACAAATTGGTTATTAAGGTCGACCAGCCTATGCAATCTCGCCACTGTTTCTCACGCTTGTCCGATATCATCAAAGTAATGTTTGGTTTGCATTGAATAAGCATAGGCTATATATTATCTCCATGTCATCATTATATGATATAATCAAATACCAATACTGCGTTTTGGTGTATAGTCCCAATTTTATATAGTGCGGCCCGCGAATGGATTCAGATGTCGAATGCGGCCCGCGAGCTTAAAAGTTTGCCCACCCCTGCCTTATGCTGACCAAAGACTTCGTTATATATACAAAATAAATATAGGTTTAATTGTCCATAGGCGCCTAAGTGACTGGCGCCGAATGTTCCTGTCTTTGCAATCTGAACCTCACAAGACAAATACCATCCCGCAGGGAAAAATTTTATGCCGGTGAAGAAATACCAATTTGAAATCGTGTGCGTCTCTTAGTTTAGAAGCCTACGTTTGGGCGATTCTATATTTTTTGATATAGCAGACTGGAAGTCACGAAATAACATCATGTAACGAAGTCATATCAACGGGTCCGCCCGCCCGAAGATGTTTGATTATTAGTTATGGGCCCTCCCGTTTTCAAGACACTTCACTCAGCTCTGCCGGTAAATCTAATTACGTGAGTAGAGAGGGCAATAAATTGATAGCATAATATATATGCAATCGCCGATCTGATTGACCGATTTTATCATAAATTATCGAAAATTTTCGCGCTTCGCGCTGACTCACAATACAGTACAGATGATTTCGTGACAAACGCGAACAACGTGATGGAGGGGTCGTTTCATCACCCTATGGGAGCCCAAGACCCACGTTTTTGGGGGCCTGACGAGGTGCTGTTTCGTCGCTACCAACGGGTATACGCCCGAAGATGTTTAATTATTATTGAGTGGTCCTACCTTTTTAAACACACCTCACTCAGCTCTACCGGAAAATCTGATTACGTGAGCAGAGAGGAGATAAAAATTGATCACAATATATATGCAATTCCCGATCATACTGACCGATTTAGTCATGAATTCTAGAAATTTCCCGCGCTTCGCGCGCTTAGGCGACAAAAGCCTATTCACTAAACAAACTCCCAACGCATAACATAAATAGCGGTAAACAGGGTATCGCTGGAGGGGGGTCTGGGGGGCGAAGCCCCCCAGACGTTCGGTCTATAAACCTATGGGGGGCCCACGACCAAAGTTTTGGGGGGGCCTGGCGAAGTGCTGTTACGGCCCTGGCTAGAATGAAACCCCAACGGTCCGTGTATTATCTATATATGCTTGATAATAAAGTATTCCATCGAGAAGCAATGGCACGAGGCAACATTTTGGCTCCTGTTGACTAGTCCGGCCCGCGAGCGATTTAATGACTTCGATCCGGCACGCGATGCAATTTTAGTTTGTCACCCCTGAACTAGGCATTATCAGCCAGAGTTGATGGGATGTATGGAGTTGTTTTTTTCACCACCAGTCACAAGAAGAACAACATAATGAAATGAAAACACACAATAAAACTTAATTTATTTATTGCGATGGCTGCATATGTTTATTTTCCCCTAGCTTTTCGATGCGCGGCATACGTTTGCTTACAGCGCATCGAAAGTCATGTATGAGCGCAACAAGTCGGTTTCGTTTCTTCTGCTCGTCTTCCCGCGTATCAGGAAATATTACCAGATGGGGAATAGCGTGAGACGATGGCTTCAAAAAACTCAAAATCAACTTCACCTGAACTAATTACTCCCTTCGGTCGAAGAAAACAGAATCTACTCGCGTACCACCTGGAAGACCTTCGCGTACCACTAGTGGTACGCGTACCACAGGTTGGGAACCACTGATGTATGCAAAGCGGTGTCATTTTATACACGCGAAAAGTGGAAGAAAATCCCCCCTATTGATTGTCGACCTAATGCCACTTTTCAAAATACGGGCTTTATACAGGGGTCAAAATGTCGCCATTGTAACTCTAAATTCCTGCTACTTCATGGCTTGATTTCTATTGTAAGGGGCAAATGAGGGACTAATGAGCGTGGTTCCAAACGGATTTGCTTAACAGACGATAACAACTGAGGGAAAAATGTCGCCAAGAATTAGGGGGACACAAAATTGTCTCCCTATTTTTTTCGTCCCCCAACTGCTACAAAAATAAGTACGATTGTCTCCCAAAGTAGCCTAATAGGTAAATATATATATGGCTGCAATAAACTTTGGCTTTAAATATTTACTTGGAAAATGTTTTCATTTCCCAGCCATGCTTCAGCGAACTAACAGGATTTATCTTGTACATGGTCAGATATACTCTACTCCGAAACATGTTATTCATCGGTTTGTAGTTCACTTCACATCCGATTGAAATGGAGTGGAAATTGCGACCGAGAGAGAACTATAGGTGGCTATATGGAAATCTTCATTATCAAGGCGATGATGTTGACATTAAACCCCTGATAGTCCTGCTTACTATAATACTATCATAGTGCCAACTTCCAAAGCTTCTGAAAGTACAATGGCGAGTCTTACATGTTTGATCTTATTTACCGCTACAACATCGTAACACTTATACCTCACAAAGCATATGTCGCATACTTACAGCCACTCACCAACATACACTTAATTGGTTTATTATTAATATGCACATAATTACCTCGTATATGAAATGCAAATCACTTTACATCGAATCGTCTCTTGTATATCTCATATAACCTATGTACATTGTGTGTGTCCTGGGTGGATGAAAATACGTAATCCGACGATTGTTATTCTTCAATGCAGTGTCTAACAGATTACAAGTCATTATCATCTCGGATTCGTATGCACCATTCAAATACTTCTGTTATTCATCAGTATTCCCTTCTCCGTTAGTACTCGCAGTGTCACTAAAAATAAATCACCAATAAGTCGTAATATTAAACCAAGTTTTACAAGGGAACGAAATTTCAGAATGTGCAAAATAGGCCAACCGACATATCACAAAATAAGAAGTACGTTGTGTATTTTACGATGATGGCATTTTACAGCAGAAATTCATACCAGACATATGCCCGGCAAACGGTTCCTAATTGGTGAGCATCAGAGCCGATCATATCATGCAATGAGATCAATATTATAGAGGTATCGTTCGATAATAACAAGATAGTACCAACTATCAACTGTCCACTCCACTTACATTCAAAGTATGCATGATATATTTGAAACCCAAACATCAGTCGTGGAGCGTGCATGGTCAGGGTTTAGCAAATGTAATCAAGCGATTACTTAATCTAGTATAAGCACAAAGCCTCATTAATTAGTTTATACTAACCGTTTGGTATACCCCAATAACAGGTTTTTTTTACTGAATACGAAAGGTTTCCATACCGCTCATCGCACTATTGATCGCAGCCAATGATAAGGATTTAAGGTGAGCGGTCCATAGAAATATTTTCAGCCATGGACGGCGGATAGCAAGAAGGATTCGACAAATAAATGTATGCGAAGGAATATAGTTGGAGATAAATTATAACATGGATATATCATGCCGAAAATTTACCTGAGTAATACTCAGATCCAAGTGTGTACAGGTAAGCGCTACTGTCTCTGTCTCAAGTGGAACGGGTGAGATTAACTATCCACATTAGATTAAAATAATTCCTACCTTCATAATATTTTTGTAAGCCTAGCTCTTTACTTCTGGACTGTAATTCGTCGTACACAAATGGCAGCAGTTTGCTGAAGCGTGACGTGAAAAATCTGCAAAGACGGTCCGGCGTTTTTCCGACGAAGTTTTGAAATTCAGCTGGCTTCTCATGAATGTGATGCATCTTGGAAAATGTTGAATTTGAAAGACATCAATGCGAAATCGATATTAGCTAAAGTAGGTGTGTGTAACGAGGTACATGCACTTTCGAACAACTGTCACTTCTACTAGCCTACAACAGCGTCTGACGCCATAACTGTGTATCGTGTGTTCGAGCAAAATCGTCATAACAACCGATCGGTGCACGGAAGTAGTAAAGAATTTTTTTATTTGTGGCGCCTTAGACATTCAACGTTAATCGCGAAGCTTCATCCTGCGATTTTGTGACTTTTACATTTGTTATCTCGCTCCAATTTGTCCTTACATAGCAATTACGTCGAGTCCCGTTCAGACTGGCCATTTCCCATTCCATCTTTCAGTACTATTTACTTGTCTTAAATAGCCCTTCCTCTACTGGTAATTAAGTTGAAGTTTGCGTTATAACTTCAATTTGACATTTAGTATCATCAACCACTACTTTGGATGCCTAATATATCAGATAAACATAATTCATAGCTTTGAAAGAAAGGTACGTCAAAGCAAGAATTCAGGCTGTCTATTTGCACGTCTGGAACCCAGAAATCTCGTGACCTCGAACATATATATAACTGTGCATACGGCCACAATGACCACGCAAAAAGGCGATTGCCAGTGAATCGCCAGGTCACTGAGGGAGCGCGCGTGGAATTTACATCGTAAATATTGGCACGCAATTAAAACGTCAAGCAATATGAACATTTGAACAAAGAACCGACGAGCCGGCGAAAGAGCATGACGCACATCAGTAAACCATGTGCCTCGTGTTCAGAGGCGATGAGAAAGACATGTCACAGAACGTTGCATCTGCTATATTGTATTAGTCGTGGCCGCGTATAGTTCACCTTGGTCTTATAGCCAACTTGGCAAATTACTTGGTGTTGTCGACAGTTTCTGAGTTCTCACCATCCGTGGTATCTAATGGCCTTTTTGAGTGATTGTGAGACGACGAAAGAGACTCACCAAGTTCCTGATAACACGAAGTAGATCGCAAACGCCATCTCCTTTCGTTTTCATTTTCTTATCTTTGAGAACTTTTTCAACAATTTCGGATTCTGAATACAGCTTCTTTTTCCAATCACATACAATTTCTTTTTTCTTAGCTTCAAGTATTTTACTAAGGGTGGAGTGATGTTCGTTCGAGATTTCTAAATCAGAAACTTTCTGAAACAAATAACTGTGAATAATAAATGAATGATTTGGAACAGGTCGTAGCAGAACGAACTTGAATAAAGGTCATCGTCCGTTCGCCGCCCCAAAACAGATGATGAGCCATAACCTGACGAATCCCCGGTCTTTTTTCGCGATCGTGAGCGATCATAGATCGGATGATATTTTTTGCTTCTTCCTTCACATCATTTATATCAATCTTGACGGTTCCTTTTTTAATTTCGTGATCCAGATCCGTTGGATCGCATTTAAATGGTTGCTTGGTTCCGTTGGTTAGCACGTAGTAAAATACAACACCAAGAGAGAAGATATCAGCACGCTGTGTAATGATATTGGTATTTGGTAATTGTTGGAAATGAATTCTTCATCTAATTGTATTACTGCACTATTCTACTGAATAGCGTACTCACATAGTCCAATGTTTTGTGTAGAAGCGCTTCAGGCGACATATATCCGGTGGTCCCCGCGACGTTCGTTTGTGTGACTTTTGTTTTATTCGGGTCTATTTTTCTGCTTATACCGAAATCGGATATCTTGGGAATCCACGACCGTCCATTTATACACGCCATCAAAATGTTGCAAGGCTTCAAGTCTCTGTGAACTATAAATAATGACATCTGTAAACTTTCATGGACTCTAAGCTCAATCAGGATCGTGTAGCCCTATATAAGGGGTAGGCATGAACGTTTCGTTGACGTCTATGTATGTGTCGCATGAGCTTGTGAGCCGCGGTTCCGTTATACGAGTTGATGTTTCTGTGTAATTGTATCTTATTTTAGTACATAATTATAACGGCATGCACGTGCGGTGTGCTGTTGCGAGGGTGGCAATCTCGAAGAGACGATATCCTAAACTCAGGAATGAAATGCACCCGCGTTCCTGTTAGACCATAGTTAGCAGAATGGGTGACACTACAGAACATATATGGATGTCGTCTAAGGAAGTTAACGATCTCAAGGGCCACTATCCAGATTTTGGATGAAGTCGGATTTATGTCACTATCATAAAATCGGACGAGGCTATGAAAATATGACTTTATTGCGCTTTATAAAACGACCGTAATTAGCCCCGCAAGTAATGCGTTTACGATCATTACGACGATTACGATCAGGTCACTGTGGAGTAGCATCCAATATATTTTGAATCGGTGGCTCGAGCTCTCCGTTGTGCGACGAATGCGGCGTCATCAAAAACGCCGTCCACTTCTTGATGTTATGCCTAAATACGATTTACATTGATCGTGTTTACTAAGTTATCGCAATGACTTACCTATTCCTTTCATCGTACGCAACCTACTTGAATTATCCAATTTTAGGCCGCCGTTGCTGGGTTCGTAATAAGTTGCCGTAATAGTTACCGATTGATTTGTACCACCTCTAGACCGTGGCGGCGTGGCGCACAAGGTCCTAAATGACTGTAAGCACCACTTCAATTTCCAATAGTAATAATAATTAACACAGCATAATTTCCGTAATTTCGATTCTTTATTTCCAATCATCACTACCTCTGCAACGCTTGCCAGTCTTCATATACTGCAATTTTGTGCCCTGCCCTCTCCATGTATTGCATAGAAAAAACAATTTGACTGTATTACCAAAATTTCAAAAATTTACTACAATGTCCCCATTTTTAATTGAGGGGTGGGTTGCTCCACGGATTATGTGTATATTTAACAATTTTACTGCGAATAAAGAAAATAATGATACTAAGTAATGCTTTTACAGTTATATCCTCACAGCAAAGTAGTATTTGAAATTAGAATTGTGACGTCATATGACTCCAGATATTTGCTTTCACTATCGAAGGTACTTTCACACATCACGGTTGACCTACGTTCCCGACCATATCAATAATAATCTTCTAGGCCAGTGGTTCCCAACCTTTTTCGACTCATATCCCCCTTTTGAAGCTCCAGACCGATCATCGCCCCCCAAATATTGGGAACTGGAAAAGGTCAAATTTTCGGCTCGACCTCAAAATTACACTTTTAAAGCTAAATTTTCGTTGGGGTGCCTATGGACAATTGAAAATAAATATATCGAAGTTTTCGGTCAGCACAAGGGCATTCCTTTTCGGCCAAGGTCTTCTCGCTGCTGATCGTTCTGGCACACTTCTCGGAGTCGTATGTTACATGGCCTATAACTTCATATGTCTTGGAGCGTTGTGGCGCAGTAATGGCCGTCGTCGAAGTCTTGATTTCCATAAATCATGCGTATTGTTGAAGGGGATCGGGTACCCCAAAATCAATATACATTACAATATTAAATCGCACACAGCGCGAAATTCTTTTGAAAAAGTTTGAAGAATTTCTAAAAAAATTACTCCATAATTTATGTTAATTCACAAAATAATTTTGGGCCCCTCCGAGTTCGCCCCCAAAATTGGGGGTTTTGGGTGCGGCAGTTACTGTCCTGGCTTCATGTAGCCGTTTTAACGCGCCATCGCCCCCCTATCCCCCCCTCCGTTGTTTTCGCCCTCTTCGTCCGTTTTCGCCCCCATATCGCCCACTTCCGTATTTTCGCCCCACCCCCCCGATACCGCCAAATCGCCCCCTGGGGGGCGATATCGCCCACGTTGGGAGCCACTGTTCTAGGCTTTCCTGACATCCCGAGTATTCAAACGAAGTGAGAAACCGTATTACGGCGTGAGTTACAGTATTATATATGCGCGCTATGTATGCAGACAGCATGAATCATAAACATATATACCAACCTACATCCTTTTCCAGGTGCAGATAAGCCAAACCTTCACAAATCAGCTGCAGAATCGTTAGAGGATATACCTGTGCCTCGTCTGGTGTATCCTTGATAAACTGATGCAAAAATATTGCTTCATTGGGCAAAGACAGGAAAAGGTATTACTAAGCTATTAAGTCTGCCAATATAAAGCTGTTCCTGATTCCTTGACGGAGGTCCAAATTAGAGGTCGACTGATATTGATTTTTACAGGCCGATGCCGATACCGATATATCGGAACACTCACAAGGCCGATACCGATATCATAGGCCGATATTAATATGGAAGGAGCAGAGAACAATTTCACCAAAAATATTATATATTAGGCAAAATGGCACTTGCTCATGCCACAGAAAGCTGAACAACAAACGAGAAAACTGAAATTGAAAAGAATTATTACTTAAATGAGCACATTCGATGAAATTTGGGATAACCCAAAATGCGAAGCATGATACAGAATTGCAGATCAGTCCAGAAAAGGGAGATTGTATTGCAGGAAGCATAGTTTCTCTGCATGCTTACCCAGTTAAACTCGTCCTGCATGAGTAAAACTGACATATATCGCCCTTTGTGTCGTCGATTTCTTGAGATTGAGAACACGGAGTATTGAATGTCCGAATTTTTTGAATTTTGCTCCAAATATAAAATATCGGCCGCGATATCGGCCTTCATAGGCCGATATCGATAATCGGCAAAGGACTAAATATCGTCCTCGATAATCGGTCATGTCGATAATCGGTCGACCTCTAGTCCAAATACCATTGCTTTACTGATTGCATCCAATTATTTGTCTTTAGTGGGGATATTTAATATCATGCCAATATACCGGCGAGAATAAAATTATGAAATAAATTACCTTCGTCAGGGTGTACTCGCACTTTTCAAGTACAATATAGAACACACCTTCACGTTCATCTTCATCCTACAATATCAATGACCTATTTGAAATTGCTTTCAATTCGTCACGGAGCAAATAATTACCATGCAGAGATAGCGGACAATGTTTTTATGATCGCATTCACGGAGGAGATCTAGCTCCCTTCTATCAAAACGCTCGTCGATATCTTGTTCAATTGCTTTCACGGCAACATCTTTGTGATCATATATTCCACTGTAATGAACGTGATTCGTACAAACGCACGATTAATTATAGATGGGACCGCGACCTACGATAAGTATCGTAGGCCCCGATCAGACACTTACAAGTACACTTTGGTTCCGTACATCCCTTTGTACGTCGGTTTCCACGGTATCTCGATAGCTTTATGCGAACCAACAAGATGCATCTCTGGCGAGATTTTCGGGAAATACATATTTATTAGTCCAATTTGACACAGCGCGCGTATGGTTAATCATTTCATACAATAGTGTAAGGCAGTGCTTTTCAACCTTTTTGTGCTCCATTCGCACTTTAAAAAAAAATTATTGCCACAAACTAACAGAAAATTGCCATACAAAAAGAAGTTGAAGAAGATACTTAACAACATTTTGTTCAGATGTGCCACAAATTAGCTATGTAGCTCGAGCTACAAAGTGTCTCAATAAGAAGGCAAATTTTTTCGCTCGTTCTGATTACAACTATTTCACTAAAATCCTCGACCAAACAAGTTGTTGCAGTTTGTACAAGAACATCTACTAGTGCTTGGATGTCCAGGTCTTACAATCTGTTCTGCACTCTTATCCAAAATGCAGTATTTTTCTCGAGAGTGAATAATGCTTGCTGGCAGAAATCGTTTCTGAGAGCTGTCCCAAAGGTCCTGGAGGCTCCAGTTTTTCGATAGGGTGAAAAGAGGCGATTTCAAATTATGGTGTATCAAATTCATCTGCGTGTCGCAGATGTAGGCTACTACTGTAACTACTGCCTATTCAGATTGCAAGAACGGAACTATTCCGTGCCCGCAACGGAGCATATCCATATCGAAAGGTTCGACCATCCAGTATCGGTCATTTTTTGGTCAAGTTTTCTTCGGCGCTCATGTTTTTTGGACCGGATTTTAGCAGCGGTTTGTTGGCCAAACTTCACGTCTTCATGTGCTCCGACGCAGAATTGGTTGGCCTCGAAATGAATGAGTCTAATCGGGCTGAGCTTTTTCGTTGCTCACCATTACACTAGTTAATCCCAACGTTCTTCGACCATGTTTTCCCGAAAAACTATCCTGAATTCCCGTGATGAAGCCATATTTTCTGCGTGTCTCGCTTATTGGCTACAGTACCAAACACGGTGACCTTGGATATGTAAAAACTATCGCAGGATTTTTTGCAATACATTCAAAGAATAATACATATATATATATATAACAGATAGCACTTGCACCATGTCGGCCCAAATTGATACCCTTTACGGTCCATACTTAAACCTTGAAGGGGTAAAAATTTCCGTTACAGTAACTTGCAAATATGAGTCTGTAATGATGGTGTTTACCAATATCCTTGTGCATCGCGCTAATCGAAAAGTTACTACGAAAATATGATATTTGTTTAGCGAAAGAAAGGATATAGTCAATTTGGCGTCATTTTCCCAGCGTGTCGGAGGCTCAGACGGGCTGATATAATGTATGTCCGCCACTGCACCAGCTTCCAAATCAGGATTCTACTCACGCAATAATTATAAAGCGAAAATAATAATTCACTACGGCTTGTGAGAGCAACAATTAGTGGTGTCTCGAAAGCTAAACGAGTTTTTACAATTGCGTCTCAACTACAACAGTTACACTGCTCTCAAATTTTTTATTGGGTTTATTTGAATTATTCCACGCCAGAAAAATTAGGAATCATTCACGATTTCTATTCGCACTCATCCGGGTTTTTCATTCGCACCACCTTCGTTATTTGCACTGCAATTTTTTTTTATTCGCAGAAGTGCGAACCGTCACACTGGTTGAAAAGCACTGGTGTAAGGAATACCCGAGCTTTAAGGTAATTCAAATAGTTAAATGCGATAATATTGAATGTAGGATCAGGAAAGAGATCCAAGCTACAATATTAAATAACCGCGATCACAATGAGACGGTGGCGAGATAGCACAGTGGTATAATCTACGACTGCAACACCAATGGGTGCGGGTTCGAGTCCGACCGAGGTCGACTTCCGAATTCCGATATCTAAGTGTTGGAGGTTTACCTAGGCTCCTCCTCGCCACATCATCCGCGTCAGCGATGTCTTACAAAAGCGTAGAGGTGGGCCGCGCTATAAGTCGGCAGTTACGGAAAATACAAAGAACATCGGCCTGGTGTAAATGACCATAGTAGTCGACAAACACCATGAATACCCAAAAAAAAAAAAAAACTGCAACACCAATGGGTTTGCGACTTCGAGTCTGACCGAGGTCGACTTCCGAATTTCTATACTTAAGTGTTGGAGGTTGGTCTAGGTTCCTCCTCGCCACCACATTCGCGTAAGCGATGTCTAACGAAAGGTCTAGAAGTGAACCGATCTATAAGTCGGCAGTTACGGAATAAAAATCATGATTATAGTCGTGGTGTAAATGACCATAGTAGTCGAAAAACACCATGAATACCAACAACAACAACAACAACAACAACAACCACAAGGATACATCTTGCGGAATCCAAACATCTACTTTTATGCCTGCCATAATAGCTGGCGACATTGTAAAACGGCCTAGGCCTACTATACTTTTTCATGTCATCTTTGTGGAAAATATTCCGCCGAATAGGAGGACGAGACATCAAGCATGACGACCATTTAATATTCTTATTAGTTCGAATCAACTTGCCTAAACTGCATAATATGACAGTAAATAAATATTGGGCATAATACGCGCTTACAGACTGTCATAGATGTATGTTGTAAATGCGATGCGTCGGAACATATTTTCTGTTTGATTCTATCAATGACAGGCAGTCACGCACAAATTCGTGGACTCAGTGAGATTACTACCAAGTGTCGGAATCAAGTCACAAGATTTTTTTGACAGAGTGCACAGCGATGGGCTATACTAACCATAGGTTATATGAGCTGAAACAGACCATATGGGCATTAAGCTACACCTGACAAAAATTAAAACGGTAGAACTCTGCTGCTCCAGAGATATGTACGCGCATGAGTAGCTATACTCGACACATATTTTGGTAATCTTAGATTAGGCAACATTATGAAATTACATAGTAAAGTTGTCACATAATTGTACCATATTCTAATTTTTAACTGATTCCCTGGTTGATTTATCATTTTGTGATAGGGTAAATCAATTTACTTTGCTCTTCTCTTCGAGTCCTTTCGTTCTCCAAGTCACATCGTGAACCTTCTGCATTGCTATCAGATTGAATGCCTGCAAGTGAGTAAAGGTTCGACCATCAACTTGCAAAATGATCATAATTACTTTCGAAAGACGGAATATATTCAATGCGCCATTTTGCAACACAGTAGCACGGTATCCGACAAAAAGATGGTAGACGTGGATATATCGCTACTCATTATCTCGGAATATAACAAACTCCCAAGATACACCAGATAGGACTTCATGCTTCGCATGAGAAATTCAGATAAGAATTGTCACGACAATAGACTATTTTTGCATTTATATGAATACGTCTGTATGTGCTGATGAGATTAATAGTCATCGGATTTTATAGTAGGCTAATAAAGCCTACATTCCGTTGGAATGGTGACAGCAAAATCCCGTCGTGTCGTGCACTCTTAGCGGAAAGAGCATGTATTTCCACCCTTGTACCACTCCTGATAAACGGGTGTGAATATACACCCATGTCACACGAAACCATAGGACCTATATCAGAGTTAGACCGCGGTATAAATCGAGGCAAACATTTTAATCTAATGTATACACGCACGTGTGGACGTAGGATTCATGACAGCAACATAATTCTGAGTCAGGTTCTGTCTTCGTGTAACACCCTTCCCAGCCCTTTGGGTGTGAACACACACTCTCTTCGTCAAGAGAGTGGACCCGTGTCCACAAGACATCAAAGTAATATACGTGAATGAAGTCTAAGTACGTAGGAGAAGGATACACGAAGGGTATACATTACGCAACCTTTTGAAGTAGGATTAAACATCAATAACACGTCGTATAAACAATCGCTCCACGTTGTAGTAGAAGGTAAAAATATGAAATTACATATTGAAATTTTCTCAACATTGCATCGTTTTCAAGTAATTCCCGGGTTGGTTAATCATTTGTAACAGTATGCATTAATTTACTTCGTTCTCTCCTTTGAGTATTCTCGTTCGACAAGTCACATGATGGTCGACTTGTTGTACTGCCGTCAGGTTGAATGCCTGCAAGTAAGTAAAGTTGCGACCATCATCTTGCAAAATGACCATATTTACCATCAAAAAAGATATCATCTCGTATTTTCTCCGCAGTTGGTCGTTTTTCCGGATCACGCTCCAACATACGTTCAAGCAGATCTATAAGTTTGCTCCTCTTTGAAGGGTGATCGGGAAAAGTTGGGATCATAGATAAATCCCGCCCCTTACTTTCCTTTATGTTTACAGCCCATCTGTCTCGGTCCGACCCGAATGGGTGATGTCCATGCGTAACGATGAAATAGGCAACGATTCCCATGGGATAGATGTCTGCTCGATATCCAAGCTCCTCTACATTTTGATATGTCTCTGGTGCCCTATATCCATTGGTCCCAGCATCTGCGTTTGTTACTGGAACCTTGGTTGCGTCGTCAGGGATTTCTTTGCTGATTCCAAAATCTGATACCCTGATGCTTCTATTATCTTTCGATATGAGGACATTGCTAGGCTTCAAATCTCTATGCGCAACGCCGCGTTGATGCATATGTTCGATCGCCATCGCCAGTTGAAGGAAGAAAGTTACGGCCACCTGGAGGTCAGGCTGACTCTGTTTAATATACTCATAAAGGTTTTGCGAACATAGCTCCATTGCCAAGTATATCTTAGGGATGGTTTCTTCTATGGTTCCTGAACAAAAAATTCCTATGATATATTGGTGCTTCTCCAGCTTTAATAGGAAATCAATCTCCTTATCGTGATCTTTTGTCTTCTTCACAAGTTTAATTGCGACATCCTGCTTATTTTTATTCGCATGTAGCTGATATCCCATGTAAACCTCTTTCCCTTCGCATATTGGGTTACGAGTGTCCATGTGTAAGTTGCTTCTGGGAATCTCTTTCCAACCTGAAATTTATTAACTGTACTCGACGATTTTTTTACGACCTAAACTTTCTTCATGATCAATCATACACTTCTAAACCGCCTGTTTGGTTCCCGCCCAGTTCGGGAACCACTATGTTTTAGACGCTTTGGTATGGTTATGCGTAGAATTGGTTAAAGTATTAATTGACGGAGCTTCATCATATCAGAATAATTGGAATCGCCATAAAACCGATTGATAAATCCGGAACGGGGCGAGTTTCCATAGATAGTCCCCGTTTGATGGTAATAATACCAATAGCTTTTGAACTCGCATTGTTCATCATAGTTTTCTGAATCGAGATATTCTCGGTAATCAGTTCGATACATCGAACTAATATGAAAATATGCGACGCCTCGTCTCCATCTAAATTTCCAAATGACTTGCTCGATTACTTATCAAAACTGCTATTTTCATTTTGACTACGATTCCACACATCTCGATTAATAGCGGATTACACATAATTTATCCTATTCATGAGGGCCCAAATGGAACTTCCTTGAGTGCTATACTGTATGCATCAAGTTGTACGAGAAGGCATTACGTTTCATATTACTGGTAGCCTATATTCCAACCACATCGTACTCATATCGTCATGTATGACTAATGACTGTCCTGTCCATGCTGACAGAGAGTTTGTATCAACTCACTATAGTTGAAGTGACTATGAACAGCAAGTGCACGTTTTCGGTAAGCCTTTCATTCATTTATTTCCAGCCAAATCATTTATTCGGGTTGATTGCTCTTACATAAATGCATAATTGTACATGATTAAACTTTTTACTCCTGCATAACGGAAATGCCGGTTGGTCAATGCCGTTTTCCGGATTGCGGATTCAAGACTGCTGAAACAAAAGCTGCCATCGCCACCACTGAGTTGAATATTCAATCTTTGATGCAGCTTACTTATGCAGCTTAATCATTTATTCCAGTTGATTACAATTAAATTAATGGATAATTGTACACTAATGACAAGCGTCAAGGTACTTACCGTCTTCTGATCGCACATTCTCTTGTTCTTCAGCTGAAAATAAAGCATATTCACATGTACATATATTCAATGAGTCTCTAATTTGATGTATTTCAAGATCAATACAGTGCACGTTTCAAAGCTCACCTCCGAACGTATCATAGATGATAAATTGGTCTCCTCCAACAACGTTCACGGTGCTATTTGTAAATCTGTGAGTGATTTGTTCTCCTTCGGCCAATGTTGAAAGTCCTGTTGGTAATAAGAAACCAGTATTTGATGATTACCATCGTGTATTTCTAATAATCATGAATACCATAAGTGACGGTCCGTAAAATTCGTGATTGCGAAGTTATATTGCCTTAGTACAGGGGTCTCAAACTCAAATGTGCTCTCGGGTTAATTTCCAATTTCTGATGACGCTGCCAACCGCAGCATCGATAATGATAGGAGTATTCAATGTCTTTCCAAGTAGGTCTTATTTGAGGGGATAAAATTTTCCGATGGAAAGTGAGCCGACCCAGCAGACTGACATTCCACGAGCATCGCTAACATGTGATTTACCGCTATGGAAATTTACGCCGGGCACTACAAAATCACATTTATAATTGTTATACTTGGTGGAGCAGTGGTTCTCAGCCTTTTTTTGTTCGTGAACCCCTTTTGGACCGTCACGGACCCGAGCATTTCCTTCGCGATTTCGTTCAAAATTAGCTCAACTATCGTGCAAACCTCATTTTTCATGTGCAAATATTAACTGTTGGCTTGTAATGAACAAACAAAAAATGAGTTTACTTGAAAATGACACCATACAATAATAAAAATCGGGTAGACTTAAATTTTTTCGAAAGCAATTTTGCATCGATATATATTGTCTTCAAAATCCACGTCTTGGATTTGATATGAACGAATGTCGAAAATCCATTTTGAGAAAGATAGGTGGTGGCAAAATTCATATTAACGCGTAACTCTTTCGACGAAATGTTTTAGTGTGATCGCAACATTTATAGCATCAGAATTGAGAGACAACGTTTTTAATGAACATACCACGACCACCCTAGCCATTTCTATCAAGCATCTCGTTCTGAAGTTATTCTGGACTAGTGGCTATGTAGCGTGCGCAATTATTACTGCACCGTAGAGGTTGCCATCTCGGAGAATGCCACACTTAAGGATCCATTTTGAGCTGTCAATGGACATTTGCCATTCACTTGTGTTGCAAGTCGGAATTTTAAATACCTTCAATAACCCCTGATATCAGTATCATGCCAATGTCAGTATCATGGCAATAGCCTACACAAAGCTACCGAAAGTAGGCCACGATAAAAGGGCTGTTTCTCGAGGATTGAAAGTGAGATATGGCTTGTCTATCCGGCCAAGTAATGTTTTCGCACTTCGTGAGGATGTTAGAAGTTCTGAAGATTTTTATTCCAAATCCCAAAGCGAATGTCAGATCATTAACTTGCGTTGATGGACTACTCTACTTTCTGAATCATCTTCAATTTCTAAATCTCAATGATTACGCCTACTCTCTCTAAGATCATCATCGTGATCGAAATCATCGAGCGTATAGGAGTTAAGTCACACTGAATCAGCTCAATGAGTCATTGGACATGTAGCTGACAGTAAATGTGACGTTTATTTATATTGCCCTATCCTGCAGTTTTCATCAAATATGTGTCTACAATTTCCTTGGATGATTACATCCTCTAACACAGCAGGGGTGTCAAACTCAAATTGCGTCACGGGACGGATTCAAGCCTTCAAATCGCCCGCGGGCCGGACATGGAACCAACTGATTCCAAAATGTAACCTTAGTCCCCTGCTGTTCACTTGCATACTTTAATATCAAGCCTATATAGATATTAATACACGGCTCATACGGGTTTTATTCCAGCAAGTCGCAACACCTTTATTTGTGAACAATGGAACAGACAAAAATACTATGATTGACAGGTTGTTTACAGTTAAGAAACGATAAAACAGTGGCGCTAACGACGATATAAGTTGGCATATATATATATGTGTTCCGTTTGCTGTAGTCGTAATCTGGCGTTATCCCAGCGTATATATGCTATGTGGAATACAAGATATTTAACGGTAAACGAGGACGATGGAATTTGGATTATTGTCATTAAGTCGCAAGTCGGGTTTCTCTAAGAGTCTAAAGTCCGGGGAACTATTGGATGGGAAGGGAGATAACAGTGCTATCACAAATATTTGAAATATATATTTCTGTAACTAATATATTTTTCCTGTAAACTGCATACAATGGTTCCACATTGGCGTGCTGTGCACTTTTGCCTTCTCGAATTAGAGAGTGTAAAGCCACAACGCCATGGTCGGGTAATTATAATGTGTCCTATGAACATGCTCGACATTTGCTGTCTAGAGGGAATATTTAGTGAAGTTATTTCCTGCAAAATATTTTAAAATTTGTTGCAAATGTGCTGAATTATATAACAATTTTTCAATCGACGCAAAATTGCTTCGCAGGCCGGATGCGACCCGCGGGCTATATGTTTGACACCCCTGCTTTAACCAAAAATGAACTAAAGTCTCGGCTTGGATCGTTACCAGTACCTATTGCCTAATCTTTCAATTGCCTCCTTTGATATAGAACTTAATGTCGGATGTCTGTAAGGTACAGAAAGCAATATGGATAAAATCGTTAAAATTTGCATATTTTAGGCATATGTTGCAAAGCAAAACTTTGACGTGCTAGAAGAAAACCAGCGGCATATTTGGCCGTATACCAAAATTAGCCTAAATCAAGTGCAAAATCTATGTCAACAAATTTTTCGTTCAAAATTATTGCCTAGTGAATCTAGTACTATCCAATATCAAATCAATAAAGAATGGACGGTCACTCAATCTAACTGCACCATATCACTACTCTAACCCTAACCCGAGAAGCAATGCTCTGCACATCGAATGATGGTAGTAACATCCCGCACATTTCAATCAATATTTTGGATTTTTTAAAAGAAACAGTTACGTGAGTTATTGGTCTGTGACAAATATTTCCTGTTTTATTTTTTGGGGTGGAATAAAATGAGGTCGAAGTGCAGGGCTTGTATCATGTCATATGACGGCACATCTATTTTTCAATACCATGGTCGAATGGAATTTTTGCTGTTTGATTACAAATTCTACGAAGCGGGGACCGATGATACACCATAGCCAAGTCAAGCAAAATATTTCTATCAAATATTCATGTAATAGCATAAACATGTACATACAGAGAAACCTAGTGGTATAATTACCTGTGGTTTTTAATATTGTTAATATTATTGAAAGTTTTTAGTGGCATTATTCACCTCTCACAGTCTTGTATGCCACAGTCGCATATAAATTTCGGCAAATTCATGAAAACGTCACTCAGATAAATCTATTACTGGATAGAGCAAATTCTGGGTTAGGTAACATATCACAAAGAGTAAAATGGAGGATGAGCCTAGAACACTCGCGCAGGAATCTGCCATGCAATTTATGTTTCGGACAGGGTCGTAATGATTCGAGTCATGACTCGACTTGGGTCCGACTCGAGTCCCGATTTTCTTATGACTCGACTTGACTCGAGTCATTTTCTCAAATTACGTAAATGACTCGACTTGACGCAGTCATTTTCTCAAATTGACTCGACTCGAGTCACGATTTTTTGATGACTCGACTTGACTCGAGTCCTTTTCTCGACTAAACTCGATTCAATCTGCGTATTGACTCGACTTGGACTAAAGACATTGCGCATGACTCGAACCAAGTCATTTGACTCGATACTCAGACGGCCAAGACCGACATTTCATTGTAATTTCGAAGAATAGTATTATAAAGACACTATTGGGATTTCATCTGTTGGTACTGGTACTTGAAAATGCGACCAGAAACTGCTAAAAGTGAGGAAAATTCGATATCACCAAATAGAGTTATAAAAGGTGGATTTGACAAGACTTTAACTGGTAACTGAGCAGTCAACACAATGACTTGGATTCGGGCTCAAGTCATATTACCATGACTCCGAATCGACCCGCCACTCGCTGACTCGGACTTGACTTGACTCGGTGGGGAATCGAAAATAACTCGACTTGACTCGAGTCAAATCTATAAAAGTGAGATAGACTTGTGATTTGGTTACAACCCTGGTTCCGGAAAAAACAATATCGAAATGGTACACCGCTTCGGATACATGACAACGTCACCTGCAGTTTTTTTATCGCTATTACGAGCGATCTAAATGTCACAATGTGCACTCCTTGGAGATATCGCAAACCAAGAATTGATATGTCATGCACAACTCCAGTGAATAGGTATGGATGTGGTTCTCAAGTTTTCTTCTTCTCGGACCCGTTAAGGACCGCCACGGACGCCTGCGGGTCTCCTCACCTTTTATTGCAAATTTAGTTCAATTATAGTGAAATCGTTATCTGTATTGTGCAAATACTAACTCTAGACTGGTAATAAACCACAGCTAAATGACTTTTCTTGAAAATAACATTTTACTGTCTATGTAGAAATTGGGTGGGATTTTATTATTTCAAAATAGATCCTACAACTGTATTTTCAGAATACATGGTTCTGTGTTGAAATCTCACGTTTCCTATTTGATATGAACGAGTGCTTGAAATCCATTTCCAAAATGAGAGATCAATGTGATAATAACCCGTAACGCTTTCGACGACACATTTGGGTATGATCGCAACAAATATGGCACCAAAATTGAGAAGCAGATTTTTGCTGAACATATAATGTCCAGCCTGGTCATTTTTAAGTGGCAGTTAATTTTCAATTTACTATGGAATAGTGGTTATGTTTATCACAAGAAAAATGAATTTCTGCAAACATTTTGAAGTCATTGTGATTGACCTTACTATTCTACTTTTCAATTTAACAGAGTCCTCAACAAAGGATATTACAACAGCACTTATAGGTTTGTATCAGTAGGCTATTGGCAATTTAGCAATTAAAATGAGTCTGCACAGTACAATATTTCATCTCAGATGGCCACTTTTTTGATGTGAGCCCTGGACTTTTACTAGTAATGCCGAAGCGAAACTGGCTCGTGATTTCTCTAATTAAAAATACGAATTAGGTAAGCAATCATCTGTATCTTTAGAGGTTTTGCGGAGCCCCTAAAAATGCTTCGCAAAACCGCCGTTGAGAACCACCGCTCCAAGGGGTCCAATTGATAAGACGTATAAATGCAGCGCTTTTATCATTTCTTGAAAAATATTGTGTAAACGACTTGATGTAAACGTCTACAATATGTCACTTTTATGTGGTATTCACTGTCATAAATATCTTTTATTACAGTTTCTAAAATATATAAGTTGGGCGTCATTACAATGATATGGCAATTTTTTGACTTTAGCAATATTTTGTAATGACAATACCTTCAGTTATTGAATAACTATTAAGAAGGAAAGATCAATTTTTGTCGTTGTACTGTCAATAGACTTGAACCCTCAGATGTGCATTTTTAGTTTGATTAGAACCGTCAGTTTAAGTCAATATTTGAGTGGATATATAATTCCATTTTTTATTGTTGCGACCAAACAATATTTTTTGACTTGCTCTCTAGCCAGAGGTGGTCAAAGCAGTCAAGAATACTACTCAAGTGGCAGTAGAATTAGCGATGAAAAAATATACTCAAGTACGAGTAGAAGTACTTCTTTCATAAGCAACCTAAAACTACTTGAAGTAGAAGTAGAATTGACTGACTTTAAATCTACTCAAGTAAGTAGTTGTGAAAACGATCGTAATTCGTTCGCATGGACAATCAAAATTTCAAATGGAGATATGGGGAAGGTGTAGAGAGCTTGATTCATATTAATTCATCCCAGGAAGTGTCAATTTTTGACAGAATAAGCAGTCGTGAACATCGTGTGATTGACATGTAAATATGATACTAATCCTTTGTTAACTCGAACACTCTGTTTTAGAGAATATCATGGCATGGCGCCCTCCCCCATATTATAAGGCCTCTAGTTCAGTCGAAGAGCACTACGGAGAGGTTGTATAGGATGCAGCTTCAACACTTTGCGCGATTAGTACACGTTAATTAAAAAAATGGAAGATCCTAAAAATGCCATATAGTGTATAGCTTCATTTTCGGAAAATATAAGGCATTGCTGCACTTGCTTCTATACTTCAACATGTATGTTTTCCAGACAGAAGAACTGAAACTATAATTAGAACTTAACTTATAATACTCGTAATTGAAAGAAAAATACCAATACTAGTTCTAAAAAGCGGAAAATATATTTCATGTCTTTTGTTCAGTAATTTTCAACTGTGTTCTGCCAAAACAGGTCTAAGGGGGTCTAACGTTAAAAAAGTCGAAGCGCACTATTCTAGATTAGGACACGTCATGGGCTGCTAGGTATAATAGATAATTGCTACATTGCGACACGATAGTTTCAAACGTGATGGGGGTCATACAGACTATGATGAAATATTTGATATATGCGACAAATTGCGGTGTGAACAGATCCACGCAGCCCGGCATCTAAATTATCTTCAGCGATACTTTCGTTAAAACATGCTTGACACTCCATATCTACTGTGCGCGAAGCGCAACGAAAATTCTTGGTATTACATTACTGTTATGAAAATAAAATGTTGGTAATACGTGAAAACAGCCCCGAAATTCCTTAGGCTATAATTCTTATTAGGGGATTAAACTACTTCTACTTGACAAACTGAAAATAGCGAAAAGTAAGTAAGTAGTTCACAAAATATTACGAAGTAGAAGTAGAAATAGCGAAAAATATATACTTGAGTAGGTATCAGAAGTAGATGAAAATTACTTGAGTACTTCGAAAAAGTAGAAGTACTTAGTTACTGACCACCTCTGTCTGCAGCTCATATTATAGTGAACAGGAATAATTTTTGAAATATTTGCGCATTCGAGTCTATGTCTCATTGGTACCCAGGTCACTTACATATGAACCCACCTGGTAGTGACCGATAAGTTTGAGCAACCCCCCCCCCCCCCACCCCCTCATCACCCGCCTTAACGCTTTAACGCTGTAAGCTTAGCTCCCAACGAAATCAGAGTGATCGAAGGATAAGGTTGAGCGGAGGCACGAGATTGGGTGATGTCGACAGTTGTGTGTTGCTTTTATCGACCTTACTGGCGTAATATACTGATTTTCCGTAGTCGGTTGATTTTTAGATGCTTTCATTGGCACAGTAAGGCAGTGCAGCATATGTTAGGACTGGAGTGGCAACGTACGCCTGGCGCCTAAAGATGGTAAAGCTGACTCAGTACACGACTCCATAGTAGATGGTATGTAGCGGAAACAGCGTACAGCCGGAGAGGGTTCTGGGGGGCTAATCCCCCCAGAAGTTCGGTTTATCATCATATGGGGCCTAAGACCAACGTTTGGGGGGCTGACGAAGTGATGTTACGATCGTGCGTGTGCCTTTGGACCCACATGGTGGGGAACGATGATATGTTCGAGCAACAAATTTTAAACGTCCCTAAATATTTTTTGAAAAAACGGATATTCATGTAAATGTCCGGCACCACATCTCCCTACATTTTATTAGATATTCATCATAAATATTTAGGGTCGTTGCGAAATTAGGCGTCAGATATCCAACATCAGTGAGTGCTAAATGATAATTCGATTCGTGTAAATGACATTTTGTGAGCACAACGATGAGATATCACTTACCACTCGTGTGTCGCTGTGTATCGGACTCTTCATCTGTGAGCACTGCTGTCAATCTATGCAAGCGTCCATCTTGCTGAAGGATCGCAAGGGTAGTATCTTCGTCAAGAGCTTTCTCAGATTCATGACTTCGAATGAAATCAACATCCTTCTTTGTATTTCCCCGTATGTCAGCTATTACGTCATAAATTGTTTGTTCGATTTTGTATGTTCCGTGGTATTTTGGTGAGCGATCAGAGTATCTAATGCAGACCATGACCTTTTCTCCTAAGATAAATTAAAAATATTGCGAATTGAATACTCAAGTAAGCAATTTCGTTTCTTTTATTTGACATTACACACATCTAACCTACGGATATATTCGAAATATCAGGCTACACCGTTCCTCGACTCATCATTTAATTTCCAAAATATTCGATGTATGCTTAGATCTCTCAATAAGAGAAATTATTATTGCTTTTATATGGATTCCAGGTCACGAAGGCGTCGGTTTTAATCACGTCGCAGACACCCTCGCAAAGGAGGCTGCCGGGGGCGTAGCAGGAGTCAACGACGAAGAATGTTTGAAAATAACACTATCGGAATGCAAGACTATCATAAACGAGCAATCCGAAAGGTGGTGGACCTCCGACTTGAATGCGGCAGGGACTGGTTTGCACTATCGACGGTTCACTGAAGACAAAGAAAGCACCAAAGAAATGAATAAGCTGGATAAACAATATAGTACAACGCCATTTAGACTCCAGACAGGCCATTGCAAAATCAACGGACACCTGTACCGTATTGGGTGCCATGATGATGGACTATGTGAAATTTGTTACTCGTAAGAATCGGTCGAACACTTCTTGATCCAGTGCAGCAGATACGACGACCACCGAACTTCACTTAAAGGAGCCGCCGACTAATTAGGCATATGTTTTGTACTGGACAATTTATTATCTGACCCCAGAATGTTTATAAAAGTAGGGGAATTTGTAAATGGCACCGGACGAGTCTTCTGATTGCTTGACAATGTGGACTATATTATGGTCTCTTGAGTCATGGTGCGAAATGACTTCGTAGTCGGTGCACCAATTTTCCCTTATTCAACCAACCAACCAAGGGTGCAAATTTGGGAAAACGGATGAGAGTAATTTTAATAATTTCTGATCGTAAACATATGCGGTAAATTAAAACGGAAAACGACATTAAATGAAAACTACGGTCTCGAATTCCCGTCTCATCACACATAAAGATAATTCCGCGACAATTCGAAATACATAGAACCTTGGATTAAGCACGTAAAAGTAAAGGAAAATATTTCATTTTTTTAACTAAAATAGGGTGATATATCAAGTGAAGAAATCTCAAAAATTAATATAATTTAAGACAGGGGTCGCCAACTCAAAACGGGTCGCGGGCCACTTTTCAAATTTCGTAGCGGCCGCGGGCCGCATGAATTCAATATCGATATAAAGTAGGCAACCACGTTTCAAAACTCTATGTCAGTACAACGCTGTGCTACCTAACACAGTCGATGGGCATAGTGATCACAAAAAAAGTAACATTTTATTAAAGGAATAAGAATACAACAGAATATCACCGTCATCAATTTCATTTTATTTTGAACTCTGCGCTGTGCACGATACCTGGAAACGCTTTTTGGAGTTAGCGACATACGCTACTAGATGAAAGACCATCTCCACGTAAAGCTTGATCTTGTGAAGAAACCCTTAGCCAGTGGTTCTGAAACCTTTTTAGACATGTCCCGCTTTATGATACTACAAATTGTCGTCCCCCCTTATTGTCACATCACAAAACGCATCCATAGAGCTAGCAATCCGAACGGATAGTTTAATGACATGGATGGTTATGAATGTAGATGACAGAATTCCATAATATGAATTCGGGACTATACACAGAGCAATAACTATAACTATGAACTCGAGGTAAATCGCGCATAGCGCGAAAATTTTGTCATTTGACTGCAGCTCCGCGCCCCCACAAGGCGACACGCCCCACAGTTTCAGAACCACTGCCCTAAGCCGTTTTCTAAGCGTCTCGGTCTTGGCAGTATATCCGCCATTGCAGGTCAATTTCAGCGTTTGCAAAATGTTTTCTTAGCTTTCTTCGGAAATCTCAAATCAAGTCGCGGGCCGCAAAATATGACCTCGTGGGCCGCATGCGGCCCGCGGGCCGCGTGTTGGTGACCCCTGATTTAAGACATACTTTTAGGTATCATGTCATATTATTTCTTGCTTTAATCGTAATGAAGCAAATGATTTACCGTTGATATTTAAGAAATTTTAATTCTGGATAAAAACATTATTGATAAGTACTGATATTTCAAAAAAATATTGACAGGGTGGAACCAACTAAGATTGGTGACCCCTGCTATATAGTGACCGTCGATCTTCCGATTCCACTGAAGGCTATAATGAAGCAGACAAATTTACCAGTCATTCCATGGTTGAGTGGTTTTCACCTATTGAAATCTTATCTTGGACAAGTGATTCCCAACCGCGGCCCCCAGCTAGCCTTTCTGCGGCCCCCACGAAAGTATTGAGAAATTGATTAATTAAAAAAAATATATTAATAAAATACTCTTGCTTGGCTTGGAGTCTGGAGTTTTCAATTAGGATTGCAGGAAAGTTGTGAGTAGACTGCCAAGATTACCTCACTGCTGTTTCAATGCAATGTGCCCTAACTTTCCAATTGTACGAGCAGTACCTATAAATATAGGTATATATAAAGGTATATTGACAGCACCGTAACTGCTGCACCCCAAGTCCCCCAATTGGGAGGATCGAGCTCGAAGGGGGCCCAAAATTATCTAGTGAATTAGCATGAATTATAGAGTATTTTAGGAAATTTTATACATCTTTTTCAAAAAATTTTCGCATTGCACGCGATTTCAAGTTTCCAGGTAACTTCATTATTGGATACTCTTCCACCAAGATAAAATACGCAAGAATTATGGAAGTGGGCATATCGGCGTTGGCCATTACCGCGTCACGACGCACGAATACATATAAATGTTTACGCCATATAGCATGCGACTCTAAGAAGTGTGCCAGAACGATCGATAGCGAGATAACCTTGGCCGAAAAGGACTTCCGTTACGCTGACCGGGAGCTTCGTTAAGTATATACAAAACACTATAGGTAGGCTATAGTTGACCATAGGCGCCTAAATGACTGGCGCCGAATATTTCTGTCCTGGCAATCTGAACCTCACGAGACAAATAGGCTACCATCACGCAGGGAAGAATTATATGCCAGTGAAGAACTACCAATTTGAAATCGTGTGCATCTTTTACCAAATACCAAATACCAAATATATAGCAAAATATGGTAATTATTCCCCACTCTGCAGGCACGCTACTTTTAAAAGCAGGCAAGCTAGTTTTTTTCGAGATGTCGTAAAACAAATAGACAGTGACGACAAAATATGCGGTTTAATTGATGCCTACTCATAGCTGCGTTCTCCTTCGCATCGCAATGATGCTGGTAAAATCGTGATTAAATATGCACTTGGGTTTGTAAGCTGTATTCAGATCTCTCCATGCCAAGTATAAGCAAGCACAATGCCATGCTGTAATAGGGTGAAAATTGAAAATTTTTAATTCAGAAACGGACACTTGATAGCCTATGTGATGCCAGATATATAAAAAAAATCTATAATAATTTTAGGCTCGTGCACCCTCTAGGGGCCGTGCAATTTCACCGAACGAGCCAAAATTGGCCAATTTAGCTATATATTGATAACCGTTACACTAGAAAGGTGGTTTTACGCTAAAAAGATATAGATGCCACAACTTTCCGTCTAGGTTCAAAATGAACAGAAAATAGTTATAGGCAAATTATTGATTTTATACCGTTTTTAGGTCAAATTGTGCACTGAAGCAGTGGGAAGCATGCCAAAAGCGTGTAGTGAATAATCTTATAAGACGAGAACTTCATATTGAAAGCACATAAATTGCAAATACATATTTGCAAACACCAAAACATCATTTCTTTATTGATTCAAGAAATATTACGAAGACGGTTTCACTACCAGAGTATTAGTCTGCACAAACTTTAAAATTTTGTTTTGTAATGAAGGATTTCATCTGCTGTTAAGACTTTAATTTTTGTCTGATGAGATTGTCTCTATATTTACATCCCGGCGCATGTGCAGCTGCTTACATCACCACTTTCATGTGTCTTTCCACTGCCTGGTTGTGGCAAGGACGATTGAGCGTGGTGATGACCTTATATTTTCCAGCTCCAGATCTGACAAGTTTTTGATTGCTGGTGGCTGTTCCATATTTTCTAGATTCAAGTTGACAATTTGGTGGAATGGTTTGGCCTTGATGTTTGTAATTGGTGGTTTGAACAATATGATGCTGGTGTCAATGTAGTTTTTAGGTCTCGGTTCATTAACATATCCACCTTCGAAATTGCCAATTGGAATCTGATGTTCCGTGTTCGATCTGCGCATAGTTATATAGCGCATAATGAGACCTTCACCCTCATCACCAAGCATTCCCAGCAAAACATTTTCCGGATGTGCGAAATATGCACTTCGTTGTAGTACAGATATTGCAAGGCTACGAATTCGTGAATCAGAAGCTTTGTGACATGGGTAACTACGTTGTGGAAATTTTAAGCACCACTAACAATGGAATTGTGCATTTTTATTTCAAACCATGACAAAAAATAATCCTCAATGCCGAATTGACCATGATATAGTTCAGATTGCTTGATGGATGACGATTTCCCACATACAACCTATAAATTCGACATGTAAGAGTCAACCATCTTGAATGAACGATCGGCCTAACCTCTGAATATTTCTACATCACAGTTTTTCGTATCACAAAGCTTCCTAGTACACGAATTTCTAAACCTGCCCAATCTGTGCTACAACAAAATCAGAAATGCATATTTTGCACATCTGGAAAATGTTTTGCTGGGAATGCTAGGTGATGATGACGAAGGCCTCCGAAGACTTGCAGTTAACAAGATTACAACTACGCGCAGATCAAACATGGAATACCAGATTTCAATTGATGACTTTGAAGAGGATTTGTTAATGAACCTAAAACTATAAAACAACATTGACAAATTACAAATTATTACCATCATGCCCAAATCATTCCACCCAATTGTCAACTTGAATCTAAAGGGTATAGAACCGCCGCCAGCAATCAAAAACTGGTCAGATCTCAGAACGTCATGTTCCCGTTCTGTGTGTGAATCTCAGAAATATAGAGATAGGTTCTGCACCGTGAACCTTTTTCATTTATTTCAATTTTCACTTCATATTGAAAACTTTGGTTGAAATATATTGCATTTCAACTGCGAGCCGCTCTATGCATGGCGCTTGGCAGCATAAAAAATGAACATTAAACGAGCATGCACCTTGACAATCTCAAAAAATTTACTTGCTTTGTTACAAAAGTTTGCTCGAAATATCCGGCTTTCCGTTTGTGAATATTAAGGACTCTTTGCTGTGAGCTTGACCCGCAATTACACAAAATCAAGAGTAATATGTTTCCTCTAAGCTGCGCACGTGCGCAAATGAGCAGTGCTGAAACGGTCTCTGCGCACAGAAAATCTAAGCTGCGCATAAAAATCCGAAGTGATGACTTTTTATTTTAGTCGTTGCGCACTGTACTCCATGGGACCGCGGAAGCGCGCAGACTTGTGAAAAATTAGAGGGAAAATTGCCAGGGGCAAATAGTGTTATCGCTGAAGTCTGAAACCGAGGTAGGCCTACAAGTGCTGCCCATAAAGGTAAATATTACGCTCCGTGAAGTTAATTTGCGAAAAACCAACATATAGTCTTCTCCACGTGGCATGAACATTGCGTAAAAATTTACAGTACGATTACATTCCGTGAATTTTCAAAGTCATCACTTCCATCAGGCAAATCTGATCACGTATGGTGAGATAGGAAAATATGCAGAATATGCAAGAACAAGCACCAATATTGCTGAAAAAATCTATCCACCTCCTTGCAAACTTTGATCGGGAAATGCTGCAACTTTGCACTGTAAGGCGTTGAATTACATCAGCTTCTCAGCAGCACAAATTTTGATTATATTCGATTCGTTTGAACGGGAATCTTCTGTCGATAAGGTCATACGCTGATATTGTTCTTGCTTCAGTCAGACATGAATATTCGTATCATTATATCTGACTTTATGTCGTGATTGTAATGAGTGCAATGCCTGTATTAAGACGTCACATGAGTGTTTTAACGCGGCAGGCCTACATCGATCGCATGTATTAATTTGAAGTGGGTTCTTGTGTGTGTACATTGTACGTACGTCTAGTAGTGATCAATGTCACCATGTACATGTATTTATTGTCACGTCACAGAGGTTCGCTTGGTGTTGTTGTGAATCATATATCCTATTTAAGGAGGATCTTTTTCAATAAATTGAAAGTGTATTCGAAGAACTTATAAATATTCTTTTAATTGGAAATTTGTCCTCTTTTTTAAAAAAAAAATTAAATGTGATCAAAAATTGAAGATAAATGCATGACAGGCAGATGTGACTTGGAAGTGGTCAAACTTTGTCCGAAGGCTGATAAATAAGAACAAATGACCATGCGCAATGCACATTGTGCATTGTCCACTATAACAATCCTGGCATTGCCGATGAATAGAGTAGACAAATGTTCAAATCATAATTGAGTGGCTATGTCTGGATATCATTCTCTTGATTCGCTTTAAATAAACTCAGATAAAAGAATTCGTGCTGCAAATCATGAGCACATTGTCTTGAAATTAAGTAACACATCAAAAATACTTCCCAGGATTTGCTGTAAACGAAGGCGAGTAATCAATCCACAAATCAAGCAATACTTTTACAGAAGAAGAACAAGAACAACAACACATTCATTCTAGTGCGGAACATGGACCGGAGCCGGATTGTATATTCGGTCGGATTTTTTTAAATTTTGACTGGAGGCGGATCTCTGCCGGATCAGTACTTTTTCTGGTACGGCCGGAGCCAGATCAGTACTTTTTGCTACGGCCGGAGTTGGATCAGTACTTTTTTGATACGGCCAGATAAGCATGACTTTTGTAACTAAATAACTAGCAACCAACCAACCAACCACACGCAAGTAACCGCCAAGCCAGTGCGAAAATAATCAAGCAATATTTATAAATTCACGGAACCACCGTACCGTGTATAGCCAGATTTCGGGCCGGACTTTTTCATTTTTGGCCGGAGCCGGATCGGAGCCGGACCAGAGAATTGAAAAACCGGATCGGAGTAGGATTCGAGAATTTGTCGATCCGCTCCACACTACCGGATATATATCAATATAGAACGTTTTGGCCAACCAGCGACTGTCAATTTTTGCCTATGTTTTTGAGGCCACACTTTCCCAACCGCATGTGTCCCGAGGCGGAAGGGATTGAACTCGAAATTCCATTGCATCACGTGCCAGTAACCGCCCGTCACACACCCCACATTAAAGAATCCTAACTGTCTCCGACGGTGTTTTCCAGGAAAATCAGTCTTGGACAAATCTCGTTATGATTTTTAAACCAATTAGTACAAAACCGAGGTCGGCAAATTTTCATGATCAACCTATATTGTAGTAATACCTTCTCTACGTTTGTCGCTGATTGGCGGTGTCCAGGACAGTGATATCGGATATTTTAAAACTACCAACATGAAATCGCACTAAGTCAGAAAAAAAAATTGTGTTCCAATCAATGCAACAAATGTCACATATATAGGGTTGCATTTAAAACAAAAATCAATTCAAAATAAACATGTTTAAAACAAGGCCCTAATTTAAAACATGTTTTTTATATTTTTCAAGTCATGACGTCACGAATATCCAATTGTGACGTCAAACTGGATTGACATTGCAAATATATGGTAAATATAGCTCATCTAAGAAAATCTCTGTACTATTACTTCTGAACCGACTATTTTGAGAGTTCCCACCATGCCATATCAATAGACGTCGGCTATATCGGGTGGTAATTGTCCTTACGCTCATACAATATGTTTATGGAAAGTATCTACAAAATTATGGCATAATTTAACAACTTAATAAAATCGCAATTTTTTTTCAAGAGGCGTTTGTTTAAAACACTGTTCAAAACATGTTTTAAACAAAGTGTTTTAAACACTGTCTGTTTTAAATGCAATCCTACACATATAAATACACATAGCGTATCTACCATGGGCGAACCATGTTTGGATCGCGACCCATACCTCAAATCCTCAAGTGGGATACTCCTCCATGAACAGGGGAAAATTTGCATTGCATAAAATTGTTGCAAATGTCATTCGAAATGTTATTACGAAATTGTGATGATTGTTGAAAGAACGAAAGTTGAAATTCAAGTTGACGGCAATTTCCCCGCGTGTCGCAGGCTCGGATGTGCTGATCCACAGTATGCCTGCCATTACAGCCGCTTTCGAACCAGACTTTTGATCCCGTATTAATTACGGTACGCCAACATTAATTTGCTATAGTGACTGCGAGGCGAGTTATTGTAAAACCTACGATTAGTGGTGCTTCGTAATTAAAAAAAGTTTTAACAATTGCGTCGAGTCGACAAAAGTCAGGGAGCCACAGCACTTCAATATCCCATTAGATTTATCTGAATTATTCCACCTCGGAAAAAGTAACAATTCTTTGCGATCTTCATCCGCACCAAGTTTGTCATCAGGATGGCAATTCTTTCATCCACACAAGTGCGTACCATCCCATACGTTGAAAAGCACTGCTCTAATTTGGCTATCTACCGAAAGTTCAAAATTTATAATCATTCGAAATAGTGACGACGTAGGTCAAAAAAATCTATTCTCGATATACCATCGGACTATCGGACCAAAGGTGGATCATAAGCTTCAAGAAAAACACCCTAAGAACCATAAAACAAGCAATTCCTGTGGTGTGGTTATTCATCCATGCATTTGGCCCTCGTCTGCAGAAAATATCTTCACGGTCGTTTGAAGCATCCTTGAGCGACTTAGACATAAGTAAAATACGTTAACATGGGACTCCTATACAGAGATTAAATAAAAATATTATATATCATTGGTATATTCAGAGATCAAGAAGTGTCGCCAGAAAGCTAGCTTTGAGCCGCAATTGGGGATCACCGATATTGACAGTACCTGAGACAGGTAAGAACTGGAATTCCTAAGCAATACTGCACTTTGGATGTTGGACTCGAAATCTTTAGTTTTGTTTTTTAATCCAAGTATATTTGTGAAAATCCACGTGTCATATCTGTTAGTCGCCATTCATTCGACTGCATGAAATTGTCGTTCTATGTAAAGCTCTATTGTGGACAATTAGATTACAAAAGCAGAATATAATATATAACTAACATTTAAGCTGTGCATTTGGATGTCCAGAGGTATTAAAATTACATTTTTCAAGAAGTTATCTTGTGTCTCTGACCAAGCTCGAATTTTATCTCGGGCATCCGCAATCTCTTTTTAGACAATGCACCGAAGCGGGCGTGTGGCTTTTTGAGGTGCGAAACCTTTAGAACAGGTTGCCTGGATGTGCAAATCAGACAATGTTCATATCAACGGCAAATTCAAATGTTGGCAATGTCATAACCAAATGTTGGTAATCGACTCATTGATTCTTTTTGGAATGGAACATCATGGAATTAACACAGGTGGGGGCAAACTACGACGCGCAACACCATTTGTGCGACCCGCGAAAGCCACAGGAGACGTTATGAAAAGCTCACCCTTAACTCATCCGCTTAAACTTGATGCTGACCGATCAAAGGCCAATAATTCAGCCATCGGCAAACATCTGTTAGATGACCCGATTTGAGCGATTAACTATCGAGACGACAGATTTCGCGTCGTTGGGAGGGGTCGTTCACACTTCTGTTCGTGTGCCTTGGAGTCGACTTTTATCAAAATACACCAACCCAAACTATTTCAACAAAACGAGTTTGTATACTACCTTAACATAGTCCATTGAACGCTCTCTCATTCGAAATTTCATGCTGGTGACGTCATATTTTGTGATACGATTGTTAATATACAATGTTCTTTCCAATTCTCTACTAGTTGGTGACGATTACCCCTAACGCGTGCCAGCTGAAAATATTAGGGTTCATTTCAATTTTAATATACTATTCAATTGTAAAAATATTGTTACAATGTGTACTTATAATCAAATTACTGTTGGTACCTGATTAAACTTTTTCTTAATATATTTCAACGTGATAATGATAAGTTATATTCTTATCATAGTATCTTTTATTTGATTGATGGAGCGAAATCCCAACCTCGAGGCCCATGCATTTTGAACGGTATCAATTGCTGAACTTCAAAGATAGTGAAACGTAAATTACTTCATTCGGACGAATGTGGTTTTAGATCGAAACACGAGGGAGTTCATTACTAATAGAGCTATACTTGAAAAAAAAACGGTCTGCGAGTCTTTTAGATGGATTCATTCTTTCTATGTATAGAAGTATTTATATTTATAATATTTATATATCGTAGAAGAATATTCAAAGTTAACATGTTATGATGCTGTCAGCATTCTGTGTCCTGGAGTTATACCAAAAGTACAATCAGCAAATTATGAATAAATCGCTGCTAACAGACTCAAATTTACTTACAGTTCTATTAATTGGGAAAACAGACCTTCATCCATAATTTTGACAATGAGGGCAACCCGCTAATAAATTCTCGTCAACGTGTCTGTGTGTACATGATCATCAAATCTTTGTTTAGTTCGTTAAAAATATACAAATACATATATATATATTATTTACATGTCGTTGGTCGATATATTAGGAGGACACTTTTTCAAAATTCCCAAAGTCAAAATACCGGTGGAAACTCCAGAAAAATTGGTCAATATCTACGAATTCGTAGTCGGTTGACTACAATAAAAGGTCAACCTTCGCTCAGCTCCCGAAATACCCGCCGCAGCGTCACTTCGGTGCTGGTTTACGGCATCTCAGTCAAATTTTGTTATAAATTTGACAAAAATTCCTAAAAAAGAGGACAAAATCTCTAAAAGGAGGACATTTAGGCGTCCTCGAAGGACATTTTCAAAAACTCGAAAAAGGAGGACAAATCCTCCTAACTGAGGACGTATGGTAACCCTGTGTTATGCGCGACTCGCTATTGCATTTAAATGTTGCATGTTGCCGCGAGCTAAAAAGTTTGACCTGCACCACTGATTTAACATGTGCTCAGTTTGCGATATCCGTCTACAACAGTGGTTCTCAACCTTTTTCTCTCCTCGGACCCCCTCGGACCCCCACGTATTTTTTCAAATTTAGCTTTATCATCATGCAATCTTTATCGTCCTTGTGCAAATATAACTGTAGGCTAGTTATAAACTGCAACAAAATGACTTTTCTTAATAACAACACCATACTATTTATGTAAAAATCGGATAGACTTATATTATTTCAAAACGAATTCTGCAGCTGCATTTCTGTAATATGTGGTCATGTGTTGAAATTCTGCGTCTTCGATTTGATACGAACGAGTGCCGAAAATCCAGTTCCACAACGATAGGTGGTGTCGAATGCAATAATAACGGGAAAAGCTTAAAATGACACGTTTAAGTATGATCGCAAAATATATGGCAATAGCACCAAAATAGAGGAAAATCTATTATAATGAACATATAACGTCCAGCCTAGTCATTTCTATCCAGCAGCTCATCTTGAAGTTATTCTGGAATAATGGTTATGTATATCACAGGTGAAATGGATTTTCAAAAACATTTCAAAGTAACGTCATCCTTGCTACTCAAACGTCTATTTTTACAATAAACCCGAACAAAACATCTCTAACCATCAATCTATGTTTGTGTCAGTAGGCTATTGGCAAATAAAATGAGTTTCACAGTAGAATATTTCATCTGAGACGGCCATTCTGTTGATGTGGGTCATAAAGTACGGCTAAAACTTTGCGTCTTCACGGACCCCTAAGGGTCCGCAGATCCCCGGTTGATAACCACTGGTCTACAATGATTCTGGAGGAAACGGCCGCAATTGCTCAGATATTTTGAATTGGTTCTCCATGCTAGATAATTATGGATATTGCGGTTTCCTACCTAAGTGTTGCGAGGTAGGCCTATATTTAGGCTTCTCTCTTACAAAAAGGCTAGAAGTGGGCCGAGCTACAAGTCGGCAGATACGAAATCAAAAATAAGGAATATCGGCCTAGTGTAAAGGATTAGGGCTGGGCACAATGATTCGAGTTCTCGAATCTGAATCCAGTAATAAATCTAACGATTTCAGCAGAGTGGTAAAATACGTTTGTTTCGAGTACTGAAATTATAGAGTTCTCGTCACCGAAAGTCAACTTATTACCGAGAATTATAATTTCGATGCTATTTTCCACACATAGTCCAAAGCTATCCATGTTGGTGGAAAAAACACATTTCCTAAGTCATGATCATCCCACACTGTTGTCACAAAGTGCAATGAAATCTGTATAATTGAAAAACGTCAAAGTATCTTTAATGTGATGGATAGCAGGCATTATATTCTTTGTCGTGGCTTAAAAGGTAAATATTTGAATTTTGACATATTGCATTATGTTATGACGTCATAATGCGTGATATCAAATACTCGACTCGAAGCATATTACGTCATTCAGAATTGAATCACTCAGGTACATGATTTGGCACAGCACTATAAATGACCGTAGTCAACAAACACCATTGATGTCACAAACAACAACAACAAATATCGCGGTAGACAGATTGTTGCAGCGATGTAGCCAGGGAGTCGAGTTGGAGAACCAAGGTGTTAGATGGTGGTACGGTATTCTCGAGCCCTGATTAGTATTCAGCATTTCTTATACATTACAGCCTCGTTCACCCTTATTTCGATTAGGCCAGGGGAAGTCAACCTTTGAACCTATATAACTGCATGGAAGAGTAAAACAATAATTATATATCCCTCAACCCATATTTAAATTACCGTGTGTTGGCAGCCGGCAATATACAACTGGAATTCGTTCTGAAATCTTTAAGCGATATTTATTCACCTTAAAAATTTTCTTCGCGCTCAGTGCTATTCAGGGTGAATTAGATTTTCCGTACTTTTTTTAAATAATTTCCTTGAAAATTGGGCCTCACCGTACAAATGTAAACCATAGAGGAAGATGTAGCGTATATAAAGAAATACCAAGTTGGAATCGTGTGCATCTCACAAATGATGGCTTTTTTGGTATTTTTCGGCGATTCCATTAATATTTTGACTATACCGACAATCCTGACGGTAAGTGAAGAAATACCAACATGCAGCAAAGTGTTAAATAAAACAGGAAGATGCATCATCATTAAATGCGAATGGATTAATATTTGCCATTGATATGTGAAACAATCAATTTAATCGACGAATTCATTCGCGAGTTTGATACAATTTTTGTCTTTCGCGCGACTAGAACACGAATTCCAAGAACTTTTCGTAACAGTAATATACTCGCGATTTTGGTGCATAGGTATATAGCAGAGGTTCTTAAACTTTTTAGACCGCGACCAAAATCTGAGTTTTAGTGGCATCTCACGACGTAATACTGGTACATCAAAAATAGCAGTTTTCCTTTGCCACGTTTTACGGGTAAACTACCTGGATATTGCGCTGACAACGGTACAGCACACGCGATTTCAAATTGGGGTGCATTATCTTCCTCTACCGGTGGCATTTGTAGTAATCTACTGCCTACTCAGATTACAAGGACGGGACTCCGACCATTTGGACGACCGGACATATCAATATCAAAGGTTTCGGCCAACAGCGACGACCGTTATGGCACTTCACTTTGCCCAGGCGTATATTGGCGAAATGTGCTGACCTCGATAAACCTGTGCATAATAGTTCCGCATGCGCTTGTTGCACACCCTTTCACTAAAGTATCGTGACGGTCACTGACAGTGGTTTCCAGAGGAACCAATATAGCACAAATCTTATCATGAATTCAAACCAATGTGTCTTTTACAAAGGTAAGCACATTTTCACGATGAGGCCATGTGGTAGTACCGACGTCTGGACGTATGTCGCTTATTGGCTATAGTACGCAACACAGTGATATCGGATATGTACAGAAAATCCATGGGAAATCGCGTTTGGTGCGAACACTATTTTGTTGGACATCGCGCGTAAAGCGTATTTTGTTGCAAGAAATTCAACAAATATCCCATACATCAGGGGTCGGCAACCTTTTGCTAGTCGCGGGCCAAATTTCGGGTGTACAACGTTTTGGCAGGCCGGATTTTTTCTTAGTACTATATTTTACGCTCACTTCGGTATATTATCCTACATTGCTGCAATCTCAATCATACCAATCCGAAGACACATGTATTTACACTTCAACGACACAGAATAATTGTGACAATTGACGCAGCTTGCTTTGTGAAAGGTTTTCAACTTCTGGTAACAAGTCAGATGAAACAAGAATCACACCCTATTCAAAATGGACGTCCGAAATACGTGATTTTAGCTTGCTCTTCGTGAATTTCATTGTTCAAAACTATTGTTCACATGCGTACGTGGTTCCAAAAATCGATGTAATTTCTCTTGCATTGCTGGTCAAGCTGGGATAAAGACCAATTTCAAGAATGTACTCTTTGTCAAAGTCATGCAGCGATATTCTCTTTGTATGAAATTTGTCATTCAATTCAACTGCATCGCATTTCAGGAAGGCCCATTGGAAATTTTCAGGCAATGGTATTGGCGTCCACATTAAACAGAGTACTGAATAGTCAGAATTCATATTGTAGAGAAGGAATGTCGGAAAAGCGAGTGAATATTCAGTATTTAAATTTCATATCACAGTTACAAATGTAGTGTTGGTACTATGTTTTCTCTCCTCTAGTATAGGAAAGTGAGCATAATTTTCTTTGTACTGTTGACATTTCATGAATCACAGATTTGTTTTGAATGCGCCTCAACATCTCATGTGTGCAGTTGTTTTCCCCCTGAAGTTGCAAGTTCAATTTGTTCAGATGTGACGTTAAATGTATCAGGAAAGCAAGATGAGACACCCATTTTCGATTACAAGATTATGAGTCGGCGATATTTGTATTTTCGAGGAAAGTTGCTATTTCATTTCTCAGTTCATACACTCGTTTAAGCATAGCTGCTCGACTCAATGAGCGAACATTTACATGACAGATATAGGCCTACATGACATCGCCATATTGATTCTCTGCTTCTAGTAATATCTGGCGTAACTGCTTCAGTTGATGAGACAAAAATCATATCAACAGTTTTCACCATTGTGGCCAAAACACTATTCAGGTTTTTCGTCTTGGCACACAATGCCTTCTGAAAAATCAAACTATAGACAGGCTAACTAACATAAGGAGGCTAGTTATCTATAGTTGAATAGTTTGAGATTCCGTCATTGCGTCTGAGATGCTCCAAGCATTTTTGAAGCAGAGGAAGAACACCTTTATTGTCACACCCCGTTAGAGTGATTAACACCCTTTAAAAAAGCATGGAACACCTTCGGTTGCGAGATACACCCGATTGATAAGCACTGATCCAGTCTAGTCTATCTCCATCTCCTACTTCAACCACCTTCGTTTTATGGCGTAACAATAGACTAATACGATGTAGGCTACTATTATATCGTAGCAATGCTGCATTTTTTTCATGAAGCACTGCACTGCAGATTGAAACTCATTATGAAGCGGCGGGCCGTATTCTTGTGATAACTAATTATTATGTCGCGGGCCGGACGATTTCGCTTGGCGGGCCGGATCCGGCCCGCGGGCCGTAGGTTGCCGACCCTTGCCATACATATTAAAAGATATCTCTGGTGCGGCCGTAGCCCAAAATTATACCCATCATTGGACGCGGCCCATACTTTTAGAACCCCTGATATATTGTAAGCCTTCGGAAGTGTTTTGATTCTACCTTCAGAAACTTTTATACGCAAGGTATATCTCGAGAAAGCCGTGCTGGAACAGAATATCAAATGGGGGCTGCATGGTGTGAAGTTCCCACTAGTCAATTAAACATGAGTATTTATCATCCAGAAGAGCCATGACGAGTGTCAGCTGGAATATGGCCATGTGGTACATGTGTAATCGAAATATGGCCGTGAAGACCAAAATGTTCAACACAGGGATGTAACCAAGTCACAGGCCCTTTGTCACAAGTCACCACCGAATCAAGTCCGTGTGTCATCGAGAAGATGGTCGAGTCCGAGTCATGGCATTACGACTCGAGTCTGAGTCCAAGTTATTACGTTGACTGTTCAGTTTCCAGTTAAAGTCTTGTTAAACCCCCTTTATGTAACTCCGTATAGTGATATCGAATGGTTCATATTTATAATATACCAATTTCCCTCACTTTCAGCAGTTTATGGTCTCAGTACAAGTACCAATAGACAATATCCAAATAGTGTGGTTACTTTGCTATTCTTCGAAATTATAATGAAATGTCGGTCTTGCCCGTCTGAGGCTCAAGTCATATGACTTGGCTCGAGTCATGCGCAATGACTCGAGTCTAAGTCGAATCAATATACAGATTGACTCGGGTCGAGTCATTTCCGTATTTTGATAAAATGACCCGAGTAAAGTCGAGTCATCAGAAAATCGTGACTCCAGTCGGACTCGAGTGAGTCATAACTCGAGTCTTTACAACCCCGGTTGAACACCTCTGGATTAGGCCTACTACAGAATCGGGGCACTATGTGGTCAGTGGTGTAAGAGTTTTAAGTAAACGTCAAAGAATGTATCACAACACAAAAGGTTGAAGAGCACTGGTCCACGAAATTCGTGCAAATGGTATTTTCTTGAATTAGTACACAGTCAGCAAACTTAATCTCGTTGCAACTGTATCATATGACGAGCAACTTCGATTTTCAATCCTGGTAGCGCCTCTGGACTTGATTCCGTATACTATCTTAACGCCATTTTCACCCCCTCCCCCCACTTAACTGAATCCTTGTTTGCATACTGACTGCCATTACAAACATCCACAGGCCCTGCTGTGGATCATTCGCCCTCCACTGAGACACGGTTGCTGCTGCATATTTTGGCTTAAACTGATATCATATAAATCAGGGGTGAGCAGACTTTTTAGCGCATTGGCCGCATTCAACATATGAATCCATTCGCGGGCCGCACGATATAAAATTGGGATACTAAGCCGACATATTGTTATTTGATTATATAGTGACCGACGACATGGAGATCATACACATGCATTTGTATGTTTAAAACAAACCAAACATTGATTTGATGTTAAAGTACACGAGCCAGAAACATTGACGAGAAATTATAGGCTGGTCGTTCTCTTTGTCAAATTTTAATATGAAATTCGGTTTTCTCGATTCTTAGAACTACATGTAAATTTGAGTCTGAGAGCAGCGATCTGTTTATAGATTTGCTGATCGTATTTTCGATTTAACTCTAGGACACACAATGCTTACAGCATCATAACCATGTTCCCTTTAAATGTGCTTTTACAATATATAGATAATTTGATATGCTATATCGTGCCATCAACTGCAAAAAATACCATGGGGAGAATATATCTCATCATTATCATGTTGAAATATATTGAGCAAAGTTTATTCAAGTACTGACAATAATTTGATTTTTAGTACGCATTTTAGCAAAATTTTCACCAGGGATGGTGTGAACCTCTTATAGGTTCTGGTTCTTGTGGACGCGAACCTTTTTGAAAGGTTATGTGTGAACGCTAACGTGAACCTCATGACGTCACGTGACGTCATATTGCTAATTCAAACTCGACATTTCAGTGAAGTGATAGCCTATTTCAGTGCTTTTCAACCTGTATGACGGTTCGTACTTGTGCGAATGAAAAAAATTGCAGTGCGAATGACGAAGGTGGTGCGAACAGTGCGAATGAAAATCCGACCCAAGTGCGAATGAAAATCGTGAATAATTGTTAATCTTTCTGCATTGGAATAATTCAAATAAACCTAATAGGAAATTTGAGGTCAGTGTAACTTTTGTACACTGTAAAAAATATCCTCGGTAAATCCCGAGCTTAGGCTCGGGTATGACTCGATTCAACCCCTTTCCTAGTTTTTTCCCCAAAACGTCGACTCGTTTTCAGTGCATTCCGAGTCACGCGAGATGTCAACCGCATGCGAGGTTGGAAATTACCGAAGATGGAACCTTACCGAGAATGGTCATTACCGAGAATAGACAAACCGAGAATACCATTACCGAGAATGGACCCTACCGAGAATAGACATTACCGAGAATGGTCATTACCGAGGATATATACACCACCGAAAATGGACATTACCGAGAATACCATTACCTATAATGTACCCTACCGAGAATTACCGAGAATAATCATTACCGAGAATGGACAGCATCGAGAATGGACATTACAGAGAATGATCAATGTCAAGAATCTAACTTAAGGACGGACGTTGCCGAGATTAATACCTGAGAATCGACACCGAACGTGACAACGCTGTGATAAATATATACATGTCCTGTACCTATGAGTAGCAAGATGCCCGCATGGCATATACTATATTGCATTCCCCGCAAACAATTTACCTATATGTTCGTTTTGTCACGTTACGAAAAAGGTGGCCAAACGGGGAAATTGGTTACGGGTATTTCGTTGGTAGCTAATTCAAACTGTGAGGCTTGCAAAGCATAAATTCAGGTGAATAATTCTTTGAAGGAGTGGTAATTAGCACGCATGTCATCCAGAGACGACATTACGGTGAATCGCGATTCGAGTCAGCCTGGAAGGCATACAATATTTTTCCTATAGACGATAAGTTATCATCCCATTCCATTGCAATTGTACCCGTGAGTATTCACGGCATTACATACTGCAGCAATCATCGTTGAAACTCATCCGGCCACTTTACCGATTTCGCAAGATGTTGCCGAGTGACGTAACGCATTTTTGCTCGCGCAAACATTTGGTTTGGTGAACAGTTTTGGCGCGCAGATTTGAAGCCGTCAGACAAGAGCGCGGTCTTATAATGGCGGCTTGCAGTTGAGGTCGTGGGTTTGGTTTTAGTTGCGTTCAGGGTTTAATCGCAGTTAATTGATGCTTAAGCTAGCACCAGGCTATAAAGGAATACTGAAAACTGAACTCTACATTGTACAGTACATGCTAGTTTATATATGATTTGTATAAAAGCATACAGCTATACGGTATCGGTCACTTCATATAGACAGAAATTTATACTGTCGCTCACCCCGTATGAGCCGTATCGGCAGTCGTCACACCATTGGACCGAAGGTCAGCTGCTTGTGTCGTTATGTATTCGCATAGTATTAGAGTGCGCTTACTTTGATTTATAAGTTCTGTGAAAACCTTGGTCTTTACGACGATAACCATAACGTATTTATTTCAGCTAGCTTTTTCAGCTTCAGGCCTTCAGTTTATGGGTCAAGTGTAGAATACGGCCACTTCGAGAAAGTGACCCCCATGACCATCACCGATCAATGTTTCACATGGGCCTAGGCGCTTTTAAGAGAGCCATGCCCTGCACAGTGCACACTGAATAAAAATAATAGAAGATAACATGAAAGGACAAGCGGCAAAAATGAGGTGACACAGGACGAAAGGCAAGGTCGATATATCAGGCTGCGTCCGGTAATCTCTACTGCTGATGCTGACTAGTGTTTAATCAGGAGAGGGTGCTGATATTTTATTCGTCGACTGACGCCTGATGGATTGATTTCGAAATACTGTTCAACGAGATATCCCAATCCATAAAACTGAACTAATTATAATCGCCATGAATTTTGACATGTTCATGTCAAACAGTGATTTGTGATGGTTGTGTTGTGGATAAAAAAATAGACTTGTCCGAAACGTTGTATTTCCATGAGGACGATATGATAGTTGAATGACGAGGACATAGGTGTGTTGTGTTGCACTTGGCGCGCTATTGATTCGGATGTGAAGAAATCATTCAAATTTCAAGGCAATCACTTTGATGGTAGTTATCTATTTTGTGCATGGCGGCTATATCAGCTACGAAGCAGCTGTGCCAGCTAGCATATATAGCAACTGTATCGACATATCGTCATCGTTTGTTACTGTAGTTATATTCGAACGTCAAATGAAGCCTAAAATGCTGTTATAATCGGTAAACAATGAACACCTGAAAATCTCTGGAGGCACCGGCACACAGTTTGGGAATCACTGTTTTACACTTCGTAGGAATTATATATTGCAACTTGTATTAAGTAGGCTACCGGTATTGCGCAAAATGTGAAGGAGTGATTCAAAAAATATACTATGAAACTATTTCTAGTATATAGTTCCATTTCCATTCTCTTTCCTTTGCATAACAAATGTGATGGATTAGCTGCATCTCAATGTCATGTATGACGCAGCAGTTGGCTTGCAATGTAGAAGTTGAAAAAAAAAACAGCCAAGCACGGCATAGGGCCCGAACTAAATTAGAAGTGGAGGTATTTGACTTATGACCAAGCCCCCGCACACACAGAAACAGGTTGTGTCTATAGTCTTTCGATGTCGAGTTTTGTTGAGAAAGTTTAGTTCAACTGTGTTTATAAAAGTACATTTGTAATTTTGCAGGTACTGAGTGGTAACCTTGATATCTGTTAAAATGACCGTCTAAGACAGGGATGTCCAACCTACTGCCTGCCTGAGATTTTTGTGCAACTCGCTAGTCATTTTCACTACAAGTAGTATTTTGAACTTAAATCTTAGCCTAATTGGAATGAAGCAGTCAGCTTTTGGAGCCGCAGTAATAGTATACTCTAAGCGCTGATACTCTCTCTGTCAGCGTTTTTATTTCTCATGCGTGAGTGAAAACTGAAGAGAGTTTGTTGTGCAATAATGCTTCCGAAACTGATTGAATGAGGCCTAGAGTGCAATAATTGTCAGGTAATAGTGCATTGTTGATTGACTGTTGGTATTTTGTGCATAAACCCGACTTCTGGTAAAATCAAGTGCAACTTCCTGACGATTTAAGTGCAATGAAAATATGCCTTAATGATTAGGTGTGCGATTTCTTGGGTAATTGTATTCATCTTTTCCATTTCAATTCATGGGGTGTGCAAGGATAGGCTACTTTCTTATCCACAACAACATGATCATCACGAATCAGTGTTTCTTTTTAACATGTCAAATTTCTTGGCGATATTGGTTTTTTAGTATAAAATGGATTTTTGTTGATAACTCGTGAGATCTTGATATTCGCATATCGCTGCATTGACAATATAGTCGGCATCCACGAATTAGATATACCCCGGTCTCTGATAGACTCAATAATATGCTACTCTGTTGAATCAACTACAGTTCAGTATGTCTAAATGTCAGAAAATACGCCGCTTGGCCTACGGAAGAAGATGAACTGCTGCTACTTGATTACCCTGAAGCAGTTTTTAACAATAACAGGGACATTTCACGTCAAGAGTATCAAGTAGCGAGTAAGTGTTGATTTTTATTCAGTGTTTATTGCAAATTACGATTTCAGTTCTATGAATCAACTGGTATTGGCATCGTATTGTTCTTGATCATTTTGTGATGGTGGTATGAAAACACAAACTTGTGTCAATTTTCGAATCAAGCTCATATTAGATATATGGCTATCCGTATGAAGCAAATTGATTTTCATATACTGTTTTATCAATAATGCATGTTTGAGATATATATCATGAGTATGCGAATTATATGTGAAATGGAATGCCCATTTCAAGTGAAATTTCTCCTATCAACATTGGTACTGTAGAAAAAGTAGAAGTAATGCCATGGATGTCTAGTCAATTACAAGCACAAGTACCAATTTGCAATACACTTCAGAAATACTTCAAGCAGTATCAAGAAGTGGATTGGGTTGCAGGCAATGTTCCCTCTGACAAAGTCGCCGCGCACAGAAAAACGTGTGCCGCCACAAGAAACGCGAAGTGATCGCCTTTTTTTAGTCTCAGTGAGTTGGTGAGTGTGCACAGACTTGTGAAAAATTAGAGGGAGCATTGGTTGCAGGGTCGAATACTTCACTGAATAGGAGGTGGCTTATTTTGAAATTGTAGGGTGCAGGGGCGTAGCCAGCCAAGATAAAAAGGCGGTAGAACTGAATAAAGAGGGCAGAATGAGCCTCTATGCGTCATACTTTTAGGGATAGCAAAATATTGAGGATATTGATATTGAGCACAAGAGAATAGCATATTTTGAAACAACAACATTAATAATAACTGAAATCAATTTAAACATTTCAAAAACTCTACTTGTTATTTCTCCGAAATCTCAAATCAGATAGCATGCAGCATAGTATGACCTCCGGGGCGTGTGTTGGTGACATGGTCTATAACGCACAGCGTCACGCGAATTTTTCAACGCATGGGTTCCCAAACTTTTTATATTCTCGATCTCAAACTTTTATTGGAAAATACCCCGCGACCCGCCTCCGCAGAATATTGAAGAAATTGGTCTGCACCTTCGCCCAAACCTACTCTTGGCCTATGCGAGAGTCTATCGACTATATTCGCGCAGTAATAGCAATCACGCAATTATAAACTCGTCAAAACTTGAAGATGAGAAATGCCTTTGACCATCTCTGATTAGAAAATATATTTTTTCTTGTAGATTCCAACCGTATACCCTCCGGAAGATGAGCGTAGCATCGAAGCGCATCAAAAGGAAATTATGACTGAGTGGAAAAGAGCCGAAACGCTGATAAAAACACAATCATGGATAGGATGAAAATGACCTTTAAAGATCATCAACATGAAGTTATCAAAGGGACATCAACAACGAGTCTGTTGCGTGCGTACCCAGTTTTGGCAGATGCTCATTGGGTAGGTATAAAGTATTGGTTTCAGGCGCGATTTATAAGCCCTGTGTGCATACATACGAAACGCACAAGAATGAATTACACTAAATGCTATGATATATATTTTATTGGTATTGGTAGAACATTATACATAGTGATGACCAGTACGCCACCGGACTTGCACGTCAATTTAAACTACTAATCAAATTGAAGACCACCCATGGCATGGTATGCTATGAAGTCAATATTTCCCACTGTTCAGATTTTGGAAGAAATGAAAATGATTTGTCAGAAACAAGACTGTTCCGACGATACTTACTCTGTCGACCTGACGTCAAAGATTTTGGAGAAGAGTTATAGCTCAGCATCAAGATTCATACTACCGCAGGATAGTCCTTTGGAAATCACGGACTTACATAGTAAGTAATGTATGCTTTAACCTTTAATGTTTTTATCCTTTCACGGGTTGCCCAACACACGAGCATGCGACACAATGAAAATCCACAGATCAGTATGCCACACTTTGACATGTGGTTTCACAACTCAAAAACTCACCCTAACCCCTAACATAATCCTGAAATTAACCCTTTTATATATCTTAACCACAAACCTATTCCAAACTAGATCCTCATTCTAAACCTTACCCAGTCGTAAAGCAAATTTCACCCACATTCTCAAGTGTCGCATGCCCTATTGTCGTACGTTCATTGCGTAGGGCTGAGCAAAATCGAGTGCGTGATGGATTCAATTCTAACTCATGTATCTGGCTTCCAGTCGAATATTCGAGTATCACGATGGTATTTTTCCAGCCGTACATATTTAATTGCACTTTGTGGTGATGCTGTGGGTTGATCATGACTTCAGAAATATGATATTTCTAGTATTGTGGCTTATACGACCAATCGTGATTTTGCGGTTTCCGCAGTGGAAAATACTATCTGAACTATAAGTCTCTTTGATAAATTTACTAGCAGTTAAAAGGAGCGTATAATTACAATACTCGAAACAATCGTTTTTCACTACAATTTATACTGGATTCGTATTCGAGTTCTCGAATTATTGTGCCCTATGCATGTGTCAACGTACCCCCTTTACTTGATAAACCGCAAAAGTTCGAACTTTCGCTGACTACGTTATTTGTTATTTCGGGAATCATTTTCTGTCCTTTTAGTGCTTCATCTGAGTTGGCACTTCGTTTTCAGGTACTCAAAAACTGGACTGGATGGTCTACATCCCAACCATCTTCAAAGAAAAGTATGACAACTTCCTGATTGTGGACAAGGTGTGTTGATCATCCGTATTTCTCAGACTGCAGCTAAACATTTCCACCCATTCAATTCGTATTTTGGACATTTCAAATGGCCTCTGTCAGTATTGTTTTCACAGTTCGTACTTATTTTAATTTGAGACGATATGATATGACCACATGATGTATCTTGTAGAATATTTATATGTGCTCGTGTTGATCTACGCCCGGGGTGGGCAACTTTTCCAGTCAGCGGGCAAGGTGTAGGAAAATTAAGTACTTGGCGGGCCGGATAGCTGAATCGATACATTATTAGCCCATTTATCCTCATATACAAAGAATAAATCGCATGTAATGAATGTATTGTAACGACAGCTATGTCATTTCAAAACCATTTCTCGCCGATGTTGACGACGACAATGTGGATTTGAGAACATCATTGTCATACAGGCGCCGCCATGTCTGCTTCTGTCTGATCGATCCACACATGGTGCAATCCTTAATTAAGATTTCAGGGCGTTCGATAAGCCCGGTACCACAAATTTACCAAGATATCAATTCATTTTGGTTGAGTACCGTAAATGCCGATAATGAAAGTCTTCTCGCTTCTACGAACTTACGCGTAAGCTCTCGGCACGCATTCTCGGTAATGGTTCTCTCGATATTGATGCGACACCGGCCGGCGGGCCACATTATCAACTAAGACGGGAAACTGTCCGCGGGCCGGACAAAATCGCCGTATGTTGCCCGCCCCTGATCTGCGCCTATCGTTTTTCAACTTATTTTCACTGAACAACCCCACATCAAGCTTGATATTTCCCTATGCCTTCTAAAAAGCAAAGTCATGAGTAATCTGGTAAATTTACTTTTCCAGAGTACCTAAGTAGCAGTCAACTACTTATATTCCTTACTGATGCGTTTTCGTGTTTAACAGTTTTAACTGATGAATGCTGTGTGCTCTGGCATAATTAAATGAAAATGAAATGGAATGTACTTTGACGATGCATTGCTATGCATATTCAATAAAGAAGTTCAATGGGTTATAATTAATAAATTAAATATAATTTACATAATGTTCCAGCTTCTGCCTACCCGCCCACATTATGAATCACTGATCCACAAACCTCACACTCTTTTAAACTATTCCATGGATACTGGATATTAGTAACGTTTATATTTCGTAGGAGCCGAAGAATGTCTAGCCGACCATCGCATTCAAATCTGAGACGGAAAAGTGGACGATTCATTTCAATGGAGAAGTTGTGAAAGGTTTATTTGGTTTTCACCATGCTCTAGCATGCCTGATGGCTATTTATTGGGTTTTCAATGTGAAGTTTGCTCCTTCATCATCAAACTCCTAGAACTTTGTCGCAACTTTTCTCGCCAAGCTTCCAAACGTCAATTGAACTTTGTCGCAACTTTTCTCGCCAAGCTTCCAAACGTCAAACCAACTAATGCTGTTCGCAACAAGATGAACATGACGCCCGATGATTAATTGTCATATGATTGTGGCGGTCCTGTTTTTGCCCTCTTTGATGACTGCCAGCAGTAATATCTTTTGTTGTGACGCTTAGCATTGGTTTTATTAATTAATCGATGCTACTCTAGTCGTCCTTGTCGATATCAATTTACAATATATTTGTAATGGTCGTGGCCCAGAATTTGGTCTTTTGATTGTATTCTTGGATTGCTTAACGTATTGCCAACTAACTGGCCTAAACCTTATAAGCACCATTGTTCAATTGTTGGCACCAGCACAACTTGAACAACAAACATATATTGTTTGTTTACCTGTAATAATTACGCATCATTAGGAATTTGTGACATTGCAGGTTTCCAATATTGTTGATTGTACTTTTATGGAACATTGCTTTCTTTGCTGCTAATACACACTGCTCTTTAATCTGCAGACTGACTACAGATTTTGTGTGTTTAAGGTGAAAGGTCAATGACAATTATTTGTCAGGCTCGGTTTCTTGCAATCCTAGTCAGTCAGCACAGTTGGGATTTGGCTGAGGTGAAAGGTCAATGAAAATATAGGTGAATGGTCAATGAAAATTATCAATCAGACTCAGTTTTTTCCAATCTGAGTCATGGAAAACTCGGGATTTACCTACTTTAATGAGGTCGGAAAGTAGTTTCCCGGGTCAAAAGTCGGGGAATTTTGAACCTAACCTAATGTCAGGATTTACCGAGGATATTTGTGGCGACGCAACTCTAAAACTTGTTTAACTTACGACGCACCGCTAATCGTAGCTCTCACAAGTCACAAACCGTAGTTGTTGTTGTTTATTGAACAGTATTTGGCACCTATCGCTTATTTGGTCATTTGTAACCAGAACACGAATTCTGTAAAGTTCGTTGGTCTTCTTCACTGTACGCTCCGCGGACGACTTCCAGTCTCGCACGCATTCATCATCTTTCACTCTCTCTTTCGCGCGTCCACTTCAGTATCGGTTGCTGTCGATTATTCAAAGCTCGACTTCACTTTATCCGTCTGGGCTTTTCGTAAGACACCGCTCAAGCAGTGAGATCAGCGATGAGGAGCCCAGAGACTCGAACCAGCAACCATTAGTGTCGTGACTGCAGTGTTTTACCAACTGCGCCACTCGCAGAGCTATCTGTTAGTATGTATGTAATATTTGTTGAATTTATTGCAAAAAAAATCCTGCGATAGTTTTTACATATCCAAGGCACTGTGTTGGGTGCTGTGGCCAATAAGCGGGACACGCCGAAAATATGGCTTTATCGTGAGAAATCATGATAAGATTTGTCCAACTGTTTTTTCTGGAAAACATGATGGTCGATGACCGTTGGGATGAACTAGTGTAGAGATGTGCTACGAGCGAGTTCAGGCCTATGAGACTCGTTCATTTCGAGCCAACCCCTTCTGCATATTGGGGGGGGGCAAATGACCATCTCTGATTAGAAAATATATTTTTTCTTGTAGATTCCAACCGTATACCCTCCGGAAGATGAGCGTAGCATCGAAGCGCATCAAAAGGAAATTATGACTGAGTGGAAAAGAGCCGAAACGCTGATAAAAACACAATCATGGATAGGATGAAAATGACCTTTAAAGATCATCAACATGAAGTTATCAAAGGGACATCAACAACGAGTCTGTTGCGTGCGTACCCAGTTTTGGCAGATGCTCATTGGGTAGGTATAAAGTATTGGTTTCAGGCGCGATTTATAAGCCCTGTGTGCATACATACGAAACGCACAAGAATGAATTACACTAAATGCTATGATATATATTTTATTGGTATTGGTAGAACATTATACATAGTGATGACCAGTACGCCACCGGACTTGCACGTCAATTTAAACTACTAATCAAATTGAAGACCACCCATGGCATGGTATGCTATGAAGTCAATATTTCCCACTGTTCAGATTTTGGAAGAAATGAAAATGATTTGTCAGAAACAAGACTGTTCCGACGATACTTACTCTGTCGACCTGACTCCTAGAACTTTGTCGCAACTTTTCTCGCCAAGCTTCCAAACGTCAATTGAACTTTGTCGCAACTTTTCTCGCCAAGCTTCCAAACGTCAAACCAACTAATGCTGTTCGCAACAAGATGAACATGACGCCCGATGATTAATTGTCATATGATTGTGGCGGTCCTGTTTTTGCCCTCTTTGATGACTGCCAGCAGTAATATCTTTTGTTGTGACGCTTAGCATTGGTTTTAATAATTAATCGATGCTACTCTAGTCGTCCTTGTCGATATCAATTTACAATATATTTGTAATGGTCGTGGCCCAGAATTTGGTCTTTTGATTGTATTCTTGGATTGCTTAACGTATTGCCAACTAACTGGCCTAAACCTTATAAGCACCATTGTTCAATTGTTGGCACCAGCACAACTTGAACAACAAACATATATTGTTTGTTTACCTGTAATAATTACGCATCATTAGGAATTTGTGACATTGCAGGTTTCCAATATTGTTGATTGTACTTTTATGGAACATTGCTCACCGCTCAAGCAGTGAGATCAGCGATGAGGAGCCCAGAGACTCGAACCAGCAACCATTAGTGTCGTGACTGCAGTGTTTTACCAACTGCGCCACTCGCAGAGCTATCTGTTAGTATGTATGTAATATTTGTTGAATTTATTGCAAAAAAAATCCTGCGATAGTTTTTACATATCCAAGGCACTGTGTTGGGTGCTGTGGCCAATAAGCGGGACACGCCGAAAATATGGCTTTATCGTGAGAAATCATGATAAGATTTGTCCAACTGTTTTTTCTGGAAAACATGATGGTCGATGACCGTTGGGATGAACTAGTGTAGAGATGTGCTACGAGCGAGTTCAGGCCTATGAGACTCGTTCATTTCGAGCCAACCCCTTCTGCATATTGGGGGGGGGGGCAAATGAACACGTAAAGTTTTGGCCAACAGACCGGTGATAAAATGCGGGCGGTGTGTATCGTGAGTATATTTGCTCGTCTCATATACTCGTGAGACAGAAGTTAGAGCTCGCTACCTTATGATCCGTTACTCCAATATATATACTCTCCTCGATCGTTTTTGCACCTTATGTTCCAAGACATAAAGCGAAAGCCTCAAAACAAACGTTTGAGCTTTCCTCTTTTCGACAAACTGTAGCCTCCGGGAACTTTGTGTCAGCTCTCAAAAACGATTTCTGCTAGCAGGCATTTTTCACTCGCGAAAAATTCGCTGTATTTTGGATAGGAGTGCAGAACAGATTTTAAGACCTTGCCATGCAAGCACTAGTAGACGTTTTTGTAGAAAATCCTAAAACGTGTTTGGCCGAGAAGGGGTTCAGTGAAATAATTGAAATCAAAAAGAGCGAAAAAATTGCCTTTTAATGGGACACTTGATAGCTTAAGTTACATAGCAGCTAATTTGTTACACATCTGAATAAAACGTTGTTAAGTATCTTCATCTTCTTTATGTATAATAATTTTCGATTAGTTTGTGCGAATGAAATTTATTTTACAAAAAAAGTGCGAATGGAGCTCAAAAAGGTTGAAAAGCACTGGCCTATATCAATGTAGTTGAGCAGTTCTGCGCATGCGTGAGCGATACAGCGTCGTTTGCGAGTAAAATCAACTCTTTAATCGTGTCTCGATTCAGAATAAATGGATACGTCATCTGTATTTAAAACAGTTGCCAATATGTAATGACCAGAGCGATTTTTCTGCCTAAAAACGGAAAATTTTGACAAAGAAAATCAAAATTTTGAAAATTTTTGACCCTAAAATAATTAATTTAGACCGCATTTTGATCTAACGTATGCAAATTAGGTGATTCCCCATATAATGTGAAAATTGTACTACTTATCTTCATTTCTGGTTCTGATCTGTCCTTACGAAGTAGTTTGGCCTGAATAAACTTCTCTGACTCAAAAACTGACAATCAGTACATGGAAATATTTGTTTTAACGAAATCTGGCCCTACGAAGAATTCCAATGTTTACATCTCTTATTATTTAGAAATAATTAAAATTTGTTGTAGTACAACGAAAGATAGATTCTCAGGTACAAAATGTCTGTCCTTACTAAAAGTAGCTTGCCAAGAATGGAGGAAAACGTTCAACAGCAGCAGTTTTTGACTGACAACACTGAATTTGTGCCCACACTGCCAGGACACATCCGTGTTGCTTCATTCTGCATTTTACGTAACACCATGGCAACTTATTTGTTTCGTTTGAATGTTTATGATTCACAATGAGCAGACAATGGGTCATCTACAACGGTTGGCCTGTAAACAGGGATATCTATAGATATCCCTGTCAACAAAGTACGCTACAAGCTGTAAAACGCCAAATGATAGATTCACAGACTATACAAAGACGGTACAAAGGAAATGCAGGTAGCAAAAACTTTGTGACTTTGTAAACAATTTTGACATTTCTTGACCTAACGCTACAATTTTGACAAAATTTTGACTTTTTTTGACGTGTCAAAATAAATCGCCCTAGTAATCACTTTGAATCATGTCTATTACTTTGAAATTTCAACTTGACTTGACTAGTGCCTTGACTCGCGACTTGACTTGAGTCACCTCGAAAAATCGAGTGACTTGACTTGACTCGAGTCACCTTCAAAAATTGATTGACTTGACTTGACCCGAGTCAAAATGTGCAATGACTCGAAGACAGTGACTTAATCTCAACACTGTATCGAACATTAACGAGGAAGGCTGCGTTCCAATATCACTGATGTTCGGGTGCGGTCTTTGCTAAGGGTTTTCGCATATGACATGCAACCAGAGTTCAAAAAGTAGTTGACAATATTGAACGATCATAGATATCTGATTAACTTCAATGGCTGTTCTAAATAAATCCATTCAATCCGGTTTTTGGTCTCTATGCTTTAAACTTAAAGTTTACATTAAATACAATTGATTATTTGTCACCACGAATACGTGGGGCCAACGATGCATTATGATTAATACAGCGGGAAAATAGAAATATTTCAACTTATATCATCGTGAGATACACTGGTTTGGTGGTATATGTGTGTATTTAATCGGCCAATCATCCAATACTGCCAACTCCATTGATTGCAATTAACTGTATTGCCCCAATAGAGCCCGCACGATCCTGGATATAAGACAAAATAATATGATACATAGCATTGATAGTAATGCAATTCCAGTGGAAAATGAGGTTAATGACTTGGAAGTAACACATTTGAATGATATGACGGGTCCGACCCGCGAGCGATCAAAACTTTTGAATCCGTCCCGCGTCCTAAGTTGAGTTTGAAACCACTGCTGTAAATCATCAGTATGACGGCCACCTTGAACGGGTCAGAGATCAAGTGTTGCTCAATGTAACTTAAAACAATTACGATATTACTCCGAAATCTAATCATGGCTACGGTTATTAACTTCATTACGCACAATTTACTTATCGCTATCTTATCGCCCACCACTATACTCCAATGAATCATATTTGTAGCTATTACTGACATCCATTGCAAATATCTACCAACCCCTGTAGTAGATCGGTCTCCCTTACCGCGACAAGATTTCTAGCCACTGTGCTGCGCAGTGTAGTTGTCGTTGTTATTGCCGATATGGTTGGTCGAGTTAATATATTGTGTCACGTCCATGGAAAGGTGGTAGAACGTTCATTGACTGCGTGACAATTGCTTTGTAAATCTACCTCTCTGTAGCCGTTTGCCATTTCGTCGGAATCAGAAATAAAAATGCGAAAATGAATGCCTCGACACGGCCATCGACTGGATGCGACTATACTAATTGAACACTTTGTAGTGCGTGAAACTGATATCATAGAGATGTAGAAACAAGTAAATTAGGGGACCCTCACACGATTGGCAATGAGACTGGATGAACAACTCTTTATATAAACTAGCTTTGGCAGGTGTTTCATCTCCGTGATTTCCGCTGATAACCACAATTTATGTACTTTTTAGAGATACGTTTGATGAAGATAGTTGGGAATACGGGTGGTGTCCAGTACAGCTGCATTTATTAGTGAATGAATTCAGCATGATGATTAATTGAAGATAAGGGTGTGGATCTTTGCGCATGAAAAACTATCTCAAATTTCTACACGTCGTATAGTCACCGATGGCGTGGTGAATGGAAGACATTCACACCCATGGTCAGATCAGTAGAAGCGCACAAGTTCAATCTAATCATATTTAATAACAATGATTGCGCACCGTATGGAACCTTCGCGAAACACGGTTACGTGATCTCGTAACAAATAGGATTAAGGTAAAGGACAACGGTTAAATTATGACTTCTTTTGTTGTTACAAAGTCACATGCCGAAGTGTCCCAAGCTGAAATGTCTCCTACTAAACTGTCGCTTTCAATTATAGAATACCACAGGTTCAACTGTCGGGCAAGCGGTAAAGCAGGTTTATCCCCCCTTTGTTCATGCGAAATACGAAGGTATGGTTATGGATATCATTACGCATAATTTATGTATCACCATACTGATACCATAGAAGCCAGAACACTAATGAAATGTTCATGAATTCTAGGCATGAAGCAATTTCTTAACATATTTTGCTCTTCATTGAAAAGGTGCCTTCAGCAGACCATCATCCCCAATTTACAAAGCTTATTGAATGAAAGAGCATCCTACTCACCTGGAATCCCGGAAGAGATGTTGTAGACGGCCCTGTTTACATTGAGTTGATCTCCGCTCACGAGGTTAACCGGGCTCTTTACGAACTTCAGATTGACATTTTCTCCTTCGGCCAAAGTTGCGGATCCTAAGAAACACATTATTATTTTACTGCGGGGCAGGCTCCGTACATAGCCCTATTACAAATTACTATGGATTCTATTATTTTCGTGGATATCCTTCAGAATATTATTTGTGCAACTAGCAGAATGTACGGTATTTGAATAACTTCTCAACTGTTTCTGAAGGATAATATGATCGTGTATTTTAAGTAGTCTGAGCTCAAATACAACAGACAATAGGCTAGTTACCATATATTCCGAGGGATTGTGATGTCGGCTTGACATCGGTGTCACCGGAATTGCTGTCTTTACCCGCTTCTGCCATAGTCTTGATAACGTGGTTCTAATTACCTAGTGCATATGACAATACTGAAAATATATGATAACATTCTATGATGAATCTTTTCTGAACAATAGGATAATATCATCAGTTCTGAGCACAGAGCTTTATAGTAGATCTGATGGTTATATTCGAGCAAATATACCTATCACATGACAACAGTCACATCTTCACAATTTCGAATACCCTATATCAGCGGTCGGGAACCTTATTGGCAAAAAGAGCCATATTGGCCCAATAGGCCTATTTATAATTGTAATTCCTGAAGAGCCATATAAATATGTCCACTGCTACGTTAAAATAGACGATTCGTGACATTATTGTAGCACGAAATCGAAGTGCAATACATCGGATTCGACATGAGCCCGAAGCTTGCTCGCCTCAACTGCTGTACTGGGAGCAGGACATGGTAGGGTATAGATTGGAATGGGAATTTTCCATAATGCGTACCCGCCCCATACTCCACTAAACAATTTTCCATACCATAGCCCCATTCTTCCATAACATATTTGATACCTTATTCATACTTCCGAAACTTACCCAACTTATCAATTGATATTCTATTTTTGATGTGTGGACATTTTCCAGCGTTGATAGTATAATGACGTTGGATGAGATTATTCATTTAAACAGCCCTGATGCACCAATGATATCCCCAGTCTCGTTACATCATATGTCGTCAGTGATTTAGGTTGCCTGATCATCGAAGACGGAACGTATGATATATACTCACAGGGTTATTTGGAAAACACAGCAGAATCTCATGACATGGCATGTAAATCTAGTGTGGCAACACAATTCAAGCATTACAATGATGTACAAAATTACATAACACAAAGGTATTGTCAAATTAGATGATTGGTTCCCAACCTTTTTTTCTTGATTCCCCACAATCTGAAATCTATATTCCCTCCCTTTAAAATTGCTCCTTCCAATAAAATTTGGTAACACTTGCTACTGGTGCTGGTAAAGACCCCAGAATTGAACAGCAGGCAATAAAATTATTGGGCGGTATACTGGTAACCGTAAACGCAATGTTCCGCCTTGGTAAATGTATACGGTATGTAAGCATACTCAAATTCTTCGGAGATAACACAACGTTGCACTACAAGCCTACATTTTAACTGCAGTGCCAACAAGCTACATACCAACCGGGAATGATGATGGCTATTGACCAGAGGTGGCCAAAGTAGTCAAGAAAGCTACTCAAGTAGAAGTAGAAGTAGCGACGGAAAAGAATTACCAAAGCACGAGTAGAATTACTTCTTTCATAAGCCACCTAAAACTACTTGAAGTAGAAGTAGAATTAACCAACTTTAAATATACTCGAGGAAGTAAGTAGTTTTGAAAACAGTCTTAATTCATTCGCATGGACTTTCAAAAGCTGCAAATTGAGCTATGCGGAAGGTGCAGAGAGCTTGATGCTTATTGATGCATCCCAGGAAGTATCAATATTCGGCAGAATAAGCATTCTTTCGCATCATGGGATGCAAATTATAGTATTGATATAAAAATTCGATACTAACTCGTTGTTTACTAAAACACCCCGTTTTAGGGAATATTATGGCATGGTGCCCCACCCCATATTATAAGGCCCCAAGTTTAGGCAGAAAGCAATACGGAGAAGCTGGATCGGATACGGTTTCAACATATTGTGCGATTAATATACGTTAATAACAAATATTGTGGATCATAAATTTCATATTTCGTGTAGCTTTATTTTCGGAATAGAGAGGCATTGCTTCACTTGCCTTTATGCTTCAACATGTATGTCCTGGAGACAAAAGAATTGTAAGTACCGTAATCAGAAATCAAAGTATGCTACTCCGAGTATCATACTCGGAATTGAAAGGAAATACAAATACCACTTCTAGAAAGCGAAAAATATATTTCATGTCTTTTGTCCATAAAGCTTCAAAGGTGATCTGCTTGAACAGGTGTAACGTTCCAAAAAGCCGAATTTTCCAGATTAGCAGGACACGTCACGGGCTGGTAGACAATGATAGGATAGGTAATTGCTAGATTGCGAAACGGTAGTGTCAAACGTTATGGTGGGCAATATTTACTGTGATGAAATATTGGGTATGGGCGACAATGCAGTGTGAGCGGAACAATAAGCAATCAGGTACCTAAATTATATTCACTGATAATTATTTATGTCACTCAATAACTACTGTGCGCGAACTACTGGGCTTTAGTTGACTTTTATGAATATCAAATGTTGGTACTCCGTGAAAACTGACCCGAAATTCCTCAGGCTATCTTTCGTAATGAGGTGCCTTGGAGTCGACTTTTATCAAAATACACCAACCGAAACTCTGTCAACAAAAGGAGTTCGTGTACCACCTAAAAATAGTACATTGAGCACTCTCTCTTTCATGCTGGTGACATCATATTTTGTGATGCGATTGTTGATATACAATGTTCTTTCCAATTCTCTACTAGTTGCTGACGATTACCCCTAACGAGTGTCAGCCGAAAATATTCGGGTTCCTTTCAATATGAATATCCTATTCAATCGCTTGCTTAGATGTGTATTGGTAGTCAAATGGTGTTTCGAATAGCAGATCAGTCATATTAAATTGTAATTGCTTGTTTGCGTTAGGCTTGTAAAATAGGACTTGATATAAATGCTGACTTTGACTTTTCTGTGACCTGAAATGTCAGGTTGGTGGCAGTGAACGGCGTGATACTTGTCAAGTGCTCTGAACGTAATACGTACTAATGGTCCGTTGATATTTTAATCCTAAACCGCGAAAGTGTGCCGTTACCCCTTGCCAAATCTTGACGTGTTATAGTTATGGTTTTGACATCATTTGTTAGTGCATTCATGAATGTAAGCGATGTATATTAACGAAGCATGGGATATGCTCAAACCATCTACTGTCTCTGTGTGCAATATCTGCGACTGAATTCACAATCGTTGATGTTCGTTACAACGGTTGCCATTTCATCTGTTCAGCCAAATACTATTTCTTCTAATAATTTCTGATTAACATTTGTGATACTCATTTCAGTCAACTTACGAGTTATTTTGTTGCTATAGGTAGCCTTTATTTTACAACTGGAGACTGAAGCCATGAAGTGAATGCGATATGGGTAGAAGTCTGATGGTGAATTGAAAATAATGTGGCGTTGGCTCTAAGCATTGGCTCAACCTGCAGCGACAATGTCCATGATCAGCCGACTATCACTACTGATGATATCTGGCTGACAGTACATCGCACGAATAGGAGGCTGTGGAATTACCCAGATATCAGACACCAGGCCAAGCTTATACTTGGGATATATCATTCACAATTGGGCTCTGAATGAAGTTAGCGTGTACACAGTGAACTGGCTTCTGATGGTAGCACCGCGTTATTGCCTTGATCCTATTCTTCCCGCCAAGGTACAGACCTGTTTCATAAACCAGATCTTGTCCATATTCCAATTCAAGGGCAGGAATAGTTGTATCAAACTTTTCCTGGGAAGAAGATCTCTCTGTATCTCGACTGAAATCAATGTGTCGTTTTATGCATTTCATAGGACTGTCTGTTTGTATTTGACCGGTATTTTGAATGTATGCTCGTGCTGGATTTTAATATAACTAAAACGACAATGAAAACATGTTGTCAAATTGTGATGTCTTGCAACAAAAGGTTAATATATCTGCCAGAAAGCAACAATGATTCAGGTAGCGATAGGGTTACTAGCGACTGTAAGCTGCAGTAGCGAGAGGGTTAATGAACGGCAACAAACGGGTTAATGAGTCTGCAGCGGAAGTGCGAAAATTGTATCTTTCGAAGCATCATTTTGACATCGAATGCGCATAATGCGCCGGATGATCGCTCCCATTTTGTTGACTGGGCTACAATGTTGATTAATTTCTGATAAGAAAGTACGCCTATTTGAATATGCGTTTGCTATTGGATTCTTGTTGAAATTACAATAGCATCGTTTGTCTCAATCCTGTCCCGCCGTTTTAAGTAAATGTGGAAATGTGTGGCAACAATTTCTGCAACAAAATATTACATCAATTGCCCGTGTTTAATTCAATGGCCAATGGCGCGATGAGAATTCACGTTTATTCGGGTGATGGCAGTACGGTCATACGATGTCGGCGTTCATGTAACGGAGTGTAACGCAGGTGATCATAGTTAATACACTTGTTCATTGTTGCTCCTCGAGTAAAGCTAAAAGTATAACCATAAATTTCTAGTCAAGTACAGTTAAAAGTATACAGCAATTCCCAAGACTTGTCAAAACTGCTTCCTGTGACGGTAGAAAATAAATTGTCCGAGAAGTGCCCAATTATCTAGTTTCTAAAAGTAGATTTCGTTGATGACTCGCATACTCGTATGTTGCAAATCGGGGGTATCTGAGCGCCGTCTAATGGCACGACACATAGTTATATTATTCGTAAATATATTCAGTCACTGTTAGAATCGGCCATTTCCCTCTTAAAAGCTATCCCAAACTACTTTCTATTATTCAATGTTCATATTGAAAAAAGAGGTAATTTTGTAGGTTATAGTATTCAGGTTGAAGTGGAAGTAACCTAAAGCATAACCACTTCAGTAAGTTGTGCAAGTGACCAAAACCTATTTGAGTACTCCAGAAAAATAAAAGTAGGTACTAGGGAATCGATACTAGCGCTAGTGAGATACGTTACTTGCTGAAAGACCATATCCGTCCAAAGCTTGATCTTGTGAGGAAAGACCAAACTCAGTGGGTCTCAAATATTTTCAGACACTTTCCTTTTTATGATATTGAAATTTCTCATCTCCCTATATGGTCATATCACAAAATGCAACCAGAATGCTAGCAATCCCAACGGATAGTTTGATGGCACGGAATGTTATGACGGTTGATGAGAGAATTCTATAATATGAATTCCGGGCTATACACAGAGCATTACCTGTGAATTGCAGGTAAACCAAGCTAAGCGCGAAAAAAAATCAGTTGGCCGCAGCTCCGCGCCCCTCTAGATGCTTTCACGCCGCTAATTCGAGAAATAGTAGTGATGGGCACAGCGGAATAGCTTATTTTAAAACAACAACAACAATATGTTGAAACTGTAGCCAATTTCAGCATTTCAACATGGTTTTAAAAGCTTTTTTCCGAAATCTCAAATCAACTCGCAGGCGGCAAAATGTTATCTCGCGGGCCCCGTGCTGGTGATCCCTGCTCTAGTTTCTAGAGAGAAATGCTCCAACATGCGTAATTCCAATGATCTACTCACCTCCTGTTTTGAACATTTAGCTAGTAGAAAATATCAGCAACCTATCGGCCATAAGTAGGGCTAGGCACAATGATTCGAGTACTCGAATCTGAATCGAGTATTAATTTTAATCACTCTTATAAAGAGCACAATACCAATAGCAAATGACAGAAGCCGCCTTCGATAATCTCATGTGCGAGTCGGATATTTTTTCTACCAAAAATAGCGTGAAATGCCGATCATGGAATTCGGGTTCTGCTACAATTTAATTGTCCGAAATGACCATTACCCAATCTTACGGTGAAGAACCCCAAATGATTTAACTATGTCCGATGTATCAATCATATCACGGGCACGAGCAGTGAACACTCAGCAAGATGGTGTAATGATTATGCGTCCGGCTTCTCGATCGGTAGGTCGTGGGTTCGATCCCCGCAGCTATCCTGCTAGGCGCTCAGCAATCACGGATAGCACGGAGGAGAAAAAACGGGAGCGCAGACTAAATGACCTCAAGGCCGTATCGCAACTCCGTTGTCAAAGCATCTTGATGGTACAGGCGAAAAAGAATATCAAATCTCTCTCTCTCACTCTCTCTCTAATATTAATCTCCGGAGATTCTTCTAATATACGTTATTTTTTTAACACTTTTTGCGGGAAAACTAATTGTTTTTATATTTCATCGCACATGGATACACAGCGTATTTGAAAACACTTGCTAAACTTGCTTTTCGCTAAATAGGGTTTGCATGGTCCTGTCTTAGTAAAAATCCGCGTTAAACTTCAAAAGAAAGACTTTTAGTGACTATTGACCGTGTATACTGTATAGGATTTAAGTTACGAATGAATATCGAATAGTCCTAAATATTGAATATGCTACAAACCCCAGATACATGCCTGGCTAACCGTTGTATCAATAATATTGTTGTCAATAAGTCCATGACGTACAGCCATTTCCCAATGTTACGGTGAGGAACCACAAATGATGTAAGTATGTCTGATCTATTAATGAAGTCATTGGAACGTGCAGTGACCACTCAGCAATAATAATCTCCTAAGTTGCTTGTGTAACATGCATATATACCAGGGGTGGCCAAACTGTGACTCCCTAGCGTCATGCGACATTTTGAGTCTTTGATTGCGGCTCATTATTGACTGCACAAATAGACATACATTACCTCATCTTACCGAGAAGATTAACCTGATTTTATGAACAAATGAATTTATTCACGCACTAATAATAATATGCCATTTTATTGCATTCGAGTGTTTGTTTGTTTTTGGGGTATTCATGGTGTTTTCGACTACTATGGTCATTTACACCATGCCGATATTTTCTTATTTTCCGTAGCTGCCGGACTTATAGCACGGCCCTCCTCTAGGCTTTTGTAAGACACCGCTGACGCGGATGAGGTGGCGAGGAGGAGCCTAGGTAAACCTCCAACTCTTAGATATCGGAATTCGGAAGTCGACCTCGGTCGGACTCGAACCCGCATCCATTGGTGTTGCAGCCGCGGATTATACCAGTGCGCTATCTCGCCACTTTATTGCATTCGTATTGTTGGTTACCTCACGTTTGGAATTTGCAAAAGTTACGCGAATGAGGAGGAGATTTGAACAATTGAACTCTTGAGTCGAGGTAACATGAGCGTTTCTTGTTAGTCAATAGTAAATTTTGATTAACAATGAAGCTGTTAAAGTGATATTGATAATCAATTTATGATTAATTATATTTGATTGGTCACAGTAGCGCAGGTCTCGTTCAACTCCTAGCGGACATTCGTAATAATAATGGCAAACACGTGTGTCTTTGTGGCCAGGCGTCAGCAATCATCACAAAAATGGCGGGTTCAAATATCAGTACGGAGCCAGGCACAAAACATTTTTCATGAATCACTCAGGCAAGTCGAGTTACTGAGGAATAACATTACGAGTTAAAATCTTCTTTTAATACAGAATAGGAACTATTACCAACTTTCATCTAGGATGCTGACAAAACTACTAAATCCATTTTCATTGTATTATAGAATATCGGCCGGCCCCATTAGTTATCATTCAGTTTCTCACTCTCACTCTCCCTCTCCCTCACTTAAAGTTCACCTAGCTCCCAGATTGAGACTCACACTCACAGTAACCAGACACCTCAAAACAATCATATTTCGATGATTGAATTATTGTGAGTCGACAAATTAGTATTTTTGAGTTTTTGATTTGCTGATTTCTTAAAACTGCGTTTTAGGGTATAGGCTAGGCGGATCGACCATGGATCAGGTCTGGCAACTCCTCATGAATATACATCGATGTAAATTCGCCCAATGGATGTGCATGGAAACGAAAGCGCTTCAATCACCTATTATTTGCGCAGTGTTAGGGCTGGCGTCGGCTTTTTTTTATACAAAACTAAGCTCCATGATAGGGACATTGATGAATATGCCAGGATAATGGCCAACCATATGTACAATTTGCGATTGCCCAAAGCAATTGTACATCTGTTTGAAACCGCAACGAGTCGGATGAACTTACGCAGCCATGATTTTCACGTAATAAGGTATTGCTTTCTTTCACGTCAATTTGAAACATCTTCTACGTGGTAATCTTCGATATAAGGACTTTCATAGAATAGTATGACCAACAACAAGTCATAGAAGATAACTGTAATTGGTTTTATGACGTCTGGAACGGAATATAAAATGGTTGATATTCGAGGCGTTCATTCACGGAACATCATTACAAATTCAATTTTGCGGGAAACGTTTTTCCGTGTACAATCTGCATTTCAAGCAGGATATACATTGATATAATAGGTTGTACATGGTCTTATGTATGCGTATTCATAATAGCTATCCATGTAAATCGATTGTTACAGTTTAGAAACTAATGCAGATCGAGTTATCTTAGAATAAATAACGACTCATCCGTGTTAAACAATCGCGGTCCAGTACAGAGTTGGATCAAATGTAATTTGTAATTTAGTTGAATGTAATAAATTACATTTTTTCATGTAATTGTACTTGTAATTGTAATTGAAGCATTTTTATTTGGGGTAATTGCAATTGTAATTTGATCAAAATTTTGCTCAATTACAATCTCAATTACATTTTCATGGAAACCTGACAAACACAACATAAAATAATGAATTAATCAATCATTTATTCGTCGCACCAGTGAAAATCCGGTAGGAACCAGGATGACGACGAGGGGCCTTAAGGCCTTAGTAAACCAGTGTTGGGATCAAGTCACTACCTTGGAGTCATTTCGAGTCATTGCACATTTTGACCCGAGTCAAGTCAAGTCAATCGATTTTCGAAGGTGATTTGAGTCAAGTCGAGTCAGTCGATTTTCGGAGATGACTCGAGTCAAGTCGAGTCAAGTCATGTCACGAGTCAAGTCACAATTCAAGTCAAATTGCCTTTTCGAGGCATGGTTACGTCATTGTATTTTGCTAGCTGTCTGATATACAGATTGAGTGGTCATTGATTTTGAATCCATGAACGAATATAGAGTTAAATATACACGCAAGTAAGGCACTCTATCGCTCACGTAAAAGTAAAACTAATAAATTATTAAAGTAATTGCACAGCCTCAGTTTATAGTAACCAACCAAAATGGAGAATAGAGAAACGAATTGATAAGATGCAATACATTACCATTTTGCAAATTGATATGATACAATTTGAGCCTGCGCGAATGGTTGAGGACTATATAAACTATTTACGACTTCAATTTCAATAAAACATCGTTGAATGATTGGTAGCTCTCACGCGCGAACATATGTAAGATACAGTGTTTTTTATCGACACCGATTACTTGATAACTTGAAATTGGCTCGTGAATTTGGCTCCAAGTCACGAGTCAATCCACATTTCTGCCGATTCAAGTGAAGTCAAGTTACTTTACAAAAATGACTCGAGTCATCCCCACACTGTAGTAAACTGTCACCACATGTAATGATTAGCCTATTTACATCGGTGTTCTATGCGTGCTGCGTTATAACTTAATAATTCAGTCACGCTAAACTGTTTCCCATACTTCAGTAGCAACAGAAAACTTTGTGAATTGCAATATAGGCTAAACCAGTGATTCTCAAACTAGCGGCGTGCCCCATTGGGCGGCGTGAAAGCATCTGGACGGTGCACGACGCTCCAGTGAACTGAAATATTTTCCGCGCTTGGCCCGATTCACCTCCGTTTTATGGTTATATTGCTCGGTGTATAGTCTGAATTTCGAATTGGAGAATACTCTCATCAAGAGTCATTCATAACCTTCCATACCATCAAACTATATGTAAGGATTGTTAACTTTCTGGTTTCATTGTGTGATATGACGATAAGGGGGGCACGAAATATTCACTGTCATAAAGGGCGGCGTGTCTAAAAAAGTTAGAGAAACCTAATATATCAAAAATGGTTGAACAGCAAATAAACTCTTCTGAAACCTGTGCTGAACCATTTCCTACACCACGGTCCAAATTTTATTAATCTTTTTGCACCAATAGGGTTAGCACCAATAGCCAAACAAAAATAAGTTTCCAATCAATTAAGACTTCCTCAAACTTGATCACGCATTAGTAGAGATGTTATCCCAATCTTACCTCCAATCTTGGCCAAATTTACTAGGTCCAGAAACTTTTTGCACCCTAATGTTCATATAATGCAATCCAACAGTTTCCGAGCAAGTGAAAATGTAAATGCGAACCAAAATATTGTAATTCTTAGTTATCAGGAGGTTCTTTACTTTTGCATTCATTTTAATTTTACGCACCTTATCGGTATCATCCTTATCGCTGACGCCTTACCAATTACATTTCATTATCCTGACTCAGCTCTGAGTAGCCTAATCGTTTGATTACATTTCATGGACTGTCCTGTAGCTTATTCGCTGTTAGTCGCTCAAACCTTTGGCTCTTAACAGTCGCTTGAAACTCTTTTCTGTGCTTGTAGTTTTCAGTACTCATGATTAGGAATAGTTCGAATACGTTCGAGTTTTTTTTTAATTGAAGGGTAATCTACATATCAGGAATGAAACATGAATAGCTTGAAATTGTTGCTAATTACGTCACCACGGTTGTCAAAGAACACCTGTTTACTGAATCAATTACCTGTTTCAAAGTAATTATAATTGTAATTATAATTGTAATTATTACTTGTTTAACAGTAATTGTAATTGTAATTTAAACATGCAAGGAAGTATTGTAACTGTAATTGAAATTGAATTAAAATATTGTAATTGATCCAACTCTGGTCCAGTATACTGAACAGCCTGTCGAAAAATGTTAATATACGCCTCACATCACTTGTCAAATATACGGTAAGTCATTTTGACGCCCGCCATCTCCGAGCCAGGACACACAAATCATATATTACACGAAGAACCCCCAGAAGATAGCCGACGATGTAACACTAGCTGAAATTGATCGCCGCTTGCAGGCGGAAATTTTCTATATTCATATCCCGAAAACAAATTTGTATGCAATCCGAATACCGCGGTGCAAATGCGAGTCGCAGCATATGATATATATATCCAAGTAGCTATATTATTGACCTAATTCGTTCGCTATACATTCGAAATATTTTCGCCCCCTTGTCGCGGATGGACATGAACGAACACTGATTGTTCATGACATAACCATAAAATATATTCATGCGCAGTATGCTTTCCCATTTACCTAATTCGACACACTCCTATATGATGACTAAAATAAATTTCGTCAACACTCGAGTGTTCAGCCCAAAGGTTATGAAAACCGTTTGTCGCTCTTTGGTCAAAAGATTGACAATACTTCCTAACATAACTGAATTCGATAACGCGATTTTTAGGACATGCTAAACAAATCCAGGAAAATTGAAACCATTGAATGAAATTATTAGGGTAAATAGTTAAGATCAGGTGTCACATGCGCAGCGTCCGCTGACCTCAGGTCGGCTATAAAGACCAAAGGAGTCACCCTTGATGGCACTATAAAATGTTCGAATGGGATTTTTGAGGACTGAACTGGAGAATTATTCCATGTGAACTTCAATTGATCATGGGTCAGTCAACCCCGAAGGGCATGCGAATGCAACTTTCTATCGGGGGCGTTGCTTGTCTTCGCCCCCGCGTTCTCCATATGGGAATCTAGTTAAATATCCATCAGTCTCGACGCGGAGATTAGCGCTTCAGCGCCCAGTGCGGCTAAGCAACTGAACTCGGTGACGCTGGTAGGAATCCAAGAAACAGATATTATTTCTTGGTAAGGAGCAAAACCCTGAACCTCAAAGTGAAGGAATTAAATCGGACACTGGTTAACAAATGGAGAAACAGGTAGCCCTTCGCGTTATTTAGCGCCCATGAAGTATAGGTCTTTGTTTCTAAAAGGTTGGTGAACCCTGGTTTGGACTGTCCGAATTGTGCATTACTCTTATTGATATGCGTTAGAAAGTTACACGATCAACACCGTACGAGCGAAATCGATTCCGGGGGTTGTGTAACTTTACCTGAAGTACTCAATTCACTATGCTCCTATTGTAGACACTTGATAAATCTTGCAAATACTTTGTAACATATAGTGATTATAGACCATCGCGTATCAGTACGTTATCGGTGATGAAAGTTACTAGACATTTAGAACGATAATATTAATAGCAAGCCAAGCTCGTTTGAAATGATGATCATGCTGACTGACCAGAACGCATGATTAAAACAGAACCGAAGTAACTATGTGCGATACGCATTTAATATTTATATGCGATTACAACAATCTACAATACAGCTATCGACTAATTGCTATCTTGATGTAAATATAGTCGAGTGAATAACTTGTATCCTCGACTGCTGCATATAAGACCTACCAGAACATAGTCTAAATTGGGATCGAGAAAAATTAGAACTCGAGAATATTCATTTGCGATTTTAAGGATTGATATTCCTGTCATCTGCTCGAAACGCATGAATCGCAAACACGGTATAGATATATCCGGATTGACTATGTCTACATTTGTAGCACATGGGCGCTGTACCAAAGTTGGTTCGTCAGCATTTCACGAAATGCGAATACCACATTCAGCAAACGTGCTATTGACAGAGTAATGACGTGAATGTATACAACGCAAGGCGTATAGGCCTACATCTGGTAACATAGACTCAAGCTTGGGTGACGCTTCCCATCATTGCTGCTCGTGTAGCTTTTGGAGATTGAGCGAACGATATATATGTAGCGGGTAAGTAAACACTATCGAATGTGACGCCTATAATATAACATTTACTTCTTAAATCTTACTCAGCATTATCGAAGTATTGTGATGGATATTGTTACAGTGGTCAGTATAATCAGATTCCATTATTCCGGACTCCACAATTCTGTACTAATTTCCAGTACACGACAATGTCTTACATGAATTTGATACCGCTGCTACGTAACAGTTTGTAGACGGAAATGCTTTCGCATGCGTAATTCTGATGATCTGCTCACCTCCTGTTTTAAACATGCAGCAAGTAGAAAATAGCAGCAACCTATCGACGATAAGTAGGGCTTGGCACAATGATCCGAGAACTCGAATCTGAATTGAGTATTAATTTTAAAGATTCGAGTCAAGTGGTAAAATACGATTTTTTCGAGTACTGAAATAATATGCTCCTTGGCACTAACAGTTAATTTATCATCGGGAATTTGAGTTTCGACTGAGCAAGCGTTGAAATCGTGATTGGCCGTGTCGCAGCATACGAGACATAGTACAAAGCTACGAACGTTACTGGAAATAACATATTTCCGAAATCATGGTCAAGAAATGCAATGAATATCGGTATGGTCGAAAAAATACCATGACGGATAACTATGACCGGCATTATGTTATTTGTGGTGGCATAAAACGTGTACATATTCGGATTCTTGACATAGTACAATTTGTTATGACGTCATAATGATCACATATCCCGATAATTCACATATACCTCCGACTTGAGGTCATCAATGGTTCAACTAGCTACGACTTGACAAGTTGCGCTTGTATCAGAAACACAGATAACGATCACAGGTCGCTAAGACGGCAATAACAAGGCATTAAGTCTTGTCGTAGAATGTCCAGCAATGGGTTAAAGTATGGCTATTATAAAGTTGGGTCTGCCTCCCTATAAAATCAGTTTCAGAATCTTACAAGATAGGTGAAACTAGCTATCAGCCCGAGATATCGTCTACATCAGAACACCTTCAGCTTAGACCACTTAAAACTGAAACGGCATTTATACAAAAGTATGTACGCTGAAAAATTTCCTACCACACTCTAATGGAAATGGGATGGTTTAATTCTGCAGGGTGTTCTGAAAGGTCCTCTAAAAATACAGGGCTATAGCAGAACCGGAATCACCAGCTGTCGGCTCGGATGGCCTGTGCATTCTTTCAGATCCAACCCGATCGTCCAGCCTTAATAGCTTGAAACCGATTATTACTTCCGCAGTGTACGTTCTCAGTCACAAAATTTCTGATAGTTAACCTCACCGACTCCCAGCCGACGGTTGCATGTAGCCCGCCAGGACACATACCCGACGAAAACATGTTATTGAAACGGTGTACTGAGTGGGGCAGAAGATGTTGCAATTTTTTAGCGCCTACCAATTTAGAAATATAACCCTCGTGGAAAATTGGCAAATTTCGAGTTGGTGACCACAAGGAAGGTTTTGAGGCTATTCTATTCTTTCGAAACCAATCGTCCGCAACGTAACAGCCTATAGCAGTGGTTCCCAAACTTTTTCGGTGTGAGGGCCAAATTTAGAATTTCAGAGTACGGTCGGGGCCGCACGAATACTGCGGCTATGAAACGGACCCGAACAGTTATCATGGCTATTTCGGAGTAGTTGCCCTGTGAGATATCAAAACTGTACACTGTTTACCGCTACTTATCTGCTTCATTGGGTGTCCGTTGATTGAATCAGCTTTTCTCGCCTAAACGCGCGAAGCGCGAGAAATTTCCTTAGTTTCATGAGTGAATCGGTCAATATGATCGCGAATTTCATGTATTGCTATCAATTTTCATCTTGTCTCTGTTCACGTAATATGATTTAACGGTAGAGCAGAAAGTGAGGTGTGTTGAAAAGGTATGGACCCTCTCAAAAGTAATTAAACATCTCCGGGGGTATACCCGTTGGCAGGAACGTAACAGCACTTCGTCGGGACCCCGGGCTCCCATAGGGTGATAAACTGACCCTGCATCACGTTGTTCGCTTTTGCCACGAAATTAAAGTTGTACTGTTTAGAGAGACAGCGCGACGCGCTAATATTTCGATAATTCATGATAAAATCGGCGAATAAGATCGGGAATTGCGTGGTTGTCCTCTTTGCCCACGTAATCAGATTTACCAGTAGAGCTGAGTGAGAGGTGTCTTTGAAACTGCAGACCCCGTAAAATTAAACATCTTCGGACGCGCGGACCCCTAGGTATGACTTCTTTACATCATGTTATTTCGTGACCTCCTTGTCTGCTATATCAAAAAATGTAGGATTGCGTAAACCTACTAAACAACTAAACTGAAAGATCACACGATTTGAGATTGGTATTTCTTCACTGGCATATAATTTTCTTTCGTATGGGATGATATTGGTCTTGTGAGGTTCGGATTGCCAAGACAAGAACATTCGGATCCAGTCATTTAGGCGCCTATATGGACAATAAAACCCATCTGTATTTTGTATATATAACGTACTTTTTGCTATTTCGAAGGTTTTGGACAGCATAAAAGCAGTCCTTTACGGCCAAGGCTTTCTCGCTGCCAATCGTTCTGTCACACTTCTTGGAGTCACTTGGTACATGGCCTAAAACTTTTTATGTCTTGGTGCGTTGTGGTGCGGTCATGGTCAACGCTGATATGCCCATTTCTACAAATCTTGCGTATTTTTTTTCTTGGGGAAGAGTACCCCATAATCAAGATATGTGGCGAATTGAAATCGCGCATTGCACGAAAAGTTTTTGAAAAAGTTGCATAAATTTTCAAAAAATGCTCTATAATTTATGCTAAATCACGAAATAATTTGGCCCCCCTTTGAGCTCGGTCCTCTTGAGTTGGGGGTTTGGGGTGCGGCAGTTACGGCAATGACTATAGGACAGGGCCGGCCTACCCGTGGCCCGCGGGCCACATGTGGCCCGCGAGAAGGTTTTGAGTGGCCCGCGAGGTAATTTCCGAAAACTTGCATTGTACAGATTGCACAGATTGTGAACTTGAAAGGCCAACCAAAAATTTGATTAGTCTGGCCGCAACACTTGAGATGTGATGACTAAATTATCAGTTCCGAGGCATTGACAGTTCAATCAGCTATTCACATATTGGTATATCTTCGTACACTACAATAAAGCAAGACAATTTGCGATAGATTTATCAAAGGTAAAAATTTTCTACAAGCTTGGCGCAACATGTTGTCACTCGAGTTCTTGTTTTTAATATTGTTGCCGTTTTGTGAAAATGGAAGAAGACCTATTGTATCAGATTGAGTTGCCGTTTTGTGAAAATGGAAGAACACCTATTGTATCAGATTGAGTCTAACTATATTCGCGATCACGAGACAAAGTGTCGTTCAACATATGCGTCATCGCGTTTGCGCGCGCAGTAAGACTATGAAACCTTGGCATGAAATGATTGATGCATGTTGGTCGCATCTTTCGATATCGATATGTCCATGCGCCGAATAGCCCAGTCCTCGCAAACTTAGCCCAGAGATGTACACCAGGCCCGCAATATAGTTAAGTGACAATATTATTGACCTATGAACTTTAAAAAATTCGCGCTTCGCGCGGCTAGTGGCCCGCACAATAATTCGTCAATCGAATGTGGCCCGTTGGCTGAAAAGGTTGGCCAGCCCTGCTATAGGACTTCTAATTATGCTGCTTTAAGCCGGCTAAGCAGTATGCATCTCGGCGTATTCAACCGTGAGTCACGTAATGCATATCTAGTTATCATAGTGTTAACATACGTCCTCTTTTAAGATGATTTGTTATCTTTTTTGATTTTTTTTAAAGTGTCCTTGGATGACGCCGAAATGTCTTCTTTTTTGAGATTGTGTCTTTTTTTTAGGATTTTGGTTACATATCGGGCCAAATTCGACTGATATACATCGAGTCAGCACTGTTGGAACGCTACGGCGGCTATTTCGGGAGCTGGACCGGGAAGTTGACTTTTTTTCAGTCAACCACCTCTTAATGTGAAAGAAAACTGTATTTCCTGGGAGTTGAGCCTCTTTTTCTTTTTTAGTCAAGCGACCACTAAGTGGGAAAAATTTACCATTTTTTCAAGATTTTCCTCCGGTTATGAAAGTTATCAATACTCATTTTATATCTATAGCTACTGCTCGTTCAACTGGCAAATTAGGACACATTGCATTGAAACAGCAGTGACGTAACGTTAGCAGTCTATACTCACAACCTTCCTGCAATTCTATAATTAAAAACTACAGAGGCCAAGCCAGGCAAGGGTATTTCATAAATATTATAAATCTTTTAAATTTTTTGTCATAAATCGATTTCTTAATATATTTCGGGGGCCGCAAGACGGCTGTCTGGTGGCCGCATGCGGCCCTCGGGGCCGCGCTTGGGAATCACTGGCCTATAGCATAGATACCAAAGTATAGTGTATTATAGTTACGTTGCGGACGATGAGTTTCGAATGGATGAAATGTTGATGGTAACACATAGCTCCAGAGATTGAAATACTCGTTCCTATCGTTACGGTACCATGATATGATACGTTACGCCGTGGTGCGTAATCGGGTAAGAAGGGAAGTATGCCCGATCGATTTACATCAGGTATGCGATAACAATGGCAGGCCATGCGCATGCGGCCCGTGACGACTGTCGGTGCGACCCCCGAAAGCTCGAAGGAATTTACATTGACACTAGTAGCAATCGATAGATATTAATTTCGAAAACACTGTTAGAAAATTTAGTATTCCCGTATTTTGAAAGACCAATCACAGATACTCATAATATTGGTGTAAAATTAATTTGCGGTCGGTAATATATGATTCAGCAAGCATTTTGTTATGTTCGTGCATTTACGTTCGGTGTCGTACAACTCTTTCTTTCTATAGGATTAGTAATTTCAGCCAATCATTATTTCCTCGTGTGTCATGCTTGTATTTATACCCTGTGTTCTGTTGTCTCGTGGTCTTTTCATTTAACTGAACTCTGGATCGTGTCGCCTGTCTTAAAGTCATACTGCTGATAATATACTGATTCTGTATTGCAACCTCGTCGCATTGAGTTATTGTTCGAACAAGATCAAGAACATAACAATTGGTGTCAGAAGTCGGATTCATAGTTATTTCTGCGACGAAGATAAAGCATGGATTCAGGTATATTGAAGCTGCTCGAGAAGCAGCAGGCAATGATGGCGAGCCTACATGAAACAATGGCAAATCAAAAAGCACAGTTGGAGCAACAACACGCACAGCATAAAGAAGAAATGGAACAGTTAACGCAGAGGTTGAGTCCCGGTACATCAACATCAGAAGCTACCGCTCCCAAATTTGGTTCGTTCGTAAAATCAAAGGAGAAATGGGACCAGTATCTACAACGTTTCAACCATCACCTTGCAATTTACGGCATTTCCAACATGGAGAAGAAAAGAGCGTGTCTACTCTCATGGGTCGGACCTGAAACGTACTCGCTCCTACGTAATTTGTTTGGTGCTGCTGATGTCAGTGCGCAAACCTTCGACGCGTTGACTGAGAAGTTGTCTACACACTTCAAGGATTCAATTCATGTGCAAGCAGCCAGGTACGAATTTTACAATTGCAAAATGCAGCCGGGGCAATCGTATGCAGATTGGATCGCTACTCTACGCGGAATCTCCAAGGATTGCAACTTCACATGCTCAAGAGAAGACTGTGATCAGAGCTACGTTGATGAGCTAATGCGCGATCTCATCATTAAAGAAACGCCGCACGCGGATGTGAGACGGCATTGTCTAACACAAACCAATCCATCCCTCGACGAAGTTCTCAAAGTAGCCGCAACATACGTGAGAACGCTGGAAACCGATAGGGTTATCCAGGGCGAGAGTAGCGGAAAAGACACTTCCATCGTCAACAAAATGACGGGAAGTTATCAGAAGGGGAAAAAACCTTCCAAATCCATCCAAGGCAACTTCCCGGAAAGACTGAAATCCTGCAGCCGCTGTTTCATCGATCACCAGAGAAAAGACTGTCAATATCGACATGCAGTATGTCAGAAATGTGGTCGTAAAGGTCATATCAAACCTGTGTGCATGTCTACCAAACCTAGTATCACGCAACAGGTCACATCTGTCAATTTCTGCTCAGTGCCGCTTCTCTCCTTCGACATCGATCAACTATATCGACGCGTAGGAAACCAGCTCTGGATCAACTCCAGCATCAACGGCATTCCGTTGCCGACACAGTGGGACACTGGTGCACCCTCCGCCATGGTGGGATTGACTGGGTTCAAAACTTTGGGCTCTCCGAAACTCTCAGCATACCATTGCTCTTTCGTAGCGTACGGCGACAAGCCACTGAAAGTGAAAGGTATTTGCACTGTAACCGTGCAGGTGGGTTCTGAAGTTCGAGTTGGCTTAGAATTGGTAGTTCTCGACGAACACCGTGGGCAAAACATTTTTGGTCTCGATTGGAGCGATGCTTTCTCCATGACCACTAAGGGAACGTCTGCTTTGGATGCAATTTCCTCGCAGATGGTCAAATCGCAATCATGTAATACTATTGACATTTGTGATTCGAACGAGAAATTGGTAGCTTTTGAGTCCAAATTTCCCTCCGTTTTCTCTAATGTATTAGGACGATGCACCAAGACCAAAGTGACAATTCATTTGAAAGCTAATGCCAAGCCCGTGTTTAACAAGCCACACGTCCTTTGCCTTTCGCAAGGCAAATCGCTGTTCAAACCGAATTGAATAGATTAGTCAATCAAGGTATCCTCGAACCAATCAATTATAGTGATTGGGCAGCACCAATTGTTGCCGTCACTAAATCAAATGGATCAGTACGCATTTGTGGTGACTTCAAAGCATTGAATCAACAAATTCAGATAGATCAACATCCCCTGCCCTCCTTGGATGAAATCCTTCACAAGTTACAGGGTGGTTGCATTTTCACGAAAATTGATCTTGCCGATGCTTATTTTCAGCTAGAATTACATGATGATGCGAAGAATTTGTGTGTCATCAACACGCAATTCGGTCTATTCCGTTATCGACGCATGTGTTTCGGAGTCGCATCTAGTCCCGCAAATTTTCAACGCTGTATTGATGCCATGATCGCCGGCTTACCCGGTGTTGCTAGTTTTATCGGTGACATAATCGTTACTGGCATTGATGAACGCGATCATGTTGGCAACTTATCGCTACTCTTCGAGCGCCTCACCGAATACGGTTTCACCGTCAATTTCGCGAAATGTGAATTTTTCAGAAGTAGTGTCGAGTACCTTGGTCATATAATCGACAAGGACGGCGAACGCCCGTCTAACAAATCCGTTGAAGCAATCAAACAGTTGCCTAAACCTCAGGATGTTCGCCAGCTACAGGCATTCCTGGGCAAAGTCAATTATTATCGCGCGTTTATTCCTAATTTCACGAATAAAGCCGCTGCCTTGTACCGTCTTCTTCAAAAAGACGCGAAATTCATTTGGAATACGGACTGTGATGCAGCTTTTCGCATTCTCAAAAACGACGTAATCGACGCTACGCAATTAGCTCATTATGATGTAAACAAGCAGCTCATTTTGTCAACTGATGCTTCTCAATTCGGAATCGGCGCTGTCCTCTCAATCGAACACAATGGCGAAGAGAGACCGATCGCGCACGCATCGAAAACACTTTCCGATTCGCAAAAATCCTACTCTCAAATAGAGAAGGAAGCTCTGTCAATCATTTACGGAGTCACTAAATTTCGTCAATTCTTGTATGGTAGAAAATTTACGCTCGTGACGGATCACATACCGCTTTTAGCTATTTTCTCGCCGGACAAGAAAATTCCCGTGATTACAGCGCAACGCTTACAGCGATGGGCACTAACGCTCATGGCTTACCAATACGATATTCGCTATAAACCGACTGATCAGCACGGAAACGCCGACGGTTTATCTCGCCTACCAAAGGGTCCAGACCCTGAGTTTGACGAACTGGAAATTCGTGAAAACGCGGAGATCGTTCACGCTATCAATATGGCATTCGATGGCTTACCGTTAACTCGCAATGAAATTCGCGACGCGACGCTGAAGGACAAAACCATGGAACTAGTAAAATTATCTGTCACTCATGGTAATTGGAATCCAAAGACGCACATTGATGATTTTTCTTGGTTTTCGACTCGTAAATATTCGCTTTCTCTGCACGAAGACATAGTCATGCTCAATATTGATGGTTTTCAGCGCGTAGTAATTCCGCAGTCACTTCGCTCTCGAGTCTTATCATTGTTGCACGAAGGACATTGGGGTATCGCGAAAATGAAGCAGATGGCTCGACGTTACATCGCATGGCCTTCCATTAATCGCGACATTGAAAATCTCGTTAAAATTTGCGACGCTTGCCGTAAGGTAATCAAAGCGCCTGATCGTCAGTATCGCGAATGGCCTAAAACTTCTCAAAGCTTTGAACGAATTCACTTCGATTTCGCAGATCCAATGAACAATAAAATGTTTCTTGTCATCGTCGATGCGCATTCGAAATATCCTTTCGTTAAAGTAATGAATGTCGGTTCTACCACAACCTTGTGTGTGGTCAACGCTTTGAGGGAAGTCTTATCTATTGAAGGCTTGCCCGTAACAATCGTTACGGATGGCGGACCGCAATTCACATCGAATGAATTCGATACGTTTTGTTCTAATTTGGCAATCAGCCATATCGTATCACCGTCTTTTCACCCTGCATCAAACGGGGAAGCGGAGCGTTTCGTCCAGACTTTGAAGGCTGGATTGATAAAAAATTGCGACGGGGGAAAAGATATTAACTTCGCGCTCCAAACACTTCTCGCTACTTACCGATGTGCACCGCACCCGGGCATAGACTGGAAAACGCCTGCCGAGATTTTACATGGTCGGCAGCCGCGCAATTTGTTAAGTTTGTGCTCGCCCTTCGATAAATCTAAACCCGTTACGCCTAGACAATCAGTCACTCATTTTGAGATTGGTTCCTCGGTTTACGCTCGCAGTTACCGAAGCGGACCAAAGTGGATTGCTGGCGTGGTGACGGAAATACTGGGGCGTGTTGTGTACATCATAAAAACAGATCATGGGTATTGGAGGAGGCACAAAAACCAACTCCAACCACGCTTGATTCCCACTGGTCATGATACAGCCACACAGGAAGTTGCTCAGCCTCAACAGTCCCAAGCTGAGCAACCATTGGTCAGGAATAGGGCACAACGTCCTGCAGCTATTCCTGCTCGATTGTCGGGCAGACGTTATCCTCTTAGAAATAGGAAACCCACCGACTTCTATAGACCGTAAATGTGGGCAACCCTCTAACTTACAGGGGAGGACAGTTATGTTCGTGCATTTACGTTCGGTGTCGTACAACTCTTTCTTTCTATAGGATTAGTAATTTCAGCCAATCATTATTTCCTCGTGTGTCATGCTTGTATTTATACCCTGTGTTCTGTTGTCTCGTGGTCTTTTCATTTAACTGAACTCTGGATGGTGTCGCCTGTCTCAAAGTTATTCTGCTGTGCAATATACTGATTTCTTATTGCAACCTCGTCGCTTTGAGTTATTGTTCAAACAAGATCAAGAACATAACACATTTGTTGGCGACAGTCAATATGCAATTCAAATTTAAGAATTAACCTGCAAGTTGGCATATAGAATGGTATATCCTATAATCAGAGATGGAGTTCTTCAAAACTATCAATACCGCTTGAAACGAGATTCTATCACGTAGTCACGTACCTCCAAAACGCTACCTATCACCAAACTCAAAATTATACCTCTCACTGTATGAAGTGAAAAGCGAGCTTTGCTGATGTAATGCAGAAGTGGTGAAGCTATGGCTCGCGAGTCACATATCGCTATTTCAATGGCGGCATATGGCTCTCGGACAAATTGAAGTTATCATTTATTAGGTACCATGATTATCAGGAATGAAAATCAATGGTATTCGTTTGAATTGTTTTTTAAGATAAACATACATTCCCGACCCATTTCTCACTTTATTATTTCGAAGAGCCAGATTCCTCCATCAAATGGGTAATATGTATTGTGTGAACCACAGGTTCCGTAATCCAGACTACTGATGGCCCTGGGTCAGCAAGAACTAGATGCGAATACCACGCGTATGTCATTCAGCGATAGTGTATGCGTATAAACTTTTATAAACGGCGCAATCCCACCAGCAAATGACTGAAGCCGCCTTGGATAATCTCATGTGCAAGTCGGACATGTTTTCCACCAAAGTTAACGTTAAATGCCGATCATAGAATTAGGGTTCTGCTACAATGACCGAAATGACCATCTTCCAATCCTTCGGTGAAGAACCCCAAATGATGCAACTATGTCTGATCTATCAATGATATCACGGGCGCGAGCAGTGACCACTCATTAATAATAATCTCCTGAGATTCTTGCTAATATCCGTGCTTTTTTAAAAACTTTTAGCGGGAAAAGTAATTGTTTTTATATTTCATCAATCGTGGAGCACACGATACACAGTGTATTTGAAAACACTTGCTAAACTTGCCTTTCGCTAAATACGGTTTATTACATCGTTCAGTCTTAGTATAAATCTGCGTTAAACTTCAAAAGAAAGACTTCTGTTGACGTTTTATCGTGCATGGGAGTTAAGTTACGAATGAATAGTCTTCAATAAAGAATGTGCTACAAAACCCGGGTACATGCCTGACTAACCGCTGTATCAATAATATTGTTGTCAATCAGCCCGTGACATACAGCCGTTACCCAATGTTACGGTGAGTAACCACAAATGATGTAACTATGCCCGATGTATTATTGATATCACGAGCACGAGCAATGACCTCTCAGCAATAATAATCTCGTTTATCTTGTATATATATCAGGGGTGGCCAAACTGCGACTCTCTGGCGGCATGCGGCTTTTGGAGACTTTGATTGCGGATCAATAATGATTGCACAAATGGACATATATTTCCTCATCTTACTTGATTTTAAAAAGCATTGAATTTTATCACTCAATAATAATAATATGCAGTTGTAGGCCTATTGTAATCGTATACTGTTAGTTGCCTCGCGTTTTAAGACACATTTGGAAAATTTACGCGAGGGAGTGGGGATTTGAACAATTGATATCTCGAGTCGAGTTATCATGGGCGTTTCTTGTTCGTCAATAGTTAATTGTGATTAGCAATGAAACTGATGAGTAATAATAATATTCATTATATGAATAATTATAAATAATTATTCACAGTAGCGCATTTCTCGTTCAACTCCTATAGCGGACATTGGTATTAGCAATGGCAAACATGTGTGTCTTTGTTGTCAGGCGTCGGCAATCATTACGAAACTTGCAGGTTTAAATATCAATACGAAGCTAAACAAAAATATTTTCAACAATCACTCAGTCTAGTCGAGTTACGGAGGAATAAGATAACGAGTTGAAATTTTCGTCAAATGCAGAATAGGAGCTATTACCAACTTTCAGCTAGGAAGCTGACACAACTACTCAATCCGTTTTCATTGTATCAAAGAATCATGGCCAGCCCAATTAGTTATTATTCGGTTTCGACCAACACACTTACAGTTCACCTAGCTATCAGATGGGGACTCATTGTAAGCAGACACCAAAAATACTCCTTTTTAGACGGTTGAATCGTTGTAGTGGACAAATTTGTATTTTTGATTTTATGCTTTGCAGCTTATCTGAAACTGTGTTTTAGTGCATGCGGATCGAACATAGACCAGGTATGGTAACTACTGATGAATATACAGATGGTATATATCGATGTCCATTCGCCTATTGCATGAGTATCGAAATGAAAACGCTCCGACTACTCGCCATTTCAGGAATGAAAAGGTGCCATGCACCCCCGTTAATTTGGACCATACTGCGACACGATCCGATAAGCAAAATAGCAATGTCATCATGTGATAGTGACGTGGAATGCGCCACTTTTCTCACGCCTCCAGTTACGCTAATTCAATCGTCACTCTTTTTCCTTCTACAATACACAATCGCAAGATATACCCACCAGAGTTGGATCAATTGTAATTTGTAATTGAGCTAAATGTAATTAATTACATTTTTTCATGTAATTGTAATTGTAGTTGTAATTGTAATTTGATCAAAATTTTGCTCAATTACAATCTCAATTATATTTTCAGGAAACCTGACAATCACAACATAAAATAATCATTTAATCAATCATTTATTCGTCGCACCAGTGAAAATCAGGTACGAACCAGGATGACGACAAGGGGCCTTAAGGTCTTAGTAAACAGTCACCACCTGTAATAATTAGCCTATTTACATCGGTGTTCTATGCATGCTGCGTTATAACTAGATAATTCAGTCACGCTAAACTGTTTCTCATACTTCAGTAGCAACTGAGAAAACTTTGTGAATTACAATATAGGATAAACCAGCGGTTCTCAAACTGGGGGTCGTGCCCCTTTGGGCGGCGTGAAAACATCTGAATGGGGCGCAACAGGAGAATTCTCTCATCAACAGTCCTAACCTTCCATACCATCAAACTATATGTAAGGATTGCTAACTTTCTGGTTTCATTGTGTGTTATGACGATAAGGGAGCACGAAATATTCACTGTCATGAAGGGGGGCGTGTCTAAAAAAGTTCGAGAATTTTCAAAAATGGATGTACAGCAAATAAACTCTTCTGAAATCTGTGCTGAACCATTTTTAAATCTCTGACCAGAACCGAGGATTCTTGCAACAATAGCAAAAAATCAAGTTTTCATCCAAGTCTTCATCAAACTTGATCATGCATTTGTAGAGATGTATCTCAATCTCACCTCCAATCTTGACCAAATTTACTGGGGTCAGAAACTTTTCGCACCCTAATGTTCATCAAATGCAATCTAACAGTTTCCGAGCAACTGAAAATGTAAATGCGAACCAAAATATTGTAATTCTTAGTTATCAGGAGGTTCTTTCGTTTTGCATTTATTTTAATTTTACGCTACTTATCGGTATCATCCTTATCGCTGACGCCTTACAAATTACATTTCATTATTCTGACTAGATGACATATCACCGCCGTATCGCAACTCCGTCGTCAAAGCATCTCGATGGTACAGGCAAAAAAGAATATCATATCTCTCATTGCACATTTAACTATAGAAAAATGACTCAGCTCTGAGTAGCCTAATCGTTTGATTACATTTCATTGACTGTCCTGTAGTCTATTCACTGTTGTTCGCTCAAACCTGTGGTTCTTAACAGTCGCTTGAAACATTTTTCTGTGCTTGTAGTTTTCACTACTCATGTTTTGGAATAGTTCGAATATATTCGAGTTTTATTTTAAATATAGGGTATTCTACATATCAGGAATGGAAAATCAATAGCTTGGGATTGTTGCTAGTATGTAGCTACGGTTGTCAAAGAACACCTATTTACTGAATCAATTACCTGTTTAAAAGTAATTGTAATTGTAATTATAACTGTAATATATTACGTATTTACCAGTAATTGTAATTTGATATTTTTGGCATTAAGTAATTGTAATTGTAATGTAATTGACACATACAAGAAAGTAATTGTAATTGTACTTGTAATTGAATTAAAATATTGTATTTGATCCAACTCTGATACCCACTGTGTGATTGACTGATTGACCACACTAAATATATGAATGCCACTCAAAACAAGGAAGGCCTAGCACAAGTCCCCGACATTTTCCACGAGATAACAAGCAATGAGTGTTGGCTTACTGGTGGTTGAAAATGATTTTGAAGTGCACATTTGTTAAAAAAAAAGGTTATACTTTGAATCGCGAATAATATTTTCTTTATGTTTTTGTAATCATGATCTCCTAACATGTCTATTATTTATCTGCACTTATTATATTATATATAGTATTGAAATTTTCTGGCTCACTGGAGTAGACCAATTGAAATGATATGAAGAAAATTCGTGCATTGATAAATAAGTGCTTTTGTAATTGCGCTCGAAAAATATATTCGTCGATAGGTCAGACTGGGCTACGCATAGTAACAATCGCTCAACCCTTTCCGCATTGTATTCAAACACGCCGTGGATAGTCGACTACGTTGTAATTGGTCACATTTCGTCTTCAATATATTAACATCCTGCGCCGATAAATCAGACGACATTGCCAATGTACGGTTATTTCTGCCCACAGTTTCATGAATAATTCGGATTATCAATCATTTGCTGAGGTTTGCGGCGAATACTTTTGACTTGTAAATAACGAAAATTAAAAATTCTCTACAAAATAAAAGATTTTTACCAACTGCATTGTCATGGTGGATTACAAGTTGAACTGTCGGCGAACTCCGTTTGTTTTTACACCCTTTGGCCTACCTCTATATTTATTATGAAGTATGAACGATTCCGTCTAATAATTAGACGGTTGGTTATGGTGTAATGCTTAATACGCCTCATATCGTTTAAAATATATGCGAAGTCATTTCGGAGTCAGTCATCTCCACGCCAGGACACACAAGACATATTATACACAAGTGAGGTCCCACAAGGATAGTTTCTGATGAAACATCCGCCCAAATTGATAGTCGCGTGCTGGCTACATAGATATATTTTTTTACAAACTTATATGACATATACCGCAGGCATGATATTTGCAAATTATTTAATTTGTATACTTACCGCTGATCTGAGAGAGGTACTATTTTCCTGCTGTCATAAAAAAGTCTTGAACATGCTTAGGAGAAAAAGAATATTAAATTAATGATGAAGAAAGTTGCCTATAGAAGGTTTATTTGAAGAATAGTTGCGGCAAAATCTTATAGCAATACGTTATTTTGTCAATATAAAATTATATTACATGATGGACCTCACTTTCATGCCTAGCTTCCGTCTATTCACAAACCGTTCTATGCTGTCGCTATCTTCAATAGAATTGCGTAAGTTAATTAATCAAGTAGTAGGCTACCTCTATCAAAGAAGCAATATCTTTACCAGACTGAATAGGCAAGTTGACTCTTTTACCTCTAGTTGTACAAAGGTCAAAGCTCGTTATATCGCTGAGTATACTTAGCTCTGCGAATAGCGGGTTCAAAGTTCTGTATTCATCGGTATACCTCATGACTAATCTTGGAATAGATTCCGCAATAAATGTATCTTAGTCATTTCGCGAGCTAGGCAATTTCGCTGTATACTTTGCATTGACTGTAAACACACGACGCAACTGAGTGGAGTGGCCTCTGAATTCCTATTTCTAAGAGTTGGAGGTTTATCTAGGCTCCTACTCGCCACCTCATAAGTGTAAGCCAGTGGTTCCAGACCTTTTTTTAGACACGCCCCCCTTTATGATAGTGAGAAATTTCGCGCCCCCTTATCGTCATATCACAAAATCCAACCAGGATGCTAGCAAACTCAATAGATTGTTTGATTACATGGAAGGTTATGACTAGGGCGATTTTTTTGACATGTCAAAATAAGGTCAAAATTCTAGCGTTAGGTCAAAAAATGTCAAAATTGTTCAAAAAGACAAGATTTTTTGCAACCTGCAATTCATTTGTATCGTAGAATTTGCACAATATGTGAACTTATCGTTTGACATTTCACAGCTTGTAGCTTACTTTATATGCCTACCGTTGCATACAGCGCATTGTCTGCTCATTGTAAATCATAAACAGTCAAATGAAATAAATAGGTTGACACGATGTTATGTTCAACGTACCGCAATATCCTAAGTGAAGCAAGACTGCGTGGGCATTGCATGGTTCTTACATCTGTATGAAAAATTGAGATGTACACCATTGTCAGAATGTAGCAACACGGTGTGTCACCAGCATTGTACGCACGCACAACTTCATTGTTGTCAGCCAACAGTTGCTACAGTTGAACGTTCTTTCTCTATTCTTCTTGTTGTTGTTTGTATATTCATGGTCTTTGTCGACTACAATGGTCATTTACACCAGGCCAATATTCCTTATTTTCGATTCCGTATCCGCCGAGTATCTGCCAACTTGTAGCACGGCCCACTTCTATGCTTTTTGTAAGACACCGCTTACGCGGTGAGATGACGAGGAACCTAGATAAACCTTCAACACTTGGGTAGTAATTCTGGAGTCGACCTCGGTTGGACTAGAACCCACAACCCATTGGTGTTGTAGCTGTGGATTATACCACTACGCTATCTCGACACATCTCCATTATTGACAAGCTACTTTGTAAATACAGACACTTTTTACCCGAGAATCAGGGATATCTGGAACTAGATATGTAGATATGTCTGCCGAGAATGTAGGAAAGTATCTTTCGTTGTACCACAACAAATTTTAATTATTTTACCCATAGTATGTCACGTACTGGAATTCATCATAGGGCCAGATTTTGTTAAAATAATATTTTGTCATCTAAAGATTTGTCAGTTTTTGATTGAAAATTTCTTTTTCAGGGCAAACTACTTCGTAAGGACAGACAGTTCAATTCAGAAATGAGGATAAGTAGTACAATTCTAACATATGTTGGGAAAACACCTAATTTGCATACGGTCAAAATGTGGTCAAAATTTAGTTTTTTAACGTCAAAAAATGTCAAAATTCAGATTTTTTAGGTCAAAATCTTTCGTTTATTAGGTCAAAAAAATCGCCCTAGTTATGACTGTTGATGAGAAAATTGAAATATGAAATTCGGACTATCTATAGAGAAACACGGGTGAATTGGAAGTAAATCGCGCAGAGAGCGAAAAAAAGTTTTCAGTTGACCGCTTCTTCGCCACCCCTTCAGATGCTTTCACGCCCCCAGGTTAGGAACCACTGGTGTATGTGGTGTCTTACAAAACGGCTAGAAGTGGGCCGTGCTGTAAGTCAGCAGTTCCAGAATAGAAATGAAGAATATCGGTGTGGTGTAAATGGCCATACTAATCGACAAGCACCATGGATAACTTAAAACCAACCAACTAACTGAGTGGAGAAACTTCTTCATTCGGAGAATAAGCGTTCCTGAGCCGCATCAATTGGCAATAATTCCTAATTCATATAAAGACGGTAATACGTGGTGAGATAAGTCAATCAGAATGCACGGAATGCTGGAGTTTTGAATTCGATGTTCTAACGCCGACTAGCAGCTCATCAACTATCGTATTTGGCAGTGGTTCTCAACTTTACTAACCTGCAGAGCACTTTCGCTAATCTGCCAGCCTTCGCTGAACACCAAATTTTCGCGGAGTCATAAAAACGAAAAATGTACCATAATGAACATCTAATACATGACTACAGACTCTCTCACACAAAATTAACTGTGCAACTGCACATTTGCACCTATAGAGTCTAAAAAGAACAAAATAACCATTGAAACATAATTTTCACGCCGAACTAAAATATTTTATTGATTATCTATTGCTAATCAATGCGACTTCCGCTGTTTCCTTTCAGATACCTGTTCAAAAATTCGAGTGAGAGGCGATACCCTAATAAGTGTCATTTTGTTGTTGAATCGCAACAGCGTGAATACCAATCAATTAATTACAAATAGGCTTATAAATATTGAAGGTATGAATGGGATTTCAGAAGAACGCGGTTTGATTTCTCTTCCCAACCGTCCCAGCATACACCCTCGCACACGACGTACGCTACCACCATAACAGTTACAATTCGACTTTACTGATCAAGGCTAATTATCTGTAACCAATAATGGCCAAGGCAGACATATCATCACAAGTCATTTGTATGAGTTAAATGTGGACTAGGGGTCACTAACACGCGCCTGCGAGGTCATAGTTTGTGGCCCGCGACCTGATTTTATGTTTCGGAAGAACGCTCAGTAAAGTATTTTCAAGGTCAAAAAATGTCAAAATTGTGATTTTTTAGGTCTTCTCTTTTGTAGATAAAATGAATCGCCCTATAGTCATACCAAAACGGAAAATGGACGCGCAAACGTGTTTTCAGAGCACCTACTCAAAAAATGACTTTGTTTTAGTCAATTCACCGGCGATCAGAGTTTAATAAATATATTTCTCGTATATATATCCTCTTTTATACTGGGGAGGGGCGAAAATTTTTGTCGATATTGAGAAGGGGGCGATTATTTGAAAAAGGTTGGGAACCACCGGAATAGAACGAGAGCAAATTAAATATATACTTGACCAGGTTTACGGCATTTCATAATGATTCAAGTATAAAAATTCAGCTATACTATATATGTACAATTTACAGTGTAAATAGGCCGGTTGTGCGAAATGGGATACGATATTTCGATTATTGTTTGGCGCTATTGTGATATCGATTCAACAGTCATTGAATCAATGCCTCCTCTACTCGTAGTTTTGGCATGTCCATGGTCACAATGTATAGCGAGGTAAAATCTGTCCATGTTCCGAAGCGTCCTTGCCAAATCATTTATCTGCCCTTGGTGATTGGCCCATTGTGTGGCAGGGCTGAGGTGGCGGTTCGTTTGCATGTGTCCGACAATTTTTTGTTAAATCGCATCTACAACAAGAACATCATTAATTCTAGAATATTCTAATCTACGAACTTGTGGCGATTAACCGCCGGAAAATATGAATTTCTGTCGTATTTCAATTTGAGACCCCTGTTAGAATATATGGCTACTGATATTCTGGCGTCTTATTACTACTATAGTACTAATATGAATGCTGTATTATGATATGTCGTGTCATTTCAGATTAACATCCCGCTAAGTGATGATAAGGCGATGAAATGTGAAGCTGAAGTACGGAGAGGTCCAAGCTACTGAACACATTAACTGGTTAGCATTAGAATTTCGCACAGCTATCCAAAAATCCGTTGCGTGCATAACCATCTCGTCATCATATTTCCTGGCTGTAATACGAAATAGCCTACATCTAACAGCGTATGCTGGTGCTGCTACGATTGTGCTAGAGCAGGGCCGGCCAACCCGTGGCCCGCGGCTCACATGTGGCCCGCGAGAAGGTTTTGAGTAGCCTGCGAGGTAATTTCCGAAATTTCTGATATCATCAAAAGTGGATTGCACAGATCGTGAACTTGCAAGGCCAACCAAAAATTTGATTAGTATCGCCGCAACACCTGAGATGTGATGACTAAAATATCAGTTTCGACCCATTGACAAATTCATCAACCATTCATATATTGTAGGGATGGTGTGAACCTCTGAAAGGTTCAGGTTCGTGTAAACGCGAACCTTTTTGAAAGGTTCCATGTGAACGAGAACGTGAACCTCATGACGTCACGTGACGTCATTTTGCTAATTCCAACCTTACATTTCAGTGAAGTGATAGCCTATATATTAATGTACACGATACCCAGCGACGACTCGGGCCACATAATGCCACAATGCTGAAGCTAAATGTATCAACATGGGTCCATAAAAGCACTATTTTCCGTCGCTTTGCCAACAATTTCAACGAGTAGGCTACTTGCAGGGGAATATAAGCTTTCGCCTAAACGGTCTAGGCCAGTGGTTCCCAACGTGGGCGATATCGCCCCCCAGGGGGCGATTTGGTGGTCTAGGGGGGCGAAAATAACGAAAGGGGCGATAGGGGGGCGAAAACGGACGAAGGGGGCGATAGAGGGCGAAAACAGCGAAGGGGGCGATAGGGGGGCGATGGTGCGTTAAAACGGCTATATTGGAGTCGGGACCGTAACTACCGCACCCCAAACCCCCCAATTGGGGGTGGAAGGCCCGAAATAGAAGGAAGCCCAAAATTATTTCGTGAATTAACATGAATGATAGAGTAATTTTTTAGAAATTCATGCCACTTTTTCAAAAATTTTCGCGCTGTGCGCAATTTAATATTTTCATGTATCTTGATGTTGGGGTCCCCGTCACCCAACAAAAATACGCATGAGTTATGGAAATGGGAGAGTTCGGCGTCGGCCATTACTGTGCCACGATGCACCAAGACATATGAAGTTAGAGGCCATGTAACATGCGCCTCCGAGAAGTGTGCCAGAACGATCAGCAGCGAGAAGACCTTGGCCGAAAAGAAATGCCCTTGTGCTGACTGAAAACTTCGATCTATATACAATATACATATACGTTTAATTGTCCATAGGCGCCTCGATGGCTGGCGTCGAATGTTCCTGTCATGGCGACCTTAAAACCCTACATGACAAATGACCGATTCAAACATAAATTATATGAATTTGTCGCGCTTCGCGCGTTTAGGAGAAATACGGTGACTCACCAAACAGTACATGTAATAGGGTATATCTGATATGCAGCGACAAAAAGCCCACTGGCTGGGGGGGTCTGGGGTTTGGTTTATCACCCTATGGGGCCAAAGACCAACGTTTTTTTTTTCGAGGGGGGGCGGCTGACGAAGTGCTGTTTTTCGGTTCCCAATATTTGGGGGGCGATGATCGGTGTGGAGATTCAAAAGGGGGCGATGAGTCGAAAAAGGTTGGGAACCACTGGTCTAGGCCATACTGCACAATGTAGGCTATTCGGCGTCGTTAATATTGAGCAGAGTGTAAAATGGGTTTCTATACTTGCTACCGATATTACCCCGTTAACAAAAGTATACAGCAGTATCTGACACCCCAATCGTGCGGATTTGGTTTTTATGATACAATAAACACATTCAGTCAAGATTGACCCCGTACGCCTGCAAGATTGTTTGCATAAGACAGCGATATTAATTTCATTGATTGGTTGAATAAGCATCATTCGCTAACTACCTACATGTAGTGTATTTCGCTCTTGATGCTGTGTGATTGGGGGTCAAGCTCACAGCAAAGAGTCACTAAATATTCAAAAACGGAAAGTTGGATATTTCGAGCAAACTTTCGTAACAAAGCAAGTACAATTTCTGAGATTGTCAAGGTGCATGTTCGTTTAGTTGTGGATTTTTATGCTGCCAGTGCCATGCATACAGTGGCCCGCAGTTGAAATGCAATAAATTTCAACCATAGATGTTACCATGAAATGAAAATTGTAATATATGAAAAAGGTTCACAGTGCAGAACCTACCAAGGTTCGTTTGTGAACGTGAACCTCCAAATTTCTGAGGTTCACACACAAAACGCGAACCTGAACCTCACGTTCACACCATTCCCAAGGTATTGCTATATCTTCGTACAGTACAATAAAGCAGAATAATTTACAATAGATTTATCAAAGATAAAAATTTTCTACAAGCTTAGCGAAATATGTTGTCACTCGATTTCTTGTTCTTAATATTGTTGCCCTTTTGTGAAAATTGCAGAACACCCAATGCATCAGTTTGAGTCTAACTATTTTCGAGATTAAGAGACAAAGTGTCGTTCAACATATGCGACCTTGCGTTTTCGCTCGCAGTAAGACCGTTGCCTATGAATCCTAGGCACAAAATGATGGACGCATGTTGGTCGCAGCTTTCGATATCAATATGTCCATGCGCCGAATAGCCCAGTCCTCGAAAACTTGGCCCAGCGATATACAGCAGGCCCGCAATATAGTCAAGTGGCAATATTATTGACCTATAAACTTCAAAAAAATTTCGCGCTTCGCGCGGATAGTGGCCCCGCGCAGAAGTTCGTCAATCAAATGTGGCCCTTTGGCTGAAAAGGTTGGCCACAATGGCCAGCCCTGTGCTAGAGCGTAAAAAGTTATGTAATATTTCTACGAATATATAAATTACCGAACTGACAGGGTATTCGTCAAGTGCTCTTTCACATTAGTTATAATGAACTCAACCACGCTGACAGCACTCGCGTGTCATCTTTCTTCCAAAGATGGAATTTCCTTTCGCCTATTCTGTCTAATTGTAGAGATCATGTCGATGATTGTTTCTCAATGAAATCTGTTAACGCATCGTTTATGGATCGTTGGCTAAATGATGACCCTTTGAACTAGGAGCCTATTGAAATCGTCGTGAATACATTCCGAGCACCACCGGCATAAAAATCATTTAGGTGTGTATTTTTTTTCACGGTTATCCTCTGATCACTTGTTTAACTGGCTAACTGCATCCATATTTTGGTCAGTAAATAAACATATCTGGTCCGAACAGATACAGTATGGTCGACTTTGGACGGTAATGCATTGAGTTTCGTAGAGGTAACAAATTTGATGTAAGATCTCCTGAGATACACAACGATATTCTATATCTCCAACTCCAATTATCTGCTACTTTCTGACAATTACCTCAGACGAGTGTCAGCCAAAAATATTCGGGTTTATTTTAACGTGAATACATTATTCAATTGCATCTTCAGATTTGTTCATTTACAATTACAAATATCGCATAATTCAATTTTTCATAACATACGGAGTTGTGTATTGAATAATGTAACAGGCTGTATCAAACAACTGATAACATACGATGTACAGCGAGATGTTTCAATATGTTTCAAAAGAGCAATGACGCTTCGTTTGCAAATGCTCTACTTTGTGATCATGACCGGATATATGACAAATGTTTCAATGTAAAAGATGTAATTGTCCATCTCATTAGGCTTGTTGCTCCATTTCATCATTTCTAAAAGCTCTGAATGATAAAAGTTTTCCTGTCCGTCTCATATAGCTGCCACACCTATATCAACGACTTTGGCATAGCCGAATATGATGGTAATGATATCACAAGTAGGCCTATATCAGGGGTGGAATATCTTAATGATTATAAGTAATCCATTCCAATGACCCAAAAGCTTAATTCAACGGAAAGCGAAAAGTGAAAATCACCGATGTAAATAGGCTAACTATTACAGGTGGCGACTGTGTACTAAGGCGTTAAAGCCTTGCGGGTTGCGGCCCCCTCGTCGTCATCCTGGTCCGTACCGGATTCTCACTGGTGTGACGAATAAATGATTGATTGATTATTTTATGTTGTGATTGTCTGGTTTCCATAACAATGTAATTGAAATTGTAATTAAGCAAAATTGGGTTAGGGTTAGCTGGCATGTATTTATGTCTTCTAGTCGCTGTTACATAAGATTGTTGTCGCAGATCATATGATTGTATCACACAATGACTTGCTATGGCACCTAGCAATGTAGGAATGAATGGTCAGATGTGTTAAATGCTTGTAGTAAGCACTAGAGTTGAGTAGCCGTTGACCTCAAACCAAATGGTAGAACTGATTGCCTTCGTTGAGAAATTAAATTTGAATTTACTTATAGACAAAATAAGGCGGGCAAGCAGACAGGCAAACAAACAAGCCTAACTATACAAAAGCCTATACCCGGAACCATCAAGCTCTTTGCGAGTTAATTCTTTACCAACTCTCTATCAAATTACCACGCGGTCTATACTCAGGCCCTCATTGCTCATAGCCTCTACCCTAACACTGACATTGCTGTCTTTAATTCACAACCAGTCCCATATCTTTGCTTGCGCAACACCCCACTCCAATATTAATTGTTTTAAAGATCATGATGGGGCTCACCTCAGTGGTCTTACGACGCTTCATGATCGCGAACAAAACAGCCACATTTATCTGTCGCTGCGTACCGTCTCGTCTCAGACCCACTCGATCCTTTAAAATGCACGCATCATTGCAAATAGAAATACATCACAAACAAACTAAGAAATCACGGAAATATTCCTCTTATCATTGAACTGAAATCAAACCATACTGTACTCAAGAATGGGAACTGTATTTTAACTTCTATATCCCCCATCCAGCTGGTAAAATCCAAAAAGAACGCTACAGTAGTGCCGCTTGATCTCTTCCATATTAAGGCCTCATTTACTTTGCAAAAAATACTGAAATCGTAACCTGGAAGGGCGTGCAATACAGGATATCATATTTTAAAGTTGGCGAAGCAAATGCAAAATTATATTTCAAAGACTTCATCCCCACAATATTGGAACACTATAATACAGGTAATTTGAAAACCATACTGATTTAACAACTGAACTCAATGGATCAAATTTCGCCGTGACTTTTAGGTTTTTGGCTTTGTGTTAAGCCCAGGTAGGTTAGGACTCTCACTATGCACCTATACACGCTTACAAACGGTGGGTAACCCACATTTCCTGGATACCATAATGGAAATAAATCATTTTAGTCGTGACTGAGTGCTTCAATACTGACATCTGACATCTTAGCTACAACGCCACTTCGTCTTCGTCACCTCTATCAAATATGAATGCAAGAATGACAGCAAACGACGCGCATGACAAATAATATTGATGTCAGTCTAAACTACGGTCGAATTTAAAACATATTATATTTTGGTTTTGAGAAAATGCCACTTTAAAAAGAACGAATTTTTTTATTTTTTTCAAAAGTTCTAGAAATATGCCATAATTGTTTATAAACTTCTTTTTGAGATATCATATATTATGGATGGTTGTAACTCCTCGAAATCGCTGTCGGTGCAACAGTTTCAGCACATATAATTACAGATTATCTGTACAGATGGATGTTCTGATGATGATGACCGTAAAAATGATGCATTACAATATCGGCGCGGTTCAAAGATATTTTGGTACTTGATACAGTGGTCGGAAGCATTTTTCGACAAAAGAGTCATATTTACCCCATATGTCATTACACCGTGACGTCACAATTAAGGTTGCATACCGTCATTACCAATAAAAAAAATACAAAACGTTGAAACCCAACGCCTGACATTAATCTCAAGTTTAACAAGATGATAATAATATTCACGCGCCTATTTTATTTTAGAGTTTTACGATTTTAAAACTACTGAAGGTGGTTAGTGGGGTGGAGATTAAACCAGGAACGCGACGATCGAATATCTTTTTTATTAATACGCATGAGCATGAATGTCATTAGTAATATTTTCATTCGTATGCGAGTTGGTTACATTTGTTGTCTTCAATAATATCTCGACCAGGGAGGTTCAGTCTGAGTCGCAATTGCGATTTGAACGGGGACTTCACAGTGAACGATTTCTTAGAATGTGGGATATACAGCCGAGTGTGCCTCTCAGCATCTCATTAATTTAACTTGCAATGACGAGCAAAGTGTTCTCAGACCATGAAATCCTCTAAATCCGAACAGCATTCACCTTGATCCATTCGTTGAACATGATGCAATGTGACCGTTGAGGCATTTGCAGAATATTACTTGAGCTGAGCCGTTTATCCCACAAATTCGAATACAAATCTTACGTCGTCGAAATTGGGAATCTTCCTGACTGATTCTCTCCTAAATGATATTGACAGACTCTTGGAAATACAAAACTACAGTGTATAATTGAACGGTATATTCAATCTGAAATAAGCCCGAATATTCCGGCTGGCACCCGGCCGGGGTATACGCCACCAACTAGTTTTGAGTAAAAAGAACACTGTATATCAACAATCACCACATATGACGTCAACAGCATGAAAATTCGAATAATCCAGGTGAGCAGTCGGTTCAAAGTACTATTTGAGAGGATACACGAGCCCCTTTGTTGGCAGAACGCGATCCAATGCACAATAATGAAAGTACGAACAGCCTGTGGCATAGTCCCATAGCCGTTTAATGAGCCAATAGGGTTATAGCTAGGACTGGGCAAAATCGAGTACCTGAGTGTATCGATTCTGGATCACGCATTACGCTTCGAGTCGAGTCGAATATCCGAGCATTACTCATTATGACGTAACAACAGTTTGTAGGATGTCTATGTTGAAATTTGTACCTTTTATGCGTCCACATAAAATATAATGCCTGACTTCAAAAATATGTTATCTCCAGTAAAGTAGTATCTTTCTATCATGTGTTTCGTATGTTGCGATACCGCCAATCAAGGTTTGCATCCTTCGGGAGTGGAAACTAGTATTGAAACTATAATTCTCGTTGACAAATTAACTTTTAGTGGCGTGGAGCGTATATTTTCACCACTCGAAAAAAATCGCGTTTTAATACTCGACTCGAATCATTAAAATATATACTCGATTCATATTCGAGTACTCGAATCATTGTGTCCAGCCTTAGGTATAGCATATCTGAGCAACAATAAATTCATCCCTCGGATGGCTAATGCCCTTTGCGAAAGAATCGTAATTCAAAGCACAATAATAAAAAAAAAATCAGCACGTCGGTCGTAGAGAAATATAAATTTACTATAGTTAATTTAGTTGAGGCGAGTCATGCTTCATGACAAAAACATCATCGTTTAAGACAGGGGTCGGCAACCTTTTGCTAGTTGCGGGCTAAATTTCGGGTGTACAAATTTTTGCCGGGCCAGAATTTTTCTTAGTACTATATTTTACGGTCACTTCGTTATATTATCCTACATTGCTGCAATCTCAATCATACCAATCGGAGGACACATGTAATAATAACACTTCAGCAACACAGAATAAATGTGACAATTGACGCATGTTGCTGTGTAAAAGGTTTTCAACTTCTGGTAACAAGTCAGATGAAACAAAAATCATACCCTTTTCAAAAGGACGTCCTAAATACGTGATCTAAGCTTGCTCTTCATGAATTTCATTGTTCAAAACTATTGTTCACATGCGTTCGTGCTTACAAAAATCGATGCAATGTCTTTTGCATTGTACGTCAAGCTGGGATGAAGACCAATTTCAAGAACGTACTCTTTGTCAAAGTCATGCAGCGATATGCTCCTTGTATGAAATTTGTCATTCAATTCAACTGCATCGCATTTCAGAAAGGCCCATTAGAAATATTCAGGCAATGGTATTGGCGTCCACATTAAACGGGGTAATGAATAGTCAGAATTCATTTTGTAGAGAAGAAATGTCGGAAAAGCGGGAGAATAGTCAGTAGTTAAATTTCGTATCACAGTTACAAATGTAGTGTAGGTACTATAGGTTTTCTCTCCTCCAGTATAGGAAAGTGAGCATAATTTTCTTTGTACTGTTCACATTTACAGAGTCACAGATTTGTTTTGAATGCGCCTCAACATCTCATGTATTTAGTTGTTTTCCCTCCGAAGTTGCAAATTCAATTTGTTCAGATGTGACGTTAAATGTACCAGGAAAGCAAGATGAGATACCCGTTTTCTATTAAAAGATTATGAGTCGCCGATATTTGTGTTTTTGCGGGAAGTTGCTATTTCTTTTCTCAGTTCATACACTCGTGTAAGCATAGCTGCTCGACCTAATGCGCGAATATGGCAGATATAGGCCTACATGACATCGCCATATTGATTCTCTGCTTCTAGTAATATCTGGCGTAATTGATTCAGTTAATGAGACAAAAGTCATATTAACAGTTCTCACCATTGTGGCCAAACACTATTGAGGTATGTTGTCTTGGCACACAATGCCTTCTGGAAAATTAAACTATAGATAAGCCAACTAACATACGGAGGCTAGTTATCCATAATTGAACAGTTTGAGACTTCGTCATTGCGTCTGAGATGTTCCAAGCGTTTTTGAAGCAAAAGAAGGACACCTTTATTGTCACACCCCATTAGAGGGGTAAACCCCTTGAAAAAGTATGGAACACCTTCGGTTGCGAGATACACCCGATTGATAAGCACTGATCCAGTCTAGTCTATCTCTATCTCCTACTTCAACCACTTTCGTTTTGTGGCGTAACAATAGACTAATACGATGTAGGCTACTATTATATGGTAGCAATGCCGCATTTTTTCATGCAGTGCTGCACTGCAGATTGAAACTCATTATGAAATGGCGGGCCGTATTCTTGTCATAACTAATTATTATGTCGCGGGCCTGACGATTTCGCTTGGCGGGCCGGATCCGGCCCGAGGGCCGTAGGTTGCAGACCCTTGGTTTAAGACTGCATCGCTGCATTTGGTAAACGTAAACTTTTTTCTCGCCAATAGTATGAACGTTAAGTTGATGTTGAAGAAAATTGTTACGCGTGCTCCTGAGGGTACGCGCACCCCACTTTGAGAACCTTGCCCTAGAATAATTGTGCAATGCTTTGATGAAACCGACCATTGCCAGTCACATAAATCATAAACCATAGGAGAATATCTGGATATCGACACTTGTAATTTGAGATGGGTTTCTTCTAACAAAGCGATATAGAAGTCTGTAATAACTGTTTGTTCGGCAATACAAGCGATATTGCGGTCGTGATAAAGGGGCAATTCAATCAATCAGAATCGTACTTATTGTTTCCGTCAGTTTATATCATTATGCTGGAACACTCGCTTAAACATATACCTTATTCGCCGAGCGAGATAGTGTAATGGTTATGCGTCCGGCTTCGCGGGCGGTAGTCGTGGGTTCGATCCCCGGCCGGGTCATACCAGGGACTCGGATAGCTGCGGATACCAATTTAAGACTCGAAAATTGGTATCCGCAGCTATCATGCTAGGCGCTCAGCAATCACGGATAGCATGGAGGAGAAAAAAAGGGTGCGCATACTAAATGACCTCATGGGGCCGTATCGCAACTCCGTCGTCAAAGCATCTCGATGGTGCAGGCGAAAAAGAATATCATATCTTTCGCCCTGATTCTTCACTATCGAAAACCAGCGCAATCGTTCTGGTTGGCTGAGCCTCCGACTTTCCTTAACAAATTTTTAACGAGTAAACATTAAACAAAGACGTGTGGCTTCACCATAAGCCCCGCTAGAGCACTACACGGATACCGCGCGTAAGCCATCTGGTAATATCGTGAGACCGATGGCGAACGGCTTAAGCGTGGTTATCTAAGCTCAAGAAGGACGGATATCTTTGTTTCTAAGAAAGTTAGCGCAAAATGTACTTTCCCCAAAAACCGTTCGCAATACGTGCGATTTGGCATCATTTAAATGACAAAACAGTTATATTTGGGAATATTCGTGATCTTAGGAATTTGCCGTGGAAAGGTATTTTGTTGGTATAGTTCATCATGTGAAGAGTAGATTGTACATAGCGCTTTCAAAGACACTCGACCAGTCGGCTTTCAATACGGTTTGCATGGTTCTGTTCTACTATAAAGCTGAACTAGAGTCCCGCATAATTGTTTGCGCCTATTATATATCGATATTGAAGAAAATATATTTCATGAGAAGCTTCCGTTTAATACACTCAGCAATTGTTTCCTATTTTTACAAACCTGGCGAACCCTTACGCCAAGCTGCAAGCCTTATGCGAAACCCAAATTTTTGCCGTATAACATGCCACATTACGACACATCACGACCCGAATAGTTCGTTACAGCCACCTTAAACTATTGTTATCGCGACTGCAATGCCGGACTCGATGAGTGAACCAACATGACCTATACAATTTGAATATGCTATAATTTTGCATCATATCATAAAAAGTTGCGACCTTGAAATGATTAATTTAAAATCGTTTTACATAAATGTAAAAATCACATGAAGTGATTGTATCACTGGTTTGACAATTATGGCATAGCAAAGTAAATAGTTAGAAAACATGCGAACTGCTTGTCTAAGAAAACTTATTTCTTCACTTCTATCCTATATCCTCTTAACCAATATAACTTTCAAATTTTTTAAACCTGGCTCAGAATTGCATCTCTATCACAATTATCTTGATACCCCGTCATAGTGGAACTAAACTTCAAGTCACGCGAACGGAACTCGTGTATACGCGGATTAGATTTATAGTGTTTCGCCATTTTAGAGAACATGCGAAATATACGGGGTACGTGTATGGCATCTTAGAAATCACGCATGCAGATCATATCAGTATAACTATTGGACGTTGAGTGTAACTTATATACATGGTTTACATAATCTGAATATATGAACTAGAATGAAATCTCTTATACACCAAAAGCTTTTCGATAAAATCGTATATGACCCAGGCGTATAACGATCAGACTCAAAAAACTGTTTGTTCTGTGGTATTCTTGGTGTTTTGTTACTACTATGGTCATTTACACAAGGCTGATATTCTTCATTTTTTGTTCCTTAACTGCCGACTTATAGCACGGCCCACTTCTAGACTTTTTGTAAGACACCGCTTACGCGGATGAGGTGGCGAGGAGTAGCCGAGATAAACCTCCAACACTTAGGTAGGAATTCTGGATCCGAACCCGCACCCATCGGTTCTGCTACCGCGGATTATATCACTGCGCTATCTCGCCATACTCGAACAAAACAAACTGTATTTAATGGCCATTATTACGATGTAAAATGAGCTGAGAGTAATTAGTATTACTTTTTCACAAACGAGTTCTCGGCGGAACAACACATAGACCTACTTAACTTAACAAGCTATCGAGCGATTTTCGAATGATACAGAGATCATTTGGCACTTTCAGAATACGTCGCCGAATCGTGAATTCACTGATTAAACACGGACGGACGAACGAAAGAAATACCCCCCACCCCCCATCAAATGGCGAATTAATCTACTAGATAGCAGCACAGGCTGCTTTTATTGCGTGCTGCCTGGTGAAATAGATATAGCCAAGGCGCAATTTTGGATACAACATGCGGAAGAAATAGTTCCTAAAAATCGAAGGTGAATAAGTTTCACAAAGTTCTCTCTTGTTGCAGCATTTTCATTCCCTGTAGCCTACGCTCAATATCAAATTTTTTTCTTGGCTCTGAACTTTATTGATAAGATGTGTGAAAAAGGTCGCCAAATACAGTATAACGCTAAAAGTGATTGATTCTGAACATGACCGTATCCTGAAATCTGAATAAAATCATAATAGTGCGCGTCAGGTTTCAATGCGCTCTGTGACTCTCTTGATTGCTCATGGTGATCAATACTCGAATGCGTGGGTCGGAAACCTTCTTCCGACGAGCTGTTTTATTCAGACACGAAGGTTGGCAGGAGAAAAAAAGGGTGCGCATACTAAATGACCTCATGGGGCCGTATCGCAACTCCGTCGTCAAAGCATCCCGATGGTGCAGGCGAAAAAGAATATCATATCTTTCGCCCTGACTCTTCATTATCGAAAACCAGCGCAATCGTTCTGGTTGGCTGAGCCTCCGACTTTCCTTAACAAATTTTTAACGAGTAAACATTAAACAAAGACGTGTGGCTTCACCATAAGCCCCGCTAGAGCACTACACGGATACCGCGCGTAAGCCATCTGGTAATATCGTGAGACCGATGGCGAACGGCTTAAGCGTGGTTATCTAAGCTCAATAAGGAGTCGGATATCTTTGTTTCTAAGAAAGTTAGCGCAAAATGTACTTTCCCCAAAAACCGTTCGCAATACGTGCGATTTGGCATCATTTAAATGACAAAACAGTTATATTTGGGAATATTCGTGATCTTAGGAATTTGCCGTGGAAAGGTATTTTGTTGGTATAGTTCATCATGTGAAGAGTAGATTGTACATAGCGCTTTCAAAGACACTCGACCAGTCGACTTTCAATACGGTTTGCATGGTTCTGTTCTACTATAAAGCTGAACTAGAGTCCCGCATAATTGTTTGCGCCTATCATATATCGATATTGAAGAAAATATATTTCATGAGAAGCTTCCGTTTAATACACTCAGCAGTTGTTTCCTAATTTTACAAACCTGGCGAACCCTTACGCCAAGCTGCAAGCCTTATGCGAAACCCAAATTTTTGCCGTATAACATGCCACATTACGACACATCACGACCCGAATAGTTCGTTACAGCCACCTTAAACTATTGTTATCGCGACTGCAATGCTGGACTCGATGAGTGAACTAACATGACCTATACAATTTGAATATGCTATAATTTTGCATCATATCATAAAAAGTTCCGACCTTGAAATGATTAATTTAAAATCGTTTGACATAAATGTAAAAATCACATGAAGTGATTGTATCACTGGGTTGACAATTATGGCATAGCAAAGTAAATAGTTATAAAACATGCGAACTGCTTGTCTAAGAAAACTTATTTCTTCACTTCTATCCTATATCCTCTTAACCAATATAACTTTCAAATTGTTTAAACCTGGCTCAGAATTGCATCTCTATCACAATTATCTTGATACCCCGTCATAGTGGAACTAAACTTCAAGTCACGCAAACGGAACTCGTGGATGCGCGGATTAGATTTATAGTGTTTCGCCATTTTAGAGAACATGCGAAATATACGGGGTACGTGGATGGCATCTTAGAAATCACGCATGCAGATCATATCAGTATAACTATTGGACGTTGAGTGTAACTTATATACATGGTTTACATATTCTGAATATATGAACTAGAATGAAATCTCTTATACACCAAAAGCTTTTCGATAAAATCGTATATGACCCAGGCGTATAACGATCAGACTCAAAAAACTGTTTGTTCTGTGGTATTCTTGGTGTTTTGTTACTACTATGGTCATTTACACCAGGCTGATATTCTTCATTTTTTGTTCCTTAACTGCCGACTTATAGCACGGCCCACTTCTAGACTTTTTGTAAGACACCGCTTACGCGGATGAGGTGGCGAGGAGTAGCCGAGATAAACCTCCAACACTTAGGTAGGAATTCTGGACTCGAACCCGCACCCATCGGTTCTACTGCCGCGGATTATATCACTGCGCTATCTCGCCATACTCGAACAAAACAAACTGTATTTAATGGCCATTATTACGATGTAAAATGAGCTGAGAGTAATTAGTATTACTTTTTCACAAATGAGTTCTCGGCGGAACAACACATAGACCTACTTAACTTAACAAGCTATCGAGCGATTTTCGAATGATACAGAGATCATTTGGCACTTTCAGAATACGTCGCCGAATCGTGAATTCACTGATTAAACACGGACGAACGAACGAAAGAAATACCCCCCCCCCACCCCCCATCAAATGGCGAACTAATCTACTAGATAGCAGCACAGGCTGCTTTTATTGCGTGCTGCCTGGTGAAATAGATATAGCCAAGGCGCAATTTAGGATACAACATGCGGAAGAAATAGTTCCTAAACATCGAAGGTGAATAAGTTTCACAAAGTTCTCTCTTGTTGCAGCATTCTCATTCCCTGTAGCCTACGCTCAATATCAAATTTTTTCTTGGCTCTGAACTTTATTGATAAGATGGGTGAAAAAGGTCGCCAAATACAGTATAACGCTAAAAGTGATTGATTCTGAACATGACCGTATCCTGAAATCTGAATAAAATCATAATAGTGTGCGTCAGGTTTCAATGCGCTCTGTGACTCTCTTGATTGCTCATGGTGATCAATACTCGAATGCGCGGGTCGGAAACCTTCCGACGAGCTGTTTTATTCAGACACGAAGGTTGGCACGGAATCTTTATCACGATGAAATTGTTCACGCTATAATACTTGATGTTATCATTGTTTTTATTCTACTGCACAATGTGCATGTCTCAGCGTCGTATCATTATTTTATGAAATGATTTTAACCTGTTTACAATTGAAATCTATCGGGTTCAAGTGGTGGAGGTCTATTTATTCTCTTAAGAGATTAACGTAAGGTGGTTATAAGTACCAGAATGAATAATAACAGAATTATCCAGTAATCTTAAAATCTGTCTTAAAAATTCCTTGAACTCCAACTTTCTATAATTCTTTGTAGCGAGTATACTTCGGCGTAACAGCAAGAAAGGGAGTCCGTAATAAGCTAAAACGACCCCGCATACTTTCTTTTCAGAATTTTGTTTGTAAATTTTGAAAACAATGTCACGAGTAGATTGGTTGAGATTGGTTTCGGTCATTGAGTAGCAGACATGGGGTGATTACTTCTCTTCGTGAGCAATTACTAGTACTTCTGAATCACGCGATTACGATTCAATCTGGAAGTAGTTGATTACAATTACGACTACATGGAAAAAGTAATCACAATTACTCTTGATTACATTTATTACGTTTCTCAGAACTAATATTTGAAGACAGATTGGAAGGCATAGGATTGCGATAAGAAGGCCTAATCAGAGAACGATTTTCGTTTCAAATGTGACGTTATATGCTTGTTACTTCACAATATACGCATTGCTCAATAATCTAGTTGACGATTTCTGGTTCCTACCGATTAACCTTTTAGCTAAGGCCGTAAATACCACAAGTCAAACCCCCAAATCGGCTGGAGCAAGCTCGAAAGGTGCCCAGGCCCACCCAAAGTCATTTTGTTAATCAACCTAATTACAAAGTAATTTTGAGAGATCTTTAATTAACTTGAAAATGTTTTTCTCGCTTCGCAGCATTCGAGATTGATTTTTGGGTGTTCCGGGAACACTAGCAGAATAAAATTTATATTTTCGCTGTCAGTACTTCAGTAGCTTTCGATTGATATCAGTTTTATCTCTTTTCATGCTCGGCAAGTCGGTCAAAAATTACCGTAACATTGCCTTTAGCCAAATGGAAAGTGTGACGTAGACCAATCGCAGTAAGCCTTGAGATTCGCTTATATCCGGACCATATAGGACACTATGGTCAGATTATATTTTTTGCTGAGCAAAAATCAAACAAAGACGTGTGGCTTCACGATAAGCCGTGCTAGAGCACTACACGAATACCGCGCGTAAGCCATCAGGTAATATCGCGAGATCTTTCGCGAACTGCTTAAGCCCATGCACGTACCTAAGCTCATGAAGGAGTCAGACCTCTGTTTATTTTCTACGAAAGTTAGCGCAATACGTACCTTCCCCCAAAACCGATCGCAATACGTGCGATTCAGCATCATTTCATGACAATAGAGTTTTGCCCGAGAATAATTGTGATCTTACGAATTTGCCGTGGAAAGTTCATTGTGCGAAGAGTAGATGGTACATAGCGCTTTGAAAAACACTCGGCCAGTCGACTTTCGATACGGTTTGCATGGTTCTGTTCTGCTATAAAGCTGAATTAGACTAGAACATAATTGTTTGCGCCTATGATATTTTGAGAATATTTAAGCGGATTTAAATGATTATATCGACATTGAAATTATATTATTTCATGGCAACCTTTCTTTTAATACACTCATCCGTCCTGAGGACCAATTGTTTCCTAATTTTTACTAACCTGGCGAACCCTTCCGCCAAGCTGCAAGCCTTCTGCGAAACCCAAATGTGTGCCGCATTAAATGTCATATTCTTACATTACGACACATCACGATCGGAATAGCTCGTTCTAGCCACCTCAAACTCCTGTTATTGCGACTGAAATGCTGGACTCGATGAGTGAGCCAACATGACTTATACAATTTGAATATGCTATGATTTGGCATCATATCATCAAAATTTCTGACCTTGAAATGATTATTATTTTAAAATCGTTTTACATAAATATAAAAGTCACAAGAAGTGATTGTATCACTCGTTTGAATGTTCTGGCAGAGCAAAGTAAATAGCGCGAAAACATGTGCACCGCTTGACTAAGAAAACGTCTTTCTTCACTTCCCTCCTCTATCCGCTTCACCGAAATTATTAAAAATTGTTTAAGCCTGGCCCAGAATCGCACCGCTATCACAATTATGTGTTTAGCCAGTCATTGTGGAACTAAATCCCAAGTATCGCGGATGGAGCTCGTGGATGAGGGGATTAGATTTATTGTTTTTCGCTATTCGAGCGATTATGCTAAATATACGGGCTAAGTTGATGGCACCTTAGAAATCACACATGCAGATCACATCAGTATAACTATTAGACGTTAAGTATAACTGAGATATGCTGTATACATAACCTGCATAATATCAATCTAAGAACCAGAATGAAATCTCTGATACAGCGAAAGCTTTTCGATGAAATCGTGTATGACCCTGGCGTATAACGAGCAGACTCAAACCAACTGTATTTAATGACCATAATTTCGATATAAAATGACGTCATAGTAAATACTTACAAATGAGGTCTCGGCAGCACAACACATAGACCTAGTTAATTTAAAACTAATAGAGTGATAGAAGCCGCTTAAGGTCCTGTTGGGAATCATTTTGCTTATCTCTGAACAATACAACCAAGTTATCCAAGGCTTGGAGAGTCGTCCGATCGATGTCCGAATTCAGACCATGGAATACGATAAGCAGTCTGACATCTGGAAATCACATACTTACAAGCAAAAAGCAACAAGGACAAGGCAAGTGGCGAAATTGCGTAGTGGTACGATCCACAGCAGCAAAAACACTTGGTTGTGGGTTCGAGTCCGTCCGAGGTCCACTCTAGAATTCCCACATAACTGCTGGAGGTTTATCTAGGCTAGGGTTGCCATACGTCCGGAATTTCCCGGACATGTCCGGAATTTGAGTGTTCAAACTAGCGTCTGGAAGAAAATCCTAAAATATGCTTAAATGTTCATAATGAAGATGGCTTAAAATTATTTCGTGAATGAAAATATTAATAGCATGTTTTGGTTCAAAATTATGCCACTTAAAATTGTCTTCGCATTGCGCGCGATTTAGCGTCACATTTTGATACATGTGGATATTATTATCGGTATCATCACTCGCAAAAATACAATAATAATAGCCATCTGAAAGAAGTTTAATTGTAATCGCAATTATAGCGGAACGGAAACTTCCTAGTGACGGTTATGACCATTTGGATGATTCAGTGCAGGTGTGATCACATGGACTGAGAAAGGATCGATATTTAAAAGTAATACGTGAAACTACTAATATTAATAACGAAATTTTTTCTTGAATTCGAATCACGGTTACTATTCATAACATGACTACTCGCCATTTCAGTGCGCATAGTACGCTGATATTAATAGACAGATTGGTCCGGAGTTCACTGGAAATATAGACACTGACAGTTTAACATGGGTATTTGGCGTCCAATTAGTTCATTACGACTGCGCAGTGTGCACTTAAAATGCGGCCGTAGGCTCCAAAAGTAATCGAAATGCCGCCGTGAACAGCAAAAAGGTTCGCCACCAAAAATGCGGCTGTATGCTCCAAAAGTAATCGAAATGCCGCCGTGAACAGCAAAAAGGTTCGCCATCCCTGCTTCAGTGTTTGGTATAAAAGTTGTTCTCAACCTGAGGCCTCTTTACTGTAAGTAGGCTATATATAAGTAAGACATGCCCTGCATTTTTGAACTCATCACCATCACCAGCACCAATCTACCGCAACTCTGGTCACGTAGGCTGGGAGGGGGTAAAACTTTTAATAGTAATATAGTAATGAAACAATATTATTGACGGAATTCATTAATGAAGTGCAACAATTTTCCGTGCCTGGCACGACTAGAAACCAGTTTCCCAAAATTCACTCCTGTATACAACCGATAGGCCAATCAATAATAGTGTGACGTCATACTGAAATACATTTTGTTCCGACCTCATTTTAACCCCACTAGTGGGCGCAAAAGAGTGACCGGAATATTAGTCATGGAACTACGGCAATCCTAATCTAGGCTCCTCCTTGCCATGTCATCCGTGTAAGCGTTGCCTTATAAAAGCCTAGAAGTAGGCCGTGTAACAAGTCGGCACCTACAAAATAAAAAGGAAGAAAATTGACCGGGTGTAAATGACCACAGTAGTCGACAAACACCATGAATACCAAAACAACAAAGACAAGGAAAATGTATTAGCGTGTATGCTGTATATTCACTTAATTCAGTAGCTATGAAAACGTCGATTTTGAATCCGTGGCCAGACGAGAAACATTCAAAAGAGAAAGGCGTCAACCGATATTGCCACAAACCGATCAATCTTCGGACATGAATAAAACCTTCACGATGAGAGGATTGAAGAGAGCACAGAAAAGTGCCAATCCTGGCCCAGACGGGGTATTTTACCAGGTGATCAACAATTTGGACCAACAGTGTCTCAGTCGTGTGCTTTGATCCTTCAATGTTACGTGGAGTATTGGAAATATTGGAAATTGTCCGGCCAGCTGGACCGCCAGTCATACCGTTACTAAAATAAATAAATAAAACCTATCACCGAATATCCCTAACAACAACATGTGTAAAATAATGCAAAGGATGATAACTAATAGACTACGTTGGTGGTTAGACAGTACAAGAAAAATTTTGCCAGTTCAAAGCTGCTACAGGACTAAACGCTCAACCACTGATTGTATTTTAGCCCTGCATGACGATATCTAGAAATGCATTTGGAACAAACGTTCTACAGTTGGAGCATTCCTAGACCTAGAAAAAGCTTACGATACCGTTTGGAGAAAAGGCGTTATCTTCAAGCTCCGTAAACTGGGCATCTCTGGTAGCATGCTGAGATGGATTTGCTCATTCCTTCGTGACTGTACCATCCAAGTTTGGGTAGGTGACAGCTTATCCGATTCATTTTCCTTAGATAATGGGATTCCGCAAAGCAGTGTTCTTATTCCGATAACTTTTACCGGTATGATTACTTCATGAAATATGGGAAACCGGCTTAGATGTAACATTGTTGGGATGACTCAAGTCATGACTTGCCTCGAGTTAAAGTCGAGTCACCCTGTTCGTATGATTTGACTTGACTGGAGTCACTTAGCTAAAATGACTTGACTTGACTTGACTCGGCGTATCAGAAATGTTGACTGACTCTTGACTCGGAGCAAAATTACCCAGTCAATCTCAAGTCATCAAGTTATCGGTGTGGATAAAAATCACTGAATCCTGCATATGTTCGGATTGTTTACGGAACGCTAGTGTAACCCGTGTGAGCGACCGATCATTCAATGATCGTGTGTTTTACGGAGCCGCCATTGTTCTCTCACAAATACATTGACCGCAAACCAAGTGATCGAAGCTTACAGCTTACGTTGTCGTAAAATAGTCTAATTAAATAGTATATTAATATTGAAATGAACCCGAATATTTTCGGCTGACACTCGTCAGGGGTAATCGTCAGCAACTAGTAGAGAATTGGAAAGAACATCGTATATCAACAATCGTATCACAAAATATGACGTCACCAGCATGAAATTTCGAATGAGAGAGCGTTCAATGTACTATTTTTAGGTGGTACACGAACTCCTTTTGTTGACAGAGTTTTGGTTGGTGTATTTTGATAAAAGTTGATTCTAAGGCACACAAATGGAATTGTGAACGGCCTCGCGCTACGACTCGAAATCGGTCGTCTCGATAATTATTCGCACAAATCGGATTATCCAACAGATGTTTGCCGATGGCAGAATTAATGGCCTTTGATCGATCAGCATCAATCTTAAGTGGATGAGTTGAAGGTGAGCTCTTCACATTACGTGACGCACGTGTTCTGATAAATCTGGGGACATGTTGGTTTATGCGGTCCTGCAGACGTCTTGACGTTCTTCCCACGTAGCCACAATCACAGTGGCACCTATATTCGTACACTACATTACTTTGTTGAAGTGCAGGAAGCACGTCTTTACGTGTTGAAGGGAGCAGTTGTGTTGTTGTGAAAATCACATTAGTTTTGACTGTGTCGTAACGCCAATCCATGGTCCGACGCTTTAATGGCATACCAGCTTAATATATTTTGCTGTTTGATAATACGATTGTTTATACTCCATGTTCTTTCCAATTCTCAGGTAGTTGCTGACGATTATCCCTGACAATTGTCAATCGAAAATATTCGAGTTTATTTCAATATGAACATATTATTCAATTGTATATCGAAGTTCTGTACCTCCAGTATAATAGTATATTTGTGTTACGACACAGTCAAAACCAATGTGATTTTCACAACAACACAACTGCTCCCTTCAACACGTAAAGACGTGCTTCCTGCACTTCAACAAAGTAATGTAGTGTACGAATATAGGTGCCACTGTGATTGTGGCTACGTGGGAAGAACGTCAAGACGTCTGCAGGACCGCATAAACCAGTGGTTCTTAACCTTGCTCCCAGCGCGCCCCAGGGGGCGCTGGCGATTTTGAAGGGGGGCGGAAACGCTCAGGGGGCGATATGGGGGGCCCTGGGCTCAGGGGGGCGGTATGGGGGGCGCTGGAGAAAAATGGCTTCGCAGTAGATGATGGTGAAGGACATATCCTTAATGAGTATTCAGAACAAATTAACACCGAAAACTACGTTATATATAGCCTTCAAAGTACATATAGGTTTAATTGTACATGGGCGCCTAAATGACTGGCACCGAATGTTCCTGTCTTGGCAATCTGAACCCCAGAACACGAATTCCATCTGGCAGGGAAAAATTATATGCCAGTGAAGAAATACCAATTTGAAATCGTGTGTGTCTCTTAGTTAAGTACTATTGAGCGACAGGGATATTCCTGATGGGCGATATCCCTGTTGGGCGATTCTATATTTTTTGATATTGCAGACAGGAGGTCACGAAATAACATCATGCAACGAAGTCATATTAACGGGTTCGCCCGCCCGAATATGTTTAATTATTAGTTACGGGCCCTACAGTTTCCAAGACACCTCACAATGTTCGCTTCAAGTTTTGATGAGTCTGCGGCACACTCAACAACTCACTGCGCTGACCCTTGGACAACAGTGCGTAACGACTAACAAAAGGTCATAACTTCGGATTTGTTGTGAGCAACGTAGATTTTCTGTGCGCAGAGACGGTGTCAGCACTGCGCACGTGCGCGGCTTTGAGGGAACATTGCATCCCACTCAGCTCTACCGGTAAATCTGTTTACGTGAGCAGAGAGAGGATAAAAATTGATCTCAATATACATGCAAATCCCGATCATATTGACCAATTTCAATCATTAATTAATGAAATTTTCCGCGCTTCGCGCGTCTAGGCGAGAGTAGCTGCTTCAGTAAATGGACACCCAATGTAGATACCTAGTATCAGCAAATAGCGGACAGCCGATAGGGGTCTGGGGGTGAAGTCCCCCGGAAGTTTGGTTTATCCTCCGAGGGGGGCCCAGGACCAACGGTTTTTGTTTGGGGGGGCTGACGAAGTGCTGTTACGGCCCTGGTAACGAATAATTTTACCTACGGGCACTCCCGAATATGTTTTATTATTACTTACGGGCCCTTTATTTTCCTGTACAACACCTCACTCAGCGCTACTGGTAAATCTGATTACGTGGGCTGAGAGGATAAAAAGTTTATAGCGACTTATATATGTGATTACCACCTATTCATTCATGCATTATAGAAGATTTTGGTACCTAGGGCGACCAGGCCACACAAACTTTGCTGACCATCGAAATCACGCTATGGGGTTCGTGGGGGCGAAGACCTCAGAAGTTTGGTTTATCACGCTATGGGTGCGCAAGGCAATCGTTTATAGGGGGGTTGACATAGTGCTGTTACGGCTCTCCCTCTTACTCATTGTCTTTATCACATTCCTCACAATATGAAGCTGGGGGGCGCTGGAGCACGATAATTTTTGAAAGGGGGCGCTGGACGAAAAAAGGTTAAGAACCACTGGCATAAACCAACATGTCCCCAGATTTATCAGAACACGTGCGTCACGCGATGTGAAGAGCTCACGCTTAACTCATCCACTTAAGATTGATGCTGATCGATCAAAGGCCATTAATTCTGCCATCGGCAAACATCTGTTGGATAATCCGATTTGTGCGAATAATTATCGAGACGACCGATTTCGAGTCGTAGCGCGAGGCCGTTCACAATTCCATTTGTGTGCCTTGGAATCAACTTTTATCAAAATACACCAACCAAAACTCTGTCAACAAAAGGAGTTCGTGTATCACCTAAAAATAGTACATTGAACGCTCTCTCATTCGAAATTTCATGCTGGTGACGTCATATTTTGTGATACGATTGTTGATATACGATGTTCTTTCCAATTCTCTACTAGTTGCTGACGATTACCCCTGACGAGTGTCAGCCGAAAATATTCGGGTTCATTTCAATATGAATATACTATTTAATAGTAAAGTAATAGGTCGCCAATTTTTCAATTCTGTGGGTTGGCCTTTTTTGTAAATTATCGTCGTTATTCCCGTTTTCCAAGTGCTACATAATCCACCGAAAAGGTAAGCATTGGTAATTACCTCACATGAATCATGTTTTATCATATTCCAGTATTGCAGGTAGAATTCCTTAGATAGTCCGTCAGACCCTAGCGACTTGTCATTGTCCATTTGGTTGAGGATGTTTTTAATCTCGTTTTCGTCGACCTGACATTCTAGCTGTTTTTTTTCTCCCTCTGTGATTTCTAGTCCTTCTACTTCTTTCAGGTAGTCTTTCTGGACATGAGTCTGTGCCTGGTGTGATTTGGCCCACAGTTTAGTGTAGAAGTTTTCGACTGCTTCTAACGTTTCAGCTTTGTTCTTGGTTGCAGTTCCAGAAGGTGCTATCACACTGGTTAGCGCAACCTTCTCTTTCCTCTGTTTTAGCTTCTGATAGAAGTACCTAGTTGGCTTTTCGTTCTCTTCTATGTCTCTGATTTTGTGGAGTTTACATTGGCGTGTGAATTTTTCTTGCTCACTGCTTTTGAGCTCTTTAGCTAGCTCGTATATGTCTCCTTTTGTATCATCTTTATTCTGGAGTTCTACGATTTGTTTTTGTGAGACTCGATTCTTTGTCCTTCGGCTGCTTTTTTCTTGTAGCCGTATCTCTGTAGCCGAAGTCCCAGTATTGATACACGTCATCGAAGAGGTGTTTTTGCTCGGTGCATCTCTTGTGCATTTTTTTCGAGTTCTGTTGTTAGTTCTGCTTCTATGAAGAGTCTGGAGTCGCTTTTCCAGTATCCGTATCCCCATCTTATATGCTCTGGCTTCTTCAGTTTGATCGTGGTTAGGAAGATGTGATCGGATATTGGGTTCATTTTATACATGCAGGTTTGGACTCTTGATAGAAGGTCTTCAGACGCGTATATTTTGTCTACCCGTCTAGACTGTCTCGTCTTGATTACGCTGTATAATCTTCTGTGTGGATTACGCCAGCGCCAGACGTATCGGATTTTGTGTATTCCGGTGAGGTCTTTCCAAACTTTTGCAGCTGGTGTAATTTTGAAATTTTCGTTGTTTTTGGCGTTGATTGGGTATTCTACGATGTTAAAATCTCGGCATACGGCGGTGTTGTTTGGGTCTATAGCTACTTCTGTCGCAAGGAGCTTAAAAAAATCCATTTGGACCTTTCCCACATCTGAAGGACCGTATACATTCCATACTTTTATGGCTTGTTCTGTTTCTTTGTCCTTGATTATCATCTGTTGCAGTCTGTCATCTTTGATAATTCTGTTTTCTATGGTGTGTCGTTGTTCGACACTATTTTTACAAGCACTCCTGTGCCTCTAAAGTATAATTTTTTGTTGCTTTCCTGGTCTGTCCAGACTGTGTTTATGTCTATATGGTTTGCGTAGTATTTTAACTGGTTTTGGTGGGCCGATCTGTCGACTGGTTTTGGTGGGCCCATCTGTCGACTGGTTTTGGTGGGCTCATCTGTCGATCTTTTTTTTATTAGTCCCATGGGTTTCCTGGATGCAGATTATGTCCCAGTCTTTTTCTAGTCTAAAAAAATTCTTGAAATTATGCCAATGGGCTTGTAGGCCGTTTACGTTAAGGGAAAGTATTTTCAGATCCATTTGGTCGGGTAAAGTGGGATGATGGATCGTCCGTTACATGCTACACTTCAGCTTTTTTCGGTGAAGGAAGTTTTCTCCTGTTCTTATTTCGTGTGTTAATACTTGGTGGGCTTCTCTCATCACGGCTTCTTTTGATGGGCGAGCACGTTAGGTGGACCAGCTCCTTGGCTGTTATAATGGAGGAGGGTTCAAATATCTGCCGTAATCTCCCGGTATTTTTGGCTACTGGTTTCCCAGGCGTTTTAGCTGGCGAGTCTTTCTCCATTACGAGGTCTTCTTCAACATCAGTTTGTTCTGCCTCACTTTCTGAGATTGTGTTTGGATCGGAATCGTTCATTCCTGTGTTGTTGTTGTTTTTGTGTTAGTTGTTCCTCTCATTTCTGCATTTGCTTCTTCTTGTGTGAGCTGTCCCTCTTCTGTTTGTTTTTCTATTTCCTCGTTCTCGTCGGTTATTTTCTCGACCTGATTTATCTGAGGCGTTTGATTCGGAATCTGTTTTGTTCCGCTTCCAAGTTGTTGTTGTTGTTCCTCTGCAGACAATTGATTGATACTTTCTGGCGTGATGGTCAATTCTCCCGATCTCACTTCATTTTCCTCTGGTTGAGTTTCTACTGTGCTATATTTTACCTCCGTTTGGTTATTTTGGGGACACTGGTCTCTAACGTGTCCGTATTGCTTGCAGATGTAGCAAGCCGTTTGGTTAGCGCAGTTTCTAGCTGCGTGCCCTTCTTTTTGGCATTTAAAGCATTGGGCTTGGTCTTCTCCCGGCGGGAAGAAGACCTTGCATGGAGCTTTCCCCAGATAGACAAAGGGTGGAATTTGTCCCGGTACGTAGTTTTCGATGTCTATTTGCCTGTAGCCATTGTGGATAGTAGTTCCAGCATGATTGATCATTCTAACTTCTTTTATTGTACCACAGTTGTATTGTTTAATCTTTTGGATTACTTCATCTTGCTCTACTTCCGTCGGTACTGCTCTTATGTTAATCCTGGCTACAGGCATTTTTGGTTTGTCAATGCACATTCTTCCATTTTCAAGAGGGATTCCTCCTTCTGCGATTTTCAGGAATGCTTCTCTGATTATGTCGATAGGCGAGCCATTATAAGGCGTTAAGTTATATGGTAGATCGAGAAAATATCTTTGTGTAGCTTCATCTCTGGGTGCGTAATGATTGCGTCGATAACATCAGTTTTTATCGTGTTGTTGGGTACAAGAATGTCAAGTGATCTAGGTCGCAAGCCATAGGTTATTCGTTCCGGTCGTGCGTTAATTTTCTGTGTTGGTACATTTGTTGATGCAAACGTGTTTGCAATGGCCTGTGCATAGGCCAGTGTAGTTCCGTGTTGTTTCACGGCGTTATTTGAATGTGTACACTGTACTGTACATGCCCGCAGGTTTTTGATTTGAGCGCAGATGTACGCCGAAGGACAGCTCAGAGGCGGTCAAAAGACGCGTTTCTAAAGACGATACTGTAGTATCCCAAAGCTGTCTATAGCAGAGTTGGATCAATTGTAATTTGTAATTGTAATGTAATTGTAATTGAAGCATTTTTATTTCATTGTAATTTGACTTTTGCTCAATTACAATTTCAATTACATTAAATTGCTATTGAGACCTGACAAGCACAACATAAAATAGTTGACTTATAATGCATTCTCTTTAAATGTCGACATGGAATTTGGTGGATCCATTCGCGGAAGCCCTTGACTGCGCCCTTGCGGGCGAAGTTTTTTTTTACCGCTATGCTGGCCTCGGCTACCATTGTATACAATTTTTAGATTACTAACCAACGGATGGATTCGCAAAACGTGACTCACGATTGAATACGCCGAGAAGCGAACTGCTGAGCCGGCTAAAAGCACCAGAATTGATATTCCCATAGCTGTCGATCCAAGCGTCGAAATTTGATATGTATGGGCCTAATCGAAAGCTAGTGTCGCACTGACTCCGCAATAAAAGTATATTTCCGGGCAATGGTACCATCCCAAAATAATCGTGAAAGTCTGGGAATCGGCATTGTTCTGAACAATCGCTGGGCGTAATTGGTAATTGTTGTGGTCATGCTGCTGCAGCGTTCTCACTTTTCAGAACAGTCGGCCTTAAACGGCTATTTTTGAGCAGTTACATTGCCCTGACGAGATTTTATTTTGTATTTTCGGAATTAGTACATCAATAGCTTACGATAAAGACCAGATGCATCAAATTTGGACGCATGGATCGCCAGCTCTAGGACTACAATGTTTGCTGCTTTTAGCCGGCACTGCAGTACGTTTGTCGGTGCATTCATCCGTGACTCACATCTTCCGCATCTATCCGTGGTTTGGCAATCTACAATACGATTTCATATCACGATGCTGCATCGTTATTTCGTCTGGCTAACTAACCAGACCACTGGATATTATATAACGTCTTATCTGACAAAGCACGGATTTGTTTTTACTCCTCATCCTAATTCCTACGTCCCTCGATAAAAATAACATTATTTCTTTATTTATATATTTTGTGTTACGATTGTTGATATACGCTGTTCTTTCGAATTCTCTACTAGTTGCTGACGATTACCCCTGACGAGTGTCAGCCGAAAATATTCGGGTTCATTTTAATATGAATATGCTATTTAATTATATACTATATACGCAAATCCAACACGTGCATATATTATAATACTTTTTCACCGACATACTGCGCACTAGGGATGGTGCGAACCTCTGAAAGGTTCAGGTTCGTGTGAACGCGAACCTCTTTGAAAGGTTCTGTGTGAACACGAACGTGAACCTCATGACGTCACGTGTCGTCATATTGTTAATTCCAATCCTATCTTTCAGTGAAGTGATAGCCTATATCGTACAGTGTACAGCTGTACACAATACCTAGCGAAGACTCGGGCCACATAATGCCACAATGCTAAGGTACATATTGGCGTTTTAAACATCGCTAAATGTATCAACTGAGGCAATCAAGTGATATAATAATCCCATAAAATCAATATTTTCCGTCGTCTAGCCAACAATTTCGACGACGACTTACCAGGGAATAAAAGCTTACACCTTAACGGTCTAGCCCAGACCGGACAATGGAATAGGCGTCTGAGTATTGCTACATTGATATGGAGCAGAGTGTAAAACAGGTTTCTATATACATCAGTAGCCAACACCTCAACCGTACGGATTTCGATGTAATGATACAGTGAACCTATGCAGTCAAGATTGACCCTGAACTCCTGCTAGATTTTTTACATCAGTAAACGATATTAATCTCATTGATTGGTGGAGTAAGCATCATTGCTGACTACACATTTAGCTCGTGATGTTGTGTGATTACGGGTCAAGCTCCCAGCAGAGAGTCACTAAATGTTCACAAAGAGTAATAAAGCTGGATATTTCGAGCAAGCAATTTTAACAAAGCAAATAAAACTTTTGAGATTGTCAAGGTGCATGTTCGTTTACTGTTGATTTTTATACTGCCAGCGCCATGCATTGAGTGGCCCGCAGTTGAAATGCAATAAATTTGAACGAAAAATGTCATAATGAAGTGAAAATTGTAATATACGCGAAAGGTTCACAGTGCAGAACCTACCACACAGAACGCGAACGTGAACCTCGCGTTCACACCATCCCTACTGCGCACCCTATCCTCAATCCTAACCCATAGGAAATTAGGGAAATAACATTTTACATCGCCAATTACGTGTGCCATAATTACCGAGCTTAAAAACACGCTTATATTACGTCACAATGACATATTACATAGCATACTATGTACGCACATAAACGCATTTATTACTACACAATCTGAACTAGACTTGAATTGTTGTTAAATACGACTCTACGGTTGTCAAGGACCACGGTTGAATTTATGATTATTCAATTACATGTTCAACAGCAGCAATTGTAATTGTAATTGTAATGTAATTGAAGCATGCAAGGAGTAATTGTAATTTGATATTTTTAGCATGGAGTAATTGTAATGTAATTGAAATATTCATGAAAGTAATTGTAAATGTAATTGAACTGAAATAATGTAATTGATCCAACTCTGGTCTATAGTGGTTGGTTTACAGCACTTCTGTTGCTGTTTTGAAGTCGTTGTAGGTCTGGGAACACAGATGCAATCTCGCCTAAAAGTCGCGTTTGGGGATGCGATACTTTATATCAAGAGGCTGTCTAGAAAGGTGTCTGGCGAAATTTGTGAGAGGCTGGGAGTGAAACTAAAGTCTCCGTCTGAGAGAGGATTCTGAAAGTCGAGAAGATGAAGGCTGCTAACGACACTCTAGAGCAGTGGTTCCCAACGTGGGCGATTTGTCGGTTCAGGGGGGCGAAAATAGCCAAGGGGGCGATATGGGGGCGAAAACGGACGAAGGGGGCGATAGGGGGCGATGGCGAGTTGAAATAGCCATATTGGCTTCCATAACCGTAACTGCCACACCAAAAACCCCAATTGGGACGGAAGGCCCGAGCTCGACTGGTGCCCACAATTTTTCCGTGAATTAACATTAATTATAGAGTATTATTTTGGAAATTTAGGCAACTTTTTCAAAATATTTTCGCGCTGCGCGCCATTTCGTGGTCGCATGTTTCTTGCTTATTGGATACCCTTCCTCCAAGAAATAATACGCATGAGTTATAGAAATGGGCATCTCGGCGTCAACCATTATCACACCATGACGCACCAAGACGTATGAAGTTTCAGGCCATGTAACATGCGACTCCGAGAAATGTGTCAGAACGAGAAAACCTTGGCGGGAAAGGACTGCCTTTCTGCTGACCGACTTCGATATATATACGATCATACATATTTAATTGTCCATAGCCGCCTAAATGGGTGGCGCCAAATGTTCCTGTCCTGGCAATCAGAACCCCAGAAAAAATGCCATCTCGCAGAGAATAATTAATTGCCAGTGCAGAATTACCAATTTAAAATCGTGTGCGTTTTTTAGTTTAGTACGTATGGGCGATTTGAATATCTTTTGACATAGCAGACAGGCCACGACATCTCATTAGGTAACGAAGTCATTATACCCACGGGCTCGCCCGAATATGTTCAATTATTATTTACGGCCCTACATTTTCCAGGACACCTCACTCAGCTTTACCGGTAAATCTGAACATATGAGCACAGAGAGGATAAAAAATTGACAACAATATATGCAATTCCCGAATCCGCGAATTACGCCGACTTACTGAAGAGTCCAACAATTTGTGCTGAGAAGTAGCGGTAAAGAGGTATCGGTAGAGTTTAGTCTAAGGGTGCAGAAGTTTGCTTTATCGCCCTATGGAAGGGGGGAGCAAGACCAAAGTATTGGGGGGGGCTGACGAAGTGCTGTTACGTTCCTTTGGGAATCAAGTCGGAGAAATCACCTTTTCTGTTAGTCAAATCACCAAAATTTATCTGGAAACAAATTTATCTGGAAAAAGTGTAATTTCGAGGTCGAGCCGAAAATTTGACCTTTTTTTCTTAGTCAACTCGCCGGTGATTTCAGTCTGTATGCCCGTTTTTCGGTTCCCAATATTTGGGGGGCGATGATCGGTGTGGAGTCTGAAAAGGGGGCGATGAGTCGAAATAGGTTGGGAAATAGGGAGGGAGAGGACTCGAAATCCAGTGAGAAAGAGAGGCAGTGAGAAATTGAGGTAGAATAGAGGAAGCAGCTACTTAGCCTAGGCAAATAAGCTCTTTCGTGTTAGTGACTGCTTGCTGAGTCGTATCTTCGCCGGCGAAGATACGACTCAGCAAGCAGTCACTAACACGAAAGAGCTTATTTGCCTTGCGCGTAGGTTATAGTAGTTAAGTATAAGACTATTTACGGTAGCTAGCAAAGGCAAGACACGAACCTCAATACAACCAAATACTCTCTCTCGTAACTACTACCAATTCGATGCGAAACGATGTTCACCAAATTTGGTTCAATTCCAACCAGACGCTACTGGCAATACGTTGATTGTCATGTCGTTCTCCACTCGAATTAAACGCAACACTGCGGTCGGATGCTTGAAATGTCGCCTATGAACATTAGGGCTCTTCAAAAATGACTTTTTTTCTCAAATCGTACTGGCTACTAGATAAAATTGCTAGGTTACCTAATTTAAGCCTACACACAAAATTTGGTTTAATTCAAGCCAGTAACCGCTTTGCTACAGGAGAAGTAAGTTTCAATTTATTATATAAAAATTTCCGTTGTGGGTTATACAATATGGGTTGCTTTGTTCAGAGTAGCCTAAATGCAATTTAATGTTAATAACTCGGTGCAATATTCACTCAATTTTAGCGAAATAAATCCACTGTTAGCACATGTCTAAACCACATTCTCAGTTGATTTTCTAGTCGTACAAAGCAATGAAAAAGAAACCAATACTATTAAATTCCCCATCTCAACATTGTCAGAGGTGTAGACGCCATGTGTAGACTATACATTGTTCGAACCAGACGGTATATGAACCCGAGCGCACACCAGATGGTTGTTGTTACAATAACTTTAATTTGATCATTAATATTGTACATAAAACGAATATAACGTTTATTAGTCGGGTGGTCATTGGGATCGATTCAAGCGTGAAATATTTCCAATAGTAAAATCCACACCAGAAAAGACCGATCGGACTTCGACCTTATCCCATACTTTTAGTACAATCTTTAAAGTATGTGGGGGGCGCCGGGTTCTTGAAATTTATTAAAGGGGCGCTGGAAGAAAAAGGTTAAGAACCACTTTCCTACATGTTTCATATTCTGCGATTCAACCAATCGAGGTTTCAAGGCCTCACAGTGGTATATAGAATCGAAATTCTAATTCTCTGTAAAGTATTATATAGTTTCGAGTACTGAAAATATGTAATACTCTACCGAGAATTAGAAGTTCGATTCTATATTCGTACTCAAAACTTAGATCTTTCTTCACTTGCTCGACTCGAATCATCTGAATTAATACTCAATTCAGATTCAAGTACTCGAATCATTGTGGCCAGCCCTAGGTATTGTAGGAGGTTACTTCCAAACAAATATGGTCAGTAGGGTTGCTCAGATTTGGGCATTTTTTGGAATCTTGTTTTGTGTAATTGCAAATGATAGTTTAGTGCATAAAAACACTTCTAAAAGCGATTTTGGTCATTTTCATCGCGATCTTCCTTGCGCGCAAAGCCCCCAAACACCCACGGGCCAATTTTCCTTACTACCGACGATTCACCATTCCTGGTTTGTAGCTTTGGTGAAGTTTGCGGTAGAAAACGGCTGAGTAGAACTGGGAAATATCAGGCTGAATTATCTTTTTGACGATTGAACATATAATTACATTCCTATGCATTCCAAATGTGTTTCACCTTCCCGTATTTGGCATAGGTAGCCGCGTGGTAGGCCTATGTATGAACGAATACAGGCATTTTCAGCTTGTTTCAACTCAGTAAATGTTAATCAAAGACATATTGTATATGAATGTAATTTCATCTTTATAGTAGCTCAAATTCACCTAATCCTCATCAGGTTTGCAGTATTTAATGTGTCTCAAGAAAAGTTGACCCTCCCCCCCCCTCCGAACACAAAAACTCAAGCAAGTACTAGTAGTGAGGGTACCTGGATTATACGCCCCGCCCCTCAGGCTATTTAGAATGTAAACACTCTCATAATATAATTAACGTCGGACTATGGCCGGTCCATGCTTCCGAGAAATAAATAACATTCATTATACGTTAGATGATACTTTCCTTAGATAATATAGTATGTGTATTTAGGACTAATATTCTAATATGTGTATTTAGGACTAATGCGACTACTTCGAAAACGCGTACTGATCTGTTTTTGGGAATATGAATTCTCGCTTATTCTTATGTGAATTTAGAACTTTGTATTTTCGCGGATCAATAATTAATTAATGTTCATTTATAAACGCGTAACAGAAATCACGCAAAAGTCGATATTACTTTGTGATGATTTTGATGTTGTTCCATACCGATTGGGAAGATAGCACACTCAATTTCGTAACCAACTACATAATCCCTAGTTACGTAGTCAGACGCATAACGGCATTTACGCAAAATCGGTATTGCTTAGCGATAATTTTGATCACTATGTTTTATCGCTCGCCGCCAGACTATTGCCGTTTGTATTTATGAACAAATTTCGAAAACTATGATGTCTACGCAAGACTATATTCGCAAGATATTCTATTATGTGTATTTAGGACTGTGTATTTTCGCGGATAGTATGAGCTCTCAGATAACACTCATCCACGTTGAACTATAGTCGTGGTTATTTGATGATGTATTAAAATTCTACGCACATTTCGCGCGATCAACATAATATTAATACCTAGTAACGATTCAACTTCATGACATTTTCAGTATTAAACAGAAATATAGACCTAGAATACTAACTTTTATTCATTAACGTAGTAAAACGCATAACAGAATTCACGCAAAAGTCGATCGGTATTTGCAATAAAGCCTAAAAATTAGAGTCGCATCTTTTCGCAATTTATGCAGCTATTCGCGCAGACTTTGCCGCATTTGCTGTATCTGAAGTAGAATTTCAGCGTCGTTATTCGCTATAAGCCGGAAAATGCACCTTCGCGCAATTTATATAGCCAAACGCATTAACTTTTCTGCATCTGAAGTAGAATTTCAGCGTCGTTATTTGTTATAAGCCGAGAAATGTACCTTCGCGCAATTTTTACAGGCAGTCTCACCCACTTTGCTGCGTCTGAAGTAGAATTTCAGCGTCGTTGTTTGCTATAAGCCGGGAAATTAGAGTCGCTGCTTCGCGCCATTTTACAGCCAGTCTCACACACTTTGCTGCATCTGAGCTTCATACTAATACATGCATAATTTTTGCATGACGAGAATACGGGTAATACGGTCAATAAACGCCGGAGGCGAGTCATTTAAACCTTGTTGCTAGATAATACCGCTTTCGACTACAACAAAGTTGCCCTGCAACAAAAAATAGAAGCCCTAATGATCATGCAGTGGAAAGTTCAATTATACATCGAATTATTCGAATAGACTATCTACATTGTATAGGTATGAAGTGAAATAGAACGGAGTTTACGCAAAAGTTGCTATTGATCATAGACCAAGCTTGCTTTCAGAGCTGGAAACTAAATGCACATGAAAATTTAACTAGGTTTTCCCCACACGCATCAAATGTAGGCCTACTCAAGTGTTTATGAGGTGGCGAATAGTTCGAAGGTTGTTGGCATGCAAGGACGTCACATAGAATTGTGGAGTTTTCTGTAAACTATAATCCAGTGATCTATTTTCAATCACTATACTTTTAATAATCTAAAGTAAGTAGCCTACTTGAATGTCATTAAAGAAAGCAGATTTGTATGAAAACTCGTTAAATAGAAGTAAAAGTAGCCTAGAAACATGACTACTTACTGAAAAATCGTTACGTAGAAGTGGGGTTAGTCTACGAACATAACCACTTACTTACTTTGAAATCTCTACTTGTACTTGTATTCGTACTTTACCTTTACACGTCGTTTTTGTATAATGGATACTAATTTTATTAAAAATTAAAAAGTGCGAAAAATTACATTTTATCCCGGAACGTAGCAAGAAAAATCATATAAATTTTGTAAAGTAGATGGAAAACTACACTATTCCGATGCAGTAAAGACTCTTACACTCTGGATTTTGTGCAGTATATACTAATTTTACATTGCGGAGTATTCCATAAACGTTAATCCAGTGATCCTCCTTCTATTTTCAATCACGATCCGCTTATTATTCTAGGCTTCGAACCCCACACCCAGTACGTTTTATGGGGATTAATATTTTTAGATTAAATATAGCGTATCGAGACTTCGTGAAACTTACTTGGAAATAGTTATTTCTACCCTAATTTAATAGATTTCTCAGATATCGTAGCAAAGGAACTGGCTTGAGCGAGCGGTCAAGGCGTTGGACTTGAGTTTCAATGAACAAGTGTTATAAGTAGGGCCATTTTTATATGACCTTAAAAAATCCATAATATGACTTTATTTTTCGGAAAATATGACTTTATATGACTTTATGTGAAAATCGTGTATTTTTACATGCGAGCAACGTCACTCAGGGAACTAAATAGTAAAACATACGCAACATAACGCATCCCTTTTTTATTTGAAGCCACTGTTGTAGTACAGTTTCATGTAGTGCAGAATGTTAGAGTCATTAAAGTTACGATTTGGACCTAAAATGACTTTAGTAAGGAAATTCAGCGCTCCACAGGCGCTGATGTGGGTTGACACTTCTGCAGTTTTTCATAAAGCGAAGGTGAAATGTCTCTTTTTTGTAGCTCCATAATTTTTTTTTTCACATCGTTTTTGTATAATTGCTTCTTAATGTAATTTTTGAGCTCAAGCGGATCTTTTCCGAAATCAAGGGCATTTACATCAGCGTGGGCGTGTACGCAGGCTATAACTTTCCATTACAACATCACATCAGGTTGACGGTGTATACGTAAGCTATAATTTTCCATTTTCAGTATTAAGTTTGAAATATTGTTACAGTTGAGGAAAATTGGCTGAATAGTCAACTTTGTATCTTTGACTGAATTTTTGACGCTCTTTACAATAACTTCACCTTCCTACGTCTCGGCATAATATTGAGCAGCATTCGACCAGCTACCCCAACGAGTAACTGCCTTAGTTTCTTAGTGCTTGATTGCTTCGCCGCTTAAATTGGTACTTTTATTTAAACTATGCTAAAATATGACTTTATAACTTTTTATGACCTAACCAGCAAAATATGACTTTATATGACTTTATAACTTTCTTAATATAGCCCATAGGGATGCGGTTTTTGCGTTAAAATTGATTTCACGACTTACTGATGCATAGAAAAAAATATGACTTTAATGACTTTAAATGGCCCTAGTTATAAGTTACTCATGTTTACAACACAACCTAAACGCAAAGTGCACGAATTTCCATATTGATCAAATACCACAAACTTTGCTGGCTTTCAGAGTTAGTAACTAAGCGCGTAACAGAATTTACCTAAAAAAGTGAGTACTCCAAAATTTTTGTAAAGTATAGCTTTTTGGCGTTGGATTTAAGTTCCAATGAACAAGTGTTCACATATAGGTTCGAATCCCACACCCACTACGTTTTACGAGAATTAATATTTTTAGATTCAAATTTAGCGTATTGAGTACTTTTTCTGCCTTTTTCAGCGCATTAGAGACGTTTACACTATGGATTTCGTGAGCTTTACTTGAGTTTTATAAATTAACGTAAAAGTAGTCATTTCCGAGTAAGTAAAACGTTCGTATTGTAGGTTCATTTCTGCTTAATACTATAATTACCATGGAGTTGAAGCAGTCCAATATCAAAAACACCCGAAAGTATTTGTTGCATATAGCTAAAAACCTAATTGAGTACTCTGAAGAAGTACAAGTTGCACAGTTTGTGGTATTTCTATGACATCGAAATTTAGCTGACCAGAACTTATACTTGAGTACTTCGAAATGTACAAGTACTTTACCTTCACACGACGTTTCTGTAAAATGAATACTGATTTTATTAAAAAATAAAAAAGCACGAAAAATTACATTTTATCCCAAACCATCAGAATACTAAAGTAGCTTATCACGTATATGGACCTAATACTAAAGTGTTTATGATTTCCGTTCGCTTCAACTTCATGACATTTTCAGTATTAAACAGAATTATAGGCCTAGAATGCTAACTTTCTTCGTAAATTGCTACTTCTGCCTTAATTTAACGGATTTATCTGAGATCATTGCTTTACTTAATCTCTCCAAAATATGCATTATACTAGTACGTCACCATCGAATCCCTCTGGCTATAACTACCCGATAGTATATTTGAGGCAAATACTCGAGTACTAATTTTAAAGTAGCTTAGGTATCTAAATGAACCGACGGTCAGTAAACCATTTCGAAGTGCAAGTACAGGAATATCGTAGTTCTTGAACCGTGCTCAATGCTCAATAGACCATTTTTGCTATTTTTCATCGCCATAAGTCATTCTGGACCGCGTAAACGCATTGTACGATATCGATGAAACTTATGCAAATCCCGGAACGCAACAAGAAAAATCGTATGAATTTGTAAACTACTTATTCATGACATAATAATAATTCTACTTGTACACATTTTCATATTTTATAACACTTTAAGTAGTACTTGAAAGTTTTGTCAAGTTAACAGGTTAAAAACTTATACTTGAGCACTACGAAATGTACAAGTACTTTACCTTTACACGACGTTTTTGTAAAATGAATACCAATTAAAAAATAAAAGATAAAAAAGAGCGAAAAATTACATTTTATCCTGGAACGCAACAAAAAAAATCGTATGAATTTGTAAACTACTTATTCGGTAAACTACTCTTTACTTCACAAAACAAAGTTACAAAAGTAAGCAGATTTATATGAAAACCCGTTAAATAGAAGTAAAAGTAATAACAATGCATCATACCAAATTTGATCACAATTTCATGATGCAATACCTTTAAAACTAACGCAGTTCTCTACACACTTTTGCGCAAATCTGTGTTTCGCTAGCGTAGCACGTACCTATACATAGTAAGCTTCAATAACGGAATTACCATGCTAATAATCAAATCCCCACCCTGAAACTTGGTACGCGGTTGTAGGACATTATGAAAATACAACATACCAAATTTCATCAGACATTTCATGATGTAACACCTTTAAAACCAACGCAGTTCTATACCGACTTTTGGTTAAATCTGTTATCCATAACGCAGCACGTACCTATACATAGTCAACTTTAAAACGGAATTATCATGTTAATAATCGGCTCCCCACCTTGAAACTCGGTACGCAGTTGTCAGACATTATGACAATGTACCATGTCAAATTTTGTTACGCATTTCATGATTGAACAACTTGAAAACTAACGCAGTTCTATACCGACATTTGCGTGAAACTGTTTTGCGGGAGCTTAGCACATACCTATGCGTAGTCAACTTTAATGACGAAATTACAGATGTAATTAGGTTTCAACACTTTTACAACGATTCTTCTTGCTTCCTATAACATCCCACTCGAAGCTCTCGTTATTAGGCTATGATCTCAGCCTGAGCTATGTCTTAAAGCCTACGGGACTTTGCAAATTGTTTCGATTTATTCTACCCGTTTTAATTTAAGGAAGCCCATTTTACTCAATGTATCGATGACTACAGTATAGAGCAGGGGTGGGCAAACTACGGCCCGCGGGCCGCATGCGGCCCGCAACACCGTTCTGTGCGGCCCGCGAGAGCCTAAAGAAACTTATTAAAAATATTGATCAAATGCGTACTAAATATCGAATTAATGCAGGGACTTGATTAAACTTTTTCTTAGTATATTTCACCATGATAATTCTAAGGCAGTGGTTCTCAAACAGGTGGGCGCGTGAAATTATCTGAAGGGGGAAACGAAGCTCATGAGCTCAACTTAAAAAAAAATTTGCTCTGCGCAATTTCCGCCCAATTCCTAGTTATTGCTCTGTATTTGGTCTGAATTTCATATCTAAAAGTCTCTCATCTACAGTCGTAACCTTCCATGCTATCAAACTATCCGTTAGGTTTGCTACCATCCTGGTTTCATTTTGTGATCTGATGATAAGAGAGCGCGAAATCTTTCACCATCATAAGATGGTCGTGTCTTAAAAAGTTTGAGAACCACTGTTCTAAGGTAAATAGGCCTACTTCTTATATTTTTTATGTTTAATTTCTGGCACGACCAGCATCTCAAGGCCCTAGCAGTATAAAAGGTTTCAACTGCTAAACATCCCATAAATCCTAAACGAGATTGACATAATTTGGATCACGAGTGCGATTTCAGATTGGCCACTCTTTTTTTTATTTTAGTGGCGTGCTTGTAAAAAAACGATTCGCGCATGTCATATTGTCATATGTAGATTCGTGCTCTGTATGGTATTTATATTCTATCTACAATTAGTAGAATCATGTTTGAAGCTAACATGGTTATGATGCTGTCAGCATTGTGTGTCCTGGAACTGAATCCAAATGGGAATTAGTAAATCTATGTACAGGTCGCTGCTCACAGATTTAAATTTCAATCCTATTCTAAGAATCGGGATAACCGACTTTCATCTCTATAGTTTTGACAAATTGGTCATTGAGGTCTCGACCAGCCTATGAAATATCGCCACTGTTTGTGACGCGTGTACGATATCATCAAAGCATCAAGGTTTGTTTTAGATAAGCATATATGTTATCTCCATGTCCTCACTATAATCAAATGCCAATATTGCATTTTGGTTTATAATCCCAATTCTATATAGTGCGGCCCGCGAATGGATTCAGATGTTGAATGCGGCCCGCGAGCTGAAAAGTTTGCCCACCCCTGGTATAGAGTATACTCTACAAAATTTCTGATTAATTCTCCCTATGTTAATTTACCATAAAAAGACAATTTGACTCCTAAAGTCCGAAATACTTGTTCGCTTGAGCTAAGCCGCAGCGCCTGGAGTGGAATTTTATAGTTCTTGTAAAAAGTTGTTTGTACACAATATATGTTTAAGGTAAGTCCTACGCATTCTTGATTTCGTCCGAGTTTGTATTTTAGTAATATATACTAATTTACGATACCGCGTTTGTAACTTGTGCAAGTAGGCCTACAGGAATATCATAGTTCTTGAACCGTGCTCAATGCTCAATAGACCATTTTTGCTATTTTTCATCGCCATAAGTCATTCTGAACCGCGTAAACGCATCGTACGATATAGATAAAAGTTATGCAAATCCTAGGATCCTCATTTTCAAAGTAGCTTAGATCTCGAAATAAGCTCTGACTCGCTATTTTCCTCAAAGCATGGAATTACCACGAGTATCACCTTCGATCGCTGAAGAAAAGGATGAGATTATATCCAAAGCATATTCCTTGACCAGGAATTTTATCATGTACGAACTCGATGGCTCATGCGTTAAGGTAAATACGAAAGCAGAGAGAACCTTACGTCGAGTTGGGGATGAAATGTTCGAGCGACATCGAACTGTCCTAAACGCAGTCTCCAAACGTCTCCGCTATAGCGATGTCGATGTCAATGAAAAATATAAAGAATATTTACCCGATGAGCGAATGTTCCTGATGATAGCTGATGAAATTTGCAAAGATACCAAAGAAAATTGGGGTAGGATTGTCTCCCTTTTTGTGCTCGGTAGCATTCTTGCTCGCAAGAACGAGGATAAACATCATGGGGAGCATATAGAAGCTATCATACAGACAGTCGGAAATTACATTGCTAGCAGAAGACTAAAGTGGATAGTGCGAAATGGAGGATGGGTGGGTGATTTACATGCTTTGCTTAGGATTTATAAATTATCATTTAGCATGAGATATATAGTGTATCCGCTCCCCAGAGCCCATATCATCTCTCGATGATGAAACTCAGCTTTACCTTCCAATTCGGTTCCAGATACGATAACTTTCATCCGTTTGATCATTAAGGCTTCTATTTTTGTTGTAGGATGGCTTTGTAGAATTCTTTGATAATACCGCTTTCGACTACAATAAAGTTTGGAAGGGACTCGTGTTTGTCGGGATCGGACTGACATCTATTGCAATGGCATTATCAAGATAATGGATGTTCGCGTGTTTTGTCTCGTGTAATATTTTAAGAATAAAATTCTTCATCGTTTAATCGCATCCATTTTACTGTAGGACCTATACAGTTTCTTCTGAGAATACTCGAAGGATTGCCCCATATGGAAACCTTCTTTATACTTTTAATTTTTCTAATTTCTACAGCTACGTAAGGAAATTGTTAGGATTACCCAGAATACATTGCAGGTCAAATTTGATTCGATTACGAGCATTATAGCGACAGAGATTTACGATAGTGTAAAATGACCTACCTTACGACATCAAATTTCGTCTTCTCTCCAAGTGGAAATATCATGTTCTATAATATTGTCCATACCGAACAAATATAAATTTGCCTGTGCTGTTGCTTTGCAAGAATACTTCGCTCACATAGTAACCAATTTCTGGTGGATCCCGAATCGATATAGACAGAAATGCGGAAAGTTACATTGACATGTCTTAACTTCTGCCATAGAAGTTGCGTTTCTGACTACTTAAAAGTTGCTAGAGCTCACGCTGTTTTATCGTCGTATTGATGTTCGTTCTGAAAAGTAGCATGCTCTATGCTTCATGTTCACATTATTCAGTTAGGTTTTGCGCAAAGAAAAATAAAATTCACGCAAAAGTCGCTATTGCTCCGCGATGATTTTGATGTTGTTCCATACCGATTTGGGAGGTAGTACACTTAATTTCGTAAAGGACGCAGATAACTACTTCTACTAAATTCTTACACTTCTAAGCTTCTACACTGAATCTTGTAAAGTATATAGAAAAGGAAAACTAACGAATAATTCATGAAGTTCCGATAGGCTATATTTGAGGTAATGATTCCCGTGCGAATGAAAAGTAAGTATAGAAGGTTAGTATATCAACGATATCGCTGCCCGTCATTGCGTCGATTCGCTGCTTGAAATCCTCCAGATCGATTGATGTTTCGAGGTTTCGTGGTTTCGCTTTGCTGTCATACGTACGAGCAGAATGTCTGGATTAGGAACAACTACACCGGGACCATTGAAGCTTTCGGTACAGCGCAATATGAATAGCACTACGTTGATCAATTCAAATTCAACAATGGCTCCCAATGGAATATCACAATTAGGGATCTAAAAGTAACTAATATGGGTATGTTTGTAGATTATTTATCCTTCTACTCAGAGGCTTTTCAGGTGAAACTAGCTACTTTTAGGACTATATATTTTAAAGTAGTTTGAGCTTACTTTTGTATCACCTTGACGAGTGGCGTTATAAGACATGAAAATGATTTATCACCTAATATCAGAAGTTAACACACGTCAATGTAGTTCGGAATTCACGAGAAATTGCATGATTACTAAGAGAAGTATATTCTTGTATACACAATAGCGGAGAAAATATTTAACATGTGGTAAGCAGGCCGATATGAAGATGTAAACTATAAAATGTTGTATGCCGCGCTGATGAGATTAATTATAATATACTTCTCATGTTACAGTGATTTTTCAATAACGAAACTCTTTTACGGCATAAGCTAATTAATTTCATAGTAAACATAAAATACCTGCTGTCGAGGATTTGCACTTATTTGCGGCGTGTTCAATTAACTCATGTGGCTCTAAAATGTAGTAAGCAGGGTGATGGGTATTCGTTGAGTTGAATAACCATAAAAAATATTCCCGCGCCCTAGGTTGCGAGCAAGAATGCTACCGAGCACAAAAAGGGAGACAATCCTACCCCAATTTTCTTTGGTATCTTTGCAAATTTCATCAGCTATCATCAGGAACATTCGCTCATCGGGTAAATATTCTTTATATTTTTCATTGACATCGACATCGCTATAGCGGAGACGTTTGGAGACTGCGTTTAGGACAGTTCGATGTCGCTCGAACATTTCATCCCCAACTCGACGTAAGGTTCTCTCTGCTTTCGTATTTACCTTAACGCATGAGCCATCGAGTTCGTACATGATAAAATTCCTGGTCAAGGAATATGCTTTGGATATAATCTCATCCTTTTCTTCAGCGATCGAAGGTGATACTCGTGGTAATTGCATGCTTTGAGGAAAATAGCGAGTCAGAGCTTATTTCGAGATCTAAGCTACTTTGAAAATGAGGATCCTAGGATTTGCATAACTTTTATCTATATCGTACGATGCGTTTACGCGGTTCAGAATGACTTATGGCGATGAAAATAGCAAAAATGGTCTATTGAGCATTGAGCACGGTTCAAGAACTATGATATTCCTGTAGGCCTACTTGCACAAGTTACAAACGCGGTATCGTAAATTAGTATATATTACTAAAATACAAACTCGGACGAAATCAAGAATGCGTAGGACTTACCTTAAACATATATTGTGTACAAACAACTTTTTACAAGAACTATAAAATTCCACTCCAGGCGCTGCGGCTTAGCTCAAGCGAACAAGTATTTCGGACTTTAGGAGTCAAATTGTCTTTCTTATGGTAAATTAACATAGGGAGAATTAATCAGAAATTTTGTAGAGTATACTCTATACTGTAGTCATCGATACATTGAGGGAAATGGGCTTCCTTAAATTAAAACGGGTAGAATAAATCGAAACAATTTGCAAAGTCCCGTAGGCTTTAAGACATAGCTCAGGCTGAGATCATAGCCTAATAACGAGAGCTTCGAGTGGGATGTTATAGGAAGCAAGAAGAATCGTTGTAAAAGTGTTGAAACCTAATTACATTTGTAATTTCGTCATTAAAGTTGACTACGCATAGGTATGTGCTAAGCTCCCGCAAAACAGTTTCACGCAAATGTCGGTATAGAACTGCGTTAGTTTTCAAGTTGTTCAATCATGAAATGCGTAACAAAATTTGACATGGTACATTGTCATAATGTCTGACAACTGCGTACCGAGTTTCAAGGTGGGGAGCCGATTATTAACATGATAATTCCGTTTTAAAGTTGACTATGTATAGGTACGTGCTGCGTTATGGATAACAGATTTAACCAAAAGTCGGTATAGAACTGCGTTGGTTTTAAAGGTGTTACATCATGAAATGTCTGATGAAATTTGGTATGTTGTATTTTCATAATGTCCTACAACCGCGTACCAAGTTTCAGGGTGGGGATTTGATTATTAGCATGGTAATTCCGTTATTGAAGCTTACTATGTATAGGTACGTGCTACGCTAGCGAAACACAGATTTGCGCAAAAGTGTGTAGAGAACTGCGTTAGTTTTAAAGGTATTGCATCATGAAATTGTGATCAAATTTGGTATGATGCATTGTTATTACTTTTACTTCTATTTAACGGGTTTTCATATAAATCTGCTTACTTTTGTAACTTTGTTTTGTGAAGTAAAGAGTAGTTTACCGAATAAGTAGTTTACAAATTCATACGATTTTTCTTGTTGCGTTCCGGGGATTTGCATAAGTTTCATCGATATCGTACAATGCGTTTACGCGGTCCAGAATGACTTATGGCGATGAAAAATAGCAAAAATGGTCTATTGAGCATTGAGCACGGTTCAAGAACTATGATATTCCTGTACTTGCACTTCGAAATGGTTTACTGACCGTCGGTTCATTTAGATACCTAAGCTACTTTAAAATTAGTACTCGAGTATTTGCCTCAATTATACTATCGGGTAGTTATAGCCAGAGGGATTCGATGGTGACGTACTAGTATAATGCACATTTTGGAGAGATTAAGTAAAGCAATGATCTCAGATAAATCCGTTAAATTAAGGCAGAAGTAGCAATTTACGAAGAAAGTTAGCATTCTAGGCCTATAATTCTGTTTAATACTGAAAATGTCATGAAGTTGAAGCGAACGGAAATCATAAACACTTTAGTATTAGGTCCATATACGTGATAAGCTACTTTAGTATTCTGATGGTTTGGGATAAAATGTAATTTTTCGTGCTTTTTTATTTTTTAATAAAATCAGTATTCATTTTACAGAAACGTCGTGTGAAGGTAAAGTACTTGTACATTTCGAAGTACACAAGTATAAGTTCTGGTCAGCTAAATTTCGATGTCATAGAAATACCACAAACTGTGCAACTTGTACTTCTTCAGAGTACTCAATTAGGTTTTTAGCTATATGCAACAAATACTTTCGGGTGTTTTTGATATTGGACTGCTTCAACTCCATGGTAATTATAGTATTAAGCAGAAATGAACCTACAATACGAACGTTTTACTTACTCGGAAATGACTACTTTTACGTTAATTTATAAAACTCAAGTAAAGCTCACGAAATCCATAGTGTAAACGTCTCTAATGCGCTGAAAAAGGCAGAAAAAGTACTCAATACGCTAAATTTGAATCTAAAAATATTAATTCTCGTAAAACGTAGTGGGTGTGGGATTCGAACCTATATGTGAACACTTGTTCATTGGAACTTAAATCCAACGCCAAAAAGCTATACTTTACAAAAATTTTGGAGTACTCACTTTTTTAGGTAAATTCTGTTACGCGCTTAGTTACTAACTCTGAAAGCCAGCAAAGTTTGTGGTATTTGATCAATATGGAAATTCGTGCACTTTGCGTTTAGGTTGTGTTGTAAATATGAGTAACTTATAACACTTGTTCATTGAAACTCAAGTCCAACGCCTTGACCGCTCGCTCAAGCCAGTTCCGTTGCTACGATATCTGAGAAATCTATTAAATTAGGGTAGAAATAACTATTTCCAAGTAAGTTTCACGAAGTCTCGATACGCTATATTTAATCTAAAAATATTAATCCCCATAAAACGTACTGGGTGGGGGGTTCGAAGCCTAGAATAATAAGCGGATCGTGATTGAAAATAGAAGGAGGATCACTGGATTAACGTTTATGGAATACTCCGCAATGTAAAATTAGTATATACTGCACAAAATCCAGAGTGTAAGAGTCTTTACTGCATCGGAATAGTGTAGTTTTCCATCTACTTTACAAAATTTATATGATTTTTCTTGCTACGTTCCGGGATAAAATGTAATTTTTCGCACTTTTTAATTTTTAATAAAATTAGTATCCATTATACAAAAACGACGTGTAAAGGTAAAGTACGAATACAAGTACAAGTAGAGATTTCAAAGTAAGTAAGTGGTTATGTTCGTAGACTAACCCCACTTCTACGTAACGATTTTTCAGTAAGTAGTCATGTTTCTAGGCTACTTTTACTTCTATTTAACGAGTTTTCATACAAATCTGCTTTCTTTAATGACATTCAAGTAGGCTACTTACTTTAGATTATTAAAAGTATAGTGATTGAAAATAGATCACTGGATTATAGTTTACAGAAAACTCCACAATTCTATGTGACGTCCTTGCATGCCAACAACCTTCGAACTATTCGCCACCTCATAAACACTTGAGTAGGCCTACATTTGATGCGTGTGGGGAAAACCTAGTTAAATTTTCATGTGCATTTAGTTTCCAGCTCTGAAAGCAAGCTTGGTCTATGATCAATAGCAACTTTTGCGTAAACTCCGTTCTATTTCACTTCATACCTATACAATGTAGATAGTCTATTCGAATAATTCGATGTATAATTGAACTTTCCACTGCATGATCATTAGGGCTTCTATTTTTTGTTGCAGGGCAACTTTGTTGTAGTCGAAAGCGGTATTATCTAGCAACAAGGTTTAAATGACTCGCCTCCGGCGTTTATTGACCGTATTACCCGTATTCTCGTCATGCAAAAATTATGCATGTATTAGTATGAAGCTCAGATGCAGCAAAGTGTGTGAGACTGGCTGTAAAATGGCGCGAAGCAGCGACTCTAATTTCCCGGCTTATAGCAAACAACGACGCTGAAATTCTACTTCAGACGCAGCAAAGTGGGTGAGACTGCCTGTAAAAATTGCGCGAAGGTACATTTCTCGGCTTATAACAAATAACGACGCTGAAATTCTACTTCAGATGCAGAAAAGTTAATGCGTTTGGCTATATAAATTGCGCGAAGGTGCATTTTCCGGCTTATAGCGAATAACGACGCTGAAATTCTACTTCAGATACAGCAAATGCGGCAAAGTCTGCGCGAATAGCTGCATAAATTGCGAAAAGATGCGACTCTAATTTTTAGGCTTTATTGCAAATACCGATCGACTTTTGCGTGAATTCTGTTATGCGTTTTACTACGTTAATGAATAAAAGTTAATATTCTAGGTCTATATTTCTGTTTAATACTGAAAATGTCATGAAGTTGAATCGTTACTAGGTATTAATATTATGTTGATCGCGCGAAATGTGCGTAGAAATTTAATACATCATCAAATAACCACGCCTATAGTTCAACGTGGATGAGTGTTATCTGAGAGCTCATACTATCCGCGAAAATACACAGTCCTAAATACACATAATAGAATATCTTGCGAATATAGTCTTGCGTAGACATCATAGTTTTCGAAATTTGTTCATAAATACAAACGGCAATAGTCTGGCGGCGAGCGATAAAACATAGTGATCAAAATTATCGCTAAGCAATACCGATTTTGCGTAAATGCCGTTATGCGTCTGACTACGTAACTAGGGATTATGTAGTTGGTTACGAAATTGAGTGTGCTATCTTCCCAATCGGTATGGAACAACATCAAAATCATCACAAAGTAATATCGACTTTTGCGTGATTTCTGTTACGCGTTTGTAAATGAACATTAATTAATTATTGATCCGCGAAAATACAAAGTTCTAAATTCACATAAGAATAAGCGAGAATTCATATTCCCAAAAACAGATCAGTACGCGTTTTCGAAGTAGTCGCATTAGTCCTAAATACACATATTAGAATATTAGTCCTAAATACACATACTATATTATCTAAGGAAAGTATCATCTAACGCAGGGGTGGGCAAACTTTTGAGCTCGCGGGCCGCATTCAACATCTGAATCCATTCGCGGGCCGCACTATATAAAATTGGAATTTGATTATATAGTGAGGACATGGAGATAATAATATGCTTATTTGAAACAAACCAAACATTGCTATGATGATATCGTACACGCGCCAGAAACAATGGCGAGATTTCATAGGCTGGTCGACCTCAATAACCAATTTGTCAAAACTATAGAGTTGAAAGTCTGTTGTCCCGATTCTTAGAACAGGATTGAAATTTAAATCTGTGAGCAGCGATCTGTTCATATATTTAATTCCGCTTTAGGTTCAGTTCCAGGACACACAATGCTGACAGCATCATAACCATGTTAGCTTCAAACACGCTTCTACTATATGTGTAGATTTCGCGCACCCTTATCGTCATATCACAAAACGCAACCAGGATGCTATAGCAAACCTAACGGATAGTTTGGTGGCATGGGAGGTTACGACTATTGATGAAAGATTTTTAAATATAACATTCATACTAAATACAGAGCAATAATCATGAATTGGAAGTAAATCGCGCGAAGCGCGAAAAAAATTTTCAGTTGAGCTCAGCTTTGCGATTCCCTTCAGATGCTTTCATGACCTCAAGGGGCACGCGTCCCCCAGGTTGAGACCCACTGCCTTAGAATTATCATGGTGGAATATACTAAGAAAAAGTTTGATCAAGTCCCTGCATTAATTCGATTTTTAGTACGCATTTTATCAATATTTTTATAATTTTCTTTAGACTCTCGCGAGCCGCACAGAACGGTGTTGCGGGCCGCATGCGGCCCGCGGGCCGTAGTTTGCCCACCCCTGATCTAACGTATAATGAATGTTATTTATTTCTCGGAAGCATGGACCGGCCATAGTCCGACGTTAATTATATTATGAGAGTGTTTACATTCTAAATAGCCTGAGGGGCGAGGCGTATAATTCAGGTACCCTCACTACTTGTACTGTCCAAGACGTTGTCACAGTAGCGAATACGGGCAGAATACCTATGTACATTGTGCGAGTGTCAAAAGCTCACGACACTAGGCTTCTTCTCCAAAGATCATGACAGTTAAGTCTAAATGGGGTTCCTGATCCTCAACTACCAATGCAATCTGTAAGAAAACGTCCACGGTGTTCTTACGGAAACAGAAACAATAATCTCAATACGTTTTGGTCATTGTCGTCACCCACTATTGCAGGGGTCACCAACCCGGTGCCCGCGGGCCCCAGGTAGCCCGCGAGGACCAGATGAGTAGCCCGCGAGTCCGTTCTAAAAATAGCATTCACCAACATTCGTCAGATTATTACCAGATAGCTTTTAAATATACAGATAGGTTGATTCCGCAATTCTTGTGTAAAACACACTAAGATGTAACTTACAAGTGGCAATACATATAGATATAAACACTTAAAAAAGATATTCCACTACAATAGTAATATATAGATATATGCGATGGAATCACCAGAAATTTAAGATATGGCGCACTGCCTATACAAGCGACATGACGGAATGCCATCGTCTTCTTGGAATGGCGGGAGGGGGGTCCGTTACGATAGCTCGACAATGTCAAGGTAGTAAACAATGTTAGTATTTAACAGATACTAACAGATTTTCAATACTGTATTTGTATGCCCATTACGTATTGCATCTTTTGAAATAGCTTGTTTCTGTTAAACTCAACGCAGTTTAAACCATGTTTCTAACGTTCTGTAATCGTTGCGGCTGTACGGTATAATGAAATCTTGTCATTTCTCGACGCTGAACAGTCGGAGATTCAAATTGTAACACTGCGAAATGACCTCCACCCGAAAGCCTATCAGACTGCAGCAAACGTTCGATGCCTTGTTGATACGGCAAAGTACAGTGGTGTGTGCGTACTGCGCAGCTGCTCACAAGGTTGCAAGAGTGTATGGCTCAACTTATCGTTGTGAATCAACCTTTTCGGACATGAAATTTATCAAAAAAACAAACACAGAACAAACCTGAATAATGCATATCTGGAACTCTCACTCAGAGTTGCAGTGTCAAGTTACATACCAGAGTACAGCGCACTAGTTGATATCATACAATGCCAGGCCTCCCACTGATTACTATAGTAACAGATAACATGATGCCCAGTCTAAAGTGGAACATGATATATTTTGAAATTTGAGTTGTATAATTTATACAAACATGAGTAGTTATATAGATCGGTCATGATGCGCCATTGTGTCTTATGGGTGCACCCGACCGGTGTCGCGAAACTCGTCCTGAACCGGTGACACTTTCAGACCCCCCTTCCACCCGACCGGTGCCTGGGTTGGTATAGGCATCTCTCGACCGGTAACCCTTTTCGGTATAGGGATCTCTCGACCGGTGCCTCGAAACTCGTCTTGAACCGGTGACCCTTTTCGGTATAGGGATCACTCAACCGGTGCCTCGAAACTCGTGTTGAACCGGTAACCCTTTTCGGCATAGGGATCGCTATACCGGTGCCTGGGTATAGGCATCTCTCGACCGGTAACACTTTTCGGTATACGGATCGCTCAACCGGTGCCGTGGTGGTAATTCGTACTTTCGAGTATAGGCATCTCTCGCATGGTGTGGAATATGTATCAGGTATGGTAAATAGTCATGTGACTGGTACTTAGTTAATGTGTATATCCCAAATTATTATATATGACCGATTCCAGGTAATCCCAACGTTTACGGCGAGTGCGACTTTAAAATATCGTTATTCTTATGACCGCGGTGATTCGTACTTTCAGGTATATGCTGCGACGGTGCCTCGTACTTTCAGCAAAAAGGTGTGAAATAGTTTGCTAAATCTAGGAATCAGTCGCATAGTAATGTTTGGGCAATTAGTTTACCAGAGAGCTGGCGTAGACGGCGATTCCAATACCAACAATAACCGCGTTCACAAACTAACACTTCAAATAGGTGTGAAATAGTTTGCAAAACCCCGCGATCGCTGACAAGATAATGTCTCGGACATAACCATCTTTCGCGGCTTCGTGTTACAGGCATATCGATCGCTCACGCGGTGAAATTTTCGTAAGCAGTTTGTCACAGAACTTGATTTCACTCGTAAGATTTAATAAGTGACGAATAACAGACCGCCAGTGTCGGTAACTTGAATAGCGACAAATTGCCACTTATTTCTACTATAACCCTAATCCTTTGTGAAGTGTACGCTTATTCAAAAAGGTGCGAAATAATTCTAAAATCCTACGATCGCGCACAAGATAACGCCTATAAGACATAACCATCTCTCGTGACTTGTGGTTACATACATCCCAATCGCTACAATGTAATATGTTGGTAGTTTGGTACAGAACTGGATTTCACGAGTCTGATATAATAAGAATATTACCTATTAAGTAATAAGCACCGAATAACAGAACCGGCGCAGACGGTGACTTGAATATCCAAGATTTGATACTTTCCGCGATCGCTATATGTTTCACGTTGACTTTGGTTGCGTGATGCGAATCATGAGAATATTCAATCAATGTGTCAATTTGTCAACTTGAAATGAAACTCACTACACAAACCAAGTTGATTCGTATTTGAATGTATTGATCCGGTACAACTCTAACCCTTTGAGAAATCCATTTACCACGATCAGTTGATTCGAACGTAACTTGAATATTGCTGACTCCAACTTCAGTCGCATCGAATTATTCACACATTCCACGCTGTTGTTTCACACCTATAGAATCAATACCAACTAACTAAACAAGAATCAAGAATCACAAGTATGCACATACAATAATTGTATTTATTACTGAGAAATCAAACGCTTAACAAAAACACGCAACTTATCATTTGCCAACTCTAGCATTACCAAAAAATCAGGTAGGCCTATTGTTGATTGAAAATCCTTGAGTCCTTATTATCAAAAATGTTATAGTGCGGCGTCGGAATCCATTCGCGGGATGTACTAAAGGTAAATTCAGATAATCCAAAATGAAATATCTCGACTTTGACATAATCTGAATTGAAATAGATTGACAAACATAACTACCAACTTTCACCCAGTCACATTTCGAAATTATACGCATATTGATTTGAAACAAGTAATGAAATATCACAACTATATTCGCGATCGGACTTTCCGTTTGGCAAAGATAGTTTCAGAAATACTATCACTATGACATCTCAACATTTTAACATCTTGCCATACACAAAAGAGTAAAATACAAAAACCTTGTCAAGTCAATCCGTTTGTAACTTACCCAACCAACTCAACAGTATCCTTACGAAAAGTAGACAAGACTACGCGAGTAATCACTACAATCCAAAATCCATAGCAAGTTCGGTTGTATCGATAGTCCGCCAACTCGTATTTTTTATTCAACTGTAAAAGTCGTTACTATTTTGTAAGACAAAAGTAATTACTACCCGCTGCAGGTGACTTGAGATTAACATAATATGTTTGAGTATACGAGATTTGAAAGTCTGATCAACGTATAGTTGCGACTTCATTTCTTACAATCGAACGCTGGTGTTATATCGAAAGTTACCATTCTGTAAACATAAGGATTGATACATTGATGTACCATATGTAATAGTTGATCATGACTTGATTATTAAATTATTCGTGTTAATTAGACCCGGCGTTGTGGTAAAGGTTATTATGACAACAACAATCTTTTCAGTACCGTTGTTATTAACATATCGAGTTGTAAAACTATGCGTGTCTGAAATGTTCATGATTGAAAAAATTATTCCACCTTGGTACATATCACTCTGCGTATCGCGGATATCAGAAAATATTTTACAAATGTAATTGTTTCCAGTAACCAAACTAAAGATGAAACAACAATTTCGTTTGCTGATTAACAACCGGTGAAATACTTTATTGTCGGAATCTGCGACATCGAAATGAAACATACGCACATTACGCAGTACGAAAATATCACTTTGGGCTCCGGGGCGGTGTCATTTAATCTGTGTTAAACTCTGTTCACACTCTCTGTCGAAAATGCGTGAAATGTAAAAACATTACGAAGTCACACTCTAAGACTTTGATCATCAAAAAAGTAAATAGAGGTATCTTTACTGGATCGATTCTATTCAACTGGTCTTGGTTAATACAAAACCCATAACAATAATATCGAAGTATGTGCTACACTGAAATCTACAAAAATGTGTTTGTATTGCTGTTCATAGTAGCGATATCGATTTGAACCTCCAGAATAATTGTCATCATGTAACCAAACTAAGGAAAGTTGTTGTCAATTTGTATGATGTTCACTGAATGCGTACTATAGAACTAATTGTGTAACGCACACGATCAGAGAAATTGGAAATTTTCCCATTGTCATTCGTCACAATACTCGGTCACTAAAATACGTTACTTGGATGTGATTGAATCGCTGGTAGTTAACTCGATAAATCAAACCCCTAAGAAATTTCACTCACTCATTAGATATTAAACAGTGTCGCCTAATCGGTGTGGATCGCTTTTATAAATACAAATCATACCTGGTCATCGCTGATAATTAACTCGGTAAATCAAAACCCTAAGAAATTTCACTCACTCGCTGGATATTAAACAGTGTCACCTAATCGGTGTAGATCGTTTTTCTAAATGTAAATCATATAGGTCCAACAGAAAAAATGTTCACCCACTCGGAAATGAAACCAATGTGTTGGTCTCCATTCGATATTTTGTTTGGGTCAAATACTTTGCAATGAACACATTTGAGAGGTTGAGCTTTACATCATCAAGCTGTCGTTTGTAAATCAAGATTTCGGTAAACTTGTAAATGTATCGTTTAACTAACCGACATTTAGTGATTGGTGAACATACCAAACGATACACATCCACCTCGAAATACTCCGTTGATCGTAATTTCCATTATCGTAATAATCGAAGTACATTTGTGTCGAATTCGTAACAACCGACTTTTCTATGGCATGATAAATTTTTGACAAGTTATACTTAGAAGGTTGGTACATATCGCAAAAAATAATATACCATTCATATTGATACAGTTACTCCGTTGATCGATATTTTCAAACGAACCGATTTTCAAACGAGTAAAATTTATTACTTGAGTTGTTCCGCTTACTATATTTAAATGTTAACTCATCCATCTTTCAAAACCACAACGAACAACGATAAAAAGTATGCAATCAAACACAACATGTTTTACTTTTGTAGGACACTAATTATTATCTCATTTCATACTAAGTGTATAAGAAAGATATTCATGACACACGAAAATATTCGATATTCCCATGCTACGAACCTGTACAATGATTGGTGGGACTTTCAAACTGTTTCGATGTCACAAGAACTTTATTGTCTGAATGGTTGTTCATGTATCTTAATAATCAAATAGTTCAACACAGAACTAGTACGAACAGAAACATCAGAGTTGTTTACACAAAAGTTTGTATGCGTGCAGTATGCGAATACCATGTGTAAGTCGAGCACAGTTGCGGTATCCATCCAAGTTTAGTTAACAGAAATTCATTACAACGGAGCCGTGTAAACTTTCGTGAAAGAAAAGCATACCCACTTCCCGAGGGTTCTGTCAATGTCATAACAATAAACCAGATACTCCAACAACAGAGTACATATGTTTTCTAGTCACGGTCCCTACATCTTTCACAGAGATCAATCTACTTTGCTACCGAAAAGTGCCGAGTCATCGCATGATTGTCCTCACAACAAAACAACCAGTAGATGGAGCTGTATTAAAATTTTCCTAACCCTTTGCACACCAGTGACAAATTGTTTAGTGTATCGAGTGGTTGTTCAGCGTCAAGTCTCCATGTTGAAGCATACATTAAAACAGTGCAATCACAATCCAATTAAAACCACCAATCTATTTTCATTTCCTCACAAACTGCCACATACAGAAAAATATTTTTTTTTCCCAAAACATACTTGTAACCAATCGCTTTCATTAAACACACAACACCATGATAGTATTTACTTTCTACATTATAGACATTCCGATGTAGTCAAGAAATATTTTTAATAATCAAAATCATCGACTTCTGTTTACGGCGTTAGTATGTGCATGTCATACATGTGGGGTCCGTATTAAAATGCAAACGACACGGCTGAATGTAAGGAGATAGAAGTCTATCGCATAGATTTACATGTGGTCTTCGCTACGGTTTCAAAAAACGAATCATCTCTTTTGCATTGATCGAGACCGAGCAAGTTAGTTAATGGCCATGATTGTGTTTGTCATATGCGAATAATAGGGTTACTGTCAAATCTACATACAACAACCTTCTGGCACTCATAATAGCAATTTCATTCTCTCCCTTCGTAATTGTATACTCACGACAAGTATATTGTACAACTCGACAGCTACGTTTAACAAGACCAACGACACTGAGCCCACGACGTTTACCTATGTAAAATTACCACTTTCACTTGACAGTCCATCGTTTACCTGACTAAACATATCATTTTCCTTTGGAGATCTGACGTTTACCCAGAGTAAGAAACCATTTTCACTTGGAAATATATTTTTTCCCCGGGTAACAAACCTTTTTCACTTGGAAATATATTTTTTCCCTGAGCAACAAACAATTTTCACTTGGAAATATATTTTTTCCCCGGGTAACAAACCTTTTTCGCTTGGAAATATATTTTTTCCCTGGGTTACAAACCTTTTCACTTGGAAATATATTTTTTCTCTGAGCAACAAACCATTTTCACTCGGTAGTCCGTCGTTTACTTGAGTAAAAATATCATTTTCACTTGGAAAAATACTTTTACCTAGAGTAACTAATCATTTTCTTTTAGAAATATATTTTCTCCCTGGCTAACAAACCCTTTTCGTTTTGAAAACTATCATTTACCTGAGTACCAATAAAGTTTTCACTTGGAAATCTATCTTTTACCTGGGTAACAATACCATTTTCGTTTTAAAAACGGACAACAACACCGGACAATTTGATATTTTTGTATATTGTTACAACAGGCAGCGACAAAATATACACCAACAACGACTCCAATACATTTGTGTAATCGTATATTCACTTGCTCTGGTGCATCCCATCGAAATCCTCAGTTACCCGCATGCAATGTGCTGTTGTACATCGATGTGTATGTTTTGGAAATTGGACAATAGGTTTCGACATGTCTGCGATGTCCCGGTTCGTGCTTTGGATTTTCCAGAGTCAAAATGTCTGAATAAAACACCTCCTCGACTTCGGTAAATGTTTGGCACGCAGATAACGGCGGTCGGAAATCGAGGAATTTATGTTTCCATCGGGCTAACAACTCCAGGTTACTTGTGATTTATCTCACACGTGTTTACTATGTTGTGTCGCTCTTTATTGATCAATACATACCACACCATTCAGTTTTAAATCGGAAACCCCGAGAAAGAATTAACCGGATCCGGATATCAACTCTGAATCGATAAACCATATTCAAGTAAACATGCCACAACCTGTGTCTCCATGAAAATAACAAGATATCGCACAAATCAAGTATACTTCGCGATTATTTGCCCACACAAGTAATCACGTAAACGAGGTGTATGACATTACATACATCATGGATAACATCGTGTCCAGCATTACAAACATCATGGGTGACAAATTCGTCTTCTCAAGTCTCGTCATGCACCGACTCTGTACATTCAGTGGGGGTATAGATGACTTGGGGATAGACAAACAGCCATCTTTGACCGTAACATGGCCTTAGCATGAACCGAGATGTATTCAGCTTGGGGGGGGGGGAATTAGTCGCACACTATTTCACCGAGATTACACCCCTTTCACGGTTCACACCTTGATTTATCACCTTCTCAAGGTAGTTCGGGTTCTCAGATAGACTTGGTTCATGATTCGGACTTCGGGGTATAGTAAAATCAGGATGTGTAGTTTAATTACTCACTCAGTCACTCACTCAATGTCCTGTATATTGGTGGTGGTCCTATCCTGCAAACTGTTTGCTGAGAACGTAGCTCATCCGTTGGTTCAATGTATATACGGAGTGCGAAAACTGTCGCTGTTTTGACTATGTGTCACAATCAATACTAAATATGAGAATTCGTTACACGGGTGCAACGTCGCAGTCAGACATCCTTAACAGTGATTCTGTGTATGGAAATCTCAAATTCGATTGCGGTTTTTGTAATCCGGGTTACTGTGTTTCTGTGGTGTGAAGACTAAATTCGTGTTGATCCCCTCGCAAGAGCGTGATGTCTATTTTACACCTTGAGCAATTATAAAGCGCATCTTCGAAACTTTTGGTCTAGTTCATCCGCTTGCATTTCGAAACGGACCATCACCACAAGGCAATTGAAAAAACGTTATCGTTACCTGACCATATACAAGAGCATGGATGGACTACGCATAACTGTCCATAGGTTCCTCTGGCCCCACACCGTGGTTTTACGACACAGACAAGATGCGGCAGTGGAGATATTGAAAATGAAAAACGATACCTTGGTTACATTTGATTTGGATTTTACACCTGATGAACCATACACTCGACTGATACATTGGGACGACAACTCTATCGTCAAAGTCGAGGGAAAAGAAATGTACAGATTTGTTGGTGTCGTGGCTATTCAACGAAAATCGGGATACATGATAGTACATGGTTCACATATATGACTATGAATATGCATAATGCTCTGTTCACTGTATCGATATCACCAATGGTATTTGAACGAATAACCATGTTACGGTCAAAGATGTCTGTTTGTCTATCCCCAAGTCATCTATACCCCCACTGAATGTACAGAGTCGGTGCATGACGAGACTTGAGAAGACGAATTTGTCACCCATGATGTTTGTAATGCTAGACACGATGTTATCCATGATGTATGTAATGTCATACACCTCGTTTACGTGATTACTTGTGTGGGCAAATAATCGCGAAGTATACTTGATTTGTGCGATGTCTTGTTATTTTCATGGAGACACAGGTTGTGGCATGTTTACTTGAATATGGTTTATCGATTCAGAGTTGATATCCGGATCCGGTTAATTCTTTCTCGGGGTTTCCGATTTCAAACTGAATGGTGTGGTATGTATTGATCAATAAAGAGCGACACAACATAGTAAACACGTGTGAGATAAATCACAAGTAACCTGGAGTTGTTAGCCCGATGGAAACATAAATTCCTCGATTTCCGACCGCCGTTATCTGCGTGCCAAACATTTACCGAAGTCGAGGAGGTGTTTTATTCAGACATTTTGACTCTGGAAAATCCAAAGCACGAACCGGGACATCGCAGACATGTCGAAACCTATTGTCCAATTTCCAAAACATACACATCGATGTACAACAGCACATTGCATGCGGTTAACTGAGGATTTCGATGGGATGCACCAGAACAAGTGAATATGCGATTACACAAATGTATTGGAGTCGTTGTTGGTGTATATTTTGTCGCTGCCTGTTGTAACAATATACAAAAATATCAAATTGTCCGGTGTTGTTGTCCGTTTTTAAAACGAAAATGGTATTGTTACCCAGGTAAAAGATAGATTTCCAAGTGAAAACTTTATTGGTACTCAGGTAAATGATAGTTTTCCAAACGAAAAGGGTTTGTTAGCCAGGGAGAAAATATATTTCTAAAAGAAAATGATTAGTTACTCTAGGTAAAAGTATTTTTCCAAGTGAAAATGATATTTTTACTCAAGTAAACGACGGACTACCGAGTGAAAATGGTTTGTTGCTCAGAGAAAAAATATATTTCCAAGTGAAAAGGTTTGTAACCCAGGGAAAAAATATATTTCCAAGCGAAAAAGGTTTGTTACCCGGGGAAAAAATATATTTCCAAGTGAAAATTGTTTGTTGCTCAGGGAAAAAATATATTTCCAAGTGAAAAAGGTTTGTTACCCGGGGAAAAAATATATTTCCAAGTGAAAATGGTTTCTTACTCTGGGTAAACGTCAGATCTCCAAAGGAAAATGATATGTTTAGTCAGGTAAACGATGGACTGTCAAGTGAAAGTGGTAATTTTACATAGGTAAACGTCGTGGGCTCAGTGTCGTTGGTCTTGTTAAACGTAGCTGTCGAGTTGTACAATATACTTGTCGTGAGTATACAATTACGAAGGGAGAGAATGAAATTGCTATTATGAGTGCCAGAAGGTTGTTGTATGTAGATTTGACAGTAACCCTATTATTCGCATATGACAAACACAATCATGGCCATTAACTAACTTGCTCGGTCTCGATCAATGCAAAAGAGATGATTCGTTTTTTGAAACCGTAGCGAAGACCACATGTAAATCTATGCGATAGACTTCTATCTCCTTACATTCAGCCGTGTCGTTTGCATTTTAATACGGACCCCACATGTATGACATGCACATACTAACGCCGTAAACAGAAGTCGATGATTTTGATTATTAAAAATATTTCTTGACTACATCGGAATGTCTATAATGTAGAAAGTAAATACTATCATGGTGTTGTGTGTTTAATGAAAGCGATTGGTTACAAGTATGTTTTGGGAAAAAAAAATATTTTTCTGTATGTGGCAGTTTGTGAGGAAATGAAAATAGATTGGTGGTTTTAATTGGATTGTGATTGCACTGTTTTAATGTATGCTTCAACATGGAGACTTGACGCTGAACAACCACTCGATACACTAAACAATTTGTCACTGGTGTGCAAAGGGTTAGGAAAATTTTAATACAGCTCCATCTACTGGTTGTTTTGTTGTGAGGACAATCATGCGATGACTCGGCACTTTTCGGTAGCAAAGTAGATTGATCTCTGTGAAAGATGTAGGGACCGTGACTAGAAAACATATGTACTCTGTTGTTGGAGTATCTGGTTTATTGTTATGACATTGACAGAACCCTCGGGAAGTGGGTATGCTTTTCTTTCACGAAAGTTTACACGGCTCCGTTGTAATGAATTTCTGTTAACTAAACTTGGATGGATACCGCAACTGTGCTCGACTTACACATGGTATTCGCATACTGCACGCATACAAACTTTTGTGTAAACAACTCTGATGTTTCTGTTCGTACTAGTTCTGTGTTGAACTATTTGATTATTAAGATACATGAACAACCATTCAGACAATAAAGTTCTTGTGACATCGAAACAGTTTGAAAGTCCCACCAATCATTGTACAGGTTCGTAGCATGGGAATATCGAATATTTTCGTGTGTCATGAATATCTTTCTTATACACTTAGTATGAAATGAGATAATAATTAGTGTCCTACAAAAGTAAAACATGTTGTGTTTGATTGCATACTTTTTATCGTTGTTCGTTGTGGTTTTGAAAGATGGATGAGTTAACATTTAAATATAGTAAGCGGAACAACTCAAGTAATAAATTTTACTCGTTTGAAAATCGGTTCGTTTGAAAATATCGATCAACGGAGTAACTGTATCAATATGAATGGTATATTATTTTTTGCGATATGTACCAACCTTCTAAGTATAACTTGTCAAAAATTTATCATGCCATAGAAAAGTCGGTTGTTACGAATTCGACACAAATGTACTTCGATTATTACGATGATGGAAATTACGATCAACGGAGTATTTCGAGGTGGATGTGTATCGTTTGGTATGTTCACCAATCACTAAATGTCGGTTAGTTAAACGATACATTTACAAGTTTACCGAAATCTTGATTTACAAACGACAGCTTGATGATGTAAAGCTCAACCTCTCAAATGTGTTCATTGCAAAGTATTTGACCCAAACAAAATATCGAATGGAGACCAACACATTGGTTTCATTTCCGAGTGGGTGAACATTTTTTCTGTTGGACCTATATGATTTACATTTAGAAAAACGATCTACACCGATTAGGTGACACTGTTTAATATCCAGCGAGTGAGTGAAATTTCTTAGGGTTTTGATTTACCGAGTTAATTATCAGCGATGACCAGGTATGATTTGTATTTATAAAAGCGACCCACACCGATTAGGCGACACTGTTTAATATCTAATGAGTGAGTGAAATTTCTTAGGGGTTTGATTTATCGAGTTAACTACCAGCGATTCAATCACATCCAAGTAACGTATTTTAGTGACCGAGTATTGTGACGAATGACAATGGGAAAATTTCCAATTTCTCTGATCGTGTGCGTTACACAATTAGTTCTATAGTACGCATTCAGTGAACATCATACAAATTGACAACAACTTTCCTTAGTTTGGTTACATGATGACAATTATTCTGGAGGTTCAAATCGATATCGCTACTATGAACAGCAATACAAACACATTTTTGTAGATTTCAGTGTAGCACATACTTCGATATTATTGTTATGGGTTTTGTATTAACCAAGACCAGTTGAATAGAATCGATCCAGTAAAGATACCTCTATTTACTTTTTTGATGATCAAAGTCTTAGAGTGTGACTTCGTAATGTTTTTACATTTCACGCATTTTCGACAGAGAGTGTGAACAGAGTTTAACACAGATTAAATGACACCGCCCCGGAGCCCAAAGTGATATTTTCGTACTGCGTAATGTGCGTATGTTTCATTTCGATGTCGCAGATTCCGACAATAAAGTATTTCACCGGTTGTTAATCAGCAAACGAAATTGTTGTTTCATCTTTAGTTTGGTTACTGGAAACAATTACATTTGTAAAATATTTTCTGATATCCGCGATACGCAGAGTGATATGTACCAAGGTGGAATAATTTTTTCAATCATGAACATTTCAGACACGCATAGTTTTACAACTCGATATGTTAATAACAACGGTACTGAAAAGATTGTTGTTGTCATAATAACCTTTACCACAACGCCGGGTCTAATTAACACGAATAATTTAATAATCAAGTCATGATCAACTATTACATATGGTACATCAATGTATCAATCCTTATGTTTACAGAATGGTAACTTTCGATATAACACCAGCGTTCGATTGTAAGAAATGAAGTCGCAACTATACGTTGATCAGACTTTCAAATCTCGTATACTCAAACATATTATGTTAATCTCAAGTCACCTGCAGCGGGTAGTAATTACTTTTGTCTTACAAAATAGTAACGACTTTTACAGTTGAATAAAAAATACGAGTTGGCGGACTATCGATACAACCGAACTTGCTATGGATTTTGGATTGTAGTGATTACTCGCGTAGTCTTGTCTACTTTTCGTAAGGATACTGTTGAGTTGGTTGGGTAAGTTACAAACGGATTGACTTGACAAGGTTTTTGTATTTTACTCTTTTGTGTATGGCAAGATGTTAAAATGTTGAGATGTCATAGTGATAGTATTTCTGAAACTATCTTTGCCAAACGGAAAGTCCGATCGCGAATATAGTTGTGATATTTCATTACTTGTTTCAAATCAATATGCGTATAATTTCGAAATGTGACTGGGTGAAAGTTGGTAGTTATGTTTGTCAATCTATTTCAATTCAGATTATGTCAAAGTCGAGATATTTCATTTTGGATTATCTGAATTTACCTTTAGTACATCCCGCGAATGGATTCCGACGCCGCACTATAACATTTTTGATAATAAGGACTCAAGGATTTTCAATCAACAATAGGCCTACCTGATTTTTTGGTAATGCTAGAGTTGGCAAATGATAAGTTGCGTGTTTTTGTTAAGCGTTTGATTTCTCAGTAATAAATACAATTATTGTATGTGCATACTTGTGATTCTTGATTCTTGTTTAGTTAGTTGGTATTGATTCTATAGGTGTGAAACAACAGCGTGGAATGTGTGAATAATTCGATGCGACTGAAGTTGGAGTCAGCAATATTCAAGTTACGTTCGAATCAACTGATCGTGGTAAATGGATTTCTCAAAGGGTTAGAGTTGTACCGGATCAATACATTCAAATACGAATCAACTTGGTTTGTGTAGTGAGTTTCATTTCAAGTTGACAAATTGACACATTGATTGAATATTCTCATGATTCGCATCACGCAACCAAAGTCAACGTGAAACATATAGCGATCGCGGAAAGTATCAAATCTTGGATATTCAAGTCACCGTCTGCGCCGGTTCTGTTATTCGGTGCTTATTACTTAATAGGTAATATTCTTATTATATCAGACTCGTGAAATCCAGTTCTGTACCAAACTACCAACATATTACATTGTAGCGATTGGGATGTATGTAACCACAAGTCACGAGAGATGGTTATGTCTTATAGGCGTTATCTTGTGCGCGATCGTAGGATTTTAGAATTATTTCGCACCTTTTTGAATAAGCGTACACTTCACAAAGGATTAGGGTTATAGTAGAAATAAGTGGCAATTTGTCGCTATTCAAGTTACCGACACTGGCGGTCTGTTATTCGTCACTTATTAAATCTTACGAGTGAAATCAAGTTCTGTGACAAACTGCTTACGAAAATTTCACCGCGTGAGCGATCGATATGCCTGTAACACGAAGCCGCGAAAGATGGTTATGTCCGAGACATTATCTTGTCAGCGATCGCGGGGTTTTGCAAACTATTTCACACCTATTTGAAGTGTTAGTTTGTGAACGCGGTTATTGTTGGTATTGGAATCGCCGTCTACGCCAGCTCTCTGGTAAACTAATTGCCCAAACATTACTATGCGACTGATTCCTAGATTTAGCAAACTATTTCACACCTTTTTGCTGAAAGTACGAGGCACCGTCGCAGCATATACCTGAAAGTACGAATCACCGCGGTCATAAGAATAACGATATTTTAAAGTCGCACTCGCCGTAAACGTTGGGATTACCTGGAATCGGTCATATATAATAATTTGGGATATACACATTAACTAAGCACCAATCACATGACTATTTACCATACCTGATACATATTCCACACCATGCGAGAGATGCCTATACTCGAAAGTACGAATTACCACCACGGCACCGGTTGAGCGATCCGTATACCGAAAAGTGTTACCGGTCGAGAGATGCCTATACCCAGGCAACGGTTGAGCGATCCCTATGCCGAAAAGGGTTACCGGTTCAACACGAGTTTCGAGGCACCGGTTGAGTGATCCCTATACCGAAAAGGGTCACCGGTTCAAGACGAGTTTCGAGGCACCGGTCGAGAGATCCCTATACCGAAAAGGGTTACCGGTCGAGAGATGCCTATACCAACCCAGGCACCGGTCGGGTGGAAGGGGGGTCTGAAAGGGTCACCGGTTCAGGACGAGTTTCGCGGCACCGGTCGAGTGCACCCATAAGACACAATGGCGCATCATGACCGATCTATATAACTACTAACATAGCGCGAAGTAATTCATGATTTCGGAAAAATATTAGTTGATAGCTAATTGAAATGAGATATATTGATTTAAAAGACTCTGTTACAAGTCTTACCACAATGTGATTCCTGCCCAGTGCTATGAATATCAAAGCGGAAATTCGGTGTGGTGCGGGTAGACGGTGGGAGTAAATCGTCGCCCGACGCTTCAATCAGTGCGCAAAAGTAGCCCTCGGTTGCAAAAAGGTTGTTGAGCCCTGCACTATGGTATGTGCTTTCAACTGAATTCACAAAACAAATATCTGGCACAGACAATGTTTCTGAAACTTGATGAATTTATTGTAATGAAATTTGCCTTATCAGACTTGAAAAGCAGAATAAGGCAAAACACAAATCCGGACATAGTAGGCCGACCATTTACATGACTTGAGACAATTGTGAAGGATGAAAAGACAGTTATTATCATTGAAGCACATTGAGAATTGGGTTAGCGTAAAACAGAAAGTGGATAACAACAGGCTCTAGTCTCAGGCTGGCTTATAGGATTTCATTGTGGGTTTATTGAAGTTGTCATACTTCTGATGGTGTAGCAGCTACACTGTAGCTCAACAACTTGCAGCATACTTTTTTTTGGCGCTCATCATCTGTGATGATCGAAGCAGAAGTCGGTGTTGAGTTCAACTCCTCGTTCAGCAGCGTCATTAACGACTTTGAAACTACTTATAAAATGGCATATTAGTCATTGTCGTCACCCACTATGGTATGTGCTTAAACCTATGTATTGAGATTATTATTTCTGTTTCCGAAGAACACCGAGAACGTTTTCTGACAGAATGCATTGTTAGTTGAGAATCAGGACCCCCATTTAAACTCAACTACCATGATATTTTGAGAAGAAGCCTAGTATCGTGAGCTTTTGACATTTGCACAATGTACGTAGGTATTTTGGGCGTATTCGCTACTGTGACAACGTCTTGGACAGTACAGGCCTGAGTTTTTGTGTTCGGAGGTGGGGGGGGGTCATCTTTCATTCAGACGCATTAAATACTGCAAACCTAGTGCGGATTACGCGAATTGGAGCTACTATAAAGATGAAATTACATTCATATACAATATGTCTTTGATTAACATTTACTGAGTGTGATGACCTTTATTTCACAGAGTATCCAAGGCTTTTATTAACTGAAAACGAGCACTATACGCAACACAGCTAGGCCAGCAACTATAAGGTACCAAGAAATGACAAATTAGGAGCGAGACAATATATAGAGGAAAAGACAGGTAATCAAGTAATAATTGGTTTAACTAAATATAAAGGACGAGACAATCGCGCACAAGAATTCACCACTATCTCCCCGCCCAAAAGGAAATCGTACAATACGTAGAAGGAATTGGCAATTGGCTTAATATCGAAAACGATCGGGGGCTTTACGGATTCTGGTAGACCGGCGTAAAGGCGGACTATCATTATCTTCTGCCGTCTGCGGGCTGGCTTGGTCCAATACGACTTCTGGACCAGTAGGTGAGTTACGCTGATCACAAGGATCGGTGTCGTCAAGTTCAACATGTTCCGCAGCGGCTCTTGAATCGATGTCATCTCGGTTCTTCGGATAGGGCGCTAAATCTTTCACCGAAACTCTCGATTCCGTACCATTGCGATAACGGACAGCGGCATACTTCGAATTTGCATCCAGCAAATCCACGGGCTCACACAAGGGTTCATCCTTGCTTCTGACGTGCTTGCGTAGCAGAACAGTATCACTTTGAAGCAACCAATCTGGTAAAGATTGCCCGAACGTAGACTTACGAGGGAATGCGAAAAACCTTTCGTGCGGAGTAACATTAGTTGCAGTGCACAGCAATGAACGCACAGAATGAAGAGCATCGGGAAGTACCATTTCCCAGTCATCTTCGCGCATTTTCTGAGAGGCCAGCTGAAGCTTAACAGTTCTCCATATCGTTTGGTTCACTCTTTCGCACTGAAAGTTTCCAGTCGGGTGATAAGGCGTCGAATGACTGCTCGCAATCCCCCTTTTCGCAAGGAAGGTCTTCACCTCTCTGGAAAGAAACGACATCCCCCGGTCACTATGGATATAGTTAGGAGCGCCGACAAGTGAGAACAACTGAGACAATCGATTGATTACCGTTCTCGAAGACATATCCCTACAAGGGTAGGCAAACGGAAAACGACTGAACTCGTCAATGATTATCAAAAGATACTTATTTCTGCCAGCAACGGGGCCTTTGAAATCAATACTCAGTCGCTCCATTGGTTTCGTAGCTTTAATCAACGAGCACTCCTCCGCCGGCCGAAAATAACGAGGCTTGATTCTGGCGCACTCCATGCACGATAGGCATTCGGCTTTAACGTCATTAATCGAAAAGGGCAGATTCTTAGCCCTGACGAAATGCATAAGCCTCCGAACTCCCGGGTGTCCTAAATTAACATGTGCCTCCCGCAATGCTGAAATAGAATGAACAGAAAATATCCTTGATATGGCATCAGCAGCAAAATTCTGTATTCCAGGACGATGCTCAATTTCATAATCGAATGCACTAAGTTCAAGTTTCCACAGTAGAAGCTTTGTGTTTTTAATTTTACTCTGATGACATTTCTTGAAAATGAAGGACAGAGCCTTTTGGTCAGTAACCAACTTGAACCTTTTACCGTGAAGCAGATATCCCCATCTGCGTAAACCTTCTATGATAGCTGCAGCTTCCTTCTCAACGGCCGGGTAGTTCTGTTCCGTCTTATTGAGCGTTCTAGACGCGAACGCGACTGGCCTACCTTTCTGGCTCAAAACAGCAGCGACAGCAGAGTTTGATGCGTCACACTCCACAACAAACGGAGAATCATCACATATGTATCCCAGGCTGGCTTCCAGCAAACCATCTTTGAGCTTCCGAAAAGCGTTCGACGCCTCCTGCCCCAGTGGATACCCTCTATTTTCTGTTAAGAGGTTTCAGCTTTTCTGAAAAATTGACAATTAATTTAGAGTAATGCGCAAACATACCAATGCATCGCTTCATTTCTGCAGCATTTCCAGGTGGTTTCATTTCCATGAGCGGTCGCAGATTTTCAGGATCGGGTCTGATATCACCGTGGGATACGCAGTGGCCTAGAAGTCTGAGCTTTTTCACTGAAAAAACGGATTTTTCTAGGTTCAGTGTTAAATTACGCAATTTTGCAGCTTCCATGAAGGCCTTCAGACGTCTTTCGTGTTCCTCCTGTGATCGCCCAATGATCGTGTTGTCATCAAGATATGCCACCGTACCTTCCAGCTTATTGCGATCGATGAACGTGTCAATGAAACGCTGGAAAGCTGAAACACCATTAGTCACACCAAATGGAACTCTACGAAACTGATACAGCCGCCCATTCGCCTCAAACGCTGTTGGCGGCTTGTCGTCATCCGACAAGGGAATCTGATGGTAGGCGGACTTTAAATCAACAGAGCTATAAACGCTACCTTTCGCTATCTCGTTGACGACCTCGTCAATTTTCGGCAGAGGATATGCGTCCAGATATGTATAACGGTTTATCGTTTGTGAATAGTCAATAACCATCCGTCTTTTATGTCTGTCGCCTTGGGTTACGACAACTTGCGCCCTCCAGGGCGAGGAAGTCCTTTCTATTATCCCTTCCCCCAACATTCTCTCAATCTCGGAATTGATGAAAGATTTATCCTGGCGGGAATAATACCTCGATTTTGTTGTATAGTGCTCGTTTTCAGTTAATAAAATTGTGATGACCTTTATTTCACAGAGTAACCAAGGCTTTTACTAACTGAAAACGAGCACTATACGCAACACAGCTAGGCCAGCAACTATAAGGTACCAAGAAATGACAAATTAGGAGCGAGACAATATATAGAGGAAAAGACAGGTAATCAAGTAATAATTGGTTTAACTAAATATAAAGGACGAGACAATCGCGCACAAGAATTCACCACACTGAGTTTAAACAAGCTGAAAATGCCTGTATTCGTTCATACATAGGCCTACCACGCGGCTACCTATGCCAAATACGGGAAGGTGAAACACATTTGGAATGTATAGGAATGTAAGTATGTTCAATCGTCAAAAAGATAATTCAACCTGATATTTCCCAGCTCTACTCAGCCGTTTTCTACCGCAAACTTCACTTAAGCTGCAAGCCAGGAATGGTGAATCGTCGGTAGTAAGGAGAATTGGCCCGTGGGTCTTTGGGGGCTTTGCGCACAAGGAAGATCGCGATGAAAATCACCAAAATCGCTTTTAGAAGTGTTTTTATGCACTAAACTATCATTTGCAATTACGCAAAACAAGATTTCAAAAAAATGCCCAAATCTGGATAACCCTAATGGTCAGAGTAGTAGTCGTCCTTACTACCTTTCAAGTGTAAGTAGAAAGTGAAGTTCGGAAAAGTAGGCTATTGGGGTGAGTAGTTTAAAAAAATGGTCGCAGTCGAAATGTCGACACTTATGGCATGAAGTCGTAGGTGCATGCTTCTCAACAGAGATGGTTAGAATAGTAGTTGTTTTCAGCACTCACGTAGAAGTATTTGTAGTGTCATCAATGGAGTTAAGCACTCACGTAGAAGAATTTGTAGTGTCATCAATGGAGTAGAAGTAGTAGTAACGCCATGTATTTCCACTCTGGTACAAGCAGTGATTTACAAGGCTTGTCAAAACTACTTTATGTGAAAGTATAAATTCTGAAAAGTACTCAATATCTACTTTGGATGCTTCCAGGGTTGTAACCAAGTCACAAGTCAATCTCACTCGAGTCAAATCGAGTCATTTTCAGTTCACCACCGAGTCAAGTCCAAGTCGGCGAGTATAGGGTCGAGTCCGAGTCATGGTATTATGACTCGAGTCCAATTCATTGCGTTGACTGCTCAGTTTCCAGTTGAATTCTTGTTTAATCCACTTTTTATAACTCTGTTCGGTGATATCAACGGTTCGCATTTATAATATAGGCTACTAAATTTTCTCATCTTCAACAGTTTCGAGTCGCATTTTTAAGTACCGCTACCATTAGATCAGTGGTTCTTAACCTTTTTTCCTCCAGCGCCCCCTTTCAAAGATTATCGGGCTCCAGCGCCCCCCAACCTCATATTGTAAGGAATGTACCAAAGACAATGAGTAAGAGGGAGGGCCGTAACAGAACTTCGTCAACTCCCCTAAAAACGATTGCCTTGCGCACCCATAGCGTGATACACCAAACTTCTGAGGGCTTCGCCCCAAGAACCCCGTAACGTGATTTCGATGGTCAGCAAAGTTTGTGTGGCCTAGGCCCGGTCGCATTAGGTGCCAAAATATTCTATAATCCATAAATGGATAGGTGGTAATCACATATATATGTCGCTATAAACTTTTTATCCTCTCAGCCCACGTAATCAGATTTACTAGTAGCGCTGAGCTGTTGTATTGGAAAATAAACGGCACGTAATTAATAATAAATATATTCGGGCGTGCCCGTAGGTACAAATAATTCGTTACCAGAGCCGTAACAGCACTTCGTCAGCCCCCAAAGAAACGTTGGTCTTGAGTCCCCCGTAGGGAGATAAACCAAACTTCCGGGGGGCTCTACCCTCAGAGCCCCCTTCGGCTATCCGCTATTTATTGATACTGGTCATCTACATTGGGTGAGCATTTACTGAGCCAGCTATTCTCGCCTAGACGCGCAAAGCGCGAAAAATTTCAATAATTATTGATTGAATTGGTCAATATGATCGGGAAGTGCATATATATTATTATCAATTTTTATCCTTTCTCTGCTCACGTAAACAGATTTACCGCTAGAGCTGAGTGATGTGTGATTGAAAGGGTAGGATCCCTCAATAATAATTATACATCTTAGGGCGTATACCCGTTGGCAGGAACGAAACGACACTTCGTCAGGCCCGCCGAAACAACTTTGGTCTTGGCCTTCCATAGGGTGATAAACCGACCGCCCCCCATCACGTTGTTCGCTTTTGCCACGAAATCAGCTGTACTGTTTAGCGAGACAGTGCGAAGCGCGAAAATTTTCGATAATTCACGATAAAATCGGTCAATAAGATCTGGAATTGCATATAGGCTATATTGCTATCAATTTCTTGTCCTCTCCGCTCACGTTACCAGATTTACCGGTAGAGCTGAGTGAGGTGCAATGTTCCCTCTAAGCTGCACACGTGCGCAGTGCTGACACGGTCTCTGCGCACAAAAAATCTACGTTGCGCACAACAAATCTGAAGTTATGACCTTATTTTAGTCGTTACGCACTGTTGTCCAAGGGTCTGCGCAGTGAGTTTGTGAGTGTGCGCAGACTCGTCAAAACGTAGAGGGAACATTGTGAGGTGTCTTGGAAACTGTAGGGCCCGTAAGTAATAATTAAACATAGCCGGGTGGGCGGACCCGTTGATATGACTTCGTAGCATGATGTTATTTCGTGACCTCCTGTCTGCTATATCAAAAAATATAGAATCGCCCAACAGGGATATCGCCCAACGGGTATATCTAGTTCTACATATCCCTGTCGTCCAATCGTACTAAACTAAAAGACGTACACGCTTTCAAATTGGTATTTCTTCACTGATGGCATATTATTTTTTCCTGCCAGATGGAATTCGTCTTCTGAGGTTCAGATTGCCAAGACAGGAACATTCGGTGCCAGTCATTTAGGCGCCTATGGACAATTAAATCTTTATGTATTTTGTAGGCTATAAATAACGAAGTTTTCGGTGTAAATTCGCTCTGAATATACTCATTAAGGATATGTCCTACTACCACATCATCTACTGTGATGCTATTTTTCTCCAGCGCCTCCCATACCGCCCCCCTGAGCCCAGCGCCCCCCATATCGCCCCCTTAGCGTTTCCGCCCCCTTCAAAATCGCCAGCGCCCCCTGGGGGGCGCTGGAGGCAAGGTTAAGAACCACTGCATTAGATGAAATACCAATAGAGTGGTTACTTTACTATTTTTCGAAATTACAATGTGATATAGGTTTTGGTCGTCCGGGTCTTGAGTCATATGACTTGGTCTGAGTCATTACATGAATTGACTCGAGTCGAGTCATTTCCGTATTTTGAGAAAATGACTTGAGTCAAGTCGAGTCATCAGAAAATCGCAACTCGAGTCATAACAATGACATCCCTGGGTGTTTCCACAAGTTAATTTGATCGGCATGTTGCATAACTACGTATCGCTAGTTCAGAAGCTCTCCACACTCAAGTAGACGTAGTACACTGTAAAAAATCTGGTAGATTTACTGGGAAATCTCTGTAAATTTTACCACGAATTACCGGACGCAGCCACTTACTGCGCGTAGCTTGTCATTTTACATTTTGATATGTAATATTACCTTAATATAGCTGTAAAGTAAGTTACCAGAATTTCTTCGCAAAATTACTGACAGTTACTCGTTACTGCAGTTTACCGGGCTATTGGCAAAATTGATTAGCATCAAAATCGCTGCAGCCAGTGTATACGTAGAACTGAATGTTACTGATATATCATTCTAGAGGTGATTTGACCTGATTGAACCTCGTTTGCGAGACTGGGGTCTGTCACACCGAAATTGTTGGCCCTAGTATCAATTTAAGCTTAGTAGGGTACAAGAAATAACTGACAATCGTAGCTAATGTGGTATACCGTAGCCATATTATATTATAAGGCAATGGCTGTACGGCAACTACGGCCAGTCTCGCTGGTTACATTCGTTGTCACGGATAAGGCTGATAAGTTAGAAAATTAGTTCAAAATGTATAATATTGCTCGGGGAAACTAGAAATATCAGCACCGCATGCTCAGCAGACCATTTGTTAATGGCGGACAAGGCGACCTGTAATAGGTTACATTAGGTGACTGCTTTTTCTGAGATTCGTAGTAAACAACCAACGCACAACTGTGACATCACAAGCAACGTCTGGTTAGGTAAGTACAGTAAGTAGTGAACAACACATAGAATATATATCAATTTATACGAAATTAGATGAAAAAAGGGACTATGTTAGGGTTACCATATTTTGGTGAAGCAAATTCCGGACACTCTTTAGCGCCCACTAGCGGGTTTTAAAATGAGTTGTAACTCATTGACCGTCAATATGACGTCACACTGGAAAAGCATTGTCCATCGACTGTATTGTATACACTATACAAATACAGTGATGGAGTGGAACATAGGTCATGAATTGGGCCTTCTGTAATGTGAGCTCTGGTGATTGCTACTTGCTAGGCCGTGGTTCTCAACCTTTTTGACCTCGCGGCACCCTTTGGAAATGAAAAATTGTTCGCGGCACACCAGCACAGCCGTTCTGAACTTTTTTGGCTTACAGCACCTGCGAACTACCAGAATACTCAACTGATTCGACTTCAGTAATAACGCTGAATAATGTGACCACCTCTGCAGTCAATACAAGATGTTTCTGCGTTAAATTGAACAGTTTTCGCGAAAACAAAACAATTTATTGAATTTTATCACAGACAAAGTCAGTGCGAAATTTGCGCTTGACTTCTAGCGCATATCCTTTCAATGTCTGGACGCACATTTGATAATGCTACTCTCATCTCTTCTTCAACGGCAAGTAATCTCTCCCTTTTTTTGGTTTTTATATTGACTAGAACGGAAAATCCGGTGTCGCACAAATACGACGTGGAAAATTGAAGTAAAATGACAATTGCCTTTATTGCAACAAACAATTGCCTTTATTAACCATTGCATCCACGTAAGCGGTGTCTTACAAAAAGCCTGGAAGTGGGCAGATACGGAATCAAAAATACGGAATATCGGCCTGGTGTAAATGACCATAATAGTCGACAAACACCATGAATAGCACAAACAACAACAACCATCGCATCGAAGAGGTCAAGCACGATCGCCACAAACGAATACAGAGGCGTAGGCTATACAGTACATTTCCACGCAGATCGCGTGAGGATATAGCCATACCTCAATAGTTCTACTGGCAGCCACCTGCAGTTCAATATATTTCCAACAAACCAAGTTAATAACCTCAGCGGCGAGGAAGTTTGTTAACTATTACATTTTGATCAACCTTACTTCTCAATTCTCATATTAATCGCCGGTAGCACAACGATAGTGCTATACAAGCCTAAATTTTAGCGAAAATGCCGCGACGCTACCTAACAGGTCCTAACAATCGCAGTGTGGATTGCTATGTCCCTTTCAAAGGAGTTCATTTCTCGCTGGTGATTGGGGAGACAATAAGGATTAGAATTCAGCCATCAAAGCACGCGAGATGGGTAAAGGTAATTCGCGGCGGATATTGATTACGAGCATATGTCAAATGTGCATACAAACTTCACATCAAGCTCGATTTTACGTTGATGATCGTGTGGATTAGACTAGAATTATTTTGCGCCTAATTTCAAAATTTCGATGAAATCGCTCGCGGCACACTTGCAAGACGTAAACGGCACACCGGTTGAGAACCACTGTGCTAGGGTCTGCAGTAGATTCCTCCACCCACCGGATGAAATCATCTGGAGGGCCGTGTCTGGCCTTTCAGAGTTGTGTTTGGCAGTCCTGCTATACTGTTAGGTCGGTGGGCTATCTCTAGATGTGTTTTAATCAGATCCGAAACAACATTTTTCTCCTCTCCCTTTTCGGCCCAAAAAAGCACTGATCTTGGGCCCACCATAGGATTGTCGATGTAACTTGTTGGACACTTACTATATACATTTGGCTGTTAAATTTTATGTATGAATTCTGCCAATAAGATTGATTCTTCCATATATTAGGCTACTATAAAATGCACCAGCAGGTTGCACATCCGGTTATTTCCAACCCGCTTCTATGGTCGCGACCTCATTTTCCACTTGAAAATGTTCCGTGGCAAAGCTCAACATCATCGCGATCCCCAGATAAAAGCGAACGACACCAAGATTTGGAACCACTGTCTGTGATTGAAGCATCCAATCGGCCTTAACCAGCTCCAGGAATATACCATTAGCTAATAATTGCGATTACAATCAGACTTATTTTAGTAAATTATGGTTATTTATTTTACTTTTGATTGCATTTTTGGAGAGGGTGGTGCCTGCTGCCATACTAATATCATTATACGTTGCATTAACTCGCGCGCGGCGCGAAGAACAGTTTTGAATAGCATAAATCTGCTTGAAAATATAATATTGTTTATGTTGATTTACGAAAAACTTTTGAGCCTGCTTCAAGCCTTCAAAATTCCGGACATTTAGGCATATTTTAGAAATTCCTCCCGGACGCAGATTTTTCACTGAAATTCCGGACATGTCCGGGAAATTCCGGACGTATGGCAACCCTAGACTATGTGCAATGCTAAATGTTTCTGTATGGAAAAAACGGACCCAGATCAAACATTATAACGTGGCCAGTAAATATTATTGGTGTCATGTGTCAGCGGATGAATACCATTTATTTCGAAATCGTTCGAGTGTCGTCTGGCCAGTGGCCATTAGTGAGATTTGAGCAAAGGGTGGAGCGAAGCTTGTTGTGCTTGAAGAAAGTGGACGCGATCGTTGAAGATTCCTAGGAATGCTGAATGGAATACGCATCTTCAAAGGTAATACAGTACTACATAGTATTTGTTACCGTGAATATCTGACTCTGCACACCTGCCCTCGATGACTTAGATTTCATGATTGATATATTTCATTCGCCGCATTCTCTGTTCTATTTTGGGATATTTGTCGACTTATATACTGACCACATACTCCGCTGCGAAGGAGTTGAAACTGTTGGCTTGGTAATGTCATTTTCGGGCCATAGCATAGATATGTTTTCATCCACTGCTGGATTTGTTTGCCACACAAGCCACCTTAAATTAGGAACCTTTTGCTTCAATACAGAGATAAAGTCATGAATCTCTGCTATGTCATGTAAAAGGCGGAGCCGTCATCACACAATGTGCCAGTACCGGTACTTCAAAACATGTTATATTTTTGTTAGCCCATTTGTCTTAGTCTTTATAATGTCATGTCCACTGTCCAGGTTAGGAACTTTGCTTTATATAGCGACTTACGCATGAATTCTTTTTAGTGGAACTGCAAGATACTACTTACACAGAAGGAATGAGAACGAGAAAAAGAAACAATTGGAAGTTTGGCCGGTGGTGGAATTAATTCACGTTTTCTTGAGACCACTCGTGTTACTGCATGTCTTCTAAAGAAGAATTAGACCTCCAGCAGCAATATTTTTCCATCGATAACCACTTCATCGTGATATCATGAATGAATATACAGTTTGTTCCAATGTCGTTTTGGGGATGTGAAGAAAATGTTGCGATATTTTTGCATCGGGTTGCTTTGCGATAGGTATGGATGTACGTGAATTGACAAGCTGGTATGTAATCCTGATTTACAGGGACAGCATGTAGGTAGGTAGGCGGTAAAATGACAGTCTCGATCGCAAATGTACAGGAGAACATGTAGATTAGATATACCGGAGGTGACTGTAACATTACAGTCTGGCGTGTAAAGTGAGATTACCGGACGAGTGTAAGTTAAATTTACATTGACTAACGGTAATGTTAGATTACCACGAAATGTCTGGCTACCGTGCTTCCAAACATTTCGCGGTAAATCGAGGTTTTTATTTTTTACAGTGTAGTTGACCGGAAGATAACTGGACATCGAGTGTTTGCTGGCTACTGACACTATAGATAAGGTAAATGAGTCCCCATTAATTTCTTTTAAAGAAGCTTTAGTAGGAGTGGACAGTCCGACGTTATTTCATGAAACACCGTCCAATTTTGCCTATGGATGCGGTAAGGGGTTGACAAGCTATTCCTTCAGCTGATGCTCTATTCTCGTCAAAATGTCCGCTGCACGACTGTTGTAGATGAATAAAGCTGGCATGGCTGAACTCTGCATTCACATTATCCCGTTGTTGGTAGTACCAGTTCATCGAAAGGTTTGTCAAAGGTATTACAACATGGACTCGTGCTCTTGCTTAGCTTCATCGTTCTTTTCGAATCCCGTAAAACACCTTTTCGTGTCCTTCCTCTCGACAGCTCTTCTAAACTTCTAGAAGATAAAACGCACATTTTGATGATGAGCGCAGAAAGGTTATTTCATTTGTTGCGTTTCAACCTGCTTGAGCGATTCTCCGTCCGATCTGTACAAAACCCAAGCCGCAGTCATTGGAAATATCAGCGGCGTGGTGAGAGCCATCAGCCATCCAAGCGCGTTAGCCCACGCCGGGTACACATACGTTTCGTACTCCAGCGTCTCGTAAAGCGACAGTGAGTAAAATGTGAGTACCTAAAACGCAAGGAAGTTCCAATTGATGTAGCCCGTAAATGCCAATGCTTCTCTTGCTACCAAACATATCGCTGGTCCAACGTATCGCCACGTGTAATGAAACAAATGGCGTGCGATGCCTAATTTGTAATCAACCATGTTTTCAATTAGGTCGCACATGTTACCGGTGCCGTATATCCAGCCGATTGCGATAAATTCCCAAAACGAGAGAAAGAACCTGCACCATCCTGTCGCTCCGTAATTGGTAAAAATCTCCAGCACGTATATACCTCCCTGTTAATACAGATATCTCGTTGATGCACACTTCGTCACTTCGTTTTAAGGAATATCAATGATGCCTCAGCGTTAAAAGATAACAAATCTAATTGTGGGGATAGGTTGCGGCAGTTACGGTCCTGGTCATATGTCATGAATAATATGCCCAATAAATGTAAGAAGCAAACGTTTAAATCGAAGTGGCATAGAATGTCGAAGTATCCACTCCGAGTATTTGGGACACATTTGGTAGGAAGCTTCTCTTACAAAGCACATTTTGAGTCAGCCCAAAAGCTATCAATTAAAATATTATCTTGTTGAGCACCTGGGAGTGGGACCCCAACAGAAAAATTGTTTAATCGTCAGTGACGAAGTGCCAAATTTGATGGCGTCCGTCCTGACTCAATGGTTTTTGACTTGGCTTATGGTCAGATATAATTAGGCCAATTCCAAGTCAGGGAACCAAGGAGAATAGACGCCAAAATATGTAGACACTACGTGCTACCATTGCACATGACTATTTTTGACAAAGCATTCCACTGAAAAAAATTTGACGCTAGGCGCGTTTTGCTTCCAGCACATAGTACTTCCTCTGGGTATTATCCAGATGTCATGTTTGAGATATCTTTCAACATTGATAACTATTTGTTAACTAAAACACTAAAGATTTTGACCTAAAAAAAAACTTAATTTTGACATGATATATGTAAACAACTTTTTTTCCACATTATGTTTCCACTTATCGTCATTTCTGGTCAGAACTGTCTGTCCCCACGAAGGGTATTTATTGTGTTTGCCGACTGCTATGGTCATTTACATCAGGCCGATATTCTTCATTTTTATTCCGTAACTGCCGACTTATAGCACGGCCCACTCCAGGCTGATTGTATGACACCGCTTACGCGAATGAGGTGACGAGGAGGAGACTAGATAAACCTCCAACACTTAGGCATAGGAATTCCGAAGTCGACCTCGGACGGGCTCGAACCCGCAACCCATTGGTGTTACAGCCGCGGATTATACCACTGCGCTATCTCGCCACCATATCCTTACGAAGTAGTTTGTCGCGAAAAAAAAAACTTTTTTGACTTGAAAACTGTCAAATGTTACATGAAAAAGCTATATTTCATGAAATCTGGACCTATGAAGAATTCCAGTAGTTACATCACGCCTTATGGTAGAAATATTCTTGAAAATATTTGTAGTACAACGAAAGATACTAAGTATCTTGCCAAGGATGCAGAAAGAGCGTAGAACAGCCGCAGTTGTTGGCTGGCAACACTGAAGTTGTGGGTACATTGCTCAATTGCTGGTGACAAACCGTGTTGCTTCATTCTGGCAATGTAGTCCACATCACAATTTTTCATCGTGCTCTTCTTGATATAAAAACCAATGCCTATGCAGTCTTGCTTCAGTTAGGATATTGCGGTACGTTGAGCATAACGCTATGTCAACCTACTTGTTTCATTTGACCCTTTATGATTCACAATGTGCATACAATGGGCCGTCTACAACTATAGGCCTATCATATAGACTACAAACAGTAAAGTGTTAAATGATAAGTTCATCCATAGCCTTTATATAGGCTATAGTTCATCGACAGCGCAAACATCCACGATAATAACGCAATGCAGGTTGCAAAAGAATATTGACTTCGTAAACCCTTTTTACAATTTTTTGACCTAACGCTACAATTTTGACGTATTTTGACTTGTCGAAAAAAAAATCGCCCGAGTGATAGTCTTCAAAGGCATCCATCTATGCTTTGAGATTGTTAACACCCTGGTTGTTCTTTTTAATATTTTTTGACATGACGATAAGGGGGCACGATTTTTTTTTTACAATCGCAATCACTGTTTTAGCATATTATGGCGTCATAATAGTGTTAAAGGTGTTGAAATTTATTGCAGTTCTATTTATACTAGGCTTACCATATTTTGGAAATCAAAAAAGAGTACACTTTTTCAGAAATTTTCAACTTGCAAAACCGGAGTAAAATTCTCAAAAACCGGTTAATTTTTCCCACTTTGTGATCGGTTGACTAAAAAAAAAAAAAGTCATCACTTCTGCTCAGAGCTCAAAATAACGTTTTTTACTCCACATTGCCAGGTGGATGACTAAAAAAAAATGTCATCTTTTCACTCAGAGCTAAAATCACCGTTTTTAACTCCGAAACACCCGCCGGAGCTTCACTTCTGTGCTAATATGCGGCACATCGCTCGCAATTTGCTCTAAATCTGACTTAATTTTCAAAAAAGAGGACAAAATCTCAAAAAAGAGGACAAAAGGGCGTCCTCCGAGGACACTTTCAAAAAAGCCAAAAAAGAGGACAAATCTTCTTAAAAGAGGACGTATGGTAAGCCTAATTTATACCACAACATAGAGACAATTTGGTGTTATTTTGACCATGCTTATTTCATTTCACTCAGTAGTAATACTGTTAGTCGACATAAATCTCATTCTCACTGACGTGCGTATGGATTTCTACCATATGTTTGATATTCTGAGATCGAGGCGGCCACATTGGAGAGAGAGAGAAAAAGAGGGAGGGAGGGAGAGAGACGAACGAAACTTTCGTGGCCAAATTAACTTATGATGAAATGTAGCGAATCATTTCACTACTCGAAAGAATCCACTCTCTCTCTCTGCCCGACTCTGATCGAATCATTGCGCCCATCCGTAATCGTTGCGTGGTTCTGAATGCTCATGTTCATGCCCGTCTTAATCATTATACTTACGGGTGTTATCATGGCCATCCCAACCAACATCATCAAAAATCCAGTAACGGCGAACCAAACCTCAGTGGCGTACGTAAAGCGAAACCACTTTGGGAGTAAGTCTTTCATACAGCACACGAAAGCTTCATGATGCACAAACTGTAACAATGAGACATTACATTAGGCCCACCATTTTTTCCAACAACTCGTCGCTTGCGCACCAAACTGTCGAAACCGATTAGCAGCATCGTGGTGAAAAATAACGGACACCAGAATTGGTGTCCTGGTAGCAGTGACATGGCGGTCGGATAAACGACGTATACGGGTCCGGGTCCCTTCTCTGCGATGTCTTCGATTGTCACGTCCTGAGAGAAAGATCTTGTTCAGTCGTGCGGGATGCTCAAAACATGGATCTGCCATCAGGAACAATCGGACTTAGTGCCCAACTGGACTAAATACACGGCCGTACTAAACACATGGTCGTAACTGCCGCACCCAAACCCCCCAAAATTATCAGTGATGACAGTTTTTAATCAACACCATGGAGATAACGTAAATGCGGGTGTCGAATCAAAGTGTTGATATTTCTTTTTTAGTCAACATACGAAGATTTCCCTAAATATATCAAAATCTGCTGTTTTCAACTTCGGTCAACTAACTTTTTATGTTTTGGTAAAAGTGTCCTTCTTGATAGGAGCAATGTTTGCTCTAATTTTTGACGAGTCTGCGCCCACACACCAACTCACTGCGCAGACCCTTGGACAACAGTGCGTAACGTCTAGAGAAAAAGATCATCACTTTAGATTTTTCTTTGTGCGCAACTTAGATTTTCTGTACGCAGATACCGTGTCAGCACTGTGCATTTGCGCAGCTTAGAGGGAAGATTGATGGGGAGCCCATTCCCAACGTTTTTTTGGAGGGGGGCTGACGAAGTGCTGTTTTGGTCCTGACTAAATAGAGCGAAATTTCAATTACATTTATGAAATGTTTCTATGCTCTAATTTTAATTCCAATCTAATCACTGATTTTCCTGAAAGTGCTACAGGAGAACTGTAAGGTGTGGTGAATCGAGCCACGCTAATGAGAATGAATTCTGATTTGATATGAAGTGAAATTGATTTTTGTCGTATATATCTTTCGAATGCGCAATTGAATTTCTAAGATCTTGCGCATTCGCTAATTTTAATTTTAGTCTTATTTATAGGAAAAATGATTTCAGTCTCAGGAAACAGCGAGCAGACGGTTGAATTGCGTACAGAGATAGTGTGCAAGGACTACTGCAGTAAGCGAATAGAATCTAAACTGAGCAGGTTTATGGACTATACATGAATGTCGACGGATAACGTGGGTATAGTTGATTACAGGTAGAAATATGTCGAAAAGTATGGTGCAATATGGTAATACTGTATTATAACCGTAGGGACAGTTTTGACGGCTAACGACACCCAAAATCCGTAGGATCAGGTCTGGTTTCGGTTATAATCTAATCGTATCTAGGTTGTTCCAAGCGAGGAAGTCTCTTTTGGTTTGCAGATTTTTGGTAAACTGATTCATTCAACTTTAATCGAAACGTATTGCTTAGTCATCTATTTATTCATAAGATGTATATCGTATACATACATGATTTTTATAAGAGCAATATAAAAAACTCATCTCAATATAGTTGTATAGCAATTGATCGTTACGAACACATAACATTTGACATCTGTAGGATGCCAGGGAACTCAGTTTACAATATTTTGGAACCGGGAAAAAGTTACACTTTTTGAAAATTTTCAAACACAGAATATTGGAGGAAAATCTTGAAAAAATGATGAATTTTCCCCACTTCGTGGTCGGTTGATTAAAAAAAGCTCAAATTTCCAGCTCAACTCCAGAAATACAGTTTTTCTTCAACAGTTTACGACGGCTGACTAAAATAAAGTCGCCACTTTCGTTCGAACCACGGATTTCCTATTTAGCGTCATTCATGCCCATTTTCACTCGAATCTATATACAATATTTTGGCTCTAAGAGCTGTAAAGGAGGACGAATTGCCAAAAAGGAGGACATTTAGGCGTCCTCGGAGGACATTTTCAAAAGTCTGAAAAATGAGGACAAATCCTCCTAAAGGAGGACGTATGGTACCCTACAGGGAACGAACTTGTTATATATTGTTGAAAATGATGATTTTCATGTTACATGAGACATTGTTAAACTGTTGCATATATTGTACATATTGTATATTCGTTGTATACTGTACTAGTGTTTGGAATATTCTGGAACTTTGTTAGATAACCGCTGGTCTCCCTGTAGGAGTTTGAATGACTCATATTGAAAGTGTGCTGGTTTCTCGTGTAGGCTCTAGTGAATGTTTTGATACTTGGGTATAATTGGTTTGATTCTGGGTTACCTCGTGGTAGTACGATACGTCGCTCGCTGTATGAACAGGTCCGCTGTAATATACTCTGCTGTGTGTGTTGGACTGATGTCTGTCAAGTGTAAGAAATAGGGAATCTCAAGCCGTAGGTAGAACGGAGTAGATCCTGAATTCCATCATATATGAGGTACGTTAAACGTTAAATAGAAAATAGTAACAAACCGTTTCTAGTGCCAAATGGCCCAGCACACTGAAGCACGCAAATCCCGCTATAAAACTCGTAGCCGCATTCAAAAACAGCAAAATGATGAGGTCCCTGGGAAATTGTGTTTCCGTTTTGTATAGTGGTTTTTATAGGAGTCTGAAGTAGGTGTTGCAAATGACTTTACCTCAAATAGTTATGATTGTAGGCGTTGAACTTGCTGAGAGTGGGTAGAGCGCCGCTACATAGTCCAAAGGAAATAGTACTTGAGCAGTTGCCTCCTTCCAGACCTGTTATGATCATAATTTCAACGTTTCGATATAAAATAAAAACCGTTTTACGATTTAATCAACCTTGGTCCATATAAAACAGCGAACCGAGCTTTTCGGCCAAGGGCCATGCATGATATTTACGAACCACGCATGTCACTCGAATGTTGATGAGCTTTTTAGTCGTCCGCTAATAGCAAACGGTGCAAACAATACTTTTATTACTATATACATCAAAATCCATAACAATCATGTCCTGAAGACTGAGGGTGGGTTTCAAAAAGTTGTCTTAATTTAGACCTGGCTTAAGGCCAGTGAATGACTTGGCCGAGACGCCAGGCGACGGCGGTCTTAATTCGGTTTCAAATGTCAATTTGGCGCCGCGCTCGGCCAAGTCCGTTAGTTGCGAGTAATTACTGTCTACTTCGTCGCTGTAGCGAGTTCAACACGGAACCGAGGCCAGATTGTTATTGTTTTGAGTTGCTCGTGGATGAATGAAAGGAGATCAGTGCAGGATTATGGAATTGCTGGAGTTGTTGGAATTTACTGACGATGATGATGAACAGTACAGACTGCCAAGAAAGTATCTCGCAGATGTTCAGAACCCCTTCGAAAGGTATTCGAACAACGAGTTCAGACTGCGATTCCGGTTTTCAAAAGACGCAACTCACTATCTTTTTGGGCTGTTGAAAGATGATGAAGAATTGACCTGCAGAGATCATGCTCTTCCGCCAATACTACAACTAACTTGCGCCTTACGGTTTTTCGCGGATGGCCATTTTCAACAGACTGATGGTGACCTAGCTGGTATAAGCAAAGTAACTGCTCACAGAAGCATTCACAAAATTACCCGTGCCATATGCCGCAAGACGCTCCTGTTTTTGAATTTTCCTACTGACCTCGCCAAAGTAAAGCATGAATTTTATGACATTGCAGGCTTCCCAAACGTTGTTGGAGCAATCGATTGTACTCATCTACCCATAATATCCCCTGGCGGTGATAATGCAGAGGTGTTCCGGAACAGAAAAGGTTATTTTTCATTGAACGTTCAAATGATATGTGATGCACAGCGAGTCGTAACAAACATTGTCACACGTTGGTATGGATCTTGTCACGATTCAAGAATCTTTGACAATTCGGTGATCCGTGATCGATTCGAAGATAATCAAATCGATGGATATTTGTTTGGGGATAATGGATATCCACTGAGGAGCTACTTACTTACACCACTATTATCACCAAGAACATCGGCCGAAAAAAAGTATAATCACGCTCATATTGTAACCCGCTCTCGCATAGAGCAGTGCTTTGGCATGCTGAAAAAAAGATTTTTCGCCTTAGCTATACCGATGAGGACCAAGCTCAGCAATTCCACGAATATCGTCGTGGCCATAACCTGCCTTCATAATCTGGCAATTCGGACACGACAGATGACTGATGAAACGGAAGTTGATGATGTATTCGAACCAGATGCTTCAGACCACCCTCATGTCGCATCGACTCCTTCTGGACAATCCGAGCGACAAAGCATAATTTTGAGATACTTTTCAAACTAATCCATGAATATTCTTTTTCTACACATTCCATTTCAATTACAAAGAAACAAACATGAGCTTTATTGCGTGTGTCATGTAAAAATGAAAATTCGCATAGCGGCTGATAGTAAGTTTAACACAGTATAGCAGGATAGCATAAAACAGTATAGCAGGATAGCATAAGCGCCTAAGCGGTGTAGAAAAACGGTGGAAGCAATTTTATAAATTGCAATACAGGATAGCATGAGCAGTGTGGAAAACCTCGGCAAGAAAAGAATGGCGTGTCAACGAAATTGAACGAAGTATACAGAAAATTGGTTCAGACACTGGATTCAGTGAGCAAAAATTCACTGATACTTTTTGTCCAGCATCTCGGACTTTTTTTTATAATGATTCACTTTGAGATCATGCTCAATTTGTCTCATTCTCGTCTCCGTAACTCTCATTTCCAAATCCTTTTCCAGGAGTCTTTTTTTAGCCTTGCTCTCCTTCAATTTAGCGTTTAGCACATCCAACCTCATTTCTTCATAGGTGGCCTTAGGCTTAGAGCGAGCTGTTTGGAAAGATGAAAATGATAAATACCATGAGTTTTAAAAAAATGTTGATATTTATATTGCTGCAATATGTCCGAAATTCCGCAGTTGATTGCAGGGGTCGGCAACCTCTGGTCCGTAGACTAGCACTTTTCAAGTCCGTTCCTGGTCTGCGAAAAGTTATTTTATCATGCTTTGGCAAGTAAAGCGGGTTTTCATAATTATAGTGGTCGTTGCGCCTCATGCTTTTTACAATCGCTCTTCAAATTTTTCCAGAGTTTTTTCAACTTGTCCTCATTTCTCTCCACTTGTGCAATTCCTGATGAATTGAATTCACTGACAAGTTTGCGCCAGGCCGCTTCTTTATTCTTTCTAAAATCCTTATCGCTCTGTCCACTAGTTTTGCTGGTAATCAAAACGGGGTGATTTCCAATCAAGTCGATGAATCCATTTTTTTCAGCTGTGCTGAAATTCGGAGCGCGTGCAGTGCCAGCCATTGCTTGTTGAGGATAATAAATTTTGAGTGGTGATAGCCAAAGAGTCAACTAGACCAAATTGAGTATGAGCACAATGCTGGTAAAAACAATACCTACGTCATCAGCAATATTTAATAAAGTCAAAAATATACATATTGATGAAAGTTCCATATAGTCAGCACTATTGCTGAAAGTAACAGCGGTTGAACATATTTACGACAACGCTCATATGGGTGGGACGAAAATGGAAATCAAGATAAAAAACCATGCAATCTGGCAAAATTGCGTGCAACGTTGATTAGGCCATACTGTACCAAATACGTACGATACATATTTTCATTTTTCTAATGACGCGTCATGCGTTCACTTTTTGGCTATGACCCCAGCAAAGGCAAACTGTCAAAACACCGACATGCTTAAGAGGTAACCAAGAAATTCTGAAGAGTCAGAAAACTGCAATGACAAGGTGACAGCAAGATGCAGACAAGACGTCACAACCTAATCTCGGTGCTTCTTCGATACATGTGCCATATTAATCGATGTTCCCCATGACCACTCATCAGCATCATTACCTCAACGGATTCGCATCGCTGACTATTGTTTACCCACATAGGCAGGGGAGATAGCGTAGTGGTAACGATAAGCGTCCACCAATCTGACATCCCCTCTCTCGTAACCAGAGTCATATCATATTCGTAACTGAATCGATTGGGGCCAGCGATCGCGGGTTATAGTGGTCATGGGGAACATTGCTTGATACTATATGGTGCGGGTATGGAAGAAGTGCTGATGTGTCCTGTGTGCCTCAGGGCTCTGGCTATCCATTTGACCTGAAATCCGTTCAGTATACGAACACCCCTGCAGCATTCCCCTGTAAATCCCACTATATAACGGTATGACATCAACTTGTCACGTTTGTGATAAAAACATTGTTCCAAACTGCCTGAAAGCAATATACAATGATCTAATCTGATTTGCCAAGCTATACATCAGAAAAACGGCCAGTATCCTTCAACAACCAGCACAACAGTTACCAGCACTGGTGACTTCAGCCTACCCCCTAGCTGGCTTGGCGCACTAAGCGCACGCTGGAGGGGAAATCCCCTCAAGTCACACTTTTGAAACCGACTTCAGCCTGAGGGGTGTAGCTTAAGCCCGACGACGGGATTAAGTTGACTATTTGAAACCCACCCTCAGTGTGCATTCATGTCCTAGTCGCACCACGTATATTTTCAAAGTTCATGAATGGATGGGTACCGCTGGGCTCATTTGGCGCTTGGACATATGAATATGGAAGACTTCGGCAAACATGCGGCTATAATTTTAAAGAATTGTCAGTAAAACTACCTATCGAAAACCTTTTCCAAGAAGTTCGTCAACTGGAGGTGGGCCAGTTTTGGCCCGTTCGACGCGTCGTGATGCATATAACTTTTTTGCTTTTCGTTTCAAATTTTTCAATACATTCTGGATTTGGCCAGTTGTACGGCTGCACGCGCAGGACCAGTATTCATAGCTGCATATTTCTTACTGATTACATCTCAGGCCGCATCTTCTTGCTTTGCCGTCAGTCTTTTTGTCTTCTTTGGTTTCAATATATTCTTCTATCAATTCAAATATTCTAAACTTTTCCTGTCTGTTGCAATTTTCCGTCAACATTATGATAGGCGTCGTAGCAGTGACATACACGACCTTTTTTTTTAAAATATAATCGATGTTTTCAACAGTTATTCTGTAACGCTGGTGCCTATTCATTACTTTGCTCGTCCATCCGATCCCTTTCCATACTGAGAAGTAAGCCGCGATCCATACTATGACCAGGCAAAGAAACAAATCTGGTTTGATTGTACCATAATCTTCCATACTTTCGCTCCTCCCGAGTATATGATTACTATGTAGTAAAGACCAAAACAAAACATTGGAAGAATAAAAAATATGGAAAGTCCATCTATTTGGGATGGTTCGAACATTATACGTACGTCCGAGTTCTGTGTGAGAAGCTCGATCTTTCAAAAGCTCGCGTTCGCATAATAACCTTGTAAGATTCTGCACTATGGAATTTTTTCATGACAAAACATATCAGTATTTGCTTGATAATTTTCCTCAAAGTTATTTGAAAGTTATCAATTATTTTATCTCGCGTTGGAGTAGTTGCCGAAAGATAAGAAATTTAAAATAGGCCTACATTCAAATGGAAGTTTCGGAAATCTACGTAACAATCAGAAATGTGGAGGGCTATGTTTGTAATTGGAATTGGTTGTATCGTGTGTCCTATACATGGTGTAATCCAGTGGTTCTCAACCGGGGATCCGCGAAGCAATTTCAGGGGGTCCGCGAAACCTCCAAATTTGCAAAATGTGTAATAATTTAATTTCTATTTTTTGAAAATAGAGAAATCACGAAGCAGTTTCACTTCATAACTATTAAAACATGAGGACCTACGTAAACAGAATGACCGTCTGAGATGAAATATTCTACTGTGCAAACTTATTTTGCTCGTCAATTTGCCAACAGCTTACTGATATTGATGATTTGAAAGGTTTTGTTGTGGTCTAGGAATAGATTTGCTTGCAAAAACATTCATTTCCCCTGTGATATACGTAACCGCTATTCCAGAATAGCTTTAAGATGAGCTGCTACATAGAAATGACTAGCCTGGATGCTTAATTGGTGTCATATAAATTGCGATCAGAACCAAAGGTGTCGTCGCAAGCGTTCTGCACTATTATATATTTGCCGCCACACCGTATCTTTATAGAAACTGATCTATTTTCAGCACTCGCTCACGTGAAATTGACGTCGCGACAGTGAATTCTTAGAAATGCAGCCATATAATTGGCTTTGCAATCATAAACGTCTTCCCAATTTCTACATAAATATAGTATGATATTAATTTCAAGAAAGGTCATTTTGTTGCTGTTTATCAGTTGCACAAGACAGATGTGGTTGCACGGTAATCGAGCTTAATTTGAACTAAAAGTTTGGGGGTCCGCGGGGGTGCGTGACGGTCCGAAGGGGTCCGCGAAGTCAAAAATGTTACAATACAGCAGCCGCTTACAGATACCCGTTTTATATAATTTAGAGCTCGGCAAGCCGGTCAAAATGGCCGTAAAGTTACCTTTGACCAAATGGAAAGTGTGACGTAGACTGATTTCACTGAGCCGTGAGATTTGCTTGTGTCCACAGCCCACATCATATAGGACACTATGATTGTATATATAACTTCGAAAGATGTTTATTTCCAGATAATGTGTCTGTATAGCCATAGCTGCTTACAAAATTAATCAAATATAGTGATATTGCTGATCAATTGGAATTATTTTGAAGGGTTTTTGACTCCCCTCAATAATCCTGAGCTAGAATATTTGTCATATTAAAGAAAAAAAACGAAAAAACGAAATTATATATAAGCAGTTTATGGAGATTATAATCGACATGCATTTTTGGATTTTAAAGGTGGTTCTAAGCCAGGGGCACTGCACTCTAAAAATTGCGTGGTCTGAAATTGAGGGGCAACACGAAGTAAAAAATTTGGCGGCAGCCGTTTTCTTCAGAACGCCACCGTAATAGAGCTGTAATTTATTGAAATTTCCACAGCAACTTCACGCTCCAGCAGTCACGCAGAGATCGAATTTTATGTAGTTATCAGCCGATGCTATGAAGGAAATATGTCGTACATGCCCTGTGTTCAAAAGAAATAGAATACACTAGGCCCGATTTTGACATTGATCTGCTGACTGAACCTATTCCGTTGAACGAACTATATAAAACACCTGGCGTGGAAAAGTACACTGTACAACTTTTAGGAGTGAAAGTGAGAGCACTCTGAATATTAAAGTGGCTTTTCAAGGCTTTTTGGTCAATATGATTACCTAAATATATTTGTATATTTGAGAGTTAAAAATTAAATCGTCAGAATATTTCTTCATCGTATCATAAAAGATGATACTGTTTAGTGTTGTGACCCACAACCTTACATGACGTGATATATTATGAATTGCTTTGTTTGGACATTCATGTCGAAGTTAATCGACCAGATGGTAGGAGCTCGTACCCGATGGTTGTTATAACAATATAGCACATACAATTATCATAGCGTTCATTAGTCGAGTAGTGCTTGAGGGCGATTCACACGAATTCCCAACATGGAAAGACCGACTGGACTTCGAACTCTCTCCCCTTGTTTTACTACCGTCCCTAAAATATGGGGGGGGTGCGAGACCCAGGCAATTTTCGAAAGGAGGCGCTGCAGCAAAAAAGGTTAAGAACCGCTGGGCAGCCGATATACAATATATACTTGAAATATTCTTCCACTGAAGACCGGTAAACAATCGACGCGTTCATATATCCTGAACGGGAAGACATCAGCATCTGTATCAAATCACAGAAGACATCGTTGTCATAGGACGTGAAATGTACATAATGTCACGAATATACCATGGATTTGTTTCCCACAACCGATACGCAACCTCCAGTATTCCAAGTGTTGTTGCATGACATCCAAACTGCTTCGTAAGTGAATGAAGCCCACATCCAGCGCACCACCCAAGACATGAGAACCCCCAGAACCGTGAACCAGTACGCCATGATAAACAGAGCGGTACAGCCGAGACCTGCATAGAACCAGTAGCGTATTAATCATCGATAATGCAAATATATAATTCTACATATCGGATGCATGCATCGGTATGGTCGAAGTCAGTGGTTCCTAACGTGGGCGACATCGCCCCCTAGAGGGCGATTTGGCGGTCTAGGGGGGCGAAAATAACGAAAGGGGCTATTAGGAGACGATGGCGCGTTAAAATGACTATTGGGGTCTAGTCGAAGAAATGACCTTTTTTTAGTCAACACACGAAAATTTAGCTTAAAAAATGTAATTTCGAGGTCGAGCCGAAAAGTTGACCCTATTTAGTCAACTCGCCGCGGTGGTTACAGTTTATTGCCCATTTTCGGTTCCCAATATTTGGGGGCGATCTTCGGTGTGGAGCTTGAAAAGGGGGCGATGAGTCGAAAAAGGTTGGGAACCACTGGTCTAAGTACATATCCTCGCGGAAACTGGAAAAAATCATCTTAATCAACGCACAGATGGCTTGATGTAATGCGAGGTTCTTTGTTGATTGTGGTGGGGTAGGGTTGTTCAAAACTAACTTTTCCCCCGGATTCCGGGACTCACTGAATAAATTGTTAGGTTACCTAAAAATCGCCAAACACATCACATAAGGTTACCTAAAAATCGCCGAACACATAAGTTGGATCGATTCCAATTAGTAGATGTGAACGCACTGATTTTGTGTTAAAAACGTTTTTTTTTTAATTACTGTCAAACCCATGAAATTGTCGAGTTGTCTACAAATACGACGTAAAACATATTTCACCCGATTCCAGCTCATAGAAGTGAAGATATTTGAGCTTTTCCCTAATAATTTTGGGTTTACCCACCGTCCAGACTGTTTCTGTAAATCTACAATTTTCAACTGCGATAACTTCGATTCTACCAATTGGAAGTGAGAAAAAAATTGTAAAGCATCATTTTTGTGCAAAACTCATCAATTTCATGGGGTTGACAGATTTTTTTATAAATTTATTTGACCAATGTGAAAATTTTTCCTCTGCATTCATTCACATGTACTAACTAGAATCCAGCCAATCTTATATGTTAGGCTTACCATACGTCCTCTTTTAAGAGGATTTGTCCTCTTTTTTGACTTTTTTGAAAGTGTCCTCGGAGGACGCCCTTTTGTCCTCTTTTTTGAGATTTTGTCCTCTTTTTTGAAAATTTAGGTCAGATATAGAGGAAATTGCGAGTGATATGCCGCAAATTAGCGCAGAAGTGAAGCTCCGGCGGGTATTTCGGAGGAAAAGCGGTGATTTCAGCTCTGAGCGAAATGAAGACCTTCTTTTTTTTTTTTTTTTTTAGTCATCCACCTGGCAATGTAGAGTAAAAAACGTTATTTTGAGATCTGAGCGGAAGTGAAGACCTTTTTTTTTTTTTTTTTGTCAACCGACCGCAAAGTGGGAAAAATTCACCGGTTTTTGAGAATTCTACTCCGCTTTTGTATCTTGCAAATTTCTGAAAAAGTGTCCTCTTTTTGCATTTTCAAAATATGGTAAGCCTATTATATGTATTCAAATCGAATCGCATGATCGCATTGATACTGTCAGTAATTCAACTTACCTTGAAAGAGCGGAATTATCCCCCAAATCCTAACGACGCTCTTTCCACTGTGCTGTCCTAAAGCTGCTTCTATCGATGCCAAGGGAGTACAACCAACAGCACCATAATCAGGTATGCGAATATGAAGGCACCTAAACAGAAATGAGTAATAATAGGACGAAATGGCTTTCAAACGGTTCTCTCCTGGTGTGGGGTCGTACTATATTGGTGCCATAATTTTGATGTTTGGGATGTCAAACTTACTGCCAGCGTGGCGAGATAGCGACTGCAACACCCGTGGGTTGCGGGTTCGAGTCCGACCGAGGTCGACTTCAGAATTCCTATGTAAGTGTTGGGGGTTTATCTAGGCTCCTCGCCATCTCATCTGCGTAAGCGGTGTCTTATAAAAGCGTCGAAGTGAGCGTGTTACAGGTCGGTAAATACAGAATCAAAAATAAAGTATATCGGCCTGGCGTAAAATGATCAATGTAGGTGAAACACTATGGACACATAAAAAAAACATAGTCTACTGCTTGCAGGAACCGGACGGGACCTCGATGTCATGCCGAGTAAATGAGAATATCCTCGAGGTATTAAGCACATTGCGATCAAAGGCTAATATTGTTTCAGAAAATGATTTCGATCGAATAATTCCTCAACGAAGCAAATGTCGAACATGATCACACGTCGGGCTTGGAACTTGACACAATGATCGTGCACTCGAATCTGAATCGATCTGAGATTCGAGCTCTGAAATTGTGCGGTTCTTGCCACTAGGAGTTAATTGAACAACGAGAATTATAGCGTCCATACTACTTAGTACTTACCACCGTGGAAAGCTTAATAGTTCAATTGGTCGCATAGCACCATGAAAACGAAACATGTAGTAAACGCACATTAGTGAAAATTGTAAGTCAGGATCAAGCAATGAAATGGGTCTGGTCAAAAATACCAAATCTTCTTTAATGTCGCGTGGAACTGGGATTAAATTCTTTGTGGCCGCATATTAGAATTTGCGCATAATTTATATTTCTGTGACGTCATAATAAATGATACTCAAATACTGCACTCTAATTGAGCCTTAACCCTTACGAGGTGGGCGTATCATATATGATATGGCCATGTCTCCGACACCGATTTCTCCATGTTGACACGCCCTAGACGTCGGGTACTACGTTTTTTGAAAAGCTGAGACTTTTCCGATGTATTCGGTACCTTACTCAAAAATTTTAGTTCATAAAAATAAACAAAAAATTAAAAATAAAATAAAATATGGTTATCACTTAAAACTTCCGGATATTTTCCGAGTGGGACATATTGTCGGAAAATCTGCCAGAACATCAGAAGTCGACACGTACGGTTTTCTGTGTAAATTTTCACCGTTTCAAACATCAAAACGTTTTCTGGGGAGTTTTTTGAGTGGGATTTGTAAATTTTGGTCACGCTTCAGTGATTTTCAAGATCTAGGTCAAGTTCAAGTGCAAATTCAGTCGGCATATGAGTCATAAACAGGTTTACTGTGCCTGCAACTGGTTGGATATGACAAAGAAAGCATATCGCGTTGTTTTATGCCATAAACCGGACTGTAGGGGTCGATTGAGTCTTGATCATGAACTTGACCTCGATGACCACTCACTGACCACGCCCATTTGTAAATTTTATGTGTATTTTCCATTTTTCGATATCTGACGAACCGCGCGGTTTACAACCATGGTTGACGGCTTGTTTGAAACCAGGCAACAGTGGCTACGCACTGAAGCATCACATTCCACTCTCTGACACCATCCTGAGGGTCAGCCTTGAAAATTGAGAGAGAGAGAGATTTTTTTGGGGGAAAGCTTGTTTATTTAAACTTATTAAAAAACCTCAGACATGTCATGGGGTGTCGATCAAGGGTGGAATCGGTAGAGGGCTATACTCCGCCCACTTTTAAACTGGAACGGCCCAGATTCAAGACCTGGTGGGGTCACGGTGAGAATTTGAAAAGTGAAGGTCAATTCTGCAAAATATGGCCCCACCTCGTAAGGGTTAAATCAGACTCGAATCGCTCAGGTACTCGATTTTGCCAAGCTCTAAATAATGCAGTCGCTCTCAACCTTTTTGTTATAGCGGACCCCCAAAGATTTAGTTCAAATTTGGCTACCGTCAGTTGTCCTGTCCAAATATCAGCTGTAGGCTGGTGATAAACGGCAACAAGGTGACTATGACCATTCTTGAACATATAATAAAATAGCCGACTATTTATGTTGAAATTGGAATAACTTTTATTATTTCAAAGCGAATTCTGTAGCTAAATTTCTTGAAATATGCGGCCGTCTCTTGAAAATACGAGCCGTCCATTTGATATGAACCAGTGCCGAAATTCCATTTCCACAAAAAATAGGTGGTGGCGAATGTAATAACATGCAACGCTTCCGACAATACTTTTGGGTATGATCGCAACATTATATATGACATTAAAATTTAGAGCTGATTTTTGGTGAACATATAACTTCCACCAATAGTCATTTCAATCTAGCAGCTGATCTTATTGTTATTCTGTCTTAGTGGTTATGCGTAACACAGGAGAAAATGGATTTTTGCGAACAAATTTTATCGTAAACCCCAACTAAACATCTCTAAATTGTACTAGTAGCCTATTTGGCAATTAGGAGATTAAAATGAGTTTGCACGGTAGAAAATTTAATCTCAGGCTGTATATGTGAGTCGTGAAATTCTACCAGGTATGAAGCGAAACTGTCTCGTGTTTTCTCTAATTAAAAAAAAATACAAATTAGGTTGTCAACCATTTTGCAAATTTGGAGGTCTCGCGGACGCCCGGCTGAGAACTACTGCTCTAGTCGTAAATAGCACAGATTAAAACGGTCTGTCGGCAACATTGAACCTTCACTCTAGTCACCAAACTCACCGTTAGTAACTGGGTGGTGACTTTGACACCATAATCCAAGATGAAAAAGTGCGCATTACCTAGTTTTGAGCAGAAATCAATCTAAAGCTAGATTTTCAGAGGCGTAAACGCAAAGGCGAATGCACATTGGCCTATATATACAACATATTATAACTACACAATACATATATCTGTTATCGCACAACTACATAACATCTGTCTCAATAGATCGCAGACTGGCAAAGTGATTTGGCGTCATTCGAACTATGACACGTGTCTTTAAAAGTATATCAGTTGTGGTAAGTCAAACATTTCATGAGTAGGTTCAGTACGTCGGTTTCACAGCCCGTTTTATGCCGTGAACGAAAATTGCATAAGTATATATTAAACGTTTTAATCCAAATGGTGCTTGACAAACTCGAATCAGGACAAAAGAAGTACGAGGGTACTGAGCACATGAGAACATGGAAAGGCCTGCACGAAGCCATGACATGACACTACTTTGAAGTTTAAACTAAACCATAAATTAAACCTTCCATGACATGCCGCCCCATGTCTTGCTACTTGCCTTTTTTATACTATCTTCTTTACTTTTCATTCAGTGTGCATGCCTCCTCTTAACATTGCCTAGGCCAAGGTGGGTGTCTGATTCAATAGACTACATCAATTCGCTTCGACACCTTCCTATCTTATCTTTGTATCGCATTTTTGTGGTGTATTGAACTGATAAAATTGCTAATAAACCAATGATGATGATGATGAATCAGTCACGACTCTCTCCTCCGCGAACTATCCGAAAGAGAAGCACCGATTTATTGGCTCTAAATTGAAACACTCACATCAGGAAATGCTGGTTACTGCTGGTTACTGGTATACTGATTTCTTATTGCACTCTCGTCGTATTGTTCAAACAAAATCAAGAACATATCACAGTCGCTGATAATTCAGGTGAAATATTCGATTGACACCCCACGAACGTGCTGAAGAACAATGGTATTGATTTTGAAATCATTCGACTGATCCGGACCGCGACCCAAATTAAGTTTGTCATCCTTGCTTTATCAACATTTCACAACACAAGGCTATATACTTAATTTGCGTTGACTATATATCTATCCCCCGCTCTGCACCACCGAGCAGGGTAATTGTGGCTTTACATAGCGATTTAATATATCACTACCCGGTAAAGGCACGACTCGATATATGCTCGAATGCACAAATACAAATTCATTGATATTATGAGGTTTGGATTTGCGGCTAAAGTCGTAACGTCCAGACTTGCACAATCCACTGGAATTTCAAATGCGCAGCAACTAGCACTAGAACCACTCATGTTTCAGTTACAGTTGTTAGAACCACGAATAAATACATGGTTATAGTTTTTATTAGTCTGCTACTATCCCTCAACCGACATTTCTTCGGAAGCCAGTTTATTGTGCCTCAAGATGGGTATGAACGACATCAACATCAGTTTGTTAAAAATTTAATTATTTCAAACACCACAAGACTGCGTTACAATGAAAAAATAGGCGGGTTTCGAAACGATTTATTGAAATAGTCTTTGAAATCGGACACCCATCTGCATGGACTATTCATGACGGATTTCGATTAGCCTACTTATGAAGCCTACGGCCGCATTCCAGGGCATCGTCGTAATGAACTAACTGGACAACAAATATCCATGTTAAACTGTCCATGTACATTTCCGGTGCACCCCGGACTAATATACGTTTTAATATCAGCTATACGTACCGAAATCGCGAGTGGTACTGGTCACGTTATGAGCAGTAGAAATATAGTTAAAGCCCCGCCGTTTGCGAAGCGTAGCGCGAAGAAAATGTCAAGGTTGGTTAAAAGCTATCGAGTCAGTTCGTTAATTAAATGTGCATGTGCCTTTCGTAAAGTAATTGAATTAGGCTACGTGCCGACAGCCGCACCAATTCCCTTCTACGGCCGCAGGTTGGCCACCCGTGACTTAGCTAATAAAACCTCAGTTTGATGACTTATGTACCAGTGGGTAGTTTGAATGTATGGTGGCTTTTATGATTCATTGGAGGTTACAATTTGGTAACCGCAATCTGCATTATACTGCAATTTACAATATATGCTGTTCGAACCTTTATCCTAATCATAAATTCACGGTAACTACAACACTATCGATTCAGTAGACCACATTTATCTCTCACCCACAATCTATACTGATAAAGAACTGTCCTGCTGTCGTAATATTCAGAACCTTTCAACAGAAATATCAAACAGACTTATAGATAGATCTTTAATGAAAAATGTAGCCCTAGGTGGACGTCGAAGGAAATGCCGTAGAATTAATTTTCCTTTCCTGCATATGGTATCGATTCATTTCTCACCTCCTCCATTTTTGTAACACACGTACGGAAATCTCCATATGTTGCTGAAACCGACCATCAATCCGACCATGTTCAGGACGTAGTCAAACCTTGTCTTTTGAATGTGACATAGTTTTCGCCCATATTGATTAGCGTCTGTACTTCTAATGCGTTAGAATAATACTCCTGCAAGCACTGGCGTAGCCAGCGAGGGGCGAAAGGGGCGATCGCCCCCCCAAAAATTTTTGGAAAATTTTTCGTAAAATCAATAAATATGACATTATTTTAGGGCAGATGAATGCAACCTAAAAAATTTCTTCGCGCTTCGCGCGATTTAATGTCCATGATCATAACTGTCTTGATTTTATTATCGGTGTCCCGAAAAAAATCTTCCGCAAATACCCACAATTGATTTTAGCTGCATTCCTAATTATGAGAATACAACAGTACCAGTAGATACACGAGAGTAACTCAAGGTCGTTGGGATGATTGAGTTTAGGGTTGTCAGTTCAGTATGGGGATTGGGGACTGTTAGCTCCGACAATTCCCGTTACGGGACACACGAAGACATATAAAGTAGGTTATTACATGCGACTCCGCAAAGTGCGCTCCCAAAATGATTGACGGCCATAAAACCGACGCATGTATTCGATATAGATTTTCGGGTACTTAAATGGCTGGCGCCTAATGATCCTGTCCCTGCAATCTGACTTCTCCGACATGAATGCGACTGGCACAGGAAAATATCGCCACCCCCCTTTAAAAAGTGCTAATTTGAAATCGCACGAGTCTGATCAAAGGAGTTTTGTAATTTGGTCTGGTATATATATCAGCAATTCCAATCTCTAAACTAGCATCAATCTTTACCAGAGGTCACTAAATAACCGTGCTTCAACGAAGTAATTATTAAGAATGGAATCCACTTGCTCATATACACGCACCAATATTATTGATCAAATACTTTCATTTATTCAAAAACATGTACGCTCCGCGCGACTAGGTCCGAAATGCACACTGCTTTTCAACTGGAAGCAACTGTAAACTTCCATAGCGTATGTGTGTGCGTGCGTCTAAGAATCGTCTGAATAAATGGTAGTGATCAAATTGTCCATGGCAGGATGTACGGTTCTGCGAGGTGTTCCCACGGGAGAGCTTCCCTAAACTCATAAAAATCCACCCCCCCCCCGCAATAAAAAATGTAATTCTGGCTACGACCTTGTGTATGAGCGATCTCTTGAGTGGTGACAAGTCATGAAGTAACAACAATACATGACAGCTGTCCCGCCCAGCGTCCACCCTATACAAACTCTAAATCAGTGGTTCTCAACCTTTTTGTCGTCGCGGACCCTCTTTGCACCTTCACTTACCCCGGTGGACCCCCAGTTCTTATTTCAAATTTGCCTCTATTATCATGCAACCTTCATCTGTCTTGTGCAATTATTATCTGTAGGCTAGTGATAAACAACAGCGAAATGACCTTTCTTGAAAATAACATCGACTTGTTATTATTTTAAAGCGAATTCTGTAGCTGCATTTCTTGAAATACAGGGCTATGTCTTGAAAATCCACGTCGTCGATTTGATATGAACGAGTGCCGAGAATCCATTTCCACAGAGATAGGTGGTGGCGAATGTAATAATAACGCATAACGCGTCCGACGACACATTTGGCTATGATGGCAACATACATGGATCAATATATCCTCCAGCCTATAGTCATTTCTATCTAGCAGCTCATCGTGAAGTTATTCTGGAATAGCGGTCGGTGTATTTCATAGGAGAAAATGGATCTCTGCATACAATTATTTCCAAAACCCCAGCTAAACAATCCTAAACAGCAATGTGTTCGTATAAGTAGGCTATTGGCAATTCAAATGACTTTGCGCGGTGGAATATTTCATCTCAGACGGCCACTCTCTGTTTATGTGAGTCCTGAACTTTCAGCAGTTATGAACCGAAAGTGCTTCATCATCAAACCAAAAATAGTTTATTATTATTAGGTTATCAACCATTTTGCAAATTTGGAGTTTTCGTGGATCCCTTGAAAAGGTTTTGCGGATCACCGGTTGAGAACCACTGCTCTAAATAGTCTTGCCGTGTGTTATGAACATAGTTCAAGTGTACTAGCCCTGAATGTTCGATGACACCACTTCTATCAGCTTTGCCGGTAAATCTGATAATGAAAACGTATTTGCAAAATGCAAGTAACAATATAATGAACAGTTTTCATTCTTTAACGAAAAAATTTTCGCGCTTGGCGCGAAAGTATTGACGTCAGAGTTTTCGACAATCACACATCACTTTATATGAGCGGAATATATGCATAAAGATCGCCTCAGATGTTGTGTTAATCATCCAATAAGGGCCCAAGACCATCGCTTTAGCCCATTTTTCCTTATCTTTAGGTGGGAGGGGCTCATTTACGTCATCGAATTTTTCGCCCCCCCCCCAAATATTTTTTCTGGCTACGCCCTTGCCTGCAAGTAGAGTCAGTTGATGCATCACATATCAAATATCCGATCAGATACATCAGGGGTTCTCAAACTATCGAATTTTATGTGGTTCCTTTTGATATTGATTTTCCACTTTCAAACAGTGACTCCCATCAATTGTTTTGTTAATTCCCACTTACGATTTTTTCAAATCTCCATTCATTCCCACAGCCTATGATAATCCCTCTATCCAACGATATCCTATCGTCACCTCTCAAGATTACCGGACCACGATCTGACTTGTCGGCCACGCCTATACCTACAACACATGCAGCATTCATTTTTGTCGCTTCCTTTTATGCCATCCGATGTGTATGCCTCTTCTTTAAATGCTGTAGGCCAAGGTTGGTGTTGGATTAAACGACTAGTCCAAGTCGTCCGGCACCCTCCCATCTTTCATTATGTCGCAATCTTGCGGTGTATTGATTTGATAAAATTATTGATAAAATGATGATGAACCCCTCAAAATACTTTCTCCGATAAAATTTGGTAAGACGTTGTTTAGGACTTTCTTTTAACTTTATATTGATTACTTTTCATCAAACTTTATGTCCACTGGACCGGATGTTCACGGTGCGGATTATGAGAAGATATTAGTTCTAGTTCTAGTTGCGAGTTTGATTAGTTCTAGTTCTAGTTCTTGTTGGGCTTTTCGGAAATCCAGTAGCTTGTACAAGTCTGCTTGGGATTACAATGTCGCTTACCAAGTAGCCTTTATAACAAGCAGATTACTCGGATTCTTATAAAACTAGACCTAGATCTACGGTAGTCTACGTAATAACTAATTATTTAGGCAGTATAGAAATAGAAACTCAGTACCGTTAATGTATAAAAGGCGAGTAACGCCACACGGCAATATAAAAGCAAGATAAACGCTGCATTTGCTAAGCTGGATAGCGTATTGAAAAATGATGTATCATAATCATAAACATCCCTTGCGTTGCGAGTAATAAAAACAAACTGACAGCTCGTCACTCCAACAAGCGTTTGTATACGATACCACTTGTAGATCATGTGAGATGCCTGAATGCATTTCACATAAAATCGTTCTCGACCATGGTCAACCGATATTTAGCAGGAATACAATACATACGCACTATACAGTTATCTCTTCGCTACAATGATAGTGCCTGTACTACCATGATTAGCAATATCCTGTATGTGGCAAAGTCCAATTTTATATGATACGATAAGTACATTTTAGTGCTGCCAAATCCGAGTGGCTGCGAAGTGCGAAGGCCAGATAATTTTGGTGCTCGGTCGGGTTGCTGGTGAAGTTCATTATTACTAGTGGAATATTTCAGCTTAATCCGTGTTCTGCGCGGACAGCCCCAATTCAAAATTTCATAAATCACGAACACCAAGAAAATCAATGCATTTCGAGAAAGATGAGATGGCGCCCAAATCATCTCTACACGTACTATCAAGCTCTACGAAGATACAATACGCACAACCGTACACATGTTATCGATTTCTGGAAAATTTTAGAAATGGAATTGAAAATATGCTCAAAGAATTGCAAAGTCACTTATCTCTTGTTCCCAAGAATCCATGCCTATATAGAAACTCAGACCTGATTTGCACGATTACTTCACTGAAAAGAAGTTATCCAAAATCGCAACAATACCGTAAACGTCGCCACGAAGGCCGTAAAAGCGCCCGTGTGCAGCAAAATCGCGTAGAGATCATGTCATTACTGAAATTGTGTGCATTCGCCCTTACACACGAGAATGCCGCTCTTATGACTCAGTGCTTGTTTAAACAATGGGCGTTCACGTAGCCTACGTGAATGTTCGGCGAGGCATATATACAACAATCGTATGAAAAATATTGCCATAGTTATAAATATCGCATGACTCAAACCAAATCATGTGACTCGATACCCAGACGCAGCACCGTAACTGCCGCACCCCAAACCCCCCAATTGGGGGGGGGGCGAGCTCGAAGGGGGCCCAAAATTATTTCGTGAATTAGCATAAATCATAGAGTATTTTTTTTTAAATTTGGGCAATTTTTTCAAATTTTTTTCGCGCTGGGCGCGAATTCAAGTAGCCATTTGTCTTTATTATTGGGTATTGGGCCATTACCGCGCCACGACCTACCAAGACATACAATCAAGTTTTTGGTCATATAACACGCTACTCCAAGAAGTGTGGCAGAACGATCGGCAGCGAGAAAAGCTTGGCCGAAAAGGTCTATGCCTTTATATGCTGACCGAAGACTTCGTTATATATACAGAATACCAGAGGTGGTCAAAGTAGTCAAGAAAGCTACTCAAGTAGAAGTAGAAGTAGCGACGAAAAAATCTACTCAAGTACGAGTAGAAGTACTTCTTTCATAAGCAACCTAAAACTACTTGAAGTAGAAGTAGAATTGACCGACTTTAAAGCTAATCAAGTAAGTAAGTAAGTAGTTAGTTGTTAAAACGATCGTAATTCGTTCGCATGGATTGTCAAAAGGTACAAATTGAGCTATGCGAAAGGTGCCGAGCTTGATTCATATTGAAGCATACAGGGGGTATTCAATTTTTGACAGCATAAGCATTCGTCCACATCATGGGATGAAAATGATAGTATTGATATGGAAATGCGATACTAATCCTTTCTTTACTCGAACAACACGCTTTAGAGAATATCATGGTATGGCGCACTCCCCCATATTATAAGGCCCGTGGTTTAGTCGAATAGCAATACGTAGTTGTTGTAAGTTGTAGTAAGTTGTATAGGATACGGTGTAAACACTTTGCGCGATTAGTAAACGTTAATAAAAAAAATATGGTGGATCGTAAAAATGCCATATTGTGTAGCTTTATTTCCGGACATTCAAGGCATTACTATACTTGCTTTTATATTTCAACATGTATGTTATCCAGATAAAAGAACTGATATTAATTAGAACTCAAAGTATATGATACTGGGAATTGAAAGTGAAATATATAAATACTACTTCTAAAAGCTGGAAATGTATTTCATGTCTTTAGTCCAGAAAGTTTCGAAGGTGATATGCTAAAACAGATCTAAAACTTTAAAAAAAGTCAGAGTCCACTTTTCCAAATTAGGACACGCCATGGACTGCTAGATTACGATATGATAAGTAAATGCTAGATTGCGAAACATCAGTTTCAAAAGTTATGATGAGCCATATATACTGTGATGAAATATTCCATATGGTCGAAGGGCGAAAATGCGGTGTGAACGGAACCACGCCAACTCGCTAACTAAATTATATTCACCGATACTTTCGTGAAATCATACTGGTTACTCCGAATCCACTGAGCGCGAAGCGCGACGAAAATTCTGGGCTTTACTCAACTTTTATGAAAATTGAATGTTGATCCTCCGTGAAAACAGCCCCGAAATTCCTCAGGCTATCATCCTGATAGGAGGATTAAACTATACTTCTACTTGACAAGCTGAAAATAGCGAAAAGTAAGTAAGTAGATCACAAAATATTTTGAATTAGAAGTAGAAGTAGCGAAAATCAGATCTACTTGAGTAAGTACCAGAAGTAGAGGAAAACTACTTGAGTACTTCGAAAAAGTAGAAGTACTTCGTTACTGACCACCTCTGCAGAATACATATAGGCTTAATTGTTCATAGGCGCCTAAATGACTGGCGCCGAATGTTCCTGTCCTGCAATCTGAACCTCACAAGACAAATACCATCCCGCTGGTAAACATTTTATGCCAGTGAAGAAATATCAATTTGAAATCGTGCATCTCTTAGTTTAGAAGCTCACGTTTGGGTGATTCTATATTTTTTGTTATAGCAGACTGGAAGTCACGAAATAGCATGTAACGAAGTCATATCAACGGGTCCGCCCGCCGAAGATGTTTAATTATTATTTACGGGCCCTCCCGTTTTCAAGACACTTCACTCGGCTCTACAATCTAATTACGTGAGTAGCGAGGACAATAAATTGATAGCATAATATATATGCAATCGCCGATCTGATTGACCGATTTTATCATATAATATCGAAAATTTTCGCGCCTCGCGCTGCCTCACAATAAAGTACAGAAGATTTTGTGACAAACGCGAACAACGTGATGGGGGGGGTCGTTTTACACCCTATGGGAGCGCAAGACCCACGTTTTGGGGGCCTGACGAGGTACTGTTTCGTTCCTGCCAATCAGTATACGCCCGAAGATATTTAATTGTTATTGAGTCGTCCTATACCTTTCAAACACACCTCACTCAGCTCTACCGGCAAATCTGATTACGTGAGCAGAGAGAAGATAAAAATAGATTACAATATATATGCAATTCCCGATCATACTGACCGATTCAATCATGAATTCTGCAAATTTTCCGCGCTTCGCGCGCTTAGGCGACAAAAGGCCATTCACTAAACAAACTCCCAACAATCTGATAAATAGCGGTAAACAGGGTATCGCGGGAGGGGGGTCTGGGGTTCGGCCTATAACCCTATGGGGGACCTAAGACCAAAGTTTTGAGGGGGGCTGACAAAGTGCTGTTACGGCCCTGCCCAGACGGCCAAGACTGACATTTCATTGTAATTTCGAACAATAGTAAAGTAACCACGCTTGGGATTTCGTCTATTGGTACTGGTACTTGAAAATGCGACCTGAAACTGCTAAAAGTGAGGAAAATTAGTATATTATAAATGCGAACTATTCGATATCACCAAGCAGAGTTATAAAAAGGGGATTTAACAAAACTTCAACTCGAAACTGAGCACTGAGAAGTCAACACAATGTCTTGGACTCGGACTCGACTCGACCCTCTTCTCGCTGACTTGGACCCATAGTGGACTCGGTGTTGGATTGAAAATTACTCCGTTACCGATTCCAAAATATGGTAACCCTACTTTATATTCGCTGTCTGATTCAAGATAAATGGCCAATCAATCTGTCTTTCATACAACTAGCAAAATGTAACGACTTTGAACTTGAACTTTGACTTTGAACTCATACTTCGAAACTTCAATTTGAATTAAATTGTCACTTGAATTGACTCGAGTCACCTTATTAATTGATTGACTAGGGCTGGGCAAAATCGAGTACCTGAGTGATTCGATTCTGAGTTTCGAGTCGCTTCGAGTCGAGTCGAGTATCACTCATTATGACGTCACAACAGAATGTACCATGTCAATCTTCAAATATGTTACTTTTATGCCACCACAAAGAACATAATGCCTGTTATCCATCACATTAAAGATACTTTGGTCTTTTTTCAACCATACCGATTTCATTGCACTTGTTGACAATGCTGTGCGATGACCATGACTTCGGAAATGTGTTATTTCCTGTAGCGTTCGTAGTTTTGTGCTATTCCTGGGATGCTGCGACACGGCCAATCACGGTTTCAAGGCTTCCTCGGTGGGAAATAGTATCAAAACGATAATACTCGTTAGTAAATTAACTTTCAGTTGCGAGGACCGTATAATGTCAGTACTCGAAATAATCGTATTTTACTACTCGACTCGAATCATCAAAATTAATACCAGATTCATATTCGAGTACTCGAATCATTGTGCCCAGCCCTAATTTTGACTTGACTCGAGTCAAAATGTGCAATGACTCGTCATGCGATGGTAGTGACTTGATCCCATCACTGCTGTGAGCTAGCAATGACTGCAAGAACATTACACAGTATAACAACGACACGTGTTTTATAGTTGTTATACAACTTTCGCGACTAAAACTACTTGATCCAGAAAATCCCGCAACAAACCTGTGATTACCGCATGACAGACTTAAAAAATACCTTGACCCTGTTCAACTCTTACGATTGCCTTGATACTAACCAAGCGTTGCTTCCAATTTTGACGTTTGTGACTGTTCGTTAGCTAGATTAACTATAATTATGCCCAGGGCCGTAACAGCACTTCGTCAGGCCCCCCCAAACTTTGGTCTTGGGCCCCCCATAGGGTTATAGGCCGAACTTCTGGGGGGCTTCGCCCCCCAGACCCCCCTCCGGCGATACACTGTTTACCACTATTTATCATATTCATTGGAAGTTTCTTTGGTGAAGCAGCTTTTGTCGCCTAAGCGCGCGAAGCGCGGAAAAATTCTAGAATTCATGATTGAATTGCATATATATTGTTATCAATTTTTATCTTCTCTCTGCTCACGTAATCAGATTTGCCGGTAGCGCTGAGTGAGGTGTGTTGGAAAAGGTTGGACCACTCAATAATAATTAAACATATTCGGGCGTATACCCGTTGGCAGGAACGAAACAGTACCTCGTCAGACCCCCAAAAACGTGGGTCTTTGGCTCCCATAGGGTGTAAAACGACCCCCCCCCCCCATCACGTTGTTCGCGTTTTTCACGAAATCATCTGTACTGTATTGTGAGGCAGCGCGAGGCGCGAAAATTTTCAATAATTTATGATAAAATCGGTCAATCAGATCGGCGATTGCATATATATTATGCTATCAATTTATTGTCCTCTCTACCCACGTAATTAGATTTACCGGTAGAGCTGAGTGAAGTGTCTTGAAAACGGGAGGGCCCGTAAATACTAATTAAACATCTTCGGGCGGGCGGACCCGTTGATATGACTTCGTTACATGATGTTATTTCGTGACTTCCAGTCTGCTATATCAAAAAATATAGAATCGTAGGCTTCTAAACTAAGAGACGCACACGATTTCAAATTGGTATTTCTTCACTGGCATAAAATTTTTCCCAGCGGGATGGTATTTGTCTTGTGAGGTTCAGATTGCAAAGACAGGAACATTCGGCGCCGGTCATTTAGGCGCCTATTGACAATTAAACCTATATGTATTTTGTATATATAGCGAAGTCTTCGGTCAGCATACGGGCATAGACCTTTTCGGCCAAGGTTTTCTCGCTGCCGATCGTTCTGGCACACTTCTTGGAGTCGCATGTTATATGGCCTAAATCTTGATTGTATGTCTTGGTGGGTCGTGGCGCGGTAATGGCCCAATACCCAATAATAAAGATAATGCCTAATTGGATTCGCGCGCAGCGCGAAAAAATTTTGAAAAAATTGCAAATATTTTCAAAAAATGCTCTATGTTTTATGCTAATTCACGAAATAATTTTGGGCCCCCTTCGAGCTCGGGCCCCCCCCAATTGGGGGGTTTGGGGTGCGGCAGTTACGGTGCTGATTATGCCGAAACAACGCGCTCGTTTCATGCGGATCTGATCAAACGAGTTGAGCTCCAATGTCGTGTCAATCTTTTCTATCTGTGAAACCGAAGTCTGCGTTTTCTTCTGTATGACTGTATCATCATTGATGCTGCTATGTATTTCAGTTGAGTGAAAAGTAAACGACTCTCTCAGGATCATCCTCAATCACACCTTCATTTACCATGCGGCTCATTTTACTTCATCGTAGGAAAAGACTCAGGGTTGTAACACGTCAGTGGGGTGAAATAGAACAAAAATGCTGTACTGTACAGACATAAAACTAATAGTTGAAGCATATCAAAAATATCACTCCATACGTGCGGTTCAACAAAAAGGCTTCGAGCATTCACAAGTCATGAAGCTGCCGTGCTACATAGTTGGCCTGAGCACGTAACGAACGTGCATGAGCGTAAAAATATCAAAATAATTGGCAAATACACATGTGGCTGTATCTATTTCGGTGATGTGATAGCGTCTTATGGAAAGTGTAAACAGTTGGACGCGTGCGTTGGAAGAAACGTTGGTCAACCACTCAAGATTTGGTCCTGGAATCAATGTCTTGTGTTTCGTACAAAAATAAGTCATGAAGATTTGTGACGAAGGTAAGAAGTTGCCAATGACGTGATTTAGAAATGATCATGGATGGGTAAAATTGGATTTTATCACGAAACTTTACCAAGAATTACTTTAAAATGATGACAAAAGCCAAAAGAGTGGTGACTTTGATCAAATTTTATTTCATGGGTGTGACAATTTGATCGAGTAAGGACATAAAATGAGTGTGTACGAAAAGAAATATAAAAAACAATAGAGGAAACTCTATTTCCTCGCTTTGGACACAGAATGAAACGGATATGAAGACATCTTTTGAGTTGTAATCTTGCTGACTTCCCAGTTTGTACTCATGACCATTTGATCGGACAAGGACATAAAATGCCCGTGAATATTAAAAATAATCGGAATATGCATTTCCTCAACTCTGGACACTGGATAAATTGGCAATGAAAACACGACATCGGTGATTCAGTCGCAAATACATTCACATTCCATTTCATAATCGTTACAATTTGATCGGGAAACGACATAAAATTATAAAATACAAACACAATATTTTATTTCCACTACTTTAGTGACTGAATAAAATGGAAATGACGATATCATCCTGGTTATTCTACCGAAAATCCAGTTTCAGATTGTAAATCTGATGACATTCCATTTCATAATCGCCACGAATTGATCGTGTAAGGACATAAAGTGAATAAAAACATCAAAAGCATTCGAAATATTCCATTCTCCCTTCTTCGGACTGAATAATTCACCGGATATTCAATCAAAAACTTAGCAAAACGAGGTAAAAACTGAGGGCCGTTGTATACAAAATCATTGGCGACAATACAAAATCTTGGCTTGGCGACGTCACAGAGCCCATTGCGCGTACGAGCCACAGGTAAATTCGAATGGTAATAAATAGAAAAAACGACAATACCCCCTTGAACGACAAAATACTTTTGACGAGACATTGAAATAGGAGAGCAAATAATCTGTACAAGTAGTCCAGGCACTTGATAAGGCGCCGCGTCATGACTAGAGCTCGACCGATTATTATATCACACTTGTAGGAAATATTGGTTATCGGCCATTACAGGTGAAAAATATTGACAATTTTCTTTATTTCTCAGTATGGTGATAGGGAGGCATAAACAATAATCTGGCACTGCTACACTGGTAATATTGATCTATTTCTTATAGCTTACAAGCGTCCAGATGCAGCCTTTCTAGTTCATTCCATGTGTAAGCATAACAATGACTGTAAAGCTGTACAAATGAATGCTGCGAAGTTTTGGAAATGCGCCGTAAGCTAGGTGTCGTCACATCTTTTGAATATCAACTCAACATATGGGGATTATCAGCTCATAAATGCGATTACGGTCAAGCTCTAGTCAGAAACATAGCCCATGTGTACAATGCTGTGTTCGTATCACTACGCGGCCTGCAATTTCCCGGAATGCGTCTGATTTGGGGGTGGGTGCATGCGGCCAAAGTGAGGCCTCTGGGACGCGGGCACGCTGTGCGTGGGGTAGTTCTGATGCTGGTAGAACTGCTGGCCCGTGGGCGGGCTGTTGATACAGTCTGACATGTCGGAATTGCTCCTGGGCGACGCGCTGGACCACTGGTCCGGAGACTCTGGACTTGGTGTTTCGTATTGTGCGTCCTGTGATAAAAACTGCAATTAGGAAAATTCCTACGGTTCAGCAGGTCTCAATACAATATGGCCATAACAAATCCAGCAGGGTTGTAATGACTCGACTTGACATGAGTCATTTTTTCAAATGCGTAAAATGACTCGACTCGAGTCAATTTTTGTATTGACTCGTCGTGTACTCAAGTTATTGTGCATGACTCGAACCAAGTCATATGACTCGAGGCTAGGACCGCAAAGACAAATATTTCGAAAAATACTAAAATCACCACATTATTGTTATTTCGTCTATCAGTCCTGATCAGGGTTGTAACCAAGTCATATTGTTCCGAGTCACGAGTCAATCTTACTTTTGTGGTTTTGACTCGAGTCAAGTCGAGTCATTTTCAATTCATCACCGAGTCGAGTCCGAGTCCAAGTCACCGTTTAAAGGCTAAAGTCCGAGTCATAGTGTTATGACTTGAGTCGAGTCCAAGTCACAGTATTGAAGTCATGTTCAACTAAAGTTTTCAGTCCTGAATTAGCTTATAGCTTATAGAGAATCAACGAATTCATTCTACATGCTATCTGATATAGAACCAACGAATTCACGTCTATAGATACCAGCTGATAGAGAATCAACAGATGCATGTTTATATTGTTTAGGTAGACGTACAGTTTTTCTTTCACATTATCAGGTGGTTGACTAAAAAAAGGTCAGCTTTCCTGCTCAGCTCTCGTAATAGCCGCCGGAGCGTTACTAATATGAGAGGAAATTTTGAATTAACTACAAATAGAGATTTTCGAATTTTACCGACCACCTCATGATATTGTTATGTTGTGTAAAAATATGATTCGTAGCAAATTTGGCTCAATTCCAACTAGAAAAAGCGAATTTATTAGAGTGGAATATTTTGGATATGAAAAAATAGTCGGCTTACTACTAGCATATGATTATATTAGATGAAATAATTTCTCACCAAAAACACTCCCTTTATTTTCAAATATAAAATTTTCTTCTCTCATATCATTGATTCTACTTTTCAAAATTAAGCCAGATTCAGTGTTCTATTTATGCAACATAACAATTTTACCAAGTAGCCACCCAGTAAAACGAATAAGAAGTTATTTTTGAACAACCCTATTGTACAAACAGCACACAACATTAGCCATTCATTATTACTCACATGCACAATGCACATACCTAACAAAACGTCAAATGGACGGAGTGTATTGTGTGTTTTCACTGACAGCAGTTCAAATCAATGATGAGTTACAATTCAAAAATACTTAAGTGGAAAGGAGATCCTCGTATATGTTATAGCGGCATGGCCTTAGAATAAATCCACATCTACTGAAACACGTTTCACTGGTGCACTAGATACAGGAATTGACAAGCATTTTTGAACCACATTGAAGAGCATTGGATACTCATTATTTCTGGTCGCCCAATAATGCAAAGAATCATCGCCTTCAAATCTACACATGAGCTTATCAGTCTCTTTCAAGTAGGCCTACTTGACCATCTCAGTCATTTCATTGCCTCTAATTGAACTTTGCTTCGATTGTTTGCTTGTATAATTGAAAAGTCTCGAGTACTTTGATTGCGGAGGATCTATTACCTCTTCATCACAGGATGATTTTGTGCAATGCATTGCTGCTGTATGTGTCATTGTCTGTTGTTTTTACGGCGGCATATCTGATATCAGACGAGTGCAATTAAAGCAGTGGCGACAAATTGCGATATCGGCAGAATTCGTCATATGCGTTGATCTAGCCCAGAGGTCTCAAACACGCGGCCCGCGGGCCGCATGTGGCCCGCCGAGCATTTTGTGCGGCCCGCGAAGACATTTTCGATTTTTAATAATTTGAAAATATTTCAGTGTCACATATATCTTTTTCAGGTTATAAAGTCAAAATCCCCTCTTAAATTGCCCCAAAAGCCTGAAACTATTCATCAAACTTCGCTATCACATCAATTGCAAACGCTACCATGTAGTGGAAGATTCACTATTTCGCCACATTTCCAATTCATGATGACGAAACCTGACCCTTAGACGATTCGTGACTAAAATTTGTGAGTTGGATTTGGACGCGACCTTTCTTAGAAATACTCAGACTCGGGCTAACTCGATGGCAAAATGAAAATGACTCGAGTGGACTTGGAGTGACTCGGAATGACGTGAATTTGTTAGAACCATGGACGCAACAAACTAATCGCGTATCGGGGGAATAGTAATAGATCAGAAGGTCGCAGCTTGGTATTGCGCTAAACCATGTTATTAAGGCGACTTACAGGTACCGAGTACCGCAGTCGTACGCCCCAACGATGTAACAACAATGGGCCGTTCGACGCTCCGACATTTCAATCACTATGACACAATCAATAATATATTTATATTACATTTATATTTGTTTCTGCTCCTATATTTGAAGATATTTGGCCATGAGATTAATAGCCTACTTAGCAGAAGTATACCCGAATCCTGGATTGGAATTACAATGCTAAACCTGAAAATGTTTTGATATCAGATCAGTCTCTATTATCAATCTGTTAAATTCAAAATGTTCATAGTACCTGCAAAATTATAACCCGATAGCTTTTATGATGGCATCATACATTTGTCCGCCCATATGGTGTCTATATGTTATAATCAATATATATCAAGTACAACAACCATTCTATTCAAGTAGTTATAAATGTGATGATTCTTTTCTTGCCAGGCCTAAATTTATACAAGAGTAAATCGCATTTTGACGATGTGTGTTTACTGATAGTCTGTTGGATCGGCTCACTTTCAATAGGACAATTCATTCCCGCCAAATAAGGCATACTTGGAAAGACATAGAATACCCCTATAAATGCTGCGGCCCGCGGCGTCGTCAAAATGGGAAAACTGGCCCGCGAGCACATTTGAGTTTGAGACCTCTGATCTAGCCAGTACGATTCGCAAATTTCTTCATCTTCAAGTCATATAAAATATGCCGAGTCAATGACTTGGTTCGAGTCATGCGTAATGACTCGAGTACAAGTCGAGTCAATCCAAATATTGACTCGAGTCGAGTCGAGTCATTTTCCCTTTTTAATAAAATGACTCGAGTCAAGTCGAGTCACCAAAAATTCGTGACTCGAGTCATTACAACCCTGGTCCTGATACTTGGAAATAGGGCCAGCACTGTTAAGACTGAGGAAAATTACAATATTATGAATATGATCCATTTTATATCACTCGAGCAGAGTTGAAAAGTGGGTTGAACCGAAATGAACTCAAAACTGAACAGTGAACATAATGACTTCGACTCACATTCGAGTCAAAACACTATGACTCGGACTCGGACTTGACTCGAGTCAAAACTATAAAGGTGAGATTGTCTGGTGACTCGGAACGTTGTGACTTGGTTACAACCCTGGAATCCAGAACTCAAATCCGAATCGAGTATCAATAACAATGATTGGCTTTTTATATTGACAACCTAACAAATTTCATCAACTAGTCAAAATAAACTTGTTTTGAAACAGCCCTAGTATTCACGTTACCGGAAATGGCATATGCGTGAACTCTTGACCAACCCACGGCATTGTCGCAAAGTGCAATGAAATAGGTACCAACTGAATTTATGTGATATAGAACAGGCATTGTATTCTTGTGGTCGCATAAAAGGTGCATATTCTTACATACTGTTATGAAGTCAAAAATGGTGATCATTGATGGAACACTGGAGATCCTTGATCTATAGGAACCTTTCCGTATTTTTTATTGGACTCAACATCTTAAATTGATGTTGTGATTTCATGGTTGTGTAATTGGCTTTTCCACTTAATTTAACTAATTAAGTTTCCTTTTCAATGAAGGGGCTGTGTAACAGATCCCTGTTATCGTCCAACCATGAAATGAGTATATCTCGTAACCGAGAGACATCCTGTCCTAGAGTAATTTGCCTCTAGTATAAATCTACTGATTCTCTCCTATCAGAAGACTCATTTGCTAAACCTACTTGTATCAACGTCTGAAATATATTCGTATGTCTTGTGTAATATTGGCGTCTTAAGAAGATCTCACCAGGGTACAGGGTTCCAGGTTAAGTAGTCAGCCAGCTAAACCTATATTACTTTGGTTAGCTATACTTCTACTCCCAGGAACAATACCTTATAACGGTGCAACACTAGACATGAAGTCTATCACACGATTTTAAATTGAATCCATAAATAAAATGATCACAGATAATGGACACTTACCTGTCCTTTGTGAAGATGATGGAAGGAGGAATGTATGTTTGTGGCAGAGGGCGGCGAAAACGTAGCCGGGGGTGACAAGGTGGCCCCGGAATTAGCCGTCGGGGGCGTCGGATATTTCTCCATGCCGTACACGATGTTCATCCCGCCAGACTGAACGCAGGGAGACACATAGAACCTAACGACACACGCAAATTCACCTAGAGTCACTCACCCTGGGAACGTTCTTTGTTTGGTGAGGGTAAGCGTGGTGTACTTGGTGGTGCTGATTGATTTGGCTGGGGTAATGCGGGCTGCTACCGTGGTAATATTGTTGCGGCTCGTTCATGCTCATTCCTTGTGATGACCTGACAATACATCACACGTTTTTAACAGGGTTGTAATGACTCGGCTCGAGTCACGATTTTCTGATGACTCGAGTCATTTTCTCAAAATACAAAAATGACTCGACTCAATTCAATCTGTGTATTGACTCGAGAGTAAGACAGCCAAGACCGACATTTCATTGTAATTTCAAAGAATAATACAGTAGCCTCATCATTGGGATTTCGTCTATTGGTAGTGGTACTTGGAAGTGCGACCAGTAACTGCTAAACGTGAGGAAAATTAGTATATTATAAATGCGTCTATTCAATATCACCAAAATGTGGGTTTAACAAGACTTGAGTGAAACTGAGCAGGCAACACAATTACTTGGACTCGGGTCATAATACCATGACTAGGTGGTGAATTGAAAATGACTCGACTTGACTTTAGTCAAAACTATAAAAGTGAGATTGACTTGTGACTCGGAGCCTTGTGACTTGATTACAACCCTGGTTTTTAATACATGGAAAAAAATGTTTGAAATCCAATAGTTTGATGATCGGTATAAGGATGAGATATTTATTCATCTGGTAATTGAAACTCGTAATACGAGGTATTGTTGCTCAAAATCCACTGTTTTTTGGATAGCAAAAATGTTAAAATGTCAGGACAATAGGTTGAAATCACTCTATTTGATCGAATCTGGGAGTCTAAAGAGGGGAGATCACTCCCAAGATCTTTGAAACGCCAGGCCTAGTCATACGTAATCCTGGGCTATACCGGTCAGTGAATGGCACAGTAAACTAATTTTTGAGGGCCAGGATGTACTGATTTGAGTGTGAAAAAGTCAAACTACGGTTGGAACATGAAATTTTGAATCATGTTGCACTTTCGTATCATTTTAAAGCGTATTGAAGTAACTAGTGGACAAACAGTAGCAGCAGTAGTTCAAATCCATACGATTAAGCAAAGCAAATTGACCTGGAATAAGGACCGGAATTGGCACTGTGCGGCTGATGATTCATGATTTGGTAAGGCAAGTCTTGCGCCTGATACTGTTGGTACTGAGCCATGTGATGCCTCTGCATTTCCCCTTCGTCATAACGCACCTGGAAACGGGGAACAACATCATGCTATGTTTTTAAGTTATGAAGAGATGAAAAAAAATTTAACGAGATATGTATTTACCCTCATCTGTGACATATTCAATCCGAGGCCAGAATTGGATCCGATTAGATGCGGTTGATTCCTGACAACTTGATGATGTTGTTGCTGTTGTTGTTGTTGTTGTTGTTGTTGTTGTTGTTGTTGTTGTTGCATCATCATCTTGTGCACATTCATCTGAGATTGATGATGCATCGGATGCATGTGCTTCTCTATACTTGGCCTGAAACAACAGCAGATTTTATTGGATGGAATTTTACAAATATACGCATCATTTCCTAAAGGCTTGTTTTTGTTATATAGATTTGTAAAAATCAATCATACTTGACTTCAGCCACTTCAACAAGTCCGAAGTCACGGAATCCGACCAGAAAATTGCACTTACAGAATATAAGTCAATAAAGATGCATATTTTGATGCAGTAAGTATGTACATAAGGATGTGTGCATCAATATTATCTTCATATTTCACAGGCTATTCCATAAATCATTAGATTGTCGAAAGAAACGCTGCACCCAATTTGGCTCAATTCCGACCCGCAGAAGTGAAGCTGTTACCGATGGAAAAAAAATAGTATTTACGGTGGAAAGTTCTTCAATTATTAATTATAGAGCTACCCACCGTAAATACTATTATATAAAACTCGAAATTTTGAACTCCAATCATATCAGTTCTACGGGTTGGAATTCAGCCAAATTTGCTATGAACCATTTTGTTGGACATCTTATCACTTTCATTGTGTTGCCGGTAAAATTTGAAGAAATAAATTAATTGTGCGGTAATAAATTGAAAAATTTCTGACTATCATTTCTTTGCATCTACAGGTTCGAATTTAGCCATATTTGGTACGCAGAGTTTTTTAGCCAATCAAACAATTTTATCAAAGTGCCGGTAAAATTTGCAGAATCAATCAATTTTTGACCGAGACTACTGTGGGTCCACACTACATACAGTACCGACACAGATAAAATCATGTAAAATTTTATATTGATTGTTAGGGTTGTTTGTAATATCTCGAGTCGAGATGGTTCGGTAACTTGATTTGACTTGAGTCAATTTGGACTCGGACCTGACTCAGTTGTGAATTGAAAATAACTCAACTTGACTCGAGTCAAAACTATAAAATTGCCTTGTCACGCGGAACCTTGTGACTGGGTTACTACCCTGTATATATGATGCACAGTATGCGATGCAAATCTCACCCTTGAGGCATTCCCCTTGGATAGTACGGAGGAAGGTTCGCAGGATTAGTAATGGGTGGCGAATGTGTCGGGTCGCTGTACGTGGACGGCGACGACATGGAGCCCGGGGATTGACCGTCCGACAGAATGGGCCTGGACTGGTAGATGGGATTCATGTTTGGCGGCGCGTTGTTGGACGGTTCCAAGTCGTCCGTGCTGGCTTTCTTCTTCGTGCGGCGTGCCGCTTTTGCATCACCTTTGGGCCGTCTTTTATTTTTAGCTGTCAAGTATTGATTTACAAGTAAGAAAAAAGCATGTATTCTGGGGTTAGTTTGCCTGGAAAAGTCAATGACACAGTTTGAAAGAAACATCAACCATGGTGTAGAGATGCAGCCTTTCCAGTTTATGTCATGTCCAATCATAGCAATGTCTGTAGAGCTGCTCAAATTGTGGCTGTAAAGTTTTGGAAATGCGTCGTAAGCGTGATGCTGCCTATATTTAGTATTGGGCCTAATGGCCGGATCCGTAGCTATCAGTTTATAGATATCGGCTCAAAAAAGCAGATAAAGTCAGACTCTAATGTCAAAACAGGTGATTAACACAAGAGTTTTTGTGATGAGTATTTGGTTTCAAGTCACTTGTCCGAGCATCCCTCATTATGAGTTTGAGCCTGTATGATGCATACGATCACAAAGAATATAATACCAGTTCAACATCACATAACAGATTATTTGATATTATTTCGACTATGACTATTTCATCGCACTTTGTGACAATGCTATGTGTTGATGATGACTTCACAAATATGTCATTGCCAGTGACATTCGTATCTTTGTACCACATGTTTTCGATGCTGCAATACTGCTAATCTAGGTTTACAGCTTCCACAGTGGAAAACAGCGTCAAAACTATAATTCTCTTGCATAAATTAATTCTGCTTCAAATTAACTCATGACAAGGAGTGTGTCATTTCAATACTCTATAAAATTCATTTCTCCCTGCTCGACGCGGATCATTAAAATTATTCCCCGAATACTTAAATCATTGTGCTATAATATCAGTAGGTAAAATTCCACTTCACATTCAAGCAATCACATCCACATTTGTTATCGATCAGTAAACCGTTTACACCATTTAAATTCCATTCACTGTTTGTACAACATACTTTCTGTTGTTCGACATTGTTATCTCGTAAACAGATTCACTAACAATGCGGCACAAATGCATTTACATGAATTGTGTTCAACAGTGCATGCAACTTTAGTGTGCTAGCGTCTCCTATTTCAATCTGTTCCATGTAATGGGTGATAATATGAATGAATTCAAACGGCTTCTTGAAGGTCTATGACTTGAAAATGCCCTTTAATAATGTAACCGTATTGCAATAAACCAGAATATTATTTCATGGCTGGAATATTCTCCTTTTGCTAACCATTGGAATGTCAGCTCGAAAATATCAGGATTGCTTTCAAAATGGATTATAGCCTATTATTCAACTGTATAATTAAGTTTGATGTCAACCAACCACCGACGATACTAAATTACAAACCCATTTGCTCCACAAACTGTTCCTATTCAACCATTAAGCCGAACGAAAAAGAAACAAGTGATATACCAGGTTGAGCTTTACTGAGTCCCATATTGTACATGAGTGGCGAGTTGTCCATGCCGTTGGGACTGCGGACAATGTTAAAATCGTCCAGCAGGTGAATGATGTCGCTGTGCAACTTTTCTGACGCGATGTCTCTCGGTAACCTGGAAAAATATACGATCAAAGTTATGAATCAAACTAGGGTCACACGCAACAATTAGGAAATTCACCCATAAAATACTCATAAGTTTAAGGGTAGCACACAAACTTGAAAGGTCTATTTCTACCCATCATACCTAATTCCCATTAGGAATGAAATATAACATAATGATACATCTCAGTACATAATTACTGTGTCTCACATTTACAATATATTAGAGATGTACAGGATCAGGATTTTGGATTCCAACAGGTCAGGAATCCGGGTGATTTTTTGGCAACAGGATTGGATCCGGATTCAAAATTTTACTGTTTTGCCGGATCCGGATCAGGACAGGATTTTTATTTTGTCGAAAACCTGATCAGACTCATGTCCAACATGTTTAGATTCGGAAACAGTAAAACTTTCTTTTCGGAGTTTATAAACTATATTTTCCGCTTAGGAAATTTCAACGGCAGAAACGTCTCGAGTTGCTCTTTCGTCAGATCTTGATGTTTGTTTGGGTTGATATGATTTGATGTTCTTGTCTAATTCAGAATGTCAGAGACGTTACAATTGATAGCTCGGAATGACGTTGCTACGCCTGACGAATATACCGTCACAAAGACGAAAAGTGATTTTAGGGGACAGTTTTGACATTCGGTAGACAAGCAAGATGCGAAATATGCTGGGTATGTTTTGTGCTGCCAATATTATTTCAAAGTTCAACTGATGAGCTCGAAGACTATATTATAATAAGAGTCATTTGAGTGATTCAGAGATGGGAGATGTCATTGGCCTACTGAAGTATTGGACGAATCCCAGTACATTTGCCAGGTTCCAATTCTCAGTAGACTTATTTGCTGTTGGGGTAATCAAAATCAGTATTCCTGCATCAAATCCATCCAGTGAAAGAGCGTTCAGTTTGTGTGGGAATACTATTGACAAAAAAAGATCCTTACTCTCAGCTGACAGCTTTAATGCTTTAGAGAGAGAGAGAATTTATTCGGTCCATGAACATTGATAATACACAGATAAATAAAAGTTAGTTGTAGTGAAAAGTGCTGGTGACGATGTTTTCAAGTGAGGTCAGGCTGATTGTGTCATCATTTCTATATTTTTTGTCAGTCTGTATCTTAACGATGACCAAGTTGCACTTCTTGAATACAATTTCAGTTATCATCCGTCTGTTTGCTATATGTAAACTACCATTATTTTGTAAGTTCATCCTGCCTTCTCTTCAGCTTCTGTTGATGTATATATTTTTCCAGAAATCTCATATGGGAATTTATAGTAACATTGATCATGAAGCAATTTTTGAAAACAGGATTATTTTTGGATTCGGATACTGAAATATGCGATTGCAACAGGATCAGGATTGGATCAGGATTGTGATATCATGAAACAGAATTGGATCAGGATCCTAAAAAACCATGATCCGTACATCTCTACAATATATACGATGCCATGCTATTCCCCTGTGCAAAAAACGGATATCGTCATGCACGATTCCATTAATCCATTTAATAGTTTTGTAATTTCAGCATCAAAAACTGTTCACGTAGAAGTAGCGTACAAACTAAACTACTCGAGTAAGTGAAACAAGTAGGTAAAACCAACCTGAGCATTGCGGAAAAGTGTAAATACTTTGTTACTAACCAACTCGACCTTTTCGTGGGTGTAAAGATATGCTGGGCTTGACAGGCTTGTGTAAACTGATAATATAGTTAAGTAGCATTTGTGTCGAGTAGTTGTAGTTCTAATTGCATGTTTGAATAGTGAGCAGTTTTAGTTCTAGTTCTAGTTCCAGTTGTGTTTTCAAAAGTGAGTAGTTGTAGTTGTGAGTTTTGAAAAGAGAGTAGTTCTAGTTGTAGTTGCAAGTGTTTGTTAAGCGAGTAGTTGTAGTTTCCGTTCCATTTGCGAGTTTTGAAAAGAGTAGTTCTCGTTCTAGTTCCAGTTGTAAGTTTTAAAAGTGAGTAGTTATGGTTCTAGTTCTAGTTGTGAGTTTTGAAAAGAGACTCATTCGCACAAGTCTTATTCGTTGACTACACACCTGTCCATGTGGTCCGTGACGTCGCGATTGGCCTGAAACTCGAGCAACAACTTGACCGCCTCGTAACTGCCTTCCCTGGCCGCCAGAAACAAAGCCGTCTCCTCTCGTTCGGTCTGGGCGTCCTTCTTGGCGCCGGCCCTAAGAAGTGACGACAGAGCTTCCACGTTGTTGACTGCGGCGGCCCAGTGTAGCGCGGTCTTGCCGTGGTTGTCCACCGTGTCCACTTCTGCGTGAGCATTGATGAGATCGTCCACCATGCCTTCGACCGCGTGCCGCGCGGCTAACATTAATGGTGTGGTTCCGTCCATGGTTCTGAAAATAACAAGGTCGATTTGAGCAGGGTTGCGAAGTCAGGGTCTCGTTACATTTTCTCTTGATGGATTTCAAGTCCATGAAATTTTGTAACACCCGTTAGGTTGCAGTTTGTTGAAATGCTCTAATACTGAGTTCAAACTAGTTTAAAATCGCAACAAATATTCCAAAACATTACTAAAATGTGCCCTTGCAGATACACAAGTTACCAGGTTATTCACGCATGTGCACCTTTCGCAAATTCAATTCCACTTTGCAAGAAGTTTTTCAACTTTTTAGAGTATGAGAGTAGGTTCCACCAGCTGGCACTACTAACTCAGGCATTTTATTTTGAGACTACTTATACTTGAACAGATTTTATTCAAAACTAGCTACTTTTTGCAATCCGTAAAATGGAATTACAGTCATGTTTCAGACTACTTCCACTTTTTCCATCGATTTCAGGGAAAATTACTTACCGTTCTTTTTGCAATTCATATTTGGAAAGCAGAAAGTAGATTTTTGCTGATTTTGCGTCACCTTTGCAAATGAAAATTATCATATCGAAAGCGTGAGATATATGTTTGAAGATTCAACCTAATTGTAATGTCATTTGTGATTTTGTGTTTCGAGGGAAGATACATCTTGCAATTCAAAAGTAGCCGCCTTCCATTGGCTACTAAAAGTATGCAACGTTTCGACCAATACAAACTTGGCTCAACAAATAAATCATAAATCGATGGACATTTCAACTTCAAATGCGGTTCCAATCCTAATCACTGGATAAATACTACTGCAGATCACTGCAGTACCCAACAGTTCCACTTACTTTGCGTCAAGATCGGTAGCCCTGCTTCTGATCAGAATTTGGAAAACGCCAAGAGCGTCTGCCGCCACAGCGGCATGAAGAGGAGTCCTGCCTGTGTTGTCTTTCATGTTGGCGTCAGCACCCGCGTCTAGAAGTCGTTTGGCTGCGTCTGCACGAGCGTATCTAGCCGCTAAGTGTAATGGTGTTTCTCCTGAAAAAGTCGTAAACTGTTATATTTATCAAGAAAACTTGAAAAATTTTTCAAATTTACTGGCAACTCCATGAAACTGTTGAATTATCTGAAAAACGATGCCTATCAAATCAGGCTCAATTCCAACTGGTAGAAACAAAGTTATTGGAGTTCAAAATTTCGGATTTGAAAAGATAGTTTTTACGACGGGAAATTATTCAGTTATTGTGGATGAGACTATGAGTTCAAATCTAAAACTTTATCTATAAAATTTTGCTTCTACTGGTTAGAATTGGTTCAAATTTGGAGTGCAGTGTGTACAATGTAGTAAATTACAGTATAGTACAGTACAAGTAAGTAATAGGCAAGTGCATTCCACACTAGTGCACACTGTCCACGGCCTGTAATATGGGTGTTACAGGAACATGATGAAAAGTAGACGTAGCATCAACTGACCTGTTCGTTCAGTCTGTGATTGTAAGGATGCTCCTTGCATCAGAAGAGACGCGATCATGTTTTCACTTCCTTCTGCCTCGTTCCCGTCTCCGATCTCTTCCTCTTCTAGAACCTCGATGCCGCCGCCCATGGTAGTAGCCACCATCAACGGAGTAATACCGTCTGAACAAGACAGACAGATTATTATTACATGTATCAAATTGATATCACGCTGGCGATAACTATTGCTAACCCAAGTCTGTGTTCAATGGTATTACAAAGATAATACATTCATATTGAAATGCTTCTGGGGGGTACAGAACTTCAATATACCATAAACTAATAAATTCATATTGAAATGAACCCAAATATTTTCAGTTGACACTCGTCAGGGGTCATTATCAGCTATTACAGATTTCAAAAACATTGTAAACCAACAGTCGTATCACAAAATAATATTTAATCGCATTATAAAAAAGGCCATACCCGATATGGACTGCCGGCAGTTCCATGTCCATATGAGCAATTGAGCATGTAACACTTGTTTAAGTGAGTCAAGTTACCGTAATTTCGAGACCTTTCAAGACCTTTTTTGGGCCGGAAAATCACTTACCGTATTCAACTGTCGTGCATCACTGTGTGGCATGCTCAAATGTGGTACAAACAGTCCTATCCTATTTTATGCTTTTTCCAAACAGGTTTTATCTGCATATTTATTAAATCATAAAACCAAACGGCTGTTTTTTATATATCTGGCTGTAGTGTACTGTACATGTTCGTCGGCAATGACATGAAAAACCGTGGCATAATAGCTTTGTCCCCATTCTGAATAGACTTTACTTAAAACATCTTTTAGTGGTTATACAACATTTAAAACTGACAAAGGCTTCGATTTGACTTGGTATTATGTTGATACAGAGTAGGAAATAAAATGAAAACACTGTAAAAATGTGTTTGTTCCAATTATAACCAATGGAAAGTGAACAGATTCAATTGAAACATCAAGAAAAACTTTATTATCAGAAATAGATTATCCAACACATGGCCAACTTGTAACTAATTTCACATTCCTCGGTACCATTAGTCATATGTGGATAGTGTAAGTAATGAATTGAGACGAATCGCAATTCAGCAAATATCAAATCAATTCAAATTCTTGATTACAAAAATAATTCAACCCACTTAAATCAAGTTCACTGAGTTTTACAATTGAATAGTAACGCAAAGATGTCGATTTATTCAACTGGATCTGATTGTCAACATGTACCAGCATTTGTAACTAAAAACAATTCATTCTTACTTCTAGAATACAGCAACACGCGACCATAATTCAAAACAGATTGCAATTTACATACCCAACTAACACATTTAAGAATTCAATCCTTACTCGAAAATCCCGAAATCCAGGTTTAACATGCAAAAACAACGACGAGACGGCCGTAACCAAATAGCCCGAAATAAAATCGAAACCACAACAATGGATTACAACCTGTCTGGGAAACACAATAGTCCCCGAACCAATTGAAATGTTGTTTTAAGGCGACCTTGAACTAACACACAATTCAAATTACAGTAACGTGCCACGAGTGACTGCCTTTTTCCACGACTTGTCGATTACGGGATAACAAGCGACTGTAAACCTCAATCTGATATATGGCGGCAAGTTTTGGGAAGAGCAAACATTTCGACTAATGATTGATTGAAGTCGAACACGAGAGAACGGTTTCACCAATAACAAGGACGAATGGAGACTCGTTCCCAAGAATACAGTTTTACAGACGATGGCCGGTCCCAGGAAAATCAAAGGCCCCAAAGATGGCCCCGAGTAAATTCGCTGGTTGAAAAATTTCAATATTGACTTGTTCCATGCTCAGTCAGCCAGGGTCAAGACTGTTTATCCCAAAATTCAAATTCTGCCACGGTTCCATGTTTACATCGATGAAGCTGACCTGATTTGCACTCACATGACTCATGAGCAGTGTTTGGCAACCAGACCATTTTCAGATTTTGCAAATTGGACTAGAATTACAATTATAGTTACATATGTTTTTTCAAATTAGTTTATAATTAAAATTAGATCAGAACAAATATGAGAGCATTGAAACATTTGACAAATTACATAAGAATTACATTACCAACATTTCGTACAAATGATTCTAATTCGACAATCGGAATTATCTGGATTTTAAATAAAAGTCAATAATACTTAGTTTAGGAAACAGGAAACTTGCTTATAATAACAGTTGATTTGTTATTTACTCGACCATATCAATTTCATTGCACTTCTAGACATTGGTGTGGGTTGGTCACTACTTCACAGCAATGCTGCTTTTACTAACACGGCCAATTGAGAATTCAAAGTGAAAAATGTATTGAAACTTTAATTAAAGTGTTCAAAAATATGGTTTTTCACTACTTCAGTGGAACAACTATAATTCATACTGGATTAAGATTTGAATATTTTCATCAGTGTGCCCACCCCTAGCTAAGACCCAAAATGTATCTGTCCGCACTACTACAGGGTTCGCTACACACAATGTAAGAGCCTCCATCCCAAAGGTTGATATCTCACAACGCCGAACATTATTCACATACCTGGACCACAGGCGTCAATGTCCTGGTGGTTGTCACGCATCAGCGGCGTCGTGGCTTCCCTGCTTGGCGTCCTGGCTGCTTCGTAATGCCCCGGGGTCCATTTTCGTTTGTCTTTCTGCACCTCGAATTCGGGGGTGGGCTTCCTGGCTTCGGCCGGGACGCTGCCGTGGAGATGGTCCTCCTCGTACCTGGGGTGGCAAAAATGAACCATGACGTTTGAATTTGAAAAATGGAGATAACGATTTTAATTCTTTACCGTGAAAAAAAAAATTAGATTTGGAACATACATATAAAAATTCTGGTGGGATTAAGGATCAGATTAAAATATACAATTTTACAAAACTGATTCGAAACTAAATTCTGAACAGTATTTTGATTTAAAAATATAGACTCCCTGTTTTCCTGGATGCAATTGATTCACAATTTGGACCTGTATTCAATCCTCAAATAGCATGTGGACTTGAATCCAGTCCTATCATATATTTGAGAACTTATGCAACTGGAATATAAAATTGTATAAAATCTGATTGGCAATGTCGTCTGTCTACCTAAAACTGTGGTAATAAACATAGAACGTCACTCACTTGGAAATAACTCTTGGCGGAGGCTTGAACATATCGTCGTCTGGGGAGAACATATCTTCTGAAAACTTCTGTGTACCAAAAACACAAAACAAACTAAGAATGGAACAGAATCATGGAGTTACAGAACTCCAATATACAGCTGAATAATAGATTGATATTGACATCAACCCGAATATTTTCGGATGACACTCGTCAGGGGTAATCGTCAGCAACTCGTAGAGAATTCAAAAGATTAAAACCATCTTTACTAGTTGATGAAGATTACCCCTGACGAATTTCAGCCCAAATTATCAACTGAACTCAACTAAAAAAGAATATTTACCTTCATTTTATGCTCATCTTCCCCTAGCTCTCTGCGTGGCTTCTTGTACCCGTCTGGCTTCCAGATCTTACCCACGACCCTTTTACGTTTCAGCAGAACCCCGAACACCATGATCACAATCACCGCGGCGCCTGACAAAGGAGCGAAAAAATGGCTTGAGAAAAGACTGAAACCGTTGAAATTCAATCTCGATTCCCCAATCGCCAACAAATCAAAACACGGGTGCCGAAATCAAACCTAAATAGGGAGTCTCAAATTGCGACGTAGCCATCTGAACTTGGGCGCGGGCTAATTATAGTCTCGGATTCAGCTCCAAGGATACCCCGCATCAAAAACATGGTGTGCCCAACTACGTTTAGTGATAGTCTAACACAGGGGTCATCAAACTGGTGAGAAAGTAAGGGGGTTAGTGTTGTCTAAAAATACTTTTTTTCAAATCTTACTAGCTACCGTACGACATGAAATTGTATAAAAACGATGCATAACAAATTTTGCTCAATTCCAACCCGTAGAAGCAAAGTTATTGCAACAGTAGAACTAAATCATAGAATTTCCCATGATAAATAGGCTACTGTTTTTTATTCAACCAAAAATTTTGAATACCGATAACTTTGCTTCAATGGGTAAGATTGAGCCAAATTTGTATTTCATTTTTTTTTAGACAAGAGAAAAATTTCATGCTGTAGCTCAAAAAGTATATTTTTTTCAATAAATCTAATTTTTCTTACTTTTACAGAGCCAGTGTTGTTTTCAGGCAGCCTAACAATTTTATCGAACAGCCGGTAAAATTTGAAAAATATCAATTTTTGAGCAACCTTAATGGTAGGATATGACAAACTTCATTTCTGTGGCACATTTCTCTAGAACAGTATAAACGTTTGTTCAAATCTAGAGAAAATTGCATCTACAATACCGTGTAACGTTAGCCGCCTCAATTACATCAATTGCAGCGAATTTCTGTTGCGGATGAAATTTGTGCGTTTCACGCAATCCACTCTATTAAACATGAATATAATCTTGCGTCTGCAAATTCCTAGACTTCTAAATTTAGCAGACCACGACCATTTACCGGTGTAATGCAATTCACCGGCCCAAACTACAACACTGTAATGGAAACGCATCACGTTTTTACAATCGTTTTCTCCTCATTCAGGCTTAGATTGTCAAAACCTGATGCGGTTGATAGGTTCGTGCAATTCATGGAGTCTGAACAAGGAATAGATATGCCTCGGAACATAATACACTGGTACAAACCATGACAGCGTGCATTATATTAAAAAGGGAACATGCGTTCCGATCATGCCTCGCAATTGCTAATTCGAGAAGATGTAATAAAAATTCGGCGCCATCTATATGCGTATATAATGAAATATCCAACATCATGCGCTTCTTGACATAAGAACCAATGCCCCCGCACAGTCTTGCTTCAGGAGGGATATTGCGGTACGTTGAGCGTGACACCATGTCAACCTATTTGTTTCATTTGACCGTTTAGGATTCACAATGAGCAGACAATGTGTCGTCTACCATGGTAGACTTATAAAGTAGGCTACAAGCTGTAAAATCTCAAATGGCAAGTTCATCGACAGTGCAAACATCTACGATACAAACAAAATGCAGCTTGCAAAAAACTTTTGACAATTTTTTGACCCGACGCTACAATTTTGAAAAAATTTTGACTGTTTATAACATGAATAGTTGCGAGTTTTAAAAATCCAGTAGTTCTTCTTCTAGTTATAATTGTGAGTTGTGAAATGTGAGCAGTTAGTAGTAGGTTGATATAGAAATGATACAATAAAAAATCATCGTACATGCACCAGAAACCACCGCAGACACATTGACGGTTTCGACTCGAGGCTCCTCGTCTTCGGAAGACACGGACTGGATGTCAAAGGTCAGCTGAGAATGTCCGGTGAGTTGGTTAGCGCTGATCAGAAACGAGGCAGACTCTACGGAATCGACGCATTCTCCTTCCGAAACAACACACTGAGATATGTCGAGCTTGGTGCCAACCTGAAATAAAAATCAGGAACTTAGTGCCAAGTACGAGATGGTCAGGTACTCAAGTATATGTCGTGTCAAAAATTCCTACAGAAGAAGTGCCAGCATAACTTTCTACTCAATTAAAAGTACAAGGAGTGCCAAAAACTGCTATTCGGTTACCTAAAGCAGTACAAGCAGCACCATAAATTTCAACTCTAGGACAAGTGGAAATATAGGTATTGACATAGTTGTTACTCAATTTGACGTAGAAGCGGTTCCAATTTTTCGCCAATTGTAAGTAGAAAAAAGGATCATTATAAATTTCGACTCCATTACAAGTAGAACTAGATTTAGAGTTACAGAAAGCGGAAGGATCATTTCTACTCAATGACGAGTAGTAGCGCCATAATTATGAAGTCAAAACAGCAGTTTCCAAAACTACTTCAAGTTGAAGTAGGCAAGGATGGTCTGAAAATTATTCCAGTAGCTTCACAGAGCAGATTTTATTGAGGGATTGGATATTCACAGCAGTCAAGTAGAAGTACCTACTTCCTAAGTTTCAAAGCAAAATGACAAACAACACTACAGATAGGTGCAATTTCTGAAAACATATTCAGTTATCATGATGCAGAAGCTATTTCGCTCCGTTTTTATTACACTTCCAATCACGAAAGTGACGCAACTATGCCCACAAAAGAATATTGCCTGATTTATACAATCCAAAACAAGAACAGTAAGTCGCTTTGCTCAAGAACTATTAAAAAGAAGTGAAAATCCGATATTTAAACTCCTGTCAGGGCATCCCAGGGTAGCAACGTAAAACGACAGCTTATTCCTGATCATACGCGAATAGCATAAAGTCTTACATCACATCCTGATGCGGCGGCCCTTTTACTTCTGAACAATCTAGTCATCGAATCGTAGGTCTGCTCCAGCAATGATCTTTTCTTGCGCGATTCCTGCAAACAACGAAGTGAATTTTGCATTTTCTACCACAAAATACGGCCAGGGTTTGCAGTGAAACTCACGGTGATGGGGTCCACGCTGACAATGACCACTCTGGCACGTAGAAGTTTTCCCAGTTCGATCGTGATTTGGAGCTCGTTTGCGTACACGTCTGCCTCGGTCATGTTGCCAATTCGTATCTGAAAATCACATAATCAGTAATGGTATCATCGTTGCAAAGACGTTAACAATACTAAATGTCGCTCCCATTACCAGAGGCAGTCAGCAAAGAAATATTTCTACCGTTTTGCAGTACTCAAGTAATTTTGCATACATGTAGGCCGTAGGCCTACTAATTGCCAGGGTTGTAATGACTCGAGTCATGACTCGACTCGAGTCACCATTTTCTGATGACTCGACTTGACTCGAGTCATTTTCTCAAAATAAGTAAATGACTCGACTCGAGTCTATCTGTGTATTGACTCGACTTGGACTCGAGTCATTGTGCATGACTCGAACCAAGTCATTGACTCGAGACTAGGACGGCCAAAACCGACATTTCATTGTAGTTTCGAAGATTAGTAAAGTAACCCCACTATTGGGATTTCGTCTATTGGTACTGTTACTTTAGAATGCAACCAGAAACTGCTAAAAGTGAGGAAAGTTAGTATATTATAGATGCGAATCATTCGATATCACCAAACAGAGTTATAAAAAGTGGGTTTAACAAGACTTTAACTGGAAACTGAGTAGTCAACATAGTGACTTGGACTCGGACTCGAGTCATAATACCATGACTCGGACTCGACCCTCTGCTCGACGACTTGGACTCGGACTTGACTCGGTGGTGAATGAAAATGACTCGACTTGACTCGAGTCAAAACTATAAAAGTGCGATTGACTTGTGACTCGGAGCCATGTGACTTGGTTACAACCCTGCTAATTACTCTCTAGAGCCGTGAATTTTTGGTGACTCTCGAGTCATGTTTTCAAACGCGTAAAATGACTCAGGTCGAGTCCACTCGTGTATTGACTCGACTTGTACTCAAGTCGTCATGCATGACTCGAAACAAGTCATATGACTCGAGATTAGGACGGCCAAGACAAACATTTCATTGAAATTTGGAACAATTATAAAGTTACCAAATGACTGATATTTGGTCTATCAGTCCTGATGCTTGGAAAATAGGTCCAGAAACAGTCTAAACTGAGGAAAATAACCATATTATGAATGCGAACCTTCCTACATCACTCGAGCCAAGTTTAGAAAGTGGGTTGAAGTTTCGGGATCACTTTTCAAGCTTGTTATCAGTGATATTGTCAGAAACACCGTTTAATACAGGTTAACTGAAATTCCACTGATTTGCTGCGTCATCGCCACAATTATGCATTTTTACAGTACGACAGCAGCCAGTTCTAACATACTGCTCAAAGTAATGCGACCCTACGACCAAATCTACTTTCTGAAAGTACTTGTCTCATTTTAACACTAGTGTCAGTTGGAAGTAGTTTCATGATAGCTTTTGGCAATTGATACTTGCATAATAATTGAGCATATTTATGGCTTTACTCCCACTTTTACCTGCGTAACTACACTCATTACGTTAACCGACTCTGCATAAAATGGCTACATACGGTCAAGACTCCAGCAGCAAATTGAGGCGGATAACTGCTACAATCGTTCCCGTCCCAGCCGCAGTCCGCGTTGTTGCAGCCCTCATCGCAGTGCCCGTCTTGGTAATGGTCCCGACAGTAGATGGCGTAATTCGGACTGAAAATCAAGTCAGGAGTAGCATTACAAGCCAAAAACAGTTTAAATAAAAGTGGGCTGTGAGGTAAGAAAAATGCTCACTAAAACACCCAAAGGCAGGCGCTCAACATGGCAAAAGTCATGTTAAAACGAGCCTTACACTTATTTCGAGAGGTGGTTAGAAACAAAGTACTTCTACTTCAAGTAGATATAGTGTAGACTACTTTTACTTCACTCCTACTTGCACTTTGTCCACCTCCGTCAATACCACCCTGACCAAGTACAAGTTTTCTATATTAAACTATATTACTATTGTAACAGTTTCAAACTGTCACCAAACTCACTTGCAATCACCGACGGGGCTCTGACAGTCCCAGCCGTCGTGCAGACAATCTTCCGTGTCACACTGGGAGTCGCAATGACCGTCTCGGTATCGTCTCCAGCACTCCAGTTCGGCGGGGCACTTGGACCAGGGATTTTCCACACCGTACGAGCAATCGCCGTCGTCAAAGTCACATTCGTGGCTCGTGCAGTTCATGTCGCTCTGTACAAAAGGATGTGATTTTTAAAATTCAATTTTCTTTTTAAATTATAAATTTTCAACATATATATAAAATTGACTGAAAAAAACATAATTAGGGCAAGCTTTTGCAACTTGTGCAAACTTTTTTTACAACTTCCGGCAGCTTCCTAAATACTCTGAAGTTATGTATTATGGTGTTTTAAGCTGTGTCTTCATTTTTCATGAACTTTTGCAACTTTTTCGATTTTTCATGCAAATTTTTTGAAGTTTTCTCGATTTTTTATGCAACCAACTTTTTACTGGAAATTTTCAGCAGTATATATAAATTGATTGCTCAATTATTTCACTGTCGTTTAAGTTTGAGGTCATTTCTGATTTGATACATTCAGGTTAGATCGCCGAAAATGATATTTTCACTGGGTCAATTTCTTCAGGCTGTTGATTTTGTTGAAGTCGCCAACGTTGAGCACGCTTCGAGTATCTCACACCCCTAACAATTTCATGGAACTTGTCCATAAATGAAATTTTTGGTGCAAATTTTGTGAAAATATCTGCAACTTTTGTAAAAAATATCGGCAACTTTCAACCGATTTGACTGCAGCAAAAACTTACTAATGATAAACAATATGGAAAAACTGCAGAGTGTTATCGATTAGACTTGGTCGTACTAAGCTGGATTCAAATTTTGATTTAAAGAGCTTTTGGATGTACGGAACATTCCTATAAAACAGAATATACTATTGAATTTAAATTTGGACAACAGATTTGATAAAAATGCTTTATTTCCATACCACATTTGAGGAAAGTTGAGTCCCTTTGGTCTTGGATTAAGGCAAAATACAAACTCTGATCAAGACGTAGATTTGACAAATTTATGAGACGGATTTTAGCTGGTTTTGAATACAATTTCATCGGAATCAGATTTGTATTTAACCACGGAATTTGAATTTATATTCCCAATATGGACTTGATTCAGGTGTGCTACAAAATTGCATTTAACCAGTAAGAATGTTAAAATGGTTCAGGAAATTTCTAAATCGTCGTTCATCAATACCGTATTTTTTTTTGATAACAATTATACTTTATACTATTTATACAATGAGCTTCATAGTATCAAGGAAAATGGTTCTGATGGCTGACCGAATTGTAACTATCACAAAAGCTTTGGAAACAAAATTTCTAAAAATGCTATATTTTTGCAAAAATTTTTCTGTAATTCAAGTCACTTCTTGGACAAATTCTAGAGATGCGAACATGCCCAGATTGCCAGCAGTGCATCTCACATTTGAATACGCAAATGTAATCCTCAGGATGACTCAAATCACAAATTATAATGAATCGTTTCTGTCAGTAGCGCACTGCCAGCAGAGCATAAAAGAATACCCTATTTTTTGACAAGACTTATTTCTACTATTCAATTGTATATTGAAGTTCTCCACCTTCAAGAATCTTTCAAGACTTATTGTGTTTCTATACCACAAAACTTCCTATAGGCTTGTGAAAGGTAGGTACACGCCCATAAAGATAAAATTACATCTTGACACACCCTACGATCATCTACTTCTAAGCGAGGTAATCAGACCCCATCGCGGATGACTCGAAGTGTGAAAATTGCGGTCGAAATCAACCAGAGTCGTGCGCCACACCGTTGGTGGTTTAAAAACGGGGACGAAACATCATTTTCCCACCCGTTGGCAGCTCAAAAGTCATTGTTATGTTACAGTTGATTTGAAACCAGTTTCGAAACGAATACACTGAAACTCCGCTACGCGTGGCTTGCTAACACCTTGCTTTTGAAAGTTGGTAAAATGATGGCATTGTCACTTTCCAATAAGAACAAAAAGTCAGTTTGATTGTAAACATGGATTACAGCACGCGCACCATTCTATTTCAATGCAACCGTATATGAATCCGATTTCCTGACACGTGGGTCAGGTGCTATATTGGAAATAAAACTATTGCTGTAAATACGGCTGAATTTGACCGATATCATCTTAGCAATTATTCAGAAATGAAGCCTGTAAGTTCAAAAATGTGAACCAGACTACTGAATTTTGAAAATGCGCAACTACAAATAGAACTATTCACTTATTCCAAACTTGCAACTAGAACTGTATTGAAAACTGACAACCTTTGAAAATCCTCCATTAACTAACTAAAACAATTCAATTCAGCAGCAACTCAACTATTTCATAGGAATCGGATTAAATTTCCACGTGAAAATCAGTGCAAGTTTGATGTGAGAGCTAGCAATGGTTTCAAGAACATCACACATGAGAACGCCTGTGTCACGATTCACGCCAAATGGCGACACATGTTTCCCAGTTGTATAGCAATAAATTTTTGTTTACATTCGCAATTAAAACTAGAACTAGAAATACTCCATTTCCAGAATTCACAAGTAGACCTAGAATTACTGAAAAAAACAGTCGTTCGTTGAATGTGAAGCCAATAGATCAGGGGTTCTCAACCTGGGGGGCGTGAAACATCTGAAGGGGGGCGCGAAGAAGCGGTCACCTGAAGAGATTTTTCGCGTTCCGCGCGATTTACCTACATTTCACGCGTGTTTCTCTCTATATGGACCCAATTTCATATATTTTCATTCTATCATCAACATTCATTCCTGTCCATACCACCAAACAATCTGTTGGGGTTGCTAGCATCCCTGTTGGATTTTGTGATATAACGATAAGGGGGGCGCGAAATTTTTCACTATCAAAAAGGGGGCGTGTCTAAAAAAAGGTTGAGAACCACTGTAATAGATTAGTAGTTAGTCTGACGTGAACTAACGACTTGACTTTGCTATTCAATTACGGCACGTGATGAGTGGAGTATGTTTTTTTGGTACTTTAACGTATCAGGATATTCAACGATAATGTCATAAATCAGGCAACTAGCGTGATGACAGCAAATCGAAGCCAGAAAACTATTCCATAAATCGCATATTGCACGTGCTAACAGGAAGTAGTAGCAATATGGAAGGCAATTTAATGTGGAGCGGCATTGTAATAGTAATTTCAGTTGTTCATATCGAGTGTTTACTCGAGTTGCAGTGCGGTACGACTGCTCTTGAAAACGCCTGAAAATACTCACATTACAGACTCCATCTCCTCGCACAGCTTCGCACGCAGGGTTCGGGCATGTCACCGCTGAAAAATGGACACAGTTAACACCAGCTCGCGGATTATATGTGACTAGGGCTTGCCAAATCACAGTATCTGAGTGATTTGAATAACAGGCTTTGAGTAGCATTCATGGCGTCATAACAGCATGACTGATGCGTAAACTTCAAATATGTATATTTATTGCAACCAGAAAGAATATAACGCCAGTTTTATATCACTTTAAAGATGATTCAGTATTTTCATTACACTTTGTGACAATGTTGTGGGTTGATCGTGACTTAAGACATTTCATTTCTAATAACGTGTGTAGCTTTGTACTACATGTTTCATGTGCTGTGATACGACCAATCAAGGTTTCAAGGCTTCCACAGTGAAAAATAGTATCGAAACTATCATTCTCGTTGATAACCCACTCTTCATAGTGAAAATCGTTCAATTCCAGTCCTCAAAAAACTCAGCTCTGACTATTTGACTCGAACGATTAGAATTAATACTCGATTCAGATTCGAATACTCGAATCATTGTGTCCAGCCTTAGTAACAAAGTATTTTTACTTTCCCGGCGTACACCATTCGGTTTTCCCAACTTGCATTACTTACTCGAGAAACTATCGCGTTTGTGGACCACTTCAAATACGGGTCCACATTTTTTAGGCAAAATTACTTGGATTTTACAACTTTGATTTGGAAAAGTGGATATTACTTGTGGGATAAACTGGCGTCACCTTTATAAGTGAAATTTTCGTAAGAGATTTTAGCCACAATTACTAAAATTTAATGATTTTGATTTGGAAAAGTTGGTTATCGTTTTGAGATGTTTGTGAAATGTTTCTATCTCATTTCAATTCAAATCTAAAGTCTGGTTCTTCAGAAATTGCTACAGCAGAACAGTATAATGCGAAACAAGCCGAGATATCTGTACAGACATTTGCTATTCTTGTACTAATGAGAATAAACTATGGATTGATATGAACGAATTCAGTAATTCTAATGCTAATCTAACTTGGAAATAACTGTGTAGCTATCATTCTAATTCCATTCTAATTTGGACTAATTTTGACTCCTCACCTGAAATGTCAGCTCTCTCGCAGTGTGTCCCATAGTAGATCCCCACGCATTGACAAGCGCCGTTGAGACACGCCCCTCCATTGTAGCAGACGTGATTGTCGCACGGGTTGTACCGGTTCTGGCAGTTGTCACCGTAATATTGCGTGGCGCACGAGCAGAAATAACCCTTGGGAGAGTAGGAATCGTCGTTGCAAGTGCCCCCGTTCTGGCAGGGGTTGTTCACGCAACTGCCTAGCTTCACGTCGCAACGCGCGCTGGTGTAGTCCTGTGAAAAATTATGCGCCATGTAGGATAGATATTTTAAAAGGGGGTTACAAGATATAAGGTTTGCTTGCATTAAGCAGTTTTTCGACATGTTTTACATTTTGGATTTTGTAGAAAGTAATTTTGAAGTATGATTAAACTTTTCAGAAGTTTTATTTCCTACTTTCGCTTAGAACAATTTTCTCATGTCCTTTGTATTACTGCTTCTACTTCTAATTTAGTAGAAATTAACAATATTACTTCTCCATATTCAGACTACTCGAGTATCCGTAGTATTTGAAGCAAATAGATTTTAAACTAATTCCCCTTCTACTTGTCAGATTTGATTCTCTGCGCAAAAGCAGGCCTAGAATACTTATTGTTCTGAATAGCTCCTTGGAGGTACAGAACTTCAATATACAATTGAATAGTAGCCTATATTCATATTGAAATGAACCCGAATATTTTCGGCTGACACTCGTCAGGGGTAATCGTCAGCAACTAGTAGATGATTCAAAACAAGATTTGTATGTTGATATACAATGTTCTTTTGAATTCTCTACTAGTTTCCGATGATTACACCTGATGAGTGTCAGCCGAAAATATTCGGGTTCATTTCAATATGGATATACTATTCACTTGTTTTACCGCGTGAAAACCGATACCTCCATTTGTACTAGAGTAGTAATTTACTTTTGACAGTTCACTTTTAAAGGATACTAAAGTAGCTTTTGTCTAGTTTATTTGGTAAAGTAGGGATATGTTTTGACATAATTGGAATTTTCAATAGAATCACATCAAACAAATCCTTCATCACGGAAAGTGGATCCATTTTCAAGGATTCTACCGATCTGTTACGCAGGCATCTTGTGCTAGGACGAAATAATCTTCAAGTAAATTTGCTCTAGTTAGCCAAACTGCTACAATTACAGTTTACAGACCAACTTCACCTCGACTAGATAGATTTTAGCTTCTTGTGCAAAACAATACCTATGCCGCAATTTATTATATTCAGCGCCTCTGGTGGGTTACAAAAAACGCAAATGTCACCTCTTCGCAGACACATTCGAAAGAGTTGATGCCTTCGACGCATTCTCGGGTGCCAGGATTGGCGCACGGGTTCGACAGACATTCGTTCACATCTCCTTCGCACCTGGTGTTTGAAAAACAACAAAATGGTGTCAAGGTGACAGGCTGAAGATGTCAAACATGGATTGGAGACCACGGTTTGAAACATCGATTCAAGTATTAAAATTTGGGTAGCAACAACAGATTTTCTCCAGTCATGAAAAGATACGTTCTTACATCAACAGTAACATCTTATCTATAAAAATCAAGCCGGAGCCTCGAAGCCTGGGCTGGTCATAGTTCTGAATCGCAATAACATGTTGCACAAGGCTACAACTGAATGGGGATATTTTTGAACGAATTTCCGTCTAGGAGTGTCTGAATCTCGCAATGGTCACAGAATAGTTTTGGTTCAGATATCGGAAATAATTTTAGATGAAGTGGCAACATTGTCCTCGTGACCGCAAATAAGACACATACGGTAGCAATTTTTAAGTCATTACTAGGACAAGTTTTTGTTGCAGTCAAATCTCGTTGAAATTTGCACTAAAAAGTTGCTTTTACGTACAAGTTCCTTGACATTATTAGCGTAATAGATACTCGAATCGTTCCATATCCAACTGTAGCAAAACTCAATGTTGGCGACTTCAACAAAATCAATAGCCTGAAAAAATTGACCCAGTGTAAATATAATTTTCGGCGGTCTCGCCTGAATATATATCAATTCAGAAGGGACCTCAAATTCAAACGATAGCGGAATAATCAAGCGGCCTATTTATCTACAGTGCCAAATATTTCCAGTAAAAAGTCAAAAATCGAAAAAAGATTGCAAAACGTTGCATGAAGAACTGAAGAGTTGCAAAAAGTTGCATGAAAAAATGAAGAAAAGTTACAAAAAGTTGCAATATGAGATTCCCCTAAACAGCTTAAAACACCACACTAAGTAAGTTCTGAGTATTTACGAAGCTGCCGGAAGTTACGAGAAAAGTTGCAAAAACTTGCCCTAGTCATTACTAATGACAATAATGTAAGACCGTAATCAGGCATGGCCACTGACCTCGGTCCAACATATCCAGGAACGCAGTTACAGTCAAATCCGTTGACTCTATCGATACAGGTGCCTCCGTGATAGCATGAATCGGCCGTACAATCGTCTTCGTTGAACTCGCATAAGGTTCCTGAAATCAATAACGTATCAATCTGTTAACTCTACTACTGAAGAGGTTACCATTTTATACTAATTCCACTTCTTGTGTAAAAGCAAGCCTACTTTTCTATATACTAAGAAATCGCTACTACTTGTACTCAAGAATGCTTAAGTACGTTTCACCCTAAGCCAATCGAAAGCATTATAGTTGTAATCCAATCTACATTGACACTGCGCCTTGTGCAATGTATACACATACCTGAGGTACCAGCGAGACAAGAGCAATGAAATGCGTTGACCATATCGACGCACATCCCGCTGTTTTGACACGGCTGCGAGCTGCATTCGTCCACGTTCGTCTCACAATTATCGCCCATGAAACCAGCTGCACAGTTGCAGATATAGCTGCAAAAATGATATCAATATGTTATAAAATGGTGCATCATCATGAACTACATAAAAGAGAATGACAAACTAACCAAAAATCAACGTGTTTCGTATGCCGTGATACGACCCATCAAGGTTCACAGCCTTCCACAGCGGAAAATAGAATCAAAACTATCATTTACCAGTCAAGATCCAGCTTTGATTTCTCCCAGACATAGGCCTAACTAGTGACACATAAACCGACACTATTTCATTCATTTCAATACACAATCAAACATGACAACATACCTATCGACGCCGTCGACACAGACGCCTCCGTTCTGACAAGGTTTTGACAAGCACTCGTCAATGTTGGTCTCGCAGTAAGAGCCGGTGTACCCCGCCACGCAATTGCAGACATGAGCGTCACTGGTGTCTTGACAGCTGCCCCCATTTTGGCACAGATCGGAAACGGTCACGCCTGTAATAGAATAATTTACTGCCAGGAGTTGGAATATTTCAGATTTGCACTAAAAAATATTCATGCAATCACTTAGATACCCCGTTTTTGATTTGTAATATAACAATTTGGTGTGACGACTCCATTTTTCAGACTCGCGGTTAAAATGTGGCACAAAATAATTCAAGCAATCTCTCAAATGGGGCGACCATGACTTTGATCCTATAAGTGAATATTTTACTGCCACGGCTCAAAATTTTGTAGGTTGACGACAGTAATTATGAAAAAAGAAGTAATTCACAAAATCTCTTAATTTGAACGCATTTTTACCTTTAGTATCCGCAGCCTGGGCGCAAGTAATTCTGCGCACGTCGCAATAGGTCCCGGTGTAGCCGTCGGCACACAAGCACGTCCTGGTAGAACCCGATTGGGTGCAGGTAGCCCCGTTTTGACAAATAGAAGAATCGGAACACAGCGCAGCAACATCCTGATCACAAGTATTAAATATTAAATATAAAAATTTCAATCAAAATCAAAATGATTTTAAAAAGTTAAAACGTGACAACGCACCCCGCACAGTGTTCCTTCATATCCCTCGGGGCAGACGCATCTGGGCATACCCCCGTCAACGTAGCAAGTGCCACCGTTTTCACAGACGACAGACAGACACACGTCGATCGCCACTTCGCAATTTCCACCTGTGAGATACCAAATGAGTATTTTTTGCCAAATTTATAAAATTCAATTGAAAAATTAAATACTAAAATATGTTTGGACGTTCAAATGTTTTTTTCGCATTCAAATACTTTGTATTTTCACCTTGTGAGAACCGAAAATTAGCATTTGTCAAATTTGAAATATTCAATTAAACAATTATTATTAATATTCAAATATGTTCCAAATACGCCACAATTTTACAGCTGTGAGGACTGAAAATTAGCATTTATTTTTAAATTTAAAAAATTCAATGGAAACGATTTCAAATATGTTGCTGTGCAATTTCCCTGAGAGAATCGGAAATTTCCGTTCTAAAATTTGAAAAAATTTCAGAAAAAATAACTATTTTCAAATTGCGAATTGAAAACAGTACCTGTATATCCACTCGGGCAGGAGCATGTGAAACTGTTGACCCCATCGACGCAGGTACCGCCGTTGAGGCACGAGCTGTCCGTGCAATCGTTCGGATTCTCAGAACATGTGGATGAAGAGTAACCGTCCTGAAAGAAAAATAAAAAATGGAAGTATTCATACATAACATCAACAAAAACACATTTTCCAAAGATCATTAAATCAAAACAACTGGAGTTCACAGCTAATATCCATTGCAATAACAACTGCAATGTAATTCACAAAACTTCAATAGAGTTTATTGTTAATGCTTTCCAAACCGCATCATAAATTAGATTTTCTATGCTTCATACTTGTATTACTACTACTGAGCTGCCTAGAATCAGGGAATTTATCAAATCGAAAAATGATGATTCAATCATTCACCGAATAAGCCTACTTAAATAAAATTCTCAAGTGGAACTTGATCATTGACAGCAGTAAATCGCACCAATAAAATCCAATGGACGTATTTTTATGAGACTACTTTTATTGTTACATGCTAAAAATGATATCTCATGTGTGATTGCTTATACTCGAGCCACACACGTAGAATTTATGATACCGTCCTGAATGAATGCAAAATAGCTTAACAGGAGTCATGCAACTCATTACGAAAGACACTTACATTGACTGACTTTTACACATTTGATACGTCATCAAAATATCTCAACACTTGACTTGAATGATGTAACGCAAGATTGAAACGCAAAGTATGAATTATTCGGTCTTCCTGTATTGATTCAAAATTGTTTAGACGTCAACTGCACAAAACATAACTTTCATAATATTAATATTATTATTTAAAGAACATGTGTTAGCATATACAAGATCACCAAAAGAGGATCAGGCAATTTTTCGACCATGCCCGTTTCATTTGCCTTTGTGATAATGCTGTGTGTTAATCATGACTTCACCGAGATATCATTTACAGTAACGTGCGTAGCTTTGTACTATAGGTTTTGATGCGATATGACCTATTAAAGTTTACAGGCTTTCACATTGCGAAATAGTATCGAAATTATTATTCTCGTTGATAAATTAACTCTTAGTGAGCAGGAGTGTATCATTCCAGGCTTCTAGTTGGTATATTAACAATACGACGCGACTATTTCGTACCATTTTTATGTCGTATACCCCGAATGGCTAGTTTAAATATAAACTTTTTCCAAACGTTCATAAAGAAGAATACCATATATCACTCACTCTGCATGTGCAGACGAAGCTGTTAACGTAGTCTGTGCAAGTCCCTCCATTTTGGCAGGGATTACTAGCACACTCGTCGATCTCATACTGGCAATTGAATCCGTTGTAACCGGGTTTGCAGAGACATTTGTAGGTGCCGATGTCGTCGATACAGCGAGCCCCGTTAACGCACGGATCTAAACACACAAAACAGTAAGTTGCAGTAACGAAATAAGATTTCATGTTAAGACTTTTACAAACTACTGCTCTTTTGGCTAGATCTAGTATTAAGTTTTGAAGAGTGACTACCTCAAGTTGTAGTTGCATATTTGGGAAAGTTAGTAATTCTAGGCCCAGTTGTGACTTTTGCAAAGTGAGTAGTTCACTTCTAGTTACTAGTTTTGAAAAGTGAGTAGTTGCAGTTGTGAATTGAATAGTTCTAGTGACAAGTTTTTGAAATTGAGTAGACCTAGTTCCAGTTGCTAGTTTTGAAAAGTGAGTAGTTCTAGTTCTACATTGAACAGTTCTAGTGAAAAGGTTTGAAAATTCAGTTGTTCTAGTTCTAGTTCCAGTTGCGAGTTTTGAAAAGAGAGTAGTTGTAGTTGTGAATTGAATAGTTCTAGTGACAAGTTTTTAAAATTGACTAGTTCTAGTTCAAAATTAATAGTTCTAATGACAAGTTTTTAAAATTGAGTAGTTCTAGTTCTAGTTCTAGTAGCGAGCTTTAAAAAGCGATGAGTTCTAGTTCTAGTTGTAGCCGCTAGTTTGTACACGTCTGCCTAAGAGGTTTCAAAATACCTGGCGAGCAATCGTCGATATTAGTTTGACAGTTGACTCCGTTAAAACCGGTGGCGCAAGTGCAGAAATATCCCGGAACCAGATTGGTGCAATGGCCGCCGTTTTGACAAGGCGTCAACAGACACTCGTTGATATCGTTCGAACAAGTCACTCCTGCGAATAGATCAAAAATATATTGTACAAGGTAAAATTAAACGATAACTGAGATTATGGCACTGAATACTAGACCGTGTAGCTATGAAAAAAGTTGTTGCTGATTGATTTTAATTGTTTAGAGCTTCTTGCAGGCTCATTACTGTTTTTGAATTATTAATCTAAAGAATGTGATATTACAATGCAGCATTTTTGAAATTTTTGAGATTTTGGACAACTCTAATATGCGTATACCGATAGGACAACAGAATAATGATGCTGATAAAATACTAGAGGTCAAAGTTTTCGAATTCGGATACCAATTTAAATACGTATGGGTAAAGAAACACTGATCCTATTTTAATGTTTAGAACTTTGGATCGTTCTAAATTAGCACACGATTAGAAAAGTGACATTACCCTCAAAGCCAGTCTGGCACGTGCAGGTGTACGTCAAATAATCCGCGGACGGATTACAAGACCCTCCGTTGCTACAAGGGTTTGGCTCGCACGGGGACAGCTCCGTCTCGCAATTGGTCCCGGTGTACTTGGCGGGGCAATCGCATGTGTACTCGTTAATGCCGCTGGTGCAGGACCCCCCGTTTTCGCAGGGCCTGACCGCACACTCGTCGATGTCCACGTCACAGGTGACGCCGGTGTATCCTGGCGTGCACTGGCATCGGAATTGCCCCACTTGGTCCAGGCAGGTGCCTTGGACGCATGGGCTGGACGCGCATTCGTCAATGTCGATGTCGCAGTTGATTCCCGTGTAGCCAGAGTCACACGCACATTCGTACCTGTGGAATTTAATAATAATAATAACGATGAGAACTAGAATGCCAGGAAAACTCGCATCAACAAAAAATTATTTTAAAAGGAAGATCTTGCCGAAGTAGTCATCATTTCTACTTGAGAAAATTACTTGAAGAAGTAATTTCATGAATTTCTACTGAATTACAAGTAAAGGTGGCATATAAAAGGCCTGTCGGAGTCGGAACTATTTCAAGTGGAAGCCGAAATTTACTCTAAATGGCCAGCTAGAAGTTTCAATTCCAAAGGTATGTCAAAACTACTTTCAGTAAATAAGAAGCGCTGTAAAATTTTCAATTAATTACAAGTAAAATAGCAAATAGAAAGGCATGTCAAAACTATTTCTAATAGAAAATAGGTAACGCTGTAAATTTCATTTCATTACAAGTAGAAACAGCAATTTCAAGGACTTTACACACTCAAAATATGTACTGTATATTCCATCCATGGCTAGACAACAAAATGAAACCACACTGTGTTATAAATGCCAGGCCACTCACTTGTTGACGCCGTCCTCGCAAGCCCCGTTAACGCAAGGATTGCTGCTGCATTCCTCAATGTCGGAAGAGCAACGTGTTCCGTGATAGCCTACAAAATGAACAGGTAAAGACAAACTTAGATACTAAGTCATAATTGTCACCATCTGAATCCTTATAAAAACTATTCAAATTTGACCAAATATCGGCCACATATGATCAACTGTGTCAGTGATTCATGCAAAATAAACCCTGTTTTCATGCAACAGGATCTTCTTCCAGCTCTGACTAAATGGGCGTACCTGCCAGGCAATCGCAACTGTACTCGTTAACCTTGTCCAAACAAGTGGCGCCGTTCAGACACGGGTTCGATGCGCACTCGTCAATGTCTTGGTCGCAATGTGTTCCTGAAGACCAACAGAAGTGGTGGATTTCATGCAATAGTACCGAGATGAAAACCAGAACAGCACAAATCACCAATCTGCTTCTAGTCGCGACTTTTACAAAGTGAGTAGTTCTAGTTCTCAGTTTTGCAAAGTGAATAGTTTTAGTTCTAGTTCCTCGTTTCGAAACGTGACCAGTTCTAGTTGTAGTTCTAGTTGCAAGTTTTGAAACGTAACTAGTTCTAGTTGTAGTTGTAGTTGCGAGATTTCAAAAGTGAGTAAGCCTAGCTCTATTTGCTCGTTCTGAAACGTGACTAGTTCTAGTTACATCATTTTGAAATATGACTAGTTGTAGTTCTAGTTCTCATTTTTAAACGCGACTAGTTCTAGCGGTGGTTGTGAGTTTAGACATGAGAGTAGTTCTAGCCGCACGTTTTGAAAATGAAGCAGTTTGTACAAGCGTGGTGACAAATATACTGACCTGTATACCCGGGTTGGCAATTGCAAAGGTATTGGTTGACCCCGTCCACACAAGTGCCGTGCTGGCACTGGTTCGACACGCAATCGTCTGGGTTGATCTCGCATCTGAAAATAACAGAAGAGTTGTTGACAAATCAAAAATATAGTTGACAATGAATGTACTTTTGAAAGGAATATTCATTATTGACGGATTTGCCACTAGAAATCAGAAAAGATATTCAGGGTAATTGCAAGATGCATCTTTGCGAATAATCCAAAGAAACGAATGTCACAACAAATACGCGTTGTTTTCTACACAAAATTTCAGTTGCCACGATCCAGCAGCTATTATGACTTCAGTAGTCATAAATGTGACGCAAACAACTTTCTACTCTCACGGTCCAAAGCATCGAATGTAAGCACTTTTGCCATAAATTGAAAAGTGAAGCACCCAATCCTACGATGCTATAATACTATGATAAAGCCAAATGAACTTGTTTCTTGCTGAGAAGCTTCAAAATGAAGGAATAAATTATCAACATGAGATTTGATATAGGCATGCGATTGGAATCGACAGTAATTCGATTTGCTGCTATCTCACCTGTCCCCACTGGTCCCGACCAAGCAATCGCACTCGAACCGGCCCACCTCGTTCCGACATGTACCCCCGTTTTGGCAAGGAGAAGACGCGCATTCGTCAATCTCCGTCTGGCATTTGGCGTCGGTGTATCCGTCCTCGCACAGGCAGATGTACTGGTTGACGTCGTCCTGGCAGGTGCCGTGGTGGCAGGGATTGGTCTGGCAGTCATCTATGTTGACCTCGCAGTGTATGCCCGCGTAACCTGAAACGTTCGGAAGTATGAAATACTATCGAAAAACTAATCATCGCAACAAACCACTTGAAGTAAACTAGAACAACTCGATAATTTCATGCTTTTTTATATTAGATTAGAGTTGGAATTATAAATACATTTTTTTCAAATTAGACCAGAATTAGAATTAGAACTACACTGCTTCTTCCGAATTAGATTAAAATTAGAATGATAGCTACACACTTTTTTTCAAATTAGACTAGAATTACAATTATAGCTACTCAGTTTCTTCAAATTAGATTAGAATTGGGATTACTGAATTTGCGAAGTCCACATGAAACTGTTTCATGTACACCGTTTGTTGAAAGAATTGCACTATCAATATGGGTATTATGTAACATGTTTCTTACCGAGTGTGCATTCGCAGTCGTAACCGTTTGCTCTATCTATGCACGTGCCCTTGTTCTGACAGGGTATGGACGAACACTCGTCGATGTTAAACCCACAATCGGGCCCCGTAAAACCTGAAACAAAAATCGATCCCATTATATCATTAATCTACTTTCGTTTACCCTGCGATGAAGAGAAAGAAAAATCATGGCCAGCAATTACTGATATCTTGAAGCCTGCCAAATATATCAGTGAACCGGTTGCTGTCTTCTTAGAAATATTGATGTCCAGTTAACTCTTTGGCAGATATTTATTGGGCTGTCCGATGATGTCATACCTCTTACATCAGTTCAAAGTGACATCATCTTCTGTACCATTGAATTCATGTAGCCTTTTCTGACTATAAGCGTTTAATTTGTAGTAAAATTGCTTAGAAATCTTCTTAGAAAATTTCCTGCTTGCAATGTATGCCTGTTGGGTCGAAAGTAGTAGTTTCTTACTCAGTTGTAGTATTATTGTACCGGTTTACAAATAGGATTTTATATGGGATATAATCCTCAAATGAATGTCTATGAATAAAAGTTTAGGCTACGGTATATGGGATATATTTCGCAAATGACTGCCATTAATTAGGGGAATATGGCACATTCTTATAGCTGTTAAAATGTAATTTAACAGTCGGAAAATTAGGTGTGGTGTGGAATATAGGATAGCTCGCAAATGACTGTCACTAATAAGGCGTTAAAATACCTTATGTCATTTTTTGATGTCGACAAAAATATCAGTTACGAGTTTTGTGGGATATACTTCTTAAATGACTGCTAATAATTAGAAGTTTCACCTAAGATAAGTCAAAAATTTTGGATTAATCAGTTTATAACTAGGATTATATATGGAACATGGTATATTTGAAAAATGGCTGCCAGGAGTTGAAAGGTCTAGTTGAACTAAGTTAAATTTAGATGTCAGTTTTGTCAGTCATTAAATAGGAGTTTATATGAGACATATTTTTCAAATGAATGCTGATAATTTGAAGTTATTCTGGAAATATGTCACATTTAGAGGCCTGCAACAATGTCAGTTGATAGGTGCATTTATTGGATAACTCTCTCGAATTAGTGACACCAATTAGAAGTTCTAGCTGAAATATGTCTCTTCCACATATGGGCTAAAAATGTAGGTTTTATCGTGGAAACTATGTGATATTGGTATCAGTATCGGCTCAAAATTCCAATATGTGCAGTTGGCTATATTATTCCCACCAAAACTCACACTTTCAATGCAGAAGACACTCGAAAAGTTACCAAGCATGCAATCGCGGAGAAATACTCCACCACATTTCCGATAATACATAGCGAGCAAGAGAAAATGCACACACCTGAAGCACAGTTGCAAGTGTACCCGTTAACGTTATCAACACAAGTGCCACCGTTTGTGCAGGGTCCGCTTTCGCATTCATTGATATCAATACCACAAAGAAGTCCCGTGTATCCTAAAAGGGTTAAAAAATCCCGTCAGGCGTATTCAAACATAAACACCTTTCCGAGAGAATAAAAAGGTAATTCTACACCTGGCACTTCAGGGGGCAGAAAACAGTGCCTTGTGTCATGAGAGGGTGATGTTTGAAGATTTACGCTCCAATGACAAAAGATATGCCTCGCTCAACAGTACATGACATAATGGAAGTGAATCAAAAACTTTTAGGCAGGATAACAATGGGTGTAGTCAAATTCCATTTTAAAACCTAAAAATCATCATTCCATATAAAGGATTATATGAGGTAGTTGCACATAACAATCTAACCGTGAATCCAATGAAAATATCGTCACTGGAAAACCAAACAGTTTTTGTTATATTTTTACTTGTTTTCCATCAGTATTTGAACATGACATGGACATATGAACTAGAATTTTCAAGGTAAATCAAGTACTTTATGTCCAAATTTAATGGTCAAAGTCAAAATTCCAAAAAAATGGACACAACATTGTTTGGTTTCCCAGCGACGATATAATGATGATATATATTTAATCAACAGCAATGTCCCACATATTGCGTCAAGAAATTTGTCTAGTTTCAAACAGATTTTGCTATTCATGGACAAAGACAGAAATTGTCAAACAGCGCCGAGCGTACCAGACAAAACTTTGGTGACCACTGCAGGGGTTTTAAAGTTTTGGGTTACAAATCATTCAGGCTTCTTTCCATAATCAAGGGAACACACATCAAGACTCGATTTGAATCAAAATTTTGGTCGCCTGTAGCTTGTATGCGTTATTTAAATATCAATGCGGATGATTGTATGTGCAATGTTAGATTATTCTTGAAGGTTTAAGGTTCCTGATGTTGTCACCACAAAACCATTTATAAAATGAGCTAATTCATCGACGAATGTGTGGTTGGGGAAAAACTCATTCCATTTTATGAGTTTGAACGGATGAATTAGCACCGATTCTGTATCTCACACAGCTACTCCAAAAGAAGAACGCCGTGTTCCATGTGCAAAAAGCCGCAGTGGAAAAACCCAAAATTCCCTTTAAAAAATACAATTCCAAAATAATGTTTCAGCAAAAAAAAATCTTGTGAATATAGTGACGGACAGAATCGTAGTGTCCAAACAGTTCAGAGTGGCAATAACCGATTTTCAATAAAACTTCACCACAAAACACACACCACTCAGTGAGAAGGGCAACAGTGTATTACTCTACTGCACTAGTAAAGTCGTTAATCGGCAAAAGTAGGAACTAGAGCTATTAACAAAGCAAAGAAATTGTTCAGAAATGATTGCTAAAAACTAATCCAGGCCAAGTGTCCCAGAAGTTCATTTGCCCATGCCTAGTGAGTGTTATGACCACTTCAAAAATATGATGACCAATGTCCTATCTGTACAAGCACCAAATAGCTGATTGTGACAAAATCCCACGACATAGGGGCTGGTGGTGTCATTATTTACGTTGAATTGCTCCTTATAAAACTTATCAGAAGACGATTTTGTAATCGGCAAAATTCAAAAAAAGGACCAATTCAGACTTGAAAAGTACAGATGTAGAAGCAGAAATAGTCTAAAGCCAAACACACATGTTCATTTCGGCCAGTTGTGAAATCCTAATCTGACATATAGCCTTCTTAACAAGCCACATGTCATACGTAACCAGGTAAACCTACTTTTTCGGGATACTCAAGTAGAATTTATCTACTTCTAGCACGAACTGAATAAGTTTTGTGTGAATGCTACTGCTGAATGATTTTGACGTAGAAATACTGGTTATTGCATTGTTAATCCTATCGAATGAAAAATAGTTTTTGGGTGGACTTGAGTCACTTTTCTGGAAAAATGGTTAGCACAAGGACCTTTGGTCCCACGTTGGCGAAACAGTTTAAATCTGAAGGCAGGAAAATCAATTCAAGCCACTAATGAATTCCGACAGCCTATTCAAATATAGTTTCATACCCGGACTGCATACGCATTGGAAGCTTCCGATCATGTCGAGGCAAGTGCCGTCGTTGAGGCAAGGGTTGCTTTCGCATTCGTTGATGTTTGTTTCGCAGCGAGGTCCAGAATATCCGTCCGTGCAGTCACATTCAAAGGAGCCTTCCGTATCGATGCATTGACCGTTGTGCTCGCAGGGATTTTCACCTGTAGTCAAACCCATTCATTCATCATAGAGTCCAGAAGTATGACAAGAGTAATCATTTCGCTAAATCCCATCATTGAAACACCACTGCACTTAAAAAACTTCAAGTGAGAGCATATTTTGATGACATAGCAAACAGAATGGGGTGATCAAATTCTGACAACTACCATCAACTTCCATGGCATAACAGAGCTGGGTATCTCACAGAGAGACAGAGATAGCAACAGCATTTCCACAGATTCCGCCTTCACAGTACTCTGACATGTCTATTGTCAGCTTAGAGGCTGTTAAAGTTATCTGTGAGTAACTACGTTTTATACCAAAGATATTCGAATTCTTAGCGGATGGAAGCATCCTAAAGAGGGAGGCCAATGTGATAGTATTACATTTTCAGAGTCACAACCTTCTTGCTTAAACACAAGAGTAAGATGGTATTTGGAGGTAGATGATCGCATATTTTGCCATAAACATATCACCACAGGAGGTACGCTCTATTAAACCCGGATCTGTGCAGGTGGTATTGAGAGCTTAATCCAAAAGTGGCATATCTCACCATGTTGTAGTTTAGTTTTAAAGCATAAATATTTGCAATATTTCTCATGCAGACCTGTACAAACTAAAAATCTAAGGAATGTTCTTGGGTTGTTCTAGTAGCCTAAGTTAGTTAGATATTTCCAGTTAATTGTGTTTTAGTTAATAGCAGGTTTTTAAATGTAGAGAGTTTTAGTTCTAGTTGCGAGTTTTTAAAAAGTGAGTAGTTCTACTTCTAGTTAGTTATTTAATTGCAGACTTTTAAAGGTCGTATGTTCTAGTTCTATTTTTAGTTGCGCATTTTGAAAAGCGAGTAATTCTAGTTCTAGTTCTACCTTTTTAAGGTAGTTAATTCAGGTTCTAGTTCTAAGTTTTGAAAAAGTGAATAGTTCTACATTGCGAGTTTTGAAAAGCGAGTAGTTCCAGTTCTAATTGTAGTTCGCATTTTGAAAATCCACTAGTTTGTAATAGTGTGTCCACATAATAACCACAAGATTGATACACCTGAAAATGGATCGAAAAATTTTGCTATGTTCCTCTTAACCACAGGATTGGACGTCATGAATTAGTATTGGCAGCACTGCCTCAATTTTTGATAAAAATCTTACCGATTTCACATTCGTTAATGTTGACGTCACATTTCGTAGAAGTATACCCATCAGCACACGAGCATCTCCATCCTCCAGTTATAGGATTTGTGTCACAGGTCGACCCATTGGAGCAAGGGTTGGACAGGCACGCATCATCCAGATGACAAAGAATGCCTACAAAAGAATTCCAACCCTTGAGTCACCCTGTATAATCTGACTCAGACAAGTTTATAAACAAGATCCTTATTCCTAGAGAGAGCGTTGTCTTGCTGTGAGGCGTGACCAATTATTTCTTGGAAAAGAAAGCAGTCCTATATACATATAGGCCTATACAAAGCAATGGAGGGCTTTCCAAAAATGACATGTTCAAACCAACACTGCTTCAAAAAAGTAATGTCTAATCATACCTAAACCATGGAATTAACCCCACCGCGGTGTAAACAACTGTTTTAGACAGTGGAATTTATTTCTAATCTTCACACTTAAACGATCTTATCAGTTGTATGAGGATAAATCCACTTAATTAGCTGTGCTATTTAGAAGCACTGTGGGAATGTATGGCTGTAATCCCGTTTTTGTAAACAGCCCAGACAAAACCCTTGTTCCATTGGTGTCCGTAATGACTGCAGGAAATGTAAGCCAACTGTTTCCTTCCTGAAACAAATTGCCTGTGACTATGTCACAAAAGACTGGCGAAAACATAACCCATGTTTCAGGAATAATAAACCAAAGTGGAAATTTGGCAACAATGTTGATATGAGAAATATAAAGAGACCCATGGACCCACATAACTTAAATATAAGATCGAATATTATTATTCGTTATGAAATTAACCCAAATATTTTAGGCTGGCAGGGTATTTGCCAGCAACTAGTAGAGAATTGGACATTATATATCAACATTCAACAATCATGTCACCAAATATCACATATTGACGGGCCTGAAAGTGCTAAAAAACAAGTTAAGTTCAATGTACACAAACTGCTTTTGTTGGCACGAATCAGGTTGGCATAATTTGATAAAATCCGACACCAAGGTACATAAATGGAAGAATAAAGGTCTTTGCAAAGATCATTTTTGGCACAAATAGGCAAAATTTAAGCGTAAAATGTAAAGCCATGCGTAAAATTAACGACAACTGGGAGATATGCGCTGTTTTGCAACTCAATTTTTGCACACACATTGGCAGCATATGATTTCTTGTAATGCTTGTGATGAGAGAATAGTAAAAATTTTTGCCTTTCACAATGTACAGGAAAAAATACTGTGCTTGACTACAATGACACTACTGCAGTCTTTTGATTACGGTGATACCGGTTCAAAGTAATAACCAAAATGACTCAAGCAAAAGTAACTAGGCAAAGTTTCACAACACAAAATTGCTTCCTCGAGCAGGCCAAGTCGGAATTGCCCTTCTCAAAACCAAGTACAGAGCTGATAATGCAGTTAAAAAAACACTGACCCGTTTTCCCTTCTGAACAGATGCATTGGAAGGTTCCGACTTTGTCAATGCATGTTGCGTTGTGAAAGCAGGCCGCGGAACTGCAGTCGTCCACATTCACGCTGCAGTCGTCTGCCTCCCAGCCGTTCACGCAGTTGCAACTGTACGACCCTGCGTTTGAAAAATGAGTCGCACGTTGGCAAACAAACACAATCGAAGATTCGGGTTTAATTTAGACATATCATTCTCAATTATAATTTGGGTTCGAATTTGAGACACAGATTTAAAGATTAGGACGAATTTGGATCGACTCAATGGGATTTAGATTTGAATTGGTAAGACCAGACTTGAAGGTTTTGCACGAATTTTGAGTCACGGCACCATTCAGAATTTAGATAAGGATCTGAATTTAAGTTTGAAATACCCGATTTTCAGATTTCGGGCGGATTAGGGGCAAATTTGAGCAGACTGTTCACGATTCCGTTTTGTTGAGTTTGTGCTATTTGGCCAAATTTACAATTACAGTTCATAATTTAGATTGGAATTAGGGTTTCAATTTGAAATACTGGGAATGATTATTTTGGCCATGTTTTGACGACTACCAATTTAGCATAAGATTTGACATGAAATCTTTGAAATTATATATTCGAATATCCATGCAATTTTTGAAGAATGACAGTCTGGGCCCGGGATCGAATTAGTGCCTGGGCCTAAAGCTGAAATCCAGAAAGATTTAATTCAAAATTACTACATCCTCTTATCTACGCAAGTGACACTGAATTAAACTGAAACTATCATACTACTGCACACTTCGAATGCCAAAAGTCCTGCAATCAAAAGAATTGAAACTTGAGGATGAAAATTGACCAAAAGACCTAAAAAAGTAGTTTGGTTTTTAGTAAAATTTTGAAATCAATAAATTAATAAAGAAGAGACGATACTTATGGGCAATCGCCAATCCAGCCCACATTATTTAATATCCAGGTAGCAATCGCTAAACCCCAAACAACAATTTACTTACCCCACGATTTCCCGCTATCACAAATCAAACACCTTCGCTACCACACAATGGACTCGCTAAGCCCCCAAGTCCGGTATGGCGTGGGGTAAATGGCGGGCAGAAATGCCGACTAAGTCACGCTTTTATTAATAAAACAATGGGGCACCGGCGGGTAGACAGAGGACTCTTATTGTGTGCACGTCACTGGGAAAATATTCAAAATCATTACATTACAATAATGAACAATTCTACAATACAGAATCCTGACTAATGCAACATCGAAGTTTTGTGAACGTCTATCGTTTATCTGTATAATCAACGAATCAGTAGATACACAATTAAATTCAAGCAAACAATTGCATTGCACCGCTGGATGTAACGGAACTTAATTCAATGTCCAAGCTTTTGCGAATTCATTACCGTAAACCGGGGTAACTTTGGACAATTTTCAACAATTCCGCTTTGTATCTCGGAAATGCTGGGGTGTAGGGGAGGCAAGTTTTGTGTTTTTTATGGGTCATGGAGCATAGATTAGAATTACCTAATCCAAAATCTTCATGGTCAAAAATAAGTACCTTATTTTTGTAAATTATCCGTGTCCAAAGTTATCCCTGCATGTGAGGTAACTTTGGACAATGTAGTTTTTTTGTATGCCTTTACACTCAATTGTATATGAAACCTCGTAAATGTGGCTTATTTGGTAAAAGTTGATGAGAGCAGTGGCTAAAACTGAAACAAAATAGTATATGTCTGGCCTATTGCATGATTTTGACCTAATCCCCCCCCCCAAAAAAAATAAATAAATAGGTAGTTTATGAAGGCTAATGGGCCCTTATTCATCTCTTATCTCAATTTTCCCTCATGCCTTCACCAATTGGGACTTATAAATAACGTATGGTGATAAGGGATATCCCACTGGCAGTGTCAGCAATCGACAGCGAACGTTAAACATGTTAACGTGATTTATTGCCGATTTCAAATATATTACTGTTCTTTAAAAGATACACTTTCCCTTTCCTATCTCCTCTGATGGATATATTTGTGGTCATTTACGATATCCCATATTCAGCAGGCGCATCTTTATAGGAGTATGTGATAAGTTTTTGAAGTAGCTTACACCAGATTACAATCTCTCAGCTCATTGCCTACCCATTTTTTCATATTTTGGCAAACTCTAATTTATTAACCTTCTCATTCTATTTTAAAAAGCCATCAGGCCGGTAACAAGGAATATAGTCGACCATGCACTTTGACACAGATGAAGCAGCCACTTTCCAGAGCTCTAAATGTCACATTTTCCACTGTCCAAAGTTACCCCGTTCTGTTAAAATTTGACGGGGTAACTTTGGACATCACATTTTCGTGTATTGATCTAAGGGTGAGCCCACTGAGATTTTTGCCATGGATTAAGACTGCTTAGAGGTATCTGCTGCCAAGTTTTCAATCTATGAATCACATGCTATCTATCTTGGGTTGTAAGAAGTTTAATGGCCATTAATTTTGATCAAATTGACCCCCGCCATTAATTTATCAATGTTGGGTCAAGTTTATCTGGTAGTGAAATGAATCCACCTTCTATTGAGACTACTTGTGGTACTGTTGCCACATGAAAAATAATTGGACATCCAGCGGCAACCCTTTTCCATCAATAACCATTCAAATCTTTTACTGCTTAGTGTCCAAAGTTACCCTTAAGTCCAAAGTTACCCCGGTTTACGGTACCTATAATTATAATCTAATTTGGTAAAAATAGTGTAGCTATCTTTCAAATTCTAATCTAATTTGAAAAAATCTGTGTAGCATTTTAATTCCAATCTAATATGGAAACGACTTTGCAGCTATCATTATAATTGTCATCTAATTTGGAAGAATTGTATGGCTTCCATTGTAATTCTTATCTAACCCAAGTTGTACCTTGCGTATTAATGCATGTGCCACCGTTGAAGCATCTCTCTGTACCATCAGCACATTCGTCCACGTCTTCATCGCAATACGGGCCTGAAAGTGAATACGTTCCGTGAAACCGTACCAGGATTATTGGTCGCAGAGCTGACCTGTCCATCCGCCTTCGCACAGGCAGAAGGGACTGTTTCCTTGGTTCATGCACGTCGCCCCGTTCCTGCATTGGTGGTTGATGCAAACGTCTGCGTTGGACTCGCAGTTATTGCCGTCGTAGCCTATCAAAAAACGAATCGTTTATTGCCAGAGTTGACCAAAGTACTCAACGTTAGCACTCAGGATAGGTGAAGTTATGGAGTACGATTATGGTTGCATTTAAAACAAAAATCAATTAAAAACAAATATGTTTTTTTCATTGTTTTTTTCAATTGTTTTTCATCGTTTTTTCATTGATTTTTGTTCCGTTTTTTTAAAGCCATGACGGCACGAATATTCAACTGTGACGCCATAGTGGATTTGGATTGACAATTGAAAATATAGGGTAAATAGAGCTTTGTTGACGACATATCTATTACTATAGGGTACCTGTTGAAACGACTATTTTGAGGGTTCCAACCATTCCATATCGTATACATCAGCTAGATCAGGTAGTAATTGTCTGCAGGCTTATACAACATGTTTTTTTAGAAAGTATTTACACAATTATGGCATGATTTTACAACTTGCACCAAAAATTATTTTATTTAGAAGGCCTTCGTTTAAAACACTGTTTAAAACATATTTGAAACAAAGTGTTTTAAAACACCGTTTGTTTCAAATGCAACCCTAGGTTGGCTAGGTACGATTCTGCGCGATAATAAGGACAAGTAGCGATTTCCAAGACCTGACAAAACTACTTGGGCATCTCACATCGAAAGAGCGAATCTCTGGTCATGCGCCACTTTAACACGACATCCATTCCATTTCAATGATGTTGAATGTACCACAACGGATCATTTGTTCGTGACTGATGAATTTCACAAATACGCGCCGTGCACGCAATTTTATAACCTACGATCGTCGATATCGTTCATTAGCGATGAGTGAACAAATCGCATACGTGCAACAATCGAGTTGAGGTTCGCATGAAAAATGAATCACAACGCATTTCAGACTAGTTCATGCTATCAAATTGCCGACAGAATTGCTACTGGCGATAGCATTTTACACGCAGTTACGAAGCTACAATCCTTGCTAACATGAGACGGACTGTCTCGTATCGCGTTTGATCAATTTCATTCGTGAAAACGACAAGAAAATGATTTCAAAAACGCTGTCTGTTATTGAATAGTATATTGATACTGAGATGTACTCGAATATTTTCGGCTGAAACTCGTCAAGGGTAATCGTCAGCAGCTAGTAGAGAATTGGAAAAAACTTTGTGTTTGTATATAGGCTATTTTAAATTCTCTTTATAAAATGAACGAGTTTATTTCGTTATCTGCTGGATTAGGGCGACTAGGACAAATATAAATACTGAATACTCGGGAACATAAAATTAAAGATACTTGGGGCAAATTGTAGCTGACTATTAGGGGTCCGAATTGGATTGTCAATTGACAAACTTGTCCTTATTCATAACTTACATAAGGATTCCGACATGAATTTGCCGAATTTATACTGTTATTCACAATTGAGCCTTGGATCTAGTTTTCAATCGAAATGCCGTATTTCAACGTTTCTAGTAAATTTGTAACGACTACTTAATTTAGATTTGAAACACCCCATTTGAAGATTTTGGACAAATGTAGACTTACTAATCACAATTCAGATTCATCCCTGATAAATTGGTCCATTAACAAGACAATCGGCATCTTTTACAGTATTTACACATTAAATTCGAAACGGTGAGTATCGAACTGATTATCACACAGTTGATATCAAATCATATCGCCTCCAAAAAGCCGCGACACGAACTCGCAATACAGACGCACAGTGTCTAAATTCAAGAGCTGTTTTCCTATATCCAGATTAAAATACACTCCACAAACACACACCAAACGGCGCCGACAATAGGAAATTGTCATCGGGACACGGCGCGTAACAATCCACTTGACGTAATTGCTGACTCAGTATCAAAACGACAAAGGTTGTCGGAGTACTTATTGCAAGGTGACCACCACCACAGTCGGAAAACTACAACATTTTCTGCTTATCAACATCAGATTGGAATTTGAATAACTACACCGGTTTTTGATCAAATTAGATTACAATTACTGAATTCGCAGAAATTGTAAAATTGAATTCAATACCGATTTATGAAGAAAAAAACAAAAATCAAGTTCATGCCATATCAAATCATAGCTTATTATCATGAGCACGAAAATTGCAAATGTCTGTACAGCAAGCTTGGCTCGTTTCGCACTATACACTTCTCCTGTAGCTTTTCCAGGAAAACTAGATATTAAATTATAATTAAAATGGGAGCATAGAAAGACTTCATACCTTAGATTGACAGCATTTGGCTGTAATATGTCTAAACTTGTAATTATAATTATCTAGTTTTCAAAGCCTGGTAAAATGTTGGTCACCATAAGACCACCAAAGATGCGTTATGTGCTTCGAAATGAAGACTGTTACGAATTTGAGAACCCGCGTTCGCGTGTGATTCAACTCCGAAAGTTACATGATATCGCACTATATTATAATGTGACACTTCCTAGTCAATAGCCATTCTGAATCTAAAAATTCGTATTAACATACAGGCGCGTACCTGATAGACAATTGCAAATATACGAGCCTCCGATGTTAGTACACGTTCCGCCATTCTGTGAATGAGAAAATATACAATTTAGAGACACTTACGTTACGGCATCATACCAAACAAAAAAGCGAGCTTATTAGAATATACATAAAGGATAGCACAAGCACACACTTTAAACAGGTAAAGCGTACCTAATTGCGTTTGAATGTGCTATCAAAAAGCTTGGTGTAGATAGCTGGATTCCATCGCATAAACCTAGCCGTTTAAAAGCAGACAATAAACCGACAATTACGCCGAAAGTTCGCGTTTGCAAACGCGAACGTGCCAAAATATAACAAAACATGCGTTTAAGAACACAATTAACTTTATTTCGGGTCTATAGTGAACACAGTCGTGACCCAGTGTACCGCAACATTTTCGGCGTCTTAAGAAGCAAATAGCCGGTGTTTTAGGCCGGTGTACGAAGCCTGACAGCCGAATTCCGGGCTGATTACGTTATTGTGTTTACAATCGCAGCTACCAAGTCGGTGTATCGGACTGGCGTTAATCGCGACAGCATGTAACTTTGTATGCCAACATGTGCTCAGAGTTTCGAAAATACGTTTTCTGTAATATACCTAACAGGTGTGATACAAATACGATCCAGACTTGTAAAAAACAGTTTTCAAACATGACTGGTTCTAGTTCTAGTTTCTAGTTTTGAAAAGCGGGTAGCACTAATTCTAGTTCCAACTGCCAGTTCTTAAAAGTGAGTAATTCTAGTTTTAGTTGGTAGTTTTTAAAAGTGAGTAGTTCTAACTATAGTTATTCTAGTTGCTACTTTTCAAAATCCAGTAGTTTGTCAAGTGTGGCCAAAACTCCGAACAGCAATACACCAGAAACACTTGTATGCCGCTGTTAATAACGGTTTACAAAGTCACGTATGGCGTAAGCCGCGCGTTTCATGAATATTCCGCGCTAGATTCCAGGCCGAAGATCATTCCAATCGGCTTTAGTGAGAAGCGGCGCTAGCCATGTAACACGATGACTTCATCAATATTTATGGACAAGAGACCGTAAGACCGATCAGCATACCGCAAAAATCGACTGCGGATTACAATTTCTAAGGCAATCGCATCAAAAAGCAGAACTTGCCAAGAAACCGCAGCAGTAATCTTCAAGTATTATCGTGGCGAACCTCGCAATTTACTCGACGCAAAGTGCATAAACTCACAATCGGAAATCAACGTTTCAAATTATGATTATGACGACACCATCGCTGACGTCAATATCAACAACCTGCCATATAAAACGAAAGGCAGGAATTTGAGTGTAAGCTTATCGTATTCGAAATTTCGTGCAGGTGACGTCATATTTGGTGATACAATTGTTTAAATACAATGTTCTTTTCAACTAGTTGCTGACGATTACACCATGACGAGTGTCAGCCGAATATATTCGGGTTCATTTCAATATAAATATATTATTCCATTGTATATTTAAGTCGGTACCTCCGAAAGCTTTATTAAATATCAAATACCGTACTTTACAATCGAGACTATAATATGTTTCATCAGACTACCAATAGGCCTAACCATGGCTACTTCTCCGAAACGTCACATTATTTCGCGGGCGCGAGACCGCAGCCAAACAACCGCTAATAAATCGTTCCGATCGCTACAAGCAACCGGCGGGCGACTTCAAAACGTTAATAACGAAAATTTCCACTCGAAAACGCTGCTCATTAGAACCATAAATCAGACTAATGCGACGGGGCTCGCGAATAAGCACAGCAAAGTGCGAACTAGCGATCAATCTTACCAACAAAACCAACAGTGTATGTCATTAGTAAGCGCTGCCTAATATGTAACAGTATCTATAAACCGGTATCAAATGGTTACATTCTGAGCAGTAGTTATAGGCAATCGATTCAGTACGTAGAACGCAGTTTATTTCACAGTTCGACACATAGAACACAGACCTAGTGGCGTCACAAGTTTTCAAAAATGATACATGATACACGCATCTTCATAATACCCCCGTATATTCGACTTAATGGACATGACTCACGCAACAGGAAATTGCAAAACTTACAAAATATAGATTTGTAATACATCGTAATGGGAACATCGATGAGTGTAACTGTTGCCATCCGCATCAAATGGATGAAATAATCTCCATTCTGCGCTTTGTGTGTGAAAATACTCGAAGTCAACCACAAAGCACTACAAAACTGATACAAATCGCGCCGGATTTGAAAATAGTTCACGGTCCTTATGGCAAGGAAGAGTGTATCCGTAGCTAACTAAAATCCGATACGATTACAGCAGGTGTCAGATACGACGTGGTTAGTCTCACGGTATACCATATGGTCGTATTTTATGGACCTGGCATGCAGACGCAAAACAGGGTGCCGATAGTATCCATTGTAATCCATCTTATAGCAGATTATTATCACAACGCGTGCGAAAATTGGAGCCCCACGCTTTGAACAAAAAAATATCGCGCTCACTAGCAGTCTAGATTTAGGACCATGCACTACTGACTACTGAGTATAGTAACTAATACAGTACAAGCCTATTTAATCGACTAGTGTCGTAATTCAATTTGCAGGGTCAAATTTATCCAAATGCTTTTTGGACAAGGTCAATCCCTTCACTATCTAATTATGTAAGAAATCAAGATCAAGGACTATGCTCCATTTTGCATAAAGACAATATCAGAATAAGTCAATTTAGTGGCCAAGTGTCACAATTCAATACGCAGAGTAAAATCCAACCAAATTCTACTTGAGTTTAAGCAAATAACACCCGAACCAACTCGTATAAGAGGTAGGGATTAAAGGCTTCAAGTTGGCGTGCAAGATGACATTGCTATTTGGGTTCCCGCGAAGGGAGCGAAATTGCGCGTAAAATGTCCGCGTATCACCGCGCGAATTACGCACAAAAAAGTTTAGTCAATCGCATAGTATCACACGATTCGAACAATCACACAGCGGCAGAGCGATTCATAACAAAACCCGCGGATGAAAGCCATTTTAAAAAACTCAAACTGCCAGTAATACAATCGTATGATGTATCGCTACGATTTTGTCGCCGCGCGGCAGATGGCCCGCATACTTCACAGGCTGAGAAGCTTGCAAAACATATGCCGCGTTTTCATAGCCAAAAACTACATAGAACTCCAGGCGCGCGGAAAAGGGCGGGAAGATTTGAATTTCGCGACGGCTGCTCGCTCGCGCCGCGCACAGCAAATTTGGACAACTAGATAATTCAAGTAGTGTAATTTGAGTAATTAGAACGAAATGCTGGTAATCTAATCGTAATGTAATTTCTGATTTTCTTGAAAGTGTGCGAAAGTGCGAAACGACCCAAGCTTGCTGAACAGAAATTTGCCACTCTCGTGCTAATGAGAGTAAGTTTGACATTCACGTAGCTTAATTCTTGTTACAACTTACAAGTGTCCTTTCTAATATATAAAAAAAATGATATTTCGCAATTTTCACTAATTCAGTAAAACTCATTTTATTGTAAGTTTGAAAAGTGTGCAGCTATCATTCTAATTTTCATCTAATTTAGAAGGAATCGTGTTAGTGTAGCTATGTTAATTCTAATTTAAATTGGAAAAACTGTATCTATATTATTGATTCTGATGTGATTTGGACAAAAACATGATAGTGTAGCTATAATTTGAATTCTAAATCTGAATTGAAAATTTGATTTACTACAATACTAATTGCGATCTAATTTGGAAAAACTGTGTTGGTACCGTTCTAGTTCTAATGTAATTATAAAAAGCTGAAAATTTTCTAGTTGTAAAACTCTGCTAGAAAAACGACGGTAATCAAATTCAGTTGAGTATGTTTTTCGTATTAGCTTGGCGAAGGTATCAATTTTCGCCATTCCGCGAAAACGCTGACGCACAACACAATGAAAGACAAATTTGCGTCTAATCAACGTCTAGCCAACAAGGAACATAAAACAAATCCGTGAGATGTCGAAATAGCCCGAGGCGCATTTCGGTCAAGAATTCACCCAGAGATTCTCAAAGTAGTTATGGAGTGGAGTCAATGCAGGCAGAAATGACGATTACAAAGACATGCCGAGACTACTTTTTCCCTCAAACACTGTCGAGTAGAAGTACTACGTTAGTGGCCACCTCTGAATCGAGCATGGGTAGAGTCGCGTGGTAAACGTAATAATTCAAGTTTTTTTCGAATTCAGTCCATCTGATATTAATCTAATTCGGAAAAGCTATGTGGCTATCATTCGAATTCTAATCTAATTTTTTTTTTTAAACGGAAGTTATGCCTCTAATTATAGTTTAATATGGAGAAAATGTATATCTATAATCCAAGTTTAATATGGAAAAAACTGTGCATAGCTATCGTTCTAATGTTAATTTGATTTTTAAAAAAAACTGTAGTTATAATTCAAATTCCAGTTTCATATGGAGACAACTGTAGTTATACTTGTAATTCTACTCAATATCGAAAAATTGTGTGGCTTGAATTCTAATTCCGACCCAATCGGACACAGCTGCGTAGTTATACTTATAATTCTAGTTTAATATGAAGAAAACTGTGTAGCGACAATTCTAATTCTAATCAGATTTGAAAAAGCATTGTAGCCATGATTCTAATTCTAATTAAATTTGGAAAACTGAAAATTATCCGTTGTTCAACTCTGCTCACAATCACTTTGAGGTTATAAAGTCGCATGTTCAAAAGTCGGGCAGCTATTCAACTATAGCGCATAGTGACCTATCGTCCTGTAGGATAATCCCCGAAACTAATCAAGCTACCGGCAAGCGCTCATAACTTATTGACCGACACAGGGTCGATTGTACTTTTGTTTCGGGCGCGACGGGGCACCATTATGCTGGATCATCTTAAGAGGTTTATATCGTTGGCCTGCATAATTACGAGCTTCCATTCGTAAATTAGTGCGTGTATGGTAATACGCGACGCGTGTAATCACCAGAGCCGATATCGGATTTCTGCGCCGATACCGATATTTGAATCAAAGTGTGAATCGCTCCCAAAATAGTCTGAGGGTGGGCTATAGGAGAAAAGGTTCAGTCTTATCTCCCATAGATGCACGCACACGCACACATAACCTTGTTCCACATTATTGCGACAGTAAACACGCGAATCGGACGACTTGGACGTGTAGGTCACGGGATTCACATCGAAATGAAATTGACGCAACAATCCGACTCTCACGGGCCATATACAAGCAACAAGCTGCGGTTCGCCTTGTTGGGGCCGTATTACGCACACCACAATGCTGTACAAGAATAGCCCGCTGTAAGCGATAATCGTGTCATTGCATGATTTCCACTATAACGTCGTAACGTGTAATCGATTTTCAAGTACAACACCCCCCTTTCAAGCCCATTCCAGCGTATGAAAACGGGTCGTAACACCACTTCTTATGAAGATTTACGTCCCAAGAGGTGTATAATATGGGTTATGCCTACGCGCAGTCGTGCACCAACCGTAGAAGCCGCAAAAAGATGGCACACTCCCACCAAGCCCATCCCTTGGATATATCTCAATAAAGATTGGTTTGATTCACGCATTTTCATCCGCTGGAATGGGTTTGCCTTTACATGCTTAATTTTGCACCGGAAAGTGCCGATGACTTGATTCGCACCTTGCTCTATGGCAGAAATATTGTGAACAGATCCTCTTTCCGTCCATGCAAATGCGAATTTTAATGGAAGCTCCACGCTACCAACACCAGATTATGACATGGTCCAATATGATGCGCTAGGGAAAAGGTATTTGAGCATATGAATGGCAATATTTCTTGTTTTTCGCATTTGAACTATTCAAATCATCTATTATGAAGGCATAGTAAGTGATGCTAAGTTTACGAGAAACACAACCCTTCTCCAAGCCGATCCGATTTTTGATACGTGGCGATTGATGTTACGCAGAACCGCCCTCGTGATTACGTTCAATTATCATCGCACCACCTAATTATGACGATTATAATAGCCCGAATATCGGAGACGCGCTCACAACACAAAGTTTAATCAAAATAACTCCACATTTCGACAATACTGTGCCGAGATTTTCTCATAGACAAGCAGTTGTACGTTTCGTCGTTGAAAAATATATTCATATGGAAATATATACCAGTTGCTGACGATCACCCCTGACGTGTGCCAGTCGAAAATGCCGGAGTTCATTTCGGTATGAATATATCATTCAATTGTACAATAAAGTTGTGTGCCTTCAAGAGACTTTAGTCCGTATCATGTACACAGTTAAAAAGACCGTCAGACCTACCGCAGGGAATAATAATAGTGAGTCACGGGGTAACCTTACTTTTTACTCCACAAAGGGCTGATCATTGCCAACAATATCTACCAAGAGACTAGCGCGTCAAAACTCCAGATTAAGCAGTTTGTTTAGAGACTGATATTTCGTACATTAGGAATTTTACACTGGGTGGGAATACTGTTCATTACTAGGGCTGCAATGACTTGAGTCGATTCGAGAGAGGTGATTGTTTAGTACTGAATAATTGCAGTCCTTCCACGGGGAATACGATATTCATAGGCCCCCACCCTGCCACCAAGACATAATTTATCACCGAAAATGGTAGTTTTGATTGTATTCTCCCCCGTAGAAGCCTTGAAACCGCGATTATCCGCATCGCAGCATACAAAACATGCAGTACAAGCCACGCACGTTTGTGGAAATGGAATATCAGTGAATTCGTGATCAACCCAGAATATGACATAGGTATGGTTGAAAAAATACCAGATTATCATTAATATGATGTTGATATGGCATTACATTCTTTGTGGTCGCGCATAATGTACATATTCAAACTTTCCATGTCATTCATACTTTTATGACCCAGTATTGAGTGATATTCCAAGCGTAACACTCAGTTCAGAAACGAATCACTGAAGCACTCCATTTTGCCCTACTAATTCATAACAATACCAGCATATTGCTAAGTATTATGTATGCAATTGTAAACCTTCGACATTACTCGCTGAAAGGTTGCGGTGTCGAAATAACGAGGCAATCATCGTCCGTTTTATAATAGAATGTTATCGTGTTCTGAAAGCAGTCTTGAGTTCGTACAAGTAAGCCGATACCGTTAGTGTTTTTGTAAGATAGGAATGCCATTTTGCTCCAAATAATATCAGTTAGTCTGTCCTTTTGAACAGAACAAAACCAACACCAACCCACTTTCAGATTACGGTAATGGCTACCGGGCAACTTAGCACGGCGCGCGGTGTAAGTAAATACGTTATGACTGAAAATTATTTGCTCTTAGAAGAACTTCCTTGGAGGTACACAACCGTAATACACACTTGAATACTATATTCAACTATTTACAAGTTACACGTACGCTGACCTTTACAGTGATTGTATAGAGCCATGCGTGAAATTACGATCCGACATTAAATTATCGACGACCTAATATACTGGTTTGTCTCGTAAATGCATTGCGTGCTTACAATGGGTGTAGTTGACAGTGATTTCAAGACGTAAGATTGATCATGTAGTTAATGGTAGACTGATATGTTAGCAGAACTGCAAATGTGATTTTGATGTACAGTTCAATACGAATTTTTACGTAAGATCACAATAAGGTACAGGTAACATAATCAGCACAAAAACAGGCATCACAACCAGATTTTGACAACTCGAAAATTTCCAGCTTTTCCAAATTATAATAAGAACTATAGCTACACATTCTTTCCAAGTGATATTAGCATTAGAATTTCGCTCTAACGAGTATAATTATACAAGTAGAACTAGGTTCTCTCATTTTAAAATATCCTGATGCCAGATACATTTTGTCACTATATACACAATCGGAATAAACCGCGATTCAATTTCGCGAAAAATGGCGGGTTTTCTCTAAATATAACGCCGCTCGAGACCGCAAAAATGGTGATCAATTCGGAAGAGTGAAGTTTGAAAATATGGTTTCAAAGCAGAAAACGTCTTCGATCATTTCTACCTTGCATCGAGTCGATGCCATTTTGTTAACCAGTCAATAGTAGATCTACTAGTAATAAATTTTTCTTCTACATTCTCCATAGTAGGGTTGCTTCGTACTATAAGCAGATGCGGTTAAAGTAATCAGTATTGCTAAATGCCACCGTTTTGAAATGTCTGAAAAATTCCTACTTCTTCTTGCAATTTAATAGTACTCATATTGATATAAACACGAACATATTCGTTTGGCACTCGTCAGGGGCAATCGTCAGCAACTAGTAGAGAATTTAAAAGAAGATTTTAACTTGTAATTGAGTCAAAATTGACAAAATAAAGTTACTTGACTTGAGTACCAATATTGATTAAATTAGTGTAGCTGCGCTGGTAGCATCAAGTAACCCTAATATTCAGACGGAATCGAGTTCAAAAGGTCGTCTCAGCGTGATCATTTTGCGACGCTCAAATCATTGCCTTGGTAAGCCAGCAATGCGATATGACTGATTCACGAACCCAAATGTCCGCTACATGACTCACGCGCGACACTAGACTGTAAGAAATTTTGCCCGTTCTTAGCTGGACAAGAGAGCGACAACGCCGACATACGCTCCTTGAGATACACTCGACAGAGACGCTTGGACAAAAAGCTGCATTTCCATGAAACTAAGGCATCTTGATCATTCTAGTTGCGTAATTTTGGGACAAAAAAAACTGTAGCTATAATTCTAAATGTAATCAAATTTATATTGAAACAGCGTAGCTGCCATTCTAGTTCTAATCGACTTCGAAAAAAAAACTGTGTAGCTATAATTATAATTGTGATATAATTTGGACAAAAATATGTAGTGATCATTCCAATTCAAATCTAATTTGTACACAATTGTGCAGCTAAAATTATAATATCATTGGGAAAAAACTGTGTAGCAATCTTTCTAATTCTCCTCTAATTTTGAAAAAATGTGTAGCCATAATTTGAATTTAAATATAATTAGTAAAACAATGTGAAGCTACAACTCTTATGTAACTTGGAACACATTGTGTAGCTATTATTCTAATTCTAACCTACTACGGAAAGCTTACAATTTTGTAGTTGCCCGACACTTGTTGATATAGTTAACCTTGGCGTCGTCGGATGGCAATTTACTACGCGCGAGACCGCAATTAACGCAGTCGCGACCTTATATAATCCAGGCGACCTGACAAGCGGCGGAAAATAGAAACAGTGCCAAAAACACAAACACTCGGCTTTATCGCCAGACCAAATCGCAGGATCAACGCGGTTTGATGGCGAGATGAAAAGATATTTCGCGTCAAAGTGCTCTGTCGCGGCGTACAATTGCTGTAATCGCAGTGGCATAAATTCGCGAGGCAAGGCCTGGAACTCGTCGTAAGCGTATAGCTGGTTGTCGCCGGGCTATTATATCGCGTGTGTAGCCAATAAAGATATCGCCTTACCAATTGCTTCAATGCCGCACGTCCGAGAAACCAATCGTATTGGCGTAGAATCGGTTCTTGTTAAGGCAGGGCATAATCTAGCATCTGGGAATTGAGTATCAAGACTCGATTTGAGTGCCACCTAATAAGACACCATAACCACAATAATGGTACAAAATGTGCAAATAATATGTATCTTTGTATGCCCATAAAGGAAAGGATACCAGTTGAGTACATTTAATGTAATTTTATAAGTCTGGAACAGGACTATTTTGCAGCGACTTGAAGACTGCAACAACTACAAATTGTCAGCTTTTTCTTATTACGGTACATTAAAATTATAGCCACACATATTTTTCCAAAATAGACAAGAATTAGAATTATAACGAGACAGTGTCTTTCAAATTAGACGAGTGTCAGCTGAACATATCCGGGTTTATTTCAATATGTCTATACTATTCAAATATTATTCAATTGTATATTGAAGTTCTGTACCTCCAAGAAGCTCTTCAAATTAGATTAGAATTAGAATTACTGAATTCTCGAAAACTTGGGCATCGAATAAAGTTCCGTTCATATTGAATCAGAATACAAATGCAAAACTGTATTGCTTACCAATACCAAGGAAAAGTCGTTTAAAAATACAATTACGACAACTAGATATAGCCTACTTCAAGTATCCCGTTCGAATTACAAGTACTTTCAGTCGACCAACACAACTTTTACATTATTTCACACAGGTGTAAGGATACCAATACGGAATCATAATGTGACCAGGAAGTCCCCAATAATTGAAAATACGTCAAACATATTTGCATGAAATTGTAGCTGTAAATGACCACTGGGACTATTGAGACCACTGGGATTTGAGGTAGCCATTGATAACGGTGCATTAATGCGGTCGCTTCGTAGAAAGAGGAATTTATGATATGAAAAGCAGGATAGATTAAGATCAGTGATTCATTTCGTTGGGGAGTCGTCACCTTTTGACTTCCAGTTCTGATCGGAATCATATAGCAAGACTACACTGGTACAGCACAGGTACTCGATAAAGAATTCATCCAGTAGGATTTAGCAAAAAAACAGTTAAGACCCAACTGCACTATACAGCAAGAGAATCTAACATCAAAAGCGCCTCACCACCAGCGTAAGGTCGGCCGAACCTCATTAGCATGTAGCGTGACTTTGCTTTGAAAGTATCATTTACAAAAGGAAGGTTGTTCAACTTGTTCCCATATGAATTCTATCCTTTTTGCGGTGAACATGACAGGAATGTGTTGTGGTTATCTTGACCGCTATTACCTCAGTAGCTTTGACACGAGACATGCATGAGAACAAGGTAAAACCCATTTCCATACAAACTCTCTACGGATTGCGTTACTATGCACAGAGTTGACGTGGTAGTTTCAGACAGACCTGTAGGTGTGAAATCACATTGATGTGGTCGTACCATTATCAGATTCGGTGTCGGAGTACGATTGCGGCAAATTTGTTTTCTTAACGACCGAAAATCAGATGTGTTGTGTCTACGAGAGACGCCAGTTCGATAAACTTGAATCCAACAATTGGGCGTGGGATGTGGATTGTTTAGAATGCACCGAAACGCATAGGGAATCACAGCAACACAATACGAACACAGCAAAGTCAAAACATTGATAGTATCTGTTGAATCAAAGTCAAATCGGAGACCCGGTGCCGTATCGAAAATGGTAGCTAATCGGTTCTCTTCAACATCGAAATCCGGCAAACTTGTACAGCAAATTGATTTGCACGACGATGAAAATTTGAGAATGCGTTCTGGCCATCAGTCGGTCACCAGCCCATTCTTAACTCGTAAGCATTACAAAACGCGATCTGCGATCAATCTCCGTTATCTTGCTGGCAATTTGGCATCGCTCGTACCATCGTGACAGGTCTTGATTACTGATAGTTCGCTTCGGCGATGTTATTTTGTTAACTAATTGTTTAGGAGTATGAAAACAGGGCGAGAACAATCTTTATCGATGTAGATTGTAGAGGCGAAATTGACCATCGGTCACTCGGTCCTACTTGAAATATCGCGGGCAATTACTGATATGAAGATGAAATTGAGAACGTGTGTCTTTAAAAAGATTGGCGACCGTGTATCAGTATAACAGCACTGCATTGTAATACTAAATGTACAATCGAATAATATATTCATATTGAAATAACCAAATTCTCTACTAGTTGCTGACGATAGACCCAGACATTAACAAAAGCAGTGAAGCGATTTATACCCAAACGGCTTGAAAGATTTATGTCAAACTATAACGATGCATAGCTGGTATTTACGCCTTTTATGGTGCTCGAATCAATGCTAGCCGGCGTCACGGTCGTGTTTCTTGAAATCACATCGATTCGCCGAACAACGACTGACACACGTCTCGCGAATTTATCAAATTCATACCCTCACATTGTAAATCCATGGTTGGTATTAAGTGTATCATATTAATCAGATTTTCACCACAGTGTGGGATGTTAATCAGGCGAACGGTACTTTCAGACGTGCTTTGGATCACTAGAAATTTTTCAGCTTTGCAAAATTATATTAGAATTAAATTTACTGATTTCGCGTAAACTTGGAAATTGAATTCAATTCCTACAATTCTCCTGTAGCATTTTCATGAAACCACAAATTAGATTCGAATTAAAATATGGGCATTTGCTAAAATGACTCTAATTACACAACTAGAATTACCCAGTTGTCCACCAGTCTACCACCTTTTTCGGTTTTACCCGAGTCCATTATCTTTAACAGTGTACGCGTACGAAGTCGAATCTATCAACTCCAAATCAAGAGACTTTTATATGCCTTTACCAAGCCACAAGCCCAGGACACAGTCAAAATTATTTATCATAATCACCAATGAGCGTCGAACATGTTCTATCATTACAGCGCGTCGCGCGGTCCAGCTAAGCCTACCAGATTAACGTGAGAACTGCGATTTCGGAAGCCAGCTCCGAGTAGGCTTGAAGCTTGAGCGTAAACTCTCAGACGCTAAGCCGTCCAGGCAGACGCCAAAGGCTATAAAACGCTTTAAAAAGTGCCGAAATGCCAGTGACTAATTAACGAGCGCGTAGTGCTAAACTCAATGGTTTCAAAGTACGCTAAAAGTCGCCACACATAGAGCGGGCACTTGTGATAGATTAAATGGCGTACGTGGCGACACGCGCAATGGTCGATATTGATACGGTATCGCACGAATTTATTAGCTTTCGATCAAGTCAAGCCGAGTGCCCGGGAGAAAACGGTTGTGAAGTCATCATTTCGCGAAAAATACAGAACTTCCCAAGGTCTTTACGTTGACGGACTCGTCCACGCGACAGAGTTTAAACACAAAATTTCACATACAGTCATATACTTTGACAACTACAACATTTTCATCATTCCAAATTAGATTACAACCAGAATGACAGCTACACAGTGTTTTCAGCAAAATTTGATGAAAACTTACAGAATTCGCAAGGTCGTGGAAATCGGATTAAATTCCGAATCAGCAAGAAATACAGCAAAAATTGACTTCATTTCATTTTAAATCAGAGTCCACCTGCACACTTGAACAACTGGAAAATTTTCAGGGCTGTCAAAATAAATTAGAATTATGGCTTAGCTACACATTTTTTTGCAAATTAGATTCGACTTAGCATTACTGAATCCGCGAAAACTCGGAATTTGAATAAAGTTTAGTTCATATCAAATGTCTGTCCACTAAGCTTGGCTCTTTTCGCATTATACAGTTCACCTGTAGCATTGTCAGGAAAACCAGGAAATGGATTACAATTAAAATGAAAGCGTAGAAGCATTTCACAATGGTCGCATAAACTTTCCACATCGTAACCTTGTGGCGTCTTAATGAGCTATACTTTATAATACTCGGGTACTAGATTGTGTGCCGTCCTGATTATGAATGCTATTAACGTAGACAGCAAATTACGCCGCATACAAATCCAAGTAACATTCCACATACATCGGGTAAGACGGGATGAGTGTTTTTGAGGTATTTTTAACTATATAAATGAAAAACGCGCGCTTTATCCGCGCGCATCCACGTCAAGGGCCCGAGCGATCGCTCCTCATTCTCAACGCGATGGTATTAAGCCAGTTGCCACTCCATGACGTCACGAGTGGGGATCAATATTTCGTGCCCACGAGAAGCGAATGTTTGCACAATATCTCATCTCCCCACAAATGGGGTGGCAAACAAAGCCAAACCCCGGTTTTTAATCTAGGCCGCGATGAAATCGAAGCCAGTGAATTCGCCACTTTTAAAATGTGATTGCTACACGAAACCTATGCATCAGTATTGTATCAATAAAATGGACAATTCGTGCTTCACCGGATAAAGCATGTAATATGATATACAGCAGTTGGTGAATTCGACATTTTCAATTCGGTGTTAGAAATGTACTAATAACGACCATTAATATGAAAGCAAAGCAATGCGTCAATTTTTTCGATAAATTGGAAAATGAATGTTTTGCTGAATGTTACGTTTATATCAGGGGCCTTCGGCTCCAACTATGCCAGCAACTGCTACCTGCGAAGATGCCGAATCTACCAACCACCCGATCCACTGGTAACCGATTAAACCCGCGGCTGCGCGAATAATTCATGACCGTGAGCACACAAGGAACGGCTGACCCGGTTTTACGATAAGATCGAGACGACAAATGATACGACATAGACCGCTCGCAGAGCAGCTGCCTAGCGAAGCCCAAACGACGGCTGTGCAACACGCGCAGGATGGCATACGATTATATCTTGAACCCGTTCAAAAGAAGCGTATCCGAACCTAACATTTCCGTTCGCAATATCAAACGGTTTCAACACACTCTTTCAGGTACAAAACTTCGGCGTAGGATTAATGAATACATTCATATTGGAATATAGTAGCAAACTCAACAGGTTACCAAGAAATCGAAACGTTTCGCACCAAAACAGTAGTCCTGAACACAATGGTTCCAGTTCGAATTTATCAACGAAAATTATAGTTTCGATGCTATTTTCCCCTGTAGAAGCCTTGAAACCTCGATTAGTCGTATCTGTGAAGACGAGATCAACCCACATCATTGTCACTAAGTGCAACGAAATAGGTATGGTCCAAAAAATACCAAATCACCTTTATTGATATGCAAGACTTGCATTATATTTTTGGTGGTTGCGTAAAAGGTTGTCATATTTGAACGTTACACATCTTTAATACAGTTGCGACGCGATGACTTGATTCTGATTGTAATCACTCGGGCACTGGATCTAGCCCGATATCGCGAGCAAGTCTTAGGGAAGCGAGCTGGTAATCACCGTAATCAGCTCAAGTTAATCACCACTGTGGTAGAGACAGAACGGGTAATTATCTTAACACGGCTTGAGTCGAGACTTTGCCATGAAATATTCAACGCCGATACGATTTGACATAGTCAGATTCTACAAGTTCAAAGACCTAAACCCAGCCTATTCCCGTGATATACAAGCGCCTTAACAAAAAAGTGACAGATCCGAGATCCTACTTGGTCGTGCTATCTGTTCATTACACCGCATTGTTCCTTGTGCATTGCACAAAATATGATGTCGAATAATACATTCATATCGAACTAAACCGGACTTATTTCCGGCTGGCGCTTGCCGGTGCAATCATCAAGAACTGACGTCAGCATCCCGACGATTTTCACCACAAATTTATCCGGATTATTCCAATATGAATACAACTATCGTGTTCAATTGTATATTAAAGTTTTGCTCCTCAAATAATAGTCATAAAAACCTTTATGTTCACCTTGATTTATGCAACGTATTAAAGGTCGATTAAGGGTATGTAGAGAGACGATACTGTGGTCCTCAAGGTTTGAGTTACCTTGCGCAATCGAGTCTTGTTCATTTCGTGTTATGTCGGCAGTTTCCTTACAGCATTGTTTTAAGCGAAACGTGTCGCGGACGTTCGCATGAGTCCGTCATATTTACGGCAACACAATCGAGCCGGCTCGGATTACACTTTACCATTTTCTTATCCCGCGAACACCATTGTGGGGCACAATAGCGTACGCGTCTCCAACTAGGCAGCTTCGCAATCCAGCGCCACTCGCGAGCCACTTCTTCGCGCGTCGCGGCTTTTTCCTGGTTTGTTGCCGGACACTTAATCCTGCGCGATACGCTCTAGTAGCGTGGGAACGGTTTTCGAAGGCGGTTCGCGCTGGCCGCGTGAAAGGACGCTTGGTTTCTTTAACTTGCCACACGAGAGGAATTAAAGATACTTATATACTACTGTTGGCGAAGACGGGAAGACTGCGATAGAAACATTGGCGGATCGTGCCCGTTTTCAGGCCGTGTCGTAATTGTAATCGGCCGCTCCATTATTTTTATCAGCTCAAGCCACACAATCTACATTGAAAGACACAACATTTTTGGCCGACACTATATACTAGTCGCTGACGGTTACGAGTGACGATTACCCTCGACGAGTGTCAAGCGAAAATATTCGGGTTCATTTCAATGTAGATATATATATCATTCAATAGCGTATTATTCCGTTGAATAACATACTGAAGTTATGTACCTACAAGGCTACAAGAGGCTTCTATATTAGTATTAAAGTGATGCATCAATATTGAATTAATCTCTCCGAAAAGGAATGTTACGTACAACAAGTGATACGACTGTTGATGAACAAAGTAATTTTTAATTCTTCACTAGTTGATGACGATTACTCCCGAAAATATTCGGGTTTACTTCAATACGAACGCATTATTCAATTGTATATTGAAGTTCTGTACCTCCGAGAGCCACCTCAAACAAAGATGTGTTTGAAACCGCTTTAAATACATCCGAGAATTAGCACCCCAACTGTAGCACACTCGATCGAAACAACAGCGACTATTCGAATTTCAGACACAAGAAAGCTTAAAAAGAGTCGTTTTGATCATAATACACCGCAATAACCTCAAGGGCCATTCAATCGCGACATTGTGTGCATAACCGACCGTAAGTAACATCTCAAAAGGGCGATTGACAAAACAAATAACTGGACGCGGGTGCGCAAAGATGTTTAATGCAAGGAACACGATTGTTTGGATATCTTACCTGCCCGAAAACGTCTTATGAATCACGAGCGCGTGTATTTTTTGCGGAAACCGATAACCAAACTGTGATATTTGAGTTGACTTCATCTACTGAGCATCACAAGGTTTACTCATCATAACGCCAGGGCAGATTTACTTCACACTGTGCAGCACTGTTCGGTAATAATCATATCAATTCGCCACACCTTTACAATCATGTATCATCACGCCCAGTGTTGTAGAAGTGGTATTTAGTATTTAGTATTTACATTAGCTTATTTTCTCACTTTCAAGTTAAACAGGCATAGACCCTAGGTAGGGTCGTTCAAAAATAACCTTTCCCTGGAAATGTTACTGCCTATTTGATAAAGTTGTTAAGTTGGCGAAAAAAAGCTGCACACCAAAATCGGCTCAATTCCAACCTTAGAAGCAAAGCATTGGAAAGTTATAAATTCATTAGAAATAAAAATAAAATTTGACTGTCAACTCCCCGTAATTGTCAAGTCATTGATCTAAATGAGATACATACCAAATTCTAATGATCAGAAGCAAATTTATTGCACCGGTAGTACAAAACTTTGAATTCGAAAAAAATAGTGTTTACACAGTGGGAAATTATCTTGAACTACCCACCGTAAATACTATCATTCTGAATCCAAAATTTTGTACTGCAGCAACTTTACTTCAACTCATTTATCTAAATTAAAAATTTTACACCCCCAATAGCCAAATTTGGTGTGCAGCGTGTTTTTTTTAACCAACGTAACAATCTTATCGAAGAGCCAGTAAAATTTTAAGAAAAAATATATTTCTGAACGACCCTATCCTGCAATGATTCTGTGAAGTGCGCAAAATAAGCAAGTGATAATGGCTTACATTCTAAGCCTTGAGTTACAGACTGTAGTAGGCAACATTTCACCCTAAGTAGAATGATTGATATCTAAAACACACCGAGGTAAGGAAAAACCAACATGGATTTAGCCCAAATATAATCCAGGCTTCAAATTCAAGCTAACACAGCAGCAGCGCATTCCAAGGTTTTGACTAAACTTGCCAATGATTGAAAGACAATGCAAACATACTGTTTGTGGTAGAAAAAGACTCTGATCTGTCTTCATTAACTCATACCGCTAAGAGGAAGCCTATTCTAGCATACAAAGTTTTGACATTTATATCCGCTCATGCAAACAAAGTCAATAAGCCAAATGTCTGCAAGTGGCATATAGCAAACAACCTGAGGCATTATCTTAAATCCGAAGCAACACTAATTCTGATGAATTCTTGTCAGCTTTATAAAAAACTGTGGATAGTTAGGCACTCGTAAAGACTAATCTAGTTGAAGACGCATAATATGCATTAACCGAATGTGTTGCATGACTTGTGATTTTCAACCAACAACCCAGCAGACACACAGTATTTGAATACATCATAAGTACATCTTCAATCACCTTATTAAAAAGGATTGATGATCCCTCATTCCAACAGTATAGAAACTTGTACGAATTGTACAATTACACTCATACAACAGTTCTGAAATCATCACAAATCATACCTGGCATAGTTGCGGATCTTCTGTACATTCGTCCTTATCATTAGCGCACGTATCACCGTAGTATCCAGGATCACAAGTACAGGAAAAGCTGTTGCTAGAGCCCGTACATGATCCGTGCTCGCACGGGTTGGGATAGCAATGATCTATGTCATCACAAGTGTTTCCTAAAATTGAATTGATACGAGATGTTAAGCACTGGCTTCATTAAGGACTTGAGCTGGGCAAAATCAAGCAGCAGACTTTGATTCTGAAAAGAGTATTAGGCTCATTATCACGCCATAATAGTATGTAAGATGTGGGAAGTTCAAACATGTACCTTATATGCTACTATAAAGCATATCTCAATTCTACATCACATTAATGATAATTTGGTATTTTTCGACCATGTCTAGCCTATTTCATTGCACTTTGTGACAATGTTGTCAGTTGATTACGACTTCACAGATATGTCATTACCAGTAACGTGCATAGCTTTGTATTACACGTTCCCTATGTTACAATACAACCAACTGAGGTTTTAGGGTTTCCACAGCAGAAAATAGTATCGAAACTATACCGTAGCCTAATTGTTTTTCATAAATTAACTGTGGCAACAAGCATATCATTTCACTGCTCGACTCAAATCATTAGAATGATCATTCGGTTAAGATTTGAGTACACAAATTATTGCGTCCAGCCATATTAAGGACAAGCTTACCTGTATAGCCATCAGGGCAGGAGCAGGTCCAGTCATAATCAACCACAGTACATGTGGCTCGAGCAGCACATGGGGACGAACTGCAGGGTGATGCGCTAAATGGAAAATGTATCACACATCAATTTTGTTACTATTGCATATTTGTAACGCAAGAGACCAGGCTCGTTTGTGAAAAATTACATTGCATCGCAGACAAGCAAGCGTTTAATCTGCCGTGCCATAATAACACAACACTGCAGCCTAATACAGGATGTAATTTACGCATACATGGGCAATTAAGGAGAAAACGTTTGTTTCCTGCATGTCAGTAAACACTAGGGCCACAATGTACAAGTCATATTTCAGGAAATACGTAGTGACACATAAATCAAGTACTGTCTCTTGGTATTTTAAAAAGTGACACTGAATGAAGAATTGACTGCTATGTTAACTGACGCCACTAGTAAAATGCATTATGATATCGGCCATCAGGGACAAAACGTATTTTGCAAATTAGGATTATTATGTGATAGCATCTACCTGGCTACATGATATATCTATGTGTCCCGTAAAAGACACAACAATCCCTATTTGCAGTTTAATGCAATAAGTACCTATTTCTTCAAAATTCCATGCAGACAACCAAAGATTGACCATTGAAATTCAGATTTAAAGGGAGTGCATTCACCATAATGAACTGGTACTGGAATATAAATATGTTTGCTTCGTATCAACCACGAGATAAGTTACAACTTTGGTCACAAATAGTTATCAAGTTATGATAAATAACAACTAGACTATAGTATGAGTTCAACGCAGTCAAGCAAGTTCAAAATAATGGTTTCGCAGGAGTGCTTTAGTATTAACCCAATATATAGAAGTCTTATGCATTATATTATGGATCATAGGGACTCAATTGTAGCATCACCTTTATTTGCTAACAACATGTGACGTTTTACATTTATACAGCCATATTCCTTCATGATACCGTATTTCTATCCCACCAACACCATATATATATTTGATAATAATCCATGTCAGTAAAGAGAAAATGGCGCAAGCATTGAATTATGAGACGTGTCAACGATATCAAATCGAATTTCCCTGACAACTTCCTATGATCAAGTCATGACTGCTTTTACAAAGGTTACAAGTTACATTGTGATTCGTTCAACAATCCACAGGCTACTACATGAGAGGGACTTGTAATATTTCAAACCGAATTTGAGTCATAACAGAATTGCTGCAATGCAACAGTTAACTAAAGCAAGTAGATCCAACTTAAGAAAATATTGGCCAGTAGCTGAAAACTTCATAGAATAACTGAGAAATGAATCTTAGGCCTGAATGAGGCTATTTATTTCATGATGCTATGCTATATTTAATTTTAGACAAGAAATCACAGATCTGAAACTACATTTTCAATCCTAATTCTAATCAAATACACACGGTATAATGGATGTGGATGTATATCATCATGTAGAGAGAACTTACGTGCAAATGGATGCATCACACACTTGGTCCCCTGGACAGTCGTCATTAGTCGCACAATTGGCTGAAGATAATATATTTAGTAGATATATAAGTGTGTTGTGTAACAAAATGAAGGTCTTACCTTCAGCGTAGGAAATTAGTACGGTTATTAAAATATAAAGAGTTCCTTTCCAAAACATTGTTAAATCCATTCCTATCTCTTATTTCCAGAAGTTCAGTGCAAGTAGGAGATGAATACAGCAGGTAACAGAATTCTTTTCGCAATAACGTATCCTTGGCTTTCACATGTTACTGGCTGATGAATCTTTCAATAAAAATTCAATCCTCAATTGGCTTAAAATTATCACTTCAATCTGTACAGGAAGTCAATGTCATGAAACAATTGAAATAATCAAGCCGTTACGGTTATTCCCACATAAATCATCTATTGAAATGATATTCGACATGTGCGAATGATATGTTGGATTAGCCTCATTTCGAATCAGAAATTCCAGGGCGCAGTGCCCATGAGAGATGAGCACAATACAGCCTGACAATTCATGAGAATATTGTGAGAATTTAATGATTTCAAAACCCACAGGGATAAGGAAATTAGAATAGGAATCTGGGAATCAGAATTATAATGAAAATCTGTTGATGTGGTGGTTAACACATCACATCCAGCACAAAATTAACTAATATTACAAAGACACAAGAGTTATACTGAACACAGCTGTCTGTGTACTTGTCTTCGAAGCATTGAAGTTATGCTCAAGGTTCGGCATAGTATTATGCAATATGCATAGCTATCATAAAACAGTTTTAGTAAGATATTGTGTGAATTTCATGATTTCAAAACCCACCGACAGGAGATGTTCTTGTTCTATCAGGATTTAATAAGTATCACCATGGAAATCAGTTTCAGGAGGTGCTCAACACATCATATCTAGCAGTCTAGCACACAAATAGCAAATAATAAACAGAAACTACAAGCGTTAACTGACCAATACTGTATGCAAATCTTATGGACATTCAAGATATGATTTAAGCTTGGAGTAGAATCGTGCATAGCTTTCATAATACACCCATCAAGGAATACAAAACCAATATCATCTAAAATCCCTGTAATTACTTCTGTTTCATTGTGCAATGTGCATTATCAGCAGAAGAAATGCATAACTGGCATTGAAATTGATAGCCTGTGAAAGATACCATAGTTCCATGATAAAGACACGGAACTTAACCTACCACAACTTTCCAAAAGATAAGAACTCAGGATGCATTTACACGGCGCGGCACTCGCATGCGTTGGCCACACGGCAATATAGGCATATCAATGGTGATTCGAACTTGCCATAGTGTCTAATAGGCTGACTATTGACTACTAACGACGCTATAACGCTATTTTCAAACCGAAAACTGGCCTGAATCTGAACTGCACATTGTAATTCACAAACTACCTTCACTATAACATTGATATACGCCAGCGAGCCTCTGAGACTGTAGACGAGTCTGTAGTTTTGTCTCGTAGCGGGTGTCTGGATTCCAGCCGAAAGCGATTTCTGTGTTTAGCGAAGCGTGTAATTGAAAAGCTCGGTCACCAGACTTCACAAACTACAGGATTTTCGAAATGCTCGACTACAACCAGGACTGGGACTACTCATGTTTATAAAATTGTAATTATAACTAGAACTAAAAACAAGAACCTCAAAAATACTCAACTAATTTACTAAAACGCGACTTACTTGATTCAATTCAGAAGCAACTCATTTATTCACTTTCACCCGAATCCGATCGTCACTACAAGTTTGAAATGGGATGGGTTTCAATTCAACCCCAAAAACCTATCTCGTGTCTACGGTACTGTCAGTAGTGATGACTCTGAGTAAGCAAAGGTTGCAAGAATATCACGCGGCCGCATACCGGTATCATGATTCACGACACCTGTTTTCTAGTTGTTGGGCGGCTATTTTTTAAAGCGTCACTTGAACTAGAACTGCTGTAGCTAGTTGACCGCCAACTAACTATATTGGTGCTTTGTACAAGTTTCCCGGTCACCATGCATTTTGTGAACTGTGCACGAATTTCTTCCAACTTCAATAAAGTGTGATATTGTCTCCATCTATACCAGTGGTTCTCAATAAACTTTTTTAGATGCGCCCCTCTTTATCATAGTGAAAAATTTCGCGCCACCTTATCGTCTGTCACAAAATGCAACCAGAATGCTAGCAGTCCCAACGGATAGTCTGATGGCATGACTGTTGATGAGATAGGCCTAATTCTCAAACATGAAACTCGGACTATACACAGAATAATAACTACGAATTGGAGTTAAATGCCGCAAAGCGCGAAAAACTTTTCCGTTGACCGCAGCTTCGCGCCCCTCTTCAAATGCTTTCACGTCCCCCAAGGGAAGCGCGGCTCTCCTAGTTTGAGAACCACTGATCTATACCTCCAAAGTAAAAATCCTCTCATTTCAAGATGATAATACCCGATCAGACATTTATGCGCATAGGCTGCAATTGAGGCATTCTAGGCTCGATACGATCCTCCTTTATATCTATCAGCTTTCTATATTGGTGCTAGACGATTTTATAAGTAAATCGCTTTGTCGATACGTGACCGGGCGGCGCTACCGGAAATTCTCATGTATGATAGCAGGAAGCGTAAACAATCTTGACCTTATCATGTATTCGAGACTATAGGTATATCCCAGAAGAGAAATATCACAAATATATTGATAAGCGTTCGTTCGTTCATTCATTCACTTGATTAACAATTTTAGCACTACAAAAAGCACAAGATAGCGATAGAATTAAAATATAAGAGGGTGTCGAAACGACCTGGAGCAGACTTTAAAATCAGACACCCACCGTGGGCTATAGCCCTAGAACATGAAAATAAGAGGTATGAACACTGACATCAATGTATTACCCATGAATTCTATAATTGTATATTCGCAGCCTTGTTAACTTCCTCTTTGCTTCACTGACATTCTGAGATTAACTGATCATCTTCACGTGTTTGAGTTGGTGGGAAAAAATAGAATAGAAAACATTTCGCATTTACTCGCAATCAAATTATCGTGAGTGACAATCACCAGCAGTTTAATAGCATAATTAATTTAAATCATGCGTCATAGAAATGGCTATGAACAGTGATCACTTATCATGTACTCTCTTCAGTCACAAAATCAAGGTAAAGACTTTTTCCTCGAAATGTATCATATAGGCTAGTACTTTGGTTCGGCAAATGTTATGAAAGAAAAATATCGATGGTAAAACTCAACACAACATGGAAAAGTTATTGACAGAAATCCAAAGTGAAAAGGTAAGGATAGTTTCGCCTATAAATCTGTTAAGTAGAAGTGAAAATAGAAGTAGACTAGAACGTAACCACATAGTAAGTAGGCCTAGTACATTTGGGCGAAACCAACCAGAGTAGTGATAGTAGGCATACTGGAGAAAGAAGTTTACTATATGTTGATCACCGGTAGCTAAATACAGTCAACGCGTGTGGAGAACAGAAATCTGTATCTTTCGGTCTATGTTTTTGCTTTTGGAAATCCTTTGTGGGATTTTGAAACAAGTTCCAGACAGTGTCAATTTCACACCACACAATCATAGCAAGGCTCCTTTCTGCCGAATCGCTTTAGTGCGGAAGTCTCCGGCGGTTGGTTAGCTTATCAATATTTTTATCACTTTGAAAGCAACTCAAGATTGCTGAACAATGACAAGATATGATGACTGGGAGACAAGGGGAATAATTCTCAATCAAACATTCACCTCGGATTATATTCTTCAACGAGACATGCACGCTGAGTGACAAATACGACCAAAATCACTATTATTAACGGGTGATGAATAATGAATACAGAATCGGGAAGACTTTTCCTCCCTCCATGAAGTGCAGGTATTGTAGAAATCCTCCGGAATACTGAAATAGGATCGCGGAAGAAATTAAGAAGATTTCCTCATTGAACATAATAAAGCGATATGTGAACTCTTCGCGTCGTTCATATCGGCATGGCGGTATCGGTAGCGATACTTGAATACTCGAACTCTTAATGTGATATATAGAACTGGCATTTTATTCTTTTTGGTCGGTTAAAAAGTACGTATATAAATTTTCCACATCATTCTATTCTTGAGGTATGTCATAACAAGCGATTCTTGAACACTCGACTCGACCAGACTTGACAAACAACAAAGTTTGCAGCTTTACTGAAGTAGATTAGAATTAGAATTATAGCTACACATTTTTTTTCAAATTAGATTAAATTAGAACACAGTGTGTTTTTTTCAAATTAGATTACACTTCGAATTACAACTACGTTTTGTTCCAAATTAGAGTAGCATTAGAATGATAGCTACACAGTTGTTTACAAATTCGATTAGAATTAGAATTACAACTACGAAGTTTTGTTCCAAATTAGAGTAGCATTAGAATGATAGCTGCAGAATTATCTCCAAATTAGATTAGAATTTAAAAAAAGCTACACAGTATATTTTCAAAATTAGATTAAAATTAGCATTAATGCGACACAGTTTTTACCAAATTAGAATAGGATTAGAATTACAGAATTCGCTAAAACTTGGAAATTTAATGAGGTTCAGTTCGTATCAAGTCATAGAATAGATTAATCACATGAACATGAAAATATAAAATGTCTGTACAGCAAGCTTGGCTCGTTAGTATTAGATAGGTGTCATCTAGCATTTTCAGGAAAACAAGAAGTTAGATGAAAATTAGAATTGGAGCATAGTGCCATTTGCATTTCATAAATTAGATTACCGGCGTTTCGCTCTAATTAGTATAAATAGACATCTAGAATTATCTAATCGTCCAGGTCTGAACTCGACCCGGAGCCTTATACTCGCTTTTGAATCGACTTTTGCTTAGACTGGACTTCAAACCGTTGCAGTTAATCCCACAAAATACAAGTCCATTCTCTTGTGACATTAAATTACATATCATTGATCACCCTCCAGAAGCTGTTTTGATACGCATACGTCGCTATGCCCATGTCTATAAACCCCTGCAAAAAGACAGCCAGTAGAGCTTCGCGGCACGTATTCATTTGAGAAACATTGCCTTATAGTCTTTTCTGTCCGTGGAAGACAAAAATCGACCTCAACGTGATCATATTAAAAGATAAAACTACATTTCACAGACAGGTTTGATGATTAATACGGTGCTTGATATTAGATGCACATCGTAACAGAATAGGCCTGCTTTATCCGTGAAAATGTACAGTTATATTGGACACAAGGGCAATCAGTTCATTTATTTACATCGTATGGGGCGTAAATGCTTACCATACGCCGTCCTTGATATCAGTCTGCTGTATTTTGTTGACGTAACGCAGCGACACTTGACGATGATGCTTTTGACATACTCTATTATATCCACAAATTCTTTCTTTGTAGCATTTATGAGTGACACAGGTGTCCGAGACATCATAAAGCATGATGTTATTAGTAGTAACTCCCTCTAACAAAGTGAATTATATAAGGTTACTGATCGTAATGTAAAGTACGCGAGATGCGTGTTACGACTAATTCCCTTCCCCGTGGGAGTCGTTAGATTTGGTTCTAGTGAGTACTGAGTAGACATTTCAGGCAGACTTGGACAACTAATCAATTCTACTTAATAATTAGACTAATTTGAGCAAACTGCTTCATAGTTTAATTTGTGAGATGTGTCTGTGCTCTCAATTTAATTCGAATCTAATTTCGTGTTGTCCTGAAAACGGTACACGAACTGTATAGTACGAATAGAACCAACCTCGGTTTATACACTCACTATTTTCGTGCTTGTGTGAATGGACACTTATTTGAAACGAAATGAACCTGCTTTTGTTGTGTTTTTGTAATTCGTAATTTAATTCAATTTCCAAGTTTTTGTGAATTTTAATTTAAATATAATCCGAAAAAGCTGTGGAGATAAATTATAACTTGAATCTATTTCGTAAAAGCTGACAATTTTCTAGTTGCTTAATTCTGGTGACAGTTGTGATTTGTGGGTTCTGTGTGAAGCAAGCATGACAATCGACGGTACTTCGTCGAGATCTAACTCCACGAGGACTAAGAACGCGGCTTTACGATTGGAATGTATGAGAGAACGGGAACTCAGGAATATTGCCCTGGCTAGAAAATCCAACCTGAACTACATTGAGAGCGAGATAAGGTGAGTTTCAATGTCCCCCGAATTAGTGATCATATCAGTATTACAAATTGATTAGAAGGCCGGTATATTATCATCTTATACATGTAAGACCTATATTTCATTATTATAATACTTTAAAGCTTGGAAATCTGGTTGACTAGAGGCCTAGTAGTGGCCACTAAACTGTTTTATTACCGGGTCTGTTTGAGATCCTCGAAAATTTCGAGGTTTACATACGGAACAATTGTGGAACAGCATCTCGTCGGCTATCCGACAGTCGTCGAGCATGTCCGCATTCAAGTCGAAATACAAGCAATTTCTTCTAAATCAATACTAGCCAGTCTTCAGGATTACCGGACCACGACCTAACATCGACCTCACCCTCCGCCACATGCCACCTAATTTTTTCGCTTGCGTCTTATATTCTCTGCATTACTTTTCATTCTGTGTGCATGTCTCTTCTTTACTTCGCCTAGGCTAAGGTGGGTGTCTAATTTTAAAGGCTACTTCAAGTTGTTTCGACATCTTCCTATCTTTTCATTGTATCGCAGTCTTGTGATGTTTTGAAATGATGAAAATATTAATAAACTGATTGATTGATTGATTGAAAAAGCATCGGATTCAACACTTCCATTCGTACGAACTGTATGAATGGTGTTATATTCAGGCTATATTTATATATATATACCGCACATGTGAAAGTATTGTCCAATGTCTTCTAGTAATCTAGATTGGCCTTTAAGCTCTTATTATTTTGTCTCTCGCACAATGCCAAAACTAGTAAATCTGCAGGTCAACAAGAATATTTCTGTCTCGGGTCAACACGCATTGTGGGACATGCGAGACGGCGATTGAAACAACTGGAAAAGAAAACGAAATTTTGAGGTTGTTATACTTCTCGCTTCTGTGAACTGTTTAGTTGTCTATGCAGGCCTACTTTGTAAAATAGACTACAAACTTTTGACTTCCGCTATTTTAGCGGACGCATATATGAAACTATACCTAGTACCTACATATAGATATATGGGAAATTTAGAGATTCAGAGTACAACCAAGCGGCCGCAGAGTGTTTATTACCCTGCCTGGCCAAACATTTCGACCAACGCTCTTAACGCTAACTACAGTGACTATGCATGATTTTGATTATAGTCAAAGGACCAATACATAGCAGTTAAACTGATGTCTCCTCGACAGTACCGCTAAAAATTTGTGACAATGGCAAAAACTACATCCGTCCAAGATTCCGTTTTACTTCGCTGAACTATCCAAGCACTACCTACTACCTAGGCGCTTTTCCAGGTTTGTCATGACTCGAGTCATGACTGAACTCGATGAGTCGCGATTTGTTGGTAAGCCGACTCGACTCGAGACTATAACTTGGCTAGACTCGGACGGCCAATGCAGGTGCATTTATTTCATTGTAACTTCGAAGAATAATCATTATTGGTATTTCGTCTATCCGTCCTGATAATTGGAAAATATGGTCGTAAACTGTTAGGAGTGAGATTATTTATATCTTATGAATGCGAGGCATTCAGTATCACCCAAGCCGTCGAAAATATTCGGGTTCATTTCAATAAGAATATATAGGCATACTATTCAATTGTATATTGAAGTGTTGTGCACCTCCAAGAAGCTCTCCAAGCAGAGTTGCAAAAACTCGGTTGAACATGACGGTTGCACTTGAAACTGAATAGTGAACACAGTGACTTGGACATGGACTCGACCCGTTGCTCCCGGACTTGGACTAGGACCTGACTCGGTGGTGAATTGAAAATCACTTCACTTGACTCGTGTCAAAACCTTAAAATGAGATTGACTTTCGACTTGGAACCTTGTGCCGTAGTTAGGTATAGGCCTACTGTACATGTACAATATTGTACAACCCTGCATGTAGTCTGACCAGTAATGACAGACGTTGCTGGCCTGTTTCCATGAATGTTCATATTGTTCATTGTACAATTGTGCACGAACAAAATGAGGGTCCACTGTGCTTTTAGTTTTTTGTCAATTCCAGGACACAGCTGAGAAGCAATCCACGTATGATTTTTGGGAATTACGACGACCTCGCTGGACTCACGGCCAAATTATTGATGGATAAATACCGTCTGCTGTTTGACATCGATTACGTCATTCACTGCCACAACAGAAAGAGGAAATTTACTTGGCCCAACAATAGTTCATGTGTGGATTAAAAAAATATGCCAGTACTTGTTATTGTTTACGTGTTCATTTGTTTCGACTATACATTGTTCATTTACAACTTAATTATATAATACCTGATCTGCCTAATTTCGTCCTAGGATTTTGTAAGGCACCATCTACGCAGGCCGCAGGGTTGTGATGACTCGAGTCGCAATTTTTCAAGGACTCGACTTGCTGCAAGTTAGTCGGTAGCTACGGAATTGAAATAGGCAAATCAATCAGGCTTATTAATATTTTCATCGTCTCAAAACATCACAAGACTGCGATACAATGAAAAGATAGGAGGGTGTCGAAACAAGTTGGAGTAGCCTTTAAGATCAGACACCCACTTTAGCCTAGGCGAAGTAAATAAGAGGCATGCACAGTTGCACACTGAATGAAAAGTAATGCAGAGAATATAAGACGCAAGCGACAAAATGAGGTGGTATGTGGCGGAGGGTGATGGTCGATGTTAGGTCGTGGTCCGGTAATCCTGAAGACTGGCTAGTATTCATTTGGAAGAAATTGCTTGTATTTCGACTTGAATGCATGACATGAATGCATGACATGATCGACGACTGTCGGATAGCCGGCGAGATGCTGTTCCGCAATTGGGTTCCGGCATACTTGATAGAGCAATAATGCGTTTTCTTGTATTCAGTCCTGATCATATGATAGTTGTTCTGTTGTCGCGCGTGTGCTGCACTTGTGCGCTTTTGTCTCCGAGATGAAGTATAGTCGTTGAAATTTGAGGGACATTGACCGCAATGGAACTGATACATAAACTTGCCAATTTCTAGCTTCCTCATATCTTCTAAGCTTAGAAAACCAAATCTTTTGAGAACCGATCTATCAGTTGCACATCCAGGCCCCCGCGGGGCTTTGGCAATGATACGGATGATCCTATGTTGAAGTTTTTGCAGTGGGTCAATTGTATCCTTGCAGGCAGCACCCCAACAAAGAGTTCCGTATTGTAACTTTGATATGAATAGAGAGTTGAAGACTATCAACAGCACGCTGACTGGCAGAGTGTAGCTAAGGCGGCGAAATAGACCCCATATACCTTCGATAGTTGTGGTTCGAGTGATTGTATGTGACTCTTCCAGGCAGGACCGTAACTGCCGCACCCCAAACCCCCCAATTGGGGGGCCCGAGCTCGAAGGGGGCCCAAAATTATTTCGCGAATTAGCATAAATTATTGAGTACTTTTCAAGTTGCCAACTTAGTTAGTTATTTGGTAGCCAGCTACTCTTTCCCAAGACAAAATACGCAAGATTTATCGCAATGGACATATCGGCAAGACATTTAAGGTTTTAGAACATGTAACATGCGACTCCAAGAAGTGTGCCAGAACGATCGGCAGCGAGAAAACCTGAGCCAAAAAGGACTGCCCGCTTACGCTGACCGAAAACTTCGTTATATATGCAAAATGCATATATAGGTTTAATTGTCCATAGGCGCCTAAATGACCGGTGCCGAATGTTCCTGTCTTGGCAATCTGAACCTCAGAAGACAAATACCATTCCGCAGGGGAAAATTGTATGCACGTAAAGAAATACCAATTTGAAATCGTGTGCGTCGTTAGTTTAGTACATTTTGGCGATTCTGTATTTTTTGATATAACAGACAGGAGATCACGAAATGACATCATGAAACGAAGTCATACCAACGGGGCCGCCCGCCCGAATATGTTTAATTATTATTTACGGGCCCTACAGTTTCCAAGCCACCTCATTCAGCTCTACCGGTAAATCTGATAACGTGAAGAGAGAGAACAAGAAATTGATAGCAATATATATGCAATTCCCAATATTATTGACCGATTTTATCATGAATTATCGAAAATTTTCGCGCTGGCTCACTATATAGACCAGTGGTTCTCAACCGGGGGTCCGCGGACCCCTAGGGGTCCGCGAAGCAATTTCAGGGGGTCCGCGAGACCTCAAAATTTTCAAAATGATTGATGACCTAATTTAATTTAATTTTTTGATTTGAGAAAGCATGAGGCAGTTTCGCACCGCAACTGCTAAAACCTCGTGACTCACATCATCATCATAATCGTCTGACATGAAATATCCTGCTGTGCAAATTGATTTTAATTGCGAATAGCCGTCTGATACAAACATATTCTATTGCTGTTTAGAGACGTTTTGTTGGGTCTTGTGGAAAAAATATAAATAATATGGAGATAGTAAGGTCAATCAGGATGACTCCGTAATGTTTGCGAAATCTTTTCGATTTGAAGTTGTCAGTCTCATCCAATGATATAAATATATATATCATTGGTCTCATCAAATTATAGTTAACAGTCGTTTGAAATAAAAATTTCTGAAGTATTTTCCCTAATTTGCCCCAATGAAGGGGTTGAAACCTCGCCACGAAATCCATTTTATCCTGTGATATACGTAACCACTATTCCAGAATAACTTCAAGATGAGATGCTGCATAAAAATGACTAGGCTGGACGTGATATGTACATTACTAATACGTTTCTTCATTTTGGTGTCATAAATGTAGCGATCACACTAAAAGTATCGTCGGAAGCGTTGCGCGTTAATATTGCATTAGCCTCCATCTATCTTTGTGGAAATTGATTTTCGGCACTCATCGTTCATAAGAAATCGAAGGCACGGATTTTCAAGACACAACCACGTAGCCTACTTTAAGAAATACAACTGCAGATTTGAAATAATAAAGGTCGACCCAATTTCTACATAAATAGCATGATGTTGCTTTCAAGAAAAGTCATATTGTTGCTGTTTATCACAAAAAGCCTATACAATTCACATTTGCACAAGACAGATGACATTTGCACCATAATTGAGCTAACTGTGAACTAAAACTTGAGGGGGTCCGTGAGGGTCCGTGACGGCCAAAAGGGGTCCGCGAAGCCAAAAAGGTTGAGAACCACTGATATAGACTGTGGGCCTTATTTCGTGACAAAAGCGAACAACGTGATGGAGGGGGGCGGTTTATCACCCTATGGGAGCCCAAGACCCAAGTTTTATTGAGGGGCCTGGCCAAGTGCTGTTTCGTTCCTGCGAACGGGTATACGCCCGAAGATGTTTAATTATTATTGAGGGGTCCTACCATTTCAAACACACCTCACTCAGGTCTACCGGTAAATCTGATTACGTGGGCAGAGAGAGGATAAAAATTGATAACAATATATATTCAATTCCCGATTAAATTGACCGATTCAATCATGAATTTTGAAATTTTTCGCGCTTCGCGCGTCTGCACGACATAAGCTGCCCCACTAAACGGACGGCCCAACACATATGATGAGTAGCGGTAAACAGCGTATAGCCAAGGGGGGTCTGGGGGGCGAAGCCCCCAAGAAGTTCGGTTTATCACCCTATGGGGGCCCATGACCAACGTTTTTTTGGGGGGCCTGACGAAGTGCTGTTACGGCCCTGCTTCCATGACATGTCCGAATCTAGTAAAACCCCCAGGTATTTGGCATTTTTAGTGTTGGAAATTGGTTAGCCAGCGATGTCAACGGTTAGGTTATTCCAGGAGTTCACAACCAATAATTGAGATTTCGCAGCGTTAACCCGAACGCTATTATGGGACGTCCACTCATGCACTTTGGGCATTTGATCACGGGAGACGGCATTCAAGCTTGCGGTAGGTGACGAGTAGGTGACGAGTATCGTCAGCGAAGAGTGTGGTATTCAATGATGAGGTTTCAAAGATATCATTGACATATAAAGTAAAAAGAACCGGTCCAATAGGAGAGCCTTGCGGAACACCACAGGTAACAAGGTGGGGGGAGGACAAAGTGTTGGATATCGGAACCATTTGATATCTCCCAGTCAGGTAGCTTTTCATGAGCTCTAGTTGTGGACCCCGGAACCCCTAGCGCGCCAATTTCGAGCGACGAATACTGCAATCGACGCAGTCAAACGCTTTTTTTAGATCAAAAAAATGCTACGCCCCACACTTCGTTTCTGCAAGATGTCATAGTAGAGGGTTACCATATTTTTGTGGAGTGAATTCCGGGTGCTCTTTAGCGCCCACTAACGGATTTTAAAATGAGATATGAATCATTGTTTGTCGACATGACGTCACACTAGAAAAGCTTTGCCTATCGGCCATAGGTGGTCACGATCCGGATCGGGAGCCGCTATAATGTTAGGTCAGTGCATTTATTTGGTTGTGCGTTGCAACCAGGACCGAACCAACATTTTTCAGCCCCTCCCGTCCAGATAAACACTGATCTTGAGCCCACCATTGGGTAATCGTTCAAGCTGATTACGTTCAACATCTTAGCGAACCTCAGAATAAAGACAAACGAGTCCCAGGTATAGAGTCACCATCTTTGAGTAAAGCATCACCTAAATGTCCTTAACCAACTCCAGGAACATACCGCTCTCCTATAATTGCGATTACAGTAAACTTTTTTCAGTAAATGATTGTTCCTTTATTAATTTTTAATTGCATGTTTTGGGAGGCAGTGTTTAACATATTAAAATCAATGAATACGGCACTAAATCGCGTGCTGCGCGAAGAAAATTTCTGGTTGCATAAATCTGCCCAAAAATAATGTTCATGAATTGCGAAAAAATTTAGATCCTATTTCAAACTTTCAAAATTCCTGACATTTAGGCATATTTTAGAATTTCCACCCGGACGCAGTTTGAACGGTGAAATTCCGGACGTATGGCAACCCTATTTGCGGAAGCCGAATTGTTGTGGAGAAATTATAGATATCTCGGCGAGGAACGAAGATGGGCGGGAGAGGAGCAATTTTTCGAACACTATTTCAATACACGGTAGGACATATATAGGCTTACCATACGTCCTCTTTAGAGCAGATTTAGAGCAAATTGCGAGTGATATGCCGCATATCAGCAGAAAAGTGAAGCTCCGACGGGGGAAAATCGGTGATTTTAGCTCTGAGCGAAAAGATCACCTTTTTTTTTTTTTTTAGTCATCCACCTGGCAATGTGGAGTAAAAAACGTTATTTTGAGCTCTGAGCGGAAACGATGACCTTTTTTTTTTAAGTTAGCCGATCGCAAAGTCGGAAAAATTAACCGATTTTTGAGAATTTCTCTCCGGTTTTGCAAGTTGCAAATTTCTGAAAAAGTGTCCTCTTTTTTGATTTCCAAAATATGGTAAGCCTAGACATATATAGGTCGGTAGTTGGTGACATTAGTTCTATCTCCGGCTTTGTTAACAGGGACAACTCTGGCAGTTTTGAGATAATTTGGGTAGACACCATTTTCTCTCATGAAATTGAAAAAAATTGGCAATGAGATGGCCAATGTGTAGGCTAATCAGTTTTAAAAACCAGGCTGGAATTAGATCATATCCAGCTGCCTTGTTAGATTTAAGTTCATGAATGGCAAGTACCATTTCTGTGGAAGTTGCAGGCTCGAGCATGATAGAATATCGGTCTGGTGTAACTGACCATCGCAGTCGAAAAATACCATGATGTGAATACCACAATACAACAACAACGATGCACTGTGGGCTGATTAATGCTTTGGATCGTTTTGACATATCTCATGGTGGGCAGCAAAATGAAATTTGTCGGAAAAGTGTGTCACGAATTCGCGATCGGAAAAAAGCTGGGATTCACTGGGCTAAGTACTACAATTTTTGATATTTTGTTATTGGCCTACTCTTTACATCGCCTAGGTCAAGGTGGGTGTCCGATTTCACAGACTACTCGAAATCGCTTCGACACCTTCCTATCTCTCATTGTACTGCATTTTTGTGGTGTATTGAACTGATAAAATTGCCAATAAACCAATGATGACGATGATGCATAGCGACAACTAGCATCTGCGGAAAGTTTATTGTGAAGGGGTATAGACTTTCGCGAGATAGCGCTGTTGAGGTGCTAGGAGAATGAGTACGTTCAGAAAGAGAGGTCTTCGATCTCCGAATGGTAGCCGCCAGCCGGTATCCCTACTGGTTGCTGACGATCACCCTCCGAAAATCTGCCGGTTGTTTCTATATGAATATACTATTCATTTGTATATTGAAGTTTTGTATTTCCAAGCAGCTCTTCAAATAAACCTATGATGAAAAAAGTCGCGGCATATTTGCAAAGACTACTCCAAGTCGTTTCGACACCTTCCTATTTTGCATTGTATCGCAGTCTTGTGGTGTTTTTGAAACAATAAAATGATCTATCGAATATGCCGGACCTGATTTGTGTAACAGTATCACGCCTGCTATCAAACGGTAATCGATTATGTCCACGTTCAAGTCGAAATACAAATAATTTCCACTGAATAAATACTTGTTAGCCCTCTAGTTAACTGGACCGTGACCTGACATATTGATCTTGCCTTCTGACATAGTATGCCTCCTTTTTACATTGCCCAGGCCAGGTGGGTGTTCGATTTGGAAGACTACTTGAAGTCGCTTCGACATCTTCCTATCTTTTTCATTGTATCGCAGTCTTGTGGTGTATCGAAATGATTAAATTTATAGCAACAAATTGAACTGAATTAATCAAGTCAACTCAACACCTTCTGCAACTGTCTATTACCTATCCATGAAACAGAAGCATAATATTGCATATAACTTTGTACATGAATTGCAGTTATATTTCGGCTTACATCATAACCCACACACAGGTCAATAAACACCAAACAGTGATTGGGAACTATCAATTAGGCTTTGAATACAAAATATGTAAAAAATTGGGCTTCAATATTGCGAATTAGGATAAATTTAACAAGATTGTGCAAGAAGAATGCTTTGCTATTGCAAGATAACTGGGACAAACCAAAATGCCGAGAAGTCAAGTCACAAGTATGAATCGACAATTATTTGTAATGATTCAAGTCCAATAGTTAGAGATGAATTTTTCAAGTACTGATATGATATGCTCCTTGCCATTAAGAGGTAATTTATCAACGACGATAGTATTTTCCACAGCGGAAGACTGTAAACCTAGATTGGTGGTATTGCAGCATACGAAACATGTAGTACAAAGCTAGGCATGTTACTGGAAATGACGTATCTGTCAAGTCCAGATCAACCCACCCCCACCGCATATTGAAAAAATACAAAATCATCATTATTGTGATGTAAAACTGGCATAATATTATTGGTGGCCGCATAAAAGTTATTCATTCCAACATTCCATATCATACGTACTGTTATGATGAATGATACTGGAATGCTCAAAGCCTGATACTCAATTTCACCAATCCCTAATGACTTCCCTGACTCGGATCGACTTGAATGAGGGGCACTTTACAGTGATACATTAGTGGCTGTTCACAGGATAGGCATTGTGATGGTAAAATATGCATAAAATCATTCAGACACAGTGAAATTAAAGAAACAGAACAGATAGATGTTGAAAATATGTGCATAAAATTTTACAAACAGACACCCAAAATAAATTAGATTAGCTACCGGTATAGCTGTAGCTACTATACCATTTTCATCATCACACTGAAACACAGTGGTTCTTAACTAGAGGTCGACCGATTATCGACATGGCCGATTATCGAGGCCGATATTTTATATTGAAAAAAATCGAAAATTTCGGAAATTCAATGCTCTCAAGAAATCGATGACCCAAAGAGCGATATATGACAGATTTACCCTTGCAGGACGAGTTAAGCTGGGTGAGCATGCAGAGAAACTATGCTTCCTGAATTACAATCTACCTTTTCTGGACTGATCTGCAATTCTGTATCATATTTTGCTTTTTGGGTTATCCCTAATTTCATCGAATGTGCACAATTAAGCAATAATTCATTTCAGTTTTCTCGTTTGTTGTTCAGCTTTCTGTGGCATACTGTACGAATGCCACTGTGCCTAATACATAATCTTTTTGTTGAAATTGTTCTCTGCTCCTTCCTTATTATTGTCGGCCTATGATATCGGTGTTTTGAGTGAGCCGATATATCGGTATCGGCCTGTGAAAATCAATATTGGTCAACCTGTATTCTCAACCTTATAGGTTAGACAGGTAAAAATTTCAAAACAAATTTTGCAGACCTATGCACCATAAAAAATTTAACTCGATCAAAAATGTATATATGTATTCTACAAGTACATTTTGCGACTAGTATTATTTACCCAGGTGGTTTTAGAACTTCTGCTTATAATTGACAGTTTTCAGTTTTTTTCCAGCTAAACTAGGCCTAAAACACTTACTTTTGTACCTGTAAATGGCTACTTTGGAATGAGTGGAAATTGATGGCGTTACTTCTAGTTCTACTCGAGTACCGACGATGACTATATTGATAATCTCTGTTAAAAACAATCAACTCACCGCAACTTTACGATGATGTTCCTCCTGAGCAGAATTGAACTAGAAGATTTGTAGCTAGTGTAAATTAGACTAAAATGGGAATTATAGCTATCGACCTACGACCTACCATTCACGTTTTTTTCCGAATTAGACAGAATTGGAATGATAGCTGCACAGTTTTTTCCAAATTAGATGAGAATTACTGGATTCGGAAATACTTGGAAATTAAATCAAGTTCAGGTCAAATCAAATCGCTCTATAATTAGTTTAATTAGACAACTAGAATAAATTAGTTTATCGATTATAGTCCCGAGGGGTTGATCATGAAATCCGGTGGCTCGTCAGGCAATACTGGTGGTTGAACCAAGCTTGTAATATACTGCATATTACTCGATAGTACATAAAACTTTTTCAACTTTGGAAACAGCACTGAAAATCTTTCACGGTGACTGCATAGCGAATCTGCTTCACTTGTGCTATGTAGGCTAGTTTGTACATGATCGACAGTAAACATTCATACAATTGTTTGGCATCTCGAATAAAAGGGATGCACGGGGCTAATCGACATTGCCCCAGGCCTGTAGCCGATACATTCTTAGATACATCCAAGGTTCTGAATATACTTTCTTGTAAATCCATGAGGCATTCCAAGCAATCCATAATACCAACACAAAGATCATTGTAATTCATCTTGCCGGCATTCCCAAATGCTTCCAAGGCTGCATCTTTGATTGCGAGATCGCCGGAAAACTGATCATATCTCCCGGTAAATTCTAGTCTGCGAGTTAGATATTTACAGTACCGTGATATTATTGTTCCATATCCAGTAGTAGCATACCCCCAATTGTTTCCAAGGTCGTTAATCAGTTGTTTGTATCGTAATGAGTGATCTAGCGCATTTTCGTGGCCGTCTCGTAGTATTTTGTGCAAAACGTGACAGAATTTCCAGCAAGAAACGGCTTTTTTTGACAGTTGCAGATGCGGCACCACATTCCAGAATGTCATGGCTCCTTTTTCTTGGTACGTGCCCATTACGGTGATTCTGATGTGCTTTTCTTTGGCCGCTGTCTCGTCCTGGTTGATGGCTTTGGTGATGCTGGTGAATTGGACTTTCTCGAAAGCTTCACTGTCCACTTCATGTCTTTTCATCCCAGGCCTAGTTATATATGTATAATTAGGGTAGGCAACTAGAAATAAATGAATAAAAAACTTTAACATCTCTGTTGCCAGACTTGTAGGCAGTAAGTACAGTCTGCATAACCAATTGATTGACTTGAGTACCATGTGCAAACATATCTGAGTGCTTCAATTAATAGAAGTAGCCTACTTCATTGACAACCTCTGCCAGTGCATATTAACTAAAAATTCAGAAGGATCTAGTTTGTTCACTGATTAGAGACACCAAAAAGAGATGGCATCACATCTGGAGAAGTGGGCTTCTAATTGCTCGTCAACCATAATACCCTTGCTAAGAAACTATAATCATAAACTAATATTACCACACATTGCACAAGATGTATTGAAAAGCTACTTCAAAATCTAACCTATACAGTAACGGCTATGCTATATCCCACACCTACAAAATGCGGCTGCTCTCCCCATATCTAGGTTACTTTGGCAAGCAAGAGGTTTGTAATTTGACAATTACTAATAAAACTCATGACAAGTCCAGTAATTGGATAAAAATTCTGTCAGTTCTATTTCCACAGTGTACTATTTAGTTTCAGTTTTAAGACTAATACTAATAGGGTGGAAATTATCAAGGCAACCAATGAGCTTAGGTATGGTTAAATATTAACTGCTAGGCCTAATAGAACATTAAGTATTGACTTTACTTTTTAGCCTACATTAAAATAGACTACAATGCAATGATCAGTCAGAGCCATCATCAGCTACGATCCTTTTTGGCATCTATATTCCACCCTATAAACTTGACGCACAAATGCCTTCCGCATTATATAGCATATGATTGTAAATGTTGTATATTCCAAATATTGGGGACCTCTTTCAAAATTCAAAACAATCTAGTCTAAAATTGCTTAATTTTGAAGTATCAAAGAGCGTTTCAAGTCATTCGTGCCTTTTCAGTGGAGTTTTTGAAGTGAAAAACATTGTAGCATGTGAATGAAAGGCGAAGTTTATTAACGGACTGTTTTTAGCCCAATAATAGCCTTCCTCAAACCAAGAATAGCCAAGCTAAATCACATCTCATGACTTTTGAAACCCAGCAACAAAGTGGGCTTACTTTAATATATATGTCCACTGACAATACTGGTTACTCGTGTTAACTAGCATTTGAGGGTGGTGAAAAACAGATTGGGCAACATAATAATGCTTGAAGTACAGATTTGAATTGATAATTTATCATTTAGTATTTTGAAATAATGTACAGTAAGCAGTAACACAACATAATTAACCGGGGAAGAACGAGTGGTGACACATGTCACATGACCCTACATTAGTCGCCGTCCACCGGAGATCTAGTGACAGTAATTGCCAAGATTATACAATAAATAAATGTAGTAAGGTAGAGAAACGGCGGAATATCTTGAAATATACATACAGCATATTTTTATCTACAAGAGAATAAGAAGAGTATGGTATATTACATGCTCGGTTGATATTAACATCGACCTCCAAAAAGGAGAACCAAACATGAATCACTTCTTGCTCTTTGGGGTATCAATGTAACTTACACTTGAAGCCTGACCTTTACCAGGCGAAATCAGCTTTGGTAATCTATAAATCTGCCCGCAAATTTTCTAGCCTTCGAAATCAAATTCCCAAATACCGGTACCATGCACAAGGCGGCATGGATCCAATGAATCAGAATATTTGAGATATCAACCATGGCCCCGATCATTTAAAGGCCAAAGGCAGTAGTCTCGTGAAAGCAAATCACGGCATTGGTCAGCAATCCATCCAGAATGACAATTTGTGAATTTGAGGAAGCCAAGGGAATTTCAAATTGACATGAACACACTTGATAAACGCGAATAGAACGGAGATCCGAGGATGAAATAACTTAATTGGCCTAATGGCTAATGGTAATACAGGAAATGAATAATGAGCAGCAAATCTTGAAATCAGTCAAATGAATGTTCAAAACAAATACCCAACGCAGCGCAGCAAGCACACACCGAGTCCAGACTTGTATAAACTACAAATTTAGTTGGTCAACTGTTTGGGGGGCTGCCAGTAAAACTGCACTCGAGCCCGAGCCACTGCACAAAATGCAATAAAACGTACTGTCGTACTCCGTATTATAGCTAGAAGCCTAGAACCCCAAAGGGGCCTGGTTGTCCATCAAACAAGTCGCTGCTGAAGAGATTCGGTGTCCTGAACACAGAAGATTTGCAGAAACTAGAAATTGCCAAGTTTATGTATCAGTTCCACTGCGGTCATTGCCGCGAATATTTCAATGACGTCTTTACCTCTGAATCAAAAGCGCACAAGTATAGTACATTCATCGAATGTAAATGTAAACATATGGTATGGCAACAGCCGATTTGGTAACTTCGTTCCGCTTCGCTGAGGCTTTTTTAAGATTAATTTAGCGGCAGCGACTGTGAGAGAGAGAGTCTTTATTTTCATCCAACCAAAATACATAACAAACGGCAGTGATGGTGGTAGAGAAAATATGCATGCACAGTATTCGGTATTAGATAGGAATGATCGATAAGACCGTGACGGTCATCTAGTCTAATCACACCAGCATCAAACAGGTTCACTTGACTCTGAACAGTCTGGCTGTAAAAATGTTTAGTTAAAAAAAGGAAAGTAGAAGAAAAATTAAACGATGGTAGCAAATGATCAATGAAGCAATATCTGGGCGAAGTAGGGCAGTCCCAAGCGGTGCGCATCTCGTATTCCCAATGTTGTCTCCAGCGGAGACAATTGAAGCGTAGCCATTTTGTCTCCTTGGCTACCTAGTCGTCGGAAATTTTACCTGGGCGCTTATGGGTTTACGCATTGTACCTTCATAAAACGGAGTAATAATCAGGTACTGTTAGTTATCAGCCGCCCATCTTTTGATATTGCGTTTATACTAAACCATTTATTCGTATAACTTACAGATTATAACATCGGGAATTCTGGGAATAGAATAAGAAGTACGATAGAAACAGGATATAACTCAGATGTCAGAACAGCAGTTATAGCTATCATCATCATCATCATCATTGGTTTATTAGCAATTTTATCAGTTCAATACACCACAAAAATGCGATACAATGAAAAGACAGGAAGATGTCGAAGCGACAAGGAGTAGTCTATGGAATCTGACACCCACCTTGGCCTAGGCGATGTAAACTAAAGAGGAGGCATGCACATTAAATGAAAGTAAAGAAGATAGTATAGAAGAAAAATGCGACAAGAAATAGGGCGGCATGTCATGGGAAGCGAGATCGATAGGTCAGGCGTGGTCCGGTAATCTTGAGGATGAAGAAGTAAGATTCACAACTCTGAACTAATATCACTGATCACTGGGTGATCCTTTTAAATTTTTCATCCATATGCATTTTCACATCCATGTACAGGTGATTCCAAGATAATGTCGAGGGGGTGGGGATCAGTCGGTCAGGTGAGCTGTGCTTATAAGTTATAAGCTTATGGCTGTACAAAACGTTTGAAGGCAGTATCGAGTTTGTGAGGAGTTATAGCGAGGATGAGGAAATACAGTGTAAGCGGCGATATCCACTTACTTTTTATCTGTGAGATTTTAGCATTTATAAGGAAGACAATTTTTCATCTAACATTTTGCTTGATGCCAGCTTGACACTTTGAAAAATTTTCTATTTACAGATACATGAACAGATGATTGTATTATGCATTAGTTTGCAGCTGAAGGAATGCTTAAGAACACCTGATTTTACTATGGTATGTGTTCAGTTTCCCTTGGAAGCAATGATGCTCTAAAGAACGAATGGATTAGAGACATCAAGAGAGAAAATTGGAAGCCCTCAAAATATTAAAGGATCTGCTCCAAAGAATGGAAAGAGCTCTGAAACAATGGAATGAGCAAGAAAGAGCCGCGGAATAGAGACCAACACTGAAAAGAACTGTGACATCGAGCAGACGAGCACTAGGCCAAGGTGGATGCCAGTTTGAGAAACTGCAACTGGTCGTTCGGCATGCTCCTATCTGTGTGTGTCTTGATCAGATGAAAATATAATCTGACGATTTTTGATTTATTTTCACCAGCGGCCTGACTTTTCCGTGCTTAGTAGCAATTTGGTCGAAAAGCTGTCACAGACCCAATGAAATCGTCTCGAGACCCTCACTTGAATAGGGGGTGAAATTTCTACGGAAATTATTTATGTATAATTATTAGGGCGGTTTTTTTGACATGTCAAAATTGTAGCGTTAGGTCAAAATTTTTCATCAAGTCAAAATTTTTTCGACATCTGCATTTCGTTTGTATCGTAGATTCTGCACTGTCGGTGTACATATCATTTGATATTTTACAGCTTGTAGCCTATTTTATAGGACTACCGTTGTAAATGGCTAATTGTCTGCTCATTGTGAATCGTAAACGGTCAAATAAAACAAATAGGTAGACATGGTGTTATGGTCAACATACCGCAATATCCTAACTGAAGAAAGACTTCTTGGACATTGCATCATTCTTACATTAAGAAGCGCACGATGAAAAATTGTGATGTAGACAACATTGTCAGAATAAAGCAACACCAGCAGTGTACGCACAACTTGAGTGTTGTCAGCCAACAACTGCTGCTGTTGAACGTCCTTGGCAAGCTTCTTAGTAAGGAAATGCACCTTCTACCCAAGAATGTAGGAAAGTATCTCTCATTGTACTACAACATCTTTTAATTATTTCTACCATAATACATATTGTAACCACTGGAATTCTTCATAGGGCCGGATTTCGTTAAAATATTGTTTTTTTCATGTAAAAAGTTGCCTGTTTCTAAGCCAAAAACGTTTTTTTTCAGGCCAAACTGCGTCGTTAGGACAGTCAGTTCCAGCCGGAAATGAAGATTGAGTGGTACAATTTTAACATTATGTGGGAAAACACCTAATTTGCATATGTTAGGCCAAAATTTGGTCAAGATTCAGTTTGTTTAGGTCAAAAAAAGTCAAAATTTTGATTTTTTAGGTCAAAATTTCCCGTTTTTTTAGGTAAAAAAAAGCCCTAATAATTATACATACATACATACATCTAGCTAAAAATCGCCAAAAGAAAATACTATTGTAAAGAACTAGTTCCATATATTTTAACAGTTCTACCATAAAAATCTTAAAACCTCGTATACCCAGTGTGTCTTCCGATACAACCCTAAAGCCAGATTTCACCCAAAAGATTTCAATGTTGACAATCGGCAACTATATCAACTCCACCAGGAATTATTTCAGTAGCATCAATGTCAACATGTTTCTTTCTTGGCTAGTTCTGTTTTAAATGCAAGTGTTCAGCATTCCTGACACTCAAGCAATTACATGAATTAGTTTTGTTGTTCTGTTTCTGATATTTTGGTTTTACAGGGTACCGTTTTCAATGACAAGCCTATTTGGTCATCTCAATCTGCAAGAAACTAATTATCCTTCTTTATTTCGGTGGCACAAATAACTGGCATATTTCCGGCAACGTTGAAAACTATTTATGAATTGCCCAGTTGAACCATACTCTTTCTATGTGGATCGCTAAAATAAAAATACCGTATATCACAATGATCTCGTTGATATATTTCTGGTGCATAGAACCATATAGTCATAGTGCAATTACAGTTTAATAACCGTGGCAAAATCATGGACAGGGCAGAAGCAGTTTAGGTTTAGATAACTTCTTTGAGACATCGAGAGCAAACTTGATGTGTTCCTGCACTCGCAAGCAAACATCACCGAAGGCGATTAGAATCACTGCTACTCAAGACTGCTTCACGTTGAGTTTGATGTAGTCAGAAGCTAAAAGTTGAAATATTCGCGTCGGAATGTCGTTGCAATGCAGTATCCTTCGAAGTTACACACGAGTCTTCGCCGTTTTAGATCCATCTATGGATACTGAAGTCGCAAATGCAATCCATGGCGTCATTCAAGGCTGACATACCTATTAGAAAGAGTATACTATAGTTCATTAATATGGTCTGTGTTAGTTTCGTGATAAAACATACTTATTCCAGACGAAAACCCCTCGAAAAGCGTAAAAACACGGAGAATCCCAGTAGTTCACCATAAGCACCAGTGCGCAAGTAGGTAGCCAGAGCAGTTTTTCAATTTTCTCCGCCGTCACGGTAAGTTGCGCACTCCAGTGTTTATATAGCTCAGTGGGCAGTCCAAAAGTTATCTTCTAGAGCAGTGGTTCCCAAACGGCGGGGAATTCCCCACTGGTGGGGAATTTTGGGATTTTTGGTGGGGAATAGACTCACTTTTGAAAAAATATTTACAGTAATATTCTCCTTTATTATTAAATGTCGTTTTGAAATGCTAACAGAATATTTCATAGCTCAGTTGCAATTCAGCGATTCATATTATCAGTGCCTCCAATTAGCGAGAATTACTTGGATAGCGACACGCGTTCTCCAGACATGTTTTATTCATTTGTACACCATCATCGGTCACGAAACGTAGTGATAGAAAAATTCTGATTCGTTGTAATAAGAGCTCATATTGCTGAACATGTATTCAAGGGAGACCGTGAACTCGCTAATTGATAGCACATCTGGACTCGTGACAATGGAAATTTCATATTTATGTTATTTCAAGTTCTTTCAGTATTGTGCGAAAGTATATTTTACGGCGGCTTATCTAACCCATGTATTATTCGGTATTTAGGTATGTAAATTGATGCGACCCCGCAACATTTGGAAAATTTTCAAACCCCTCTTATTTTTCTGTTGGCTGCGCGACGGGGTGGATACATATATTTACGGAGGTGCGTTTACGGTTACCAGTTCACCGCTGCGTTAATTTTATTGTGTGCTGATCAATTCCGGGGATCTTAGCAATCACCAATAGCACGTAGGCTACTATATACTAAGCAAAGTCTTGCAAAATTTTATTGGAGGTTGCACTTTGAAGGGTAGATATGAATATAAAGTTTTTAGGTGGGGAATGAAGGCCCGTAGTAAATCGGAAGTGGGGAATTAGGATGAAAAGGTTGGGAACCACAGCGCAGAATTTACTGAATCTGGTCTTGATCGAAAGCTACTGTCGCACTGATTCCGGCACACTCCCGATAACTTGGCTGTTGATCATGTCATTACCAAAGTCAAATTAAATCAGCATTAGATTCAATTTAGGATTTTGGAACAGGACCTATAGTAATAGAAAGGTCCAATCGCCGATATATACATTGGTGTTACACAGTGGTGGCCTTACGAACGGGAAACCAGAAATCTGCAACTTGGAAAACCGGAGTAGAATTCTCAAAAACCGGTTAATTTTTCCCACTTTGCGATCGGTTGAAAAAAAAGGTCATCTTTTCCGCTCAGAACTAAAAAAAAACGTTTTTCTCTTCACATTGCCTTGCCAGGTGGATGACTGAAAAAAAAAACAAGGTCATCTTTTCGCTCAGAGCTAAAATCATCGTTTTTCACTCCGAAATACCCGCCGGAGCGTGACTTCTGTGCTAATTTGCGGCATATCACTCGCAATTTGCTCTAAATCTGACCTAAATTTTCAAAAAAGAGGACAAAATCTCAAAAAAGAGGACAAAAGGGCGTCCTCCGAGGACACTTTCAAAAAAGTCAAAAAAGAGGACAAATCGTCTTAAAAGAGGACGTATGGTAAGCCTACGTTAAAGAGTAGTTTCCTGTTTTTGGAGCGGTTTTAGAGCGAATTTGATGTTCTCAAATCGAAAGAAAGATATGTGGCGTTTAAATATTGTCGAATACTTCAAAATCCAAAATGAACTCGCGCGGGCCGCGTGTTTGAAACCTCTGAGGCCAAGGCGGGTGTCTGATTCCTAAGACTATACTGCAAGTCGTTTCGACACATTCCTGTCTTTTCATTGTATCGCATTTTTGTACTGTATTGAAGTGATAAAATTGCCGATAAACCGACTCATGAAGCCTTTTCACATGGAGAAATTTGTTGTCACGACACACCTGAATGCGTCATGAGATTTCCAGTTGATCGGTTATGTGTGACCGATTCGAGAGAATACTGAGCTCGTCGTCATGACGGCCGATTTTATCGTGTGTTTTGCCGTGAGTGTTGACACTCGTCTTTGGAGCAGGGTATTTCACGCTTTGTCGTGAGAAGTATGGAAGATCGCTGGCCGAGAAATGTTAGCGGCTAAAATAGATTTCAATTGATCGGCGAATTCTCAAGAATTTCACACGATATATGCTTCCTTTGCAGTTCTGTGGTTAATTAAGTATACGTTACGGTTATGTCGGAGTCCGCAAGCAATAATATCCAGAAAAAGGTAAGATACCGTACGGTATACATCTAGTTTATTTTAACAATTTCCAAACATGTCTGCGTATTTTTTGGTAAAATTTAAAGATACATTTTCGTTATTTTCGCCCCCTAGAGCGCCAAATCGCCCCCTGGGGGGCGATATCGCCCACGTTGGGAACCACTGATCTAGACAAAGAACGTCTAAGCATAAGAGAAAACGTATGCTCTATTTCTTTGTTTATTGAGGTAAAAAGAAAAGTATGTTCTTGCTACCTACTAGGATCTGGAAGTTTTGAAGATAGACTGTTCAGCCATCTTGACGAAGAGCGGAAGCTTAGGCGTGAAGAACTAAATGCTCTACAGCAAGAAAGCCAGGCAAACCGAGAAATGATGATGAAGTTAATGTCATCTATCACTCGACTGGCAGATTAAATGCAGAAATGAGGTACGGCTTATCGGAATGGTTCCCAGGGTTGTAACCAAGTCTCGAGTCATATGTTTTAGTCCGGGTCGTGCGCAATGACTCTATTACAAGTCGAGTCAATACACAAATTGACTAGAGTCGAGTCATTTTTAACAAAATGACCCGAGTCACCAAACAATCACTACTCGAGTCATTACAACCCTGCTGGTTCCTATTGCTAGGCTTGTTATTGTATTTTACTATTCATTAAATTGTGCTAGTCTTAGATGTACTACGATGCCCTTTTCGACGTCATGCTATCGTGGAGATTTTACAGAATTGTCAATCGTCACATGTCCGCCGTACCGAGCTCTACTCATGGTGTGTGAAGTCATCGTAATGATTTCGACCAACTCGAAAACAACGATCTGGCAATATACTTGGAGGCGATTCTGACCAACCACGTGTTGTCCTACCGCGACAGTCGACTGTTTTCTTCTATATACATGGGCCACGGACTGAAGTGAATTTTGCCTTCATGTGAACAGCGACGGTGCCACTCTGATGATTTGAGCTGGCACATGAATGAATTTGTGTATTTTTTTCTATGTGTGCTATTTACTTAGGTTAAATTGTGTTGTTATTCCATTTAGAATAACTTTTATATAATAAAAGCAGTATAAAACCTTGTGTTGCATATATCTGTTACGAAGGAGTTCACAAACAACAGGACTTATATCTTGAGTTAAGTACAAGTATAGGCTAAATCCGAAGATATTTGGTTAGCTATACCTCAAATACAGATCAAGCAGAGACAGATTGGCTTTAATTTCTGGCAGAAGTGAGTAACATGACAGCTTAAAGCTACAATTCTGGATCGTCCACCATCACTCCAGCAGGTTGTTTTTATTGTCTGGCACTCCGAATGCCTTTCACTTCGTTATACTTAAGAAGGCAAAAACGTAGTCTAGAACATATGCCTATCTAGGTCTCCTGTATCTCTTAAACGTACTAACATTGGCCTGCCTACGCTCTACGAGTCTACATTCATACCAGAGCGACAATACTAAGGATTCAGATAAGTCAATTTTGTGACAGGCTGTTCACGAAATACGATATCCGAAAAAGACTATTATATGAAACAATTACCAGAACAAAAAAAATCAAGGCAACTAACGAGCGAGTCACTGGCAAATTTGTCACGGTAGTATATCACAAAGTATGTCTTATACTACGTCTGAGCGGAAGATTTGTGACAATGTGTTCAGTCAGCACATGACGGACGTCCGTTGCATTAGGTAGTTGTGGAGAGGGTGAGGACACATCAGCAGATTTGGCATCATTTGGGAGGAAATATAATTAGTGCTTAACCACCCAATGATAGGGGTGTGGGAGCGCTCACAAATATTGTGTAGAACACAGCATGTTGCAATGATTTGAGGAGCCAGGTCTATTCTTGCATCAATTTTCTTGCCAATGATGCGCCCGCGTTCTTTCAACTTTCCGAATGCGTTTTCCACCACTATCCTGATGCTGCTCAGGTGTGCATTAAATGACTATTTGGCAGGGTCCAAATTTCTCCCAGTGTAGGGTTTTAGAAGCCACGGCAGCAGAGGATAAGCAGGATCTCCTAGAATCAGCAATGGAACCTCCACGTTGTTTATTCGCACTGGAGCCTGATAAAGGGAACAACAGTCGTGTGACAGAGATCAACATGACAACAAAAGCATGATACCTACCCTTGGTAACAAATTCATACTTTCATAGAGTCGCGAGTTTTTGAAAATGAAGGCGTCATGACAACTTCCAGGCATGGTGACATTATTATCCCAGAGACTGTTACGATCACGTTTCAATCACACATCTTTGAAGGGTCGAATTTTCAAGGAACTCACCAGTAATTGTCATCAACAACAGCTTGCAATACAATAGACTCTCATCTTTTTCTATTTTGATAATCTCGCTTGCCATTTACTGGAGCGGTGATTTGAATATGGCTGCCATGAATGCATCAGAGAACCTAGAAAATGGCAGCGTTGGTGGGCACGTCAACTCGTGGACACATAGTGCTATAATTAGACTCGTGTATATATAAATGGTTCTATACCAACACCGAGCAAACCATTACCGAGAATGGACACCACTAAGAATGGCCACCACCGATAATAATGGACATTACCGAGCATGGCCAATGCCAAGAAACTAACTTATTGAGAAGGCGTTGTCGAGAAATTTACATCCGAGACTCGACACCATATGTGGCAAAGCCGTCATGCACATACACACGACCTGTACAAGTGTACATATGCATAACATGCCTGCATTGTATTCATTGCATTCTCGGTGGTGTCCATTCTCAGTAATGGTTTTCTCGGTACTGACCGGACACCATTATAAACACGGTATTTTCCGTGAGATATTTGCAATGCACAATATATACCTGAGGAAAACCATATTTGACTCCAATTCTCTGTGCTATGTCCTTGGCTTCCTCATCTGATGGTGGATGTATGAAGTCCGGTAATTTGAGGCATATGGTAGTGCAGAACCTACAATAGCAAAATAAAATAGCGTTGCAATGTTCTTCTTTCATGTAACCAGGGCTCTCCAAACAAAGTTTAGATTTTTATACTTTCACATAAATAATTCCAGAAGACATCGAACGTTGAACTATAGACTACCAACCTCCGTAGGTTAGTAATCTATAGTTGAACACGTTCGAACCGCAGTGTTGCGGTTGTACTCGGTGACAATTAGGTCGGTGGTATTGATTACCAGTCTTTAAAAGGTAAAAAGGCACACAATCACTTCAGAGTCACAATTATCATCAGCATCCCAAATTGCAATTATCAGCATCGCAAATATCTTTATTTCTATAGCTTATTCATAAGTCTGGATTGAATAAAACTCACTAACATTTTCGAGCCGATCCAGCAGACGGACAGTGAACACACATCGTCAAAATGTGATTTACGTTTGTATCAATTTAGGCCTGGCACGAAAAGAATCATCACATTATAACTATTTGAATAGAATTGTTGTACTTCATATATATTAACTATAAGATATAGACACCATGATGGGCGGACAAATGTATGATGCCATCATACAAGCTATCAGGTTATAATTTTCAGCTACTATGAATATTTTGAGTCCAACAGACTGATAATAGAGACTGATCTGATATCAAAACATTTTTAAGTAGAGCATTGTAATTCCAATCCAGGATTCGGGTATACTTCTGTTAAGTAGGCTATTTAATCTCATGGCAAAATATCTTCAAATATAGGAGCAGAAAAAAATGTAAATATAATATAAATATAATAATGAATGTGTCCTAGTGATTGAAATGTCGGAACGCCGAACGGCCCATTGCTGTTACATCGTTGGAGCGTACGACTACGGTAGCCTACTCGGTACCTTTAAGTGGCCATAATAACATGGTCTAGCGACCAAAGATGTAACTAACAGATTGACAATGGTTGCCATAACTATACTTGCTTCGTTAGCGAAATACCAAGCTGCGACCTTCTGATATATTACTATTCCCCTGATACGCGATTAGTTTATTGCGCCTATGGTTCTAACAAATTTACGGCATTACGAGTCACTTCAAGTCCACTCGAGTCATTTTCATTTTGCCATCGAGTTAGCCCGAGTCTGAGTAATTCTAAGAAAGGTCGCGTCCAAGTCCAACTCACAAATTTCAGTCTGGAATCGTTCAAGGGTCCGGTTTTGTCATCATGATTTGGAAATTAGCGAAATAGTGAATGTTCCACTGCATGGTAGCGTTTGCAGTTGATCTGATAGTGAAGTTTGATGAATAGTTGAAGGCTTTCGGAGCAATTTAAGAGGGAATTTTCACTTTATAACCTGAAAAGATATATGTGACACTTATATTTTGTAAAATTAATAAAAATCTAAAATGTCGTCGCGGGCAGCACAAAATGCTCTGGCGGGCCGCATGCGGCCCGCGTGTTTGAGACCTCTGCTTTAAATGATCTTCGAAATTGTTCCCACCTGGGCTCATTTCCTCGCGTACTAATTCCGTGATCTCGTAAAACGTCTCCTTTCTCATGCGGAAGTTCTCAATCCAATCATACTCGGAATAATTCGGGACATTACCGTACCTATAACTTTGCACTCTGTAAATTATTTGCATAAGAATTTAATTTTGCGAAACGAACAGGAACATCATATGGTCTGCACCTTCTTTTTTTCCAACAGCATCGTCATCGCAGGTGCCTTTTCTGTAGTTGAAGCAAATTAATCGAAGATCTCAACTTCAGCATTCTAATACGTCTCATCAACTGCCTTTGCCGAAATCACGCCAGCATCACATACATAACTAACGAAAATTATCTTAACAGTCCCCATCACCGTAGTTAACCGCGTCGCGTCAAGTCAATGCGTCATGTGAAAACAAAAGTTGTAAATCACTCCGCGGATCTCACGAATTTTACTGCTGAAGCGTGAGAAGACGGCAGCCGCTTCGCTTCATTGGACTTTGTCGTGATAAAGACGAGACTCATGTGAATGGACTGAAAATACGATTCTATCCCGGAAGTCTGATCCACAAAGTGGCGCTACTGAGCATTGGGTAACAGGAAATTTATATCGCGGATAACAAGTGGACTTTTCGTCGTTCCCGTAGAAGAATAGCTAACCATAAGCTTAGCTGCCTTGGCTACATTAACTTGAGAGTCACATTCCTGAGGTTGTAAGGCATATCTTCAATCTTGATTATAAAAGTTACGGAACTAGTGAACTATGCACCAACATTACCCGTTCATGGTGATCATTTTATTGACTAAGTACTTTTACACGTCACCTTTTTTTTCTTTTATAATACTCTCGAATTGATATTTCATGACTCACCAGATTTCTAGTTACGAGGTTTCAGTTTTTTCCGTTTACGCCCATTACGTAAAATACTTCATTAGATACCTATTACATACGATGCGCCGCCGGTTTATTTTTGTACGCCTTATACCTATCGCAATGTTACTTCTAAAATTACCAAATTTATCACACCACACTTCACTTCTTCCACAAAACAAACTATGAAAATCACATATTTATCTCCAAATCTCAAACACCCATTCTTACCTTCAGATTTAGTCATTCTCCGTTGTGTTCCGTATTACTCTTATCGCCATCCATTGACTTGTTCCGTTTCGTCTCCTCGTGTTCCTCATACGACTTAAAGGTCAACTGCATCTTAAAAATGACTTTGCCTTATTTCGTACATTATGTGGTTGGGAATATGAATAAAATATTGAAAATTGAAAATACCTTATAGTTTTCAAGTAATTTAAATTGTAAATCGAAAAGCCAAAAAACGGAAACGAAACCATTCAGCCATGAAATGACGTCATGTAACTGACACAGCAGAAGACTTGGTACCTGGTTTGCATAAAGTTAGCCCTGTTGCTGTGGATTTGAGTATTTCAGTTTGATCATGAAAGCTGTTGAGAAGATGAGGAATGGAGGTAGACGTTATGTCGCGTATGGCTGCTACAATACGCAATATGCGGTACTCAAAGTGTCCTTACATCGCTTTCACAAGCCATATGCCGGCAGCCGACTGGACGCCTAGCTGAACAGTGAACACCGTGAAGACCAAAATTGCGCACAGAATCATATTTATGCGCGGATCACTTCCAGCCATCTTGCTTCAATGAAGTATCCGAGATACACAAGCTAGTTGACTATCGAACACAGGCAACTATCGCATGTACAACACTTTATTTTCATGGAGGAATACCGGTATACTCCTCTGAAGCTACGTAGTGTCCGAAATCGGTAAGTGAAAATGTATTGAGTCAGCTAGTACTATAAGAGTAACTAACCGTTTCTATTAGTATTGACTGTGGTGCTAATGAAAGTAGTTATTGTTTGCACTCAAGTGTACATGTAGAATTAAGTATATGCCTTCAAAAACTTTTGAAGTGGAAGTATTCTAAAATTAAGCCACTTACTTCGCTCATTGAAAGAAGTAGTGGCATTAGTTATTGAAAAGGGAGTATGTAACCAGCTGACTGCATGACCTGATGGTTACGTCGTTGACCACCTTTATGGACTCCGTGGTTAATTGAAAAGGACGCGACTCGAGCCAAAACTATAGAAGTGAGATTGACTTGTGACTCTAAACTTTGCGACTTGGCTACAACCCTGATAAAATCATAGACTGATGAAGCTGTAGCCTATGAGTCAGGATGCCTGCTTATCATATAAGCAGCAAAAGCAACAAGATAATACCGATGATCCATTACTATATCGTAATCTATGTCCCTCTCAAGATGTTGGCAGCTCAGCAGAGATGAGAAAGTACCAGTATCAACATAACAGTCGTAAAGTACTGTGTTAACTGTTCAAAACAACCCTTATAAGATTTCACCATATTCACAAGCCATACGCATCATTGTAGGATGCAGTTGGCAATCCTTAATTTAATGATAATTAAGAATACAACGTTTGGAATACTGCCTTCAATCTGAACTGGAATACTGCCTTCAATCTGACTGTGTTAACACCTTGTGATATTCTTTTGCCTTCTCTAGATTACTGCAATGAAGAAGTCGATGCACTCATCAAAACAAATCCAGGAACGGCAGAGTTCATCAATTTTATTTGAGTAGCGGCATCGTCAAAATTAGCTGGGATGATGATATTGCTGGACACAAAATCGATATATTTCTCTTCCTGATACAAGCAGTGTCAATGGATTAGTTTGTTGCGTTTACTGTTTTTAATAAAACTATTCATTCACAATTAAGCATTTCAAAATTGAAATCCTTTGAAACTACTGGATGTGAATTTTGATCGGATGGCAGTAACGACATGCGCAGGCAGGATTTTCCGTGTTGTTTTCTGCAGAATCCCCATAGCAATCGGACGAAATTCCTGTGCAGTGTTTCTCAGCTTCCTGAAAAGTGTAGTTGTGTAAGGCAAGTTGTGTACTTGACAACAGACTCGCCGTTTCATCTTAATGTGGCTCATTCACTCATGCTAGATGATTCACTAGATGTTATAATTCTGTGGCCATAATCCTGTTCATATCTATAGTAAACCATCTCCAATGCATCACCATCCCAACAAGCTGATTGAAATCATGGTAATGCTGTGATTCACTCTTATTCTGTCAGCACACACTCTCCCTGATAGTTGGCATTCAAGCTGGCAACCTCCATACTAACACCCGTGATTGATTGTAGCAAGATTCCTTATTGAAACGAGGTAATCCACCAAATTATACAGGCCGCTACCATACTGCATTTCATTTAGTTTAGACAAGCGGCTTTTACGCTGATCACACTACTGATTACCACCCGACCCTTCATTATACGAAGCTGCTAGGGGTTCCACTGATGTGGGATCGAGTGAAGCACCACCTGAAGTGCGTCCGCATTTCATACTTACATTGAAGTACTCAGACTCAGTTTCAACACCATACAAGCGAGTCCTTCGCCATACAACTAACTAAAATATTCGCCCAGCGTCTGGGCGAACGCAAACATCCGCTGTGGTGAGAATAGAGATGTCATGTACTTGACGTCACAATGCACATTCTGCTTTTTCTGTAAACATGCCAATATTAAGACTTTCAGTCAAAATTACGGCAATTTCCGATTGAGTTGAATCACGGAAAGTCGGCAATTTCGGTATAAAAAAAAGTTCTGAACATGATTCCGCAAAGTTGTCTATAGAGATGCAGTTGACCTTTAAGGTTCTACGTCGACGACACCTTATACAACCTACCCATAACACAATCACCAGAGCTATCAACCCGGTTACCATCATTATCACAGCAACCGGTTTCAGTGTAGGTATCAGTTTCGCACCTTCCATAATCATCATATCGATAAAGTTTAATCCACTTACCTTATATCCACCTTCCATCATCACCAGTTCGTGCAGCCATCGAGTATAGTTGTGGTCAACGAAATCTGTGGTTGTCTTCCCCACGGTGGTTCTTGATATTCGGGAATACTCAGGAGCGGGTGTTCCCAAACTTCGGGTTTTCTGCCCGGGCTGCGGCGATGTGTTAGCCATCGTTGACTCCAAGGTAATATTCATTAGTTCGACACTCTTCGAGGACGAGTCGTCTTTGTCGTCCCCTGTTGAATACAAAACAGTTGTTTCGGTACTTACCTTGCGGTTGTGGTCTGGGTTTTGGTAGTCCGTTCCGATGTCGGTCCTGCCGTCTTCCGTGGAGTTCTGCAGAGCCTTCGCAGTGGTGACCGGATGCACTCGCGTCGTTGTAGGTGTTTCACCAATGATTTTCTTCATTCCGTAGGTTTGGTTTCACGCGCGAAGAGTTTGCAACTGTTGCTTCCCATAAGTCGCATCAGTTGGTTTGACAGTTTTATACTCCCCCTTTTTGTTAGCCATCGATTTCGATAGTCTTCCTTGCACCAGCCTCGCTTTCATCCGCCATTGTATTGTTAGGGGTGGCAGATGTTTCAGCGCTGTAGTGCTTGGATCATAGTCTTGCGCCGCTGGAGTTACCCACGTCGGACTGTAGTAAGCGATCATGTACACTTCTTGGGATGGGGGTTTACCTCTGACGTCCGTCTTGCTACTATCGAGTGCGACACGTCTTGTCTTGTAGTCTTTCATTTATTTTCTCATGAACAACAAAAATAGCCAATTTTCATTCGGCAAAACCTTGTTCAATAATACCAAAATCAGGTATTATATCTATTGCTTCCTTTAGTGCCTTCGCCTGACCCTCCCGCGTCAGGTTATAGGGGCCAGAAACGAAGGGCTTAGTCGATGGGTCCTTACGTCCGATGTCGCATTGGTATTTCATGGATTGGGGGGCTGAGTTGGCCCCGCAGGCTATCAAGTTCGGAAGCAAATGGATCATAAACGGCTGTCAAGACTCCTTCAGGAATGGCGATATTTTCTAGGCCAGCCAAAAGTCAGGAGGTTTGTATGACAGTTTCGCCAGAGCTACCGATTGTGCACAGAGACTTTCGAGTTCCGTCTTCACGCTGGGACTGGTGTCTTGTTGTAAGGTTAGGCTACATAGTAATTGGGCCAGTTATTGGCCCAATGCGAATCTCGTGATGAACGGGGTTTTGGTGTTGGTGGAGAGAGGGCGAGGTTCTTCGTTGTCAGCGGGGATTCCCAACCTATTCAATCTGACCTCTGATCTCGGCGTGTGCCCACGCCTACCGTCACGCCGGCGGATTCGATTGCCGCCGGGGCCCGTTTCTGGGGAGACGTGCATCTTAAAATCCCCAGACTCCTTGCCGGACATGACCGGGCGTGTGTCCGGTTGACCGACAATAGCTGCTTCGTTTGAACCTTTGGTAAATTACTCATAACTGTGGCTGTCGTCATGCATCTTTGGGCCGAATTGTTACAGTTATTCGGACAAGTGCATCCACGAGAGCTTTCAGGACCAGTTTTCTCGTGCAGGTCCTTATTTACGTCAGCCGGGATTCCGCGCTCGACGTCTTCATTATTGGTGCCGTCAGGGATTCCTGACTCGACACATCTTCAGTTAGTGCCAGCAGTGCTAACTGACCCGACACTTTCTCGACTAGTGCCAGCAGGGGCTACCTGACCCAACACTAGGGATTTCCCATATTTTTTTGACCTTTTGGGAAAGAAGGTAAGACATTTGCCGTCGTAAGATCGGCGTATTTATGATTGGTGCCAGCAGGGATTCCTGACTCGACACATTTCGCGCCAGTGGTGATTACCATCTCGACACTTGCGCCAGCGGCAACGGCCTGCGGCGACACAGACAACGTGCCGGCTCGACGCTTATCTGGTTTGCAGCTTCCATCAACCCATCATCGGTTACAGTGTCGCGAAGACTGCTTCCGACTTTGGTTCCGTCCCGTTGATCACACGAGATCCCGTCATGAAGCGTTACTAAAGACAACCCTTCGTTTGCATTAGGCGGAGATTCAAATTCAGTCGCTATGTTTGGTAATTGTTGTACATGATCAATCCATTTTAGACCTACAATATCGAGAGGTCTCCTTTCTCGATCGCAAATGGAGCCGATAGCCCGTCGAAATTGATTATTACTAAGGAGTCAACGTGGGAGGAGTCACCTATATCACGTAGTTTCATGTCTATAGGTTGCCGCTTCTCCCAGCTTGGCGGGTATTAGGTTTCTACGACGTTTTTCAATTTGAGGACGCTTCCCGTGTCGGCGCAGAAAACCCCAGTTGTGATCCTTCGACGATCTTTTCTTTTCATAGATTGGCGTTCGCAGATAGTAAGAAGGTAATCGATGTGTTCGTCTTCAGACTCTCCCCCGTCCACTGAAATTGCCAAGAAATGACGCTGAGCCCCAGAATCCCAGTGGTGCCTCCATTTGATTATAGTGTAGCTTCATGGCGCTTGCCATACAAGTATTCCACACTTGGTTCGATTTACTTCACAGAGCTCAACCCCATCTCCTGGCTTTTCCACATTTTTCCACACCCCTTATACAACCCGGTTTTGTCGACGTTGATTGAAGCATTGGTTGTAGATTGATCGAACGAAGCAGTGACCTTGGAAGGTCCAGCGGCTCAAACTATTCATACAATAGACAAGCCCCTTGGCTTAATTCAACCAACATACTCCAATAATTATCATGCAGACAGCAATGAAGTATCTATGCAAAACTCGGTTAAGTTGGCACACGGAACATACGCCAATCACTACACGAGTCAAGATTTAACCTATTCATATTCATGCACGATTAATAACAGTTCAATACTCCAAGGTGTGTTTACACCATAAATGTGACGGTATTTCCTGCCGACAATATACATGCATATAATATACAAGAAATATGCCAATCGATGCCACAAAAAAACAATACCACACAGAGTTCAAGTTGACCAATTTGCCGACCACCTTGTTTATAAGAGTTCCCCAATCTTCCAGATGCAGATATCAAACCGCAATTAGTCCAGGAACCGACCCCTTGTTTGAGTCGTTACTACTTAGGATCATCAAGTAGCCTACTTGCGTGATTTCGATTCGGAGATCGGGCATTCCAAGTCCCACAGAACGCGGGGTTTGTTGAGGGTTCGTTGTAACGATATTCCGAATGCAATACCTCTATGTTCTTGGCTCTTTCCATCTTTAGCTCATCGGCTTTATGGAGCGATTCCAGCAAATTTAATCGAGCTTCTTCATTTATGTATACATTGCAATTTCGGTTAGCAGTCGCTCCTATTTCATCGCACTGCTTTATTTCTGTATACTTTGCAACTGCGGCAAGCAGCCGACCCAATCAATAGCATGTCAAGATTTTTCAGAGGGACATCGGAACATCACCCTTCAATCTCAAAATACGTCAAACCCTTCCGCAATGCCTCCGTCAATGTCCGGTTTTCTGGATATAGTCTGCTACTGGATGCTTCGTTTGGGGCTCTGTTTCAGACTGGCGGATTTACTTGGCATAGAGTCACAAGTTCGCCGAAACTAGCGGACGCACCGATGTCGTCTTTATATGCAATAATTGGATACTACAACTGAGTGTACAATTCATGTGGACATCATACATGGCATAGATATGCATACATATATCAGTCATACTTCGGCTCACTGTAAAAGCTCGCATACATGAAAAAATGGTGGCGCCATTTTTGGTTAAGCAAACTGATGGTATAGCTAACACTTAACATGCATACGACACAGTCCCAGATAAGCACAAAATGATACCATCTCACTTATAATAGTCATATGTGAACCAATATCCTAATTGTAATCATGCTATATTCCTTAATTTCCAGTATTGGTGTGCTTAAGCTTTTTTATTCATTCGTATATATCGTGCTTCATAGGCAATAGACTAGGCTTATCGCGAATTTCGAACTCACATATGCTCCAATGCCTTACCCCAAGAGGTCTTTAAATACCCATATTTCTATTGTCCTATGGTCCATTACACATCAAATTTTCAAACTTTTGTCCCGTTGGGGTGAAGGGTCCTGACACTAGTATAGGGGCGGGGTCTGTTATGACGCCTTATTAATACCTACAGCTGCAGTACTCGCTATTAAATTACTGCAGTAACAACCAACTATTCTCATATTAAATGTTCATAACTTATACCTATATTTAAGACATGTTAGCGTCATCTTAAAGCAATATGATGGTAAATGTCAAAGATTAGGTAAATGCAGTACTTGAACAATATAAGAAAGATAGGCGTCACGTTGCAATAATACGTCATAGTAAACCCTCCCATGAAAATACCCTTTTGCAGATTGATTTTTGCCAATACAGTAAACTTCATAGTTCATACACGTCATGATTGCAATACGACAAAATGGCGCTCGTCAGGCGCATTCACTTCGTAAAGTGAATACGCGGACAAAGCGGGTTTTAGGCTAGTGTCATATTCCATCATCGACACATCAGTTTCGAAAAACGAATGTGTGGATAAGTTCAACCATGGGTTACTTTTCTAAGGTCTTTATATTAGCAGTACTGGCCTGAAGTATTCCTAATGTTATAGGCCTAGTAATTCCGGTTATATAATATTTCTGTATTTATTGTAGTTGGTGCCTAAAACGTTTTGGAAAGTCTGTCGATATCTTGGTCTAAAGACCAAGGTATCGATCCATTATTTTAGTAGCCCTAATCGTTTTGGAAAGCATATCGGTCTTCTCCAGGGTCTACCACCAAGGTACCGATGTAGCAATTTGATTGAGTCAGACCCGGACAACTAGAAAATTTTCAGCTTTTCCTAATTAGATGAAATTTAGAGCTACACAGCTTTTCCAAATTATGTTAAAATTAGAATTAGAGCTGCGCAACTTTATCCAAATTAGATTAGAATTAGATTACTTGTATTTCGTTCTAATTCAGTGAAATTAGACAACTAGTATTATTTAGTTGTCCAAGCCTGGTTCGAGTCGCCTGCTTGCAGTACCATTAATAAATCCAATTTGACTTTGTCCTTGTTATTACTTAATGCGACAAGTAGGTATATTTCTGAAGCTATTCTTGAGTTAGTGCGTTTCATCTTACGTCAGCGAGGTAAATTGTCCTCAAAAACACTAAACAAGAATGCTCTAAAATGCTGACAAAACCATGGAATATCTAGGTACAAAGGCACCCGCCTTATTGTCGGCATGAATATGCACAGCGAACGGCACATATTTATTGACGCACTGCGATACTACACATTTACAACGCCGCAACATACCCTACGGAAACTTTATCGCTGCTAGTGATTATTTTTCATCCTCACTAATTCTTGGTCCTAGTTCTGCCCATGTAAGCTTACACGAAATAATAGAGTGTTTTTCGGCATATTCAAATCTTGACTGGAGTCAGGCTCACTTTCAACTAGACACTTTCGTCTCGCCAAATCTGTCGCAGCCAATTACTACACGCGACAGGATAGTTAGTACGACTGCCCTGGATCGCAGTTTCGTGGTGTTTTGAAATGATGAAAATATTATTAAAACCGATTGACTAAACGCGGCATAAGCACTCGTCATTTCCTGCTTTTATATCTCCAGACATTAGTATCTCTGGACTTTAATTAAACTATACTAACTGTCCTACTCAAATTTTCGCGTAAATGAATTACATACTTTTCGTATTGATTATTCGAGCGGGTTTCTGCAGATATGGATCAATACCGTTAAGCCTGATCCGTTTTGAATACTATCGATAAAACGTGTTAATATGGTGTAGCCTTCTTTGTTTCATCCATGGCGACTAGGACTATATACCGCGCATGTTTGAGAACAAACGGCAATATTCGCGAAGGATTTCATATGTCATCACTAGGGCCATTTAAAGTCATATCTTTTTCTATGCATCAGTAAGTCGTGAAATCAATTTTAACGCAAAAACCGCATCCATATGGGGTATATTAAGAAAGTTATAAAGTCATATAAAGTCATATTTTCCTGGTTAGATCATATTTGAGTTATAAAGTCATATTGTTGTATACTTTAAATAAAAAGTGCCAAATGAAACAATTAAGCACTAAGAAAGTAAGGCAATTTCCGATTGAACGAAGGCAAACTGTAAGGTTAGCCTACATAACATTACAGTCGCAGACTTACGAGGTCACACATTGCATTATGAGGTCACACATTGCATTGTGTTGCTACACAATCTGTTTTACTTCTGTGCACTGAAGTGGGACGTCATTTGAAGTTCAGAGACTTCCACAAGTGAAAGAAATAGTCAACGCATGGGAAGCTGAAGGAGTTTTTATAAAGAGCGTCAAAGATTCAGTGAACGAACCAAAGTTGACGAGTTAACAGAAATATGCCTCCACTACAACAATATTTCAAACTTGATACTGAAAATGTAACGTACACTATCAAAGAGGCTCATGCTGATCTAAATGCCCTCGAATTCGCAAAAGATCCGCTTGAGCTCAAAAATTACATTAAGAAGCGATTGGACAAAAACGATGCGAAACAAATTATGGAGCTACAAAGACAAGACATTTCACCAGCGCTGTATGCAAAACTGCAAAGTGTCAACCCACATCAGCGTCTGTGGAGCGCTCATTTTCCTTACTAAAGTAATTTTTACGTCCAATCGTAACTTTAAAGTCTCCAACATTCCACACTACATGAAACTACTACAAAAGCGGTTTAAAATAAAAATGGATGCGTATTACTGTTATGTTGTCCATGTCTTACTCGTCAGTTCCATGAGTGACGTTGGTTACATGTAAAAATACACGATTTTCGCATAAAGTCATATAAAGTCATATTTTCCCAAAAATAAAGTCATATAATTGATTTTTTAAGGTCATATAAAAATGGACCTAGTCATCACCCATTCGAATTACAACAGAATATGACTGATATCCAGAGGTGGTTAGTCACGAAGTACTTCTACTTTTTGGAAGTACTCAAGTAGTTTTCCTCTACTTCTGGTACTTATTCAAGTAGATCTGATTTTCTCTACTTCTACTTCTACTTCGTAATATTTTGTGATCTACTTACTTACTTTTCGCTATTTTCAGTTTGTCAAGTAGAAGTAGTCTAATTCCCCAATACGAACGATAACTTGGGGAATTCCGCGGCTGTTTTCATGGAGTACCAACATTTAATATTCATAAGAGTCAAGTAAAGCCCAGGAATGTTATTGCGCTTCGCGCATAGTAGTAATGGAGTGACAAATGTGTTTTCATGAAAGTATCAGTGAATGTAATTTAGGTACCGGATTGCTTGGTTCCTCTCACACCGCATTGTCGTCCTTATCAAATATTTCATCACAGTAAATATGGCCCACCACAACGTTTGAAACTACTGTTTCACAATCTAGCAATTGCCTATCATATTGTAATCTAGCAGCCCCTTACGTGTCTTGATACGCAAAGTGATGTAACCGTATCCGATACATTTTCTACGTATTGCTCTTTGCCTAAACTTGTGGCCTTATAATATGGGGTAGGGCGCAATCCCATGATATTCTCTAAAAACGGGGTGTTCCAGTAAACAAAAGATAAGTATCGCATTTTCATATCAGTACTATAATTTGCATCCCATGATGCGAAACAATAGTTATTATGTCGAAAGTTGATACCTCCTGGGATGCATCAATACGAATCAAGCTCCCTGCACGGGCCGCATAGCTCAATTCGCAGCTTTTGACAGTCCATGCGAACGAATTAAGACTGTTTTCAAAACTACTTACTTACTTGAGTAGATATAAAGTCAGTTAATTCTACTTCTACTTCAAGTAGTTTTAGGTGGCTTATTGAAGAAGTACTTCTACTTGTACTTGAGTAGATTTTTCCGTCGCTACTCCTACTTCTACTTGAGTAGCTTTCTTGACTACTTTGGTCACCTCTGCTGATATCATCCATAAGTCAGTTTTTCTTTTCTTTAGCAATTGTCATATAATTCGGACCCTCTCTGTCTTTCAGCGTTCCCTTTATTTGAATTCAAAACGACTATCACTTTTTATACAGTTGCACTGTGTTCCAGAATAGCTATAACCATAAACTCTTGAGACCTCAGAACAGTGTGGAGATCAAACCACTACCTCCGAGTCACGAGTCACCTTGAGACATTACACATTTCGACCCGAGCCCAGCCAAGTACCGTCAAGTCACCATTCAAGCCAAATTGAATTTTCGAAGTATGTATGATGATGCAAAGTCACTACACTTTGCCAACTGGGTGTAGGACAAATTAATTGGTTACGCTCACTTCGGTATATTATCCTACATTGCTGCGATCTCAATCATACCAATCAGAAGACACATGTATTTACACCTTAACAACACAGAATAATTGTGACAATTGACGCAGCTTGCTCTGTGAGAGGTTTTCAACTTCTGGTAACGAGTCAAATGAAAGAAGAATCAGACCATATTCAAAATTGACGTCAGAAATACGTGTTTTTAGCTTGCTCCTCGTGAATTTCATTGTTCAACTGCATCGTATTTCAGAAAGGTCTATACGAAATTTTCAGGCAGTGGTATGTGCGCCCGCATTAAACAGGGCACTGAGTAGTCCTAATTTATTAAATTTGTTCAGCCGCTACGTTCAATGTACCAGGAGAGCAAGATGAGATACTCATTCTCGATCACAAGATTATGCGTCGGCGATATTTGTGTTTTTTGAGGAAAATTACCATTTCATACCTCAGCTCATACACCCGTGTAGGCATAGCGTAACTGATTCATGTCGATGTAGACTACCATTATACCGTGGCAATGCCGCAATTTTGCGATAATTATTTACTATGTCGCGGGCCAGTTCGAAAGGGATGAACTATTCGGCGCCTGGGCACCTTTATCATCGAAAGCTTTGAGCAGGCCTAGGTTTCACAGCCGACGGTCCTTCTGCGAGCGCAAACGGCGGGGAACACTCTATCTCGTAATCGCAAATGCAGTTCGGCTCAATTCGATACATTAGGCGTTCTTTCATTTTTACAAAGAGGTAACCTTATTAAAAGCAAAAAATCGAGCGACAACATGTTGCGCAAAGCGTGTAGTAATAATCATTTCACGTCCTTCTGTTCTAACCAGAGGCTCCAATTCGGACATTCTCGCGGGCCCCTCTACCAAGTCTCGGAGGTGCCGCAGCCGCGGCATCACTAATAGGGATATTCAATATAGCAATTCCAAGTGGGCCCCATTCGACGGGTTTCCATAAACGAGAATCCCACAATCGTCAAAAAAATCCAAATTACTTATGATAGTATCTTACGTTTGACACAAAAAAACTCAGTACTTCAGACATTCCAACAGGATCGCCTATATGCCAACCGTAATTTGTAATTTCGAGAGCCATATTATGGCGAAACTTGCCGGGATTTCCACAGCAACTTTGGAGCGAACTTCAGCCTTTTTTATTTAAAAAGATACGTGGCCTTTAAATATTTTGTTCAACACTTGAAATTTCCAAATTCCGCCGCGGCCCGTCCGAAACATAGGCATGGGTGCATGCGGCCCACGGGCTGTCCCCGAAGCTTTTACCATAAGCCGCTCGCATCTGTGAGCCCAGGGGCTCAGATTCAAACTGAAAGGACCAGCACGATCAAAGACAATCGAATAAGAAAACACAGGCCGGCTTTTTACAATCGGGATCATACTCGGTGTACTAAATTTTCTCTTTACAGGGCGCAAGCACAAGGCGACTTGGTGCGCACTACTTCAAGCGCGTAGAAAACCGAGCAAAACCCCAACCTTCCACGTCTGCAACTTCGTTTAGCTACCGCTACATGGGACACGCAATATTTATAAATTACTCACTCAGTGCTGTGATCTTTGCCGTAGCCTCGGTGCAAGAATGCCCGTCTTGCTCCTGTGTTCTTTCAGCTTCAATTCCTTCTGCTCCGTGTTGCGAGTCCAGATCAGACTGGATAGATGGTGATTCGAGGCTGCTTATATGCATTTCTGTTTCAAAAACAAACAAAGACTTCCCTGCCAAGAGCTGGCTATAAGTTTCGGGCCCAGTTCGTGATGAGTTATTTTCTTTTTAATCTTTTTATGAATCACAGTTCGTGCTCCAGCCGCGGCCATTAACTAATTGTTTTCGGCTCTATCAGCTACCAAAATGGCACAGCTTTGTGTGCGAGTTAATCTCCCTCATCATTATAAATGACCCATTATAACGACTTCGTGCACGAGCAGAAATGACTAAGTGTCACGATTCGGCCTCGGCTCCTTATTTGGATAGAAACATCGGTCGCCATTTTTGATTTTGCGTCAACACAATACCTTGCAGTAGCCTACCTCGCTCGCTGCAATCACCTTTTCCCCGCTCAGGGAAATACTTTACTTTTTGGTTGCAAAGTAGGTACCCTATTTAGGTTTTCTTTCACCAGCTTACTCAGTAACCCACACGCAACAACGTCTAACCACAAGAATTCTTCAATTCGGATTTCCATGCGAAGCCTAGCCAAAACTCCGAGATCTCAATATTTTTAGGCGTCAGAGGCATAGCCTATACGATTCAAGCCACGTTGACCCATAATTGGCTGAAGCGCCGACTTTGAAAATCACAATTAGCCCCTTTTTATCAAAAAAGACCCCTATCTCTTTAGGTCGCCAGCGGGCGCTGTTGCTTCGGTATGCGCACGCAAAGTGCAACCGAGTTTTCCACAAACTGGATTATGGTACACAAATTTACAGCATACGTCTTAACAATTGGTCTCTTTTAATGTTACATTGAGGCCTAACCAGCTCATGGACCTTTTATGTACAACTGGGTCTTTCCTTACACCTTTTCCAGGATATAACTGAACCGAGCGCCATTCGTAAATCATGTCATTTGAGATTATTCGCTCGCGCCACTAACGGCGCGCAAGGTTCACGTCAGATCAATGTTGCAATGCTAAGATCAGATTACTTGCATTCGTCCCAGTTTTACGAAACACCCCAGTTTTCATGATGAAGAGTATCGCCTTACAGTTGACATTTCTGGTTACTGGAGTAAGGGGTACATTCCTTTTGATTTGCCTCGAAGGAATGAACTAATACAATATAGTCCATTATAAAATCATTTCGGCCGTACGGGATTATATTCCAGTTACCTTAGGACGACCGTTTTCGAAGCTCTCAGTCAGGAAGCCGCAGCGGGTTCATGCGGGTTTCATTATACAGTGACCATATGGCGCAACCTCGTTACTGTCACGATCTTATTTCCCCAGAATTGCAAATCCCGATGGTTTGAAACTCGACCCGTGATGCCGCCTCGCCCGAAAAAGTCCGCTCAGCCAATCTACTTGAATTCAAACTACTTGAACAAACGCGGGATTCGCGCTACAGCCAATCCCACGCCGAGCATTCCGACGATTGGACATATCAATATCGAAGGTTTTGGTCAACCAGCGACGGTCATTTTGGCAGAGGTTTTATCGCCACCGACCTTGTTGGCACAGGACTTTCCCTATCGGTATGTCGGACAGAACTTAATGTCTTCATGTGTTCCAGCGCGGAATGGGTTGGCTTCGCAAGACCTATGTCACCTAGTTACGCACCCGATCGCTGCACACCCCTACGTTAGGGCATCTTCTATATACGGGTGAAATCAGAATACCTATATTCTTGCGCGTTGCGTCAAACACATGTGGCATCATATGCCGGCGATCGCTAATACACGGCGTTGATCACCCGAATTTAGTGCGGGTTTAGAATTCCGAACAATCGAGGCTACGCGTAGCTTCCATATACCGTGTCGGAGGTTCACCTGGGCTCCTCACCGCTGACCTCACTGCATGTGCACTTTTGTGCAGTGTCGTACGAAAAGCCCAGATGAAGCAAGTTAAGTCGAGCTTACGAAAATCGGCTGCAACTGACCCCGACGAGGACACGTGCCAGAGAGAGTGGAAGACGCGAATGAGAATATGACTGGAAGTCGTTCAGAGAAATCGCACCACAAGCAAAGACCGGGCGAAATAGACAATATTCATGATCGGGCGTAAATGACCTTGTCGGCGTTAAGCGCCAAAAATTATTCAATAGAGGGCAAATACAACTATACCGTAATCATCCGATATTCTCGTACATATTTATCGCGTAGAGACGAGTTTTGGCCAGCCGGGTATTTAACTGCAATTTAACTTTCTACCTTCCTTTCCCGAATAGTAACAAATAAATGCGGAGTTTAAAATTGTCAAAAAGAAATGCAACTACAGGTCACATTAAACTGGCCAGGGAGTAATATTCCAGAGGTGGTTTCAAGAGACATCATTCTTGTCATCTCCAATCGTATCGCTACCCTTCCCCGCCATGAGTATTGAGCACGGCTTTGTGAGCGATTTTAATATTGAGTAGACTGGTACGAACTGGATACCGCATCTCTTTGGTATCGAGTTTACCGTATGGCAACGATTATGAAATTTGACTCCTTATAACTTCCTGAATTTGCCTCGCACGTCAACAAGCTTTAACGGATATTCACTCTATCGGGCCAGATTTAAAAATGTTGCCGCAGTTCGCTGATTATAGCCGCGGCGTCTAGTTCATATTTCGACTCATTCAAAATGGCCGACGAATTATTCTTCTGTCAATTTATGGTTGTTTCTAGCAATTATCCTTGTTACACGTACACCACATTAATACCCTCAAGTTCAGATTACTCTACACTACAATTCTACCTTTTTCTTTACTCTTACACGACAAATTTTGTTTGTGTTAAATTCACCTGTTCCATATAAGTTCAAATAAACTTTAGTAAAATATATGCCTCGTCATAATACACTTCTTTTACAACCATTCTCTCGAATTTCACATAGTGTTCTCCGTGTAACAGTAGGTATTTACTGCACGTGAACCAAAGTTACTGTCAATACATACGAAGTGTAATTCAGACGCTTGTGAGGCACCTTTCATAAAGTTATTCTGTTCGAGTTGCGTCGGGTACGACTTATATAGCCTACCAGGGTTGCAATGACTCGAGTCAGACTTGACTCGAGTCATTTTCTTGAAAAGGGAAAATGACTCGACTCGACTCGAGTCAATATTTGGATTGACTCTACTTGTACTCGAGTCTTTACGCATGACTCGACCCAAGTCATTGACTCGGCATATTTTATATGACTTAAAGATGAAGAAATTTGCGAATCGTACTGGCTAGATCAACGCATATGACGAATTCTGCCGATATCGCTATTTGTCGCCACTGCTTTCGTTGCACTCGTTTGATATCAGATATGCCGCCGTACAAACAACAGACAATGTCACATATAGTAGCGATGCATTGTACAAAATCATCCTGTGATGAAGAGGTAATAGATCCTCCGCAATCAAAGTACTCGAAGCTTTTCAATTATACAAGCAAACAATCGAAGCAAAGTTCAATTAGAGGCAATGAAATGACTCAGATGGTCAAGTACTTGGAAGAGACTGATAAGCTCATGTGTAGATTTGAAGGCGATGATTCTCTGCATTATTGGGCGACCAGAAATAATGAGTATCCAATGGTCTTCAATGTGGTTCAAAAATGCTTGTCAATTCCTGTATCTAGTGCACCAGTGGAACGTGTTTCAGTAGATGTGGATTTATTCTAAGGCCATGCCGCTATAACATATATGAGGATCTCCTTTCCACTTTAGTATTTCTGAATTGTAACTCATCATTGATTTGATCAGTGAAAACACACAATACACTCCGTCCATTTGACGTCTTGTTAGGTATGTACATTGTGCACGTGAGTAATAATGAATGGCTAATGTTGTGAGATGTTTGTACAATAGGGTTGTTCAAAAATAACTTCTTATTTATTTTACTGGGTGGCTACTTGGTAAGATAGTTATGTTGCATAAAAAAAAACTGAATCTGAATTAATTTTAAAAAGTAGAATCAATGATATGAGAGGAGAAAATTTTATATTTGAAAATAAAGGGAGTGTTTTTGGTGAGAAATTATTTTATATAATTTTATTACATGCTAGTAGTAAGCCGACTATTTCTTCATATCCGAAATATTCCACTCTAAGAAATTCGCTTTTTCTAGTTGGAATTGAGCCAAATTTGCTATAAATCATATTTTTACACAATATAACAATATCATGAGGTGGGCCGGTAAAATTCGAAAATCTCTATTTGTAGTTAATCCAAAATTTCCTCTCATATTAGTAACGCTCCAGCGGCTATTTCGGAAGCTGAGAAGGAATGCTGACCTTTTTTTAGTCAACCACCTGATAATGTGAAAGAAAAACTATACGTCTACATAAGCACGCATCTGTTGATTCTCTATCAGCTGGTATCTAGACGTGAATTCGTTGGTTCTATATCAGATAGCATGTAGAATGAATTCGTTGATTCTCTATAAGCTATAAGCTAATTCAGGATTGAAAACATGAGTTGAACATGACTTCAATACTGTGGCTTGGACTCGACTCGGTGATGAATTGAAAATGACTCGACTTGACTCGAGTCAAAACCACAAAAGTAAGATTGACTCGTGACTCGGAACAATGTGACTTGGTTACAACCCTGTAGCCTACTCGAGCTATTTGCGACAGGATTTAATAATATTTTGCTGTCAAATTGCTTTGATATGCACGATTTCCATATTCACAGATTTCCTTGTGTTGTTGTGCGTCGTTGATGTTGTGAACAGGCGGCAACCCTCGAAGAGACGAGACCCGGAGCCCATCATTACACCTACGCCCCGTTATTGCTTCGTATAAACGGGAACGCTACAACGGACGGACGAAACGCACACAATAGCTCATTCATGAAAAGTATCCAATATCAGAGGCTAACGATGGGAAGCGAACTATATATCATGCCTACATCAATTACAATCGACAATTATATTGAGATATATACCTAGCTGTGATCTTTGACGGCGGTCGTAGTTCGTAGATCTTTATATGAAAAAGATATACAGAAAAGGATCTGAAAAAGTGACGAGTATGGGAAATGGACACGGAAATGGAAATCACAGTCGCATATAGGCAAGTCACCGAAATATCACCATTTGTGAATTCCATTGCGATGGCCGACTGTTTGCGAACCACTGCAGATGTCCACGATGTCCTGGCGATTGCTAATTGCGTTTTGACTTGAATGCTGAGTACGCGGCAGGTTTACTTCAAATCCGCCGTCCTCTGCTCAATATGGGAGTAAACAGACGAACCATAAAAGTTGAAATGTATACGGGCTTTTATAAACTACCAATGTAATTAGTTGACGGTCAAGTAACTATACTATTTTTCAGAAGTTCAAGTTTTAGTTCTAGTTGTGGATTTTGAAAAGTGATTATTCCTAGTTTTGGTTGCACATCTCAAATAATTTAGTTGCTCAGCAGCTACAAATCATATGTTGTTTGACGTGAATCGTGATATCGGTGTTCTGTTGTGTGATGTTCTTGCAGTCATTGCTAGCTCGTAGTCATCACTACTAACAGTGGCGTATCCAGGGGCAGGTTTTGGGGCACAAGACCCATCCCTTTGCAAAGTTGTACTTACGAAAAGCCGTTCCAATTCCGATAAACTGAATATTAATGATTTTCGTCGGGATTGAACCTAGTTAAAAGTGTTTTTAAAGATCGTTAGTTCTAGTTCTTGTTCTAGTTGCGAGTTTTGAAATCCAGTACGAGTCTGATTGGCGCGCATTCGGTGTCTTTCGCAGAACATTATATCTTCCCATGACATTATTTTAAATTGCGGATATACTCAATTCAAATAATTGATATTGAAGTCACGGATAACTTGCATCAGTGGCATTCGATAAAGAAACGCCATGACACACCATCAAGATTCGAATGTTGAAGAATGTAAAAGAGTGCAGATGAGGGTAGACGAAACAAATGACTGTTTCAATAAGATGCATGATATCATTCATCTAGCATTAGAGACTGACGAAATGCTTCTCAACCACTCAAAAGAAATATCAAATTCTGCAAGCAGAGACATATTAACGAGGATCAAGCTCCTGTCTGAAAATATAATTGCAGAAAGAGACGCAAAGCAGCGAATAGTTGTGGATATGATGCAGATATATGACAGATCGTATGATGGTAAATATTATTATTATTGTTGGTTGGTTGATTGTTTATATTACTGCTACCGTAAGCTGTATACTATTGTGTAAGACCGAATCCACGTCCATTAAACAAATGTTAGTTTATTCGAAGGCGGAACCCGGTTATAATGGGATCAAGACTCGCGCAAACCACCAATCTAGTTATTTCACGTTCAACCAACTACTAGCAGTTCTAGTTTTAATTGCGTATATTGAAATGTGAATAGTTTTAGTTCATTTTGAAAATCTAGTAGGCTACTCTGTACAAGTCTTATCTATATCCAAAACTGCATCTACGTCCAAAGCAATCTGATACGCTGTACTTGTCAAACGCGTTGGCACAATGGGAACATACTATAATCATGTACAATAGATGTCAACTTGCTAACCGCCAGTGACAACGACAATGCAGAAGACCTGATAACAACAATCAGTTAGATATAATACTGTTATGACGATCTGCTTTGTCACTTCTTGCACAAATCTAGCCTACTTTAAAACTTTTCAGATTATCGACAGGCGCTTGAGATGAATGAACCACGAGACATCATGCACTTCGGGAATGCATACGTCGCCAGATTTGAAAAACGCCTAGATAAGTGGCTCCCATTCGTAAAGAAAGTTAATCCTTCTTACGACAAGCACTCAACAGAAATGAAAAGACTTCTCAGTATTCCACCAAGTGATAAAAACTTCTACAGCAAGCTTTCCGCGGAAATATCTGAATATCGTTCCAAGTTGGAGATTGCACACCGAGATGTGCACCTAACGCCTTTTGTAAGAAAATCGCTGCAAGGTAAATCCGACAAAATATTTCATACATGCATCTCAAAATACCGGAGCATCCGAGCTGGATTTTTGGCGAAAATATTACGATGCGAAATGATCCGATTCCACCTATCCAGAGTAGTCTTCGTTCATATTCAAGTAGCGATAACGTCGTAATTTTGTACCCAAGTAGATGTAGAAGTAGCTACTTCGAAGTAAGTATAAAAGTAGGTACGCTACTCTAGGTCTAATTTTGTCTAGGAAATTTAAAACTGTCAAAACCGTATGTGAGCTCAGTAACCTGCTCGATGGTACACACATGCAAAACTTTGGTAAGCACTGGAATAGCAATATGATATCCTAGAACAGTCGTTTGTAACCGTTACCAACCTGCCCAACAATCTGCAAGCTTTCGGGAAAATCCACGACCGTCATCATTCGACTGCTGATTGGCCCTTTTGCCTGCAACAAATGAGGGCTGAGACGGCCTTCTCATCGCAAATCATATATGAGTTGAGTGTATGTCTTAACCTACAGCGCGCCGGTGATAATGGCTCAGGGAACACCTGCTTGAGAACAACTGCTTTAGAACATAACCTCTGACAATTACGCTTTCATTATCCAAATCGGCGGATATTATCGTTGATCTGTAAGCAGTATTCATTATACGAATATCGCTAGCGCACGCATGAAGTATCTTAAGTTACAGAGTCAGCTTTTTGACTATATAAAATTAGATCTAAATTACAATTATTTTTGTTTTTGACCACATAGGTTTCGATGCTAAATCCGTCAAAATGGTTCCCCGCGAATCTAGCACGGTTACTATCGGCAAGGAAGCGAAAACGATTGAAGTTGGAGGATGCAAAGTCAGTTTTCCGGCCGGTACATTTACCGGGGCTCAGCCCGTCAAGATGACGACAGAAATCGACGCAGAAAAGTGGCCTTCCGGGAGGGAAGCTATCACACCAACACTTTTAATCACCGCTAAAAACTTTCAAAAACCAGCAACAATAGCGTTACCGTCCTGGTGTAGTTTGAAAGATGAAAACGTAGGCATTGATCTGATGCTGTTCAACGAGGACACGGAAAAATGGAAGGTGATCACGCCGGAGGCAGTGAGAAATGAATCATCTCTAGAATTTCAGTCGGGCCAAGGCGGTCAATTCATCGCGACTCTGAGGGCTGAGCAGTCCTCTACGGTTACATATGTGGTCCGGCCCATAATCTGTATTAAAAATTCCGAATTCGTGGTGGCTTTAATCCGCGATATGGAACTAGACAGAGATAAACTGATGGACGACATGAAAAGTAATTTCGGCGACGATTTCATGACGAAAAAGTTTTGCCCGCTGCCGTGCGCGATGACTCAGACAATCGACAGCTGTATCAAGTGCGTGAAGCCTCGCCAGGGTTTCGAATTCGTGGCGAGCGGAACCTTCTCGCACAACATTGAAAGCATCATAAAATATGCGATACCGTCGTACGGTCTGTGTGAGTTGGAGAGTGACGCCCCGAAAACGAACGTAACACTCGAGTTTGAACTTCGGGAGGGTGATAAGCCGTTGCGCAAGGCAGATTGTTTTCGGTATTGTTGGGAACCTGGTGAGTGAAAGCGTTTTTTACTCGATTTTGCCAACTGCATGATATGATTGATGAGTATAAACACCCATGGTCTTGGTGGAGAGAGTGTATATACGTGATGTGCGGTAACGTTCATCGTTGGTGGCGTACTGACCCTTTTAGAGTCATATTTACCAATTGTAGACCGAAAATGGTAGATGATTCAGTTGGAGACTTGTTTCTTTGGAGATTACCCTTCTTCACACACACGCTGTAAAAAGATACTACGCTTGAACAATTAAAGGCGGATATGTTTGAAATATGCATACCAGCTACATCTGTGAGAACCTATATTTTCTCTGCACTAAACATTGGTCATCGAATCTACACGATTCATGCTATCGTATGTTTGCGAATATGACAGCGTCTCCTTTATCTTAGCTGGGATTGAAGGATTGCTAGCCAACAATGAGTAAAGCTAATTAATCTGTCCGTCACCTGATTGTTTTTTTTGGCGCTGTCATTGTAAATAACAACCCCCCATTTCGCGATTTTGTGGGGGTTTTGATGCTCTGATATTATCTATTTTTAGATTTATGGAATTAGTTCAACAATAGCATTTTATGAATACCAGTAATTATAAGTGCTGAATTATTTTTCGCTATCACAAGTGAGGCTTGGCTTGTCTGTGCCTCGCCTCTTCATTCGCACTCTATTTTTAATCAATAAACATTCAAATTCCGTGAATTTGGGTGTAAAAACGTTCATAATTTAGTCATTCATGAACATGAACATCGATACGACAAATGAGACACTGCCTCACTTTCCCCACTGACCGAACGTTACTGGTGTGCATTCGCCCTCAAAAGGTGATACATGAAAATTAGCCCCACCTCAAAGTTCAGAAATCCTGTTCCCGGGGTGCCGATCGATTATTTAAACGGACTTGTTAGCGGCTGAACATGAACAGTCTGCTTCCATTTAGAGCCGATTTGGGCAAATCATCATGATCAATCGACGTTTTTCTTTCCCTGTATGTATTCAATCGCTACTTCGCAAGTTGGATTTTGATGAGTAGGATTTACACATCCCCTCTTTGTTATTAGTATCATACTGCGTCCGAATTAATGCGTCCTTTATGCATATTCATTAGTCATAGACACAAGTGCGATGTTAAATTGCTTCATGTAGCTTGTAGTTAGTTTTCAACGTCCGCATTTGCCTTTAACCATGCAATTTTATCCAATCTTAATTAATTGCGTATTGTTATAGTTAGTTCTGCTTTCCTCAATAAGCAACTAGACATCTTAAGTAATCAACTGAATTCCATGAATCTTTGGAAATAACATACGTCTTTATAAATGCTTGTCAGTCAGCTTGTGAATATTAAGGCCTTGGAAGCATGGGCGCACCAAAATCGTTAGTCTCGATTACAAAGTATTCCTCCGAATGACCTCGGTTTAGCTTTAGATTATTGCACATGTCGCTGCAACAGTGTCAAGCTACTTTTAGCGTTTAGCGACTGCATCTTATCACAAGGCTGGTATTATCGCAGGTATTGTGGTGGAGAATACAAAAGACCAAATTGAAGAAACCTTCGACGATATATCATCATGTTTTATTAACATTGAAACATTTCGAGTATTTGCGATTTCTAAGAGAGGATTTGGCCTTACTGACACCCAATTGGCGAAGGTAACAGATGACCACACGGAAGACTATAAGCAAAGAAGATCCATCCTATAACTATGGCGTAAGAGGAAAGGTAATTTAACATTGCTGGAGATTTGTGAAGCTGATTCTACCATCTGCGTATAGGAATATAGTATTTTCTAGTCTGACAACTGATATCTCAATCAGATCGTTCACTAGCTGATCATGTTTCTAGTCGGGACAGACTTGTACAAACTACGTTAATTTGAAAATGCGCAACGAGATCTAGAACAACTGATTTTTCAAAACTAGAACCTGAACTACTCAAAAATCCAGTATCTAGTTTAACATCCACTAACAAGATTGATATTATGTTACGAGTCTGAATCAATGGCCTATAGTGATGTGGAACATTGGAAAAGTTCATGGGCAGCGCCTGACATCCCTCCGGCTATCATGCTGTTTACAATGATTGCTTCATTGCATGTATTCTAATCAGTTCAGAGAAAATCAATGTCGTAAATATTTTGCAATGGCGTAAACAACGTTGTAGGAATGTTTTACGAATGATCGAATATCATGCGGATATTTAACCGAGATATTCAACTGAATTAAAATCCGCTTTATTGACGGTTCTAGAAAACCGTACTGCATATTGAAGAGTAAAACATAAATCAGTATACCAAGTCCTTGATGAAACAGGCACCAATGGTAGCCTATACCGACGATTTGAAGATCTTAATTACCGTCAACCATATACTTTCGACTGACATTTGATTCGAATTATTATGTGCATTTCATCATTTCACACGCATTCAACATGTATTTATTAATAAATGTAGACAAGTCTCGAATAAATAAAAATCGATGTATTTTCGCGTTCAGGGACCGATGCTACGGCCAAGAAATTGCGTGAACTGGTTGACAAGTATTTTGCCGGAAAACATGAACTGCTACATCAAGGTTGGCAATTCCATGTGGCCTGAGGTGCAGTCCCACTCAACTGTGACATACACAAGTTGACGCCTTTAACACACTGCATATTGGACCACAGGCATTCACGAATGATAAAATCTTGAAAAACTACAATAAATTATAAATATACGAATAAGACCACATCATAAAGGAAGGCGTGTCTAAAAAAAGGTTGAGAACCACTGTTCCAGCCACATCGACAATTAATTGTTAATAAATAGCGAATCGTGTAAAGAAAGTGACATGCCTTTGATAGACCTACATGGAAAGTTGTTGACAAAGCTAATATTACAATACAGCACATGTGCCGATGGCTCGACAGTAGGGCTGTTCAAAAATAACTTTTTTTCCTGAATCTTGCTGGTTACTTGATTAAATCGTTAGGTTGCCTTAAAAAACGACGCATACCAAATTTGAATTCATTCCGACAAATATTCGCGGGTTACGTAGAGTTTGAAAATTTTGGATTTGCCCAAAAACGCAAAAGAAAAAATTTCTCAAATTTTTTTGCCAACCCCATGAAATTGTTGGGCTGTCTTCAAAACCTATGCAAAACAAATTTGACTCAATTCCTAGCTGTAGAACCGGAGTTATTTCAGTTTTTATTCGAAAATTCTGGGATTATCCTTGATTGGTGGATAATCCATGAATTATCACCGAAAAACTGGAATAACTCCGCTTCTACGGCTTGGAATTGAGTCAAATTTGTTTTGCATAGTTTTTGAAGACAGCCCAACAATTTCATGGGGTTGGCAAAAAAAAATTGAGAAAATTTTTTTTTTGCGTTTTTGGGCAAATCCAAAATTTTCAAACTCTACGTAACCCGCGAATATTTGTCGGAATGAATTCAAATTTGGTATGCGTCGTTTTTTAAGGCAACCTAACGATTTAATCAAGTAACCAGCAAGATTCAGGAAAAAAAGTTATTTTTGAACAGCCCTACTCGACAGCCTGAAAGCCCTGAATAACTATCATGAGGTCATTATGCCATCAACCGATTCAAACCCTTGCAAGAGTTCATTCTTGCTATTTACATATTTTTAATGCAAATTCTTTATGATAAGGTTGCCATACGTCCGGAATTTCCCGGACATGTCCGGAATTTCACTGTTTTTACTGCGTCCGGTAGGAATTTCGAAAATATGCCTAAATGTCCGGAATTTTGCAGGCTTGAAGTAAGGTCATAATTTTTTCGTAAATCAACATAAACAAGATTGTTTTTTGGCAGATATACGGAATTTTTCTTCCCGCTGCGCGCGATTTAGTATCACATATCCTCGTTTTAATATGGGGACTACCACCCTCGCAAAAACGGCGATAAATAATATAACATAGCATTTGTTACTGAAATAAGTCTAATTGTAATCGCAATTACAAGGTAACGGTATATTCATAGAGTCGGTTGAAGCCGTTTGGATGCTTTATTCAAAGATAGTTTACCTTTATTCTGGGGTTTGCGAAGATGTTAAACTATAGATAACTAACCTACGGATAGATACGCAACACCCGTCGTCACACTTGCTTGCCCGGAGGTGATTACTGCTCAGCAATCTGAACGCAACATAATTTTAATTATAACTGGCGACACGGGTGCTTAAATTCAACAAAGTTGATCTTATTTGAAAGCAACTGTCGCACTGATTCCGAAAATATACACATTAAAATCGAATCAGGGCAATGGAACCCCCTTGAAATACACCTCAAAGTATGAAAATTGGCATTGTTCTGAACAATCGCAACCACGCAAGGGCGATTGTTATTGTCATTGTGATGCGTCGCTGCGATTGGTTAGAGTTAAGGCGAATTCACACATACCCGGTTCGCACGGTAAATTCGCGCGTAACGCACGTATCGCAAGACTCAATTCACACATTCACGACTCGCGATTATACGCGATCACTATACGGTAGCCGTGCGACGACCAGCCGGACGTATATTCACACTGCCGCGGTCGATCAACCACGGTTGCAAGCGGTACACCCTGATTCCATTCCAGTTTGCTATGCCTCTTTTCAACATATTGAAATATGACAGGCCTATCTAAAGCCCAGGTGGTTAGTAAGGAGTACTCATAGGTTTTGTCTACTTTTTCAATAGGTTGTGTTTTATATCACTTCCACGCAACAACATAACTAATCTACTTTTTGCACTACTAATCTACTTTTTGCACTTTGGAATATTTGCACCTATTTGTAGTGTCACAGGTCAGTTTGCGATAGTCACAAAGATGCACCCTGCAATTTAAAAGTGACCACCTCTGCTAAAACTATTCGAGCCATCAACCAAATCGACTATTTAAAACTACTTGATCACCTTTCATTTCTTCATTTCCTACACTTGAAGTAGTTTCCACGTGTCTCTGAAATTGCTAATACTACTTGAAGGCGAGTAAAACTTTACAGCAATACTAATGTATGAGTAGCAACGCTGAATATTCTGACCACCTTGGATAAATAGTCACCTATTCCTGATCACTTCAAGAAATCAAGTGTGCCTTACAATACAGAATTGAATTTTCAATCATGTTATGCAAAGAAATGATGAACAATAAAAAGAAATGGTTACACTTGAAAGCAACATTTGCAAATAGAGAATGCATACATTTGAAGAAAGAAACAAGAATAATATGCAATACAACGGTACCAATTAAATCGATGCAGTAATAATCATAATAGACAAAACAGTATGCATGATATAACAGTGCTAGTTTTCAACTGGTTGTGATCATAAACTTGGACAAGTTTGCATAATGTCCTTCATTATTGCAGCAGCACACACAGCCTCCGTTGACTCGCAACTGTGCCGCCATAAAGTTCGCAAAATGATCATATTAGTCCAGCGTGCAGAAAACTGGTCAGTGCTCTTATGTAGAAACTTTATCATCTCACCCTGAATAAGATATAATTTATATGTTACATGCATAGCGTGAAAAGTCATACATCACAGCTACACCTACCTGCATCAAATGTCTGTCATCATAGTATCTTCGCTCTTCCCTGGTAATTGTCTGCCAATTGTAGAGTTCAATGATGCGTTGTTGGTGGATGCAAAAGATGACGTAGCAGTGCTGGTTTACACATCAGCTGGTTTCACATCATTTGTCTCTGGCAGTGGTGTCTAAATCCCAGTATTAAAACATTTGAAGCTTATTTTACAGCAATGCCTTTGAAATTTAATATGCCATAAGGAATTTTACTTCATGCAAAGATTCACCACAATTCACAATATCTGATGTTGTCACTTTAACCAATCATTGCTTCATCTTATTCTGCTGCTGTAATCAAACTATCAGAGTAGTGAACTTTTTCAATATCTGGCAGGTTGGCAACAGTGATAGACAGACGAGTATGGTCAACAAAGAAGCTAAAAATTTATACTTTATCACGACCTATTCTCTGCGTTGGATGCGAGACACATTTTCTGCTAGTATGACGTCCTATCTTGTGCAAATGCAGCATTTCAACTAGGAGTAAATGAATATGTTTCCCCCTTTCCCAAAAATTGCTCCTCGAAGTCGACCATCGGGTTTTCACTTGCCCCACTGAATGAAATTACAGCAGCAATACTGAAATGAATATTAGAAATGAATGGAAATGGACATACCAGATGTTTGCAGTACATCAGCAATTGATGTTGATGTAGGCTGTCATGAACAACTGCCTGGTTTTTTACTAGTGGAAAGGATTATAGAGTACAATTTCTGTAAACAGATGTAGTAAGATTGAAAAGACACCATTATGTAGTAAAAATGCATGCATCAATATAATATGTAGTAAGATTGAAAACACACCATTATGTAGTAAAAATACATGCATCAATATAATATGAATCTGAACTCATCTTAGTTGATAAAATGAAATAGTGTTGCAGGAATGAATTAACAGCTTCTATCAACTAACTATAAGTCAGTGATTCCCAAGTGCGGCCCCGAGGGCCGCATGCGGCCCCCAGATAGCCTTCCTGCGGCCCCCAACATATATTAAGAAATCGATTTATGACAAAAATAAAATTTATATTTGTAAAATACTCTTGCTTGGCTTGACCTATGTGGTTTTTAATTATAGAATTGCAGGAAAGTTGTGAATTGTGAGTATCGACTGCTAACGTTATGTCACTGCTGTTTCAATGCAATGTGCCCCAACTTTCCAGTTGAACGAGCAGTAGCTATAGATATAAATAGGTATTGATAACTTTCAAAACCGGAGGAAAATCTCTCCCTCGTGGTCGCTTGACTGAAAAAGAAAGAGGCTCAACTCCCGGAAAATACAGTTTTTCTTTCACATTAACAGGTGGTTGACTGAAAAAAAAACTTCCAGGTCCAGCTCCGAAATAGCCGCCGTATATAGCGTTCCTACAGTGCTGACTTGATGTATATCAGTCGAAGTTGGCCCTATGTAACCAAAATCCTCAAAAAAGAAGACATTTGGGCGTCCTCCGAGGACACTTTAAAAAAATCAAAAAAGAGGACAAATCATCTTAAAAGAGGCCGTATGGTAACCCTATGATAACTAGATGTGCTACACGTTACTCACGGTTGAATACGCCGAGATGCATACTGCTTAGTCGGCTAAAAGCAGCATAATTGGTAGTCCTATATTCAGGGCCGTAACTGCCGCACCCCAAACCCCCCAATTGAGGGGGCCGAGCTCGAAGGGGCCCAAAATTATTTCGTGAATTGGCATAAATTATAGGGTATTTTTTGAAAATTTATGCAACTTCTTAAAAAATTTTTCGCGCTGGGCGCGATTTCAATTCGCCGCATATCTTGATTATTGGGTACTCTTCCCCAAGAAAAAATACGCAAGATTTATAGAAATGGGCATATCAGCGTTGGCCATGACCGCACCACAACGCACCGAGACATTTAAAGTTTTAGGCCATGTAACATGTGACTCCAATAAGTGAGAACGATCGGCAGCGAGAAAGCCATGGCCGTAAAGGACTGCTTTTATGCTGACCAAAAACTTCGAAATACCAAAAACTTCGTTATATATACAAAATACATATAGGTTTATTTGTCCATATAGGCGCCTAAATGACTGGCGCCGAATGTTCTTGTCTTGGCAATCTGAACCTATCAAGATAAATACCATCCCGCAGGAAAGAAAATTACATGCCAGCGAAGAAATACCAATTGATCTGAAATCGTGTGATCTTCCAGTTTAGTAGGTTTGGGCAATTCTACATTTTTTGATATAGCAGACAGGATGTCACGGAATAACATTATGTGAAGAAGTCATACCTAGGGGTCTTCCCGCCCGAAGATGTTTAATTTTATGGGGTCTGCAGTTTCAAAGACACTCAGCTCTACCGGTAAATTGGATTACGTGGGCAAAGACGACAACCACGCAATTCCCGATCTTATTCACCGTCTTTATCATGAATTATCGAAATATTCGGGCGTCGCGCTGTCTCAATAAACAGTACAACTTTAATTTCGTGGCAAAAGCGTACAACGTCATGCGGGGTCAGTTTATCACCCTATGGGAGCCCGGGGTCCTGACGAAGTGCCGTTACGTTCCAGCCAACGGGTACCCCCGGATATGTTTAATTCCTATTGAGGGGGCCTATACCTTTACAAACACACCTCACTCAATCAATCAGATTACGTGAACAGAGACAAGATGAAAATTGATAGCAATACATGCAATTCCCGATCATATTGACCGATTCAGTCATGAAACTAAAGAAATTTTTCGCGCTTGGCGCGTTTAGACGAGAAAATCTGATTCACTCAACAGACACCCAATGCAGCAGATAAGTAGCGGTAAACGGTGTACACTTTTGGAACCTCGCCAGGGCAATAAAACTACTCCGAAATAGCCATTGTGACTGTTTGGGTCCGTTTCATAGCCATAATATTCGTGCGGCCCCGACCGTAATCTGAAATTCTAAATTTGGCCCTCACACCGACAAAGTTTGGGAACCACTGCTATAAGTACTCATTTGCTACATGATAATCACATTACAGGACATGGAATTCTAGGTTAAAATGTCAAATGCAAATAATTAACATCAACTACGTATATACAAGGATAACAAGGTTATGAAATGACTTGTAGCAGTCCTTCAATCAGACACACACATTGAACCAGAATAAGTGAATAGCAGGCAGCCCTGTGATCAGTGATCACAAGCAGTGATTTATCAGGTATGCAGAAAACAGACTGCTGTAGAAACACGTGCAGCTGAGTCAGCCTGATCGCAATATCGTTGCCAGACGCAAAACACTCATCGCATAGTAATATAGAATAGCCACAACTGGCGAGTATACAAACAAAACGACTGATTACTACTGCAGAGTGCAGATTACTGCATGGCAGTACCATCACCAGTACCGGCATGCCGTCTGGTACGTATCTACACATCCTACCGGTAAACTCACCTTCTCATATCACATATTTTTCGTACAACCAATATACACCCTGAACACAACATAGAAGCACTCAATAAATTCATCTCGACAAGCTGCTAAATCCATAGGAGCACACTTTCGACTGAGCTCACGGCAGCAACGATAGCCACGGAAAGTTCGTTTGATCCAACTTTCCGTACGGCAGCAAAAAAGCGAAGAAATCGACCGTACGATAGCCGTAGCGACAGCCGCCGTGAACGAATCGTGCATGTGTGAACATTTCCACGGCAAGACGGCCTGTTGACCGTACGATGGAAAACCGCGCGGCAAAAATCGTGGCCGGGAACCGTGCATGTGTGAATTACCCTTTAGAACAATGCCGATTTTCAGACGTTGAGGTGTATTTCAAGGGGGTTCCATTGCCCTTATTAGATTTCAATGTATATTTTCGGAATCAGTGCGACAGTAGCTTTCAAATAAGATGAACTTTATTGAATTTAAGCACGCGGGTCGTCAGCTATGGGATTAGCAATTATGTTGCGTTCAGATTGCTGAGCAGTAATTACCTCGGGGCAAGCACGCGTGACGACGGATGTTGCGTATCTATCCGTAGGTTAGTTATCTATAGTTAAACGTAATCAGCTTCCAAAATAGGCTGTGAGTAAGTCTGGGCAAATTTGCCGACCTTTAATTAGTAGGCCTAATCAGCTGGGCCACGCCAAGTTGGAAATGGAGTCGCGACCATAAAAGGTTGTAAACTACCGGATGTGCGGTCTTTATGTAGCTCAGTGGTGTAATGCGCACCCGCATTAGGCTGATAAATAATCTTATCGGTGCATGTGACATGATCATGAAGAACGCTACTTGCATTTTCGAAGCCATCATCCTCCACCAGCTCTACCGCTAACTCTGATCATGTGGGCGGAGAGAGGATAAAAATTATATAGTAATATATGGAAGAACCAATGTTATTGACATAATTCCACAATACGCGGGGATATAGCGTTTTAGCATAAGTGGTGACAATAAGGGCTCTCTAATCGGGCGGTCCAGGTGCTTATCTGGGCTCATCTTTCCCCGCCGTAAAAAGCCCAGAAAAAGATCCGGCGAAAGAAAGCACTCACAAGGAATAGAAAGAACTAGAAAGGGCCGCGGCTTCAAAAATATCAACATCAAAAAGAACTGTGACGTCGGGCACTATAGGCATGTATCTGTTCATTGCAACGCATTGTGTCTTATCGCATTGTACCGTGTGTGTCTTGTTCTGGTAAAAAAAAGGTCCTAACGAATAATTATTATCATTATCGATTATCGAAGAGGATTAGTATTCTGCACTTTTCAGTAATTCATTCAAATCATGTACGACCAGATGCATAGCCTAATAGTAAGCCCCCAGAAGTTGCATCGATTACCGTACGGTGGGCCGATCAGTGTTTATTGTGCGGGAGGGGGCTGAAAAAATGTGACTTCGGCCCTGGTTACAACTTACAACTCACAAACACATACTCCTGATCAGGATCGTAACCACCTCTTGTTGATAGCCAAAGCCTTTCTGGTGTGACGTCATATTGATCGAAATGTGTTCATACCTTATTTAAAATTCGCTAGTGGGCGCTAAAGAGCGTCCGGAATTTGGGTTACAAATATATGGTAACCCTACTTTATGACTAATAAATAATAATAAAAATAATACCCGAGAAAACATTTATATGGTAGATCGGTGTACCATGACACGGACTGGGTAGGAACAACTGATCCTAATTACTTAATTCAATTCAGTTCATTGCTAAAATTTTTATCATTTCATTACCCCACAAGACTGCGCTCCAATGAAAGAGAGGAAGGTCTCGAAACGACTTGGAGTAGTCTTCGAAATCAGACACCCACCTGGCCTATAGGCGATGTAAAAAACGAGGCATGCAGACTGAATGTAAAATAAAAGCATATAATATATAAATACAGGTGATAAAAAAGGTGGCATGTGTATGTGTCGGAAGGCGAGATCGATATGTCAGGTAGTAGTCCTAGACGTCTAACTAGTATTCATTCATTAATATTAATTTCAAGAACGATCTAAGTGACGAACTATAGCATACGAATGGCAATGGGGTCCCATTTTAGAACACAGCATATTAGAGCGAAGACGAACATTATAACACGATGGAAGTGTTAGTGATGTAATTTACACCGAATCTCGAGGATTTCTTTTATTTCATCACCAACTGCAGAGAAAGAGCGATTAGAAGACGCATTCACGGACATATCCTCACGTTTCTCAAGCGCCCAAGAATTCGGAAAATTTGCGTTTGCCGGTTCCGGACTCGGCTTAAGCTTTGTGGAAGTAGACGAAATTAAGAGCGACAATGCAAGAGAACTCGAGAGAAGAGTTGCTATGGTTCGACTCTGGTCTCAAAGAGAAGGTTACTATATATTTATGATATCTATGAACTATATCGCCGAGCCGATGCCTGGTTTATGGTTTAGTTAGGGCTTCAGGCATTGTCGTTAATGGGTTTTCTACCCCGACAACCAGAATTGCACAAACTAGCAATCTAGTCGAGTCAGTTAGCAACTACTGTTATTTGAGTAGTGTAGTTCTGGAAGGTGATTAATTGAGTAGTAGGCCTGCTATAGTTCTAATGGGTCATTTTAAGTAATTCTAGTTCCCTAAGAACTAGCCCACTGGTTCTCAACCGGGGGTACGCGAAGCATTTTCAGGGCGTCCGCGAAACCACCAAATTTACAAAATGGTTGATGACCTAATCTTTACATTTTTAAATAGGAGAAATTACGAGACAGTTGTGCTTCATAACTGCCAAAACTTCATAACTTACATGAACAGAATGGTCGTCTGATATGAAATAATAAACTTTATAAAAATTCCAAATTGCCAATAGCCTACTGATACAAACATATTGCTGTTTAGAGATGTTTTGTTGGGGTTTTGGAAAAAAAATTGTTTGCAAAATTCCATTTTCTCCATTGATTCCATTTTCTCCTGTGATATGCATAATCGCTATTCCAAAATAACCAAGATAACCTGCTAGATAGAAATGGCTAGGATGGACGTTATATGTTCACTATAAATCAGGTTCCCAATTTTGATGTTATGTGTTGCGATCACACCCAAAGGTGTCGTCCGAATCGTTGCGCGATATTATTACGTTCGCCACTACCTCTCAGTGTGGAAATGTATTTTCGGCACTCTTTCATATCAAATAGACGGCGTGGATGTCCAGGACATGGCCGCATATTTGAAGAAATATAGCTACAGACTTCGCTTCCAATTCCTTACCAATTTCTACATAAACAGTATATGCTATGGTTTTATTTTCAAGAATGGTCATTTTGTTGCGGTTTATCACTAACCTACAGTTGATATTTACACACATGCACAGGACACGAAGATGGTGCAAAAATTAAACTAAAACTATGGGGGTGCGCGGGACTCCGTGACGGTCCAAAAGTGGTCTGCGAAGACAAAAAGGTTGATAACCACTGAACTAGCCTACGTGTTTGGAGTGATTCGTGATACCGGTGTTCTATTGTGTGATGTTCTTTCAGTCACCACTAGCCCAGAATCACCACTGCTAAAAGTAACGTAGCCAGGGAGTCAAACGCATCCCATTTCAAACTTGAATTAACGTTCATGTGGAAAACCGATCCTAATCCGATAAAAGAAGACTTCATAATTGGGTCTAGTTAACTGTGTTTCAGTTAGTTAGTTGTGGATTTTTAATGGTCGTTAGTTATAGTCATAGTTGCGATGCGATCGAGTTTTAAAAAGTGAATAGTCCTTTTTCTGATTCTAGTAGCGAATTTTGAGAACGCAGTATATATTGAGCAGTTGAGCACGCTGCTCGTCGGATCGGATTTACTGGGTTCCAATAAAGTTATTTTATTAGGCGGTCGAGAACAATAGACTGATAAATCTGCCCATGTTATTTGCGTAATTTCCAATTTCTTGAAAAACTTCAAACCATGAATCACTTTTTCATCTTTCAGGGGAAAGAGGAACACCCGCGAATTTACGCAAGCTTGCCGATCAGTATTTCGACAGTCAAAAATCTACATGAATAAGTTTGGAAAGTTCAATAAAGAAACCTTCGCATCCAATATTTCGGGACGTATCTTCTTTTTCGACATCAACCTGCAACTTCTGAATTCATTACACTATAGTCACAACTAGTGATAATCAGTGTTGGGATCAAGTCACTACCTTCGAGTCACGAGTCATTTCATTTCGAGTCATTGCACATTTTGACTCGAGTCAAGTCAAGTCGATCGATTTTCGAAGGTGACTCGAGCCAAGTCAAGTCACTCGGTTTTTGGAGGTGACTCGAGTCAAGTCAAGTCAAGTCACGAGTCAAGTCACAATTCAAGTCAAGTTCCTTTTTCGAAGTATGAGGCATGTTTACGTCATCGCATTTTGCTAGCTGTCTGAAACACAGATTGAATGGTCATTAATTTTCAAACGATAGACGAATATAGAGTTACATATACACACAAAAAGGCGCTGTATCACTCATATATACGTTGAACTGATAAACTACGTAAGTAATTGCATAGCCTCAGTTTATAGTTATCAGCCAAAATAGAGAATAGAGAAACGAATTGAACAGATGCAATAGATTACCAGCTTACAAATTGATATGATACAATTCGAGCCTGTGTCAATAATTGAGGGCTATATAAACTATATTCGAATTCAATTTCAATAAGACAAGAGGTTTGGTTAAGGTCTGAACATAGAGCAGAAATAGATATTTTGCTATTAAATTACTTTACTATATTAGTTTACGACAACGTAAGCTGTAAGCTTCGATCACTTCGTTCGCAGCCAATTTATTTGTGACAGAATAATGGAGGCACAGTAAAACGCACGATCATTGAATTATTGGTCGTTCTCACGGGCTACATCAGCGTTTCGCGAACAATCCGAACATATGCAAGATACAGTGATTTTTATCGGCACCGATTACTTGATGACTTGAAATTGACTCGTGAATTTAGCTCCGAGTCACGAGTCAATCCACATTTTTGATACGCCGAGTCAAGTCAAGTCAAGTCAAGTCATTTTAGCAAAGTGACTCGAGTCAAGTCAAGTCATACGAAAAAGGTGACTCGAGTCTGACTCGAGTCAAGTCATGACTCGAGTCATCCCAACACTGGTGATAATTCATTGAGACATTGTCAAGAACTCAACAACCTCGGTCATCCCATTACTGCAATTTGAAGCAATGTCTCACCCCGTTAGCAAGTTTGTCCGAAACGCAATCTCAATAACTGAATTGTATTCAACATAGGAATTTGGTAGTAGCCGTAGCAGTAGCATATTTATCGGTTGTACGTTTTTGCTGTATAATAAATATATCATTTATCACCGATTAGTGTGTATAGCGCACGACTACGCATAGGTTTCAAGAGATACTCAATTGCCGCGTGATAAGACACTGCGCAGAATTTTTCATAGATACCTCAAAATGCTTGTTCAAGCTTTAGCAATACTAAAAACGACTGACGAATAAATATCTTATTGGTGTAGCTACAAATTGAGCAATAATATTCATCAGTGCAAGATACCCTGAAAGTGCCAGTGATACTGATAATATGGTGACCAAGTTATGCGGGGTGTTTCAACAGTCAACAGTTTCAGGTCTGCGTCAGCATTAGAATCATCAGCCAATAAATGGAAATTGTATTCTATATAAGATGTTAAGGATATAGCAGTTCAGAATTAATCATCATTTTGATATTTGAAAAGTAAATAATTTTAGATTACAATAACTCGAACTCTGACTAAATGATCATATAGAATATATCCAGAAATGGCCAGTTGGCCACGTGTCAATAACAGAGTATCAGCGGAGGAAGTACCTAGTTGGAGTAGTTACGCAAGTGGTTATGTTTGTAGACTAACTTCCTCTTCTACTAGAACGCTTTCAAGGCAAAACTGTTTACTTTTAACAAATTTGGATCTTGAAAAGTAGGAAGTAGTTTTGCAACAAATTAGCGTCATTTTTAAAAGTGAAATTGCCAGATTCGCGTGAAGCAGCATGATTTCTCGTTTTGTTTTAAATAGAAATAGTTTGGGTGCCTGCAATCACATCTTAAATAGACATTGAACTTCTCTGTTGCTGAGATACTTTTTGCTGAATGGGAATATTCAAACCAAGATTTTTTACGAAAGTGAGTATATTCAGTCAAAATGAATGAGCGCCAGAACAAGAAGTAATCGAAAAACAGCAGAAAGTGATTATTTATACGTAACATGTTACGGAAATGGGTTCAAATAGGCATCAGCTAACTTTCCCGAATTATTCGCTTCCTGCCTCACCTTCTTGAGGACACTTAGGGACGGCGCATCGTCACGGTTTCCAGATTGATAAACATCCTCCGGTATTTTCCCAAGATAATGCAAGTAGGTCTCGCGAGGTTCTCCAGTTCTCATGATCTTTTTGAACTCTAATCTGCGATTTCGGGAGAGCCTCGTCGACTTGATACCAACATGAACGATTTTCCCGGCAAAGAAAACTTGAAATCTGCGCGGATTTGCTCGGTGACATAGAAGTTTAATCTTGCCGTGGCACGATTCGAACGTGCATTTGCCGTAACACACCAGGACATGCTTGGAGTGAAGTCCGTTGAAATTGTGTCGTTTGAAAGCGTAACTACAATAGGGATTGCAACCCTTCAACCCAGCCCGCACGATATCGGTCCATGTGTTCAATGTTATGGTCCGGCCAACGACGGATTCGGAGATCGACTTCCAGTCGTGGCGAGATATCTCAAAGGAGCGTTCGTTTGGCATATTTTCACCAATCCAGACTGGCCTTTCTTCGAACGGGTGATACATGACTGGACTTGAATTTGAGTGCACCCCAGAAGGGATGTCAAGGTCCTGAACGTCCAACGTTTCTGGCTGGCCTCTTCGGTCAGTACCTGGCGTACTAGCAGAGTCTCTATCTTTCAAACACGTAGTTGCTTCATGACCTTTACATGGTGGATAGTTTGATACTGTTTTATTTGAATTATTGGTATCATCCACTTCCTTAGTAAACATACATGTATCATGATCGGAAAGGATGCTTTCATGCGATGGATGAAGATAACCCTCCACTGTGCTATTACCAGCAGTATTCACGTCGATGCACACTGTTGTAATTGGTAATCCAATCGCAATATCCATATCGGCAGTATCATCCGAACCAGTGCAATCAACATCACTGATTGACTCGACATTATCTGATTGCGGGCCAATCTCGGTTAACTTGGCCAAGATCTCAGCATTGCGTTTCTCCCAAAAACCTCTTCCTAATCTCATTACGTTTCGCTTATCTTTTTTGGAGAAATTACGATAGCCAAAGAGGTGTTCCACGATGAAATTCCAGAACCCGGGTACTTTGACGTCACTTGCGCCGAACGCGTGCATTGCTTCAGCAAAATCGCCGACATTGAACATCGTAGACCTCATATCAGCACTATATAGATAAATCGTCGTCAAATCAATTGATATACCAACGCTGGAAGCAGAAAGAGGAGACATACTTCAATTGGACCGGTGAAATAACGAATTGTAATTGGATTTAGCGCAGTAAAATCTAAAGCAGTGGTTCCTAACGTTCCGTAACCTGCGGACCATTTACACTAATTTGGGCAAACTTCGACAACTACATAGTTGTAGTTGTCTACTTAGAATAATTAAAGGAAATAGCGGTAATCTAATTTGTGAAAAGTTTCCATGCTCTCCATTCAATTCAAATCTAATTTCAGGTTTTCAGGAAATTTCCACAGGCTGAACTGTATCGTGCGAAATCAGCCAAGCTTGCTGTGCAGACATTTGATATTCTCGTGCTCGTGCGAATGAACTTTGTTTAATATGAACCGAAGTCGAGTAAATGTCCAATTCAATAATTTTAATCTAATTTCGAAACAAGTGTGTAAGTGCAATTCGGAAAAACTGTGCAAATATAATTCTAATTGTAGTCCAGGGCTGGCCAACCTTTTTGCTATTCACGGCCGCATTTCGAATACTTATATGTAGCTTACGGCTGTATTTCAGGACATGGTCGCAATGAAGTAACTGGCCTTCAAATACCAATGCTAAACTGTCTATGTCTAGTACCAGTGAACTCTGGACTAATCTACTTTTTCATATCGTCTAACTATACGCATCGAAATCGCTAATGGCCATGTAATGAATATTTACTGGGAGTGGTTATGGTTGCGAATTTTTTTCAGATTCACGAATGAATGCCGTCATTAAAATGAGCAGTGGCACATATTACTATCAAATACATATCCTTTCTCAGTCCACGTGATAAAGTTGATGGAGGGAGTGTTTTAGAAAATTTTGGGTAAATTATAAATGATGATGCATATTCGTGGGCCAATTGTTATTAGTCACTTTGTTGCACGCTGTTTTCTCTTGACATCCCATCAGGATTGTAGGCATAGTGGTAAGATATTAGAGTCTCCGAAACGGACCAGAAACAAAATTCTTTCGTGAGAAGCACTCGATTCCAAGTTGGTATTTTTATATGGGGTGCATCATTTTCCTCCCTTGTTCGCATCTGCACTACGGAGCTCAGATTGCAATGGGCGCTGTTATGCTAAAATCGAAAAATGAGGTCGCATTGAATCGCGCACGGCGCGAAGAAAATTTCAGGATCAATTAAATCTCTCAAAAATTCAGGAGTCAATTCGTAAATTCAATTTTCATGTCGACGGCCGCCAATACATATTAATTGAATTACGTGTCCACTGCCGCACAAACTTCCTTCTACGGCCTTCTAGTCGAATTTGAAAAAGAAATGTGCTGCTATAATTCTAATTCTAGTCTAATTGGGAGAAGTAGAAACATATTCTCAATGCTCATGTCGGAATCTGCAAGCCTTTTCGGAGACCTAGATTTTCGCTGAGCCATAAAAACAAAAATGTACCACAATACATATCTGACGGCCTGACGGTGTTGAATGCACAAAACCATTAAAATATGATTTTCACACTAAACGAAAACATAATAATGAATATTGATTACAAGTCTGTATGACTTGTGCAGTTCCCTTTCAGATACCAGTTAAGAAATACGAGACTTCACCTGGGAAAGTGGCATCGTATTTCTCGGTTTATCGCAACAACGTGATATCTTAATTACTGGACTCATCACAATAATAGTCAAAATTCGATTGCAGCCCGCAACCAATGAAGGCCAAGACGGGCGTATCATCACAAATCATATGTACGATAGTTGAGTGTGCGTCTTAACCTCCAGGGAGGCACTGCGATGTGTTCTGGGAAGCCCTAGTGTCAATGTTCCCTCTAAGCTGCACACGTGCGCAAATGCGCAGTGCTGAAGCGGTCTCTGCGCACAGAAAATCTAAGTTGCGCACAAAAAATCCGAAGTGATGTTTTTTTAAGTCGCTGCGCACTGTTGTCCAAGGGACCACGCACGCGCGTAAACTAGTGAAAAATTAGAGGGAACATTGCCAGGGGCAAATAGTGTTATCGCTGAAGTCTTACACCGAGGTACAAGTGCGGCCCGCAAAGGCAAATATTACGCTCCGTGAAGAAATGAGACTTTGCAATCACGAGCGCCTAACGAAAAATCTTTTCTTCTAGTATGGTCTCGTACGCGTGAGCGATACTGATATCATTTCAATAGCGCATTATTTTCTGGGAATGGCAAAATAACATGGTTTAACAAAGTTATAAGTAACAATGGGTTAGCTCGAAGTTAATATGCGAGAAACTAGCGCATAGTCTTCTCCGCGTGTCATGAAGATTGCGTAAGATTTCCTCAGAACCGTAACTGCCGCACCCCAAACCCTCAATTAGGGGGCCGAGATCGAAGGGAGCCCAAAATTATTTCGTGAATTAACATAAATCATGGTGTATGTTTTGGGAAGTTTTCAAAATATTTTTCGCGCGGCGCGCGAATTAATTTTGTCAAATATCTTGATTATTGGGCACCCTTCCCACAACAAAAATACGCGTGATTAAGAGAAATGGGCACTTGGGCGTCGGCCATTACCTTGCCACGACGCACCAAGACATATGAAGTTATAGGCTATGTACCATGCGACTTCGAGAAGTGCGCCAAAACGATCAGCAGCGAGAAAACCTTGGCCGAAAAGGCCTGTCCGATATGCTGACCGAAAACTTCGATTCATACATATAAGTTTAATTGTCCACAGGTGCGTAAATATCTGGCGCTGAATGTTCGTGTGCTGGTGATCCGAGTCCCACAACAAGACAAATGCCATGTCGAGGGAACATTATTTGCCAGTAGAGAAATACCAATTTTAAATCGTGTTCGTGTTTTAGTTTAGTACGTCTGAGCGATTTCAATGTCTTTTGACATAGCCGATAGGACGTCACGAAATAGCATCATGTAACGAAGTCATTATACCAACGGGTGCGCCCGAAGATGTTTAATTAATATTTAGAGGACCTACCTTTTCTAACACACCTCACTCGATCAGCTTTACAGGTAAATCTGATTATGTGAGCAGAGAGAGGATAAAAATGGATAGCAATAGATATATGCAATTCCCGATCATATTGACCGATTCAATCATGAATCATATAAAATTTTTGCGCTTCGCGCGTTCAGGCGACACAACCACGCAACCGGCCCCCGATGTAGATGATAAGTATTGGCAAAAACCGCAGTACGACACCATAATTGCAGCAGAAGAAATAGTTCAGGCTATCGATGGTAGATGTTGCCGGACTAACAGATTACTCTCATATCAGCAGAAGATATCAATCACTCTATTTCGCGCACAAATGAATAACAACCCCATCCAGACTTCGCGTGCCGCTGTGCTTTGTCGATTCTCGCTAGTTGGCCACACGGATAACGCAATTTGCATAATTTCAAATGAGCGAGGAAATATTAGAGATACAATCGGCCTTTCAAACTGACCAGTTTCGGGTTTGAAATGAGAAAGGGATGTCCTTGGCAATGAGAGCTCCTCGAAACCGTCCTATGGCTACGCCATTGTTCATCGCAAGTCATATCTTTTTGTATTTTCATTCACCTTCCGTGAATATAGTAAGTAAATGTGTCTATACCCGATCTAGAAGGAAATACGGTGTATCGAGCGACCTATCATGTAACGCACTTGTCGTTCGCTGTTGCAAGATTGCGGCCAGCGGCCTCTACCAAATTGGAAAAGTGGCATTCGTTCATTCAAGTTGGTGACTCCTGATCGCTAAGTTCGCTGTCCCAAGACAGTACAGCGTTGATTCTCATTTTGGCCTTGCGGCATCCCATATGGGGAAACACTTAGCAGCACCCGAGCAATGGATCAGCTTTGCAAGGTTTCCGAATCAGCGTTTTAAAGCACGGTATAAATAATGCCTGATAAGTTGTGCAGTACTACGCATATCAATATATTCATATGTGCAAATTATATCTTAAACTGAAATAGCAATACTAATGTGTTGAACTAACTATAGGCCTACTACTAAAATAACTAAAACTATTGTAGAACTACTGTTCTAAAACCCGTTTGCATCTATCTCCAAAGCAATATCTCAGCGTGCAATTTCTAACAGTATCGCTACCGACTTACTAAACGAGTCTGCAGAAATGGACAGTCAATAACTGCCATACAATAATCCCGATACGCAGTGAAACTCGGTCGACATGACAAGGCCGTTATAATATTCCCGACTTGAAGTAATTGTTATTTACTGGAATTGATTACGCTCTTCCGAACTGTGAAATTGGATTAACTTGAGTGTGGTGCGTATATCGCACAACACAAAACGATACAGTGGCGTGGATATCTGGGTCAGTGCGAGCGATCGTTCCGTCTGAATTGTTCCTGGAATTATGTTTTTGAAAAGGAATGCATGTCATTGTACTGATGCGTATGCAAACGGTGAGGTTTGTTTGTTTTGTCACTTTACGTCGCTGTTTTGATATAAATCTTGTCCATGTATCATTTGGGGCCTTGCCGGCAGATGAAACGATACGGATAATTATCACCTTCACCGATAAGCCCGATATATTCGACCGTTATTCAAAATATATGGCATCTATCTTAAGACGCATTTCCAAAATTTTAGAACATTTGTTTGAACAGCTTAAAGCCATTGATTTGCTTGGACATGAAATAAACTAGAAATAAAGCTGCATATGGACACATGTAGAATGAGGCGGTAAGTAACGAATAAAATCTACTTTATCAATGTATTTGAGTAGGTTTTGCCATACAATATTTACTCGAATGGTCATCAATATTGACTACTTATCTTATACTTACCAGATTTCAGTTTTACAGACACAACTAGGCCTAGAATACTGACTTTTTTACTTACTTCGAAATGACTGCTCTAATTTGTACTCGAGTAGAAATGTACGACGTTACTTCTACTTCTACTTCTACTTGAGTATCCACGATAACTCTTTCGACCACACCTGCCTGTAAGCCTTAAGAAATAGCTGAATGTTCCCGGTGTAGCCATTGCAGATTATAGTTCTATGACTACCAACTATACCATATTGTGGAGTCACGAAAATGGCCCGATATTGTTACCTCGGATGGCCGATACCAATATTTCTTTAAAATTATGACATTCGACTCGAATTCGACTGGATATAAACAGCGAGTCGATAAATCGGCCCGGCTCTAGTGAATAGCGTGTGGGGTATTTATTTTATCCGTCTCGAATGCAAGACCGCTCATTTCACACATGCAAACAAACCATTTATATATTTCCACTGCGATGATCCTTAATTAATCAGAGGAAAGTCCTGTGCCTCGTATGCAATTATTTTCAATCATCACACAGCAACTTCCAAGATGAGACGCTCATTATTGATATCACTGTATTTACATATATGCCAATTATGTTATTTATTGCGTCTTCAACCTTCGTTCTAGGCCCTGTTTGGGACAAAGAGTCAGGGAACCATATTCCGTGACCGCCACGGTAGACTGGGAATATTCGTATGTTTCTTATATATCCAACAGGTAGGGTTGATTTCGTAAATTCACAATCAAGTAGAAGTAGACAGTAGAGATTTCCACTTAAGTATAAAAAGTCAGTATTCTAGGCCTAGGTTGACCAAAAAAATGTGAAGTAAAAGAAGGCTAAATTCGAGTGATATGCAGTAAATCAGCACCGAAGTACGCTCCGGCGGGTATTTCGGGAGCTGAGCCGGAAGGTTGACCCTTTTTTAGTCAACCGCCTGATAAAGTGAAAGAAAAACTGTATTTTGGGCACTGATCGAGAAAGTTGACCTTTTTTAGTCAACCGACCACGATGTGGGAAAAATTTACCATTTTGTTCAGGATATTCCTCCGGTTTTGCAAGTCTGAAAATTCTGAAAAAGTATCCTCTTTTCAGATTTCAAAATATGGCAACCCTATTGTTACCGTCAAAGTAAATCTATAAATATATTAAACTAAGAAACGCGGAGTAAGATTGCTTTGTGTTTGATTAGACGAGGATGTATGTGCCACTGTTTATTGTATTTCATTTTTAATAGAAAACACGCACCAACAAAGCCAGTTTCTGTGCCTAAACGGGAACATATAAGCAACAAATTATTTCAATCCACTCTGTGGCGCGATCTGTGAGGTACGGCGACATAGACTGTTATAAAAGTCGCCATACGGCCCTAAGGTGTTGCTACGGCTCCTCCACACGCTCGCCTATAGGAAGATAGTGGACACCGTTTCATTGTTACATCACAGGACTATCTAGGGCTGACGTACACCGGTTTACGATGTAGTGTAGACCATGGTGGTACATTTTTTCTAATTAGTTATATATTCAGTCAATGCGAAGGTTGGGCTTGATTTTTATGAAAAGGGTTAGCCGCATGTAATATTGAATGTCCAAAACACCGCACTGCTTTAAATTCAGAAGGAACGTTTCTGAAAATCCACATAACGACGATATGCTGATAGGAATATGAGCTTCAATAGAAAAGAACAAGGTTCAATAGTATACTTTTCTATAAGAAATTAGAATTTATTTCTTTTGTTATCGTGGTGTAGCCTAAACATGGAGATGACAATTTTTTCACGGTTTGCATTGTAGCGGCTCGTAGCGGCTCTAGGGGCGCAAGTCCCACATGTTGGGAACCCCTGTTCTATGCAATGTTACGGCGTGCGACATTGCTTGAAGTTGCTGCAATGAGGAGATTTCGGTAATGTTTTCTCACGAATTATCACTAGCCATAAATATAGTGTAGCTACTCATACGTTGCAGATAATATAGCCGCAAAGACATGATGGGATCCTCCACTGATACATGGGAATATATCTTACCCACTGACACCACAAAAAGACTCGTTTCTGACTGCTTTTTTTATTGCTACAGACGTATAACGGTTTTCTGAAAGAGAATCTGAGAATCTATACCAAACCAATCAGTAGCACAGCAATTAAAATTACATACCAGACGGTGTTTCCGTAAGGGCAGATATACAATAAGACTGAAATATTTATAATTATTATTAGATTGGAAGCTATAAAGGTTGCAATATGAATTACTATCCCAAATATAAGATTCTGGCAGAACCACGCAAGGCGAACGAAAATAAAACATCAAACCGGCAGGTCACAGAGGTATACAGAGTTTACTGAACCGCAAAGCTATGAAGTGCGATATCGCGATTTCACAGGTTGATATCGATATTAAAGATACGTCCCGAAATATTGGGTTTGGAAGTTTCTTTATTCAACCTTCCGATCTTGTTTATGTAGAAATTTGACTTTCGAAGTACTGATCAGCAAGCTTGCGTAAATTCGTGGGTGTGCCTCTTTTCCCTGAATTATGAAAAAAAACTATTTTCATTGAATATTTCCTCTTAAAAACGGTGCACTGAACATAAGAATGCATAGTTATTTAGGCGTGTAAGAAATAATTAGAAATAGCCATTTTGATCATCATTTCTGTCATCGTTATCAATATCACCATATCGAGATGCGGAAAGTCATCTAATGTACGGAATTTTAGTCCCTTATCAATTCCCGAACTTATACAGAATATTCGACAATGATTATGGCTAATGAAACATCGACCATCGCAATAAAAATCACGAAAGATGATAAATGAATATTTTCTACTCGATATGTCAATCCACTCTTTCGTCTATATCCCTGGCATCTGATCCGCGTGTGCGACATCTTACAAGTTTGAAATGGGAGGAGCTTCGACTTCCAAAACCCACACCTGGCTACGCCACTGCTAGTATAGTGATGACTCTGAGCTAGCAATGGCTGCGACAATCTCGTACAACAGAACACGTAACAGTGTTTTATAGTTGTTAAGCAACTAGCTTTATTATAAATGTGCAACTTAGAACAAGAACTAAAACTGCTCACTTTTGAAAATCCGCGAATAGAACTAGAACTACTTAAGTAAAGAGTTGGTTGGACGTCAACCATAACTGCAGATGTAGTTTGTACAAGTCTGTCGTCGAGGCAGGAACACGGATGACGATAATGTATAAATGCAGCCCTTACTAAACCATAAACTAGACATTGGGGTTATAGTTCATCGACTTGACAAATAAATCCAAACCTTCTTTTTGAGACCATAATCGAACCATAGCCACTCTTCTTTCGAGTTCTCTTGTATTGTCGCTTTTAATTTCGTCTACTTCCACAAAGTTTAAGCTGAGCCCGGTACCGGCAAAGGCAAATTTCTCGAATTCTTGGGCGCTTGCAAACCGTGAGGATATGTCTGTGAATACGTCCTCTAAACGATCTTTTTCTGCAGTTGCGACTGAAATAAGATAAATAATCGAGACCCAGTTAAAATCACATATTTAACACTTGTTTGAAGTTGCGTTTCCAAAGGTAATGTAAAATTGGAACAAAACATCAAAAAACTTTCAAGTGATAAACTACCAGAGGTAGTCTGCAACAACGTACTTCTGCGTTCGCTATATTTTGTCCACCTACAATGCGTCCTTCAGTATTAGGGTTCAGACTACTTGTACTTGACAGATTTCAGTTTCTAGGCTCGGAATGCTTAGTGTTGCGAATCGTTACGTGCTTATGACCTATGAACTCTCATTTAGTATTTCTGAGCTTCTCATTTGGTGATTAGGTCAATAATTGATTTTTTTGATTATTAGTGTAAGACGTAGTGTATAAATGCGTTCGTGTGTTAGCCAGCCATTACTGTTAATTTGCCTGTGTTGTCTATGCTGGATGCTACTTGCTGCTGTAAAAACAGATTATCTGTAATAAATATAGTTCGATTGAAGATGTATCTCAAGCTTAGAAGGATTAGGTCAAGATAGATCGTTCATCACTTACGTTTTTTACTTATTTGTAAATTGCTACTTCTACTTTTACTCAAGTAGAAATTTACGTCGGTACTTCTACTTCTTCTTCTTTTCAGTACAAACGATGACTACTTTCACCACCTCTGGCAGCGGAGTCGGATTTGCCTTGCAGCGATTTTCTCACAAAAGGCGTTCGGTCCAAATTTCGGTGTTCAACTTCCAACTGGGAACAAAGTTTAGAAATTTCCGCGCATATTCTGCTGAGGATGCCGTTTTCAACCGATGGCGGGATGCTGAGAAGTCTTTTCATTTCTGTCGAGTATTTGTCGTACAATGGAATAACTTTCTTTGCGAATGGGAGCCGCATATCTAGGACTTTTTCGATATTGGCGATGTATGCATTTCCGAAGTGAATCATGTCTCGCGGTTTATCCATCTCAAATATCTTCTGATAACCTAAAAGGTTTTAAAGTAGGTTGAATCAATCTTGACATGTACAAAAATTCAAGATACAGGAACTGACAAAGCGGATATTGAAACCAATATTATATCTAATTGCTTGGTATTATCAGGTTAATTAGGAAAATATATTTCAGACTGACAGCTGCTGGTACACTCTTCTTGTCACCGACATGTGCAGTTACTTATCAAGTTGTCCTTTATTATACATGATTATCCTATATTCCTATTGCAGCGACGCGTTTGATATCAAGAGCATATCAGATATTCGGGACGTATGCAGTTTTGGTCTCAGCCCAGACTTGTACAAAGTACTGCATTTTCAAAATGAACTAAAACTAGAACTATTCGCTTTTCAATATATACGCAATTAGAAGTTGATCTACTCAAAAAAGCATTAGTTAGTTGACAGTCAAATAACTGGATTAGTGGTTTGTCCAAGTCACGATCCCATTCTAAACACGTTCCGCCATTCAATTTATTAATTTTCGGTTAATGGACGGAGATTTAGTCAGTAATGTAAACAATAAATTAATTTTAATATTTACTTTCATCGGATTCGTTATCAATTTGCTTCATCTCGTCCACAATTTGTAGCTTTGCGTCTCTTTCCGCGATAATATTTTCAGAGAGGAGCTTGATCCTCGCTAACTTGTCTCCTCTTAGGACAGAAGAAGGACTCAATATATATTTTGAGTAGTCGATAAGAGATTTATCAGCCACGTAGCCAAGTTTGATGAAAATGTACATCTTAATGAAACAGATTCTTGTTTCTTCCGTCCTCATCTTCACTCTTTTACATTCTTCAACATCCGCAACATTCGAAGCTTGATGATGGGCCATGGCATATCTTTATCGATTGCTAATGATGAAAGTTATCCATGACTTCAGTGCCAATTCATGTAAAATGTATTTTCCTCAACTTAAAAAATGTGATCCGTGATTCTCTCGCTAAAATACAACTACCTGAATTCAATTCGGAAGCAAATCCTTCATTTTTTATTTTATCAGAATCGAACAGAAATATAATGGCAACCAACTGCTAGGGTTGCATTTAAACCAAAAATCAATTCAAACCAAACAAGTTTAAAACATAGCCCATGTTTAGAACACGTTTTCTTGTGATTTTGTTGTTTATGTTTTAGTCATGACGTGAAGTATTATCAACTGTGACGTCACAGCGAATTGATATTCTTACAGGGCTCCGCAATAATTACGATTGGAAATATAGCCACGAGATTACTGCTTTGACCAAAAAGGGCTTCTGTCCCATGTTTGATTAAACGGACCAAAAATACCTTTCACTAAGACTACATCGTCATGTATAGCATCCTTACGGTCGGCGGTCATTAACATCATAGCATCCATTCGGTTTGAGTTATATAGAAGTACGTGCTATAACTGTTGAACCGACAATGATTCGAAGGTTCCAACATCGTATACGTCGACTATGACATAATTATTCAACGTTTTAAAATTAAATTATGTTTTTTTCTAAATGACATCAGTTTACAACACTGCTTAAAACATGTTTTGATCAAAGTGTTTTGAAGCACACCTTGTTTCAAATGCAACCCGAGCTAGTAGTGATGAGTCTGAGCTATAGTATGGCTGCAAGAACATCATGCAGCAGAACACCGGTATCACGATTCACGCCAAACGACGACACCTGTCTCTATTTGTTCGGCAACAAGTTTTTATATCTAATGTGCAAGTAGAACTAAAACTTATCACTTTTTAAAAATACGCAACTATAGAACTACCTAAGAAACAGTAATTAGCAGGGTTGTAACCAAGTCACATGGTTCCGAGTCACGAGTCAATCATACTTTTGTGGTTTTGACTCGAGTAGAGTCGAGTCATTTTCAATTCATCACAGACTCGAGTCCGAGTCCAAGTCACCGTTTAAAGGGTCAAGTCCGAGTCATGGTGTTATGATTCGAGTCGATTCCAAGTCACAGTATTGAAGTCATGTTCAACTCATGTTTTCAATCCTGCTTGGGTGATATCGAATTCCCTGTTTGCGAAACATGCTCATTTTGTCCCTATCAGAGTCTTGGCACGTGTTTATTTAGGCAGATAACGGACAGGTCCTGGCCTCATTTACCGATGCTAAAGATAACTTTACTAATCTTAGAACTTAAAATCAAATATCTCTCTTGTCAGTCTGATACATCACCAATACAAGCATTCAGTTTTTATTATGAACACATCGACGATAGCTCACGAATAGCTGATAGAGAACCAACGAATTCACGTCTACATACTATCTGATAGAGAACCAACAAATCCACGTCAAGATACTAGTTGATAGAGAATCAATAGATGCATGTTTATGTAGAGGTATTTACAACAGGCCAGCATGCTGTAAAAGCGTGCATGCAACTATGTGCATTGTGCAGTGACAACAGAACAGATACCTTTTGATTATACTGAAGGTTTTCCCAATTGCATTACCGACTACATCGCAGTTACTGCATTGGAGAAATATTTGTACAATGGGGCTGTTCAAAAACAATTTTTCAAATTTTCCGGCTACTTCTTAAAATTGCTAGATTGCCTAAATATCAAATTTGGCTCAATTCCAACCAGTAGAAAGCAATGCTATGAAAGAAAATTTTAGACTAATTACAAATGAAGATTTTCGAATTTTACCGGCTATCTCATGATATTGTTACATTGTGTAAAAATATGATTCATAGCAAATTTGACTCAATTCCAACTAGAAAAAGTGAAGTTATTAGAGTAGAATGTTTTGGATATGAAAAAATAGTCGGCTTACTACTATGTAATTATATTATATGAAAGAATTTCTCACTAAAATACTCCATTTATTTTCAAATCCAAAATATTCTCCTCTCAGATCATTGATCCACTTTTTTCAAATTAAGCCAGATTCAGTGTTCCTTTTATGCAACATAACAATTTTATCATGTAACCACCCAGTAATATAAAAAAGAAGTTATTTTAGAACAGCCATATTGTACAAACATCACACAACATTAGCCATTCATTATTACTCACGTGCACAATGCACATACCTAACAAAACGTCAAATGGACGAGGGGCATTGTGTGTTTTCACAGACAGCAGATCAAATCAATGAGTTACACCTCAAAAATACTAATGTGGAAAGGAGATCCTCAAATATGTTAAAGCGGCATGGCCGTAGAATGAATCCACATCTACTGAGTACACGTTCCACTAGTGCACTAGATGCAGGAATTGACAAGCATTTTTGAACCACACTGAAGAGCATTGAATACTCATTCTTTCTAGTCGCCCAAAAATGCAAAGAATCATCGCCTTCAAATCTACATATGAGCTTATCAGTCTCTTCACCATCTGAGTCATTTCATTGGCTCTAATTGAACTTTGATTCAATTGTTTGCTTGTATAATTGAAAAGTCTTGAGTACTTTAACTGCGGAGGATCTATTACCTCTTCATCACTGGACGATTTTGTACAATGCATTGCTACTATGTATCATTTTCTGTTGTTTTTACGGCGGCATATCTGATATCAGACAAGTGCAACGAAAGCAGCGGTGACAAATAGCGATGTCGGCAGAATTCGTCGGATGCGTTGATCTAGCCATTATGATTCGCAAATTTCTTCATCTTCAAGTCATATAAAATAAGCCGAGTCAATGACTTGGGTCGAGTCATGTGTAATGACTCGAGTACAAGTCGAGTCAATCCAAATATTGACTCGAGTCGAGTCGAGTCATTTTCCCATTTCAAGAAAATGACTCGAGTCAAGTCGAGTCATAAAAAAATCGTGACTCGAGTCTGACTCGAGTCGAGTCATGACTCGAGTCATTGACCGCCAACTTTGGTAGTATGTAAAAGCCTGTCTACATACTCCAACCTTTATGTTTCGTCTGTAATCCCATACTGAGTAGAGGACAACGAATTAGAAATGCCGCGTAATAAAAATTTAACTCAAACTCAATTTGTAGTCGCGAGGACGTCGTACTCCTCAACAATGGCCAGAATTCTCAATAGTAATATGCAGGTGGTTTTATGCCACTGCAATTTCCATCTCCTCTCTCATAAGTTTTTAAGCCCTCACTATAATTATCTTCAAGGGAAGATCTATATCATTTCAGATCAACGACTCAGTCGAAGACTACCATTATTCATCTCAATAACATTGTCGATGGTTATTGTCAAATGTTTTGATAGTAAGCATGAAATATAGTTCGCTACCCATTGTTGGATACAGCCATTGTTAAATGTTGGATGCTCGTGATAATGTGCAATTGTATGCGTTTCGTGACGGAATTCTGAACTTGTTCCGTTCAAACTGCGGCTGAGATCCTTTCTTATACTTGATTATATGAGGTCAATTCACACGCATAGCTTTTTTAATACATCGCCATCTCATCCGTGTAAGCGGTGTCTTAAAAAGCCTAGAAGTGGGCAGTGCTACAAGACGGCAGCTACGGAATCAAATAATAAGAAATATATGCCCGGTGTTTATATATATATCGACTTTCAATTAAATAAAAGGGCAAACGAAAACAGGAAACAAAAGAACATCAAGATAATCCGTTTTGCGCCCTTGTTAAGCGCCTCCAGCGTGGGCGGTCGTGGGCGTCTTCGAGCGAAAGCCCGCGTTGCGCTATAGCTCGGTCTCTTGTCGAGCGCCATGTGGTTCTATTCCAGCCCCCTATGTGCCTGGTGTAAATGACTATTGTAACAAACAAACACGCATAGCAGAGTAATACAGCATATATCATCGTACAGCGAGCGACTTATCGTACTACCAAGAGCGAATCAGATATAAACTAATTACACCCGAGTATGAAAAAAACATTAGTTGAATAGTATATTAATAATAAAATGAACCCGAATATTTTCGGCTGACACTCGTCAGGGGTAATTGCCAACAACTAGTAGACGATTGGAAAGAGCATTGTATCAACAATCGCATCATAACATATGACGTCACCGGCATGATATTTTGAACATTCGGGGCGAAGAGAGCACTTAATCTCAATATACTAATATTAAATGGGTTGGTTGGCGTATTTTGATTAAAGACGACTCCACGAGACACAAATAAAAATGTGAACGTCGCGTCGTCGGGAAGTAACAAGACTCCCTGTCAAAAGTCGATATTGCTTTTATAATTTTGACTCGATTCGAGTCGATTCATTTTTTATCAACCACTGAGTCAAATCAGACTTCAAGTCAGAGAGCAAAGGGTTGAGTGAGAGACCTAGTCAGAAAGTAATTTTTAGTCGCAACCCACAAATCGTGGTACAGATGGTTTGAAATATTCGGCTGCTTCATACCTTTCGGCGCTGAGAAAAGTATTCGTTTCGCTGGTTCGTGGAAATACAATACATATTGGTAGTTGCTACGTGTGTAATTCCTGAACTAGACAATCTTACTGTGGCAATTTGCACTGTTGTGGTGACCATGCTTGGCTCCATCTACGCATATGGGCAGAAAAATGTGGCGCACACTACGAATCACATGAATTAGTTAACAATGTTATTGGCCGTGGCGCAAAAGGCCGTCAGGCGATATGCGCCATTATTTATATTTAATAAAAAACAACAACAACATGAATTAGTTCTACCAACAGTCACAAATTTTCAATTTTGACGTGACAGTTGATTGATATGCATGACTCTTTGGGAGTTTAAATTGAAAATTTCGGGCCAATATGACTCTTTTGCCGTGAAAGGTTCCCGACCCTGCTCTGCTATATAGCTAAAATCTGCTATACACAGCGCAGTACAGATCGCATGTATAACCATTTTTGAGATATCCACCATCGCCGTGATGGTTCAAAGGCCGCAAATAGTATTCTTGTTGAAGGAAATCTCAGCATTGATCTACAACTAACGCAGAATGACAATTTTAGGAAGCTAAGTAAATCTAAAAATTTTCATAAACCAATTATTCACATACCTAGTGTCGACATCTGTGTGGAGACGAATTGGGCCGGGATCTTCGAGAAATTTTCGTTAAATTACGCCAAAATAACATGATATGTCTACAGTGGAATAATAATTATAATCGTGGAGCACGTTGTGTGATAATTGAAAATAATTGCTTATGAGCCATGAGGCAATCGGACTTCTCCTTTCCAATCTGATTAGTTGCGGATCCTCGCTATTGCAAAGATGTGACTGGTTTGTTTAGCGGCGTGTAATGGACGGCCTTCAAATCGAGACGAATAATATAAATACCTCACACGGTATTCTCACACCGCGATAAGATTTGAGGACAAGATTTATAACTAAAATGCGATGACCGAGTAAAGTGACAGAAATAACAAGCCCCATTTTTGCATTAGGATCAGTACGATGATATGAATTCGTTTTCAAAAATATCATTCGAGTAACAATTCAGATGGAACGATCGCTCGCACTGACCCAGATATCATTTTGCTCTGTATGATATACGCGCCACCGAGGTAATACAATTACTTAGTTCAGAAGAGCGTTTTCAATCCCTGTACATGGCAGTAACTGTACGCTGCGGAACACGATCTCTCATTGAGGTTATTATTCAATTATACGCGAAATGGAGCAAAGTAAGATGTAACATGATGGTGATATAATACGCGATGCAACAGGTGAACGGACGGCCAGGATAGCTGCTCTCAATTATCGCGTCTGGTGCGATTGTGATATCGTACTGGCAACAGACTGGTGACGTGAAATGGAATTTTCAGTACAGAACAAGAACAATATATTTATACTGCCAAATATTTCCAACTAAAAGCTTCAAGACTGACTCCCACCAGGAGTGAACGTCATTTCCAAGTATGAATTCGTCAACATATTTCATGTCAAACTAATTCGAAATTCATTCGAATAACCATAACTGGCCGTCAAGAGACTCGGAAAAACGTAATTCATTTGCACTAATATAAAAAAAAACATGAAACATATGAAACCAACCACGCGCACTACTTTAAGTGTTTATGATTTCAGACTATTTCTACTTCTACTTGACAGTGTTTATTTGCTTAGGCAAAATTATGTCTAGAATATTTACTTTTCGCTTGCTTGTACGCAGTGTTGGGATGACTCGAGTCACTTTGCTTGACTTGACTCGATGTTTCAGAAATGCGGATTGACTCGTGACTCGAAGCAAAATTTACGAGTCAATTTCAAGTCATCAATCGATGTCGACTAAATCGCTGTAGCTATTGTATACGTTCGAATTGTCAACGATACGCCGATGTGACCTGTGAGAGCAATCAATCATTCAATAATTATGCGTTGCACCGCCCCTCGATTGTTATATAAGAAATAAATTGATGGCAACCGCAGTTGTCGGAGCTTGCAGCTTACGTTGTCGTAAACTAGTAGTAAAGTAGTATAGCCTACTAGCAATGCATCTCTGTTCTATAAACTGCTCACAGTTCTCAGTGCTCACCTTAACCAACCCTTTTGTATGATATAAATCGAACGAATATCGTCTATACGTTTATAATTGTATATCATGGATAAGTAGGTGGGTGGGGTATTGCACCATATCCTCTTTACAACATTCTGAGGTTTCGTATTTTATCCTGTGTTGTGGCGGATAATTCTAGACTGCGGCTACCGCTACTTGCGTAGTTTAGCAGTTCTACGTATGCGTGATCGATACGGCACTTTTATTGCGTGTATAAATCAACTCTTTATTCGTTTTTCGATTCATAATAAATGGGGAATCCATCTGTATTTAACACAGCATAATGCAATGACTTTTGAATTATGTCTGGTACTTTGAAAATTCAACTTGACTCGACTATCGACTTGACTCGTGACTTGACTCGAGTCACCTCCAAAAATCGAGTGACTTGACTTGACTTGACTCGAGTCACCCTTGAAAATCGATTGACTTGTCGATAGACTTGACTTGACTCGAGTCAAAATGTCCAATGACTCGAAATAACTCGTGACTCGAAGTTGGTGACTTGATCCCAACACTGCTTGTACGTCGCTACAATTTTGCCTTAAAAGTAATCTAGTAGAACAGGAAGTAGTGTACAAACCCAGCCAGGTGCAAATAATGAACGTATGAACCATTAAGTAGTAGGCCTATAGATGATACGAACCCTATCCATTCGATGGTGTTATGGCGGATGAAACACGAGTCACCTGACAATTCGTATCTTCAATATATTCGTATGCAAGCAAAGACAGTTCGGAATATGGAATTGTTGTTTGTTAGTAGTCGTTAGCGACAAAACTACTTCATATTGTGACGCAATATACGCATGTGTAGTATGCTAGGTAATTATGGCTCATGTAATTGAAAATATACACGATATCATCTATGGGTTGGGTTACAGAATACATATAAAAACAATACAATTATATATGATCGGGTTAGGGTTACGGTTTGGGTATAGTATATAGTAAAGTATAACGAAATATTGCTATAAATCTACGTGTTAGGGTTAAGATTTGGTATAGTATATATAAGCTGAAGAAATAAAAATATTTTTTTCTAGGGTTGTAGGAATTAGGATGAGGTATAGGAAATCGAAAAGGTGGTTTGTCAGATAAGATGTTATATAATATCCAGTGGTCTGGTTGATTAGCCAATCTAAGAACTACACAGACGGAGTTACGATCGAATACCGTGATCCGGAGTCGTTCATAGTTGTAAGCTGCCGAAGGCAGCATAGCGGTAAAAGCTTGAAACACTGCGCCCGCAGGGGCGCAGTCTAGGGCTTCCGCGAATGGATCCACCAGATTCCTTGTCGGGGTTTAAAGAGAATGTATTATATATGTTGCTCAACAATTTGGTTAACAAGACATTCTGGTGTTTTACGATAGGATCTTCCTCGGTAAGATGTCATAGGCGGGCTTGACCCTACCAACAAGAATTCAAAGATTGGACGTTTTGGGTGGATATCATGTAACATAAAATCTGGGAATATTTAAGATTAGGAGTCCTTATGGTAAGATACAGTATAAATAAAGGTAAAGCCACAATAAGGAAATAAAATAGATATCATAATTTATAGTATAAGCAGAGGGAAGTAATGTAGCAGCATGAATATGACTCAGTCCAAAGCAACTCTACCATGGCACCTCACGTCGTCAGGGGTGGTAAAGGCGTAGGTAGGGCGTATTAGCCTCTCCTTTTCTGTAGCAAATACCGGTAATGCTTACGACCCGAAGGAGCAGTTGCAAATCTTTTTTAAGTTTTGGAGTCATGTTCCTAATGCTACATTACGAAGATGAGAATGAAATCATAAGATAGTATAGGAGTAAAGAGCGTAAATTAAAGTAGGTAATTGAACAGGAATAGGTGCAAATAATGAACGTATGAACCATTAAGTAGTAGGCCTATAGATGATACGAACCCTATCCATTCGATGGTGTTATGGCGGATGAAACACGAGTCACCTGACAATTCGTATCTTCAATATATTCGTATGCAAGCAAAGACAGTTCGGAATATGGAATTGTTGTTTGTTAGTAGTCGTTAGCGACAAAACTACTTCATATTGTGACGCAATATACGCATGTGTAGTATGCTAGGTAATTATGGCTCATGTAATTGAAAATATACACGATATCATCTATGGGTTGGGTTACAGTATAGAGACTGTAGGATGGAGCGACGACCCATTGTTCTAAGTTTAGATCCGTCACGCTTGACTTTGCGGAGTAAAATTCCATTCGCGAGAGTCCGATTGTCCTATTTTACATGTAAAAGTATAGGCTATTTCGGAAATACAGGGACGAATTTGACCGCCGAGAAAGGGTGGAAATATTCTAGCTAGACGTTTCAAATTTTGCATGTTACGAGGAAGCATCAATATGTTCTCACTATAAAAATTTCACAACTGGCCTCCACCCAGAACACGTTTAAAATCAATTTCCCGCAATGCCTTATTCAGCGATAACTCTCCGCGGCCGAATCCCGTAAACTCGTAGACAATGCTATGATTGATAAAAGGCTTTATGCGGTAACTGAGTGGCCGCTGATACCAATACAAAACTGCCCAAACTATTTTCTGTGCATAAGCAACCGATGAAAAAAACGAATAGACTACACGGAAAGCGGATGAAAGAGAGCGACGAAAAGATTATCACTACATCCAAAAGATCAATATCGTACACTGTTTCATCGGGCATCAGGCCTATGTTACATTGGAAGACTGTACTTGTTCGTTTTGACATCTTCTTTTCTGTTCACTAGGCTACATCGCATTGTCTTATATCCCGTTGTACATTTCGCGTCTTTAGTAGTTAAAAATAATAGATCCTCCGCGGCAATTATGGCCAAAAACTGCGCTATCCCTGGATGTACCTATGTGAACATTCCGCGTAGTGATCAATCTCGTAAGAGGTCCTTATTCACGGTACGAAGACCAGAGCTGTTAAGGAATGAAGCGGCCCAGAAGCAGCACGCAGCAATGGCCAGCCTCCTTCTTTCCATCAGGGACCCCTCAAAAGGAGATCGTATCAAGACGTTGCTCCATAAGGAGACGTAAGTAAAGCAGCTGTCTCAACTTCATCAGAATTAACAGTGTAATTTATAATAGAGCCGCAATCCGCGAAAATTATTTTGAGAGCGACATCATTCGTCAGCTCAAAACCAGAAAGCAACTGAAAGTGGGAGCTCTGCCTAAGCTAAATTTGCCTGAAAGATGTAGCACAATCATAAAGGTATGCAGGGTAGGCTGTAGCACAATCATAAAGGTATGCAGGGTAGGCTATCTCTCACTCAGATCAAGAAACCAATGCACCAAACGATTCCAATTGATATATTTATTCATATAGAAAGAAAGGAAGATACCTTTTCCAAGAAAAGAGTTGCCAAAGACAGTGAGGCACAAAAATATTCCAGATTTGGTACAATATACCAATATACCCCCCGATTCCCTGCTATTGATACCAGACATTCTTGCAGTGAAAACTTTTTCCTCAGCTTGGTGAACAAGTGCATCAACAATCTTCACGAGCAAAGATGCAGCAAGAAGCTGATGCTGCAGTCCAAGAAGGTTGCTTGCCTGCTGGCAAATGTTGGAGTAGTATTGATAAATGCCATCAGTACCAACGTCACAGAACACAGCATTCAAGCGTTTGACAAGTGGAACAATAAGATTTAAATCCAATTCCTCAAATCGTGGTCCACACCTGGAAATAGAATGACAATTACGGCAAGCAATCTTCAAAATGTCCACTATTCGATCGATGTCAATTTGCTCAGTTGGTGACGGGAGCTTATGCACTTTCCCGTGCTTCTTGAGTTCCCTTACGGTGGGAAATATGGCTTCACAGACGTCACAACTTATTCCACTCCACTCATCCAATCCTTCAAAGCATTGGGAAATTTCCTCCTCGGTGATGGATTCCCAATCCTCCCACAATGATTCTTCGGCCATAACTTTTACGAAAAAGTATCGGTTATGAAGGAATCAGAATTTCTGTGAAAGCATAATACTCAGAATTTTATTTCCGTTTTGCTAATCAAATAACAATTACCATACCGGAACAGTACATGAAGATAGCTCGCTAATTCTATAGTATCACATCAATGTCCTCCAATAGTACGGTAAGTGACTTATATTTTCTCGTCGGCAGGTTGAAATACATACAGATTCTGCTGAATGACGCCTTCCAGAAGGACCATGGTATGGCATACCCACTTCGCCTGCAACGAAATGCCGTTTCATTTTCATCGCCTGCCCTATTATTGTTATCTTCTATAATCATATAATACGCCACTATAATAGCTATTATATCATAAATCATCGCTGGTATTCACCGACCGTGCGCATTGTGCAGCGATTATATACCGGTATATTCATCGCTTCGTACGGCAACAAACGCAAGACTGTCACGCAAGTATCCAAGATATTCACTAATCAGGCCAAACATATTAAGACGTCCAATTAGTCACCGAGTCCGTTATAAGTATTCAACCTCCAATACACCGACTCATTCCCATCGATAAGCATGCATTAAACCAACCAAACACTCAACTTTCCACCGTGTGAATTCCATGTGGGATTATTAATGGTACACGTAACAATGGGTAGCTCCCTCCGCAAAGCGGAGCGTGACCTATCTAAAGGGAGTTGAAAATATTATTGCGCGCAGTGTAAATAGAGTAGTTCAACTTATATAGATATTTCGGTATATCAATGCACTAATACCGGTATAATATCTCATATTTATAGTATTATGGGCAAAAATACCATAAATATCCATTTTTACAAGATAATTGCTGAAAAACCACGCAAACAAAATATGTTGCGGATGAATATTAATTAGGCATTTAAATCAGTCGTCACTCCATCATACAATCTCTATAGTTACAGAATACATATAAAAACAATACAATTATATATGATCGGGTTAGGGTTACGGTTTGGGTATAGTATATAGTAAAGTATAACGAAATATTGCTATAAATCTACGTGTTAGGGTTAAGATTTGGTATAGTATATATAAGCTGAAGAAATAAAAATATTTTTTTCTAGGGTTGTAGGAATTAGGATGAGGTATAGGAAATCGAAAAGGTGGTTTGTCAGATAAGATGTTATATAATATCCAGTGGTCTGGTTGATTAGCCAATCTAAGAACTACACAGACGGAGTTACGATCGAATACCGTGATCCGGAGTCGTTCATAGTTGTAAGCTGCCGAAGGCAGCATAGCGGTAAAAGCTTGAAACACTGCGCCCGCAGGGGCGCAGTCTAGGGCTTCCGCAGTCTAGGGCTAGGGCTTCCGCAGTCTAGGGCTTCCACTGCTTGTACGTCGCTACAATTTTGCCTTAAAAGTAATCTAGTAGAACAGGAAGTAGTGTACAAACCCAGTCACTTGCGTAACTACTCCAACTAGGTAAAATCTACTTGAGTGACCTTAAAAATTACTACGTTACCGACATATTACCATCTCTGGATACAATCGATATGATAATATAGTCAGAGTTCGAGTTATTGTAATTAAAGGATGTACCAGTGCATGGAACGTGGGAGAGACCAGTCAATCTCTTCACAAGAGAGTAAATGGTCATCGACATGATATTGCGAAAGCCAACAAATCGAAACCGTCGGTAAACATATTCTTCGGCTGGACACTCCTAGAACGACATACTAATTAACGTATTGATCGGTAACATTGAAGATTCTACCAAGAGATATTGACAAATTGGGTACATTCCAACAAGGGCTGAATAGAGGGTGCATGTTTCACTACACAATGTTCACTTGACTCTTTTCTGCAAGTGTGTTACACTATAAACACCTTATCGTATCCAATTTTTAGGAGTACAAGTTACCATAGTGATCCAAACATCAACTGGATCTTAATGTCGATGACGTCATAAAGTACGCGATTTTGGAATCTGAAAGTTATCACCCACTATGATGTCATATTATACCTATGTCCAAATACAAAATCTTTTTTGCTTTGCTTTTTCTGCGTTACTTTCGCTTTAACACCCGATGCAGGAGCAGAGCTGCGAAAGCTCGTGTAACTATAATAAAGTTATATTCATACAAGTGGACGTAGAAGATGCTAAGGTATATATATATCATCGTCTACTATCGGCCCAATAAAGTAGGTAATCAAAGGGTGATTCAAATTCCGAATAGCACAAAGATGATTAATTCTGAAAGGCTACATCCCTAATATAGTATAATTATATAGAAGACGAGTTACTGGCTCTGATGCTGATGCAAACCTAAAACCGTAGTAACACCCATATAGCTTGGTTACTATTTTATCCGTGGTACTTCCTGAGTATCCTTCGGTGATAAATGTTATTGCTCTATTTGGAGCTGCGCCTATACGATATTCAACTGTTGGTCGTTTCTGATATTGCTAAAAGTTGAACAAGCAGCTTCAAGGACATTTGTCGGAGTCTCTATGAAAAATTACATGCCGTCTATTATCATGCGGAAATTTGGAATCGCTGTAAACCTCAATACCAGGGGTTCTCAGCCCTTTCTTGGTCGTGGCCCATTTTCCGGTTTGAAAATGTACTGTGGCCCACCTCTTATCCGAGATTCTTAATCTTGCTCAATGCGTGGTAGTCGACGGCGATGATATGCCTATTTGTCTAAAATATGCGCATTTTTCTCTTAATTTACTGATTATATTTCAATCTACACCTCTAGGGACATGAAAATTTTCTAGTTGAATAAATATCCTCAACAAACGACCAACGAAATAATCTTGGGCCGGCGCCTACGATATTTACGGCATTATCTGGTACATTACACTTGCAAGAGCTAACAGGCCGATGCTCACAAAACAGAAATTCGCTATTACTCTTGACGTAATAATGGGCGAAAGTTTTGATAGGACGATTACTCTCAACGTGACAATCGGCGATTGTCTCGATTTCGCTTCTCATACCGGACTCTTCGCATTTTGAAGCGAGTTTTCGAGTTGAAGGTTGACAGCTATGCTTTAAGCTGCCGTTTTGACCGTCTTGTACTATTAGGCAGGCTACAGTAATGCGATTGAAATACTCTGTAGCAGACCCCTCAAGTTTGAGTTGAAGTTTTCGAGCTCGTCGCCGCGTTTGAAATGTTACAGGATGATGCCGTGATTAGCTAAATGCTCCAGGGACGATATTCCGTATATAGTGTAGTGGAAAACGTTTAGCTGTCGTTTTGACCGGATTACAGCGTGGCGTAGGATACCGCTATGCCAGTGGTTCTCAACCTTTTTGTCCTCGCGGCACACTTTGAAAACGAAAAATCAGTAGGGGTCTCAGCTTTCCCGTGGCCACTTACTGGCCACAGATTTTTCTGTGGCCGGCCACGAAATTTTCGTGGCCGGTCATGGAAAGGCGGTATTTCGTGGCCGGCCACAGCGAATTTCATGGCCGGCCATAATGATTCATCGTGGCCGGCCACAGGTTCGTGGCCAGTTAATGATTTTTGAATATCATATTGAGGTTCTGTACATCCAAGAAGCCCTTTAATGATCTTTGCTCGTCTAGATTGATTGAAACTGTCATCTTTCCATCACTGTGACTATCTGAAGCAGATCATCTCTATTTGCACTGCGTCGGTTTGGTTTGTGAAGTATAATTACACGAATATCGTCAGTTATCAAATTATATCACTAAACCTACTACTTCATGTCGTCGGGAAGGGTCTAAAATTTCATCGGCTCGGCACATATTTACGCTTTTCCTGCATGCGTTGTAGAAATGTATTTTATCCTCTCTGACTATCACAAATTTACGGTGGGGAACGATGTAAACTCTACTAGTGCTACCACCCGAACAGAAGTTCCTTAAACCGTCCTGTCTACTTGTCCACTTGTCTTGAAATCATAATCCTCTACATCAGAAAGTGTGTTCCTATACCAGTTTTATATAAAGGAGAGTATATAAAATCATAATTGCGAACTGCCAGCCACGCCGTCCCATCGCTAAAACGGCGTTTAGATGAACTCTTTCGGATTATCACCGCACTGACGTATTGTACACAAGGAATCCATTAATATTATACAAACGAATTGATTTTATTAGTCTGATACACAGATTAACGAATCAAGAAAACCAGTAGAATTTATTTCGAGGCGTTACCCGAAGCGTCTCCTCTGCAATACGTCCTTTTCTGTGGTAAAAGAAACTATGAATAAGCAAAATTTCAAACCTAATAATACACAAATTTACCAGTAAAATCTAAAAGCATGTTCCCGAATGCCTGACGATATTGACGGCAACACTCAGTGCTCGCAGAAAAGTCGAATTCCTCGTCACCATTCAGAAAGTGCTCGGCAAACTGAAACAGCAATTGCGATTACACATGAAGAGTCTTTTGAAATTTTGAGTTACCTTCAATAACAAGACTCCGCAGTTATAAGAGTCATTCTGTTGACTATGAGTCCTGGATACGATTTCCCACCCAGTGGCAGAACTATTTGTATGGTACTTCCAGAATCCCCTGGGAGCATAGAGATATGCAGTGTCAACAACATGTAATATCTCAGTTACTCACTTCCAATTACGTTCCAAGCGGCTTCGGTAGTGTTCCTCATTGCCCACGGGGTCGTATAAGTAGAGTGTTTTTGAATTTAGGTTAGTCGCCTGCCACAAATACATTTGATTTAATTATTAACACACCAATAAGCCGTAAGGCCCCTAGTCGCTTCCTTGTAGGGCATTAATCATATTTCCTTTCTCCTTGGTGTGAAGGATGAATCTATAAACCGACCTATCCATCTTTGTATCCAATTCATCAGTTACTTGAAGTCGAGGTAGATGCAAGTATCGTTCTAGTATTGTTATCATAAATAAGTTAGGCTTACCATATTTTGGAAATCAAAAAAGAGGACACTTTTTCAGAAATTTGCAACTTGCAAAACCGGAGTGAAATTCTCAAGAATCGGTGAATTTTTCCCACTTTGCGATCGGTTGACTAAAAAAAAAAGGTCAACTTGTCGCTCAGAGCTTAAATCACCGTTTTTCACCTTCACTTCTGTGCTAATATGTGGCATATCACTCGCAATTTCCTCTAAATCTGCTCTAAATCCTAAAAAAGAGGACAAAATCTCAAAAAAGAGGACAAAAGGGCGTCCTCCGAGGACACTTTCAAAAAAGAGGACAAATCCTCTTAAAAGAGGACGTATGGTAAGCCTAAAATAAGTCCAACCAGTAAAATCCAATGATTGACGACATGCAACGCTGTGATGAACGAGTATGTCAACGATTGATGAATCTGGAAATATTCTGTATCGATTAATACGGAGAAGAAAAATTGTTTCTATCAAAATTGTTGATTACGTACCAATTTCTTGTGACGGGTTCCACGGTATCTACCATCACACCACCACAACGTGGAGTACTGGCAATCCAAGTACATCTCACTGCTACCTGTCTGAAATGAGTATATCTAGATAAACTTTCGGCATTTACTTTTACCCCTTTCATTCGTACACGACTCTTATGACATGAAAGGACAGCACATAAATAGAAGAATTCAAAGAGGGAAATATTCAAATTACCCTGCTTATCCATCAACATTATGTCCAATAATAATTTGGATTTCAATATTCACCTTAGAATTTGGAAATAGAATGAAACTCAATGGTATCGGACAAAAAGGTCGAAAGCAAATTTCTGGAAACAACAGAAGATGTGCTTGAACCCTGCCAATATTACCCAGTGCTACGTACCTGCATCACAATCATTGTCCTTTTTTACATATACAGCAAATCTGCAATGAATTAAGTCCAGGTGTCGGTACAGTAATGTACTACTCATGAATTCGTCAACGCAATTCACAGGGCACTTTAGATTACCCCCCGCATCTTCCAACAATTTTAACGCCAGGTCCCTCGAGGTTGATGGTGGCGAACATGGTATATACAGCAGGATGTCGATGATCAAATATAGACCTGTATATAACCTCATGTCGCAGACTTATCGTAGACCTGGTACAGAAAAGAAGGATTGTATCAGCCCGGCATTACGCAATACACAGCTATTCAGCAATACGAACGATAACAAACTATGTAGTTGTTTGCAACTACATGTTCCATACCGTTGGAAAAGAGATATCAGGTCGGGGGAAGCACCGGCCACAGCGAGCCGCGAGCTGTTCTGTGGCCGGCCACAGAATGTGATGTAGATTTCACAGCGTTTCTGGAACTTAAAAGAGTATCTTCCACATATTCTTTGTTCTTTGATTCCCTAATTGTTTCGTCCGGGTACTGTGATTACGGTATTTAGTACTGAAAACGAGAAACAGGTTAAATGCCCGCATATTGACCGTTCGTTCACGTATCTCGATGAAACATATAGATTATTATGTATTCAAGGTGGTATATAGTCGAATCTACTTGAGCGTAAATCAAACAAATCTGCAGTGAAGTAAGACAATTTTCCAGTGCAGTATTGTATTATTCATAAATTCACCAGGGCAATTCACGAAAGATTTTAAACTGCTCCTACATCCTTAAACTACATATGATCCAATATATACGTATAACTTCTCATCGCAGACTTATCATAAACGATAAACATGGTTGAAAAATGAAGGACATTAATCACATTATCAATATCATATTGTTTAATCGTTCATTTTCATATTTACAAAATATAACCAACCATACATACGATTGCAACTGCACAATGCAGTAGAAAAATCAATATCAGATCGGGGGAAGCACCGGCCACAGCGAGCTCCGAGCTGTTCTGTGGCCGGCCACACAATGTCATGTGAATTTCGCAGCTTTTGTTGAACTTATACAGATTTTCTGACATATATTTGGTGCACATTGTTTTTTCCAATTCTATACAGTTGCTTACGATTAGCTCTGACGAGTCTCAGCCGAATATTTGGGGCTATTTCTACAAAAAAGCATCCAAATCAACACTTACCAGTTACCAGTTTTGATATGTCTTCATTGCTTCTAGCTTTCTATGCCATTATTTCCTGTTTCATTTGGCGGATATCTCCCTTTTTAATGCATTCTTTACATCATTTTGTGTGCTTCCAGTTGATATATAGAGACTATGCCAGATCGTTTCGACTTCTTCCTATCGTTTCATTGTATCGGTATTCATCTGGTATTTCGGGTGAAAATGCTTATAAACGGAGCTAAGCTCTCGCCTTCGCCTAGTTCTATTTACTGTACGCCCATAACAGAACATAATTGATCATACATTAGACCACGATTGGGTCACGTACAGTACTTATCATCAATACTAACTTGATATATTGCAGCCGGCCATGAAATTTGGCTATGGCCGGCCATGAAATTTGGCTATGGCCGGTCATGAAATTTGGCTATGGCCGGCCATGAAATTCAGTCATGGCCGGCCATGAGAATGAGTTTGACATGGCCGGCCATGGAAATTTCATGGCCGGCCATACCGAAATTTCGTGGCCGGCCATAGAATAGCACTTTTCATGGCCGGCCACGGAATATCTGTGGCCGGCCACGAAATTATCCGTGGCCAGTAAGTGGCCACGGGAATGCTGAAAGTCCGTCTCCGAAAAATACTTCGCGGCACACTAGCACAGTGGTTCTGAATTCTTTTGGCTTACGGCACAGGCAAACTACCAGAATGCGTATAGCAGCAACCATAGTCTTACAGAGGCGGGCAGTGGGCACTGACGAAGTACTACTACCTTTTCGGAGCACTCAAGTAAGCTTATCTCTGCTTGAGTTTTCTTTTATCTCAGCGGACATCTCACAAATACGTATGCGAATGGTATCATTAGACATGGGAATCGTTTATAATTCTTCCCTAACATTTCTTTACAATTTTATTGCAGGCCGGAAGAATAACTTTCTCCGCTTCCGTGTGAGGTTTTGAATTATCCGCTTACCACATAACTGGCCTGCTGGGATCTCGTTTAAACTTCAGGTCGAGCTTAATTTCATGAGATTGGCTTGACAATAAAGTCTGCCCACTAACGCATTGTCGATGTAATTAACCGTCGCATTGAAGAGTCGAGTCGCGATCGCCACTAACCGATACAGAGGCGTAGAAATGTATTATGCCAAACGCATTTCCACGCAGATCGTGTAATGGCACCTGTGATGATAGTATACCTCAATAGTGTTGCTGGCAGCCAACCGCAGTTGTATTGCAGTTCCAACAAACCGGAATAATAAACCTCTGCGATGAGAAATTTGTAACTGATATAATTTTATTAACTTTATTCTCAATTCTGGAATTTGTCGCCTGCAACATAACTTTGCGCGCTGAGCCTACATTTCACCTCCAGTGCTGGCACGCTACCTAACAATCGCAATGTGAATGGCTATGTTGGTAATTCTAATTTGTAAACGTGAACATCACTTCCAAATGAGTTCATTTCTCGATTGTGAGAATGCCTTTCCCAGGTGTTGGAGGTTTATGTAGGCTGCTACTCGTCCTCCGATCCGTAAAAGCAGTGTCTTACAAAAATTGGGGGGCCGTGCTATAGGTTGGCATCTCAGGAATCAAAATAAGTAATATCGATATGGTTTAAAATTATCATCGATTACAAAGACATGGCAAGAATACGACTACAAATATAAACATAAAAAGGTCATCAACCTGCGTCATGTCCCTGTTCTGCATCCGGTTCTGATGGGGGTGACAAGTATAAGGTGAACACCTTCAGCCACACCTCAATATCACGGTACAATTGCCCGAGTTTAGTTATCACCTTTCTAAATGCTACTATGCGTGGGCAAACTAGCGTATCGCCCCCATTGACGGTGGAGGCCCCAGTTTGATTCATGGCAGTGCAGTAGCAAGTCACGAAGAATCGCGGATTTATTAGATTCTCCGTCCTATACGTTGCTGTGCTCAAAGCGTCTTTACAATATGAAGCCCAGAGAAAGACCCAATCCATGACCTAATGGGGATGTCAGATTGAGATACGGTCGCCGCGACATCCTTATATCTGTTACTGCATCGTATTGTGCATCGCGTGTCTTGATCGGGTAAATTCAATAGAAAAACCAACAATGACACACTCAAAATTTGGATTTTTCTGATACTTCGACATAGTTTACAACATTTGCTCGCGGCACACCTGAGCAGTCCAATTGGCACACTAGCGTGCCGCGGCACACCGGTTGAGAACCACTGCGCTATGCAGTGGTTTGATAATTCTTTATGGTGCGTATTATGTATGTGGTGAAGAATTGGTGGCGAGCTTCATGTGACGTTTCTTCCAGTTAATTTTGACTGATTGTATATACTTGGTGACTCAGGTTTAGCTTAAAGGACATCTTCATCGGTTAAATCGACTTTCCATTATTCGGTAGATATATTTCCACTGATTTTGAAAATACATATGGTTTTGGCAGAAAATGAGTATTTTTCAAGATATCGGGCGTAAAACAGCAACCCCCCGCTGAAACGACACAAAATCAGTCGAGCGTGGGATGACGTCAGATTGTGTGCAGTTTTATTTCTGTTGCTCACTCACCGTGGTACATATTTGGCGATCTGTTGTCTTGTTCCTTATTTCTGGTAAAGTGATTAGCGACTTTGCCGTGTATCGAGGAATATGGACAGAGTAGATAGCAGCCTATCGAAGAGGAGACGAAAAAACGGTAAACGATGCGTGGCTTACGGGTGCTCAAATGACTCTTATACAGAACCTAAGGTTTCGTTGCATGCGTTCGCCAGGAAAGAGTCTGAACCTATAAGACACAAGGCATGGGTTGATGCGGTTAGGAGAACGAGGAAAGATTGGTTGGAAACGCCAGTAAAACCATCCTCCTTCTTAAGTTGTGTTTTGTGCTGCAACCATTTTGAACCGGAATGCTTTGTGCCTATAAACGATCTTCACAGGCAGGCAGGTTTTCGATGCAGTAAAGTGCAGCTAAAAAAGGATGCTATTCCAAGGAAACTGATCCGTGTGATATGGATATCATCGAATCATCTATGGGCGAGAGTACTTCTGCTGGTGATGCCTATTCCAATCACCGAATATTATTAGATAAAGTGACTCAGACAAATAAAGTTAAGCTGAGTTCATATGGGAGCAAGGGTGTGAATGCTATAATGGAGATGAAAGATTTTTCATGTCAGGCTGGTAGTAGCTATATTCATTACCCCAATGTGGGGGATTATAGCAATGAAAGTGAATACAATTTGAGTGATGCTGAGAGTGACGAGGAATCAGAAATGAGCGATGTAACTGAAGAAATTGAATGCACCACCAGTGGATTTGTGATGGTTAAAAAACAGAAGATCATTGATCTTTTTTCAAGCTGCCCTTTGTGCCAAATGGAAGCCGACATTAAAGTTGCATGCCATGGCACCTTGATGAAAATTGATCAAAAGTGTCCTGACAAGTCATGCAACTATCACCGTACGTGGGAAAGTCAGTACTTGAGGGAAGGCAAGAGTGAAGGAAACATTGTGATGAGCAGTGCTATCATGTTAAGTGGATCATCTCCTTCGAAAGCACTGAAAATGTTTCGTTTGATGGGTTTACAGTCGATTTCCCACTCTACGTATATGCACTACCAAAAAGCATATTTGATTCCAGCTGTGAATCATGTATATACCACTGCAAATGAGTGCGATTTGACAATGGTTGCTGGAAAGTCACTGATACTATCTGGTGATGGGAGGGCTGACAGTCCAGGACATAGCGGAAAGTATATGATATACACTCTAATGGATACCGCCTCAAGAAAAGTTCTGAGCTCCGAGTTGGTTCGGTCAAATGAAACGGGAGGTAGTGCGTATATGGAGAAAGAAGGTTTGAGACGATGTTTGAGTGCATTATCCAGTGTTACAGTTGAAGAGCTTGTCACAGACCGACATCCTCAAATTAGGAAATATTTGCGGTTAGATCATCCGAACACAAGACATACATTTGATACGTGGCATATTGCCAAAGGGTTGAAAAAGAAGCTCTCATCTTTGTCTAAAAAAAAAGGATTGTGAGCTTATTGGACGTTGGCAAAAGTCATTGGGCAGCCAGGTTTACTTCTGTGCGAGACGTGGGAATGGCAACCCAGAGCTTAATCAGCAAATTTGGAGTGCAGTTGGTCAGCACATAATTAATGTACATGAACACCCAAACAATGATTCTGTCCTAGTTTGTGAGCATGGTGAATTGTCAAGACCTCGACATTGGTTCAATCCGGATTCATTCGCTTACGACAAAGTTATGGAAGTGCTATATTCAAAATCAATGTGCAAAGACATACGACAGCTTTCAAATTCCAGCAATACTTCGGGCAACGCTCCTTCAACGCACTCCTCAATCACTTCTGTCCGAAATTATACCATTACCACTAATCACGCCAGAAAGCAAGAATGCAGCTAGCGGTACTTCATTTTAATGAAAACGTGTCGAGGAAGCATCGGCTAACTACTGCTGGAACACCTCTTTATGCTGTGAAATATCACAAATACAAGAAGGGCTGCTCAGTTCAGAAAGTTCTTGAGGATGCTACATATGACTACTGTGAGAAACTGATTGCCGAAGTCGAGCGTCGTATCACGTTCGGATTGCCTTTGGAGAAGACAGAAATACCACCACCTCTTGCATCACTGTCAGAAAAAACAGAGAGAAGTGATGCAATCAGATCTCACAGAAGCAGATACCATCACACTTGAAAGATGGACCACTTTATTATATATTTTCCAATTCATGCTATATGCATATGTGGGTAGCGTGGTAATTTGTACCGATTGGCAAATGAGTTGCTGTGTAGGCCTGTTACGATGGGCATTTCATGTTTATTGGGGGGTCTATAGTTTGAGAGCCATATTTGTATTCGCTTGATTGCGCATGCTCGACATCATTTCTTGGTCATGTCTTTGGAAACATTCTGGATATAGGTGTGATAGGGTACTCTGTACGTATCAATAGTAATCGGCCCACCAGACGTTCGGCACTATATTTATCGATCTTGCTGGGTCTTCAAAACTATGTTGTTTCGATCTATTTCAGTACCGTATTGTCTTATCATTTGAATATAAGTATCATCGATCAATTGGTACTTTCAATCAATATACCGATAATACTTCAGGATCGCGTGTAATTACATAGGGAAACTTACAGGACTTTGTGGCGCTGGCAGAAAAAAGGAAGACAGCTCTACATCTAGAATCGTATAGGCAGTTCAGTGACCACAACAGGACCTACAGTACTAATGCCGTTACAACAAGGAATGTATCGTGCTCCTAATAGATTACCAGGGGGCTAGTAATATAGTACTTTACGTAGATATTGGTTACTCGTGCTACTTCTACTCGACAATTTTCAGTTTTTGAGATCAGACTAGGCCTAGAGCACTTACTTTTTACTTGCTACTTTTTTACATGGTTCTGCCTAAGTACCAGCAGTGGCTGCTTCGACTATCTCTGTATGCACTACACAATCCATATACTCACTAACTACATTGACTTTCGTAGAACGACATCTTTACTTCTCAACAAATATATTCATGAATGATTAAAAACGAATCCTTTATAGCTGTCAGAGGTTAATTCTTTTCTGATTCTTGTCACCACGCACGAAGGCAAAACTTTCCTGTTGTCTCTGCCACACCATCCCCATATCCATCGCACAAAATTACGGTAGGATGTATGCCTCAATTTCCTGCAATTGAGAATTGATATACATAGTTGCTGAGCTGAATATGTACCTACACGTACTCGTGTAGTGTGTATCTGCTTGTCGACTGCCTTCCATATTGCTGCCTATACCCATAATATGCTGTTTCAAGAACCCATCTATCCAAACAGACCGAAGAAAATCCAGGGTGCTCCGTGATGCACTTAATGCTAGGATAGTCCAAACGGTCGCGTACGTAGCAGAGCTCCTTACAGCACACTGGTTCTCTGCCTGTTGGCATAACATGGCACAGCGAGCACTGGCACCTTATAGATAAAATATAGTATTGAACACATGCTGGACAAGTGACGAGAGGGATCGCTATAATCACCATTCGGTGTTGCCTTGTCTTGTGCTATTGCTGTCAGGTACTGGGGTTGGATTGATGGTGCTGACCTCTCCATCCGAAACCATGGGTTCTAACTCGGTAGGATCAAGAACGTCTAAAATCACAAGTAGATTAATTAAAAGGCGTTGGCTATATATTTCTTTGATATCACATATAATTGATACCTTCGTCCGAAAATTCCTCCGAATAACTTCCGCTTCTAGATGTATCACTGGTATCTCTTTCCATTATTATTTAGCGTTGCTAACTAACTAGCGTTGGATTGCCTTGGCGACTTGCCGACTTTGCACACAATCTGACGTCATACAACGCATCACTGACTCGCAGCTCGTTTTTTGTAAGGTCAGGATTCTCAACATTCAACTTAAAAATTCTCCGTCATGCTGCGTTTTTCGGCAGTCGTTTTAAGCTATAAATGTTCAGCATGAAAAACTCTTCAATATAAGATAAAGTTGTATTTGACGATATAGATGATAATTGATAATGGTCGATAAATGCTGGGCTTATGATTGTATGGCTGGATATTTGACAACTAAACAAAAAGTTTCAATTTCCATTTGAGGATTTGGAGGTACAAAAAATGGATATCTTTCGTGAATGGACGTGATTGGAAGCCAAAGAAGAATTCTGTAATTTGTGCGATGCACTTCGAAGAAGCAAAGTACATCAACGACTGTGGCTTTCGAAAAAAACTGCTCTTGGATAGAAAACCAGTTCCTACCATCCGATCGGAGCCTGAGCTGCAACGGCCTTCATTGATCCCGACTATGACCCCTTGCAGGAAACCACCGAAGAGAAGGATATTTCAGAATGATCAGTTGAAAGATTTTGAGCTGTCTGATAAGATGAGCAGTTTATAAGATTTGACCGAGTCCCACACTCCAGAAAGCTATATACCATGTACAGAAGAGGGTAATCAATATGTAATTTTCTACCGTATGGAATTCAATGATGACTAGGTGTGGCGTGGCGCATTATTCAACTTCCCGAAATATCTCAAAAATGTATGAGACAAATCCGAGCACAATTTACTGGAAGAACTTTTCGAGCCAAGAAATTTGTCTTCCTCCATTTTCATTCGCCGTTGATTCTTCAGGTGTATCATCACCCGGCGGATTTATTGCATGGAACGATCTTCACAAAATCAGGGAATCTCATGATAATGATTCGAATTTGCGGAAAGCACCAAAAGTGATATATGCCTCGTTACATCCAAGCAATAACAAGCAGAATGTCAACTTAGCTCTTGCTCCATTCTATGAGTCGACTATTGCAGCTTGCAAAAGTTACTTGCCTCTCACGGAAGATATGGCTTCATTCTTGAACCTGATTAATGCTTGGTTGACGATTCTCACGGTATAGGCAAATGTGTGCGGGGGGGGGGGGAGGTTTCTGGTTGGTTCAACAGAAGTTACCAATTCTGAAAAGATAATACTGCTCTGTTCCATCCTAAAAATTGACATCAAGCTCAAGTCATTTTTACCATTTCAAAAAAGTCATTGAAGAAGTGGCTATTCAAATTACCGAATCATTTCTATCTCATTACAGTGAGACGGTGTCGTGCGTAGTTGCTGGGTAAATTGTAAGCAAGGTCATGCTATTCCGACTTACTCGATCGTGGGGGACTGCTTACTCCCTCAGAACCACTTGCCGTGTTGGTTTCATCCAGTTTTTTAATCCTAGATTGTTCTGATAAAATCATCTGCCCTCACCCTAAGTCGCGGTGAATAAAATCATTGTGAATATATATTACAATAACAAGCAGGAGCTAGTTAATGCCTCTGTGAGAAAATACTTTAAATACGGACTTTAAAACAACGACAGTTGAGCAAGACGTAGCTTGCATTCTTCGGTGATGCATTTCATTCTCATTACCGGTACTTATGGCCGTAGCTTGTATGCTGCAAGTTTGTTTTTGATACAAGTTGGTTATTGCAAGTAATTTCTAATATGACATGTGTACCAATTCTTCTTCACGTGCTTGAATTGATTTTACCATGCAATAAAATTGTTTACATGAGCATGTCGGTGTTTTCTCACTACTTAGCCTACTTCTGCAATAGGTGGATAACTGCATCTACGAGGCTGTCTCTTGTCACTTTCTGACGGTAAGGTACTGATTTGACCTGTTGTACGAATACATACAGCTTATCTGAGGCGATGCGTCTGGTAGCGAGAAGCGAAATAGCGCATAATCGCGAATTTCTGTTTTGTGAGCATCGGCCTGTTAGCTCTTGCAAGCATACCAGATAAAGCCGTGAATATCGTAGGCCACGCTTGGGCCCTTTCGAGCTCCCCCAATTGGGAATTTGGGTGCGGCAGTTACTGCCCTCGTAGATCATAGGCTAAAACTCCTGTGTATATTATGATCGTCCGCTGCTCCATTCGCGTCGCGAAACACAATGATCAAATTCCCGCATCCACTTTGTGATTAGAATTTTAGTTCCACTATTGTGGGTTAAAATATAATCATTCTGGACCAGTTTCAAACAATTCATTAGTAAATGGGGTGCTACTACTCCAGAGAAGTGGAGAAAGAGTTTTTTTTAATATGCATGCTGTACAATGCACATGTACACATGTATGTTTGTACCAAATAAACTGAAGTTGCAATGACAGAATATTCAATCCAATGATACAACCAATTCATGTGACTCTTAAATTATGTTCAATGATTTCCAGGTCAGACATTTTAAACCGACTCCAAAGATTAATGCGCTCTGCTTAATCCTCAATCCATTACGGTTCGTTGCGGTGGTGCAGTATACCTTCACCAGAAGTTGCAAATAATTTTCAATTATGGCTATGTTTGTCTTACCATAATACGACCTGCCGAAGTACAGTAAATCTATGCATCAATTACACTTCATTCCGAGTTTATTGCACCCCCTTTCCACGGCATACGACCTATGACCCTGTCGGAATACTCGGCTACTTCAGCATTACCTTCCAGTTATCATATACTCGAAATTACTTTAGTTACTGTTAGCTGTAGGTTGTCATAGCCAGTGGATAAAGCCGCCGTTTGTTCCTCCCGTTTTCGACTGGTACATGCTGACTCCATGCGTGCCACTACGTCTGATCAAAGTCGGATGAAAAGTTTATGAATATATTTCTAGCGTTTAACATAACTAATAAAACTAAACTTGCATTAATTCTAAAATTTTCTAAATAGCCTCGTGGCCCACCTCAAAATGCTCTGTGGGCCACCAGTGGGCCATGGCCCACCCTTTGAGAACCCCTGCTCTATACGTAATCGCGCACAAATGTCTGCCTGCAACCGACGGAAGTTGATTTCGAAATTCATGAGAACGTATATCATGCATGACATGCAAGTATATGTCGAAAATATATAGGCAGGGTTATAACCAAGTCACAAGATCGGTGATAAATGATATATTTATCATTCGGAACAAAGATGCAACTGATAAATATGCTACTGCTACGGCTACTACCAAATCCTACTGAATATATTGAATACAATTCTGTTATTGAGCTTGCGTTTCAGCTTAAAGCCATGCACATTACCAGGGTGTGACATTGTTTCAAGTTTCCGCAATGGGATGACTTCCGTAGTTGAGTTCTTGACAATGTCTTTATTCACAATCAAACTGGTAACTACACGTGCAATCCGGAGAGCAACATGACTGAGTCGATAGTGCGCAGAGTTATTGCAATGCCTTAGCCATGAAACGGCAAATGGTATTACTGGCCAACAGCAAATTTTGAAAGGATATGTGATTATGTGATTATGGCTAACTAGAACTACACCGTCGCTACAGAAAAAGTATAGTTATTGACCTTCAAGTAACGATTGATTGGTAGTTTGTATATAAGTCTGCCTACATAGTTGCACTTTTATGTTTCGTCTGTACTCTCATATTTAGCAGAGGACAGCGAATTTAAAGTGCCGCCCAGCATTCGACTCACACTGAACCTCGTGGACATCGTGAACCTTGTCGGTGTTCGCAAACAGTCGGCCCTCACAATGGAATTCGCAAATGTCGAGATTCTGGCGGTTATATGGATTTGCGATTCCCATTTACATACGCATAAGTTATCAAGTTTCTATTCTAACTATCTTTTTCTGGTAATATCGATATCATTTCAGAACAAGTCCGTCGAACACCACAACTACATATTTTTATTGAAGTTTTTTTGATAGTAAACATGAAATATTCGCTTCCCATTGTTCGCCACTGATATCGGATACACAGTATGACTGTGCTAGTGTGTGCGTGTCATCCTTGCTGTTACAATAGTAATGTAATATCGAGCACTCGACTCTGGGCACTTTCCTGCCGAGGGTGGGTTGAACGCTTCATTTTCAGTGCCCAAATGCCTTCTGACAAGGACGATGTAACAATACGAGGTGTTTCGGATGTGCCTAATTATGATGTCAAATAATAGTATTTATGTAATGCGTACGGCACGGTACCGGGGACAGTATCAAACCGTTCACGATTGTTTTTCTGTAGTCCCATATCGCATTTTATTTATAAGTCTCGCCATCACCATGGCCGATTCTTAATGAGATGCGCCGCCTTGCATCTATACTAGAAAGCATATATATACTAAAAAGCATTATGAAGTCATAGTAGTATTTGCATCGAGCTCGCTCGCCAGAAAGGTTACGCATATACACTTCTGTTTCAGAGAAAATCACGATAGAACGTTTTGACGTGTTTGAATCGATCGAGTTGCATAAATTCGTTGATTTTCCTTCTTTTTATCTTTTGCAGGAATCACATCACATCTGTATAACTGATGTGCGTATTCATTGCTTTGGGTGCGTGGCGGATTGTTTTTTCCTGACGAATATCCCGTTTGGAAGACGAAGTACTTTTATCTGTAGATGAGAAATAAATCGAAATAAATCACCACCAGACGAACAGACAGACGACGCGAACAACTTTGACGCAATATATTATTACTGAAAGTAATATTTTCATTGAATTCACGATCGTGTCTAGGAAGATCACGAACCTTTGAATTTTCAAGCTGGATTGTTTCTTTCAATCTCTTCTCTCCGTTTGCATCGATTTTCCAGTCATACAAATATAGCCCTTCGACAGTAGACGTCATTATGTCACATAAAGCCGATATATTACCATCAATTGCAGTTGTATGCGATTCTTGAATGAAAAGCTTCGAAATCTGGAATAAAGCATATGATGTTGTTTCAATGGAATTCATGGTACAATAGCTTGACTTATTACATTTAGTGTTAATGTGGGTTATAAAAAGTAGACCTATGCACATTCTCGGACTTACTGTGACCCAAGTTCCTCAAGTCACAATATTGGAAACGAATACGCCACAGTAATGCGGCTTAAGGCGGATAATTTTCCTCTGTTGCGTTTTCTAACGAATATTTATTATGGAAGTGGGCGAAAAGCATTTCTGTGTGTGTTGCATATGGCGAAATAATGGTGTTATGACTAGGGTTGCATTTAAAACAAAAATCATTTTAAAACATGCATGTTTAAAACAAGGCCCTAATTTAAACATATTTTTATTGTTTTCTATGTTTTTTAAAGCCATGACGTCACGGATATTCAATTGTGACGTCATAGTGGATTGACTTTGACCATTGAAAATATAGGGTAAAATTAGCTCCTGTGACGAAATATATATGTACTATTGCTGTTGAACTGATTTTTTTGAGGGTTCCAACCATCCCATATCGATATACGTCGGCTACATCGGGTGGTAATTGTCCGTAGGCTCATACAACATGTTTTTTGTAAAGTATTTACACAATTATGGCATGATGAACAAAGTGTTTTAAAACACCATTTGTTTTAAATGCAACCCTGGTTATGACATTCAAATCCTAGGCTAGCACCTTGCTCAGTTGCTATGATGTCAATCCGAATTAAGTCCTGATTTTGTGGTTAGTTCATATTTCACCTTTTTGGCATATTTTAGAAAAGGGATAATGTTACTATGAATTCAATAATAAAGCCAATCTATATATAGGCTACTAATTACTCACTACTATTTGTTTGTCTCTGCAGGCGATCGCGAAAGCCTCCAACTTGTCCGGCGTTAAATCGCTCCTTCCGAAACACACTTCCTTACAATGAGTGATTTGAACAATCGCTGCCACGTCCTCATAAACCTCTGGAGGCATTGTACTATCGACTATGGTCAGTTCTGGTAGCTGAATTAGAATAACAGCTTCCATAAAGTTTCCGAAAATTAGGCGATTAGTTAATTAATATTCTAGGTCACGTAGAAACTTTGTTGTCAACATATAGTATATATCGTCTTATCACGTGTAGCATTGAACTCGACCGTATTGTGATCACCTAAATGGCTGTAAGGTTGATAACAATTTGCATGTTTTATTGTATTTGAATCAATTCGATGATGGCTGCTGGCTACCACAAACACATTACGAATGGACTATACTCCGAAATAACTTCATTCTTGTATGGGAACTACCACTATCCATGTGCAAAATGTGCATGTACAATTCTACATCATGATACCGCTAGAAAACAAGCCCATTCGTATATTCAGTATTCAAATGTTTGTAGACTCTATTACGATACTTTCAGGCTAATTTACCGTAGCATTTCTCTTCCTGAATCCCTGTGATAGTCGGCGTAACTTTGTCTTGTTCAGCCCACAGAGCTCAAGTTGGAATTCCTTACAATCGGTTAGATTTATAACGCTACTGACTTCTTCGTACCCAGCTTCGTCCATCGCTTCATCTTTGATGATGAGCTTTTGGAGCTGAAATGATTGATATCGTGCATTGTGCAATGTACATCGTTTTTATGCTAATCAATGAAGGCATGGACTATACCTGAATATTGTAGCTGTGACAGACTGAAGCAATCAATTTCACGTCAGTTTCTGTTAGACGACATTTAGCGAGTGAAAGTCCTCTTATACCGCATTTTCGGAAAACCTCCAAGTACCCGCGAAGTTTTTCGGACGTCAAAGATTGATCCTCGATGACTAAAGTGTTGACCTAAAATGTAACAGAGAAAACGGATATTTGGCAATAACTAAATGCCAGAAGGATTTCTACATATTATTACTCGGTCAAAAATGTACAAGTTTTAACAAATTAACGCTTTTTTGATCAACGCCCTACATAAAAAAGACAGTGTCCCCATGAAACTACTCAAATTTTTCTCATAAACACCACACCAATATTTATAAATATCACACTTTACCGATTTTGTGATATGCTTGATTTTTCCGACCTATTAGACAGCGTAAATCTCAAATTATATTTTGGTTCCGTAAGATTTGTATGTATATTTTAGAATAATCTTTACAACCAGTGATCAGATCTCGTTAAATATGATTATGAGTTATTTTATTGGGTTTGAATGCTATCAGATTTTCGCTTGGTGTCCAGAAACAAGCCACCAAAATCAAGCAATACAAAATCACGAGTAAAAATTGTTACCTTCCTCGTTTTTGCCCCGTAAGATATAATGATCTCTGTCAGTTGTGATTGGAATAAATTAGGATCAACGTTCAGGCGAAGAAAGTCCAATGGTTGGTTCGACAAAAATACAAACAATGTCCGTATAGTGTCGATACGAGTTATATTCAATAAGCCAAGCTGGTCCAGCTGTATCTGAAATGAAAATAGATTGCAAGTTTTTCCTCATCTCGTCATCAACTATATCTATAACAAATTTAATCTGTTTAACTTCTTTAGGAGTATTTGTCCTCCTTCATCAGGAGCACGAAAATGTCCCCCGAGGACGCCTGAATTGCGTCGTTTTTGACGAATCGCCCTCCTTTATAGCTTCGGCAGCGAGGCCGTAGGACTGGCACAGCAAATAAACGCCATATTGTAAAATCGAGCGGGTCTTTTGGAGTCGGACTGGAAAATGACCCCTTTTCTAATCAACATAAGCGGATTTCCAGTCGAAAATTTTAAATCTGCATTTCTCAAGTTCAGTAATGTAAATTTTATGATTCGCAAAAAGTGTCTTCTTTTCCGGAACCCAAAATTTGGTTTCCATATATATATATATATACGTCATAAAAACTCTACCGACCTTGCCTAAGCACTTTATTATGACACACAGGGGTGGAGTGCATATCCTAGATTTTTCCAGGATTCAATTTTCAATGATAAGGAAACACAAAAGTCGACGTCAAAATATGAGAATATGTTTGTTTGTTGCGGTATTCTTGGTGTTTGTCGACTACTATGGTCATTTACTCCAGGCCAATTTTCTTCATTTGTATTCCGTTGATGCCGACTTGTAGCACGGCAAATTCTGGGCGTTTTATAAAACACCGCTTACACGGATGATACGGCGAGGAGGAGGAGGCTAGACAAACCCCCAACACTTAGGTAGGAATTCGCTATCTCTTCACGTCTATAAGGGTTATTTATGGGCAATTCAAGTCATCTAACAACAGAATTTATCAAAATAGCCGTCTGGTATATCGATTCAGATAACTTGTCGAAAGGCATAGAAATTGCTACCTGTCCTTTCTGAATCCAATCGAGTAGAAATAGGAGCTTCATATCATCACAACACCGAAGGTTAACGCAAAGCAATCGTGAAGCATTTAGGATTTCCATGGCTTCGGGGAAGTGACATTCATTCACTGAATCCGTAATTTCGTATCCCACCTTTTAATAGAGCAAGGAAACCTTTGACACGCGTTCTTTACAACCATAGAACCGACAAAGTTCATTAATAGTAGCCTAATCTGTATTGAGCTATTGCGTCTAGGCAGAACAAGGCGAAGTCACTTTGATCGGGAATAAATATTCACCGAATGATTTCCTTTTGCTTGAAAAGGAAGCTTGATATTACCTTGAATAAATCGACATGAGCGTGACAGTCTTTCACGTGCTGAATCAGTGATGGAGTCAGTTCGAGTTCCGAAATCCACACCAGTTCGAGAGGCGACAGCATCTTTACCATAGTTACCAATTGGATCTGATCGTTTTCGGGCAGACCAACGGCGTTGATAACGATGCGTCTCACGCTGTTTTCGATGCGAGAAATAGTATCATACCCACACTCGCTTATGAGTTTGATGGTTTGCAAGTTACATATAGCGCCATTTTTCATCAGATCACGAAGTTGAGTGTATAATATCTCGCGACAGTCATCTATCGAGGTTTTTCTGTCTGTAAAATATAATTTGTAGCGAGGATAGTTTTAGAATGTAATGCAGGGAATCCATCAAGATAAGCCATCACTGTGGAATCGAAATATCTTATGACTGAGAAGATTAACTTCCTGTAAAGTTTTGATTTTCTTTCGATCATATCTTCGCCTTGAATGATTTTGAAACAATGTGATAAACATGAACGTGACCAGATATGGACAACAAAGAAAATTTTACAAAAAGTGATTTGTATGGTGGAACTGAAAATTTGAAAAATGGTCATAAGCTAGTTTGATTTCATAACGACGATTTGATCCGTTAAGGCTTGCATAAATGCAAGATTGGCTGAAGTTTAATTTAACCGGAAATATCCATATTTCGGATCCATACCGATATCATGCCCTTGTAGCAATTGCAAATGTATCTAATAAAGGCTAGAAAATAAATAGAATGATTTCTTTGCGCCATTATACGTGATTTCACCATCCCGTACACCCACCCGTAAGATATTTTCTCATCGGCTTAGTAACTTTATCATCCAATATCAACCCGTACAGAATTTGTCTCGTTAGCTCCATTCTCCCTTCGTTCAGGTGGGTCGCGACGAATTCTTTTATTGAATCCGAATTTAGATTTAGGACGTGCAGAGTGCAGCAAAATTCCTGAAATATATTATATATATTGCAACAAGCGATATGCTCACATTGGCTGATTTATTCCGCTCCGAACTTTTTGACTGACTCTCACGAGGAGCGAACGTCAGTAAATCAAATTTGGAATCAGAGCAAAGGAACATTTAGGAAACTAGATTATAATTACATTACGGGCGTTCTGTTATAATTATTCTTATTAAACAACTCGAATTATCTAGCTCTCCAAGTCTGCCTCGAACCTGCATTGTCTGGTGCGAGAATACAAAGAATTTGTCATCCGAAATCGCGGTTTCATGCCCTTCATCTAAATCCGCACCGGGATTCAGAAAGTGAAGAACCTCATTTGGATTTATTGCCAGTTTTCTCAGATATCTGTACCCAAAAACGAATTTACGTTCCTTCATGCCGTGGTAGGCCAGCTTCGCAATTTCCTCATAGTTGTTTATCTTGTACGCGTGTAGAAAATCACGGAAGAACGCTGAAATCAGCCCCGACAAACTATCTGGTAAACTTTTTCGATTACTGTGGAATATTTTGGTCATGTAATTGAGAAACATCGGGTTTCGACACAATGTTAACAGTTTGGGGGAAGTCTCACGGAGTTGGTTGAGCATGGTGTCGCTATCTGTCGTCAAATTCGACGCTGCATTCTGTAAGTTTTCATCGTCCAACCCTCTCAATCCTAGTGTCTTATCAGGTTTCTGCTCGCTTGTAAGATCCCAATAGGTATTCCATCGGGATGCTGTGAGAATACGTACACCAGGCCAGATTTTCCGCGACAGTATGTTTGCGATAACGTCGTTTGCCTTCGCCGGAATTATGGCTGAGATTTCGGGATATCTCCTACATCCAAATTCTTCCAAACATTGGTCCAGACCATCAATTGCTATGAAAGTTTCGCCCGATTTCTGTTTCAACCATATTCTTCCTGCTGATTCTTCATCTGAAGACAGTTCTGTATCTCGATCGCCAGCCATTTGGTCCACGAATAACATATTGAACGCATCCGATAGAGTTTGATTTTGAAGGGTACCTGCGTCCACAAAATGAGTCATTTTATTGTTACAGAGCGTCTGAACCCTGCCCTCAGACACGGCCGTTGAGTAAGTTTTCAGAAGCGTGGATTTACCGGCCCCTGCCTCACCAAGAACCATAACATGCACGGGCGTTTTGTCATATATTGCATCGTGTACTTGTTCAATATCGATTCTTTTAATGTCGCGGCCGAATAAGGTATTATTTCCGGTGTTTCCCTTGCCGTTCTCCATGTCTATGACCATGATTGTGGGACAGGCTGGAAGATTCTGGTTTACATTCACTTTCTTTCGAAAATGTCGGTTGACTTTCTCAAGAAATTGTGTCTCTGAGAAAACAATTGTTTATGAGTTGTGTTCCCAGTACTGCCGTACATTACTGTTACGTATAGCTCGGCAGATTGGACCGCAGTCCTATGAATACATAAATAGCACAATCAAAATGTCCTTGGAGACCAGAGTAAGCATAGGGCGTGTTTGAGATTACTGGTACAGGTTGGATTGTTGATTATATGCCGGATTGGAAAAAAATTACATCATGTGATTTGATTATAGGAACCGAACTTGGCCTCGCCCTTGAGGATTGCACTGCTGTTCGAATATAGTTGCCGAAAAAGGTATGACATTGATCAAACCAGCGAACAAATATTATAAACATGGCTTTTTTTCTGACCGTTTATCAACAGCTGTTACCATTGCCAAATTTTCCTCACTACGAAAAACTAGATTCGATAATTTGGATATCTATTTGCGAACAAAATGGATTTCATTGACAATGTTCGAGTTGATACACCCGCCAATCATGCAGAATAAATGTATATAGGCTTGCGTGAACATTTACAGATATATTTTCACTTGAAAATTCGCTGGATGTCCTGCTACGGAATAGGGGACAATATATGCGCTTTGTCGGGTGTAGCATATCTTCAATACCCCAAATCAAAATGAACAGAAAATCTTCGATAACTCACCGAGAAGATTTGAATCCGCATTTTTTCTAGGCTCTGTTAAATGAATATCGAATGTAAATTTTCTTCTTCAAGTTTTACTGTTTACCCCATGGAATTGCCAACTTGTTTAATCAAAAGCTAAAAATCGAATTCGGCTCAATTTTAGCTAATAGATGCGAATCTATTTGAGCTGTAAAACTTGGGTTTGAAAAACAGTGGTTAATCCTAGAATTATTAATGAAAAACTCGAATACCATCACTTCTACGCGATGGAATTGAGTCAAATTGGTTTGCATCGTTTTTGTAGACAACTATAAGCAATTTCATGGGTTAGCCAATTAAATTTGGAAAAAAGACTTGTAAATTGCTTGTAATAAATTCAGATCTTTCCAACTCTAATAGCTTCACTTCTATTCGCTAGAATTATGCCAAATTTTGTGAGCAAGTGTTTTAGTCATCCTTGGAATGTTAGCTAATAGCCGCAAAAAGTTGAAGAAAAAGTCTTTTAGAACAAGAATTGTGCGCATATGATGCTTGTACCTGTAATGTCTTTACATACATGAATGTGTTTGATGATCTGATTCCCTGCAACGATGTTCAAGTCGCAGTTTACGAATTTCTGAACGATACCATCCCCTTCGGCAAGCGACGTATGTCCTGTACAAACGTGGGCAGTAAAAATGATTTTTGTCATGAAAAAATGCTTCCGCAAATATTACTAGAAAACGGGGAAGACGCGCTGAGGTTAACGGAGACAATATCACCTCCCACGTAAAATTATGAAATACTTTCATATGTAGCAATGCTTCTACAGTTTGGAATAGAGCCAACATTGGTGTGCATCGCTTTTATAGGCAACCTATCAATTTTAACAATTTGTTAGCCACGCTCAAATGTAACAATGGGTGTCATGCTTAAGTGATTTTCTGTGCTCAATACTTGTCTGTTTATTTCCTTTGGCCTCATGTTCTTAGCAAGATGTTTGTAGTGCAGTAATTTGTCAGGCTTAATTTGGTTGCATTGAGACCTTTATTTAGTTACTAAATGATTGAATATTCATATGTTCCGGCATTATATTATAGTGTAGCGATATTTGGTGTACCACTTGAACTTGGTGCTTTTTATGTGCGGCTTTGGCCATCTACAATAAACGGTTGCCCTGGAGGGATGCATAGTGCCGAGTGATTGATGCGTACACTACCACACTATCGCCAATACTCCACAAATTAGCAAAGGAAATTTGAAAGAAAAGTGGTTTTTGAACAGCCCTACTAACCACCTCAGCTTTTGTTTCAAAGTATCTTATTCATCCATGATTCACGGAAAAGAGATCACGGCACAAAGAAACTATACACTCACGACTTGAGTTACCTCGACGATACATTAAATATAGTCGGAACAATACGCTCCATTGACGGTGGCGGGGATAAGATTTGAAATTAACGATGAACATAGGCCTATAGGCCAGATATTAACGGATTTGCAATTTTTATTTCCTAATCCAATCCAAATCCGAAGCTTAAACGCCTAATCCAAATCCCAAAGCAGAACTTTTATATATTCAAATCTGTGTCCAATCCTAATCCGTTTCTAACTTGAAATTCAGAAAAAAGCTAATTTATGCAAGGAAGGAGTTGGAAATCTTTCTTTCACAACCAACAATTCTCCTAATTTAAGATAACATAGCACAGCACATCTCATATACATTGGCACCGAGTGTACCATAAGTACATTACCAACTGATCTGAATAAAGTTTGTCGCCATTCGCCACACGACATATGAATCTTCCAGGAAATCGGTAAATTCAATTCAAATCCTAATCCGTTCAGAAAAAATCTCTAATCCTAATCCGATCCTAATCCGACTGAAATTCACAAATCCGTTTTTTTTAAACCTAATCCTAATCCATGCTCATCTCTGATATAGGCAGAAATCACATGCATGAAAATGGGATATTTACCATAGAACAAGGACAAGGAAAGACGGGACCAGTTCGCCGGAAGAACATGAAACGTAGACAAAAGACCCCCATCGAAAACAAGAGGATATATGTTGGTGGGGACCGACAAATAATGATATAAGGAAGGGGCGAACTGGTGAGGTCCGACTGCAGGCATTAAGAAAATAGCCATTGTGGTGAAATTTTGTGCCGTCTGAGGCGGTTGAGGTGGGGGAAATACTCTCTTTTATATTAAGGTTGCCAATCCCTTAAAAAAACGATGCCCGTGTGCCTGCGCTCGAACCCTTGTCTGGCAACTTCTTCAACCGTGTCTTCCAACGCAGATTCACCTTGAGATGAAGAAATTTCGTAAGGCGAACCAATTCGTGACAACAGTCGGCGCCCAATGCCAACTAACAGTCACGAACCAGCGCCCCCAAGATGCATATAGTGACTAGTCGGACCTTGGTCCAAATCCCGTAGGCGTCTCTGTACGCCCTGGACTCGCGCCCTGTTAACTAACGCAGTCTGAAAACTCGACTGTCAGGGTTTCCAACGCCTCTGGGACTCCGCAAGTTACCCGCGCGACCAACGTCAATCTTCCACGCGCATTCGCCCGCACATGGGGGTCAATGGAATTGCCCATCTTTTCCTTGTGCGTCGAATTTGTATATTATAGGGCAGGCTATGTGTATTATGTATTATAAGAATCGTTGATAAATATGAAACCTTTGCAATCAGTATCTCCATGCGGTATTCATATATATGCCGTACTCACGTGTCACATCATCCTCGGTCAAAAAGTTGGTTTCCTGGCGACGCGGACTCATCTTTGCTTGTGCCATTCTTTCGGATTATGTCCTCGTTAGTAACGTTTTGGTTAAAGTAATGAATGAGCGGTTATCGGTAATACTGTTGGCAACCTTTGGATTAGTGTCAAACTAAATGATATTTGCTTCATAGCCGCTTTGAGGTACACAACTTCAGGATACAATTGGATGATGTTGACATTGAAATAAAAATAGATGGGTCTATTTCAATATCAATACATTACTAAATGATATTGGTGCAAAATGTTACTGCGTAGTGAAGGTACGGCTTGTTTTTTCAAGTAACGGGCACTGGGGTCCATAATTAAGGTAGTGTCGTACGCGAAACTAATATAATAAACTGCGAAACCTAAAATTATATCTAGACATTCCTTCGACTACTTCTGCAGCAAGAGTTGTAAAACTACAAAAATTTCAGCTTTTCCAACGTAAATTAGAATTAAAACTATAGCTAGACAGTTTTGCCAAATTGCATTGGAATTGAAATCATATCTATACAGTTTTACGAAAATTTGATTACAATTAGAATTATCGCTGTAAGGTTTCTTCGGAATTAGACTAGAATTAGAATTAAAATGATAGCTACACAGTTTTTATAAAATAGATTAGAAATACAATTGCAGCTACACACAAGTTTTTACGAGTTAAATTAGAATAAAGATATATAGCTATAGTTTTTTTTTTAATTGCATCGGAATTAGAGCTATAGCTTTACATACAATTTTTTATAAATTAGATTACAATTACGATTATAGCTACACACTTTCCATGGAATTAGAATTAGAATGATAACTAGACACTTTTGTTTTATTAAATTATAGTCTACTTAGATTGATAGCTTCAACATGTTTTTCAAATTAGATTTGAATTGCAATTGTAGCTGCACATATTTTTCAGAATTAGATTAGAAATAGAATGATAGCTAAACATTTTTTCCAAATTAGATTAGAATTCTAGAATTACAATTGCAGCTATAAAGTTTTTTAAATTAGATTAGAATTACCATCATAGCTTGACAGGTTTTTTCCGAATCTTATTAGAATTAGAATGATAGCTACATATTTAAAAAAAAAAATAGATTAGAATTGAAATTGCAGCTGCACAGTTTTTTCAAATTAGATTAAAGTTAGAATGATAGCTACACATTTGTTTCCAAATTAGATTAGAATTACAATTGCAGCTACACAGGTTCTTCCGCATTATATTAGAATTGGGATTATAACTACACAGTTTTTTTTAAATAGATTAGGATTAGAGTGCTAACTACTCAGTTTCCCAAAATTAGTATAGAATTATAATAGTAGATACCCGGTTTGTTTTCCAAATTAGATTAGAATTGGAATTACTGAACTTACGGAAAGTTTAACATGGAATCAAGTCAGTTCATATCAAATTTGAGTTGATTCTCAAGCACGAGAATAGCAAATGTCTGTGCAGCAAGCTTGGCTCGTTTCGCACGATACACTCCTCCGGAAGCATTTTCATGAAAACCAGACCTTAGATTAGAATTATAATGAAAGCATGGAAACATTTCACAAATTAGAGCAAGGAAATATTTGACAAATTAGCTAGAATTAGATGACCGGCATTTGCTCTAATTAGTATAAATAGATAACTAGAATTATTTATTATATTGTCCAGATTCTAGTTGTCCAAGTCTGTGCCTAACTCACAAAATAAAAGGCAAACCTAAAATTACATCTTGAAGTGTACCGAGTAATTCTACACTCCTCAGGTCTAGCATCTTCGAGGCATATCCTCTCATTTTCATAGCATACCCACACTACATATTACAGCTCCCATCAACACTGCATTCACTCAGTATCAGTACTCGAAGACATCTAAATATCTGGAAACATTTTGGAATGCAAACCACTCACATCCGTTTCAAAGGCGTCCTAGCGCAGCACGAAAGCAACGCAAAACCTAGCCGTCAAGATAGGCCTATGTAACCATCCGACGTATGATGTCATTGTATGTAACATTTTCTGCGTGCGCATCGTTTCACAATATTATTATGTGGTTATAGTGTTACAATGTTGTTATAGTGATGTTTCAAACGCTTCCGGTGATCAGATCAATTGATATAACAGCGGTCTACAGCAGTTGCCGTTTAGTAGCGTTATAGTACTCCAAACACATCATAACTAGCACGACGCGTCAGCGGCAGGGTTGTAACCAAAAGTCACGAGGTTCCGAGTCTCAAGTCGATCTCACTTTTATAGTTTTGACTCGAGTCAGGTCGAGTCATTTTCAATTCACCACCGAGTCAAGTCCGAGTCCAAGTCACAGAGTAGAGTGTCGAGTCCCAGTCATAATGTTTTGACTCGAGTCCGAGTCCAAGTCATTGTGTTGAATGATCAGTTCCGAGGTAATGTCATGTGAAACCCACTTTTTACAGCTCTGCTCGGTGATATCGATAACTTCTCCTTCATAATACACTAATATTCCTCACTTTTAACAGTTTTTGGTAGCATTTTTAAGTACCAGTACTGATAGACGAAATAGCAATAGTGTTGGTTGGTTTTGAGGTATTCATGGTGTTTGTCGACTACTATGGTCATTTACACCAGGCCGATATTCTTCATTTTTTATTCCGTAATTGCCGACTTATAGCACGGCCCACTTCCAGGCTTTTTTAAAGACACCGCTTGCGCGGATGAGGTGGAGAGGAGGAGCCGAGATAAACCTTCAACACTTGCGTAAAGGAATTATGAAGTCGATTTCGGTCGGACTCGAACGCGCAACCCATTGGTGTTGCAGCCGTGGATTATACCACTGCGCTATCTCTCGATAACTTTACTATTCTTCGAAATTACAATGAAATGCCTGTCATATGACTTGGTCCAAGTCACGCGCAATGACCCGAGTACAAGTCGAGTCAATACACAAATTGACTAGAGTCGAGTCATTTTTCATTTTTATAAAAATGACTCGAGTCAAGTCGAGTCACCAAAAAATTGCGACTCGATTCGAGTCATGACTCGATTCATTACAACCCTGGTTGGCGGTTTCAAATTTATGATATTTAGCACCAGAATTGGACGAGTATTGATATAATTCTCGTTCTATAATTGGACTAATTAAAGAGAAATGCAGTTATTCCAATTCTAATCTAATTTGTCCAATGTTTTCTATCCTCAAATCTCAAATGTTTAATTCTAATCTCACGTTTGGTTTTCCTGAGAATGCCACAGGAGAACTGTATAATACGAAACGAGCCAAGCTTGATCTACAGGCATTTACCATTCTCTGAGCTGCATTCGAAGAGCTTCATGGTGGTAGAGAGCATCAATACAATTGAATAAGAAGGAAGGAAGGAAAGAAGGACGTAGTTTATTTTTGCCCTTGATGTTCTTGCGGCATATACATCGACTCGTGATACACATGATCTGTGCATTGCATATGCATACCATGACTGCATCATGTGCATGTGCCGCTGGACAAGGAAGGTAGAGATATAGCCTTGTATGACTTTCTACGTCTTGTACCCCCTCCATGATATCCCAATCCGCCAAGCGGGGAAGTCATAGTTACCAGTGTTACTAATCAGGTCTTTGGTGTGACCCGGCTGGGGATCGCGCCCACGACCTCCCGATCAAGATGCCGGACGCTTCACCATTACGCTATCTTGTCTGTCGAATAGTATATTCATATTGAAGTAAACCCGGATAGATTCGACTGACACCCGCCAGGGGAATTGAAAACACCATGTTATATTTTGTGATAAGATTGTTGATATACGATGTTCTTACCAATTCTCTCCAAGTTGCTGACGATTACCCGAAACAAGTGTCAGTCGAAAATATTCGGGTTTATTTCAATATCAATAGACTATTCAATTGAACTTGATTCGAGATTCGAGCAATTCTACTTTTTTTCTAATCTAATTTCGAAATAACTTTGAATCTATACTTCTAATTAGGAATAGCTGAAAAGTTCTTAGTTGTGCAACTCTGTCTGGCTCAACTATTGGCGATGCATACGATGGGTATTTCTATTCTCGGCATTTAATGAATATCAGAGACTTATTCAGTGTATGCATCCAACGGAAATCAAAAAAGCGAGCTAGGATATACTGTACCACACCGGTGCACAAAATGAACTGGGCATCGACATAGTGGTAAAAGAACAAATTCAATAAAACATAATTTCACACAATACGAAAACATGATAGCGCTACTATCACTTCCTCGAAATCAAACACTAATTAGAGACGCTGAAATGCAGCTGCTGTGTCCACCATACCTTGTTGTAACGTGGTGAGGAACGAACCGATTATACTACAACGCAAACACTGTTTGTATTTGTCGAGTTTCTTAACCTTTACAGGCATAGTAGTAATGTTTGATTAAAGGATGTTGCACAGAAATATGGTTTCATGAAACGGCGCGAAACGATCTTGATTTGGCACAGACAAACAAATATCGTTCTGAGTATAGTCCTAACATATGTCGATATTTATCAGGAAAAGCGAATGGTCGACCGAGGACGTCCAAAAATGCCGAAATGTCCTATTATTTCTCATTTTGAATATGTTGATCCTAATTTCAACACTATTTTTAGACGAGACTTTTTATTAGTTGGATCAGTTGGCTACTAGCTGGCTATTATTTCGACGATGTTTCATGCAAGCAATATCACGATCTCTTTATAAATGATCATTCGTTATTGGCGAAAGTTGACGGAGCCGCAAAGTAATCATGGTCTGAATTTGAGTATAAATTTTATATATATTCCATTGTTCATTTCTGTTTTGGTAACTGTTGCCAGCAACTACCAAGGAAACATAAGACATCATCAAGCTTAAACGTAGCAATCCTACTTTCGTTTTAGTTGCCGGTAAAAATGTTATGTTTTTGAATTCTGAAAATATGGTAGTTATACTGGTACTGACTATTTTAAAGCTCTATTATATTGTCTGATGCACTAATAACCAATTGCATGAAAGGTATTATAGTCCTGTACCATTTTGTATTAAAGAAAACATCGGGTTCGGATTAGTGTGGATTCAACTCTCTGGTAACTTAATGTCTTTCATTGCGAATTATCAGGCATTTGGTATTCAAGTTCCAAAGACAGTAGGCGATTGTATAAGTTTGCACTGTGCGTACAGGTCGTACAGGGATTAATGACCTGTGAATAAATAAACATTACCGTGCTGTGATTAGACCCGCCTTGATACGCTGTCGATTGCGCTAGGACAGGGGTTCTCAGCCCTTTCTTGGCCGTGGCCCATTTTCCGGTTTGAAAATGTGCTGTGGCCCACATCTTATCTTAGACATAATCGTGTTCAATGCGTGGTAATCGTCGGCACCGATATGCCTATTGAACTAAAATATGCGTATTTTTCTCTTAATTTACTGATGATATTTAAAACTACACCTCGGGGACAGGAAGTCGCGCGAAGCGCGAAGAAAATTTTCGAGTTGAATAAATATCCTCCGACAAACGACCAACGAAATAATCGTGGGCCCCTTCGAGTTCACCCAATTGGGGGTTTGGGTGCGGCAGTTGCGGCCCTAGTAGACCATAGGCTAGGGTTAGGGCTAAAATTCCCGTGTATATTGTGAATGTCCGCTCCTCCATTCGCGTCGCGAAGCACAATGATCAAATCCCCGCATCCACTGTGTGATTAGGGTTTTAGTTCCACTATTGTGGAGAATAATATAATCATTCTTGTCCAGCTTCAAACAATTCATTAATGAATGGGGTGCTATAGTACTACAGAGAACTGGAGAAAGAGTTTTATTAATATGCAGCTGAACAATGTACATTGTATAACATGTACCAAAGCAGCTGAAGTTGCGATGTCAGAATATTCAATCCAATGATACCATCAATTCATGTCATTATGTTCAATGATTTCCAGGCCGGACATTTTAAACCTACTCCAAAGATTAATGCTCTCCACTAAATCCTCAATCCATTTCGATTCGTTAAGGCTCTCCGCTAAATCCTCAATCCATTACGATTCGTTGCGGTGGTGCAGTATGCCTTCACCAGAAGTTGCCATTAATTTTCAATTATGGCTATTATTGTCTTACAATAATACGACCTGTCGAAGTACAGTATAATCTATACATCAATTACACTTCATTCCCAGTTTATTACACCCCCTTTCAACGGCATACGACATATGACCCGGCAGGAACACTTGGTTACTTCAGCACTACCTTCCAGTTATCATATACTTGAAATTACTTTAGTTGCTGTTAGCCGTAGGTTGTCATAGCCAGTGGAAAAAGTATACGTTTGTCTCTCCCGTATTTGACTTGTACATGCTGACTCCATACGTACCACTCCGTCTCGTCAAAGTCGGATGAAGAGTTCATGAATATATTTCTGGCGTTGAACATAACAAATAAAACTAAACTTGCATTAATTCTAAAAAAATTTAAATACCCTTGTGGCCCACCTAAAAATGCTCTGTGGCCCACCAGTGGGTCATTGCCCACCCTTTGAGAACCCCTGCGCTAGGATCATCAAATGAAAGTGAAATTATAGCACAATTGCCGAGCTTATAGCTGCAAGACTATCTACCAGAGGTCTCAAACACGCGACCCGCTCAAAGATCCGCTAGCGTCCTCTCGCATGATGTCTATTAGTCATTATTTTAACAAATTATGTCCAGCACAAAAACAATTTTGTTCAAATATTTGGATATATCATTGTTTTTCGGTGCCAAGCGTGAATAGTACAGTAGTAAATTACATTTTTACGGTGTTTGTGGAATGCCTGTCCTCATGGTTCCGTCAAACAAGGCCTACTTGGAAATTATACATTGAATAACTCTGATGCGCGGTCCGCGGCGTCATCAACAATAGGAAATTGGCCCGCGAGCACATTTGAGTTTAAGATCTCTGCTAACATACAATTTAATAATATAGTCGTATTGTTGATATACAATATTCTTTGCAATTATTTACTAGTTGCTGACATTTACGGTTGACGAGTTTCAGCCGAAAGTATTCGTTTTCTTTCAATATCAATATAATATTCCATTGTTTAAAGGCATTCTGTTGACATGTTTCATCACACAACACCTTCGGAAACACTTGCTTCATTGGCCTATTAATGAAACGGACATATATTGTTCTGTCTCATTAGAAAGCTGCATTATATAGCAGCAGGTACGATGCCACGTACAAAATATTCCTTACATTTATGCTTGGTAAACCATTTGGTATTTATAAGCTACTATTGTTGTAAACAAGCCCGCGTTGAGAAGCCAGATTTATATAATTATATGTCTGTTCCGCGCCGAGTCAAGTCCGAGTTCCAGTGAGGGTGCAAAGAATCGAGTCTAGGTATCAGTGATCACAACTCGTTATCGAGTTCAAGTCAGGTTCAAGTCACTTACTTATACAACTGTTTTGGCGATATCGAATGTGACACCGAAGAATCGCGAATCTGGTCATTGCAACATTCCCAGGCTAGTACAGTGGTTCTCAACAATTGTCCCGCGATGACCTTGCTGCAGGTCCGCCAAATATATTACAATTGTACACCGAAATTCCAAGATGCAACATGTTGAAGGCTTGTCCATTGATAAAATAAATAAAACATTAAAGTTTAAATTAAATCAGAACTCCATTGGGTAACATTATTTCTGCAAACACGTTCGATTTGACTTGAAGTTTGATTCGTGACATTTGACGGCATGCGAGCGACAAGTACAAGCTGACTCACTAAACAGCGCAGGTTGCGCGATCATTCGTCTTCGAATAATTCATTTTGTGTGTGACTGTGACTGCCGCATCTCTAACCCCACAATTGGAACAGGGTCGAGCTTTAAGAGGACCCAAAATTATTTCTTGAATGAACATAAATTATTGAATATTTTACGAAATTTATCCAACTTTTTTCCATTTTTTTGGCGTAATCACTTAATGTCTTGATTATTAGGGGCCCTTCTCTAAAAAATTTAACTGATTTACAGACATCGGCATTCCAGCGTCAACAAATACCGTACCACCACGCACCAACACAAAATGAAGTTTAGGTTAACATTGGACTGCGAAAATGTGTCAAAACATTCGGCCGCGAGAAACCGTTAGCCGAAAACAACTCCCCGTTGTTGTTCCGAAAACTTCGATGAATTGTCCATAGACGCCTAAATGGCTGTCACCGAATCTCACTGTCCTGACAATCTGTACCCACCAACAGGACAAATGCCATACAGCAGACAAAAAATAGTTTCGAGTGAAGATATACCAGTTTGGAATCGTGTGCGTCTTCTAGTTTTGTACGCTTCGGCGGTTTCAATATCAATTCAATATGTAACAGACGGTTTGTCACGAAATAATGGCATGTAAAGAAGTAATTATTCCAACAGGCCCACCCGAATATATTTAATTATTAGTTACGTGCCCTAAAATCTCCAAGACGACACCTAACTCACCTCTACGGGAAATTCTGATAATTTTGATAGGATACAAAATTGATAGCAATATATATGCAAATACCAATATTATTGACCGATTCAATGAGTCGAATGAGTGTGCTCACCAGTCCTGGTGTAAACATCCCTCAAACTGTGGGGTCTTGGGGCTGAACCCATAGAAGTTCGGTTTATCACCCTGTGGGTGGTCCAAGACCAATGTTCCCTCTAATTTTTTACGACTCTGCGCGCACACACCAACTCACTGCGCGGTCCGTTGGATAACAGTGCGCAACGACTAAAAAATCATCACTTCGGATATTTTGAGGGTTTTCGTGTGGTGCATAGTAGTTAGGGAAATGTGCGGAACTCGCGCATGCACCCTATTTACTTAAACAAACCAAGATTATCAATATAATAGATAATTAAAGAAATATCTGATTCTCAATTTAGCAGCAATACTTTTATGACCCTGTGTGCGGCAATCAAAATGGGGGAATAATTAACGCTAGAGAGAAAAAGAACAAAGAATCCCGATTGACCTTTGTACTCTGGCCAGACACGAAACTTTGGATTGATTTATTATAATACATTGTAATTTTACTGTATTTTTCCACGATCTACAGCTGTCTTCGGTCGTACACGACGGAGCTTGATAATAGTTGCCTGCCCTGACCTGTTGTTCCGTGGTCCAATTTCGTGGCTTGGGAACAATAGCCCGTCAAACTGGTTGACTTGTCGTTCCGTGGTTGATTCAATTTCGTGTACGGTAGGTCATGGGAATAATTGCCGGTCGTGACGCTAGTATAGTTTTCTCCTAATCCGTGAGATCCTGGTGCGTGTTTTAGATGTCAATAGGCTCGACTGTACAAAGTGACGCTTGTTGTCTGTCTCATATACATATTGTCGTACTTGACCCCTGTGATTTGTTGTCGACCCAGACGGTAACGAGAAATGTTCTGTTATGGTTATAAATATGCGTGTCATATCGAGAACAACAAGGAATGTCGTGTAGTGGAAATGTGTATTAGGCGCCCCAGCATAGATTAACTTAAATAAAGTAACATTATGAGTATAATAAGTAATTAAAGAAATAGCTGATTCTCAATTTGGCTTACATCAACGTGTTAACTTCCGATATTACGTACCTAGTAATTGGTGCAAGCAACAACTGCTGTTCCACACCTTTACCACGTTCTAGCGTCTTCATATACGACGCACAGTCCCAACCAAACAATGTATTTATGATGGGTTCTTTTACTGCTTCACGTCTGGTCAAGCGTAATCATGCCGGTGACTGCAAATGATATACAATTTACCGCGGCATATTAATTTTGTATGCTGTACATGATGTACAACTTGAATCGATCAGTTGGCGAACTAATGCTTTACCCGTCTGTACGATATATATCGATCGCGAGCTCACCACGCACTGGTCGTTCGAGAGCGACTAATTTCGCTATAGACAATCAGTTGTGTTCGCGTGTACCGTAACATAACCTCAACACTTGTTATGCCAACACCAATATCATACTAAGGATATATTGCTTCGGCAGCCACGCACTGTCGTTCGAATTCGACTAATTTCGCTGCAGACAACGAGTTGTGCTCACGTGTGCCGTAACATATCCTCAACACGTGTTATGCCAACACCTCCAAAACATATTTGCAGCATCATTCTACGGATATATTGACTCGGCGGAGTGTTACCGTCAGAGAATTGCTCCGTCACGCCTTCGAGCCTCGCATTTCCCGTTCTAACTCGGTAACTGCGAGTATGATGTCAGATTCAATTATACAGTGACGAATCGGGGTAGCTCGCTTCCAGGGGCGTAGACAGGGGGGTAGAATTGAAGAACGTTCTACCCCCTTCCAGGCTCGATTCTATCCAGAAAATCCCAAGTCAACGCTACTGCTATGACAACATTTCTTCACGTTATCGCCTAATTTCAATTTGCTGCGCGCGACGCCGATCGCCGACGCTGATTACATGCCTTTTTCTCGTCGATCTCTCGTCTATGGAAGCGCGTCTATGCAAGCGTGAAAGGGGCATTGTTACATTTTTATCTTGGCGAGGGTTAGCGATCAGCTTAATCCCTTTATTCTGAATGCACTCGTCGCGCAATAATAACATTTGTCGCGTCGTTCACGCGTTGGTTTTCTCATCAACAGTTCATTGTAAACGATAACGAACATTAATAACATGAAAATAACAACTTATAACTGAATGAAATCATGTTTTAAAGCAATCGCTTCTGATTCGTGTTTTGCCGAACTCAAGCCTGTTCCCCAAAACAGCGTGAAGACACAATACATTCGATTCGCATTTTATTTTTGACGCCATTGTTGTGCGTTGTCTTGACCTCAATGACCATGTATACGTCATACTAGATTATGCCTTTCGTGATCGGTATCCCACCGGGACGCATTCAGCCTTCAATAGCCGCGCCGAAACTTGTTTGAGATTCCCTCGCTTTGCGAATAAGTCATTATTCACACGCCGGTACAATTAGTATATGCGCCATGTTCGAAATGATTGGAATTAAAACGCCGAGAAGACGTTACTCTTACACGCGAATTGAATCATGTCAAAATTCATGAAGATATACCAGATTCTGCGCTGTGTAGATTGTTCGTCGTGAAATGTTGTTCTGGTATTGTTTCAAGGTCGATACTTATTTGAATACAAATAAGATCTCCTGCACTGTCACGGGATGAGCGCGTGCGCATCGTAATATGATCCCGGTGCAAGTTGTTGATTGCTAACACGATCCCCGTGCACGCTGTTGATTGCTAACTCGCTTTCAGTAATTAGATCCGCCAATTAGTTATGCTTTCAAAAGCGTACGGAATACAGAAGTCGCTATCGCTAAAGGTATGACGCATAGAGGCTCATTCTGCCCCCTTTATTCAGTTCCACCCCCTTTTTATCTGGGCTGGCTACGCCCCTGCTCGCTTCATCGGGGATCAGTGGACTGACCTTATTTGGCTGAAACGCGCTCGGTTTCGGTGGTGCAGTAATGGGAATGAATTGTGACAGATCATACGTGATGCGATCTATAGCCTGCTTTCGGTGAGGTGTAAAGATGAGTGGGAGATTTCGAAATCGGAATCCACTGCGACTATAGGGTTGCAAAATCAAAGTCCAAAAAATCTGACTGGCACGCAAAGTCCTGGTATTTCCATGTATTAGGCTGGTAAAATGTAGCATAAATCCGACTCTCAAAGACACTTGGTCGCATCCAGCCCGGGTTTAACCAAAACTGATGAAATCTGCGCCGGGTCCGGAAACGAATCGTGACCACCCCCGTCCATACAAAACAGTTCTGCTGTAAGGGGAGTGTCGCCGTACATTAATTTGCGTACAGCGAGACTTTGTATCGACTCATTGGCGGACTTCTGTTTGTCTGTACAGGTGTTATTAGTGTCATTAGATCTGCCACCACAAGGAGCATATTGGCAAAATCACACAACGATAACAACTTTACCCGCCAACAACTCTCATGACTTGTCGTTGGTACGCTTCCAACTTCGATGTGGTGTGATGTACGCGAATCAGCTGTGATCAATCGAGCGTGACACAATCGATGTCAGTCATCAATCCGCCTGTTTGGAAAAACTCGCGTTTTCGGGGAGGGTTGACAGCAACACAATACGATGCATTTGATGTCACCATCGACCCCCCTATTTTAATAGGGTTACCATACGTCCTCATTTAGGGGAGGATATGTCCTCCTTTTCCCAGATATACCCCCACTTCGACCAAATGTACCTTGTCAATTTGCTCCCTTGTTAGCTCAAAATCTCCAAAAAACACCGCGAATTACGCAAAATGCGGGCCTAGTTTACGAAAGTCGAGTATTTAGGTAGTCAAGTCGAAAAAATGACCCTGATGGCATTGCGCGGGATGTTACGTGGATACGGGCCCGTGTAAACATGTATTGGTGAATAGTTAAAGCGACCCAAGCTACCATCACATGATAAAATCGATCGCACTCGACCGTCCCTGTCGGGATCTACCCACCTTAGTACAGCCAAATGATCCGATGTCGTACCGAGAATATACGGGGGTGCTGATACATCATTCTCACAAGATGTACTTTGGAACGTGTGTGAAATCGGCATCGTCCGTTACTCGACTGAAGCAAGTCGCCACTGCAATCCCTCTCTGTGTTACACAACGTACTAGGTACTGCAGATCTAGACGAGACTACGCATTCTGGCGAGGTTATCGAGATAGCTGGAGCGCTTTACAACACATGCTTAATTTACTTCAAATGGAAGCACAAAATATAGCTTTGAAATACTCAAGTAGAAGTAGTTTTAAAGAAATGTCGGTATCGTGAAATCGCTTTCTATCCTAATTATAAAGAGTAGGTCCCCATAAAACTGTCGAGCCAAAATGCAGTTTCGAAGCAATCCAGTAATTTGTAAATCTTATTTATGGGTTGCACGGTGTGCTAATTGATTAGAGAGAAGCAGACACGGCGGTGCCTGTATAACAAGGCTGTTCTCAAATCCACATTGTCTTCTTTACTATCGGCGAGATATGGCTTTGCAGTGACATTGCGGTCGTTAAAATACATTGATTAAATACGATTTATCCCTCGTATATGGGGGATCAATGGGCGAATAATGTATCGATTCAGCAATTCGGCCCGCCAAGTACCTAATTTTCTTATATCCGGCCCGCCGACTGAAGAAGTTGCCCGCTCCCTTGTATAACAAATATGTAAATTGGGCAATAGCGACAGCTAACGGTTGTCAATCATCAATAAAAACACACCTAGGCAGTAATCTATACAGCTGTCAAGGATAAACTAGGAATATCTGTGTGAGTCGCCTTGAATGACCCATGGGGTAAGTTGAGACACAAAAGCTTTTTGAGGTGTGATATAATGCCAGTAATTGTACTATATTTTTCCACGCACACATACCACAATCGAAAACGGGGTTCGTCTGTCTCATTCCCAGCGATTGCCTCGAGCAAAAGTGTAGGGTATAAGTGACCATGGGTCTACGCCGAGTCTGTCCAACACTTTTGAGTAGATATTTGGAAAGACCGGCTCGTGATCACCTCCATACAAGGCATAATAGTTCTGCGTGCAGCGAAACTTTGTAGTGACCTATTTGCGGGCTGTGTATGTGTTGTTAGTGCAATCGTGTTTAGCACCACAAGAATGTAGTAATTTGAGGATGAATAAAATCTTACCCCACAACAATACCAGCTTTACCCCCTCGACGACTCCGACGGTATGTATTTATGTAGATTTCATATTATTATGAATAGCTAATCAACCACAAGATACTGTTACGTGCCATCTCCTTTTGGTAGGGAGTAAAAAGAGGCTTTCGGTATACCCTTCCGAAACGTATGGTCACGGGGGCATGGGCGGGCGCCCCGGAGACTGGGGACATACCTTATTAGTAATTTTATCGCACGACTTATTTTAGCACCGGGTAATTTTAATACCTTTTTGAAGATGTTGTGTTTTATTTGACGAAGTCAGAGGTTTGTTTCACACGGTGGTGATTACGAGCGATAAATTGCAAACATAATTTCACACAGCAGGTGTCCTGACGGGTCGCGGTGCGGGACAATAAAGACGGTTACCGTGCGAGACGTACAAGTCACCATAGCTACACAGAGGTTGTCAGCAATGCCGCTACTTTTTTCCGGGTACTCGAGTCGATTCTGTCTACTCGCCCTGCAGCAAGTTATCAATGTGGCTAGCTTATTCTACGTTTCTCTAGGAAGCCACTTACTTTTAATAGTTGATAAAAGTTTAGCGACACCCTCCATATCATGCGACGATAGCGGAACTGTTAGGCTTGACTAGAGTTGACCACGATACGGACACGCATTTTCATCGGCTCGATGTGGAACTGTCTTTAAGAGTCGTCCGGGTTTTACCCTCCCAATACGCGGGAATAACGAGGCTTTACGTACCAGCCGTATCGTTTGGAACTTCGAATTGTCGCCCTGAGCTGACATAGCATCCGAGCCAATTTTCTTTTTCAACCCGCACGGCTATAAGTCTGCAAGTAGCAGATTGATGAGCCGTGCCCGATCACAGTTGACCTTCCCCAGCAAAAACCTGTTTAAACGGCAACTGTGAGGATCAGTAGACGCTGATTCGCCTACACTACAGTAATTCAGTCATGGTACCATTCAAGTAAATGGGTATTTCTGTAGTATATGACTGATAATAATTGCCAATATGTTCTGTTGGGGATGTGGGCATAACAGGCGAATTGCGAATTTAGCTTTCCATAACGAGTGTCACCAGAACATATTCAGGCTTATTTCCATGCCGATCCATTCTTGTATCGATTTGTTGAGGAAATAACGATTTCAAGGATGCAACTCTATCCGAAGTACTCGATTATGATTTGTCCATCTGTGCTATATGAGTCGTTATGTTTCAGACTGCCTCCGCTTCAACAGTTTTAGGTGTAGCTACTTACTTTTCGGGCGTTGGGATATTGAAATGTGTAAAGTAGTTTATAAAGGAATTTACCACACTCTTACGACATTATCAATCAGACACCAAAATCCGTGGGCTCGTCTCGCTAGACAGTGGGGGGGGGGGGGGGGGATAGATCATACATAAAAACACTTGATAACCAGGCGGTATCTATGTTAGTGAGAGGGATCTAATTGAATATCGATATACAAAGGCAACGTCGCGGCGCCATACGCGTCGCATAATTCCACAGGATAATGAGAGTTTTACGGGCTTGAGTATCCCACTGTTGATCAGTCTTGGGGTGTCGCTAATCTGTATTGTCTAACCACAGAGCCGTAATATAGACAACGCGGTAATACTGTATATTTCAAGGGTGGGCAAAAGTATATCTTTTTGACAGCAGATCGACGCAAATCACAAAATTAATATACGATCGATACCAACATGGTATACCATTTTACACACAACGGATTGAATACGCAGGTGGTGATCAGGTTTTAATCGATTTTTAATGAGGTCGGGCACAGGATAAAGTGGTTTGAGATTTAAATTGAATTTGCTTCACTGAAATACACAAAACAATACCACGTTTTTAGGTTCCACCCCCGGTTTTTCAAACTCTTTCAAATTGCAAGCCGAAGCCAGATGGACTTGACTGTCGAGTTGTACTGAATCTGAAAACGTGTCAGCGGAAAATATCGCGGGTTATTTCCATATCTGTATATTATTTCTTCGGTTTTTGTGTTGTGGACTTGGGTTGAGTAATGGTGTCACGGTACTGATTCGAGTACTCGGTACTTGTGCTGTATACTCAAGTCGTTTTAACTTACTCCTCAAACGTTTCAGGTGAAATTACTTACTCTTTACACGTTTGAATTCAAAAAAGCAGAAAGTATAGTTTTGTAATGAGTTTACTTCACTTTTATAAAGTTATCAATCAGACCTACACCAAAATCCTACATTTGAATAACAGGAATATGCAAAAACAGCAAGATAGACCCTACCCGTCTCTCGTAGGTCCTCATTTCGCGTTATTCATCGTCTTTTGGGTATTTTAAGCCGAAACGGAGAATAAATTAACACAAAAAAGGAGTACATTTGTGCGGGGGATATTTTCCTAGAGAGGGGGGACGTACGGCAACCCCCATTAGTATCAATGGGGGCATCAAATATATCGCATTGCCGTCAACCTTACTGAATATACGAGTTTTCTCAAACAGCTGATAGGACTGACTTCGATAGAGTCACTCTCGAGTGATCACAGCTGATTTGCGCACATCACACCGAAATTACAAGCACTCGTACGACAAGCGATGAGAGCCCGTCAGTGTGATCATCGTTTCCGTTGTAAAAACAAGATTGCTTTTATCGAATACCCCACCGTCAGACGGGTGTATCACTAACGAATTCCCCTACCCTTTTAGAGCTAGTGTAAAAGGCCATAGCTCCCGACCATCATGTTACAATACGAACAACCCTACCAAAAGGAGATGGCACGTAACAGTATCTTGTGGTTGATTAGCTATTCATAATAATATGAAATCTACATAAATACATACCGTCGGAGTCGTCGAGGGGGTAAAGCTGGTATTGTTGTGGGGTAAGATTTTATTCATCCTCAAATTACTACATTCTTGTGGTGCTAAACACGATTGCACTAACAACACATACACAGCCCGCAAATAGGTCACTACAAAGTTTCGCTGCACGCAGAACTATTATGCCTTGTATGGAGGTGATCACGAGCCGGTCTTTCCAAATATCTACTCAAAAGTGTTGGACAGACTCGGCGTAGACCCATGGTCACTTATACCCTACACTTTTGCTCGAGGCAATCGCTGGGAATGAGACAGACGAACCCCGTTTTCGATTGTGGTATGTGTGCGTGGAAAAATATAGTACAATTACTGGCATTATATCACACCTCAAAAAGCTTTTGTGTCTCAACTTACCCCATGGGTCATTCAAGGCGACTCACACAGATATTCCTAGTTTATCCTTGACAGCTGTATAGATTACTGCCTAGGTGTGTTTTTATTGATGATTGACAACCGTTAGCTGTCGCTATTGCCCAATTTACATATTTGTTATACAAGGGAGCGGGCAACTTCTTCAGTCGGCGGGCCGGATATAAGAAAATTAGGTACTTGGCGGGCCGAATTGCTGAATCGATACATTATTCGCCCATTGATCCCCCATATACGAGGGATAAATCGTATTTAATCAATGTATTTTAACGACCGCAATGTCACTGCAAAGCCATATCTCGCCGATAGTAAAGAAGACAATGTGGATTTGAGAACAGCCTTGTTATACAGGCACCGCCGTGTCTGCTTCTCTCTAATCAATTAGCACACCGTGCAACCCATAAATAAGATTTACAAATTACTGGATTGCTTCGAAACTGCATTTTGGCTCGACAGTTTTATGGGGACCTACTCTTTATAATTAGGATAGAAAGCGATTTCACGATACCGACATTTCTTTAAAACTACTTCTACTTGAGTATTTCAAAGCTATATTTTGTGCTTCCATTTGAAGTAAATTAAGCATGTGTTGTAAAGCGCTCCAGCTATCTCGATAACCTCGCCAGAATGCGTAGTCTCGTCTAGATCTGCAGTACCTAGTACGTTGTGTAACACAGAGAGGGATTGCAGTGGCGACTTGCTTCAGTCGAGTAACGGACGATGCCGATTTCACACACGTTCCAAAGTACATCTTGTGAGAATGATGTATCAGCACCCCCGTATATTCTCGGTACGACATCGGATCATTTGGCTGTACTAAGGTGGGTAGATCCCGACAGGGACGGTCGAGTGCGATCGATTTTATCATGTGATGGTAGCTTGGGTCGCTTTAACTATTCACCAATACATGTTTACACGGGCCCGTATCCACGTAACATCCCGCGCAATGCCATCAGGGTCATTTTTTCGACTTGACTACCTAAATACTCGACTTTCGTAAACTAGGCCCGCATTTTGCGTAATTCGCGGTGTTTTTTGGAGATTTTGAGCTAACAAGGGAGCAAATTGACAAGGTACATTTGGTCGAAGTGGGGGTATATCTGGGAAAAGGAGGACATATCCTCCCCTAAATGAGGACGTATGGTAACCCTATTAAAATAGGGGGGTCGATGGTGACATCAAATGCATCGTATTGTGTTGCTGTCAACCCTCCCCGAAAACGCGAGTTTTTCCAAACAGGCGGATTGATGACTGACATCGATTGTGTCACGCTCGATTGATCACAGCTGATTCGCGTACATCACACCACATCGAAGTTGGAAGCGTACCAACGACAAGTCATGAGAGTTGTTGGCGGGTAAAGTTGTTATCGTTGTGTGATTTTGCCAATATGCTCCTTGTGGTGGCAGATCTAATGACACTAATAACACCTGTACAGACAAACAGAAGTCCGCCAATGAGTCGATACAAAGTCTCGCTGTACGCAAATTAATGTACGGCGACACTCCCCTTACAGCAGAACTGTTTTGTATGGACGGGGGTGGTCACGATTCGTTTCCGGACCCGGCGCAGATTTCATCAGTTTTGGTTAAACCCGGGCTGGATGCGACCAAGTGTCTTTGAGAGTCGGATTTATGCTACATTTTACCAGCCTAATACATGGAAATACCAGGACTTTGCGTGCCAGTCAGATTTTTTGGACTTTGATTTTGCAACCCTATAGTCGCAGTGGATTCCGATTTCGAAATCTCCCACTCATCTTTACACCTCACCGAAAGCAGGCTATAGATCGCATCACGTATGATCTGTCACAATTCATTCCCATTACTGCACCACCGAAACCGAGCGCGTTTCAGCCAAATAAGGTCAGTCCACTGATCCCCGATGAAGCGAGCAGGGGCGTAGCCAGCCCAGATAAAAAGGGGGTGGAACTGAATAAAGGGGGCAGAATGAGCCTCTATGCGTCATACCTTTAGCGATAGCGACTTCTGTATTCCGTACGCTTTTGAAAGCATAACTAATTGGCGGATCTAATTACTGAAAGCGAGTTAGCAATCAACAGCGTGCACGGGGATCGTGTTAGCAATCAACAACTTGCACCGGGATCATATTACGATGCGCACGCGCTCATCCCGTGACAGTGCAGGAGATCTTATTTGTATTCAAATAAGTATCGACCTTGAAACAATACCAGAACAACATTTCACGACGAACAATCTACACAGCGCAGAATCTGGTATATCTTCATGAATTTTGACATGATTCAATTCGCGTGTAAGAGTAACGTCTTCTCGGCGTTTTAATTCCAATCATTTCGAACATGGCGCATATACTAATTGTACCGGCGTGTGAATAATGACTTATTCGCAAAGCGAGGGAATCTCAAACAAGTTTCGGCGCGGCTATTGAAGGCTGAATGCGTCCCGGTGGGATACCGATCACGAAAGGCATAATCTAGTATGACGTATACATGGTCATTGAGGTCAAGACAACGCACAACAATGGCGTCAAAAATAAAATGCGAATCGAATGTATTGTGTCTTCACGCTGTTTTGGGGAACAGGCTTGAGTTCGGCAAAACACGAATCAGAAGCGATTGCTTTAAAACATGATTTCATTCAGTTATAAGTTGTTATTTTCATGTTATTAATGTTCGTTATCGTTTACAATGAACTGTTGATGAGAAAACCAACGCGTGAACGACGCGACAAATGTTATTATTGCGCGACGAGTGCATTCAGAATAAAGGGATTAAGCTGATCGCTAACCCTCGCCAAGATAAAAATGTAACAATGCCCCTTTCACGCTTGCATAGACGCGCTTCCATAGACGAGAGATCGACGAGAAAAAGGCATGTAATCAGCGTCGGCGATCGGCGTCGCGCGCAGCAAATTGAAATTAGGCGATAACGTGAAGAAATGTTGTCATAGCAGTAGCGTTGACTTGGGATTTTCTGGATAGAATCGAGCCTGGAAGGGGGTAGAACGTTCTTCAATTCTACCCCCCTGTCTACGCCCCTGGAAGCGAGCTACCCCGATTCGTCACTGTATAATTGAATCTGACATCATACTCGCAGTTACCGAGTTAGAACGGGAAATGCGAGGCTCGAAGGCGTGACGGAGCAATTCTCTGACGGTAACACTCCGCCGAGTCAATATATCCGTAGAATGATGCTGCAAATATGTTTTGGAGGTGTTGGCATAACACGTGTTGAGGATATGTTACGGCACACGTGAGCACAACTCGTTGTCTGCAGCGAAATTAGTCGAATTCGAACGACAGTGCGTGGCTGCCGAAGCAATATATCCTTAGTATGATATTGGTGTTGGCATAACAAGTGTTGAGGTTATGTTACGGTACACGCGAACACAACTGATTGTCTATAGCGAAATTAGTCGCTCTCGAACGACCAGTGCGTGGTGAGCTCGCGATCGATATATATCGTACAGACGGGTAAAGCATTAGTTCGCCAACTGATCGATTCAAGTTGTACATCATGTACAGCATACAAAATTAATATGCCGCGGTAAATTGTATATCATTTGCAGTCACCGGCATGATTACGCTTGACCAGACGTGAAGCAGTAAAAGAACCCATCATAAATACATTGTTTGGTTGGGACTGTGCGTCGTATATGAAGACGCTAGAACGTGGTAAAGGTGTGGAACAGCAGTTGTTGCTTGCACCAATTACTAGGTACGTAATATCGGAAGTTAACACGTTGATGTAAGCCAAATTGAGAATCAGCTATTTCTTTAATTACTTATTATACTCATAATGTTACTTTATTTAAGTTAATCTATGCTGGGGCGCCTAATACACATTTCCACTACACGACATTCCTTGTTGTTCTCGATATGACACGCATATTTATAACCATAACAGAACATTTCTCGTTACCGTCTGGGTCGACAACAAATCACAGGGGTCAAGTACGACAATATGTATATGAGACAGACAACAAGCGTCACTTTGTACAGTCGAGCCTATTGACATCTAAAACACGCACCAGGATCTCACGGATTAGGAGAAAACTATACTAGCGTCACGACCGGCAATTATTCCCATGACCTACCGTACACGAAATTGAATCAACCACGGAACGACAAGTCAACCAGTTTGACGGGCTATTGTTCCCAAGCCACGAAATTGGACCACGGAACAACAGGTCAGGGCAGGCAACTATTATCAAGCTCCGTCGTGTACGACCGAAGACAGCTGTAGATCGTGGAAAAATACAGTAAAATTACAATGTATTATAATAAATCAATCCAAAGTTTCGTGTCTGGCCAGAGTACAAAGGTCAATCGGGATTCTTTGTTCTTTTTCTCTCTAGCGTTAATTATTCCCCAATTTTGATTGCCGCACACAGGGTCATAAAAGTATTGCTGCTAAATTGAGAATCAGATATTTCTTTAATTATCTATTATATTGATAATCTTGGTTTGTTTAAGTAAATAGGGTGCATGCGCGAGTTCCGCACATTTCCCTAACTACTGTGCATTGTACTTCGGGTGTACTAGTTATCAAAATGAGCAAGGTAGCACCATAAGATACTTGGTTCAACTCCGAAACATTTTTTCTCTCGATATTATCGAAGAGAATATTATTATTCGAGTTAGCGTGGTCGATTAAATCCACGACCTCCGACGCAAAAGAATGGGCATCTTTTATAATTTCCTCCGGACGCAGTTTGAACAGTGGAATTCCACCTTCCGGACATGTTCGGAAAATTCCGGGTGCATTACAATCCTAAAATATGCCTAACAGCGCCGGCCGTAACCAATTATATATCAATAATCAAGAAAGAGAAATATCATACCGAATAGTAACCGAAGCTATATATTTACAGGATCAAAAATGTAAAAGGCAAAATGGACCCACAGGAAAAATATGCCAAATAAAGCCAATGCAAACTATGCGGAATAAAGAATGACACGATGAAGCATATGTACGTAGAATGCCAAATATACAAATAAATCTTTCATTTCATCAGGAACGAACTTGAAGAAAGAATCAGGCACCAATATAGCCAAACAGCAAGCATGCAAAAATATATACTCTGGTCCACAATGGATAACCAGCACTGTGGCATAAACAATCACAAAATGTAAAATTTGAATATTCAAAATACATATGGACATTATAATCAATACGTAACAGCCGAAGAAATATACGATATCAAGGGAACAACAAAAAGATCAAGTTAAATGAAAAATCCAAGGACTGTAATGAGAAACGCCACCGAATATGCAATACCAAATATTCCTACAGATGCGCAATATAAATATATGCCTTCAATACTCTACCCGTTAACATAAGATATATATATATATATATCTTACAAGCACTTCTGTATTTTTTTTTATGTTATGGTACTTGTCGGTTGTACTGATCTTTGAAATAAAAGCACCAAAAGAACTGAGCAGTCCATAGAACAGGAATACATTGCTACCCGGTGGTGTCAAACATAAGGCCCGCGGGCCGCATCCGGCTCGCCAGACGATTTCATTCGGCAATACTGAGTAGATTGAAAAATTCCTATATTTTCCAGTATATTTGTTACAAATATTGAGAAATATGGAAAATACTTCCTTGTAAATAGGTCCCCTTATAACCACCTGATTATGGCGCTGTGGTTTCACTCTAGTTACCAGTATCAAAAACAAGTCAGTTAAATTGACATCCCATTTCAAGAACGCGTAAAGTGCACACTAAGTTCATAGTTTTATACAGATATGGACCAAAACGTATTTATTCGCAGAAGCGAAGACACTAATGCGGAACCATTGCATGCAGTTTACATGGAAAATATATTAGCTGCACAAATATATAATTGAAATATATATGGTCGCACTGTTGTGTCACTTTCGACCCAATAGATCCCCAGACATGAGAGAACCCGGACTCGCGTTGTAATAATAATAATAATAAATCAAATTCCAAGTTCCAACTAAATATCTTGTATTCCTCGCAACGCATATGCAGGCCTAACGTCAGATTAAGACGAAATCAAAGGGGGCATAGAATATGCCAACTTATATCGTCGTTACCCCAGGGTTATAACCATGTCACAAGGCTCCAAGTCACAAGTCTATCTCACTTTTATAGTTTTGACGCGAGTCAAGTTGAGTCATTTTCAATTCACAACCGAGTCATGTCCAAGTCAGCGAGCAGATGGTCGAGTCCGAGTCATATGACTTGGTTCGAGTCATGCGCAATGACTCGAGTCCAAGTCGAGTCAATGCACATATTGACTCGAGTCGAATCATTTCCGTATTTTGAGAAAATAACTCGAGTCAAGTCGATTCATCATAAAATCGTGACTGGAGTCAGACTCGTGTCAAGTCATGACTCGAGTCATTACAACCCTGCGTTACCGCCACTGCTTTTTCAGTTCTGGAATCTATCCAACCGGACAATGCTCGTATTTTGCCAATCGCATTGTTTGCGAATAAAGGTGTTGTGACTGGCTATTAGAAAATCTTTATTATTCGTGTATTTTCTGTTACAAATGCGTTTGAGGTATTCAAGTGAAAAGCAAGAACACGAGGACATTTTGGAATCAGTTGACTGGTCCGGCCCGCGGGCGATTTGAATAGCTTGAATCCGGCCCGCGACGCAATTTGAGTTTGACAACCCTGCATATCAATGCTAGTCAAAAACTAAGCTCCAATAGCTTCATTTACGGTGACTCAGGTCATCCCGAACATCTACACAACGTCTACAACATGTCTACCAAGAACAGCCTACCCCATAGCCCATAATTACTTATCTCCTGAATTGTTTACATCATGACAGTCTACATTATGAGAGATGATCGTCCCATGGTTCTCAGTGCCGGTCGTGCGATGCAAATGCACATCTCCGCTGACATTGATATTTCTTGTCGAAGTTCCACGGTAGCTCGATTCACTTTGTCCCGAAGTTGACGGATCTGTGACGTCAGGTCGCCAGAGGTATTTGATACCGTGATTATGCCATCTCGTATTATCTTTAAAGACCTGAAAACTCAATGTGACCTTTCTCGGCTCCATCTCGCTTTCTACCGTGGAGTAGGATATAAAACTCCCTTGACCCTGGATGACATGGTCCACTGTATGCTCAACCTCGGTCGGAGTAAAAGTGAGTTTATACTGCTCTGAGAATAGTTTACTTTTTATTGAAGTGGAAGATTTGCAGTAGAAGGTGCTAAAAGAATGAACAGCTACCTCCTTACCAATTTGAGTTTTTATTCTTTCCATACAGGCTTCTTTAGCTAGTTCATCGTCCAACACTGTGGCAATAGCAAATTGGTCTTTATAGAAACAAACGGTAGGGAATAGGACGTACGATGGAAACAAATAGTTCCACAAAGCTCCCAATAAATCACTGAAGTGCGTGGTTTGGAATTCAATTTCTCGTGACTGCCCAAGTTGATAGGAGTGGATACTTTTCCAATCTTTCGCATCTTCGTCAAAATGTAGCACTTCAACAGGTAAGTCTCCCTTATCATCATTGACGCACCATGTCCTCAGTTTAATGGTTGCAGGTACTTTCAAGTCATGCGCTCTGATGTGTAGAGTGGGCGTGATTCCCACTCTACTGCGAGGCCACGTCTCCGGATTTATGCTAGCTGATGCTGTCACTTGCTGTGTTTGTTCAAAACAGCCCGGTGGAAATGTGACAGAACATCCACCGATTTTGATTGTTCGACCTTCAGGGCCGACGTATTCTGAAACTTCATTGAAGTGATCTCTTTTACGCACCATATTTTGGGAATCTGAAAAGAGGAAAGTTTTAAAAAATTTCTGACAGAACATCCACCGATGTTGATTGTTCGACCTGCAGGGCGGACGTATTTTGAAACTTCATTGAAGTGATCTCTTTTACGCACCATATTTTGGTAATCTGAAAAGAGGAAACTTTTAAAAGTTTTCCGACTTACAATACAGGAGTAAAATCCGGAAAATGGTAAATTTATTCGAAATTTGTAGATTGTTGACTAAAAAAAGGTAATATTTCCGACTCGACGCCCGAAATACCCACTTTCTATGAATTGAACGCAAAAAGGGGTATTTTTGGCTCACTCCCGAAAGACCCACCGGACCGTAACTTCAGTACTGATTTCCTATATCTCAGTTCGATCTTCACATACTTCGAACCAAAATTTTCAAAAAAGAGGACGTTTGGACGTCCTCCGAGGACACTTTAAAAAAAAATCAAAAAATACGACAAATCCTCTTAAAAGAGGACATATGGTAACAATATTTAAACCTCACAAGACAAATGTCATCCCGCAGGGAAAAAATATTAGCCAGTAAAGAAATAGCAATTTAAAATTCTGTGCGTCTTTTAGTATAGTACGTTTGGACGATTTCAATATATTTTGAAGATAGGAGGTCACGAAATACCATCATGTAACGCAGACCTGGGTAAAGTGCGGCCCGCGGGCCAAATGTGACCCGCCGAGCAATTCTGTGCGGCCCGCGAATGGTTGCTTGGAATACAAAACTTAAAATCTGCTTTTTGAATGTTGATGCGTGGACTAAAACCATAGGTTATATCAACTGATCAGGAAATTCGTTTACTTTGAAGCCTGTTCATTAATACACCACGATTACGCTGCTTACGTACCTCGCATGCGTAATCCAGATTCAAAATAAATTCAATGTAGCAAAGTAGCCCATAAGTAGCAATTGAAGTAGCAAGAAATCACTCTTTCCATATGGTTTAGTTCAAACCTTTTCTGTTGCCATTGTCACATTGCGCATTATACGGTCTGTGTTTCAAATTGTTACGTGCTGATAGTTTCCAAATCCATAATTCGAAAAACAAGTCAATCAGTGCTAGCGATTACTATATGACTTATCATATCTATCACCCATAAAGGAGGAACGGGTATGTCAAAGAAAGGAAGCCGAAAGCTGGGATTCAAAGAAGGTTTAGAGCACTAAATATTTGCTTTCTGGAGTCAGAGCTAAACCTCTCAGTTGGTGCCCAGCATGTCGCCGAGATTAAGGATTTTAATTAAAGTTGGCCTTATATGACAAAACACGAAGACAGACACTCAGTCAAGGCAAAATCGAGTACCTGAGTGATTCGATTCTGAATCACGTATTACGCATCGAGTTGAGTATTCGAATATCACTCATTATGACGTCACAACAGAATATACTATTTCAAAGTACAAATATGTACGTACATTTTATGCCACGACGAAGAACATAATGCCTGTTATCCGTCACATTAAAGATACTTTGGTATTTTTTCGACCATACCGATTTCATTCCACTTGGTGACAATATTGTGGGATGATCATGACTTCGGAAATGTGCTACGTCCAGTAACCTTCGTAGCTTTGTACAATGTCTCGTATCCTGCGCCACGGCCAATCAAGGTTGCAAGACTTCCCCAGTGGAAAATATTATCAAAACTATAATTGTAGTTAGTAAATTAACTTTCAATTGCGAGGAGCGCACAATTTCAGTACTTGAAAAAGTCGTATTTTACTACTCGACCCAAATCATTAAAATAAATACAAATACTCGATTCAGATTCGAGTACTCGAATCATCGTGCCCAGCCATAGACAAAGGGAAGGCGAATTTCAGAAAAAACCGCAAGCCTCGCTCATCAACATGCCTGTTTAAGCTGCACAGTGCACATTAGGGCTGTTCAAAAATAACCTTTTTTCCTTAATCTTGCGGGTTACTTGATTAAATCGTTAGGTTGCCTTAAAAAATGACGCACACCAAATTTGAATTCATTCCAACCAATATTCGCGGATTTCGTAGAGTTTAAAAATTTTAAATTTGCCTAAAAATGCAAAAAAAAAATTTTTTCCAATTTTCCTTCCAACCTTATGAAATTGTTGCGCTGTCTTCAAAAACGATGCAAAACAAATTTGACTCAATTCCAAGCTGCAGAAGCCGAGTTATTCGAGTTTTTTGATGATAATTCTGGGATGATCCACCAATCAATGATAATCCCAAAATTATCAAAGAAAAACTGAAATAACTCCACTTCTACGGCTTCGAATTGAGTCAAATTTGGGGTTAACTTTTATCCTAACAGCCTATATTAAATGCTTTAGTAGGTCCATCTGTACTGAAACCACGAGAATGTGAGAAATGCAAAACACAATTAGATCGGCGGAACGAATCTGTGCAGCATAAATGTATTCTTTTCCACATATCGAACACAAAAAATACCCCATTTATTCGTATTTTCATAGGATTCTCGTAACATATTGTAATTTGTGAAAATAAGCTTCCTATACCAATTACTGTGATTGAAGTGAATAACAATATAGCAGTAATTCGGTAACAGCAAACCAAGTACACCTAAGCCTACAAAAGACGACAACTTGTAAACACAGACGAAATAAACAGGCGAGCAATATTTTTGTTTAACAATGCGTATTCAAATCTTCTCGTAGAAATAAATCAATATCGGGATGTGCATTAGTGAAGTTCTTAGATGCAACTTTTGTTATTAACTCAAATTAGCTTGAAGTCATCTGCAGGAAAGTCCTCTTGAACGATCTTGATGTGGACAGATTCGCAATAGGCATCTGGCAGTAATCAGTCATAATGTGAGCATCTCAACTATCTTGATATTTCTCTTCCATTTATTTGATTTATAGGAGAAACTTTCCACCTCGTTCCTCACTCATATTTCTCTTTTTTGGGGGGAAACGATGATACTGAACTTATATGCTCATGTTTATAATTGATCCAAGAACGTTCGTGAATATCACCTCTGCGTTATCCCCATGGCTTCTTTTTTTTGTCGTCTCAACACCAGTCAAGACCTTCGTTGTTTAGCTGATCTCGAATAAAAGACGTTGGTTCACTCTGTATTCGCAATGATATTGAGGAGTCAGTTTTAATTGATTTTCTACAGCATATACTATTGTCATCTAGATCTTCCACTACATCCTATATCGTAGCATCATTCGAAATCGGATCTGACATGGACGTAAACCTGCCACTGGAATTTCAGGGTAGTGGGTAATTGGCTGTAAGGCAGAGTCAATGTTAAGAATGTGCTATTTCTTCTTGTTTTTGTTCCAACCTTACATCTCATTCATGCGAAAATATCAATCATCATGGTGACTTTTTGGCTCGCACAAAACTACGGGGTTACAAATTACATCATTTAGGCTTTACCTGGAGTCCATAAAGCGCGAATTTTCAGCCTAATGCTGGTGGACCGTTTGCGGTGCCCAGCGTTTATCAATATTACGAACCATCTATTTCTCTCTTTTCCACTCTCACCTGCAATATGGAATCGTAGTATGGGGAAGTGCATGCACAACATTTTTATGCAGAATTCGAACCCTTCAAAACCGTCCGATACGGCTTATCTCATCTGTACCGTCCTTTACGTACCAAACTATCGCCTTACTACCGTAAGCACCGAATTTTGCAAGTTAACAACTATATTGCTTCGAAGTATCAAAAGTCATTCTCAAATATTTTTCAAATAGTTTGCCTCCTGTGTTGGATGACTTTTTCATGCCTGCTAAAAATGTCCACTCCCACTTTACGAGATCCTCGTCTAAAGCAAATATCTACTTACCCCCACCCGAAAGCAACCTAACTAAGAGATCTGTCGACTACTCGGGACCTATCATCTGGAATACTTTACCACCACATATCCGTGAATTGCCTTATAATAGATTCAAAAAAGTCCTACTTGATCACCTCTTGTCGTTACACTAACACTGTTGCCCTACCTCGCCCAGACATTGCTTCATTGATCATTTGCTACCATCGTTTATTTTTTTCTGTTATATTTTTCTTAACTACCGTAACATTTTTCACAGTCAGACTGTTCAGAGTCAAGTGTACCTGTTTGATGCTGGTGTGATCAGACTAGATGACCTTCACGGTCTTATCGATCATTCCTATCTAATACCGAATACTGTGCAGTGTGCTGCAGGGCTGTGGAGTCGGAGTCGGAGTCGGGGTCATTTTCGCTTGATGGAGTCGGAGTCGGAGTCGGAGTCGTGAAAACTATAATAGCTGGAGTCGGAGTCGGTGGGAAAATACTGACTGGAGTCGGAGTCGGAGTTTGTGAAAATGACTCTGACTTCGACTCCGACTCCGACTCCAACTTCTCTATCATGGAAACATTTGATTTCAAAGAATTTTCAATAGAATTTTTATGTACCACCAATCACTGTTATTATTAACCATACAGATCAGGTGCGGCCAGCCCGTGGCACGCAGGCCAAATTTGGCACACGAGAAGGTTAGGTGTGGCCTGCGAGGTAATTCTCGAATTATTTATGACATCAGGTACAATTGCAAGGCCAACCAAAATTTGATTAGCATGACCGCGAAATTTGATGATGACTAAAACAACAGTTCTGACGCATTGACGTATCCAGGGGCCAGCAGCATTTATCCCAGATCTTCGTATATGACCATGAAGTAGAATATTTCATAGCAGATTTATTTGACTTGAAATATTTCTCGGTACTTCGCATGATTCATTGTCACTAGATTTCTTGCATTCAGTATTTGAGCCCCCTTCTGAAAATTACAAATACATATTATTCACAGAATTGAGTCGAACTATATTCGCAATTAGTAGATACGGCTTCGCTTGTGCACTCGCAGCGAGATCGACAAAGCATTTGCACAAAATGATACAGGCATGTTCTGATACCGTCGATTTTGCTATGTCTAAACGTCGAATAATCCTGTCCTTGCCAAATGAGCTCAGTGGTATACAGATGCGACCCTCAATGTATGTTAGCGACATATTTATCGATATAGCTAAGCCTAATTCAGTCGTTATCTTGCAAAAAAATTTTGGGCTTCGCGCGACCAGGGCCTGATTGCGGATTGCACAGTTGCATGACATATTTTTATCAATTTTAGAGCGTATTAATATAAGTCTTGTTTGCAATGTTACCTAATTCGGTTCGCTCCTATCGACGACTAAAAAAAGTTATCAACATTCCAGTTGCCCGCGCAATGGTTCGTAAATCTCAGGTGCCCATTTCGCCGAAAAAGTTGCCCACCCCTGATATAGATAAAATTAGACATTACTTGCAAATTACAACTCAGTTGCAGAGGGGAAGAAAATCGCAAGATGCGTTTCGCGATGCAGTCAAAATTGATGCAATTTTTGGAATTATACCATGATACTGTGGCAGAGAAACTGCATCGGCTGGTTTTGTAAAATTGTAAAAATGATGTAAATATGACCAAACGATGCTTCCCACTTGACAAAATTGAAAATATTTGTAGTGTAGCTTAGCTGTTTTGGTCGAACAAATGATTAAGAAAGACTGCAAGTCCCAATCGTTGAATACTTGATTAAGTACATGTAGACTATAGACATAGGATACGGTCTTTGACTACTTAACTAAATTCCATTTATGACCAATGTCTATTATTAGTAGTAAGAGTGTTTGTGCTTGTAATCAGGATAGTGTGCAATGACAAAGTTAGTAAGTTCAATTTCTTTATTAGTTGCTGAGTCATACACAAGAGCTACACTTGGATTTTTTATCTACATTTTTATTATACAGGATTGGATATCTGCCATATTTGAATGATTCATACATTTCAGGATATTAGGGAGTCCATGTTATAAAAACTTGAATAAGGAAGGATATTTAGCAAATCTTTAGTTTATGTTAATTGCATAGTGGATAATTCGAGCTGTGCCACAGTTAAACAATTTAGTATGCCACAGTTAATCATATGTTTGCATATGTTTAATGGTTGTATGATAGTCATCCAACAGACAATGTGGCATATAATTTTCGAAGTAAATTGGTAATAATGCTGGAGTCGGAGTCGGGAGTCGGAGTCGGAGTCGGTACGTTTAAAGACCCAGGAGTCGGAGTCGGAGTCGGAGTCGGTACCTTTAAAGACTCAGGAGTCGGAGTCGGAGTCGGAGTCGGTATATTGAAAATGTGTGGAGTCGGAGTCGGAGCCGGAGTCGGTGGTAAAATTTACCGACTCCACAGCCCTTGTGCATGCATATTTTCTGTACCACCACCACTGCCGTGTGTTATGTATTTTAGTTGGATGAAAATAAAGACACTCTCTCTCTCGCTCTATCTCTGTGGTCAGAGAGGATGAAATATTACTTGCAAAATCTATATGCAATGACCAATATTATTGACCGATTTAATCATGAAGTATAGAAAATTTTCGTGCGATGAGGACGTCTACACTCACTGATTACCAATATGAAATCTCGAACACAGGTAGTAGTGAAAACGGTCATTCCAATGGGGATCTGTGGACTGCGTTCCCCAGACGTTTGGTCCATCACCCTATGGAGGGGGCAAGACCAACGTTTTTTGGGGGGCTGACGAAGTGCTGTTTCGACCCCGAGGCTGTATAACGTTAATCACTTCGAAGAGATTAATAGTTCAGTAATTTTATGTATCTCATCAGCCGCGGTGATGAGATTTTCGTAGCCCATTGTCGATTTCGGATTAGTTCTGTCAGCAGTCAGTCACTGAATATGATGATTACTTTATTAGCGCTATTTCAATGTTCGGTGTTTTGCTTCTTTACAAATAGTCCTGGTCGGGAAATACCAGGTTATTTCCATGGGAAGCTGCTGGCATTATTTTCCATACAGTGACCAATTAGGGCACAAATTAAAACTTGAGAAGTCATCCCTTCAGCTACGACATTATAACAGCAGGTAGGCCTAGTACTCAAATCCAGAGTTGTACAATTAATTGTAATTGTAATTGGGCTGGATGTAATAGAATTACATTTTTCATTGTAATCCTAATTTGATATTTCTAACATGAAGTAATTGTAATTGTAATTGTAATTGAGCTGAAATATCGTAATTGATCCAACTCTGATGTGCACTGCAGATATATTAGCTCTCTTTCTCATACACCGGAACAAATAGTAATATATCTTGATCGGAACCCGATCCAACCTGGTCGTCCAGCAGACTTGTACAGACCATACTGGATTTTGAAAATGTGCAAATAGAACTGGAACTGGAACTTTTAAAACTTTTAAAAAATCTGAAACTAATTACTGAAAAACAACTACCTAGATTGAATTCCGAATCATTCATTTTTATTTTATCGGAATCGGATCTGTTTATCGTCTGAACAGCAGCACAGATTTGGAATGAGGCGGTTTCGATCCCCGCAACACGACCCCTGTATGTATATGTGTCATTGCCGTTATGGCTGCAAGAACATCACGTGTCACAAACACGTGTTTTATATTTGATAGGCAATTAGATTTATTTTAGAAGTGGGGTTACCACTAGAACTACTCAAAACACATTTGTTAATTCACCATGCACTGACTAAAGTATATTGGTAGCTTGTACAAGTCTGTCGTCGGGGTAGAAAAGCTATGGCGATAAGTCTGTTTATCGTCTGAACATCAGCAGAGATTTGGAGTGAGGGGGTTTCGACCCCCCACAACACGCCCCCTGTATATGTATCATTGTCGTTATGGCTGCAAGAACATCACGTATCACAAACATTGTTTTCTGTTTGATAGGCAATTACATTTATTTTAGAAGTGGGGTTACCACTAGAACTACTCAAAACACAGTTGTTAATTGACCATGTACTGACTAAAGTAGATTGTTAGTTTGTACCAGTCTGTCGTCGGGGTAGAAAAGCTATGGCGATAAAGTCTACAGCCATAACGAAACCATAAAGAAACCAATCATTGGTGTTATAGTTGATGAATATGAAAAAAATATACAAACCTTGTTTCTGACTCCAGCGTCGAATCATAGCAACTCTTCTTCCGTATTCTGTTCTGTTGTCGCTCTTAATTTCATCTAATTCCGAATAGCTCAAGCTGAGCCCGGTACCGGCAGATGCAAATTTTTCGAATTCTTGGCCGCTTGAAAAACGAGAGGACATAATTGGCGCTACGTCTTCTAGACGCGCCTTCTCTGTAGTTGGAGCTGAAACAAAAGAAACCTTGAGATGCGCTTAAAATTGTATCACTAACACTCTCGTCGTGTTGGTCGTTTACGTTCAAACGAACCATTAGTATTCTTCACTTCAAAATGTTGGCTTCTAAAATGGAACACGAATGCCATTCGTACACTCTTGTTCCGGACCGTTCGCACAATTATTACTAAGTTATTGAAACCATTTGTTCTCAACCGCCAGTCCATATTATATTATGCAGCGAACAATTATTTTATATGTGTTTAGTCGGTTTATTATCATTTTCGTTATTCACACTAAAACTGATAAATACACATATAATCCCGGGAGCAACCTGCCCTGAAAGTAAGATGGCGAGCTTGCAGTAAATTTTAAAAATTTCAGTAATACAGTCAAACTGTTATTCCTATGCAATGCATGAAGAGGTCAGATTACAGAATTGCTGTAGTTGAAGAATTGGCAAGGGTTGCAGAGCAGAGGGAGAGATGATTGAAAATGAAGAATCGAAATTACGGATTCAGCTAAAAGGTGCATTCGAGGCCTTCCGAAGAATATGAACAGCGCCCAATAACGTGATCTTTTGGATCCAGTCGAATCGAACGTTACCCGGAATCTGTTGGATATGCCTCATGAGTTTTTTGCTCACGACCCCTGCAATGCCAGTAACTATCGGTACAATGTTCATCTTGAATCACCCCACTTTTCTCACTAAAATTAGGCGAATAGCGAGAATCTAATATTGCAAGGGTTCGAATCAATTGACGGCGTATAGCCGTATGTATGCTATGTATGTAGCCTATATTGGGGTTATGATGCTTATCAGCTATGGCGTATAGCCGTCTTGACCCCGTTATCGGTGTTTGAGGTTTTTAAACTGTCGAGACTTGGGCATTTGTGCTGTATTGTAATATAACCCCTTTAAACAACTTTCGTTATAGGTCGTTCGACTGTCTTCCAGTGTTGGGATCAAGTCACTACCTTCGAGTCACGTGTCATCTCGAGTCATTGCACATTTTGACTCGAGTCAAGTCAATTCACTCGCTTTTGGAGGTGACTCGAGTCAAGTCGAGTCAATCGATTTTCAAAGGTGAATCGAGTCAAGTCAAGTCTCTCGTTTTTTGGAGTTGACTCGAGTCAAGTCGAGTCAATCGATTTTCAAAGGTGAATCGAGTCAAGTCCAGTCTCTCGTTTTTGGAGGTGACTCGAGTCAAGTCGAGTCAATCGATTTTCAAAGGTGAATCGAGTCAAGTCCAGTCTCTCGTTTTTGGAGGTGACTCGAGTCAAGTCGAGTCAATCGATTTTCAAAGGTGAATCGAGTCAAGTCCAGTCTCTCGTTTTTGGAGGTGACTCGAGTCAAGTCGAGTCAATCGATTTTCAAAGGTGAATCGAGTCAAGTCCAGTCTCTCGTTTTTGGAGGTGACTCGAGTCAAGTCGAGTCAATCGATTTTCAAAGGTGAATCGAGTCAAGTCAAGTCTCTCGTTTTTTGGAGGTGACTCGAGTCAAGTCGTGTCAAGTCAAGTCAAGTCACAAGTCAAGTCAAATTGAATTTTCGCAGTATGAGTGATGATGCAAAGTCATTACATTTTGCTAACTGGGTGAAATACAATGAATATAAATTTGAATAAACATGCATAAAGGCGTTGTATTGCCCACGCACACGAATTGCTAATATAATACGTGAATACCTGTATACTTACATGCTAGAGTCTGTTATTATCAGCCAAAATAGAGGATCGAATACGAAGCCTCGAGAAGTTGAAACAAATCGAAATGGTACAATACACTATCCATTAGGGGTAGGCCTACTTAAAAATGACTTTTTTCTCAAATAGTACTGGCTACTTGATAAATTGTTAGGTTACCTAATTAAACGCTGCACACCAAATTTGGCCCAATTCCAGCCAGTAGCCGTATTGCTACAGAAGAAAGTTTCTCTTTCATATCTGACGTACAGGTAGTGTGTTTTACAAGAAACTTTAAGTTTTTTATATGACGTCAGCTGTCGCAATTCCGAAGATTCAATTAATAATTATCCGTGGAGGCATCAAATTTTGGTATGACACATTTGAGTGGGGCCATGTCTTGGGATTCATTTAATTACCAACCTTGATGCCGCATATCCTGCAGTCCGTCAAAATATCGGTCAACCACCTAAGCATTTTCGGTGGGTTATTGGAGAAAGCAAAGCCTACATTAATAATGCTCATTTGATTGAGATTGGAATGCAGTCAATAATAGTCTATGCGAATGATGATCACAGCCTGATGTATCCACCTGATAGAACCGACCTTATAATTACACCCTGGAATAAATTGAACACAATACTTCAATCCAAATGATGCTTGACAAACTACAACTAGCACATATAGGGACGTAGAAAGGAAAGGAATTAGACAGGTAGGGTGTATGACGCAAAGTAACCAAAAGAACTAGGGTAGCGATTGAATAAATGCAGAGAAAGAAAACGCCGATCGAGGATGATGATTGGCTCAAATTGGGTCTAAATTGAGAAACACAAAGAAGGAAACGCTGCTCATTCGCTAACAAATCTGGTGAAGTATTCGATCGAGACCCCGTTAACGGGGTTTCTGAATTTTGAGGTATAGGATGTGATTTGATGTACCACATTTACCAGGGTTGTAATGACTCGAATGGCGACTTTTTGATTTCGATGATCAACTAAACTCGAGTCAATTTAGGCATTGACTCGACTTGTACGGGAGTCATTGCGCATGACTCGATCAAATCAGATACGAGTCGAGACTCGTATGGCCATATAGCAGGCATTTCATTGCAACTTCGACGAAAAATCAAAGTTATTATTACATTATTGGTATTTCGTCTATCAGTACTGGTACCTCAGCTATCGCGTCAGAAACTGTTAAGAGTGAGGAAATAAACATGCGATGTATCACCCAAGCAGTGTTGTAATAAGTGGGTTAAACATGACTTGAACTCTAAACTTAACAGTAAACACAATGACTCGGACTCGATCCTCAGAACGGACTTGGACTCTGACTTGGCTCGGTTGAGAATTTAGGATTACCCGACATTACTCGAATCAAAATGATGAAAGAAAGATTGACTTGCGAGTCGAAACCAGTTGAATTCGCACGTCAGTCATATCACTCATGTCATGCAGATAGTGATACCCGCTTCAAAACAAATTTCACTCACCCTGTCCCAAGCAATATTGGAAACAATCTGCCTTTCGCAACGGCTTACCGCCCTCCCGAAGTTCGAACTCGAGTGTTATGTTCATTTTCGTGCCGTCACTCTCCAACTGACACAGACCGTACGACGGGATCGAATATTTGATGATGTTTTCAATGCCGTGCGAAAAGGATCCGCTTGCCACGAATTCGAAACCATGGCGAGGTTTCACGCATTTGATACAGCTGTCAATTGTCTGGGTCATCGTGCACGGCAATGGGCAGAAATCCATCGTCTTGAAATCGGCACCGAGATTATTTTTCATGTCGACCATCAGTTGATTTCTGTCTGGTTCTGAGTGACGGATCAAAGCTACCCCGAAGTCGGAATTTTTAAAACAGATTATCGGCCGAACTACATAGGTAACCGTCGACGACTGCTCATCCCTGAGAGTCCCGATGTATTGACCGCCTTCGCGCGACTGAAATTGCAGAGATGCTGCATTTCTCACTGTGACCGGTGTGATTACCACCCATTTTTTCGTATCGTCGTTGAACTGCATTAGATCAATGCCTACGTTATCGTCTTGAAAAATACACCAGGACGGTAACGCCATTGTTGCCTGTTTCTGTAGGTTTTTGGCGTGCAAGAGAAGTGTTGGAGTTATAGCTTCCCTTCCAGCCGGCCACTTCTCCACGTCAATTTCGACCGTCACCGTAACGGGCTGGGTCCCAGTAAAGGTTCCGGCGGGGAAGTCGACTTTGCATCCTCCAACTTCAATATTTCCCGCTTCCTTGTCCATAGTAACCGTGCTCGTTTCGCGGGGAACCTTTTTGACTGCTTTGACATCGACAGAAAATTGTAATTAAGATTTTGTTGTAATATATAGTCAAGGGAGGTGCTTATCCAACTTAAGACACAGCAGGAGTGTTAGACGATGACAATTGCCAAGAGCGATCTTCGGGCTCAATCATTACTTGTTAAACAGAGGAAATCATCTTGTTTGAAATATAAGATGTCGCACTTGGCAGCATCGTGAACCTGAGCGATTCGATTTTGAGTCGTGTATATTAGGCTTCGAGTCGAGTATCAATAATATGATGTTATAAGAGTAGAAAGGATGTGGTAAGTTTTATGCTATCATAAAAACTATAGTGACTCTTCTATATCACATTTAAGCTAATTGTTGCTTTTGTGACTATAGGTTTGCATTTAGTTTACAGTGTTTTAAACAAAGGCTTTGTTAAAAAAAAAAATTAGTTATATAAATATGCCACAATTGTGTAAATACTTTCCAAAAGCATGTTGTATGAGTCTACGGACGACGATTTCCACCTGATATAGTCAACGTATACGATTTGGGATGCTTAGAATAGGGTTGCCATACGTCCGGAATTTTACGGGCATGTCCGGAATTTCACTGTTCAAACTAGCGTCCGGGAGGAATTTCTAGAATATGCCAAATGTCCGAAATTTTGAAGACTTGACGTAGGCTCATATTTTTTTTCGTAAATCAGCATAAAAACAATATTTTGTGGGAATATTTATGCTAATGCATGATATTTTTCTTCGCGCTACGCGCGATTACTATCACATTTATTGATTTTAGTATGGAGACTACCGCCCTCGCAAAACTGCAATAAAATATAAATAAAAACAACCTTCGTTTACTGGAATAAGCCTAATTGTAATCGCACTTATAGGTGAACGCTATGTTCCTAGAGATCGTTAAGGCCGTTTAAATGCTTTATTCAAAGATAGTGGTTCCATACGGGGGGAGGGGGTCGTTTGCCTTTATTATGGGGTTTGCGAATATGTTGAACGTAATCAGCTTCCAAAATAGTCCGTGAGTAAGTCTGGGCAAAGGTGCTGACTTCTTTTAGTAATCAGTAGGGCGATTTTTTTTTGACATGTCAAAAAAAGTAAAAATTAGGCCAAAATTGTAGCGTTAGGTCAAACTTTGTAAAAATTGTTTACAAAATCAAACATTTTTTGACCTCTACATTTCGTTTGTATCGTAGATTTTGCGCTGTCTGTGAACTTATCATTTGATAATTTACAGCCTGTAGCCTACTTTTTTGGCCTACCGTTGTAAACGGCCCATCGTCTGCTCATTGAGAATCATAAACGGTCAAATGAAACAAATAGTGACATGATTTTATGGTCAACGTACCGCAATATCCTAACTGAAGCAAGACTGCTTGGGCATTGCATGGTTCTTAAATCATGAAGCGCAAGCTGAAAAATTGTGATATAGACAACATTGTCAGAATGAAGCAACACGGTGCATCACCAGCAAGCAGTGTGCACACAACTTCAGTGTTGTCAGCTAACAACTGCTGCTGTTGAACGTTCTTTCTCCATTCTTGACAAGCTACTTAGTAAGAACAGACACTTTCTACCCGAGATAGCGCAGTGGTATAATCCGCGGCTGCAACACCAATGGGTGTGGGTTCGATTCCGACCGATGTCGACTTCATAATTCCGATAGCTAAGTGTTGGAGGTTTACCTAGGCTCCGCCCCGCCACCTCATCCACGTAAGCGGTGTCTTACAAAAAAGCCTAGAGGTGGGCCGTGCTATATGTTGGCAGTTACGGAAAATAATGAAGAATATCGGCCTGGTGTGAATGACCATAGTAGTTGAAAAACACCATGAATACCACAAAACAAACAAACAAAACAAACACTTTCTACCCGAGAATGTAGGAAAGTATCTTTCGTTGTACTACAACAAATTTTAATTATTTCACCATAATACGTAATGTAACTATACTGCAATTCTTCATAGGGCCAGATTTCGTTAAAATACTAGTTTTTTCATGTAAAAATATGTCAGTTTTTGAGCCAAAAACGTTCTTTCAGGCCAATCTACTTTGTAGGGACAGACAGTTCCAACCAGAAATGAAGATAAGTAGTACAATTTTAACATTATGTGCGAAAACACCTAATTTGCATACGTGAGGTCAAAATTTGGTCAAATTTCAGTTTTTTAGGTCAAAAAAGGTCAAAATTTATATTTTTTAGGTCAAAATCATCCGTTTTTTAGGTCAAAAAAATATCGCCCTAGTAATCAGCTGGTCAAATTTTGATCTGGGCCACGGAACATTTTCAAATTGGAGATGGAGTCGCGACCATAAAAGGTTGGAAACCACCGGATGTGGGGTGTTGATAAAGCTACGTGGTGCGCACCGGCATAAGGTTGATAAACAATTTTATCGATAGGACATGAACATGACTTGTGCAATTACGCTCCCTGTATTTCCGAACTCATCATCCTCCACAAGCTCTACCGCTAACTCTGATCATGTGGGCGGAGAGTAGTATCTAGTAATATATGGAACTACTAATATTATTAACAGAATTCATTCAAATAATTTAACGACCAGATGCATATAGAAAGCAGATTCATATAACAAGCACCCCCCCCCTCCCCAGAAGCTGCATCGATTGCCATATAGTAAGGGCTCAAAATCAATGTTTATTTGGGCGGGAAGGGGCTGCTGAAAACATGTGCTTTCGGTCCAGGTTACACGACACACAGCCACACACTCCTGAACCGGATCGTGACCACCTCTGGTCTATGAGGAAAGCTTTGCTAGTGTGACGTCATAACTCATTTTGAAATCCACTAGTGGGCACTGAAGAGTGTCCGGAATTTGGGTTACAGAAACATGGTAACCCTAGCTTAGAACCCTCGAAATAGTCGGTTTAACAACTATAGTACGTATATATAGATCATTGGTACGAAATGAATGTTCTGATGATGATGAGCACCGACCGTAAAATGCTGCAATACGATGGAGTTACAGATATTTTTAATCCGTATATGAAAGAGGTTGGAAGCCTATTTTGTGTAAGGAGCTATATCTACCCTATATTTGCGATTGTGAATATCATTCATTAGCGGTACGGGTACCACAGTCGAGAACCACTGTGATTTACATGATTACAGCATACAGGTAATGCAATAGCGATATTTTCATTGCAGATAAATATTGAATTTATTTTAATATTGAGATAGCAGAAAATAATCGGTGGGGAAATTCCCCAGTTTCATCGTGGGATAAGCCATCACTGGTATACCGACATGGTCAGTAAAGAAGTAGGCTACTTGTACTTTTTCGAAGTTCCCAAGTGGTTTTACACTACTTATCCAAGTAAATATAATTTACGCCACTACTACTTCGTCATATTCTGTGATTTATGACAAATTGCATGATTCCGTTCATAACGCATTGTCGCCTATCATGACATGCTTCTTGACAGTAATATGGTTTATCAGAGCGTTTGGAGCTACCGCTTCGCAATCTAGCATACATAACGTATAATCTAGCACCTTTCCTGACTACTTTGGGCATCTGTGTTAAAATTGCCCAACAACACTCGCAAGTGTTAGTCAGAACATTTCAAGGGTTCGCACCATCCCTAAAACTTACATTACCAATAATCTGGTCGCGATAAAATTCTATTTTATTCGATTTGCCAGATGCTGAACCGATCTCGTCGTTTATCGAAACGCATTACAAAATACCAGAATGCAGATGAAAGTTTGTACATACCTCCAGGCTTATGTTGTCCAGGCGTTACTGGAGTCCGATGATCTTTCCGACTGACTTTGTCTGTAGAATCAAATAATTGATTTATTCTCTCCATTCCAAGGCATAAATAAGTGGGGAGAATACAGTTATTATTATTTCTTTATTCACAGTCTGGTAACTGGTAACTATACATGTACAACCCGGAGAGCAACGTGCTTAAGCCTATAAATCAGGGGCGGGCAACTTATCCGGTCGGCGGGCCTGATATGGCAAAATGAAGTAGGCGTACTTGGCGGGCTGGATTGCAGATTTTATACACTAATCGCGTATTTATCCACATACATACAAGGGATAAATCGCATTTAATGTAAACTTTACGTTTAAGGCAGAGAGACCAAAACAGTATTTCATGAATATATTAACCAGATGTATTTCAATAGCCGTTGCAGACAATCATACATCAGTGGTCTATCAAAGTTGCACTACAGGTAAACATCAGTTATATTGAAATGCAGTCTCGTCTTTTTAATGCTCGAAATTGTCGGAAATATTTGCTCTCTAATGTATGTAGACCCGAACAGGAAAAGTAGTTGGCCATCTTTCTCAGGTCGTCAAACTTGGATTTATTCTGTGACTCATAAAATTTGTCAATACTTTCGTAGGGGAGACCGGGGACAATTGTAACAGTTTTTGTATTTTCGAACATTACGTGTTTTTCTCGTGGATATTTCATTTCCAAACTTTTATATAAATAAGCCAACAACTCGATAGTTGATATAAAAACTAAAATGGATCTCAATCAATATTCAATCATGGAAATTTTGGGTCGCGAAAATTGTCGCTTAAATGTTACAATCGCCCCTTGCCCCGGGGCAATTGTAACGTCCATGCGGTGCAATTTTAACAGTGTTATTTATAACTAAAACAAACGAAATGAATAACAATTCTGCGAGCACAAATTGTACTATTGAATTACACTAAAAAAGAGACGTTTGAACGCTTCCAGGTTACGCCCCATCGCATTTTTGGCATCTGAATAAATTCTCATCCTTCGTGCCTTCTGCATGAGCTCAAAGTGTACGAGAAACACATTCATTCCATCATATCCCTACACATATTCGGCCTCTTCTACCGAGGTGCTGTAGTTCAGCGTGCATAAAGGGTTGGGCAATCGGTCACCTGCGAAGTTGCGAAACCGAACTGGCTAAAACATCTTTGTTGAATGGGCTGATGATAGTGTACCAAAACGAGAACACAACATTGTGTGGCATCAAAGCTAATGGTATTTTTCTGTTCCGCACAAAATTAAAATAAATTGTTCACATCAGATGACAAAATGTAATTGGGTAATAATCAAAGTCAGAGGATGAGGATTCAGTCACGGGCAAGCTCTTAAGTGACCATTGAAGGTCGACACAACAAAAGTCGATCAACATGAGAAAGGGTGGTAGAATCACGGAAATAACCGGACCCTAAGATTCACATCACCACTTCTGTATGGCCGTTCCGACAGAGTATCATGGTAGAATTGGTATGACCAGGTAGAGTCTGTTCTGGTATTGAACTTCTGGCTGTTGCAAGATTCATCTGCAATAGATAAATAGTTATACCAACGTATGAACACATATATTAAGCATTGAAAAGATATTGTAACGGGACAAAAGTAACAGAGTGTTACAATTGCCCCTGATACGCTCGACCACGATTAATGTCTCAGGATGGTGCCTTCCCGGCGACGCGAGTCCTAGTTTCCCTATCATCACGGTAGACTATGGTAACATTTTTCCAGCTACATATATTGCATTGTAACCACTTGAGGTTTTATTCTTCAAAACAAATTATTCCAGATCAGAAAATATTTACTCAAGGGTCCAAAATTTCGTTTTTTCGAAATTATTCTGGGGTTTCGCGTCGTAACTCAACGTAACTTCAAGTATATTAGAAAACATAACTACCGCATGTGCACTCAAAATATGAAGGCGATTTCTTCATCCTATACTAGCGGTGAGGTCGATTGTTACATTTGTCCCCGTCTTCCCTACTATAACTTCACTTGCAAGTTAGAAACTTTCTGCGGGCCGCTCAGCGGATTTACCTAGCATCGATTTTTTTAGAAAAGCCGTTCGTTCCAAATCTCGGTGTGCAATTTCCAACTTGGAAAGATAATCAGAGATTTCTGCGGGCTGGGTCCCAGTAAAGTTTCCGGCGGGGAAGTCGACTTTGCATCCTCCAACTTCAATATGTCCCGCTTCCTTGTCCATAGTAACCGTGCTCGTTTCGCGGGGAACCTTTTTGACTGCTTTGACATCGACAGAAAATTGTAATTAAGATTTTGTTGTAATATATAGTCAAGGGAGGTGCTTATCCAACTTAAGACACAGCAGGAGTGTTAGACGATGACAATTGCCAAGAGCGATCTTCGGGCTCAATCATTACTTGTTAAACAGAGGAAATCATCTTGTTTGAAATATAATATGTCGCACTTGGCAGCATCGTGAACCTGAGCGATTCGATTTTGAGTCGTGTATATTAGGCTTCGAGTCGAGTATCAATAATATGATGTTATAAGAGTAGAAAGGATGTGGTAAGTTTTATGCTATCATAAAAACTATAGTGACTCTTCTATATCACATTTAAGCTAATTGTTGCTTTTGTGACTATAGGTTTGCATTTAGTTTACAGTGTTTTAAACAAAGGCTTTGTTAAAAAAAAATTTAGTTATATAAATATGCCACAATTGTGTAAATACTTTCCAAGAGCATGTTGTATGAGTCTACGGACGACGATTTCCACCTGATATAGTCAACGTATACGATTTGGGATGCTTAGAATAGGGTTGCCATACGTCCGGAATTTTACGGGCATGTCCGGAATTTCACTGTTCAAACTAGCGTCCGGGAGGAATTTCTAGAATATGCCAAATGTCCGAAATTTTGAAGACTTGACGTAGGCTCATATTTTTTTTCGTAAATCAGCATAAAAACAATATTTTGTGGGAATATTTATGCTAATGCATGATATTTTTCTTCGCGCTACGCGCGATTACTATCACATTTATTGATTTTAGTATGGAGACTACCGCCCTCGCAAAACTGCAATAAAATATAAATAAAAACAACCTTCGTTTACTGGAATAAGCCTAATTGTAATCGCACTTATAGGTGAACGCTATGTTCCTAGAGATCGTTAAGGCCGTTTAAATGCTTTATTCAAAGATAGTGGTTCCATACGGGGGGAGGGGGTCGTTTGCCTTTATTATGGGGTTTGCGAATATGTTGAACGTAATCAGCTTCCAAAATAGTCCGTGAGTAAGTCTGGGCAAAGGTGCTGACTTCTTTTAGTAATCAGTAGGGCGATTTTTTTTGACATGTCAAAAAAAGTAAAAATTAGGTCAAAATTGTAGCGTTAGGTCAAACTTTGTAAAAATTGTTTACAAAATCAAACATTTTTTGACCTCTACATTTCGTTTGTATCGTAGATTTTGCGCTGTCTGTGAACTTATCATTTGATAATTTACAGCCTGTAGCCTACTTTTTTGGCCTACCGTTGTAAACGGCCCATCGTCTGCTCATTGAGAATCATAAACGGTCAAATGAAACAAATAGTGACATGATTTTATGGTCAACGTACCGCAATATCCTAACTGAAGCAAGACTGCTTGGGCATTGCATGGTTCGTAAATCATGAAGCGCAAGCTGAAAAATTGTGATATAGACAACATTGTCAGAATGAAGCAACACGGTGCATCACCAGCAAGCAGTGTGCACACAACTTCAGTGTTGTCAGCTAACAACTGCTGCTGTTGAACGTTCTTTCTCCATTCTTGACAAGCTACTTAGTAAGAACAGACACTTTCTACCCGAGATAGCGCAGTGGTATAATCCGCGGCTGCAACACCAATGGGTGTGGGTTCGATTCCGACCGATGTCGACTTCATAATTCCGATAGCTAAGTGTTGGAGGTTTACCTAGGCTCCGCCCCGCCACCTCATCCACGTAAGCGGTGTCTTACAAAAAAGCCTAGAGGTGGGCCGTTCTATATGTTGGCAGTTACGGAAAATAATGAAGAATATCGGCCTGGTGTGAATGACCATAGTAGTTGAAAAACACCATGAATACCACAAAACAAACAAACAAAACAAACACTTTCTACCCGAGAATGTAGGAAAGTATCTTTCGTTGTACTACAACAAATTTTAATTATTTCACCATAATACGTAATGTAACTATACTGCAATTCTTCATAGGGCCAGATTTCGTTAAAATACTAGTTTTTTCATGTAAAAATATGTCAGTTTTTGAGCCAAAAACGTTCTTTCAGGCCAATCTACTTTGTAGGGACAGACAGTTCCAACCAGAAATGAAGATAAGTAGTACAATTTTAACATTATGTGCGAAAACACCTAATTTGCATACGTGAGGTCAAAATTTGGTCAAATTTCAGTTTTTTAGGTCAAAAAAGGTCAAAATTTATATTTTTTAGGTCAAAATCATCCGTTTTTTAGGTCAAAAAAATATCGCCCTAGTAATCAGCTCGTCAAATTTTGATCTGGGCCACGGAACATTTTCAAATTGGAGATGGAGTCGCGACCATAAAAGGTTGGAAACCACCGGATGTGGGGTGTTGATAAAGCTACGTGGTGCGCACCGGCATAAGGTTGATAAACAATTCTATCGATAGGACATGAACATGACTTGTGCAATTACGCTCCCTGTATTTCCGAACTCATCATCCTCCACAAGCTCTACCGCTAACTCTGATCATGTGGGCGGAGAGTAGTATCTAGTAATATATGGAACTACTAATATTATTAACAGAATTCATTCAAATAATTTAACGACCAGATGCATATAGAAAGCAGATTCATATAACAAGCACACCCCCCCCCCCTCCCCAGAAGCTGCATCGATTGCCATATAGTAAGGGCTCAAAATCAATGTTTATTTGGGCGGGAAGGGGCTGCTGAAAACATGTGCTTTTGTAACGGTGTCGCTACTAGTTCTTTATACTCTTCAAGTGTAAATCAGTTCACAGCCAGACAGATACCGTAACAGTTATATTCACGACAGTAGAAAGCGTGTACCACCCATACACAGACACAAAACAGAATATTCCAGAAGGTTGCGGTTATCTCCCGCGAACGCATTGTCTCCAGGGGTGACGTCATTGGCCATAGATGGCGCCCCGTCACATATACCCCCCTCCAAATTTTTTCGAATGGTACATGAGAAAATATCTACCTCAAAGCAAAAAGCAACGACACACAAAAAATAATACGGCATAAAAGCCCAAAAAGGAACGAACATACAAAGGGTTAGGACAACTGATTGTGAAAATCAACGACAATGATGAAAATATGTCATGTTATGTAGTCTTGCAGACGACCAGGTCTGTTGATCTGTCGGCCAGCACGAGTGGTGGTTGGCGTCGTATCGTCAGCAGCAGGATCTGATGTAGAGGGCGATGATTCCCGCGTCTCCAGCAGATAAGGTCTGATATAATCAGCATGCGAAAGTCTGCACTGCCCATTGTCCAAGTTCTCGATTCGGTACAGGTATGGCGATTTCACTTCAATGACCTTGAATGGTCCAACCCACCCATTGGACAACTTCTTCACCAAGGGTTTATAGAAGAACCAGACTAAATCGCCGACACAGTATGTGGCTGGTTTAACAGAGAGGTTAAAGTTGCGCTCCTGTTTCTCAGCAGATCTCGATAGCTGCTGTCTTGCAAACGTAAAGGCATCAGATGTTGTTGATTCGACCCATTGTACATATTCATGATAATACTCGAACGACAGTTCGTTAGATGGTTTTCCAAACATCAAGTCTGTGGGAAGGGAAATTTCTCTCCCAAACATGAGTCGGTTGGGCGTGTACCCTGTACTCTCATGAACAGTGGATTTGTATGCCATCAACAGATAAGGGATGTAGTCCTCCCAATCATTGCGATTTCCATTCCCCACAAACGTTTTTATCATTTTTTGCAAAGTCCCATTAAATTTCTCGACCAGACCATCACTACGTGGATGGTAAGATGTTGTTCGAGTCTTGTCAATTTCGAACAATTTCATGAGATGACGAAACAGCTCAGATTCAAATGCGGATCCACGATCAGAATGAATGGTGAATGGAACACCATATCTCGTGAAAAATTGATTGACCAGCGCCTCCGCAGTAGTTACGGCTTTAACATCTTTGACAGGGTATGCTTCCACAAATTTACTAAAATAGTCCGTAACACATAATATAAACTCATTTCCGTTCTCAGACAATGGTAATGGTCCAATGTGATCAATGCCCGCTCTATCCATGATTTCCGCACATGGCATTTTTCGCAAGTAGGCTTGATGTTGTCGTAATGGCGTTTTTGCAGCAAAGCACGGTTTACATAATCTGGTCCAATCAGCAATTTGTCGATGCATGTTAGGCCAGTAAAATCTTGACTGAATTTTTTTGTAAGTTTTCTCCTTGCCAAGATGGCCGCCTGTTCTCGATTCATGGAGTAACCGGTAGACATCCTTACGCAAGCTCGATGGCATCACAATTTGAAAGAGCTCAACATTGCCCGGTATTTGTGACAAAAATTCTCGGTGCAAGACGTCATCCAAAACTCTCAAGACATCCCATTGCATACATAGGGTGCGGACATCCCTTGGATATGGTAAAAGTTCAGTGCCTTTAGGAGCATGATCTCTAGTCTCGTTCCAGTTCAGCACGACCGATATGCACTCATCCTCCATCTGCAGCTCTCTAAGTTGACTTGGACTATATGATTCCAGCCAGGAGCACATTCTTTCATCAGTTCCGCTCTCAGGAGCTGGTTGAATAGCAGTCACTTCCAATCCGGGTAGGAAACAGGTTGGTTCAATGTCCGGCTTGTCGCCGCATGTAGCACAGCAATCCCTTTCACATTTACGTCTGATGCGGGAAAGTCCATCTGCGTTGCCATGCTTTGCCCCCGCTCTATGTTCAATTTTGAAGTTGAACATAGGCTATCTAACATGCTGACCCATCTCGCCGTAATGCCTTCTAGGTTCCGGAAGTTATACAACCACTGTAAAGAACTGTGATCCACTCTCAGTCGGAATGGCCTTCCCCACAAATAAGACCTGAAATGATTCACGGCCCACTGTACAGCATATAATTCCTGGAAGGTGGCACAATATCGTCTCTGTTGCTTGTTTAGCGTCTTGCTGGCATATGCAATCACCTTTTCTTCATTTTCCTGTACTTGGGAGAGGACTGCTCCTGCACCAAAGCCAGAGCAATCAGTATCGAGAACAAACTCTCCTGCAGTCTCAAGCGGATAAGCCAATATTGGTGTACTTGTTAATTTTTGTTTCAGAGACCGGAATGCCACCTGGCAATCATCGGACCATTCAAAGGTAGCCTTCTTCCGAGTGAGTTTCACCAATGGCTCTGCAATGGTTGAAAACTGGTCAATAAATCTTCGATAATAGTTTGCCGTGCCGAGGAATGCTTGAACGTCCTTGAGATTTTTCGGCACTGGCCAATCCTTCACAGCAGAAACTTTGTCATCACTGCACTTGAGACCATCTGGGCAAATCACATGTCCCAGGTACTCTACCTCCTGGTAAAACAGTTTGCATTTTTTAGGCTTAAGCTTAAGACCAGCGTCACGAATTCGCTTGAAAACATCTTCCAGATTGCAGAGTGTTTGGTCAAAGTTCTCCCCATACGCCAAAATGTCGTCCATGAAGGCAAGGCATTTCTTCCACAAGAGTCCATCAAGTAACTTCTCCATCATTGCCATGAACGTGGCAGGCGCATTACACAAGCCAAAGCAAAGGACTGTCCATCGAAATTGCGAATGCAGTTTTGTCTCGGTCACTTGGATTCAGGGGAACTTGCCAAAAACCGGATTCAAGATCCAGAGAACAATACCATTTTGCCCCACCCAGAGAATCCAGGATATCGTCAATGCGGGGCAGAGGATGGGCATCCTTTACCGTGATTGTATTCAATTTCCGGAAGTCGGTGCAGAAACGGTACGTGTTATCCCGCTTTGGAACCAGAACAATCGGCGCGTTGTACGGGCTTTGGGCCTTCTCGATAACGCCCAGTTTTTCCATCTTTTCAATCTGCTCACCCACAATTTCTCGTGCCCTCCAACTCAAACGTCGCGGAGGCACTTTAACTGGTACGGTAGAAGATAGCTCAATTTTGTGCTCAATCAAAGTGGTATATCCCAATTTTCCATCAGGCCCCGTGAATATATCCTGATACTTGATGAGAAGATCTCTTAACTGTTGTCGCTGTTGTACATTCAAGTGGTCTGGTTCTTCTACGGGGTGTCGGAGATGGTCCGGCAGATCCAAGCACGGTTCAACTTCCACGGTGTCAGGCGCCGCCACAGACCCACAAATCGTAAGGGGCACTAAAGAGCCTACTCGTTCCCCAGCGGGGATTACAATATCATTTTGAGATAGGTTTATCAACATCACAGGCACCTCATTACATGTAGGATCGACCAAACCGGACAACACACGCAAACCACGATTACCATACTGGCTCTCAAACACAGGCGAAGATTCAACCACACCACATTGTGAAATTGACGGCAACCAAGGCCCACTCACTGCACCCATGACAGCTCTTTCACTCCACTTAGGAACTATTATCTGTTTCGGAGTTATAACACCACAACAGGACACCGACACCTGTTGCAATATAACATTTTGGCCATGCAAACTCATCATTCCTTTACCCATGTACAGAACAGCATCATGCTTCTCCATAGAATCACACCCTAGCAAGCCATATGGCGCACCCAGACGAGCAATCACAACCTCTTGTTGTGCACAAAAATCACCAATACGTAGGGTCAACACCACTGTGCCATATAGCTCCAAGGGGCCACCAGAAGCAGTAACAAATGGGATATCACATGGTTTCAAATCAGTTATATCATACAGTCGAGTGTACAAATCATAGTCTAGGAAGGTACGGGGACTGCCTGAGTCTACCATCTCTATTTCTATTGGGGCACGAAACTAGAAGGTGACCCAACTGGCCACAGTTAGCACAATGGGAGTTTGGGCAATTTCTGTGAATGTGTCCAGTCATTCCACAGTTATGACAAGGTCCATACCCAAACGTTACTCTTCTTCGATAGGGAGGGCTTCTAGGCCTACTCATCGGTGGTTGATTTCTGGCAGTCACTAGGTTGCTAACCAGGTCAATCAGCTTGTCAATTTTTGATTCCATCTCATTATCACACTTGCCTACTGCAAGACGTTCAGCGCCATTTTTTGGTTGTAGACCTACAGGAGCCACAACTGGTTTACTAGTTTCGAACAATTGACTGTCAGGCGGTCCATCAACAGAGAAATACAAATCCGCAGAAGCAACTAGTTCATCTAGGTTACTTGTTTTCATCAACGTTAGCTGTCGGCGAAGGTTAATATCACCAAGACCATTAATAAACTGTTGACACACAAACTCATCACGAGCTGCAGAATTCATACGTGGAAAAGCCTTCAAGCTAAGCGTAGCCAGAACTGATGCGAATTCTGTTGGGGATTCTCCTAATTTAATTTTACGTTTGTTAAATTCAGTACGGCTCAAGGTTTCCATACCCCATGGAATGTAGCGCTTCTGCAATTGGGCAATTACACGATTAATATCCCGACGGCAATCAGCCGACATTTGTGAAAGCACTTGCAAAGCGTTACCACGTAAGCTAGCATTAAGCCTAGCACAAGCAGTTTGTTCGTCCCATCCGTTGGCCAATGTCACCGCATCAAAATGACATAAATAATCACCAATGGGCATATTCACACCATCAAATGGTTCCAGTTTAATAACACCAACAGCAGGTTTGGGCATGCTATGACTAGATGGAGTGGGGTGTACAGAATTGCTACCAGTAACACGCACTTTATCATTTACATACTGTAGTTCTGGAGACATCACACCAGTTTTACTGTCAGTCATATCAACAAACTCCCCCATGTCACCATTATCATTACTGTCAAACACACATCCACTCGTATTCGGGGCTGCAGACATACTCTCACCTCCCAAACTTTGTACAATGGTTAATACACGACTGAGGGTACTGTTTTGGGCATCCACCATATCGTCGATCCGGCGATGGACCAGTGATGAGCGGATGTGGATTTTTGAGAATCCGAATCCGTCCGACAGTTTTTGTGTCTGCGGAACTATCCGTCCGACTCCGAAGAATCTCATCCAACTATCCGACTTTATCCGAAAATCTCGTACAAGAATCCGAAAAATCCTTATCGAATAATGATATCGCAGAATATCAATTGTACAGCTGAGCTTAGATACAGTTCTGCACTAAAAGACCACGAATTGTATATATGGAATGAACAAAAACAAACAGAACAAAAATTGGAATTTTAATTATAGGAACGTTAACGCGAAGAAACAACGCTACTAATTTCAAGTAAGTGCGCAAATAAAAGTGGTATCTCGGATCAAAAAAAATTAAAAAGGACAGATTATTAGGCCATGGCCATTGGCCGTGTATAACAATCAGGCATTTAACCATATTACCCAATATCAAGAAGTGATAATAGCAAGTTGTAACCGTGGAATTTTACAATCTCAGATGGTCAATATTGGATGCAGATAATCCGCATTTTGCCCACAAATGCTAAAATATGTGAAGGCCTGTTCAGTAGAAACTTGCTGATGCTTATAATACCTTTGGTCAATCAGTTCAAAGTTTTGAGCACGATGCTTATAGTTGAGTCACACAAAATGTAAATAATAGCACCATCCTGAATGTCCCTCAATAGCTGTTCAAATTTCCTCTCCAGTGACCAATAGCAGGTCAGTAGTTGTCTTGCCGACTTGTATATTAGAAGAGAAGAAACTATCTCCAACTGTGCTGCATCCTTGGCCTTTCGGATATGATTTGTAAGGTGCATCGGACCACTTGAAAAGTTGTTGTGTTTGACTTGAACATATAGCAGAGGCAGTATCCCATGAACAGACCATTGGTTGAAAAAAAAACTAACAGCTTTTGTTTATATAGCTCAGTGGTTCTAGATGATTGATTCCGTCAATCATATTGGAGAAAATATAGCTGCTGAAGGAAGGGAAGTGTATGCGGGAGTTGAATAGGTTTGGGTTTCGTTGTAACAGTATATAGGAATTCTGGATTTCATAGCCTTGTTATATGTTATTAGTTAACCTTAGTAAGGTATGCATGTATCTTGAATGATTTCAAAGAGGACGATAGGCTACTGTATAGTCGAGGCATCGTTATAATTATCATAGCCTACATTTTATCTGTGTACATATCTTTTTATATAACTTTCTATATAATTTTCTGACTGCTGAAAGTTACTTGTATATGTTTGTATGCATATTCCTATTTGATTGGTCGGGCTACAAGTGTGTGGGTACGGTAGCTGCTAACTCGACGTGCCAAGCTGACGCAAAGTCCAAGTTCACACTGGGAATACCTTCTCACAAAATGAAGTTATTACATTGTTGAACGTCATCTGGATTAATTCCGTTATGATCATGAACTGCCGGAAGACTCATGGTAGATAAAGATGGTGCCATAGCACAAGCACCGATGTATAGTGCTGAATACAACTACTGTGGTAGCATAAAAATCAGTCATGCAACAAAGTACGCAAAGAGGGATATATCTTATATTTATCTACATAAGACTGCTGCAACAACTACTTTGAGGATTCTGGAGATTGTATGCCCTATTATGACATTCGTCAGCAATGGGTTCAAAAACTGCATGTCAAGGTGGAAAGCAAATGCAGTTCTGCGACCGATGTTGAAACAAAACCTTCAATTTTGTGAGCTTCAGAAACTGCTCTGCGAGAATACTGTACTGACGATAACTATGTCAGGAGAGCTCATGTCTAATCATAGCAATTTACAGCGTAGCTGGCATGGAGAGTTCCATCTGAATACGATCGATGTTGTGGTTAACAGCGACACCTATCGCTAACGTAATACTTTTTCGTCGTCACCCGCCAGAACAGAGATGTAAACAGTAGCCGTAGTAACTAGTAACGCTAACTTTCTATACCTGTGGAACTGTGGATTCTGTGTACTTATATCCAGTTATAGTTGGACGTTGGTACTACAACATAGTCCCAACTATGAGCTCCAATGCCAAACTTTATAAAAGCAGAGGCGGAACGTACTGCTGTATTCCTGAATGCACAAGCTCAAGTACAAAAGGCGGGTTCAGCCTGTACAAAATCCCTACTAGTTCTGGAAAGCAGTTTGGAGTGAGCACAAAGCAATGGGCGGAGGAGCTTCACCAGGTAAGATATCTATAGTAAAGAAATGTTATGAAAATGGCATCCCCATAATGTTGGATAATATAGCTCTTACAAAGAACACTGAATCGCGGGATTTTGACAGAAATATCCCAACTTGTGTCAGTCTCAAAATTTTGATTTTACAGGTAATCTTCAGATATCGATATGATGCAAATTTCAACATAAAGGTGAAATCAGGAAAAGCATATATATGCTCAAGACACTTCCAAGATTGCGATATTCAGCATTCAAGTTGCCGCTCTTTTCTTAAGATGGGAGTGCTTCCAATTTTAAATTTACCAATGAAATCTCATCCCTCCAAAATTCCCGAAAAAAGACGACTCATTCAAAAAGTTTGTGACAAAACAACCAAGGAAAAAAGGACATCAATTTCAACAATCGATGGCATTTTGGATTCCTGGAGAACACTTCAACTAAATGGTTGGCGTTGCTTTCAAGCTTCTGATTACTTGCTTCACCTAAGCTATTACGAAAATCCCTTCCTGCATTCGACCCCTGACGTTAGTCTCCTCGTCACAGAGAAGGACGAATGTCTTCAATTATCTGTTGCATTTGCTGGGGAGTATGCAATGCAATTATCAACCGAATTAGAATTTGGGACTAAAAGTTTAGAGGATATGCTGCAGTTTCTTCAAACAATGAAAGTCTGTGAAGGCTATGAATCTGTTCCCAACAATGGAGGTTGGATTGAAAAGAAAGTTCCTCATATGCGTGAGGGTAGATTGGGTTATACCAGAAGGTAAGCAATGTTTTCTGCCACAGTTTAGCCCAATCCACAACATTTGCATTCTAGATTTTTCAGTGATGATTGCCAAGTCGCCTATTATAGGAAATCGTTGGTATGCCAAACATGTATGATGCACCATGTGGAGTGCATTAACAGTTTGCAGCGCAGATTGGAACGCAAAGAACGAACTGAAGATCTTCCCTTAGAGAAGACAGCTCCTTTATCAAAGTGCACTAAAGAGAGGCTGAAATGTACTGTTAGCTCACATCGCACGAGGTATTCATTCTTACAAATATCAGCATAAATTAGCAAATGCTATGTTTGAAACTACCCTATGTAATCTTAGAATCCGTCAGTTAGAAAAAGAGTCGAAGGATCATGGTGTTACAGTATCACACGCTTTTGAGAATTTAATAGCCAAAGTATCAGATGAGGATAATCTACTTCGTGACTGGTGGACATGTCAAAAACGGTTACATGAGACTAAGAGCATCCATGGGAGACGTTATGCTCCTTCTGTAATAAGGTAGGAACATCACCCAGTATTATGTATCAGGGGAGTGAACTATATTTCGTAAATTTGCTACAGATATTGCTTGAAACTTTATGCGAAGTCTCCATCTGCCTACCGGCTAACTCAGAACATTATGATCCTACCCAGTGCTCGTACGCTTCGCAACGAAAGGGTTAAAGCAGTTAACAGGTGCAGCATTGGAGTACAGTCAGGTGTTACCAAAAGGATTCGTAACGCAGTCAAAGCTACAGAAAATTATCATGAACAGTTTGCTGTGGTTTGCATTGACGAAATGACCATAAAAGGCAGGATAGTTTTGGTGTATTCATGTATAGAAGGGAATTTATTCTAATTTTATCTCTATAGAGGATCTTGTGTTTCAGTCAAGAAATGGAAAAGTTATTGGTTTTGTAGATTATGACAGTGATGATCTTAATTGCTTGTCTTCATCATCATCCAAGGTTGCGACTCACATGCTCGCTGTTTATATCCGAGGTAAAGTGCTCCTAAAACTTTTACAATTCTTTTACTATCTCGTTCTTATTTAACACAGGAGTTACAAATAAAAAACTGGACGGTGTAGTTGCATTCTACCCAACGAGCGGTGCTTCGTCAGAAGATCTATTCATGGTCCTTTGCCATTTGCTAGTGGAAATTCCTTATCAAACGGGTGTAACCATTGTTGGTGTAGTGTGTAAGATTTATAATTGATATCATGTCATAGTTACTTTAACATGTACATGTACATGCTGGTCATCTACAAACGCCATAAATTATGCAATTCGTAGCTTTTTTCACAACTGCACTATTTCAGTTGATGGTCTTGCGGCAAATCGTGCAGTATTGAAGTTGCTGTGCAACGTTGAGGAAAATGGAGAAACAGTATAGGATGACGAACCCAGTGGAACCTACACGGTGAGAGCCGTGTGTTCAATGTCATAATTGACAGAGAGTTGTTGATAATAATACATTATTTTTCAGGTTCATTTACTTTGTTCCAGATCCTCCACATCTTTTAAAAACGGCACGAAACAATTTACTTAATCCCAAGAAATGCATGTGGAACAATGGACACATTACAATGCAGCCAATCAAAGATTTAGTGAGGGTAGACTAGTGCATTATAATATTTTGTAGGATATGTTTATCCTATATGTTCATGCAGAAGGATATTGCGCGTGGCGACTTGAGATTTTACCCACAGCTGACAGAATCGCATATATCACCAACTCCGTGGGAGAAAATGAATGTTCGTCTAGCTGCGCAAACTCTTTCCTTCACATTAGGTAACTATAATATGACTTTTATGAAACATAACAAATTCAATGTTATAATCTGAGGAGCACGCTGTGAATTAACTGATCATTCTGAGCACCAAGATTGAATACATCAGAAATTTTGCTATTTCCTATAGGCTTATGGTGGAACTGTACCCAATTTCTTTTAGGTTCTGCATTGAGTGAGGCATCACCTGCATTGTCGAAGTTTCTCTTTACTATGGACAAGTGGTTTGATTCAATGAATGCTGGATTCCAAGGATCCAAATTCAAACCACAGCGCCGGCCATATTATTCAGTTAACGATGACCGTTTGATTTGGCTTGAACAAGAATTCCTAACTTACCTAAATGATTGGCGGGTTCAGGCTGAAACAAGACCCCTAATGGGTGATGTGAATCGATCCTTAATGATGCTGAGCACTGCGACTGAACAAGGTTTACAAACTGCCACTAAATCCATGATTGCCATTGTAAGAGAGTGTTTGAGGATGGGGGCTGATTATGTACTGCCCCGCAGAGTCAACCAAGACCCGCTCGAATCTTATTTCGGTCATCAGAGACAGCAATGTGCACGAACAGACGCACCTTCTGTGGCACTATTTAGTGCCAATGCCCGATCAGCTGAGGTGTTGCGTGGGGCTTATTGATTTGAGTTCAAGTTTACAATAAATTCAACAGAGAAGAAATTGTTATTTTATTGTAAAGAGAGTTACGAGATGTCGAAACAGGCACTTGAAACTTATTAATGAAATTCATTCTTTGAGCTTTTTTCGTATAGCTGCAGATCGCCTTTTATTTAATTTGGCCTGATTGTGTGCAGCTAATAAATGTTTGAAGTGCATGTGTGCGCGTGCACGCACAAATCTTCTGATGAGTAATATCAGCACATCATTCCACGTCACATTGCTGGAAGTACTTAACGCATTGATGACTGCTTGCTCGTCCATGGATTTACTATTAATTTGTTTGCGGACTTCCACTTCTGCCGCAATCACAATTGTCATAAATGCATCACTGGGCACGATCAAAAATCCACGGTTCACTTTTTCATATTCCGGGCAAAGGGAACCAGATTGAGATATCTGCGAAGATACCCACTTTGCATCTTCACCGGAGAACTTCTTAAGTCCCCACTTTAACAGCGCTCCGGATATATACTGCAACACCTTTCTGTCATCGTCCGTAAGTGTCGAGTTGTTTGAAGCAGATCTCTGCCCCATTGGTGTTCGTAAACGTATTACTTGGGGAATGACTGCAGTCAGCATTCTCTTGATATCAATTTCCGTAGGGTCATGGTCGTGTACGGAATAAGTTTTGCGTAACAGCTCAGAATAAATTTTGAGCATATTCTGTTTCGTCCCGCGGATTTTAAAAATGTCACCAGTCATAGTTTCCCGGAGACCACTCGATATTTCCAGTTTTGACTCTGCTATGGCCTGTTCTATGATGTCTTTTACTAGTGGAAGAAGTTCATCGGTACCAGAACCAAATAATATTTCCACGCAGAACGGTCCCGGACTTTCGATCAATTCCCCCGGAACAGAAATTTCATCATCCATCTGATAAATATAATATCAAGGTCAATGGAATTTCAATTGATAAAGCCTGCAACTGTAACTTATTCACATCGTATAGGCCAAGGACGGTGTTTGATTTGAAAGACACTTTCCTATATTTAAATTGTTACAGTATCGCGTGCTTTGAAATGTAAATTAGTAAATGAGCTCAACAAGTTTTCAAAATGATCACAAAACTGCTAATAGCCGCACTGCAGCAAGGGAATGAGATGATATGGGATACTCACGTCGTCAAAAATCTCCAGCAATTCAGCTTCGCTCAAATCCATCTTCAACAATTCACTTACTAGCTTCTGTAAGGACAGTTATGAAAATAAATGATAAATTCCATTGATTTTAAATGAATAATCATTTTAATGCTGCTGCAATACAACGCGACTTGTCTCCGCTCACGCGCTCAGTGGCGTCACAGTCATACGAAGATTGTCGGCGATTGTCTGTCGGCACCCCATTGTGTGAAACAATGACGATTTCTGACTTCGACGTCGATTTTGGGTGGGTTTCAGTTCCCGGGCCGGATTTCAACTTATATATTTAGAATCAGTGCGAAATCTGCTTTTGATTGATACCAGTTTTATTCACTTTTGCGCTCTGGTCCCATCTGTATGTTTACCGAGAAACACACTACAGCAGGTTGAAAAGCAGCATCTGTTATCTCACCACTGGGGGCAGTGCGAAACACAACATCGCATACCGAGTTTCCATGCCAGCTACGCTGTAAATTGCTATGGTCTAATCATACCACCTTTTATCAGTTCACATATTATATATCGATAGACTGGCAAGTATGGTATACTTGATGTATTTTAGCAAATAAATGTGATAACATGGCTGACATTACAGTATTGTCTATTCTTGAATGGTAAGAATGGTATTGGCGATAGTTTATTTGTATTTTCTTGGACTCTTGACTGACATTTTTAGACTGCTACCATTCATATCGCAAGGTGTCAGCTGTCTGTAATTGGTTATTGAATCGATGACTTCTTTCTATGGGCCTGTAATCAAATCTCACATCTGGTTACAACTATCCGGAAATATCCGTATGAGAAGTTACAGCTATCCGACAATATCCGGAAAAAAATCAGCGCCAACATCCGAATCCTATCCGACTGCCAAAAAATTGTCTAATATCCGGTCCGAATGCTATCCGAGTCCGTCCGATGCTCATCACTGCGATGGACCCGCTCCAACTCTGCTCGCAGATACTCATTCTCGTCACGCAATGAATCCATACCGATACCGGTATTCTTGTTGCACTGATCGCTGGTTGTTAACTTGAAGACTGGTGTGCTCGCCAATTGTAACGGTGTCGCTACTAGTTCTTTATACTCTTCAAGTGTAAATCAGTTCACAGCCAGACAGATACCGTAACAGTTATATTCACGACAGTAGAAAGCGTGTACCACCCATACACAGACACAAAACAGAATATTCCAGAAGGCTGCGGTTATCTCCCGCGAACGCATTGTCTCCAGGGGTAACGTCATTGGCCATAGATGGCGCCCCGTCACACTTTCGGTCCAGGTTACACGACACACAGCCACACACTCCTGAACCGGATCGTGACCACCTCTGGTCTATGAGGAAAGCTTTGCTAGTGTGACGTCATAACTCATTTTGAAATCCACTAGTGGGCACTGAAGAGTGTCCGGAATTTGGGTTACAGAAACATGGTAACCCTAGCTTAGAACCCTCGAAATAGTCGGTTTAAGAACTATAGTACGTATATATAGATCATTGGTACGAAATGAATGTTCTGATGATGATGAGCACCGACCGTAAAATGCTGCAATACGATGGAGTTACAGATATTTTTAATCCGTATATGAAAGAGGTTGGAAGCCTATTTCGTGTAAGGAGCTATATCTACCCTATATTTGCGATTGTGAATATCATTCATTAGCGGTACGGGTACCACAGTCGAGAACCACTGTGATTTACATGATTACAGCATACAGGTAATGCAATAGCGATATTTCCATTGCAGATAAATATTGAATTTATTTTAATATTGAGATAGCAGAAAATAATCGGTGGGGAAATTCCCCAGTTTTATCGTGGGATAAGCCATCACTGGTATACCGACATGGTCAGTAAAGAAGTAGGCTACTTGTACTTTTTCGAAGTTCCCAAGTGGTTTTACACTACTTATCCAAGTAAATATAATTTACGCCACTACTACTTCGTCATATTCTGTGATTTATGACAGATTGCATGATTCCGTTCATAACGCATTGTCGCCTATCATGACATGCTTCTTGACAGTAATATGGTTTATCAGAGCGTTTGGAGCTACCGCTTCGCAATCTAGCATACATAACGTATAATCTAGCACCTTTCCTGACTACTTTGAGCATCTGTGTTAAAATTGCCCAACAACACTCGCAAGTGTTAGTCAGAACCTTTCAAGGGTTCGCACCATCCCTAAAACTTACATTAGCAATAATCTGGTCGCGATAAAATTCTATTTTATTCGATTTGCCAGATGCTGAACCGATCTCGTCGTTTATCGAAACGCATTACAAAATACCAGAATGCAGATGAAAGTTTGTACATACCTCCAGGCTTATGTTGTCCAGGCGTTACTGGAGTCCGATGATCTTTCCGACTGACTTTGTCTGTAGAATCAAATAATTGATTTATTCTCTCCATTCCAAGGCATAAATAAGTGGGGAGAATACAGTTATTATTATTTCTTTATTCACAGTCTGGTAACTGGTAACTATACATGTGCAACCCGGAGAGCAACGTGCTTAAGCCTATAAATCAGGGGCGGGCAACTTATCCGGTCGGCGGGCCTGATATGGCAAAATGAAGTAGGCGTACTTGGCGGGCTGGATTGCAGATTTTATACACTAATCGCGTATTTATCCACATACATACAAGGGATAAATCGCATTTAATGTAAACTTTACGTTTAAGGCAGAGAGACCAAAACAGTATTTCATGAATATATTAACCAGATGTATTTCAATAGCCGTTGCAGACAATCATACATCAGTGGTCTATCAAAGTTGCACTACAGGTAAACATCAGTTATATTGAAATGCAGTCTCGTCTTTTTAATGCTCGAAATTGTCGGAAATATTTGCTCTCTAATGTATGTAGACCCGAACAGGAAAAGTAGTTGGCCATCTTTCTCAGGTCGTCAAACTTGGATTTATTCTGTGACTCATAAAATTTGTCAATACTTTCGTAGGGGAGACCGGGGACAATTGTAACAGTTTTTGTATTTTCGAACATTACGTGTTTTTCTCGTGGATATTTCATTTCCAAACTTATATATAAATAAGCCAACAACTCGATAGTTGATATAAAAACTAAAATGGATCTCAATCAATATTCAATCATGGAAATTTTGGGTCGCGAAAATTGTCGCTTAAATGTTACAATCGCCCCGTGCCCCGGGGCAATTGTAACGTCCATGCGGTGCAATTTTAACAGTGTTATTTATAACTAAAACAAACAAAATGAATAACAATACTGCGAGCACAAATTGTACTATTGAATTACACTAAAAAAGAGACGTTTGAACGCTTCCAGGTTACGCCCCATCGCATTTTTGGCATCTGAATAAATTCTCATCCTTCGTGCCTTCTGCATGAGCTCAAAGTGTACGAGAAACACATTCATTCCATCATATCCCTACACATATTCGGCCTCTTCTACCGAGGTGCTGTAGTTCAGCGTGCATAAAGGGTTGGGCAATCGGTCACCTGCGAAGTTGCGAAACCGAACTGGCTAAAACATCTTTGTTGAATGGGCTGATGATAGTGTACCAAAACGAGAACACAACATTGTGTGGCATCAAAGCTAATGGTATTTTTCTGTTCCGCACAAAATTAAAATAAATTGTTCACATCAGATGACAAAATGTAATTGGGTAATAATCAAAGTCAGAGGATGAGGATTCAGTCACGGGCAAGCTCTTAAGTGACCATTGAAGGTCGACACAACAAAAGTCGATCAACATGAGAAAGGGTGGTAGAATCACGGAAATAACCGGACCCTAAGATTCACATCACCACTTCTGTATGGCCGTTCCGACAGAGTATCATGGTAGAATTGGTATGACCAGGTAGAGTCTGTTCTGGTATTGAACTTCTGGCTGTTGCAAGATTCATCTGCAGTAGATAAATAGTTATACCAACGTATGAACAGATATATTAAGCATTGAAAAGATATTGTAACGGGACAAAAGTAACAGAGTGTTACAATTGCCCCTGATACGCTCGACCACGATTAATGTCTCAGGATGGTGCCTTCCCGGCGACGCGAGTCCTAGTTTCCCTATCATCACGGTAGACTATGGTAACATTTTTCCAGCTACATATATTGCATTGTAACCACTTGAGGTTTTATTCTTCAAAACAAATTATTCCAGATCAGAAAATATTTACTCAAGGGTCCAAAATTTCGTTTTTTTGAAATTATTCTGGGGTTTCGCGTCGTAACTCAACGTAACTTCAAGTATATTAGAAAACATAACTACCGCATGTGCACTCAAAATATGAAGGCGATTTCTTCATCCTATATTAGCGGTGAGGTCGATTGTTACATTTGTCCCCGTCTTCCCTACTATAACTTCACTTGCAAGTTAGAAACTTTCTGCGGGCCGCTCAGCGGATTTACCTAGCATCGATTTTTTTAGAAAAGCCGTTCGTTCCAAATCTCGGTGTGCAATTTCCAACTTGGAAAGATAATCAGAGATTTCTGCGGGCTGGGTCCCAGTAAAGGTTCCGGCGGGGAAGTCGACTTTGCATCCTCCAACTTCAATATGTCCCGCTTCCTTGTCCATAGTAACCGTGCTCGTTTCGCGGGGAACCTTTTTGACTGCTTTGACATCGACAGAAAATTGTAATTAAGATTTTGTTGTAATATATAGTCAAGGGAGGTGCTTATCCAACTTAAGACACAGCAGGAGTGTTAGACGATGACAATTGCCAAGAGCGATCTTCGGGCTCAATCATTACTTGTTAAACAGAGGAAATCATCTTGTTTGAAATATAATATGTCGCACTTGGCAGCATCGTGAACCTGAGCGATTCGATTTTGAGTCGTGTATATTAGGCTTCGAGTCGAGTATCAATAATATGATGTTATAAGAGTAGAAAGGATGTGGTAAGTTTTATGCTATCATAAAAACTATAGTGACTCTTCTATATCACATTTAAGCTAATTGTTGCTTTTGTGACTATAGGTTTGCATTTAGTTTACAGTGTTTTAAACAAAGGCTTTGTTAAAAAAAAAATTAGTTATATAAATATGCCACAATTGTGTAAATACTTTCCAAAAGCATGTTGTATGAGTCTACGGACGACGATTTCCACCTGATATAGTCAACGTATACGATTTGGGATGCTTAGAATAGGGTTGCCATACGTCCGGAATTTTACGGGCATGTCCGGAATTTCACTGTTCAAACTAGCGTCCGGGAGGAATTTCTAGAATATGCCAAATGTCCGAAATTTTGAAGACTTGACGTAGGCTCATATTTTTTTTCGTAAATCAGCATAAAAACAATATTTTGTGGGAATATTTATGCTAATGCATGATATTTTTCTTCGCGCTACGCGCGATTACTATCACATTTATTGATTTTAGTATGGAGACTACCGCCCTCGCAAAACTGCAATAAAATATAAATAAAAACAACCTTCGTTTACTGGAATAAGCCTAATTGTAATCGCACTTATAGGTGAACGCTATGTTCCTAGAGATCGTTAAGGCCGTTTAAATGCTTTATTCAAAGATAGTGGTTCCATACGGGGGGAGGGGGTCGTTTGCCTTTATTATGGGGTTTGCGAATATGTTGAACGTAATCAGCTTCCAAAATAGTCCGTGAGTAAGTCTGGGCAAAGGTGCTGACTTCTTTTAGTAATCAGTAGGGCGATTTTTTTTGACATGTCAAAAAAAGTAAAAATTAGGTCAAAATTGTAGCGTTAGGTCAAACTTTGTAAAAATTGTTTACAAAATCAAACATTTTTTGACCTCTACATTTCGTTTGTATCGTAGATTTTGCGCTGTCTGTGAACTTATCATTTGATAATTTACAGCCTGTAGCCTACTTTTTTGGCCTACCGTTGTAAACGGCCCATCGTCTGCTCATTGAGAATCATAAACGGTCAAATGAAACAAATAGTGACATGATTTTATGGTCAACGTACCGCAATATCCTAACTGAAGCAAGACTGCTTGGGCATTGCATGGTTCTTAAATCATGAAGCGCAAGCTGAAAAATTGTGATATAGACAACATTGTTAGAATGAAGCAACACGGTGCATCACCAGCAAGCAGTGTGCACACAACTTCAGTGTTGTCAGCTAACAACTGCTGCTGTTGAACGTTCTTTCTCCATTCTTGACAATCTACTTAGTAAGAACAGACACTTTCTACCCGAGATAGCGCAGTGGTATAATCCGCGGCTGCAACACCAATGGGTGTGGGTTCGATTCCGACCGATGTCGACTTCATAATTCCGATAGCTAAGTGTTGGAGGTTTACCTAGGCTCCGCCCCGCCACCTCATCCACGTAAGCGGTGTCTTACAAAAAAGCCTAGAGGTGGGCCGTTCTATATGTTGGCAGTTACGGAAAATAATGAAGAATATCGGCCTGGTGTAAATGACCATAGTAGTTGAAAAACACCATGAATACCACAAAACAAACAAACAAAACAAACACTTTCTACCCGAGAATGTAGGAAAGTATCTTTCGTTGTACTACAACAAATTTTAATTATTTCACCATAATACGTAATGTAACTATACTGCAATTCTTCATAGGGCCAGATTTCGTTAAAATACTAGTTTTTTCATGTAAAAATATGTCAGTTTTTGAGCCAAAAACGTTCTTTCAGGCCAATCTACTTTGTAGGGACAGACAGTTCCAACCAGAAATGAAGATAAGTAGTACAATTTTAACATTATGTGCGAAAACACCTAATTTGCATACGTGAGGTCAAAATTTGGTCAAATTTCAGTTTTTTAGGTCAAAAAAGGTCAAAATTTATATTTTTTAGGTCAAAATCATCCGTTTTTTAGGTCAAAAAAATATCGCCCTAGTAATCAGCTCGTCAAATTTTGATCTGGGCCACGGAACATTTTCAAATTGGAGATGGAGTCGCGACCATAAAAGGTTGGAAACCACCGGATGTGGGGTGTTGATAAAGCTACGTGGTGCGCACCGGCATAAGGTTGATAAACAATTTTATCGATAGGACATGAACATGACTTGTGCAATTACGCTCCCTGTATTTCCGAACTCATCATCCTCCACAAGCTCTACCGCTAACTCTGATCATGTGGGCGGAGAGTAGTATCTAGTAATATATGGAACTACTAATATTATTAACAGAATTCATTCAAATAATTTAACGACCAGATGCATATAGAAAGCAGATTCATATAACAAGCACCCCCCCCCTCCCCAGAAGCTGCATCGATTGCCATATAGTAAGGGCTCAAAATCAATGTTTATTTGGGCGGGAAGGGGCTGCTGAAAACATGTGCTTTCGGTCCAGGTTACACGACACACAGCCTCACACTCCTGAACCGGATCGTGACCACCTCTGGTCTATGAGGAAAGCTTTGCTAGTGTGACGTCATAACTCATTTTGAAATTCACTAGTGGGCACTGAAGAGTGTCCGGAATTTGGGTTACAGAAACATGGTAACCCTAGCTTAGAACCCTCGAAATAGTCGGTTTAACAATTATAGTACGTATATATAGATCATTGGTACGAAATGAATGTTCTGATGATGATGAGCACCGACCGTAAAATGCTGCAATACGATGGAGTTACAGATATTTTTAATCCGTATATGAAAGAGGTTGGAAGCCTATTTCGTGTAAGGAGCTATATCTACCCTATATTTGCGATTGTGAATATCATTCATTAGCGGTACGGGTACCACAGTCGAGAACCACTGTGATTTACATGATTACAGCATACAGGTAATGCAATAGCGATATTTCCATTGCAGATAAATATTGAATTTATTTTAATATTGAGATAGCAGAAAATAATCGGTGGGGAAATTCCCCAGTTTCATCGTGGGATAAGCCATCACTGGTATACCGACATGGTCAGTAAAGAAGTAGGCTACTTGTACTTTTTCGAAGTTCCCAAGTGGTTTTACACTACTTATCCAAGTAAATATAATTTACGCCACTACTACTTCGTCATATTCTGTGATTTATGACAGATTGCATGATTCCGTTCATAACGCATTGTCGCCTATCATGACATGCTTCTTGACAGTAATATGGTTTATCAGAGCGTTTGGAGCTACCGCTTCGCAATCTAGCATACATAACGTATAATCTAGCACCTTTCCTGACTACTTTGAGCATCTGTGTTAAAATTGCCCAACAACACTCGCAAGTGTTAGTCAGAACCTTTCAAGGGTTCGCACCATCCCTAAAACTTACATTAGCAATAATCTGGTCGCGATAAAATTCTATTTTATTCGATTTGCCAGATGCTGAACCGATCTCGTCGTTTATCGAAACGCATTACAAAATACCAGAATGCAGATGAAAGTTTGTACATGCCTCCAGGCTTATGTTGTCCAGGCGTTACTGGAGTCCGATGATCTTTCCGACTGACTTTGTCTGTAGAATCAAATAATTGATTTATTCTCTCCATTCCAAGGCATAAATAAGTGGGGAGAATACAGTTATTATTATTTCTTTATTCACAGTCTGGTAACTGGTAACTATACATGTGCAACCCGGAGAGCAACGTGCTTAAGCCTATAAATCAGGGGCGGGCAACTTATCCGGTCGGCGGGCCTGATATGGCAAAATGAAGTAGGCGTACTTGGCGGGCTGGATTGTAGATTTTATACACTAATCGCGTATTTATCCACATACATACAAGGGATAAATCGCATTTAATGTAAACTTTACGTTTAAGGCAGAGAGACCAAAACAGTATTTCATGAATATATTAACCAGATGTATTTCAATAGCCGTTGCAGACAATCATACATCAGTGGTCTATCAAAGTTGCACTACAGGTAAACATCAGTTATATTGAAATGCAGTCTCGTCTTTTTAATGCTCGAAATTGTCGGAAATATTTGCTCTCTAATGTATGTAGACCCGAACAGGAAAAGTAGTTGGCCATCTTTCTCAGGTCGTCAAACTTGGATTTATTCTGTGACTCATAAAATTTGTCAATACTTTCGTAGGGGAGACCGGGGACAATTGTAACAGTTTTTGTATTTTCGAACATTACGTGTTTTTCTCGTGGATATTTCATTTCCAAACTTATATATAAATAAGCCAACAACTCGATAGTTGATATAAAAACTAAAATGGATCTCAATCAATATTCAATCATGGAAATTTTGGGTCGCGAAAATTGTCGCTTAAATGTTACAATCGCCCCGTGCCCCGGGGCAATTGTAACGTCAATGCGGTGCAATTTTAACAGTGTTATTTATAACTAAAACAAACGAAATGAATAACAATACTGCGAGCACAAATTGTACTATTGAATTACACTAAAAAAGAGACGTTTGAACGCTTCCAGGTTACGCCCCATCGCATTTTTGGCATCTGAATAAATTCTCATCCTTCGTGCCTTCTGCATGAGCTCAAAGTGTACGAGAAACACATTCATTCCATCATATCCCTACACATATTCGGCCTCTTCTACCGAGGTGCTGTAGTTCAGCGTGCATAAAGGGTTGGGCAATCGGTCACCTGCGAAGTTGCGAAACCGAACTGGCTAAAACATCTTTGTTGAATGGGCTGATGATAGTGTACCAAAACGAGAACACAACATTGTGTGGCATCAAAGCTAATGGTATTTTTCTGTTCCGCACAAAATTAAAATAAATTGTTCACATCAGATGACAAAATGTAATTGGGTAATAATCAAAGTCAGAGGATGAGGATTCAGTCACGGGCAAGCTCTTAAGTGACCATTGAAGGTCGACACAACAAAAGTCGATCAACATGAGAAAGGGTGGTAGAATCACGGAAATAACCGGACCCTAAGATTCACATCACCACTTCTGTATGGCCGTTCCGACAGAGTATCATGGTAGAATTGGTATGACCAGGTAGAGTCTGTTCTGGTATTGAACTTCTGGCTGTTGCAAGATTCATCTGCAGTAGATAAATAGTTATACCAACGTATGAACACATATATTAAGCATTGAAAAGATATTGTAACGGGACAAAAGTAACAGAGTGTTACAATTGCCCCTGATACGCTCGACCACGATTAATGTCTCAGGATGGTGCCTTCCCGGCGACGCGAGTCCTAGTTTCCCTATCATCACGGTAGACTATGGTAACATTTTTCCAGCTACATATATTGCATTGTAACCACTTGAGGTTTTATTCTTCAAAACAAATTATTCCAGATCAGAAAATATTTACTCAAGGGTCCAAAATTTCGTTTTTTTGAAATTATTCTGGGGTTTCGCGTCGTAACTCAACGTAACTTCAAGTATATTAGAAAACATAACTACCGCATGTGCACTCAAAATATGAAGGCGATTTCTTCATCCTATATTAGCGGTGAGGTCGATTGTTACATTTGTCCCCGTCTTCCCTACTATAACTTCACTTGCAAGTTAGAAACTTTCTGCGGGCCGCTCAGCGGATTTACCTAGCATCGATTTTTTTAGAAAAGCCGTTCGTTCCAAATCTCGGTGTGCAATTTCCAACTTGGAAAGATAATCAGAGATTTCTGCGGGCTGGGTCCCAGTAAAGGTTCCGGCGGGGAAGTCGACTTTGCATCCTCCAACTTCAATATGTCCCGCTTCCTTGTCCATAGTAACCGTGCTCGTTTCGCGGGGAACCTTTTTGACTGCTTTGACATCGACAGAAAATTGTAATTAAGATTTTGTTGTAATATATAGTCAAGGGAGGTGCTTATCCAACTTAAGACACAGCAGGAGTGTTAGACGATGACAATTGCCAAGAGCGATCTTCGGGCTCAATCATTACTTGTTAAACAGAGGAAATCATCTTGTTTGAAATATAATATGTCGCACTTGGCAGCATCGTGAACCTGAGCGATTCGATTTTGAGTCGTGTATATTAGGCTTCGAGTCGAGTATCAATAATATGATGTTATAAGAGTAGAAAGGATGTGGTAAGTTTTATGCTATCATAAAAACTATAGTGACTCTTCTATATCACATTTAAGCTAATTGTTGCTTTTGTGACTATAGGTTTGCATTTAGTTTACAGTGTTTTAAACAAAGGCTTTGTTAAAAAAAAAATTAGTTATATAAATATGCCACAATTGTGTAAATACTTTCCAAAAGCATGTTGTATGAGTCTACAGACGACGATTTCCACCTGATATAGTCAACGTATACGATTTGGGATGCTTAGAATAGGGTTGCCATACGTCCGGAATTTTACGGGCATGTCCGGAATTTCACTGTTCAAACTAGCGTCCGGGAGGAATTTCTAGAATATGCCAAATGTCCGAAATTTTGAAGACTTGACGTAGGCTCATATTTTTTTTCGTAAATCAGCATAAAAACAATATTTTGTGGGAATATTTATGCTAATGCATGATATTTTTCTTCGCGCTACGCGCGATTACTATCACATTTATTGATTTAGTATGGAGACTACCGCCCTCGCAAAACTGCAATAAAATATAAATAAAAACAACCTTCGTTTACTGGAATAAGCCTAATTGTAATCGCACTTATAGGTGAACGCTATGTTCCTAGAGATCGTTAAGGCCGTTTAAATGCTTTATTCAAAGATAGTGGTTCCATACGGGGGGAGGGGGTCGTTTGCCTTTATTATGGGGTTTGCGAATATGTTGAACGTAATCAGCTTCCAAAATAGTCCGTGAGTAAGTCTGGGCAAAGGTGCTGACTTCTTTTAGTAATCAGTAGGGCGATTTTTTTTGACATGTCAAAAAAAGTAAAAATTAGGTCAAAATTGTAGCGTTAGGTCAAACTTTGTAAAAATTGTTTACAAAATCAAACATTTTTTGACCTCTACATTTCGTTTGTATCGTAGATTTTGCGCTGTCTGTGAACTTATCATTTGATAATTTACAGCCTGTAGCCTACTTTTTTGGCCTACCGTTGTAAACGGCCCATCGTCTGCTCATTGAGAATCATAAACGGTCAAATGAAACAAATAGTGACATGATTTTATGGTCAACGTACCGCAATATCCTAACTGAAGCAAGACTGCTTGGGCATTGCATGGTTCTTAAATCATGAAGCGCAAGCTGAAAAATTGTGATATAGACAACATTGTTAGAATGAAGCAACACGGTGCATCACCAGCAAGCAGTGTGCACACAACTTCAGTGTTGTCAGCTAACAACTGCTGCTGTTGAACGTTCTTTCTCCATTCTTGACAATCTACTTAGTAAGAACAGACACTTTCTACCCGAGATAGCGCAGTGGTATAATCCGCGGCTGCAACACCAATGGGTGTGGGTTCGATTCCGACCGATGTCGACTTCATAATTCCGATAGCTAAGTGTTGGAGGTTTACCTAGGCTCCGCCCCGCCACCTCATCCACGTAAGCGGTGTCTTACAAAAAAGCCTAGAGGTGGGCCGTTCTATATGTTGGCAGTTACGGAAAATAATGAAGAATATCGGCCTGGTGCAAATGACCATAGTAGTTGAAAAACACCATGAATACCACAAAACAAACAAACAAAACAAACACTTTCTACCCGAGAATGTAGGAAAGTATCTTTCGTTGTACTACAACAAATTTTAATTATTTCACCATAATACGTAATGTAACTATACTGCAATTCTTCATAGGGCCAGATTTCGTTAAAATACTAGTTCTTTCATGTAAAAATATGTCAGTTTTTGAGCCAAAAACGTTCTTTCAGGCCAATCTACTTTGTAGGGACAGACAGTTCCAACCAGAAATGAAGATAAGTAGTACAATTTTAACATTATGTGCGAAAACACCTAATTTGCATACGTGAGGTCAAAATTTGGTCAAATTTCAGTTTTTTAGGTCAAAAAAGGTCAAAATTTATATTTTTTAGGTCAAAATCATCCGTTTTTTAGGTCAAAAAAATATCGCCCTAGTAATCAGCTCGTCAAATTTTGATCTGGGCCACGGAACATTTTCAAATTGGAGATGGAGTCGCGACCATAAAAGGTTGGAAACCACCGGATGTGGGGTGTTGATAAAGCTACGTGGTGCGCACCGGCATAAGGTTGATAAACAATTTTATCGATAGGACATGAACATGACTTGTGCAATTACGCTCCCTGTATTTCCGAACTCATCATCCTCCACAAGCTCTACCGCTAACTCTGATCATGTGGGCGGAGAGTAGTATCTAGTAATATATGGAACTACTAATATTATTAACAGAATTCATTCAAATAATTTAACGACCAGATGCATATAGAAAGCAGATTCATATAACAAGCACCCCCCCCTCCCCAGAAGCTGCATCGATTGCCATATAGTAAGGGCTCAAAATCAATGTTTATTTGGGCGGGAAGGGGCTGCTGAAAACATGTGCTTTCGGTCCAGGTTACACGACACACAGCCTCACACTCCTGAACCGGATCGTGACCACCTCTGGTCTATGAGGAAAGCTTTGCTAGTGTGACGTCATAACTCATTTTGAAATTCACTAGTGGGCACTGAAGAGTGTCCGGAATTTGGGTTACAGAAACATGGTAACCCTAGCTTAGAACCCTCGAAATAGTCGGTTTAACAATTATAGTACGTATATATAGATCATTGGTACGAAATGAATGTTCTGATGATGATGAGCACCGACCGTAAAATGCTGCAATACGATGGAGTTACAGATATTTTTAATCCGTATATGAAAGAGGTTGGAAGCCTATTTCGTGTAAGGAGCTATATCTACCCTATATTTGCGATTGTGAATATCATTCATTAGCGGTACGGGTACCACAGTCGAGAACCACTGTGATTTACATGATTACAGCATACAGGTAATGCAATAGCGATATTTCCATTGCAGATAAATATTGAATTTATTTTAATATTGAGATAGCAGAAAATAATCGGTGGGGAAATTCCCCAGTTTCATCGTGGGATAAGCCATCACTGGTATACCGACATGGTCAGTAAAGAAGTAGGCTACTTGTACTTTTTCGAAGTTCCCAAGTGGTTTTACACTACTTATCCAAGTAAATATAATTTACGCCACTACTACTTCGTCATATTCTGTGATTTATGACAGATTGCATGATTCCGTTCATAACGCATTGTCGCCTATCATGACATGCTTCTTGACAGTAATATGGTTTATCAGAGCGTTTGGAGCTACCGCTTCGCAATCTAGCATACATAACGTATAATCTAGCACCTTTCCTGACTACTTTGAGCATCTGTGTTAAAATTGCCCAACAACACTCGCAAGTGTTAGTCAGAACCTTTCAAGGGTTCGCACCATCCCTAAAACTTACATTAGCAATAATCTGGTCGCGATAAAATTCTATTTTATTCGATTTGCCAGATGCTGAACCGATCTCGTCGTTTATCGAAACGCATTACAAAATACCAGAATGCAGATGAAAGTTTGTACATGCCTCCAGGCTTATGTTGTCCAGGCGTTACTGGAGTCCGATGATCTTTCCGACTGACTTTGTCTGTAGAATCAAATAATTGATTTATTCTCTCCATTCCAAGGCATAAATAAGTGGGGAGAATACAGTTATTATTATTTCTTTATTCACAGTCTGGTAACTGGTAACTATACATGTGCAACCCGGAGAGCAACGTGCTTAAGCCTATAAATCAGGGGCGGGCAACTTATCCGGTCGGCGGGCCTGATATGGCAAAATGAAGTAGGCGTACTTGGCGGGCTGGATTGTAGATTTTATACACTAATCGCGTATTTATCCACATACATACAAGGGATAAATCGCATTTAATGTAAACTTTACGTTTAAGGCAGAGAGACCAAAACAGTATTTCATGAATATATTAACCAGATGTATTTCAATAGCCGTTGCAGACAATCATACATCAGTGGTCTATCAAAGTTGCACTACAGGTAAACATCAGTTATATTGAAATGCAGTCTCGTCTTTTTAATGCTCGAAATTGTCGGAAATATTTGCTCTCTAATGTATGTAGACCCGAACAGGAAAAGTAGTTGGCCATCTTTCTCAGGTCGTCAAACTTGGATTTATTCTGTGACTCATAAAATTTGTCAATACTTTCGTAGGGGAGACCGGGGACAATTGTAACAGTTTTTGTATTTTCGAACATTACGTGTTTTTCTCGTGGATATTTCATTTCCAAACTTATATATAAATAAGCCAACAACTCGATAGTTGATATAAAAACTAAAATGGATCTCAATCAATATTCAATCATGGAAATTTTGGGTCGCGAAAATTGTCGCTTAAATGTTACAATCGCCCCGTGCCCCGGGGCAATTGTAACGTCCATGCGGTGCAATTTTAACAGTGTTATTTATAACTAAAACAAACGAAATGAATAACAATACTGCGAGCACAAATTGTACTATTGAATTACACTAAAAAAGAGACGTTTGAACGCTTCCAGGTTACGCCCCATCGCATTTTTGGCATCTGAATAAATTCTCATCCTTCGTGCCTTCTGCATGAGCTCAAAGTGTACGAGAAACACATTCATTCCATCATATCCCTACACATATTCGGCCTCTTCTACCGAGGTGCTGTAGTTCAGCGTGCATAAAGGGTTGGGCAATCGGTCACCTGCGAAGTTGCGAAACCGAACTGGCTAAAACATCTTTGTTGAATGGGCTGATGATAGTGTACCAAAACGAGAACACAACATTGTGTGGCATCAAAGCTAATGGTATTTTTCTGTTCCGCACAAAATTAAAATAAATTGTTCACATCAGATGACAAAATGTAATTGGGTAATAATCAAAGTCAGAGGATGAGGATTCAGTCACGGGCAAGCTCTTAAGTGACCATTGAAGGTCGACACAACAAAAGTCGATCAACATGAGAAAGGGTGGTAGAATCACGGAAATAACCGGACCCTAAGATTCACATCACCACTTCTGTATGGCCGTTCCGACAGAGTATCATGGTAGAATTGGTATGACCAGGTAGAGTCTGTTCTGGTATTGAACTTCTGGCTGTTGCAAGATTCATCTGCAATAGATAAATAGTTATACCAACGTATGAACACATATATTAAGCATTGAAAAGATATTGTAACGGGACAAAAGTAACAGAGTGTTACAATTGCCCCTGATACGCTCGACCACGATTAATGTCTCAGGATGGTGCCTTCCCGGCGACGCGAGTCCTAGTTTCCCTATCATCACGGTAGACTATGGTAACATTTTTCCAGCTACATATATTGCATTGTAACCACTTGAGGTTTTATTCTTCAAAACAAATTATTCCAGATCAGAAAATATTTACTCAAGGGTCCAAAATTTCGTTTTTTCGAAATTATTCTGGGGTTTCGCGTCGTAACTCAACGTAACTTCAAGTATATTAGAAAACATAACTACCGCATGTGCACTCAAAATATGAAGGCGATTTCTTCATCCTATACTAGCGGTGAGGTCGATTGTTACATTTGTCCCCGTCTTCCCTACTATAACTTCACTTGCAAGTTAGAAACTTTCTGCGGGCCGCTCAGCGGATTTACCTAGCATCGATTTTTTTAGAAAAGCCGTTCGTTCCAAATCTCGGTGTGCAATTTCCAACTTGGAAAGATAATCAGAGATTTCTGCAGACATCTGACCGAGGAGGTTATCATCACTTCGCGGAATGCTGAGAAGTTCTTTCATATCTGTTGAGTGTATGGCGTACAGTGGAAGAACCGTCTCTGCGAATGGGAGCCAGACATTCAGGAATTTTTCAACTCTGGCGACAAATCCATTTCCGAAGTGAATGATGTCTTGCGGTGTCCCCGCGTGTTGGTAATCTAAAAGTTTTAATCTAGTTTAAATCATTCTCGACATGCTCGTTTAAAATTATCATACATGATTATCCTATATTCTGATTGTGCCAAGCCTTTTATATCAAAAGCATATCAGATATTCGGGGCGTATGCACTTTTGATTTTGCGTGCCACGGATGCATATTCGAAGAGCTTCTTGGAGGTACAGAACTTCAATATACAATTGAATAGTATATTCATATTGAAATGAACCCGAATATTTTTCGGCTGACACTCGCAAGAGGTAATCGTCAGCAACTATTAGAGAATTGGAAAGAACATTGTATATCAACAATAGTATCACAAAATATGGCGTCACCAGCATGAAATTTCGAATGAGAGAGCGTTCAATGTCTTATTTTTAGGTGGTACACGAACTTCTTTTTTTGACAGAGTTTGGGTTCGTGTATTTTGATGAAAGTCGACTCCAAGGCACACAAATGCATATTCCCAGCCATTTATCACGGGTGGTACATAGGGTTGCATTTAAAACAAACGGTGTTGAAAACATGTTCAAACACGCGACCCGCGGGCCGCATGCGGTCCGTCAAATCATTTTGTGCGGTCCGAGTTGGCAATTTGGATTTTTAAGTATTCGACAATATTTACCTTCAACATATTTTTTGTTAAATTTGAGAACTTGAAATTCGCTCTAAAACTACTCCAAAATCCAGAGACAATACTCATCAAACTTTACTATCACATCACTTTCAAAAGTTACATTGCGGTGGAAGATCAGCTATATGCGTCACATTACCTGTTTATGATGATAGGACTTGACCCGTTGATAATTCGTGACTGAAAATTGTGATTTGTACTCGGTTGCGACGTTTTGTAGAACTACGCGAACTCGGGCTGAATGGGTAATAAAATAAGTATGACTCAAGTTGGGTCGGGTCAAACGCTACAATCAGAGAATAACTTATTGTGACTCCGAAAGCCGTGATTTAACCACAGACGCAACAAACTACCAAACTGTTATGGGAAAAAGCAATATACCAAAAGGCCGTAGCTTGCGTTTCGGAGCGTATTTATAGCACCAAGTAGGTCGGTATGGCAGCCATTGGCATTCTGTTCTCCCCTCAATATGTAGTTAGTTATTTCTGCGTAATCTTGGGAATCTTTATACATGTTACTATCGCCTATTGAAGGTGGCGGGTAAAGTAGCGGTAACCTATATACGTTCCATTGCTGTAACACCAATGGATTCGTCGGCGACTAGACATTTCTATTGCTATGGCACATTAATCAGTCGGCATTTGTTATTGATCTGTAAATCTAACTCTGGTTTATTTTTATTTTTACTTTGGTAATGACTTGATCAATAGCCTAGCTATCAAGATTGTATGCCCGCATACCGGATTAGGATGTATTGCTCAAATGCTCTGATATCTGGTTAATCTTTGTTAAAGTTTTATATAATCTACCAATAATTGTGGCACGTCAAATGTCCGATAGCTGCCAAATTATAACGCGACAGCTTTTACGCTGTCATGATGCATTTGTGCTCTGGCATGGTGTCTATAACTACTAATGTTGACAAACTATGCCAAGTACAATAACAATTTTTTTCACATATATGAAAATATGATATTTTCGTACCAGGCGTTAATTCACAATATACTAGTAAATCACAGCTCACGATGCGTGCGGTATGCCAGTCTGCAAGGTACCGTAAAATATGGCCTATACTTGAAAATACATTGAATACCTGTATCATTGGTGCTGCGGCCCGCGACGCCATCAAAAACTCTGAAATTGGCCCGCGACTACAATTGAGTTTGAGACCTCTGTTTTAAACAGTGTTTTAAAAAATGGCTTTTAAAAAAAAATTGTGTTTTTTTAAGTTGTAAAATTATGCCATAATTGAGTAAATACTTTTGAAAAAACATGTTCTATGAGCCAACGGACAATGCCCACCTGATGTAGCCGACTTATATCGAAATGGGACGGTTGGAGCCCGCAAAATAGTCGGTTCAATAGCACTAGTACATATATTTCGTCAAAGGAGCTATTCTTACCCTATATTTTCAATTGCCAATGTCAATCCCCTATGACGTCATGGCTTCAAAAAAATCAACAAAACTTAATGAAAAACATGTTTTAAATTAGGGCTTTGTTTCAAACATGTTTGTTTTAATTTGATTTTTGTTTTAAATGCAACCCTAGTGGTACATGGGTGTGAATACACACATCTATTCTGCTATGAGAGTAGATTCGTAGTGTGTTCAAGTCTTGATCCCATCCTAAACGCGTTTCGCCATTGAATTTACAAACTTTTGTTTAATGGACGGGGATTCTGTCTTACTCAATAGTAAAGATCTTACGGTAGCAGTGAGCAATCAACCAATTTTTATACTTGCCATCATAGGCACCGAGTTACGGGGTGGCGCAGCCACCCCATGGTACATTTATGGGGTGGCGGCCACCCCATACAAAATGCTTAAAAGCCCGCCATCTGTCCGTGATATCACGTAAATGCCAACTATTTACCATTTGCCGATACGCGCGCCGTTAATTGGATACGCAGCTACGTCGGTGACGACAAACTAGTGCTTAGAACGTCGCAATTAAGTGTAATCAGAGATGCCACTGGGTTATTTCGGAAAAAAACAGACATGGAGGCTAAATAAACCCAGAAAAACCCAGATCCTATATTTCACTCAAAATTATGTAAAATAGCACCTGGGATAATGACACAGACGCATGTCTAGTCGAAAAAATAACTGCCAAGTCATGAAATTCAGAGTGTATTCTAATGTGCTGATAACCAACGCAGCCACTGAGTAACTTGCTGGGACTGCTGTGTCCTTGTTGGAACTAAATAAAATCAGATAACAATTATCACCTGGTCTACCCAACCCATGTGCAATGTGCATACCATAAATAAAACTACATGTTATTCATCGCTACACCACGAATTTGTTGGAGTGATACTGGCATTGAAGTCCTAAATCGTTTCAAATTGTAAGACAGTGTTTCGAATGAGTTGCCCAACGAACATGACTTTCTTCGGCCTGTAAGTTACTGGTCAATGAAGCTCCGTCACATCACGCCGAGGCCTCTCATTTTACTATTGAATCAGTCTCACAATAACAGCAAAATTCATCGACGATGACGAACTGCAGTACGTGCAGTTTACGATAATACGATCTTACTAATCTAATAAATAATTTTCGGGCGTAAAACTGACCTGACGAACATGAAGTTGAAAAAAAAAACAGATTTCAAGGATACAAACCCAGAAACCCAGGTGACGCTCAAAAACCCAGATCTGGATGGAAAAACCCAGGAGTGGCATGTCTGAGTGTAATCCGTGACGAGTAACCATACAAGCGAAGCGACCTCGTTTACGACGTCGATTTCGACATGCGTGCGCCGAGAAATATCATCTCCTCTTTCGACCAGACGAGCGAGTTAACGCTCTACTAAGTAAATTGTATTTGGGCGCACTGCGCATGTTCAATATTCATTTACAAAATAATTCTTGAAGCAGTTTCGTGATAGTCTCCTTATTTGGAGCGCGAAATAGGACAGTGTGTTTGTGTATGCCAGCGAATTGAAAGTCATCCCTACGCAAAGTGCGCATATTCCTTACATTAACAAGGCGTTGCTAACTTTTATCGGGAAATGCAGCAAGGCAGCTCAAGCGTCGTTATAATGAGCTAACAATTCTCGCGATGTCAGACTCGGAACCCCATTGTGCCGTACGCAAGTCGAGGAATTACTGATTAGATGCACGCTTTCTCGTTTGATATCATCTGTAGGCTACTAATGCTTGTCTGCTTCACAAACTCGTATGCCCTCGATGTCACTTGTCAATGTCTGATTTGTTATTAAGTGCACGGCGTTGAATTACGTATTCAAATATTGATGCAACACGAGATTCTCGGTGGCGCAAATTCTGAATTTATTCAATTACTTTGAGCGGGAACATTCTATGTTCCAATAAACGTCACTGCTGGACAGACTCTATCGGGCGCAACCATATCGCGGATCGAAGTTCAAACCATCGGGATTTGTATTTCTAATGATAAGGCCGCGGCATGCGCCCATATTGCTCTTGTTGCAATAACACCTGGATAATTAAAATCGAACCATTTCATGATCAAATTCGACTGGCTGATCGGGACCTACGTAGGCCGTAGGCCCCTGTCTGATATTAACCAGCGCGTTGTCGGTATTAAGACCCTATCCTTGACGAGAAGTCCTGTCGTTTTGAAACGCTACCGTCGCTGGTCTGATTTAGCGCGTCCACATGCAAGCCTGCGCGCTATAATCTCTGGCACGAACCAACACGCGCACCATGCTAGGTCTGATATCGTTACCAGCCTTAACTATCGAGTTTACACTACAGCAGGACTGGCCCATGTGATAACATCGCTGGCCTAAACTATAGCGTCTGCTACAGGCATCGTATGATTTGCCTGCTATCTCTACTTATTAGATTGTTATGTCATGCTGGCTTAAGAGTCACAGCATGACATTGAATAGCTTTGAATCTACGCAATTGGCCACGGACAGACTCGAACGGACGTAGTTGATTAGCGCTAATACTAAAACATAAGAAGATGTGTGTCAAAGGCCTAGTTATCAACAGGGCATGGTATGGTATGGTATGGAACGACAATTTTCCATACTCCATACTTGCCTTACTCTCTCCATACCATACTTGCAATTTTCCATACCATACAAACATTGTTCCATACCATACTTGATACATATTCCATACTTTCAAATACTTCAATATCATAAGTATAGTACCTTTTCTAGCACCTATATTATTGATATTTCGGATGTCAGTTTTGCTTAAACCGGCCATGATGCGAATCTAATTCCTGGTGATAGTTTTACAGAGTCTGTCTTGGTGAGGTTTAGTTCACGATGGTGAGTTGACGTGTACGTATACTCTGCAGCTTCCGCGAGCAAAATGAGATAGTCAGCAGATTGTTATCTAGGACAGTCCATAAAATGGACGGGTAACATACGGCCCGCGGGCCAGATGCGGCCCGCGACGAGGTTTTGTCCGGCTCGCGGACAGTTTCCCTTCTTGCATGATAATGTGGCCCGCGGCCTCAGTCTGCCGAGATTCCCCACTACTTGCCTAAACGTCAAATTTCAGTGACTATATGTTATTATATAGGTGTGCGCACTGCGCAGCGTGCGAGAGTGGAGCTTACGCGTAAGTTCGTCGAAGCGAGAAGACTTGTATTATCGGCATTTACGATGTACTCAACCCTAATGAATTGAAATATTGGTAAAATTTGGGTACCGGGCTTTAAACGCTTTAAAATCTTAATTAGGGATTTCACCGTGATTTAGTTGATCAGAGAGAAGTAGACATGGAGAAGCAGACAGTATGACAATGCTGTTCTCAAATCCACATTGCATTGTCATTATCGGCGAGAAATGGCTCTGAACTCTGAAGTGACATGTTGCTGTCGATAAAATACATTCATTAAATATGATTTATCCCTTGTATATATGCGCGAATAATGTATCCATTCAGCAATTGCCCGCCCCTGCTCCATAAGAATATCATCGCATTTCCGGTACATTGGCATGAGGCGCATGCAAGTTTGAAGTAAATACTCGCAAAATAATTTATAATATAGGCGCACCCATAAAATGTCCCAGCTACAGGCTATCAATACTGCAGCGATCTGCGTGATTATTAGTACAGTATTTGGTTGAGGTTAGCGTGGCGAGAATTTCAAACTACATCTACCCCACTCCCTGATCTATAATCCTAATCAGAGATGCCACTGGGATATTTAGGAAAAACCCAGATGTGGAGGCGAAATAAACCCAGAAAAACCCAGATCCTATATTTCACTCAAAAGACACGAGATAGCTGTGAAAGTGGAGCCTGATAGTCGTCGCATACACTGATTCAGTCATTGAAGCCTTCGATATTGAATTTACAACAGTTCATAATACACATTTTGCTTGGTTAAAACTGCGAATCGCACAAAAAAACATGTTGTTTTCCTCTCGACACATTGCAATGAAACAATTGGGGCGCAGCGTGAATACTTAGTAGTGCACCGGTACTAATTATATCATCGCGCTGCGAAAGTTCAATGCAATGCCATCCATTCCCTATTACTAAGGATGATTTCATGTATTTTCAGCGAGTTGAACAGCTTGAAAGTAGCTTTCGATTGATTAATCCGACGACAATCACTTTTATTTGGAATAATCACAGACCAATCTATATTGGAAATGAATAACTGCCAAATCATGAAATTCAGGGTTAGGGTTAGGTTTCGAATGTGCTGATAACCAATGCCTCTGATTAACTTGCTAGGGGTGTCCAACTATCTAACTCTCGCTCTCTGAGTGTTCCTGTTGGAACTAAATATACTCAGATAACAATAGGATTATATTAGTCGGATCATCACCTGGTCTGTTCATGTGCTCGCGTGCATACCATACAGTTACATGATATATTTATCGATACATGCCGAATTGTTCACCAAGTGCCGAGTTCGCTACTGGCAATCGTCCTATATGAACATGACTTTCTGCGACCTGGAAGTTACCATTAAACGAAGCTCCATCGCATCAAGCCGAAGCCTCTCATTTTAGTAGTGAAATAGATTCTCAACACTCTGTCGTTACAATAACAGCAAAATCCATCGACAATGGCGAACTGAAGTGCGTGCATTTTACGATATTGCGACCATACTAATCTTATAATTAAGTTTCGAGCTAAAAACTGACCTGGCGAACTGGATGTTGAAAAAACCCCAGATTTCAAGGATAAAAACCCAGAAACCCAGGTGACGCTCAAAAAACCCAGATCTGGGTTGAAAAACCCAGGAGTGGCATCTCTGATCCTAATGTGAGATCGAATGAGGTAGTTGGAGTAGCCCACATTACCAATTATTGCGTCACACGATAGACTTTGCTCGGAGACGTCGTGTCTAGACTCAATAGAATATCGGATCAACATTACTGTTGTCATTGTTACATCACAAAATCATGTCATTCCAAGTGCTCCTAACACCGTTGCACAAGCGTGTATTTGTTCCTACAGAGCATTCAATAGTTCACGTTCACGCATAACAAAAGCGATCGTATTCCGTGAACAGCGATCAACGTACGCTTCATGAAGCTTGCACAGATCACGATAAAATGTATAAAATACCTAAGTATGGAAGTATGGAAATGTCGTTCCATACCATAGATCAAAATCTTCCATTCCATACCATACTTGCATTGTTCCATATTCCATACCAAAATATCGATCCATACCATACCATACTTCCATACCATACCATACCATACCATGCCCTGGTTATCAAAAGATACGAAGGCCTGAATCACCTGAAATCGGTGCCATTATACAGAACAGATTCCACAGCAGACATCAATCGTATTAATTTGTGAAATAGTTCGTCGTTGCCGAGATTGCGTATTCGATTGTTCGCGCGCGTGTTCGTGAATAGCGAATAGTTGATATTGAAGCGGGACCGAGGAATCGCTAATGAACCGCTGGACTCGCTAGCAAGCTTACGCGTACTTATACGCGTAAATGCGTCAACACGCTGAAGCTTGTCCTAGCCATGTATTATGGTCAGTTACTGATTTACGCACGTACGTAACGGTAATAAATTAATGCTAACTTGATAAATTCGAAACAATTTCAAACCCCCCTTTTTATTCAAACCCCTCCCTTTTTCATCTGGCCACCCCATGTGAAAATAAAAGTCGGCGCCTATGCTTACCATTATACGTTTCTCCATATATTTGTGCCTTATCTTCAGCCATTCGTAGGCCTTCGTCTCTTAGTACGGTGAGCTGTTCAGACAGGACCTTGATCCTCGTTAACTTTTCCCCGCTTGAAGAACTTAGTTCATCTTTTAAGCGGCTGATAAGCATTCCGTCACCAGCTCCTCCGACTCTAACGAGCTTCAGCATCTTATCGGCACAATCATCTATTTCTTCCACCCTCATCTTCACTCTTCTACATTCTTCAACCTCCGCTACATTCGAATCTTGATGGTGTGCCATGGCATATCTTTATCGATTGCTATTGACTAGGGATAAACACAAACGATTACCCGATAAATTCGATAATTAATTAATCGACTATTAGGGTTCGAGTCAAGTCGAGTATTTCAATGTGACATTTAATAACATCATAACATTAGAAATGATGCGGAAAGTTAAGTATGTGCGTCTCTTTCACCACAAAGAATACAATTATTTCCTATCATCCGGCGTGGGCAACCTTTTCGACCAAAGCGCCACATTCGATTTACAAACCTACCTACTATACCTGATCTTGGATACTTGCGTGGAGGATTTGCGTTTAATCTCGTGAATCTGCCATGTATTTTAACTTGCCGACGAGAAAATAGAAGTCATTATCACCTCATTCAATGTTGTTAATCCTATAGGCTAGTTAGCTGTTGCCTCCTTCGATTATATCTGCTAGCGGACATTGCTGTGATATTATCTAGAACCAGTGAGCCATCTTCTGTACCAAGCCGGTATCGTAATTATTATTTGAGTAGGACAATGGAAATAAAGTTCTGAATGTTATGCTTGCACAGAAGTTTTGCTTCCTTTATAACAGGGGTCGCCAACTCAAAACAGGTCGCGGGCCACTTTTCAAGTTTCGAAGCGGCCACGGGCCGCATGAATTCAATATCGGTATAAACTAAGCAACCATCGTTTTGAGACTCTACGTCAGTACGACTCCGTGCTACTTAATTTAGGCAATGGGCGTAGTGACCACGAAAGAATTAATATTTTATCAAAGGAATACAAATACAACAAAAAATCGTTATCATTAATTTCATTTTATTTTGAAGTCTGAGCTGTGCACGTTACTGGAAACGCTTTTCAGCGAATAAGGACTCGATATTGGGGCTAGCGAGATAGTTACTAGCTGAAAGACATCTCCACGTAAAGCTTGATCTTGTGGGGAAGCCCTAAGCCAGTGGTTCCCAAACATTTTTAGACACGCCCCCCTTATTGATCTGAAAACTTTCGCTCCCCCCTTATCGTCATATCACAAAATGCAACCAGAATGCTAGCAATCCCGTCGGATAGTTAGATGGCATTGAAGGTTATGACTGTTGATATACACAAAATACACGGACCGTACACAAATTTAAATTTGATGCAAATCGCGCGGAGCGCAAAAAAATTTTCAGTTGACCGCAGCTCTGCGCCCGCTTCAGATGCTTTCACGCCCCCACAAGAGGGGCGCGCCCCCCAGTGAACCACTGCAGTATGCCGTTTTATAGGCGTCTCGATCTTGACAGTGTTTTGGCCATTGCACGTCAAGGCAATATGCCCAGCCCATTCAATTCAGCAGATTATTCTTCCTCGATGGAATGCTGTTGCCATCCCCAAAGCCATTTTAGCTAGTGACGAATAGTGATGTTGGGCACAGGAGAATAGCTTATTTCGAAACAACAACAACAACAACAACAGCAATACTTGAAACTGCATTTCAAAATGGTTTTCTCAGCTTTCCTCTGAAATCTCAAATCACGTCGCGGGCCGCAAAATATGACTTCGCGGGCCGCGTGTTGGTGACCCCTGCTTTATAACCTATACTAAACGTGATAGTTCTGGCCGAGTAATCATAGTGGGAGGATTGGGAATCAATCGACCAGGAGGAATTTCCCAATGCTTTGAAGTAATGGATGAGTGAAGTGGAATCAGTTGTGGCGTATGTGGCATATTCCCGACCGTGAGGGAACTCAAGAAGCATGGGAAAGTGCGTAAACTCCCGTCACCAACTGAGCAAATTGACATCGACCGAGTAATTGGCATTTTGAAGATTGCTTACCACAATCATCATTCTATTTGCACTTGTCAGGCGCTTAAATGCTGTGTTCTGTGACATTGGTACTGACAATGATCATTGGTTTATTAGCAATTTTATCAGTTCAATACACCACAAAAAATGCGATACAATGAAAAGACAGGAAGATGTCGAAGCGACAAGGAGTAGTCTATGGAATCTGACTGACACCCACCTTGGCCTAGGCGATGTAAAGAGGAGGCATGCACACTGAATGAAAGTAAAGAATATAGTATAGAAAAAGAAAGCGACAAGAAATAGGGCGGCATGTCATGGGAAGCGAGATCGATAGGTCAGTCGTGGTCCGGTAATCTTGTGGATGGACTGTATTTATTTAGTAGTAATTGCTTGTATTTCGACTTGAATGTGGACATGCTCGTCGACTGTCGGATGGCCGGCGGGATGCTGTACCACACATCAGGTCCGGCATATTTGATAGAGCGTTGATCTTTCCGGTCGATCATATGATGTTTGGACGACGTGGACGCGCGTGTGTTGTACTTGTGCGCTTTTGATTCAGAGGTAAAGAAGTCATTGAAATATTCGGGGCAACGACCGCAGTGAAACTGATACATAAACTTGGCGATTTCTAGTTTCCGCATATCTTCTATGTTTAGGACGCCGCATCTCTTCAGCAGCGACTTATTGGATGGGCAGCCAGGCCCCTTTGGGGCTCTAGCTATGATTCGGAGTACTTTATGCTGTAGTTTCTGCAGTGGCTTGAGTGCAGTTTTACTGGCAGCCCCCCAACTTCGATTGGATTAAGGGTATCAGAAGAACCCATGCTGGCATGAAGCGCCCAAGGCTGTAGATCAGGCCGCACTACGGTGATAATTTAGTTTCTAGGGACTGAATATGACTCTTCCAGGACATGTTCGAGTCCAGTAAAACTCCGAGATATTTGGCATTATCTGTGTTGGAAACGGGCTGACCAGCGATATTAACGGTTAGGTTATTTTTTGAATTTACATACAAATTCGATGTCTTAATATGGTCGTATAAGTGTAGGCTGATCTCGGATACTTGCGTGAAGCACGCTTGCGTTTAATCTCGTGAAACTGTCATGTATTTTAACTTGCCGACGAGAAAATAGAAGTCATTATTATCGCATTCAATGTTGTTGATCGTATAGGCTAGCTAGCTGTTGCCTCCTTCGATTATATCTGATAGCGGACATTGCTGTGATATTATCTAGAACCAGTGAGCCATCTTCTGTACCGAGCCGGTATTGTAATTATTATTTCAGTAGCGCAACGGAAATAAAGTTCTGAATGTTATGCTTGCACAGAAGTTTTGATTTCTTTATAACCTATACTAAACGTGATAGTTATGGCCAAATAATCATAGTGGGAGGATTGGGAATCAATCGACCAGCAGAAATTTCCCAATGCTTAGAAGGAATGGATGAGTGAAGTGGAATCAGTTGTGGCATGGGAAAGTGCACAAACTCCCGTCACCAACTGAGCAAATTGACATCGACCGAGTAATTGACATTTTGAAGATTGCTTACCACAATCGTCATTCTATTTCCATGTTTGGGCCACGGCTTAATTGGATTTTAATTTTGTTGTTCCACTTGTCAGGCGCTTGAATGGTGTGTTCTGTGACATTTGTACTGATGGCATATCTACTTGTGATATCAAACCATTAGGCCTGCCATACCCCAAATTTAGCTGTTTAAATTCGTAACTGATATGAACAAAATCTGGAATATGTTTGTGCCTCTCTGTCACTGGCAACTCTTTTCTTGGAAAACGGATCTTCCTTTCTTTTTATATGAATATAAACATAGCAATTGGAATGGTTTGGGGCATTGGTTTCTCCATCTGAGTGAGAGATACCACGCATACTTTTATGAATATGCTACATCTTTCAGGCAGAGCTCCCATTTTGAGTAGCTTTCTGGTTTTCAGCTGAATGATATCAGACTCCTCAAAATGATTCTCGCAGATATCGGCTCTATTGTAAATTGCTCCAGCTGTTAATTCGGTTGAATTTGAGACAGCTGCTAGCTTACGTCTCCAGCGACGTATTGATACGCGGATTATTCACATAGCTACGTCCAGGGATAGCGCAGTTGTTGAGCACAATTGCAGGGGGAACTCTATTATTTTTATCTGCGTAAGACGCGAAATGTACAACGGGATATAAGGCAATGCGATGTAGCCTAGTGAACAGAAAGGAAGATGTCAAAACAAATGAGTACAATCTTCCAATGTAACATCCACCTCGGCCTAATGCCCGATGAAACAGTGTACGATATTGATCTGTCGGAAGTGATAACTTTTTCTTTGCTCTTTTTCATTCGCTTTCCGTGGGTAGGCTATCCGTTTTTTCATCGTTTGCGTATGCACAGAAAATTGTTTGGTCAGTTCTGTACCGGTATCATCGGCTGTCAACGGCCACTCCATTATTACCGCATAAAGCCTTATCAATTGTAGCATTGGCTACGAGTTTACGGGATTCGAACACATAGTCGGCCGCGGAGAACTTATCGCTGAATAAGGCATTGCGGGGAATTGATTTCAGACGTGTTCTGGGTTGAGGACAGTTGTGATTTTTTTAGTGAGAACATATTGATGCTTCCTCGTAACTTGCAAAATTTTAAACGTCTACCTCGAATATTTCCACCCTTTTTCGGCGGTCAAATTCGTCCATGTATTTCCGAAATTCCCTATACTTTTACATGTAAAATAGGACAATCGGACTTTCGCGAACGGAATTTCACTGCGCAAAGTCAAGCGTGACGGATCTAAACTGAAAAACAATGAGTCGTCGCTCCATCCTACAATCTCTATAATGTAGCCTAGTGAACAGAAAGGAAGATGTCAAAACGAATAAGTAGGCCTACAATCTTCCAATGTAACATCCACCTCGGCCTAATGCCCGATGAAACAGTGTACGATATTGATCTGTCGGATGTGATAATTTTTTCTTTGCTTTTTTTCATTCGCTTTCTGTGTGTAGGCTATCCGTTTTTTCATCGTTTGCGTATACACAGAAAATAGTTTGGGCAATTCTGTACCGGTATCATCGGCTGTCAACGGCCACTCAATTAATACCGCACAAAGTCTTATCAATTATAGCATTGTCTACGAGTTTACGGGATTCGAACAGATAGTCGGCCGCGGAGAACTTATCGCTGAATAAGGCATTGCGGGGAATTGATTTCAGACGTGTTCTGGGTTGAGGACAGTTTTGAATTTCTTTTAGTGAGAACATATTGATGCTTCCTCGTAACATGCAAAATTTTAAACGTCTACCTCGAATATTTCCACCCTTTTTCGGCGGTCAAATTCGTCCATGTATTTCCGAAATTGCCTATACTTTTACATGCAAAATAGGACAATCAGACTTTCGCGAACGGAATTTCACTACGCAAAGTCAAGCGTGAGGGATCTAAACTGAGAACGAGTATAGATAACTAACCTACGGATAGATACCAGAGATGAGCATGGATTAGGATTAGGATTTGAAAAAAAGGATTTGTGAAATTTTGTCGGATTTGGATTGGATTTGGATTAGACATTTTTTTCAGAACGGATTAGGATTTGGATTGGATTTACCTATTTTCTGGGAGATTGAAATGTCGTGTGGCGAATGGCAATAAACTTTATTCAGATCAGTGATTAATGTACTTATGTTTACTAAGTTGTCTTGAATCAAGTGAATCGTTCTTGTGAAAGACAATTTTCGAATCCCTCCATTGCATAAATTTGTATTTTTTCTAAATTTCCAGTTAGAATCGGATCTCATCTGTACCTTTACGTACCAATTTATCGCCTTACTACCGTAAGCATCGAATTTTGCGAGTTAATGAACTATATCGCTTCGAAGTATCGAAAGTTGTTCACAAATATTTCTCCAATAGTCTGCCTTCTGTGTTTGATGACTTTTTCATACCTGCTAAACATGTCCATTCCCATTACACGAGATCCTCGTCTAAAGGAAACATCTACTTACCCCCACCCAATAGCAACCTAACTAAGAGATCTATCGACTACTCGGGACCTATCATCTGGAATGCATTACCACCACATATCCGTGAATTGCCTTATAATAGATTCAAAAAAGCCCTACTTGATCACCTCTTATCGTTACACTAACACTGTTGCCCTACCTCGCCCAGACATTGCTTCATTGATCATTTGCTACCATTGTTTGATTTTTTTTCTATTTTCCTTTCTTAACTAAACATTTTTTTACAGCCAGACTGTTCAGAGTCAAGTGTACCTGTTTGATGCTGGTGTGATCAGACAAGATGACCTTCACGGTCTTATCGATCATTCCTATCTAATACCGAATACTGTGCACGCATATTTTCTGTACCACCATCACTGCCGTTTGTTATGTATTTTGATTCGATGAAAATAAAGACTCTCTCGCTCTCTCTTAGGATTGGACATGGACTTGGATATGAAAAAGTTATTGATTAGGATTTTGATTTGGATTTGAAGGTTCGGATTTGGATTGGATTAGGACATAGAAATTTCAAATCCGCTCATCTCTGATAGATACGCAACACCCTTCCTCACGCTTGCTTGCCCGGAGGTAATCACTGCTCAGCAATCTGAACGCAACGTAATTGCCAATCCCATAGCTGACGACCAGCGCGCTTTAATTCAATAAAGTTGATCTTATTTGAAAGCTACTGTTGCACTGATTCTGAAAACATACATTAAAATCTAATCAGGGCAATGGAACCCCCTTGAAATACACTTTAAAGTTTGAAAATCGGCATTGTTCTAAACAATCGCAGCGACGCAGCACAATGACCATAACAATGGCCCTTGCGTGGTTGCGATTGTTCAGAACAATGTTAATTTTCAGACTTTGAGGTGTATTTCAAGAGGGTTTCATTGCCCTTATTAGAATTTAATGCATATTTTCAGGATCAGTACGACAGTAGCTTTCAAATAAGATCAACTTTATTGAATTTAAGTGCGCGGGTTGTCAGCTATGGGATTGGCAATTATGTTGCGTTCATATTGCTGAGCAGTGATTTCCTCCGGGTAAGCAAGCGTGACGATGGGTGTTGCGTATCTATCCGTAGGTTAGTTATCTATAGAACGAGAACGAGAATGAGTCGTCGCTCCATCCTACAATCTCTATAGTGTCGTCAAGCCTACGTCTTCTAGCGAATACAAGTATGGCTCCTAAATTATTGAACCCCCTAAGATTAACATGAAATGCCCACAGTAACAAGGGGTATGATCGCTAAAAAGGTTAAGAAGCAATGCTATTACCATGGCTCAATAATGATTTTATTTAAGTTGTTGATATGTTTCAATAATAATCGAAGGCAAAATCTGACGATGATTTAATTTGACTTAGGCAATCACGACTATATCAAAACCAGAATTAGGCTACACCGCTCAAATGCTCTGATATCAGATCAATATTCAGTAGATTTTAAAATAATCTACATAAAATTGTGGCACGTCAAAGGTCGACTATAAGCTGCAATATTATAAACCGACAGTTTTACGATATCATGATTCATCCTCTCGCATGATATCAATAATTCATTAATTAAAAAAAATATGCCCGGCAAATAAAAACAATTTTATTCAAATATTTGTAAATGTGATTTATTTTCGTGTCAAGCGTGAATAGTAGAATTGTAAATTACATTTCCACGATGTTTGTGGAATGCCTGTCTGCAAGGTCCCTTCAAATAAGGAATACTTGGGAAATATACATTGAATATCTGTATTAATGATGCTGCGGCCCGCGGCGTCATCAAAAACCAGGAAATTTGTCCGCGAGCACATTTGAGTTTGAGACCTCTGGTTTAGATATTCCGTGTAACTTGGTGCAGTCACTACTGGGTCGCTGAATAATTGCCTAGACTCTTGCATCTGCCTATTCAAGTGCCTTCTATTAGGGACGGTGGAGATCCCTGATCTATAGGACCCTTTCCGTATTCTTGGACTTAACATCTTAAATTGATGTTGTGATTTCATGGTTGTGTAATTGACTTTTCCACTTATAATTCAACTAATTAAGTTTCCTTTTCAAATGAAGGGACTGTGTAGGAGATCCCTGTTATCGTCCAACCATGAAATATAACCGAGAGACATCCTGTCCTAGAGTAATATGCCTTTGGTATAAAACTACTGATTCGAGAGAATCAGTAGACTCTTTTGCTAAACCTACTTGTAACAATGTCTGAAACATATTCGTATGTCTTGTGTAATATTGGCGTCTTAAGAAGATCTCACCAGGATACAGGATTCCAGGTTAAGTAGTCAGCCAGCTGAACCTATAATACTTTGGTTAGCTATACTTCTACTTCCAGGAACGATATCTTTGCATTGTTGCAGTGGTCAGACAATAAGGATGCACATTATACTTGTAGCCCTGATACACATGTGCCACTGCTTAAATATCTAAATAATTTTCCGAAAAACCTTGGCATAGTCAGCGATGGGCAAGCAGAAAGTGTAACCCAATATCTGAAAATGATGGGGGTAAAAAACCAGAGTAGATTGGAGCTTACATATGTTAGCTGACTATTGCTCGAGTATCAAACTAGATAACCCACAGAATTATGGGTTATTCGCGTGAATTTGGACCCTGAAACTCGCACTTTACTTGTCCTGCAGAAGAAATATCAGTTTAATCAACCAAATAAACCAGTACAAATGGTTATTTGAATTTATCGCAAATATCGATATTCTGGCATGTTTATGCTACTACGACTTCCATATTCCCTCTCAGTAGTTTTTAAGCTCCTCTTCTGACTATATTTTAACGGGAAGATCTATATCATTGCAGAACAATTCCGTCGACGACTACGACTATCTCAATAATATTGTCGATTGTTCTTGAAGTCATTTGTCAAATGATAGTAGCATGAAATTTACTTCGCTCCGCATTGTTAGCCACTGCTATTGGATACTCTTCATGAATGTTCTATTGTGTGCGTGTCGTCCTTGCTGTTACAATAGTATAATACAATATCGAACATTCATCTGTCGAGAACGTTCCTGTCAAGGTTCGGTTGTACGCTTTAACGACACTGTACAAAATGCCTTCTGATCTGATGAGAGATTAATCTTAAATTGACGATGCCTCGCATTCATACTACTCATTTTTCTCACCAATAACTATTCAAAGAGACAAGACAGTGTCCGTTTCTGATGCGCGAGGCATGTATCAAGTCCAGTGGCGGCTCGTGACAATATCGGGCGGTGGGGCAAGGGCTGCGAGCGACTTTTATCAACATGACGTCACAATGGCGTTTTCCAACGTTAAAAAGTAACTTTAATATGATGGTCACATGAATTTCCCGACAACAGTGATTTTAACGTAGGTGCCGCGAGAGGTTTGCCGGTGAGCCGTGACTTGAAGTGTGGTAACAAATGTTTTATTCATTTTTTTTTTAATCAAAGGATTATTTTACATAATGTACGTGAACTAAGAATCGTCCCTATGCCACGAATCAATTATCAGGTCATCCTTAGTAGCATGCGTTATGATTTCATGGTAGAGTTAGAGATTACGCAAATCGATAGGCCGTCCGAAAGTGTTTCGTACACGATCCTGGTGTGTTACGACCACTGAGCTGGTGGTTACGAGTTACGAACAGGCAATGGCGGCTCGTGACAATATCGGGTGGTGGGGCAAGGGCCGCAAGCGACTTGTTATCAATATGACGTCACAGTAGCGTTTTTCAACGTTCATGATGGCCACATGAATTTCCCGTAAACAATGATTTTTAACGTAGGTGCCGCGAGAGGTTTGCCGGTGGCGTGACTTGAAGTGCGGTAACAAATGTTTTATTCATTGTTTTTTATTCAAATGATTATTTTACAAAATGTACGCGAACTAAGAATCGTTCCCATGCCACGAATCAATCATCAGGTTATCCTTAGTAGCATGCGTTATGATTTCGTGGTAGAGATTACGCAAGCGCCGAGTAAGACTATACCAAAAATACACAGACCAACTACCTACAAAGAGCATTCGCATGACACCTTGTGGTGTTTTAATCGTTCCATGCTCAGCAATTCTGTAAAGTGCTGCAGCGCCTCCGACCCGATTTGTATATGGATTCTCGTCCCGAAAGCGAGTCAAATCGATTTGCCCTCGTCCGAAAGTGTTTGGTACACGATCCTGATGCGTTACGACCAGGGGATAGGCAATCAAAGCGGTGGCACCCATAAACGTAAAACATTATAAAAAGCCAGCTGTTATCCATGGAAGATTAATTACGAGTCTGCCTGCCATCATTCAAGCAGGAATCAAAGCATTGTGTTAAATTGAAATGCGAGCACATATCGCATTAAACAATTTAAACAATAGATAGAAATTCAGCGTCAACAATCTCGGTAAACAAATGCTGTAGATAGATGTGATATATCGAATCAAGCACATCATTTTGAATAGTCTTTGAGGTACCCTTAGCTACTGTCGCGGTGTCGAGATGTTCGCGCAAAATGCTATCAATGGAAGCCGTGTATTTAATTAGATCCAAAAATACCCCCCTATTGAGAGAGCATTCCTTCTCATCGTGGCCTCGAAGGGGCAATTCATGAACTCCAATAAATTTAATGGCATCAATCACCCGAGAGAGAACATGCCTATTCTTATCTACAAGCTCATTGTGCTTGCAGACTGATACGCGATAACTTTCATTGAGCTGCGACATTACATTTACTCTGCCAAACAATTTACATTTAACTGCACTAGCCATGTGCACTTGGGATTTTTGGTGCGTTTTCAGACGCTCTGACAAATGCTTCAGATCGCGATAACCAATTTTGTTCCAACAAGAGCCACTGCTTCCGGTACCGGCACTGTCGAATAAAAGACAGTAAAAGCAAAACAAGGCGTTTTTATCCTCGCCATAAGTAAGTCATTCATTTTTATCGAAATGCGCTGAAGAAAAGGCACGAGTGCGTTTTCCTCCGGCGTACGATTGGATCAATGGGCAATTTCTAGGCTGATACGGACCTAGTCGCTTTACCTCTAATTTTTGCTCTAAAGGCAGCTGGCTAAACGGCGTACGGAGCAAAGATTCAACACGATTCATGTTCGCACTTGACCTGACTACTTATATGCAGAAATGGAAATGACTATAAATCGAGAGATTGCGTATGCCTAACTGGAAAGGTCAACGAGTTCGGACACATACGCAATTGTTATCTCATAGATTGGACAAGGAAATGTCATATTGAATCCAAAACATCATTCTGAAGAACTACGGATAGCAGCCTCGGAAATTCGGTCCCGGTACAGCTTGGGAGATTCTGGCCTTGAGGCTGGAGACTGTCACACGACACATACGGCTTACGGTCTCTAGTGTCTATATGTCTGCTGCAAAATCGCCTTCGGAAAATATATTACCGAATAAATACGTGGATGAAAGCCGAAAACTTGGTACACTGTTACATGAAATCATCGAGAAGTATAGCCTCATGACCGTTTTCGGTATGGTACACTGTCAAAATTAATACGAACAGATCAACGCCGAATTTTGCGTAATATTTACTGAGGAATCGGCTAATCAAGCGATCAGCTGTTAGCCGCCATCGAAAACGAAACAGCTATCGCGCTTGACAGGGGTTGTAATTGTGAGCAAATGGCCCGAAGGCCACCATTCCACGGTGAAATTGACATTGGAGAATATAAAATAAAACTAAATAATTGAATGCAAACCGAGGATGTTAGTAAACTGTTTCATGATATCATCATCTCATCACCTATCTCAGTATGGAACACAGATACATCGGCTTTTGCGTGAAATCCGCAATGCGTTAGGTAGGCTAAGTGTCAGATCAGCGCACATCTCTACCATACTCGAACTTAATAACGAAATTGCTGCCCTAATCATTGAGTGTCAACCTTGAGACTTGGCACAGCGTTCGATACTAAAATCAAGACATACCATGTAAAAGTTCATGACGGATCTAGCTAAGGAGCATCGTTAAAATCAATGGAGACCAATACCGGCTTTGCGTGAAATATGTTTGCGATACATGACCGATCAGCACACACTCGACTTTGGAAACGGAATTACTACCCTAAACTTTGAGTAGAAACCCTGAAACTTAGGACAGTGTTAAATACCACCATCACGACATGACATACCAAGTTTCAAGAATTATCATGGTGTGAAACACCATCAAAATCGACCTGTACCAGCAACGGTCGACTCAACGCATATCACGGTATCCGAGTTCAGATATAGATACGATTGTTACATCACACCTTAGGGGCGAGCAAGCATATTTGCCCCGGTTGCTCGGCCATTTTACGAATAGGAGAGAGTAAAGCAACGTTTCTTAATTGTGCGCAGCTTTGAGAGAATAGCTAGTGAAAGCTTGTTATGAGCGCTACCGGGGCAAGCCCCGGCTAGGCATTCACAAAGCGAAAACACAGAAGAGAATTCGATTTTCGCGGAGACTTCGCTATGTATGGGCATTTGCAAGCGAAAGCACAAGAAGAACGCGGGTTTCGCTGTGATCTCGATATATATTGAGCGCTGTGCGTCTATAAATGGTTAAATTGTTATTGAACAGAATTTTAGGTGGGGCAATGCCCCAGTTGCCCTATAGGACGAGCCGCCACTGCGAACAGGTGATAGGCAACCAAAGCGGAGGTACCCGGCGTACGATTGGATCAATGGACTGGACAATTTCTAGACCTTTAATTTTCGCTCTAAAGGCAACTGCGTAAACTAGCCTACGTACGGAGCAAAGATTCAATACGATTCATATTCGCACTTGACTTGACCTGACTAATTCCAATGACTAGAACTCGAGAGATTGCGTAAGCCTAACTGCAAAGGTCAACGACTTCGGACACATACGCAATTGTTATCTCATAGATTGGGCCTGTCATATTGAATCCAGAACATCAATTTGAATGGTCTTTGAAGAACTAAGGACAGCAGCCTCGGAACTCGGAACTACATTTTGGCCTTGAAACTGGAGATTGTGACGCAACACATACGGCTTACTGTCTATAAGTCTGCTGCGAAATAGCCGTTGGAAAATATATTAATCAATAAACACATGAATGAAAGCCGTAAACTTAGCATACTGTTACATGAAATCATCGAGAAGTAGCATTCGCAATCTCATAACCCATTCCGGCATGGTACACTGTCAAAATCAATACAAACAGACGAACACCGAACTTTGAGTAAAATAGATCGAGGAATAGGCTGATCGAATGATCAGCTGTTAGCCGACATCGAAAATGAAATAGCTATCGCATTTGACAGGGGATTGTAAGCAAATGGTTTGAAGGCCACAATTTCACAGTGAAATGCACATTGGCGAACATAAAATTATGTGAATATTTGAATGCAAACCGAGAAACTTAGTTAGCTGTTTCATGCGATCATCGAGATATACCATTGGAAATATCATCACCGATCTCGTTATGGAACGCAGACTAGATTAGCACAGACAGACACCGGCTTTTGCGTGAGATCCGCAATGATGTGGGTAGGCTAAGTATCAGATCAGCGCGCATCTCTACCATACTCGACCTCGAAAACGAAATAACTGCCTCAATCATTGAGCGTCAACTTTAAGACTTGGCACCGCGTTCGATACTAAAATCAAGACATACCGTGCAAAAGCTCATGACAGATCTAGGTATGGAACATCGTTAAAATCAATAGAGACCAATAACGGCTTTTGCGTAAATCTGTTAGCGATAAATGAAGAGTCAGCTCTCACTCGACTTTGGAAACGAAATTACCACCCACATAGTTCAGTGACAAACTTAAAACTTGTTACAGCGATCGATACTAACATTAAGACTTACTGTGCCAAATGTCATGACCGATCTCGGTATGGAACGTCAAAATCAATGGAGACCAATGCCGGCTTTTGAGTAAAATCTGTTTGCTGTACAATGTACATGATAGATCAGCACACACTGAACTTCGGAAACGAAATTACTACCCTTATCTTTAAGTAGCAAGCCTGAAACTTGGAGCAGTGCTAAATACTACCTTCACGACATATCATACCAAGTTTCAAGAATTATCATGGTGCGAAACACCGTCAAAATCGACATATACCAGCAAAGGTCGACTCAACGCATGTCATGGTAACCGAGTTCAGATATAGATACGATTGTTACATCACACCTTAAGGGCGACAGGCATAGTTGCCCCACTTGCTCGGCCATTTTACGAATAAGAGAGAGTAAATCACCGTTTCTTTATTGTGCGCGGCTTTGAGAGAATAGATAGTGAAAGCTTGTTATGAGCGCTACCGGGGCAAGCCCCGGCTAGGCATTCACAAAGCGAAAACACAGAAGAGAATTCGATTTTCGCAGAGACTTCGCTATGTATTGGCATTTGTTAGCGAAAGCACAAGAATAATGCTGGTATCGCTGTGATCTCGGTATATATTGATTGCTGTGCGTCTATAAATGGTTAAATTGTTATTGAACAGAATTTTAGGTGGGGCAATGCCCCAGTTGCCCTATAGGACGAGCCGCCACTGATCAAGTCATATAGATAGAATGACGTGAGTCATATGACATGGTCGAGTGAATTGACATAAGTGACTCAAGTCGGGTCATTTTTAATTAATTTTTATCAGTTGATCTATAGTTTTGGGAGTAACGACTTCCGTAGTAAGATGCTCCTAGCGTGAATTGATCAACTTTGATGACCCTGTTCTATCGAGTCTCCCGCCTATACCTTGCTTTTCTGTATATTGCGTTGCGGCCAATTGCATTTTTGAAGTGCGTGATATTGAATTGCAATGTTGAAAAATAAACATTCTCTCTCTCTTCCTATGATCTTTTTTCTTATTAAATGAATGACTAATCTATACTTCGACTGGTTCCTTATATTATTTGAATCGTGTGGTGTTTAGAACAGATCACATTACTAAGAAAACGATTCTGAACACACACGAGAGCCACACAAGTAACAAAATTTAATCCAATACAACACAATGCCGTACACGCAAAATAATGTTCAATAAGGTTGTTCGAATATATTTTTTTGAAAAATTCAACTGGCTAGTTAATAAAAATGTTGGGTTAGCTCCCCCTAAAAAAACGCTACACATCAAATTTGCATCAATTTAAACCTGTAGAAGTGCAGCTTACAGTGTATAAAATTTTAGATTTATCACAGAAAATTGAAATATTTTATTCTAATACGACTGGTCACTTCAAGAAATTGTTGGGTTGCCCAAAAACATGATACATAGCAAATTTAGCTCAATTCCAACCCATGGAAGATACTGATTTTTTGAAAAAATAGTGTTTACGGTAATAGTATTTAATGTCAATAATAGCGATATAATTTCGCACGATACTATTATTTTTCAAATCCAAAATCTCGACTCTAAAAATTCGCTAGTTGGAAAATCGAGCGACGATTCTTCGGGCTAGAATTGAGCGATATTTTATCTTTAATGTTTTTTTTTATGGACAGCCTAACAATTTCATAGAGAAGCTAGTACAATTTGAAAAAAATATATTTCATTTTTATAATAAATTTAAAATAGTTTATTCTTACTGCTACAACAGTGGTTAGAATTGAGCAAAATTTGATGTGAACTTTTTTTTATTTGACAACCCATAGTTTCATAGAATACCCAATAAAATCTGAAAAAACTTATTTTTAAAAAGCCTCGAATTGTTCAAGTTTCGTACAATTCCCGCACATTTTTCACAGACTGCGCCCAATTCTCCATCCATCTGTTTTCCCCATCCAGATTAATTTCCTCCTGGCGCGATATCGAACTCACAAGCTCGGAATAGACCTTCAAGAACTGGTCGAAGCATTCGTCTCTCTTCTTGATTGACGATATGTGGGACAATGTTGTTTTCTTGCACGGAATATCCTCTGTAAAAGATTGTCAAACAGTCTTGTACAAAGTATACTGGGTTTTCAAAATGCATACCTAAATCTACAACTAGAACTACTCACTTTTCAAAACGCCTTAACTAGAACTTCAACTACACATTATTCGACAGCTGTAATTAGAACTAGAACTATTCACTATCCAAGATGAGCAACTATAACTATAACTACAACTACTGGATTTTCTTCAGCAACAACTGCTCACTTCAAGAATATGCAACTAGAACTAGAAGTACTCACTTTTGACATTGTACAATTAGAACTTGAACTACTCTCTTTTCAAAATTAGCAACTGGAATTAGAACTAGAGCTATTCAATTTTCAAAAGACGTAATTGGAACTATAACTAATCACTTTTAAAGGTAGCAACTGCAATTAGTACTAGAATTACTCAATTTTGAAAACGTGCAACTAGAACTAGAATTACGTAATTTCAAAGGTGGCTACTAGTATTAGAACTACTACCTATTAAAAATTTGCAATTGGAACTAGAACTGCTGGTACCCACGATTGAAAAGCAGCAACTAGAATTAGAACAAGATTTACCCAATTTTATAAATGTGCGACTAGAATTACAACTACTCACTTATTCAAATTAGCAACTAGAACTAGAACTACTACCTTTTCTATATCTGCATCTAAATTTAGGACTAGAACTAGTCACTCCTCAGAATCTGCAACTAGAACTAGAAGTAGAACTAGTCAAAACACACTAGATAGTGTTTCAAAATTACAAAACAAAGGTTCAGCCTTGCAGGTTACTAGTGAACGAAACAAATTCGGTACCTGTTACTTCAGTGACATCATCTTTGGGAAATTCCTTCAATTCCAATCCGTGCCAAACTTTGGGGCCGCGCAACAAGGAAGGTTTGTACGAGGTGTCGTGCAGATCGATGCCGGCCACTTTTTTTCTCAGCAGAATGCTGGTAGGTTCCTGTTTCACCTCAATTTCTGCGGAAAGAATACTATTGTAAGAAGGGGTGCTTTCTAATAGACTGTATCCAGAGGTAACTAAGTATTTTTGCCTTACGGCAATATTTTCGCCTACACAACACTACTTCAAGTAGTTATGAATTTAATCTACCCTTCATAGAACAGTTTTAAGGCCATAATTCAAGGCATCACTTTTCCTTCTACTTGAGTAGTAAATTTGACTACTTTTGTAAGGAACAATTGACTCTATGCAGACCTGAGTAGCAAAGCTGACTCCTGTAGTAACTATTAACTCTATGCCAGGGGTTCTCAACAAGGGTTGTAATGACTAGAGTCATTTTGGGTCACTCAATTTAACTCGAGTCATTTTTTCAAAGGCGTAAAATTACTTGACTCGAGTCAATTTTTGTATTGACTCAACTTGTACTTGGGTCATTGTACATGACTCGGACCAAGTCATATGACTCGAGACTAGGACGGCCAAGACAGACAATTCAATGTAACTTGGAAGAATAGTAAAGTCACCACAGGATTCCTCTTTTGTCTATCAGCCCTGATACTTGGAAAATACGGCCAAAAACTGTTTAAACTGAGGAAAATTACGATGTTATGAATTCAAGGCATTTTATATTTTTTGAACAGAGTTGAAAAAGTCAGTTGAACCTGATTGAACTGAAACCTGAATAGTGAACATAATGACTCAGACTTGAGTCAAAACACCATGACTCGGACCCGACCCGCTGATAGCTGACTTGGACTCGGACTTGACTCAATGTTGAATTGAAAATGACTCGACTGGACTCGAGTCAAAACTATGAAAGTGAGATTGACTTATAACTCAGAACGTTGGGACTTTTGGTTACAACCCTGTTCTCAACCCTTGTTTGGCCGTGGCCCATTTTCCGGTTTGAAAATGTTCTGTTCTCTTATCCAAGAGTCATAATCCTGTTCAATGCGCCGATATGCCTATTTCTCTAAAACAGGGGTTCTCAACCCGCGGCCCGCGGGCCGCATGCGGCCTGCCGACGATTCTTTTGCGGCCCGCGACATCTTTCAGTATGAACGCAATTACTACTGGTACAGTATTGTTATGTTCTTCCAGTATTGTTATGGAAGAACAGTTGTTGTAACAAAGCCTAGAAGCTTGAAATGATAGCACTATAGTTTTATCAGGAGTTATACAGTTAGCTTGGTTTCAAGCCCAGCAATCCATATTTCGAGGCATTTTTAAAATTGCCGACGACGTGACAGACGCATTGTTCAAAATTGCTTGGATTATCGATAAACCGAAGAGTCTGCTAGAGAATGTGTGACTTCAATATAAATTTGACGTACTGTGCGAATATTCGCTGTTTCCGGAATTTAGCAGCAAGTCCAACATCACCTGACAAAATTCGAGGGTACAGTTGTCTGATTCAACAGTCACCAGAAGAGTAACAGCTATCTCAGTCGATCTTTCATCGCATGTTTTGAAACATAGTACGTTGCCACTCATAGACTACTTTAGCCTAGCATTGGACGAATCCATCGACTGCACACAGTGCACACACATTGCATAGCAACTTATCCAGGTGCGTTTTATCAGAGTAGACATATTTCCAGAGGAAATGCTGACGGGGCAAACGTGGGAAGGGGACCAGTGAAAAACATAAATTTGAAAAAGCTGGCTTCTGTAACTAATGGTGTATGGCTCCAGCCATGGAAGGAAAGGAGCGAAGAGTTGATTGGTTTGCTCACAAATGTCCCCGAAAATCTGACTTCTTATATCACTGAGAGCTCAAAGTGATAATAACCTCTGTAACGAAAATGTCACCGTAATTTTACACTTGCTCGCTCACGCATTGAAACAGCGAGTTCGGTTCTCTGGTGGAAGGGTTTGAAGTGTACATATACCAACATGGAAACGAATAGAATGTACGCTCCCTGAAGGGATTTACTTGCGCCACTTGAAGATAAATATCCTCACAAAAAACAGCAACTGCAAACTTACGAACGCTCTCCATTAATGCTTTAGAATGCATAAAAATGTACTAAATTCCCGTATAAGACTGGTAAATAGGCTACAGTAGCCTAAATTTAATAGTGGTTCACAAATACATGGTGATAATGTTCTGCGGCCCGCGGCGCCTTTTAGTGTGAAAATGCGGCCCGTTATACGAGGGAAGTTGAGAACCACTGCTCTAAAATATGCGCATTTGTCTCTTATTAATCATATATAAATGTAGACCTCCAGCGTGCCATAAGTTTTCAAGCTGAATAAATTTCCTCCAACAAACGACCAACAAAGTAATTTCGGGCACCTTCGAGCTTCTCTCTCAATTTGGGGGTTTGCGGAAGTTACGGCCTTACCAGATCGTAAAACTCTTGTGTACCATGGCCGTTCGTTGTTCCACTCACGTTGTGAAACCCAATGGCCTAATCCTCACATCCATTGTGTGATTGGGGTTCAAGTTACACTATAGTTGGGAATAATATAACCATTCTGGGCCAGCTTAACAAATCTTAAGTGAATTGGATATACTACAGAGAATTGGAAAAAAAAAATTTAATTTGCAAAATTCACAAGTTGTACATTGTATATAGTATGTCTTGTACCTGCTGAAGTTACAATGTCAGAACATTCAATCCAATGATACAATCAATTCTTGTGACTCTCACATTATGTACAATGATTTCAAAGCTTAAAATTTTAAACCGGCTCCAAAGATGAATGTGTTGCGCTAAAACCTCAATCCATTACGATCCGCTGTGGCGTTGCCGTATAATTTAAGAGGAAGTTTTCCAAATAACTTTGTGACAATCTTAAAATGCCCCTGGGGCCTAGTGTTTGAGAACCCCTGAACAAGTAGAAAAATTTCAGCTATTCCAGATTTGATTAGGATTAGAATTATAGCTACTAAGACTTTTTCCAAACTACATAAAAATTAGAATAATGGCTGCACACTGTACACAGTTATTCCCAAATTGGACTAAAATTCGAATTATGGCTACACAGTTTTATTTCAAATTATATTAGAATTAAAATTACAGCTACAAAGTTTTTTACAGAGTAGATTACAATTAGAATGATGGCTACACAGTTTTTTTAGATCATAATTGCAATTACTGAAGTCACGAAAAACTTCGACATTGAATCCAGTTCATATTGTTCATCAGTTCATATTGAATCATAATTGATTGTCATAAGCACGAGAATGGCAAATGTCTGTAAAGCAAGCTTGGCTTGTTTTATATGATACAGTTAGCATTTTCAGGAAAACCGGATTAGAATTAGGTTACTGGCATTTCACTCTAATTAGTCTAATTATTATCTTGCTGTCCAAGTCTGACTCTATGCCTCAACTTACGTCCTGTGATGACATCGTCAATTGTTATAAAATGGTCGAATTGCTCCAACAGTTTCGAGCTAGTTTGCGAAATATGCAGCAGATAATTCTTGGCTACGTCGTACGCTTTGTCTTTGAGTTCAAACGCGTTGTCGTGGATTCCCACAATGTTTTCCTCCTGGCATAACAAATTATTCGTTACAATGGAAATAGAGAATCAGTGAGAATTTTATGTCATAACAGTGTGAAATTTACACGGAAGTTCAAATATGAACCTTTTATGCGACCACAATCAATATAATGGCAGTTGTAATTCACATTCAAGATAATTTGCTATTTTTTCAACTATACCTCTTTCATTGCACTTTATGACAATACTGTGGATTATTCACGACTCAACAGATATGTCATTACATGTTCCATATGTTGCTGTACGACCAATCAAAGTGTGCAACTGTGCACCAGGGCTGTTCAAAAACAACTTTTTTTCCCGGATTCCAGCCATTCACTGATTACATTGTCAGGTTACCCTAAAAAACGCTGCGCACCAAATTTAGTTCAATTCTAACGAGTATAGGACTCCGCAGATCCAATTAAAATTTTTCTGTCAACCCCATTAAATTGTTGAGCTGTCTTCAAAGACGTTGCAAAACAAATTTGAGTCAATTCCGACCAGTAGAAGCGGAGTTATGTGAGTTTTTCGATGATAAATCGCGGATAATCCACCGATCAATGATAATCCTCTCACATAACTCCGCTTCAACTTGTCGGAATTGACTCAAATTTGTTTTACAACGTCTTTGAAGACAGCTCAACAGTTCCATGCGGTTGGCAGAAAAATTTTAATTGGATCTGTGGAGTCCTATACTCCTTAGAATTGAACCAAATTTGGTGTGCAGCGTTTTTTAGGGTAACCTGACAATTTAATCAGTGAATGGCTGGAATCCGGGAAAAAAAAGTTATTTTTGAACAGCCCTACTGTACACTGTACAGTGTACAGTCTGCCACAGTAGATAATTGTATCCAATCATAGTGGCCAGCGCTAAATGTAAAAGTGATGATTAAAACTAAAAGCAAACCTGGCGTGTCTCTTCTTTTTTGATCAAATCTTGCAGCATATCTTCCTGGTTGGGATGACCCAGCGTAGGCCGGAGTGTCTTTTTATGGTCGCCCTGAAAATCAAGTCATTCTCAGTTGTATTTGGTCATGTTTCAACACAGCTGATCTTTGTAATCGGATCGGATAATGTACTACAATTTCTGACATTTCTGAAATTGCTACGATAGAACTGTACCGTGAAAAACAAGCCAAGTTTGCTGTAGAGCAGGGGCGGGCAACATACGGCCTGCAGACAGTTTCCCGTCTTACATTATAATGGCCCGCGGCCCCCAGTCTGACAAGATTCCCCACTACTTGCTTAAACGTCAAATTTTAGTGACTGTATGTTATTATATACGTGTGTGCGCAGCGTGCTAGAGTAGAGCTTATATGCGTAAGTTCGTAGAAGCGAGAAAACTTGCATTATCGACATTTACCATGTACGCTACTCAACCCTAATAGATTGATATGTTGGTAAATTTGGGGTACCAGGCTTATCGAACACCTTGAAATCTTAATTAAGGATCGCATCATAATGTCCTATATGGTGTGGACATGAAGCAAATCGCGCGGCTCAGTGAGATTGGTCTACATCACACTTTCCATTTGGCTAAAGTCAATTTGACGGTAATTTTTGACCGGTTTGCCGAGCATTAAATTTGATAAAACTGGTATCAATTGAAAGCTACCTTGGTACTGATTGCGAAAATATAAATTTGTATTCTGCTCGTGGCCCCGTAACCCCCCAAAATAAGCCTCGAATGCTGCATTGTAACGGAGTTCGGTATTATAACGCAACCATACCGTCTGAGTAACTCAGGAGCAAGTGCACACGAGAGGGATAGTGTGATTGCTCAATCGGGTACGTAACAATGGCCAATACGCTTGAGGTTTGCGCTGCTCTAACTTGCTCCTGACGGCATGGTTGTGTCACAATTCCAAATTCCGTTACGATGCAACATTCGAGGCTGATTTTGGGGGGTTCCAAGGCAACGAGGAGATTTTTTTTTATATTTTCGCGATCAGTACCGCTTTCGAATGATACCCGTTTTATCAAATTTTGCGATCGGCAAGCCAGTCACTATAGGACACCATGATTGCACCGCATGTTAATTGATCAGCGAGAAGCAGACATGGCGGCCCCTGTGTGAAGATGCTGTTCTCAAGTCTACATTATATCTTCGTCATTATCGGCGAGAAATGGCTTTGAAGTTACATTGCTGTCGTTAAAATACATTCATTAAATATGATTTATTCCGTGTGTGGCTAAATGGGCGAATAATGAATCGATTCAGCTATCCGGCCCACCAAGTACTTAATTTTCCTATATCCGGCCCGCCGACTCGAGAAGTTGCCCGCCCCTGCTGTAGAAACATTCTTCATTCTTGAACTTGTGAGAAAGAAATCTGTTTTGATATGAAAACGGTTCAATGTCCAAGTTTTCGCGTGTTCAGTAATTCTAATTCTGATCTGATTTGCAAAAAATGTGCAGTGATAACTCTAAATCTGATATAATTTGGAAAACATTGTGCAGTTATCATTCTATTTCTAATCAAATTTGTAAGATACTGTGCAGATATAATTTTAATTCTAATCTACTTTGAAAAACTGTATGAATATCATTCTAATTCTAATCTAATTTGGAAAAATTTGGGTGCATTCATCATTATATTTCTAATCTGTTTTGAAAACAAATGCACAGTTATCATTCTAATTCGAATCTAATTTGGAAAATATGTGCAGTTATCATTCTAATTCTAATCTACCTTGAAAAAAACTGTGCGGATACCATTCTAATTTTAATCTAATTTGTAAGCTACTGTGCAGTTATTATTTTAATTCTAACCTACTTCGAAAAAAGTGTAGTTATCAGTGTAATTCTAACATAATTTGTGCAGTTGCCATTGTAATTCTAATCTAATTTGGAAAGAGTGTGCAGTTATAACTTTAATTCTAATCTAATTTGGATATGCTGAAAATTTTCTAGCTGTCCCTTTTTAGCCGATACCTTTATTTGACTCCACTGCGATTCCTTAGCGGCGAAGCGATCTTTGATGAGTTGCTGTTCTTCTCGCAGCTTTTTCAAATCGTTTTGCAGAATTTCTTCCAGCACGATTTGCGGGAGCTCGGCAAAATCCTCTTCCAGCTCTTGAAGCTGTTTTCGGAACTCTGCCGACAATATTGCTTTACATTAAATCCAGACCAATACCGGGATTTTTAGTCGGTACCCGTGAAGCTGATAACGTGACACCTATTCATTGATAATCCTGATATATTGAGCCGAATTATAGAAATATACATCTAGCGCACATTTCCAAAACTTAATAGCATTTATTAACACAGCTTTACAGCAATTACTGTGTTTGGACATAAAATAAACTAGAAAGATTACATCTGGACCACTGCCGTGCTGTGATGTCACGAAAATACGAATATTTCTTCGCCTTTCATACCGATATCCAGTAGATAGATATTCAACTCCAAAAGTTGAAATGACGTTCTGAAACTAATCTTTTATTGCTAGGATATGACTGAACCATCAAATTTAAAAAAAAACGCTGACAATGTCATGAAGCTTGGTCGGAATATCATGAAAATATGCATTTGCAATTTACCTTGTAAGGCGATGTTGTGAAATTCTTTAGTCTGAGCTTCGTAATTCAGCAATTTCGCCACAATCACGTCCCCATATTGCTCAAAATTGTCCTGCAAAGCAATAATAATAATAATCTGATATCGTAAAAGAGCATATACGATACTATACTATAGGCTACTATGTATATCGTATAAATATCTGTATAGTTTAGAATATGATGGTGTAATCATAAACACAAATTGGGTATGGAGCTATTTACTCAAGTAGTTATGTTATACGCTACTTCCTGTCCTGCTTAACAGATTTCAAACAATACTAACTACATTATAAACTTTGGATTTTAAAAAGTATATGGTAGCATAGTGTCCTATATGGTATGGATACGAGGCAATCTCACGGCTCAGTGAAATTGGTCTACGTCGCACTTTCCATTTGACTGAAGGCAATTTGACGGTAATTTTTGACCGGCTTGTCGAGCATTAAATTTGATCAAACGGGTATCAATCGTAAGCTGCCGCAGTACTGATTGCGAAAATATAAATTTTATTCTGTTTGTGATCCTGGGACCCCTCAAAATCAGCCTGGAATGTTGCATTGTAACGGAGCTTGGTATCGTGATGCAGCTATGCCGTCTGGGAGCAGGTGAGAAGCAGCAAAAACCGCAAGCGTATTGGTCATTGTTGCGTAACCGATTGAGCATTCACACTCTCACTCTCGTGCGCACTTGCTCCTGAGCTGCTCAGATGCGTCACAATACCAAACTCAGTTACAATGTAACATTCGAGGCTGATTTTGGGGAGTTCCAGGACCACGAGCAAAAAATTTTTTATATTTTTGCAATCAGTACCGCAGTAGCTTTCGATTGATACCCGTTTGATCAATTTTAATGCTCGGCAAGCCAGTCAAAAACTATCGTCAAATCGCCTACAGCCAAATGGAAAGTGTCCACACCATATAGGACACTATGACAGTAGTTTTGAGTTTTATGAGCGATACAATTGTAATGTGCATGTAAAATAGCCCACGTATCACGATAAGTGAATATATTTTAAAAGATCTTACCTATTTCTAGCGTCATGAGCTGTTTTGCATTAATTACGAATGCGCATCTTGCGTTTATAAAGCACCCACCTCCAATTAACTGCGAAAAGTATGCTATTTTTGGAAAAAATCTGCTTTTCGAGACAATTCACTTGAATACTTTTCATACCTTTTCTACAGCCATTGGATATCTCTTCTTCTAATTGGAATTAAGTTACTTTAGCTTCTACTAGAAGTAGTTTTGAAATGTCTCAGGACTAGACAATGCTACTTCAAATCATGTAAAAAATTACAGCATTACTTCCACTTCAACTTAAGAACGCAAAACTGTAGCCTTGTTTGAGCCTAAGCCAAAATACAATTTACCTGAATATGCTGCGGCCTGGTAACCGACCGTATGCCTTTCTGCTTGTAATAAAACTCTCCCGTAGACAGAAGACCGTCCAAAGTGTCGTGGAGTATAGCTTTGATCTGAAAATAAGGCAAAACATATATTGACAGCAGTCAGAGGATGACGTCTAAGTCTACTCTCCTATGACAAAAGAAACTAATCACATATAAATACGGTTGGTCACCTTTGATTCGAAAAACTCTCCTTGCGGTCTCTCGTTACCAAACACCATGAGTCTGGCTTCGAATTTGGTGTCACGTTTTCTGTAGTTGCTCGAGTTTGCTCGGCTGAAAAAAAAAGGTTTTAAGGCTCAAATATCATTTTGTTGAACGCAAACTACTGGGTTTCCGAAACTTGCAACTAGAACTAGAACTACTCACTTTTCTCAATGCACAGCTACATCTATAACTAGAACTAACGACCTTTAAAAATACGCCATTGATTAAGTAGATCTAGTTGTGGATTTCTAAAAGTGAGTTGCAGGTTACTAATTCTAGTTCTAGTTGCACTTTGGAAAAGTGAGTAGTTCTAGTTGTAGTTCTAGTTTAACTGCAAGTTTTGAAAAGTTGGTAATTCTAGTTCTAGTTCTAATTGCGCATTTTGCAAATCCAATAGTTCTACTCCAAGTTGTAGCCTAGTTGCAAGTTTTGAAAAGTGAGTAGTTCTAGTTCTAGTTGTAGCTGTGCATTTTCAAAATCCAGTAGTTCTAGTTGCAATTCTAGTTGCGATGTTTGCAAAGTGAGTAGTTTTAGTTGCAGGTCTAGTTGTGCATTTTGAAAATCCAGTAATTCAGTTGTAGCTACGAATTTTGAAAATTGAGCAGTTCTAGTTCTAGCTACGCATTTTGAATATCCAGTATTTCTAGTTGTAGTGGCTAGTTTCGATAAATGAGTACCGTAGTTCTAGTTAGAATCGCAAGTTTTTAAATGCGAGTAGTTCTAGTTCTAGTTATGCATTTAGAAAATTGAGTAGTTCTAGTTCTAGTTCTAGTTACGCATTTTGAATATATAGTATTTCTAGTTGTAATTGCAAGTTTTTAAAAGCGAGTAGTTCTAGTTTAGCATTTTGGAAATTGAGTAGTTCTATATGCAGTTACGGGTTAATAGTTCTGGTTTTGACGCGAGACTAGGCAAAGTGTTATGATATCACAAATGTATATTCGTTCAACAACTTGAAACATACGCACCTCTCCGGTTCTTTCTTGCGGCCTTTGTCTGAGCTACTGACGCTGCCGGCGATGCTACTTAGAGTACTGCGTCTTTTAAAGCTGCCTCTTCGAAGCCTTGCTGTGCCAGTCTAGAATGAATCAACAAAATGTGAAGCCACCTTTTCAAAAAAGCACATAATACTCATTGGGATGAATGGATGTTGTATTAATCAAGGAAATGTAATTATGCAGATACCTTATTCCATGTATGTAGGTTAGGGTTGTTCAGAATTGACCGACTTTCTAAAAGTCATGGTTTTCAGCCCTTTATCATGCCTTATCCCCGAAAAACATATTCTAGCTATTTTTTTCTATAACTAATCCCTTGCATCTGTGTGCATGTTGAGCTGGAATTAAAACGATTGGAAATGGTTGATAACCCAAAAATTTGAGTGTCGCGATTTTACTTGCGATGCGAACAATTCGATATCACATAACAGAGTTATGAAAAGTGGATTTAACAAGACTTTTACGGGAAAATGAGCAGTCAACACAATGACTTGGACTCGTACTCAAGTCATAATACCATGACTCGGACTCGAACCTCTGCTCACTCGATTTGACTCAAGTCATAACTGTAAAAGTGAGATTGAATTGTGACTCGGAGCCTGGTGACAACCCTACATAATCCCGATAATTTTCCATTGAAATAGTCATCATTACATTAACATTGCAATTGCTTGATCATTGGCAGTAATGATTAAATAATGATTGACCCTGATCCAGGTCTGCAATTGTGATACGTATAGCAGCGATGTAAATGAGACATACTTGTGATGGAGCAGTTGAAATTGGAGGTCTCGCCGCGCTGGCCAAAAGTGATCTGCCATCGTCTGCGTCCTGATCGTGAACAATTTGAGTCCTGATAAAGAAAACACAATGGCGAAACTCAAATTAGTACTTATCACTTTTCAAAATTCACATCTACAACTAGAACTAGAACTACTGATTTTTCAAGACCCTCACTGCAACTAGAACTATGCACTTTTCAAAATTCACAGCTACAATGAGAATTAATCATTTTCCAAAATCCACAATTGGAACTTGAACTACTCATTTTCCGTGACACACAACTAGAACTATCCATTGTTCAGAAGTGGAACTACTACAAAACAGTAGTTAAATGCCCGCCAACGACCTACATTGTTAGTTTATGTCACCTGGGTACAGCCGTAAGTGACACATGAGTGGCTTAAAAAGCACTCAAAGTGAGAAATTACCAATATACCGACCTTAAAATACTCTTAATCATCCCGATAGCAGAGTCCTCTTGATGCTGACTCCTTCTCGTGCTACCCCCTGTTAGTAACTCGATGCGACTTGGCGTGAGACCACCCGCGATGGTGCCTTTTCTGCCTGTTTTTGGGGGCGACTGAGGCCGGCTTTTTCTGCGTACCGATTGTTTGGAGGTGGGTTGTGAGGTGAGGCTTTGTCTGGAAGGTGGGTTGTCGTGGATGGAACGATCCGATAAGTCAACTGCGCTGCCCTGTAGAGATATTACTATTTGAAAATCTTCTTGGAGGTACATAACTTCAATATACAAGTGAATATTATATTCATATTGAAATGAAGATACTACTTCTAAATGAAGATATTACTATGTTGGAGAGACACAACTACCAGATATTCCGCTCTTACATGTTGGATAAGAATTGGAATTATAGCTACACAGTAATTTCAAAAATTAAGCTACAATTACAATTATAGGTATGCAGTTTTTTCCAAATTAGATCAAAATTAAATTATAGCTACAGTCTTTTGCCCCGAAGTGGTATAGACATAGCTAATATTGAATGTTTCGGCACCTATAAAACGATATTGCTACACAGTATTTTCCAAAATTAAAACACAATTACAATTATAGCTATATAGTTTCTCCAAATTAGGTTAAAATAAAAATTATAGCTACAGTTTTTTTTCCCCGAAGTGGTTTAGACATACCCAAACTAATATTGTATATTTTGTCAGTTATAGAATCAGATTGCTACACAGTATTTTCCAAAATTAAAATACAATATCACTTGTAGCTATACAGTTTTTTTCCGAATTCCATTAAAATTGAAATTATAGCCTCAAGTTTTTTCCCCAAGTAGCTTAGACATAACTGATATTGAATGTTTTGGCATTTATAGAATCAGATTGCTACAGAATATTTTCGAAAACTAAAATGCAATTATAATTATAGCCATACAGTCTTTTCCAAATTAATTTAAAATCAAAATGATTGCTGCAGTTATTTTTTTCCCGAAGTGGCTTAGATATAATTAATATTGCATGTTTTGGCACTTATAGAAAGAGATTGCTTCACAGTATCGTCCAAAATTGAACTACAATAAGAATTATAGCTATACAGTTTTTCCCAATTAATTAAAATTAACATTATAGGTTTTAGCTACACTTTTTTCCACAGGTGGCTTAGACATAACTAATATTAGAGATTTTGGCACTTATAGAAAGAGATTGCTATACAGTATTTTCCAGAATTTAACTACAATGAGAATTATTAGATTAAAATTATATCTACATTTTTTCACCGAGTTGCTTAGACATAACTAATAGTGGATGTTTTGTCATTTACAGAAAGAGATTGCGCTGTGCTATTGAAAGAGACAAACTTGTATGTTCTACCGGAGGTGGTGCTTCTGACTCATCGACTCGAACGTGGCAGTTGAGATAGTCCGCTCGATCCTGCAGGAATTTCATAACTTCATCCGCGTATTGCCGGAGAAATTCGGTGGAAATATCCTACAGACAAACACAATAATGGAAGATTAGCAATGGAAATTTTGTACAAATTTGAAAATCGCAACAGACTTATGCAGTCAGACTTGTACAAACTACCTAGCTGACGGTCTTCTAACTGTCGTTTCTTGAGTAGTTCGAGTTTTAGTTGCGTATTCTGGGAAGAGAGAAGTTCTAATTCTAGTTCTAGTTGCACATTTTGAAGAATAGTTCTAGTTCAAACTGTGAATTTTAAAAACAGAACTTCTTGTTCTGTTAGCGACTTTTGGACAGTGACTAGTCCTAGTTTTCATTGCGAGATTTGGAAAGGAGTGTGGTTTTAGTTCTAGTTGAACAATTTGAAATGAGAGTAGTTCTAGCTGTAATTGTGAATTTTAAAATGAAAGTGGTTCTAGTTCTAATCTAGTAGCACATTTTGGAATGAGTAGTTCTAATTGTGAATTAGAAAAAGAGAGTAGTTAATTTCTAGTTACAAGTTTTGGACAGTGAGTAGTTATAGTTCTAGATCTAGTCTAGTTGACATTATGAAAAGAGAGTGGTTCTAGTTCTAGTTCTAGTAGCACATTTTGGAATGAGTAGTTCTAATTGTGAATTATAAAAAGAGAGTAGTTAATTTCTAGTTACAAGTTTTGGACAGTGAGTAGTTATAGTTCTAGATCTAGTCTAGTTGACATTTTGAAAAGAGAGTGGTTCTAGTTCTAATCTAGTAGCACATTTTGGAATGAGTAGTTCTAATATTGAATTTTAAAAAGAGAGTAGTTCTAGTTCTAATTGTGAATTTTAAAAAGAGAATAGTTCTTGTTCTAGTTGCGAGTTTTGGAAATGAGTAGTTTCCAGTTCTAGTTCTAGTTGAACATTTTAAAAATAGAGTAGTTCTAGTTCTAATTGTGAATTTGAAAAAGAGAATAGTTCTTGTTCTAGTTGCGAGTTTTGGAAATGAGTAGTTTCCAGTTCTAGTTCCAGTTGAACATTTTAAAAATAGAGTAGTTCTAGTTCTAATTGTGAATTTGAAAAAGAGAATAGTTCTTGTTCTAGTTGCGAGTTTTGGAAATGAGTAGTTTCCAGTTCTAGTTCTAGTTGAACATTTTAAAAATAGAGTAGTTCTAGTTCTAATTGTGAATTTGAAAAAGAGAATAGTTCTAGTTTCAGTTGCAGATTTTGAAAAGGGAGTAGTTAAAGTTCTAGCAATTGCTTTGACCAATTGAAAGTATCAATGTCATGGTTTTGGCAAAACTGCTCAAGTATGCAATATGGAAAAAAAATTCATACCATACTTGAAAATTTCCATATTCCACACAGAAATTTCGTTCTATACCTTGGTAAAATTGACATTCCGCTCAGATTATGAAATGATGTCTAATGATTTACAGATAAGAATTTGAGTACGGTATATAAATTAAGTATGTTACAGGCATGCGTTGAACACCCACGCACCTCTTTATCAGGATGTGGATGTTTACAAGCATCTATCCTGGACTTGACGAGCTTGACATGTCGTCCGATGTTGACTCCCATTCCGTTACAATGCTGGACTTCAGTTTTGATGCGGACTTGCGAGTTTGTGACGAATCTTTGGACTCGCTCGATGAACATCAGGTCGATCATATGATTACGGAATCTTTAACGAGAAAAAACATGAAATGCAGAGTGGGTTTGCCCAAAAATAACTTGCGTTTGTCAAATTTCACAGACTAAATACTGTTTTTAGTACTGCTAGTTCTAGTTGCGAATTTTATTACAAGACTAGTTCTAATTCTAGTTTTAGTTGCGCATTTTGAAGAAATATTAATTGCGAATTTTGAATAGTTGGTACCAGTAGTTCTAGTTCTAGTTCTAGTTAATCATTTTGAAAAATTAGTACCATTTGTTCTAGTTTCAGTTGCAAATTTTTAAAAGTGATTAGTTGTAATTCTAGTTTAAGTTGATCATTTTGAAAAGGTAGTAGGCCTACACATAGTTCTAGTTCTAGTTTCGGTTGCAAATTTTGAAAAATTAGTAGCGGTAGTTCTAATTCTAGTTTAAGTTGCATATTTAGAAAAGCTAGTAGCACTAGCATAGGCGCTGAACTCAGGTATGCTAGGTATGCCGCGCATACCTAGGAATTGTTTTGGGTATGCGGCATACCCAGAATTCGGTTTGGTCTGTTACTGACTGGCTGGTGAATTGATCGATTTAGAAATAAGCGTTTCGTAGTGCTGCTGAACACGTAAGTAAACCGGCAGCAATACGTTCAGGCGCTTAACAAAACTCCGTCCTTCAGTTATCAGTTGTCCGTATTTTGTCAGTGTTGCGCGCGGCCACGGCCAATTAACCGGAAGCGCGTTTCCAATTTGCGAGAATCGTTTGTGCACAATGTAACGCAACGCGATCTCGACGCTGAGATGATTGCGAAATTAGGTCATTGATTACCGCGCGCAATCGTCGCAGGCCTGATTTATCGCGTCTCCGTCAGGTCTAGTTCCGCTGGCTTGATGAATCGCATCTGCAATAGGCCCGGTCCGCACTATACCATCACTGGCCTGCGCACGATGACATCGTTGGCCTACACAATTGCGTCTGCGTGGTTCGAAGTATACCATTGCCGGCCTAACTATCGCGTCTCCGGCCTAGCATGCTTTGGCTCCTATCTATCGGTTGTGATTAAAGATTGATATCACGAAACTTGCTAACATCGAATCTCCGCAAAAATGTGTGACTTGTGCCAACATGCGTACTTGATTTCCGTTTAATACTTAAACATAACCAATAACCATCAGAAGATGCGAGTCAAGGCTTGAGTTTTGAGAAAGGTTTGAATCACCTGAAATCGATGCGGATTCCATTATAGAACATACTCCATAACAACTCGGCTATGCGCCTGAATATTTGAGCAAACGCGAGTTGTCAGAAGACGCAACGCGAGGCAACAAGACAGAGAACTCGATACTCAAGATGTCAATTTCTATATGCGCGAAATGTTTCGATTGTCATCTCCTGCTGTGAAGGAACATGATATCTTATGCGCCGGCCGGAACTATCGCTCTTCTGTGATTGTGATGTCAGACTGGCTCAGACATTGAACAATGAACATGGACGGAATTGATTGAAATACATACTGACCGTGAACAGACAGCGGCGTAATTGATTTTGACTAACGCTAATACTAAAACAGAACGATCAGAAAATGTCTTGCAGGCTCTTGATATTGAAACTTCTAACTCCTATGAAATCAAAGTCACTAATGAATAGAGTCCAGACTTTCTATTTGGGAAAATAATTCCTGCAACCTTATTAGCCGTCGCCGAAGATGCGTATTCGTTTGTTCTCGAGGCGGATTGATTGAAATCTCCCGATTGTCGGCGCGTGTGTTGGCGAATATGTTGCGGAGATTGCGAGCTCGCTAATTGACTACACAGTCGCACGCGTTGGTAATTTTATGGTAGCATGATGTGTCGAGTATATTACACAAGAATGCTGATCCGATCGATGTATTATCGGCATTAGTGCATGTTCTTAACCATAATAAACTGATGCTACCTTGGTAAATTTGAAATGGATTCAATCAATTCAGCAAGAGGCCGGATGGCTACGCGGCCTGCTTAATCATATCGTAATTTTGTCACCATATGTGCCAGGTGATATTGAACGCTTGCGAGTCGACTAATTTGCCAATTCTGGCGCACTATGACGTCATCCCTTTGTGACGTCATCGATCTCGCATACCTAGGGAAAATTAGAGTTCAGCGCCTATGAGCACTAGTTCTAGTTCTAGTTTTAGTTGCGCATTTTGAAACGTTAGTACCAGTAGTTCTAGTTCTAGTTTTAGAGTTGCAAATTTTAAAAATGGATTAGTTCTAATTCTAGTCTTATTGATTAGGTCCATGGTATAAGTCGAGTCAACACACAAAGTGACTCAAGTCAATTTGAGTCAACATTCATTTGCAAGAAAATAACCCGAGTGAAGTTGAGTCCAAAATATGGCAAGTGACTTGAGTACAAGTTGAGTCAATAGACAAATTGACTCAAGTCGAATAATTTCCGTATGAAAAATGACTCGAGTCATGTCGAGTCTATAAAACATTCCGACGTGAGTCATCACAACACTATAGTTTAGTGTAAAACTATCGTAAATCTTACCTGTCTTCAAATTTGAGCACAATATCAGTAGCGTGGTCCAAACGCTTCGATTCCATCCCTTCCATGTCCTGCATGATGACGCCTTCAGCTACATCGACACGGTGGGACATTTTCTCCAGCTTTTTACGCAATTCCACTGTTTCTTCAGGTGAGAAATTGCCTCCTTGCGAGAACAGTCTGCGATTTATCATAGAGAAATGTTTGGTAGTTTTATTGATTAGTATCGTGGGCAGGTTTGGGCAGCTGGAAAACGTTCTTTTCTTCAAATTATATTATAATTAGAACGTTAGCAATAAAGTTTTTTTTCCAAATTATACTAGAATTGGAATGATAGCGACACAGTTTTTTCCAAATTCGATTAGAATTGGAATTATTGCTTCAGTGTTTTTTCTTCAAATTAGATTACAATTAAAATGATAGATCCACTGTCTTTTAAATTAGACTAGAATTAGAATTATTGCTACAGTTACTTTTTCAAATTAGATAATTGTTACCATCATATTCATAGCTACACAGTTATTTCCAAATTGGATTAACATTAGAAATGTAGCCACCTTTTTCTTCTAAATTAGAACAGAATTGGAATTACTGAATTCGCGAAAACTGATATCAATTATCAAGTTTAAATGTGTAAAAATGTGTAGCTACAGTTCTAATTCTGATCTAATTATGATAAAAAATGTGTAGCCACAGTTCTAATTATAATCTAATTCGGATAAAAAAATGTGTTGCTGCAGTTCTAATTATAATCTAATTTGGATAAAAAATGTGTAGCTACAGTTCTAATTCTAATTCTGAACTAATTTGGACAAAAAAAATGTAGCGACAGTTCTAATTCTAATTCTGATCTAATTTGGACAAAAAAATGTGTAGCTGCAGTTCTAATTATAATCTAATTTGGACAAAAAAATGTGTTGCTGCAGTTCTAATTATAATCTAATTTGGATAAAAAATTTGTAACTGCAGTTCTAATTCTGATTCTGAACTAATTTGGACAAAAAAATGTGTAGCTACAGTTCTAATTATAATCTAATTCGGATAAAAAAATGTGTTGCTGCAGTTCTAATTATAATCTAATTCGGATAAAAAAATGTGTTGCTGCAGTTCTAATTATAATCTAATTTGGATAAAAAATTTGTAACTGCAGTTCTAATTCTAATTCTGAACTAATTTGGACAAAAAAATGTGTTGCTGCAGTTCTAATTATAATCTAATTTGGACAAAAAATGTGTAGCTACAGTTCTAATTCTAATTCTGAACTAATTTGGACAAAAAAAATGTAGCGACAGTTCTAATTATAATTCTGATCTAATTTGGACAAAAAAATGTGTTGCTGCAGTTCTAATTATAATCTAATTTGGACAAAAAATGTGTAGCTACAGTTCTAATTCTAATTCTGAACTAATTTGGACAAAAAAATGTGTAGCCACAGTTCTAATTCTAATTCTGAACTAATTTGGACAAAAAAATGTGTAGCCACAGTTCTAATTATAATCTAATTCGGATAAAAAAATGTGTTGCTGCAGTTCTAATTATAATCTAATTTGGACAAAAAAATGTGTTGCTGCAGTTCTAATTATAATCTAATTTGGATAAAAAATTTGTAACTGCAGTTCTAATTCTGATTCTGAACTAATTTGGACAAAAAAAATGTAGCTACAGTTCTAATTCTAATTCTGAACTAATTTGGACAAAAAAATGTGTAGCCACAGTTCTAATTATAATCTAATTCGGATAAAAAAATGTGTTGCTGCAGCTCTAATTATAATCTAATTTGGATAAAAAATTTGTAACTGCAGTTCTAATTCTAATTCTGAACTAATTTGGACAAAAAAAATGTAGCGACAGTTCTAATTATAATCTAATTTGGACAAAAAAATGTGTTGCTGCAGTTCTAATTATAATCTAATTTGGACAAAAAAATGTGTTGCTGCAGTTCTAATTATAATCTAATTTGGACAAAAAAATGTGTTGCTGCAGTTCTAATTATAATCTAATTTGGACAAAAAAATGTGTTGCTGCAGCTCTAATTATAATCTAATTTGGACAAAAAAATGTGTTGCTGCAGTTCTAATTATAATCTAATTTGGATAAAAAATTTGTAACTGCAGTTCTAATTCTAATTCTGAACTAATTTGGACAAAAAAAATGTAGCGACAGTTCTAATTCTAATTCTGATCTAATTTGGACAAAAAAATGTGTTGCTGCAGTTCTAATTATAATCTAATTTGGACAAAAAATGTGTAGCTACAGTTCTAATTCTAATTCTGATCTAATTTGGACAAAAAAATGTGTTGCTGCAGTTCTAATTATAATCTAATTTGGACAAAAAAATGTGTTGCTGCAGTTCTAATTATAATCTAATTTGGACAAAAATATGTGTTGCTGCAGTTCTAATTATAATCTAATTCGGATAAAAAAATGTGTAGCTACAGTTCTAATTCTAATTCTGATCTAATTTGGAAAAAAAAAATGTAGCGACAGTTCTAATTATAATCTAATTTGGACAAAAAATGTGTAGCTACAGTTCTAATTCTAATTCTGAACTAATTTGGACAAAAAAAATGTAGCGACAGTTCTAATTATAATCTAATTTGGACAAAAAATGTGTAGCTACAGTTCTAATTCTAATTCTGAACTAATTTGGAAAAAAAAAATGTAGCGACAGTTCTAATTATAATCTAATTTGGACAAAAAATGTGTAGCTACAGTTCTAATTCTAATTCTGATCTAATTTGGACAAAAAAATGTGTTGCTGCAGTTCTAATTATAATCTAATTTGGACAAAAAAATGTGTTGCTGCAGTTCTAATTATAATCTAATTTGGACAAAAAAATGTGTTGCTGCAGTTCTAATTATAATCTAATTCGGATAAAAAAATGTGTAGCTACAGTTCTAATTCTAATTCTGATCTAATTTGGAAAAAAAAAATGTAGCGACAGTTCTAATTATAATCTAATTTGGATAAAAAATTTGTAACTGCAGTTCTAATTCTAATTCTGAACTAATTTGGACAAAAAAATGTGTTGCTGCAGTTCTAATTATAATCTAATTTGGACAAAAAATGTGTAGCTACAGTTCTAATTCTAATTCTGAACTAATTTGGACAAAAAAAATGTAGCGACAGTTCTAATTATAATTCTGATCTAATTTGGACAAAAAAATGTGTTGCTGCAGTTCTAATTATAATCTAATTTGGACAAAAAATGTGTAGCTACAGTTCTAATTCTAATTCTGAACTAATTTGGACAAAAAAATGTGTAGCCACAGTTCTAATTCTAATTCTGAACTAATTTGGACAAAAAAATGTGTAGCCACAGTTCTAATTATAATCTAATTCGGATAAAAAAATGTGTTGCTGCAGTTCTAATTATAATCTAATTTGGACAAAAAAATGTGTTGCTGCAGTTCTAATTATAATCTAATTTGGATAAAAAATTTGTAACTGCAGTTCTAATTCTGATTCTGAACTAATTTGGACAAAAAAAATGTAGCTACAGTTCTAATTCTAATTCTGAACTAATTTGGACAAAAAAATGTGTAGCCACAGTTCTAATTATAATCTAATTCGGATAAAAAAATGTGTTGCTGCAGTTCTAATTATAATCTAATTCGGATAAAAAAATGTGTTGCTGCAGCTCTAATTATAATCTAATTTGGATAAAAAATTTGTAACTGCAGTTCTAATTCTAATTCTGAACTAATTTGGACAAAAAAAATGTAGCGACAGTTCTAATTATAATCTAATTTGGACAAAAAAATGTGTTGCTGCAGTTCTAATTATAATCTAATTTGGACAAAAAAATGTGTTGCTGCAGTTCTAATTATAATCTAATTTGGACAAAAAAATGTGTTGCTGCAGTTCTAATTATAATCTAATTTGGACAAAAAAATGTGTTGCTGCAGCTCTAATTATAATCTAATTTGGACAAAAAAATGTGTTGCTGCAGTTCTAATTATAATCTAATTTGGATAAAAAATTTGTAACTGCAGTTCTAATTCTAATTCTGAACTAATTTGGACAAAAAAAATGTAGCGACAGTTCTAATTCTAATTCTGATCTAATTTGGACAAAAAAATGTGTTGCTGCAGTTCTAATTATAATCTAATTTGGACAAAAAATGTGTAGCTACAGTTCTAATTCTAATTCTGATCTAATTTGGACAAAAAAATGTGTTGCTGCAGTTCTAATTATAATCTAATTTGGACAAAAAAATGTGTTGCTGCAGTTCTAATTATAATCTAATTTGGACAAAAATATGTGTTGCTGCAGTTCTAATTATAATCTAATTCGGATAAAAAAATGTGTAGCTACAGTTCTAATTCTAATTCTGATCTAATTTGGAAAAAAAAAATGTAGCGACAGTTCTAATTATAATCTAATTTGGACAAAAAATGTGTAGCTACAGTTCTAATTCTAATTCTGAACTAATTTGGACAAAAAAAATGTAGCGACAGTTCTAATTATAATCTAATTTGGACAAAAAATGTGTAGCTACAGTTCTAATTCTAATTCTGAACTAATTTGGAAAAAAAAAATGTAGCGACAGTTCTAATTATAATCTAATTTGGACAAAAAATGTGTAGCTACAGTTCTAATTCTAATTCTGATCTAATTTGGACAAAAAAATGTGTTGCTGCAGTTCTAATTATAATCTAATTTGGACAAAAAAATGTGTTGCTGCAGTTCTAATTATAATCTAATTTGGACAAAAAAATGTGTTGCTGCAGTTCTAATTATAATCTAATTCGGATAAAAAAATGTGTAGCTACAGTTCTAATTCTAATTCTGATCTAATTTGGAAAAAAAAAATGTAGCGACAGTTCTAATTATAATCTAATTTGGACAAAAAATGTGTAGCTACAGTTCTAATTCTAATTCTGAACTAATTTGGACAAAAAAAATGTAGCGACAGTTCTAATTATAATCTAATTTGGACAAAAAATGTGTAGCTACAGTTCTAATTCTAATTCTGAACTAATTTGGAAAAAAAAAATGTAGCGACAGTTCTAATTATAATCTAATTTGGACAAAAAATGTGTAGCTACAGTTCTAATTCTAATTCCGATCTAATTTGGAAAAAAAAAATGTAGCGACAGTTCTAATTATAATCTAATTTGGACAAAAAATGTGTAGCTACAGTTCTAATTCTAATTCTGAACTAATTTGGACAAAAAAAATGTAGCGACAGTTCTAATTATAATCTAATTTGGACAAAAAAATGTGTTGCTGCAGTTCTAATTCTGATTCTGAACTAATTTGGACAAAAAAAATGTGTTGCTGCAGTTCTAATTATAATCTAATTTGGACAAAAAATGTGTAGCTACAGTTCTAATTCTAATTCTGATCTAATTTGGACAAAAAAATGTGTTGCTGCAGTTCTAATTATAATCTAATTTGGATAAAAAATTAGTAGCTACAGTTCTAATTCTGAACTAATTTGGATAAAAAATGTGTAGCTACAGTTCTAATTCTAATCTAATTTGGATAAAAAATTTGTAGCTGCAGTTCTAATTATAATCTAAATTGGACAAAAAAATGTGTTGCTGCAGTTCTAATTATAATCTAATTCGGATAAAAAATGTGTAGCTACAGTTCTAATTCTAATTCTGATCTAATTTGGACAAAAAAATGTGTTGCTGCAGTTCTAATTATAATCTAATTTGGACAAAAAATGTGTAGCTACAGTTCTAATTCTAATTCTGATCTAATTTGGACAAAAAAATGTGTTGCTGCAGTTTTAATTATAATCTAATTTGGACAAAAAAATGTGTTGCTGCAGTTCTAATTATAATCTAATTTGGACAAAAAAATGTGTTGCTGCAGTTCTAATTATAATCTAATTCGGATAAAAAAATGTGTTGCTGCAGCTCTAATTATAATCTAATTTGTATAAAAAATTTGTAGCTACAGTTCTAATTCTAATTCTGATCTAATTTGGACAAAAAAATGTGTTGCTGCAGTTCTAATTATAATCTAATTTGGACAAAAAAATGTGTTGCTGCAGTTCTAATTATAATCTAATTCGGATAAAAAAATGTGTTGCTGCAGTTCTAATTATAATCTAATTTGGACAAAAAATGTGTAGCTACAGTTCTAATTCTAATTCTGATCTAATTTGGAAAAAAAAAATGTAGCGACAGTTCTAATTATAATCTAATTTGGACAAAAAATGTGTAGCTACAGTTCTAATTCTAATTTTGAACTAATTTGGACAAAAAAAATGTAGCGACAGTTCTAATTATAATCTAATTTGGACAAAAAAATGTGTTGCTGCAGTTCTAATTATAATCTAATTTGGACAAAAAATGTGTAGCTACAGTTCTAATTCTAATTCTGATCTAATTTGGACAAAAAAATGTGTTGCTGCAGTTCTAATTATAATCTAATTCGGATAAAAAATGTGTAGCTACAGTTCTAATTCTAATTCTGATCTAATTTGGACAAAAAAATGTGTTGCTGCAGTTCTAATTATAATCTAATTTGGACAAAAAATGTGTAGCTACAGTTCTAATTCTAATTCTGATCTAATTTGGACAAAAAAATGTGTTGCTGCAGTTTTAATTATAATCTAATTTGGACAAAAAAATGTGTTGCTGCAGTTCTAATTATAATCTAATTTGGACAAAAAAATGTGTTGCTGCAGTTCTAATTATAATCTAATTCGGATAAAAAAATGTGTTGCTGCAGCTCTAATTATAATCTAATTTGTATAAAAAATTTGTAGCTACAGTTCTAATTCTAATTCTGATCTAATTTGGACAAAAAAATGTGTTGCTGCAGTTCTAATTATAATCTAATTTGGACAAAAAAATGTGTTGCTGCAGTTCTAATTATAATCTAATTCGGATAAAAAAATGTGTTGCTGCAGTTCTAATTATAATCTAATTTGGACAAAAAATGTGTAGCTACAGTTCTAATTCTAATTCTGATCTAATTTGGAAAAAAAAAATGTAGCGACAGTTCTAATTATAATCTAATTTGGACAAAAAATGTGTAGCTACAGTTCTAATTCTAATTTTGAACTAATTTGGACAAAAAAAATGTAGCGACAGTTCTAATTATAATCTAATTTGGACAAAAAAATGTGTTGCTGCAGTTCTAATTATAATCTAATTTGGACAAAAAATGTGTAGCTACAGTTCTAATTCTAATTCTGAACTAATTTGGACAAAAAAATGTGTTGCTGCAGTTCTAATTATAATCTAATTTGGACAAAAAAATGTGTTGCTGCAGTTCTAATTATAATCTAATTCGGATAAAAAATGTGTAGCTACAGTTCTAATTCTAATTCTGATCTAATTTGGACAAAAAAATGTGTTGCTGCAGTTCTAATTATAATCTAATTTGGACAAAAAATGTGTAGCTACAGTTCTAATTCTAATTCTGATCTAATTTGGACAAAAAAATGTGTTGCTGCAGTTTTAATTATAATCTAATTTGGACAAAAAAATGTGTTGCTGCAGTTCTAATTATAATCTAATTTGGACAAAAAAATGTGTTGCTGCAGTTCTAATTATAATCTAATTCGGATAAAAAAATGTGTTGCTGCAGCTCTAATTATAATCTAATTTGTATAAAAAATTTGTAGCTACAGTTCTAATTCTAATTCTGATCTAATTTGGACAAAAAAATGTGTTGCTGCAGTTCTAATTATAATCTAATTTGGACAAAAAAATGTGTTGCTGCAGTTCTAATTATAATCTAATTCGGATAAAAAAATGTGTTGCTGCAGTTCTAATTATAATCTAATTTGGACAAAAAATGTGTAGCTACAGTTCTAATTCTAATTCTGATCTAATTTGGAAAAAAAAAATGTAGCGACAGTTCTAATTATAATCTAATTTGGACAAAAAATGTGTAGCTACAGTTCTAATTCTAATTTTGAACTAATTTGGACAAAAAAAATGTAGCGACAGTTCTAATTATAATCTAATTTGGACAAAAAAATGTGTTGCTGCAGTTCTAATTATAATCTAATTTGGACAAAAAATGTGTAGCTACAGTTCTAATTCTAATTCTGATCTAATTTGGACAAAAAAATGTGTTGCTGCAGTTCTAATTATAATCTAATTCGGATAAAAAAATGTGTAGCTACAGTTCTAATTCTAATTCTGATCTAATTTGGAAAAAAAAAATGTAGCGACAGTTCTAATTATAATCTAATTTGGACAAAAAATGTGTAGCTACAGTTCTAATTCTAATTCTGAACTAATTTGGACAAAAAAAATGTAGCGACAGTTCTAATTATAATCTAATTTGGACAAAAAATGTGTAGTTACAGTTCTAATTCTAATTCTGAACTAATTTGGAAAAAAAAAATGTAGCGACAGTTCTAATTATAATCTAATTTGGACAAAAAATGTGTAGCTACAGTTCTAATTCTAATTCTGATCTAATTTGGACAAAAAAATGTGTTGCTGCAGTTCTAATTATAATCTAATTTGGACAAAAAAATGTGTTGCTGCAGTTCTAATTATAATCTAATTCGGATAAAAAATGTGTAGCTACAGTTCTAATTCTAATTCTGATCTAATTTGGACAAAAAAATGTGTTGCTGCAGTTCTAATTATAATCTAATTTGGACAAAAAATGTGTTGCTGCAGTTTTAATTATAATCTAATTTGGACAAAAAAATGTGTTGCTGCAGTTCTAATTATAATCTAATTCGGATAAAAAATGTGTAGCTACAGTTCTAATTCTAATTCTGATCTAATTTGGACAAAAAAATGTGTTGCTGCAGTTTTAATTATAATCTAATTTGGACAAAAAAATGTGTTGCTGCAGTTCTAATTATAATCTAATTTGGACAAAAAAATGTGTTGCTGCAGTTCTAATTATAATCTAATTCGGATAAAAAAATGTGTTGCTGCAGCTCTAATTATAATCTAATTTGTATAAAAAATTTGTAGCTACAGTTCTAATTCTAATTCTGATCTAATTTGGACAAAAAAATGTGTTGCTGCAGTTCTAATTATAATCTAATTTGGACAAAAAAATGTGTTGCTGCAGTTCTAATTATAATCTAATTCGGATAAAAAAATGTGTTGCTGCAGTTCTAATTATAATCTAATTTGGACAAAAAATGTGTAGCTACAGTTCTAATTCTAATTCTGATCTAATTTGGAAAAAAAAAATGTAGCGACAGTTCTAATTATAATCTAATTTGGACAAAAAATGTGTAGCTACAGTTCTAATTCTAATTTTGAACTAATTTGGACAAAAAAAATGTAGCGACAGTTCTAATTATAATCTAATTTGGACAAAAAAATGTGTTGCTGCAGTTCTAATTATAATCTAATTTGGACAAAAAATGTGTAGCTACAGTTCTAATTCTAATTCTGATCTAATTTGGAAAAAAAAAATGTAGCGACAGTTCTAATTATAATCTAATTTGGACAAAAAATGTGTAGCTACAGTTCTAATTCTAATTCTGAACTAATTTGGACAAAAAAAATGTAGCGACAGTTCTAATTATAATCTAATTTGGACAAAAAATGTGTAGCTACAGTTCTAATTCTAATTCTGATCTAATTTGGACAAAAAAATGTGTTGCTGCAGTTCTAATTATAATCTAATTCGGATAAAAAAATGTGTAGCTACAGTTCTAATTCTAATTCTGATCTAATTTGGAAAAAAAAAATGTAGCGACAGTTCTAATTATAATCTAATTTGGACAAAAAATGTGTAGCTACAGTTCTAATTCTAATTCTGAACTAATTTGGACAAAAAAAATGTAGCGACAGTTCTAATTATAATCTAATTTGGACAAAAAATGTGTAGCTACAGTTCTAATTCTAATTCTGAACTAATTTGGAAAAAAAAAATGTAGCGACAGTTCTAATTATAATCTAATTTGGACAAAAAATGTGTAGCTACAGTTCTAATTCTAATTCTGATCTAATTTGGACAAAAAAATGTGTTGCTGCAGTTCTAATTATAATCTAATTTGGACAAAAAAATGTGTTGCTGCAGTTCTAATTATAATCTAATTTGGACAAAAAAATGTGTTGCTGCAGTTCTAATTATAATCTAATTCGGATAAAAAAATGTGTAGCTACAGTTCTAATTCTAATTCTGATCTAATTTGGAAAAAAAAATGTAGCGACAGTTCTAATTATAATCTAATTTGGACAAAAAATGTGTAGCTACAGTTCTAATTCTAATTCTGAACTAATTTGGACAAAAAAAATGTAGCGACAGTTCTAATTATAATCTAATTTGGACAAAAAATGTGTAGCTACAGTTCTAATTCTAATTCTGAACTAATTTGGAAAAAAAAAATGTAGCGACAGTTCTAATTATAATCTAATTTGGACAAAAAATGTGTAGCTACAGTTCTAATTCTAATTCTGATCTAATTTGGACAAAAAAATGTGTTGCTGCAGTTCTAATTATAATCTAATTTGGACAAAAAAATGTGTTGCTGCAGTTCTAATTATAATCTAATTTGGACAAAAAAATGTGTTGCTGCAGTTCTAATTATAATCTAATTCGGATAAAAAAATGTGTAGCTACAGTTCTAATTCTAATTCTGATCTAATTTGGAAAAAAAAAATGTAGCGACAGTTCTAATTATAATCTAATTTGGACAAAAAATGTGTAGCTACAGTTCTAATTCTAATTCTGAACTAATTTGGACAAAAAAAATGTAGCGACAGTTCTAATTATAATCTAATTTGGACAAAAAATGTGTAGCTACAGTTCTAATTCTAATTCTGAACTAATTTGGAAAAAAAAAATGTAGCGACAGTTCTAATTATAATCTAATTTGGACAAAAAATGTGTAGCTACAGTTCTAATTCTAATTCCGATCTAATTTGGAAAAAAAAAATGTAGCGACAGTTCTAATTATAATCTAATTTGGACAAAAAATGTGTAGCTACAGTTCTAATTCTAATTCTGATCTAATTTGGAAAAAAAAAATGTAGCGACAGTTCTAATTATAATCTAATTTGGACAAAAAATGTGTAGCTACAGTTCTAATTCTAATTTTGAACTAATTTGGACAAAAAAAATGTAGCGACAGTTCTAATTATAATCTAATTTGGACAAAAAAATGTGTTGCTGCAGTTCTAATTATAATCTAATTTGGACAAAAAATGTGTAGCTACAGTTCTAATTCTAATTCTGATCTAATTTGGACAAAAAAATGTGTTGCTGCAGTTCTAATTATAATCTAATTCGGATAAAAAAATGTGTAGCTACAGTTCTAATTCTAATTCTGATCTAATTTGGAAAAAAAAAATGTAGCGACAGTTCTAATTATAATCTAATTTGGACAAAAAATGTGTAGCTACAGTTCTAATTCTAATTCTGAACTAATTTGGACAAAAAAAATGTAGCGACAGTTCTAATTATAATCTAATTTGGACAAAAAATGTGTAGCTACAGTTCTAATTCTAATTCTGAACTAATTTGGAAAAAAAAAATGTAGCGACAGTTCTAATTATAATCTAATTTGGACAAAAAATGTGTAGCTACAGTTCTAATTCTAATTCTGATCTAATTTGGACAAAAAAATGTGTTGCTGCAGTTCTAATTATAATCTAATTTGGACAAAAAAATGTGTTGCTGCAGTTCTAATTATAATCTAATTCGGATAAAAAATGTGTAGCTACAGTTCTAATTCTAATTCTGATCTAATTTGGACAAAAAAATGTGTTGCTGCAGTTCTAATTATAATCTAATTTGGACAAAAAATGTGTAGCTACAGTTCTAATTCTAATTCTGATCTAATTTGGACAAAAAAATGTGTTGCTGCAGTTTTAATTATAATCTAATTTGGACAAAAAAATGTGTTGCTGCAGTTCTAATTATAATCTAATTTGGACAAAAAAATGTGTTGCTGCAGTTCTAATTATAATCTAATTCGGATAAAAAAATGTGTTGCTGCAGCTCTAATTATAATCTAATTTGTATAAAAAATTTGTAGCTACAGTTCTAATTCTAATTCTGATCTAATTTGGACAAAAAAATGTGTTGCTGCAGTTCTAATTATAATCTAATTTGGACAAAAAAATGTGTTGCTGCAGTTCTAATTATAATCTAATTCGGATAAAAAAATGTGTTGCTGCAGTTCTAATTATAATCTAATTCGGATAAAAAAATGTGTAGCTACAGTTCTAATTCTAATTCTGATCTAATTTGGAAAAAAAAAATGTAGCGACAGTTCTAATTATAATCTAATTTGGACAAAAAATGTGTAGCTACAGTTCTAATTCTAATTTTGAACTAATTTGGACAAAAAAAATGTAGCGACAGTTCTAATTATAATCTAATTTGGACAAAAAAATGTGTTGCTGCAGTTCTAATTATAATCTAATTTGGACAAAAAATGTGTAGCTACAGTTCTAATTCTAATTCTGATCTAATTTGGAAAAAAAAAATGTAGCGACAGTTCTAATTATAATCTAATTTGGACAAAAAATGTGTAGCTACAGTTCTAATTCTAATTTTGAACTAATTTGGACAAAAAAAATGTAGCGACAGTTCTAATTATAATCTAATTTGGACAAAAAAATGTGTTGCTGCAGTTCTAATTATAATCTAATTTGGACAAAAAATGTGTAGCTACAGTTCTAATTCTAATTCTGATCTAATTTGGACAAAAAAATGTGTTGCTGCAGTTTTAATTATAATCTAATTTGGACAAAAAAATGTGTTGCTGCAGTTCTAATTATAATCTAATTTGGACAAAAAAATGTGTTGCTGCAGTTCTAATTATAATCTAATTTGGACAAAAAAATGTGTTGCTGCAGCTCTAATTATAATCTAATTCGGATAAAAAAATGTGTAGCTACAGTTCTAATTCTAATTCTGATCTAATTTGGAAAAAAAAAATGTAGCGACAGTTCTAATTATAATCTAATTTGGACAAAAAATGTGTAGCTACAGTTCTAATTCTAATTCTGAACTAATTTGGACAAAAAAAATGTAGCGACAGTTCTAATTATAATCTAATTTGGACAAAAAATGTGTAGCTACAGTTCTAATTCTAATTCTGAACTAATTTGGAAAAAAAAAATGTAGCGACAGTTCTAATTATAATCTAATTTGGACAAAAAATGTGTAGCTACAGTTCTAATTCTAATTCCGATCTAATTTGGAAAAAAAAAATGTAGCGACAGTTCTAATTATAATCTAATTTGGACAAAAAATGTGTAGCTACAGTTCTAATTCTAATTCTGATCTAATTTGGAAAAAAAAAATGTAGCGACAGTTCTAATTATAATCTAATTTGGACAAAAAATGTGTAGCTACAGTTCTAATTCTAATTTTGAACTAATTTGGACAAAAAAAATGTAGCGACAGTTCTAATTATAATCTAATTTGGACAAAAAAATGTGTTGCTGCAGTTCTAATTATAATCTAATTTGGACAAAAAATGTGTAGCTACAGTTCTAATTCTAATTCTGATCTAATTTGGACAAAAAAATGTGTTGCTGCAGTTCTAATTATAATCTAATTCGGATAAAAAAATGTGTAGCTACAGTTCTAATTCTAATTCTGATCTAATTTGGAAAAAAAAAATGTAGCGACAGTTCTAATTATAATCTAATTTGGACAAAAAATGTGTAGCTACAGTTCTAATTCTAATTCTGAACTAATTTGGACAAAAAAAATGTAGCGACAGTTCTAATTATAATCTAATTTGGACAAAAAATGTGTAGCTACAGTTCTAATTCTAATTCTGAACTAATTTGGAAAAAAAAAATGTAGCGACAGTTCTAATTATAATCTAATTTGGACAAAAAATGTGTAGCTACAGTTCTAATTCTAATTCTGATCTAATTTGGACAAAAAAATGTGTTGCTGCAGTTCTAATTATAATCTAATTTGGACAAAAAAATGTGTTGCTGCAGTTCTAATTATAATCTAATTCGGATAAAAAATGTGTAGCTACAGTTCTAATTCTAATTCTGATCTAATTTGGACAAAAAAATGTGTTGCTGCAGTTCTAATTATAATCTAATTTGGACAAAAAATGTGTAGCTACAGTTCTAATTCTAATTCTGATCTAATTTGGACAAAAAAATGTGTTGCTGCAGTTTTAATTATAATCTAATTTGGACAAAAAAATGTGTTGCTGCAGTTCTAATTATAATCTAATTTGGACAAAAAAATGTGTTGCTGCAGTTCTAATTATAATCTAATTCGGATAAAAAAATGTGTTGCTGCAGCTCTAATTATAATCTAATTTGTATAAAAAATTTGTAGCTACAGTTCTAATTCTAATTCTGATCTAATTTGGACAAAAAAATGTGTTGCTGCAGTTCTAATTATAATCTAATTTGGACAAAAAAATGTGTTGCTGCAGTTCTAATTATAATCTAATTCGGATAAAAAAATGTGTTGCTGCAGTTCTAATTATAATCTAATTTGGACAAAAAATGTGTAGCTACAGTTCTAATTCTAATTCTGATCTAATTTGGAAAAAAAAATGTAGCGACAGTTCTAATTATAATCTAATTTGGACAAAAAATGTGTAGCTACAGTTCTAATTCTAATTTTGAACTAATTTGGACAAAAAAAATGTAGCGACAGTTCTAATTATAATCTAATTTGGACAAAAAAATGTGTTGCTGCAGTTCTAATTATAATCTAATTTGGACAAAAAATGTGTAGCTACAGTTCTAATTCTAATTCTGATCTAATTTGGACAAAAAAATGTGTTGCTGCAGTTCTAATTATAATCTAATTCGGATAAAAAAATGTGTAGCTACAGTTCTAATTCTAATTCTGATCTAATTTGGAAAAAAAAAATGTAGCGACAGTTCTAATTATAATCTAATTTGGACAAAAAATGTGTAGCTACAGTTCTAATTCTAATTCTGAACTAATTTGGACAAAAAAAATGTAGCGACAGTTCTAATTATAATCTAATTTGGACAAAAAATGTGTAGCTACAGTTCTAATTCTAATTCTGAACTAATTTGGAAAAAAAAAATGTAGCGACAGTTCTAATTATAATCTAATTTGGACAAAAAATGTGTAGCTACAGTTCTAATTCTAATTCTGATCTAATTTGGACAAAAAAATGTGTTGCTGCAGTTCTAATTATAATCTAATTTGGACAAAAAAATGTGTTGCTGCAGTTCTAATTATAATCTAATTTGGACAAAAAAATGTGTTGCTGCAGTTCTAATTATAATCTAATTCGGATAAAAAAATGTGTAGCTACAGTTCTAATTCTAATTCTGATCTAATTTGGAAAAAAAAAATGTAGCGACAGTTCTAATTATAATCTAATTTGGACAAAAAATGTGTAGCTACAGTTCTAATTCTAATTCTGAACTAATTTGGACAAAAAAAATGTAGCGACAGTTCTAATTATAATCTAATTTGGACAAAAAATGTGTAGCTACAGTTCTAATTCTAATTCTGAACTAATTTGGAAAAAAAAAATGTAGCGACAGTTCTAATTATAATCTAATTTGGACAAAAAATGTGTAGCTACAGTTCTAATTCTAATTCCGATCTAATTTGGAAAAAAAAAATGTAGCGACAGTTCTAATTATAATCTAATTTGGACAAAAAATGTGTAGCTACAGTTCTAATTCTAATTTTGAACTAATTTGGACAAAAAAAATGTAGCGACAGTTCTAATTATAATCTAATTTGGACAAAAAAATGTGTTGCTGCAGTTCTAATTATAATCTAATTTGGACAAAAAATGTGTAGCTACAGTTCTAATTCTAATTCTGATCTAATTTGGACAAAAAAATGTGTTGCTGCAGTTTTAATTATAATCTAATTTGGACAAAAAAATGTGTTGCTGCAGTTCTAATTATAATCTAATTTGGACAAAAAAATGTGTTGCTGCAGTTCTAATTATAATCTAATTCGGATAAAAAAATGTGTTGCTGCAGCTCTAATTATAATCTAATTTGTATAAAAAATTTGTAGCTACAGTTCTAATTCTAATTCTGATCTAATTTGGACAAAAAAATGTGTTGCTGCAGTTCTAATTCTGATCTAATTTGGACAAAAAAATGTGTTGCTGCAGTTCTAATTATAATCTAATTTGGACAAAAAAATGTGTTGCTGCAGTTCTAATTATAATCTAATTCGGATAAAAAAATGTGTTGCTGCAGTTCTAATTATAATCTAATTTGGAAAAAAAAAATGTAGCGACAGTTCTAATTATAATCTAATTTGGACAAAAAATGTGTAGCTACAGTTCTAATTCTAATTTTGAACTAATTTGGACAAAAAAAATGTAGCGACAGTTCTAATTATAATCTAATTTGGACAAAAAAATGTGTTGCTGCAGTTCTAATTCTGATTCTGAACTAATTTGGACAAAAAAAATGTGTTGCTGCAGTTCTAATTATAATCTAATTTGGACAAAAAATGTGTAGCTACAGTTCTAATTCTAATTCTGATCTAATTTGGACAAAAAAATGTGTAGCTGCAGTTCTAATTATAATCTAATTTGGACAAAAAATGTGTAGCTACAGTTCTAATTCTAATTCTGATCTAATTTGGACAAAAAAATGTGTTGCTGCAGTTCTAATTATAATCTAATTTGGACAAAAAAATGTGTAGCTGCAGTTCTAATTATAATCTAATTTGGACAAAAAATGTGTAGCTACAGTTCTAATTCTAATTCTGATCTAATTTGGACAAAAAAATGTGTTGCTGCAGTTCTAATTATAATCTAATTTGGACAAAAAATGTGTAGCTACAGTTCTAATTCTAATTCTGATCTAATTTGGACAAAAAAATGTGTTGCTGCAGTTCTAATTATAATCTAATTTGGACAAAAAAATGTGTTGCTGCAGTTCTAATTATAATCTAATCTGGACAAAAAATGTGTTGCTGCAGTTCTAATTATAATCTAATTTGGACAAAAAATGTGTAGCTACAGTTCTAATTATAATCTAATTCGGATAAAAAAATGTGTAGCTACAGTTCTAATTCTAATTCTGATCTAATTTGGAAAAAAATGTGTAGCTACAGTTCTAATTCTAATCTAATTTGGAAAAAAAATATGTAGCTACAGTTCTAATTCTGATCTAATTTTGAAAAAAAATGTGTAGCTACAGTTCTAATTCTAATCTAATTTGGAAAAAAAATATGTAGCTACAGTTCTAATTCTGAACTAATTTGGATAAAAAAATGTGTAGCTACAGTTCTAATTCTGAACTAATTTGGATAAAAAATATGTAGCTACAGTTCTAATTCTAATTCTAATCTAATTTGGACAAAAATATGTAGCTACAGTTCTAATTCTAATCTAATTTGGACAAAAAATTGTAACTACAGTTCTAATTCTAATCTAATTTGGACAAAAAATTGTAGCTACAGTTCTAATTCTAATCTAATTTGGATAAAAAATTGTAGCTACAGTTCTAATTCTAATCTAATTTGGATAAAAAATTGTAGCTACAGTTCTAATTCTGAACTAATTTGGATAAAAAAATGTGTAGCTACAGTTCTAATTCTAATTCTGATCTAATTTGGAAAAAAAAAATGTAGCGACAGTTCTAATTATAATCTAATTTGGACAAAAAATGTGTTGCTGCAGTTCTAATTATAATCTAATTTGGACAAAAAATGTGTAGCTACAGTTCTAATTCTAATTCTGATCTAATTTGGACAAAAAAATGTGTTGCTGCAGTTCTAATTATAATCTAATTTGGACAAAAAAATGTGTTGCTGCAGTTCTAATTATAATCTAATTTGGACAAAAAAATGTGTTGCTGCAGTTCTAATTATAATCTAATTTGGACAAAAAAATGTGTTGCTGCAGCTCTAATTATAATCTAATTTGGACAAAAAAATGTGTTGCTGCAGTTCTAATTATAATCTAATTTGGATAAAAAATTTGTAACTGCAGTTCTAATTCTAATTCTGAACTAATTTGGACAAAAAAAATGTAGCGACAGTTCTAATTCTAATTCTGATCTAATTTGGACAAAAAAATGTGTTGCTGCAGTTCTAATTATAATCTAATTTGGACAAAAAATGTGTAGCTACAGTTCTAATTCTAATTCTGATCTAATTTGGACAAAAAAATGTGTTGCTGCAGTTCTAATTATAATCTAATTTGGACAAAAAAATGTGTTGCTGCAGTTCTAATTATAATCTAATTTGGACAAAAATATGTGTTGCTGCAGTTCTAATTATAATCTAATTCGGATAAAAAAATGTGTAGCTACAGTTCTAATTCTAATTCTGATCTAATTTGGAAAAAAAAAATGTAGCGACAGTTCTAATTATAATCTAATTTGGACAAAAAATGTGTAGCTACAGTTCTAATTCTAATTCTGAACTAATTTGGACAAAAAAAATGTAGCGACAGTTCTAATTATAATCTAATTTGGACAAAAAATGTGTAGCTACAGTTCTAATTCTAATTCTGAACTAATTTGGAAAAAAAAAATGTAGCGACAGTTCTAATTATAATCTAATTTGGACAAAAAATGTGTAGCTACAGTTCTAATTCTAATTCTGATCTAATTTGGACAAAAAAATGTGTTGCTGCAGTTCTAATTATAATCTAATTTGGACAAAAAAATGTGTTGCTGCAGTTCTAATTATAATCTAATTTGGACAAAAAAATGTGTTGCTGCAGTTCTAATTATAATCTAATTCGGATAAAAAAATGTGTAGCTACAGTTCTAATTCTAATTCTGATCTAATTTGGAAAAAAAAAATGTAGCGACAGTTCTAATTATAATCTAATTTGGACAAAAAATGTGTAGCTACAGTTCTAATTCTAATTCTGAACTAATTTGGACAAAAAAAATGTAGCGACAGTTCTAATTATAATCTAATTTGGACAAAAAATGTGTAGCTACAGTTCTAATTCTAATTCTGAACTAATTTGGAAAAAAAAAATGTAGCGACAGTTCTAATTATAATCTAATTTGGACAAAAAATGTGTAGCTACAGTTCTAATTCTAATTCCGATCTAATTTGGAAAAAAAAAATGTAGCGACAGTTCTAATTATAATCTAATTTGGACAAAAAATGTGTAGCTACAGTTCTAATTCTAATTCTGAACTAATTTGGACAAAAAAAATGTAGCGACAGTTCTAATTATAATCTAATTTGGACAAAAAAATGTGTTGCTGCAGTTCTAATTCTGATTCTGAACTAATTTGGACAAAAAAAATGTGTTGCTGCAGTTCTAATTATAATCTAATTTGGACAAAAAATGTGTAGCTACAGTTCTAATTCTAATTCTGATCTAATTTGGACAAAAAAATGTGTTGCTGCAGTTCTAATTATAATCTAATTTGGATAAAAAATTAGTAGCTACAGTTCTAATTCTGAACTAATTTGGATAAAAAATGTGTAGCTACAGTTCTAATTCTAATCTAATTTGGATAAAAAATTTGTAGCTGCAGTTCTAATTATAATCTAAATTGGACAAAAAAATGTGTAGCTGCAGTTCTAATTCTAATTCTGAACTAATTTGGACAAAAAAATGTGTTGCTGCAGTTCTAATTATAATCTAATTTGGACAAAAAAATGTGTTGCTGCAGTTCTAATTATAATCTAATTCGGATAAAAAATGTGTAGCTACAGTTCTAATTCTAATTCTGATCTAATTTGGAAAAAAAAAGTAGCGACAGTTCTAATTATAATCTAATTTGGACAAAAAATGTGTTGCTACAGTTCTAATTCTAATTCTGAACTAATTTGGACAAAAAAATGTGTTGCTGCAGTTCTAATTATAATCTAATTTGGACAAAAAAATGTGTTGCTGCAGTTCTAATTATAATCTAATTTGGACAAAAAAATGTGTTGCTGCAGTTCTAATTATAATCTAATTCGGATAAAAAATGTGTAGCTACAGTTCTAATTCTAATTCTGATCTAATTTGGAAAAAAAAAAGTAGCGACAGTTCTAATTATAATCTAATTTGGACAAAAAATGTGTAGCTACAGTTCTAATTCTGATTCTGAACTAATTTGGAAAAAAAAAATGTAGCGACAGTTCTAATTATAATCTAATTTGGACAAAAAATGTGTAGCTACAGTTCTAATTCTAATTCTGAACTAATTTGGACAAAAAAAATGTAGCGACAGTTCTAATTATAATCTAATTTGGACAAAAAATGTGTAGCTACAGTTCTAATTCTAATTCTGAACTAATTTGGAAAAAAAAAATGTAGCGACAGTTCTAATTATAATCTAATTTGGACAAAAAATGTGTAGCTACAGTTCTAATTCTAATTCTGATCTAATTTGGACAAAAAAATGTGTTGCTGCAGTTCTAATTATAATCTAATTTGGACAAAAAAATGTGTTGCTGCAGTTCTAATTATAATCTAATTTGGACAAAAAAATGTGTTGCTGCAGTTCTAATTATAATCTAATTCGGATAAAAAAATGTGTAGCTACAGTTCTAATTCTAATTCTGATCTAATTTGGAAAAAAAAAATGTAGCGACAGTTCTAATTATAATCTAATTTGGACAAAAAATGTGTAGCTACAGTTCTAATTCTAATTCTGAACTAATTTGGACAAAAAAAATGTAGCGACAGTTCTAATTATAATCTAATTTGGACAAAAAATGTGTAGCTACAGTTCTAATTCTAATTCTGAACTAATTTGGAAAAAAAAAATGTAGCGACAGTTCTAATTATAATCTAATTTGGACAAAAAATGTGTAGCTACAGTTCTAATTCTAATTCCGATCTAATTTGGAAAAAAAAAATGTAGCGACAGTTCTAATTATAATCTAATTTGGACAAAAAATGTGTAGCTACAGTTCTAATTCTAATTCTGAACTAATTTGGACAAAAAAAATGTAGCGACAGTTCTAATTATAATCTAATTTGGACAAAAAAATGTGTTGCTGCAGTTCTAATTCTGATTCTGAACTAATTTGGAAAAAAAAAATGTAGCGACAGTTCTAATTATAATCTAATTTGGACAAAAAAATGTGTAGCTACAGTTCTAATTCTGAACTAATTTGGATAAAAAATGTGTAGCTACAGTTCTAATTCTAATCTAATTTGGATAAAAAATTTGTAGCTGCAGTTCTAATTATAATCTAAATTGGACAAAAAAATGTGTAGCTGCAGTTCTAATTCTAATTCTGAACTAATTTGGACAAAAAAATGTGTTGCTGCAGTTCTAATTATAATCTAATTTGGACAAAAAAATGTGTTGCTGCAGTTCTAATTATAATCTAATTCGGATAAAAAATGTGTAGCTACAGTTCTAATTCTAATTCTGATCTAATTTGGACAAAAAAATGTGTTGCTGCAGTTCTAATTATAATCTAATTTGGACAAAAAATGTGTAGCTACAGTTCTAATTCTAATTCTGATCTAATTTGGAAAAAAAAATGTAGCGACAGTTCTAATTATAATCTAATTTGGACAAAAAATGTGTTGCTACAGTTCTAATTCTAATTCTGAACTAATTTGGACAAAAAAAATGTAGCGACAGTTCTAATTATAATCTAACTTGGACAAAAAATGTGTAGCTACAGTTCTAATTCTAATTCTGAACTAATTTGGACAAAAAAAATGTAGCGACAGTTCTAATTATAATCTAACTTGGACAAAAAATGTGTAGCTACAGTTCTAATTCTAATTCTGAACTAATTTGGACAAAAAAAATGTGTAGCTACAGTTCTAATTCTAATTCTGATCTAATTTGGAAAAAAAAATGTAGCGACAGTTCTAATTATAATCTAATTTGGACAAAAAAATTTGTAACTGCAGTTCTAATTCTGATTCTGAACTAATTTGGACAAAAAAAATGTGTTGCTGCAGTTCTAATTATAATCTAATTTGGACAAAAAATGTGTAGCTACAGTTCTAATTCTAATTCTGAACTAATTTGGACAAAAAAAATGTAGCGACAGTTCTAATTATAATCTAATTCGGATAAAAAAATGTGTAGCTACAGTTCTAATTCTAATTCTGAACTAATTTGGACAAAAAAAATGTAGCGACAGTTCTAATTATAATCTAACTTGGACAAAAAATGTGTAGCTACAGTTCTAATTCTAATTCTGAACTAATTTGGACAAAAAAAATGTAGCGACAGTTCTAATTATAATCTAATTTGGACAAAAAAATTTGTAACTGCAGTTCTAATTCTGATTCTGAACTAATTTGGACAAAAAAAATGTGTTGCTGCAGTTCTAATTATAATCTAATTTGGACAAAAAATGTGTAGCTACAGTTCTAATTCTAATTCTGAACTAATTTGGACAAAAAAAATGTAGCGACAGTTCTAATTCTAATTCTGATCTAATTTGGACAAAAAAATGTGTAGCTGCAGTTCTAATTATAATCTAATTTGGACAAAAAAATGTGTTGCTGCAGTTCTAATTATAATCTAATTTGGACAAAAAATGTGTAGCTACAGTTCTAATTCTAATTCTGAACTAATTTGGACAAAAAAAATGTAGCGACAGTTCTAATTCTAATTCTGAACTAATTTGGACAAAAAATGTGTAGCGACAGTTCTAATTCTAATTCTGATCTAATTTGGACAAAAAAATGTGTAGCTGCAGTTCTAATTATAATCTAATTTGGACAAAAAATGTGTTGCTACAGTTCTAATTCTAATTCTGAACTAATTTGGATAAAAAATGTGTAGCTACAGTTCTAATTCTAATCTAATTTGGATAAAAAATTTGTAGCTGCAGTTCTAATTATAATCTAAATTGGACAAAAAAATGTGTAGCTGCAGTTCTAATTCTAATTCTGAACTAATTTGGACAAAAAAATGTGTTGCTGCAGTTCTAATTATAATCTAATTCGGATAAAAAATGTGTAGCTACAGTTCTAATTCTAATTCTGATCTAATTTGGACAAAAAAAATGTAGCGACAGTTCTAATTCTAATTCTGATCTAATTTGGACAAAAAAATGTGTTGCTGCAGTTCTAATTATAATCTAATTTGGACAAAAAATGTGTAGCTACAGTTCTAATTCTAATTCTGAACTAATTTGGACAAAAAAAATGTAGCGACAGTTCTAATTATAATCTAATTTGGACAAAAAAATGTGTTGCTGCAGTTCTAATTATAATCTAATTCGGATAAAAAAATGTGTAGCTACAGTTCTAATTCTAATTCTGATCTAATTTGGAAAAAAATGTGTAGCTACAGTTCTATTTCTGAACTAATTTGGATAAAAATTTGTAGCTGCAGTTCTAATTCTAATCTAATTTGGATAAAAAAATTGTGTAGTTACAGTTCTAATTCTGAACTTGTGTAGCCCTCATTGCCCTCATTCTTGTTTTAATCTGACTTGAAAAAACTGTAGCTATAAATCTAATTGTAGTCTAATTTTGAAAAAAACTGTATTCAATCATTGTAATTTTAAACTAATTTTTAAAAACCGTAGCTTTCATTCTAATTATCGGCTAATTTGGAAAAAATGTGTAGCTATCATTCTAATTCTAGCGTTATTCACAAAAAACTGTAGCTACAATTCTAATTCAAACCTAATTTTTAAAAAAAATGTTTAGCTATCATTCTAAATTATATCTAACTTGAAATGCAAAAAATTTTCTCTTTAGCCAAGTCTGCTACGGCTTTATTTCTCAACGGCTACCAATATATCGACTTCTTCGTACTTGAAAGATTTCAAACACTGCGCGTTTGAGTCTCGCAAATAACTCAAAGTTCCGTCCAAGGTTTGTCGATATCTTCTCAAAGATGCCTTGATGACTTGCATGTAAGCTTCCAATTTCCCGTGCAGAGATGTTGTCAGTTCCACCAGTCTGTGAGAAAATACTTTCTGAGATAAATTGATGTATAACACAAATAATGTCCATACTTAGTACTGTATATCATTGATGCCATTGGTGTTTGAGATACACATTTCTGCTTTGTGGGATAGGATTGAAGCTTGATGTTGACGCTAGTTATTAACATAGATACCAATATTCGTACCGAGGCATACATTGGCCAGCCGATATAGTAGCCAGGATCTAATTACTACTATATCGAAAACACTCTCTCACTATTTTCCTTACAATAATTCATAGAGTGAACTTTTGTTGTGAGAGAGCAATTTAAGTTTTTAAAAGAACGAACAAAATTTACCATCAAGACACTCCATGATACTCCAAACCTTTTCAACAACTTTCCAGTTGGCAATCAATTCGGAAAAGTGGGCATTATGAGGTACTACGCTTAGGATAAGATACAAAGGCTGAAAGCAATTGCCTATGTCTTGTTATAATTAGCAAATTTCCTTCAAAGTTTATTAGTTGAGCTGTTCAGTTTATTAACTCAAGTCACCAAAAGATTTACCACTAGAAAAACACACAACGTTATAGAAATCAACAAATAAATGGATGGATAAGACTGAAACCAATCGTCCTGAGAGTAAAACTAAATTTCTTCCAGAGTTAGTTTCATTTTAGTAACATTTCCTTTAGTAATATTGAGACAGACCACAAATATTTGTTTATGGATCAACAAAATAACTTTGAGACTCCTACAATATTACATTGATATCGTGATTATTAATACATTAATTAATACCACACAGCCTTTCTAGTTTATTTCATGTACAAGTGTAGCAAGCAGCTCGAATGAATGAGTTAGGGTTTCGAAAATTCGCCTTAAACTAGATGTAGTATCTTATGACTATTGGCCAAATATATTGGCCTCTAATATTAATACAGAGCATGCATTAATTTAACGCCTACTTTGCAGCTTTGGTAGAGTTTATAAACACAGTTTCCATTCCCTCGATATTGTCACGGAATTCAGCAGCTAACGTTTCGTGTTCCTTCGTCATTTCCGAAAAGCCTTCTTTCAGACCCAGCAGGGCTGCAGAAATACCTTTGCAATGCCTGGAAACGCGCTCCTTGTGCAGGACAAGCTCGGCTGGTAAAATCAAAGGGAAGAGATTTCAAAAAATAAGTCAATAGATTTGGGTTTGTACATTTTGTAAAAACTGCTGATTTAGTCAGTTGGCAGTCATTTAACCACTGTTTTTTGAGTAGTTCTATTACTAGTTGCATATTTTCAGAAAGTGAGCAGTTCTGATTCTAGTTTTGGATATTAAAAAGCGAGTAGTTGTAGTTTTAGTTGTGAGTTTTGAAAATGAGTAGTTCTAGTAGGCTACTAGTTGTAATAGCTAGTTTTAAAAAATGATAAGTTCTAGTTGTAATTGTGGTTTTGAAAAGTGAATGTTCTAGTTCTAGTTCTAGATGAGAGTTTTGTAAAGCAAATAGTTCTAATTCCACTGGCTAGTTCTGAAAAGTGACTAGCTGTAGTTCTAGTGGCGGCTTTTGTAAAGCGAGTAGTTCTAGTTCTAGTTCTAGTTCTAATTGCGAGTTTTGAAAAGTGAATAGTTCTAGCTCTAGTTACGACTATTGTAATATGAGTAGTTGTGGTTCTGGTTCTAGTTCTAGTCCCGAGTTTTGAGAAGTGAGTACCAGTAATTCTAGTTGTAATTGCTAGCTCTAAAAAATGATTAGTTCTAGTTGTAATTGTGGTTTCGAAAAGTGAGTAATTCTAGTTCTAGTTGCAGCTTTGGAAAAGAGAGTTCTAGTTCTGGCTGCGAATTTACAAAAGTGAAAAGATCTAGTTCTAGTTGGGACTATTGTAAGGTGAGTAGCTCTAGTTCTAGTTGCTAGTTTTAAAAAAGTGAGTAGTTGTAGTTCTAGCAATTTGAAAATCCAATAGTTTATCAAAGTCAGATTCCAGTGAGTATTACAATGAATGCAAATGTCACCTGCTCTCACGTTGCGCACGTCAACTTCGATACGTTTCGCTCTAGGCTGATGAAGGTGTTTCCGCAGGTCGAGTTCCGAGGCGAGTTCTTCTCGTTTATCGCGCGACAAATCTTCCGCCTTGTTGATAATCTGCTGGCTCCACAGCTCCAGATGTTCCAGGAATTGCAAGCGAATGCTGAACGAAATGCAGATGGATTTGAAAGCTGAGATGCGCATCAAAAAGATATCGTTTTTAATAAATATCTTGTACGGTAGGCCTAACGATGGCTACATACAAGCTGAGATTATAATTACGATTTTTTTAATCAAAAAAACAGAAGATTTTGACCAAAAAAAATCAAAATTTTTACATATTTTGACTTTAGAAACTTCATTTTGACAAAATTTTGACCTCATGTACGTAAATTAGGTGTTTTCTCACATAATGTTGGAATTGTACCACTTATCTTCATTTCTGGGTGGAATTGTCTGTCATTACAAAGTGATTTAGCCTGGAAAAACTTTTTTGACTTAATACAAACACATTTTTTTATAAAAAAACTTTATTTTAATGAAGAATTCCAGTAGCTACATCACGCATTACGGTACAAATAATAAAATTTTTGTCGTAGCACAACGAAAGATACTTTCCTACATTCTCGGGTAGAAAGTGTCTGTCCTTACTAACTAATGAGTAGCTTGCCAAGAATGGAGAAAGAACATTCAACGGCAGCAGTTGTTGGCTGACAACACTGAAGTTTTGGGTACACAGCTGGTGACAAACCGTGTTGCTTCTTTCTGAAAATGGTGTTTACATCGCAATTTTTCATCATGCGCTTCTTGATATAAGAACCATGCAATTCCCTCGCAGTCATGCTTCAGTTAGGATATTGCGGTACATTGAGCGTAACGCCATGACAACCTATTTGTTTCATTTAACAATTTACGATTCACAATGAGCAGACAATGGGCCGTCTGCAACGGTAGGCCTATAAAGTAGGCTACAACCTGTAATATGTCAAATGATAAGATCTCCGACAGTGCAAACATCTACGATACAAACGGAATGCAGGTTGCAAATTTTTTTTTACTTTGTACACAATTTTGACAATGTTTTGACCTAAAGCTACGATTTTGACAATATTTTGACTTATTTTGATATGTCAACAAAAATCGCCCTTATTATAATAAACATACTTCTACAATGGATATTGTGATGAGAGAAATTACAATAGCACTTTTCCCTCGCACAGTGAAAGAATTCTGGTACAGATATTGTCGGATTTGTTTGAAAAGCTTGGAATGGATATTGTGAAGTGAACAATTTTCATAACACTGACCCACGGAACAAAAAGCGAAATGAAAACCCGATAATTTCAGATAAAACTCACTGTTTCTTGTACTCAAACAGCGCTTCCGACGTCATGAATACTCTGCTGACATGAGACGATAGCTTCTTTTCGCCAGAATCTGTGCGATACCACGGACAAGATAAGACAGGGGGTATACAGGGGGTCAAATATAGCCTCCAGAATTTGGTGCTTCATCAATTCAATGGAGGGTATAGGCTTTTATAGTAGTTAACAGGCTTGTAATCAAGACGGAGTCACAAGTCAATCTCACTTTCATAATTTTGACTCTAGTCAAGTCGACTCATTTTCAATTCACCACCGAGTCAAGTTCGAGTAAGTGGGTAGTGGGTCGAGTCCGAGTCATAGTGTTCAGTTTTGAGTTCTATCGGGTTGAACCCCCTTTTTTCAACGCTGCTCGAGTGATATAGAATGGCTCACATTCATAATCTCATAATTTTCCCCACTCCTGACACTTTCTGGCTCATTATTTTCCAAGTATCAGGACTGACGAACGAAATAACAATCATGTGATGACTTTACTATTCGTCGAAGATACAATGAAATGTCTGTTTTGGCCGTCCTGGTGTAGAGTCATATGACTTGGTTCGAGCCATACACAATGACTCGAATACAAGTCGAGTCAATACACTAATGAACTCGAATGGAGTCATTTTAAGCAAAAAAATGACTCTAGCCTAGAAAAATGCGATGATCGCAATAATTTTGCCTTGTTATTGTACGTCCCATTATTGTTTCAAAATTATATACATTTTAAGTACGTTTTTTTCTAAATTTGTTGATAAGCAACAAATTCATAGCCTCGCGAGGTGGTTCATGGTAAGAAAAAGATGGTGAAGAACAGTTTTAAAGAGATGCAAACACATCCTCAACAAATTGTACCTCGCATAATCCAAATTTTTTACGGCAACAGTTGGCTGGCCTTAAAATGCCCCAATATATCTTACCAGTAACCTCAGTCAAGAATGCATTTCCAGACATAGCCGAAGACTTCCTGCCATCTTCCTCTGTGTCATCCACGACAATGTCGTCTGCATCAAGAGCTATTAGGATGTAGAACGAGGTGCCTTTTTGGGTTGTGATGGTTTTAAAGAGATTTTTGGATTCCTCTTGGGCTGGACTGAAATGACTCGAACTGCGTCGTAGATCCGGGTCCTGGAACACGGAAATATTCAATATTTAGTATCAGTGACGTAGAAAAGATGGGCTAATTGATGTCGGAAAATTGTCAGCTTTCGCAGATTAGATTAGAATTAGAATGATAGCTACACAGTTTTTATTCCAAATCAGATTCGAATTATAATTATAACTACACAGTTTTTATTATAATTTAGATTAGATTTTGAATTATACGTAAACAGTTTCTCCAAATTAGATTAGAATTAGTATGCTACCAACACATTTTTTTCTAAACTCGATTTAAATTTGCATTATAGCTACACAGTGTTTCCAAATTAGATTACAATTAGGATGATAGCTATACGATTTGACCAAATTAAAGTAGAATGAGAATTATAGCTACACGTTTCTTTGCCAAATTAGATTAGAATTAGAATTATAGACGGACTACAAAGTTTTTTCCAGATTAGACTAGAATTTAAATTATAGCTACATAGTTTTTCTAAATTAGATTACAATTAGAATGAAAGCCACACAGTCTATTCAAAATTAGACAAGAATTTGAATTATAGCTATACAGTTGTTCTAAATTAGATTATAATTAGAATGACAGCTACAGTTTTTCCAAATTATATTATAATTAGAATGATAGCTACACAGTCTATTCAAAATTAGAAAAGAATTTTAATTATAGCTATACAGTTGTTCTAAATTAGATAATATAATTAGAATGACAGCTACAGTTTTTCCAAATTATAATTAGAATGATAGCTACACACTTTGACCAAATTAGACTAGAATTTGAATGATAGCTACACAGTTTTCTTCAAATTACATTGGAACTACAATGATAGCTGCACACTGTGCACAGTTTGACCAAATTAGATTAGAGTGAGAATGATACCTACAAAGTTTTTTCCAAATTAGATTACAATTAGAATGACAGCTTCTAAATTAGATCACAATTACAGAATGCTCAAAAACTTGAAAATTGAATTCAATTCTGGATCGTCAGCTTGAGAATGGCAAATGTCTGTATGCCGAGCTTGGCTTGTTTCACACGATACACTTCTCCTGAAGTATTTTCAGGAAAACGAGGAATTAGATTAGAATTAAAATGAGATCATCGAAACATTTCAATGGATTAGAATTAGAATTATTTTAATTAGTCAACTAGGGTTATATACTTGCTAGAAATGAAAACATGCATTTGTTATTCACAATATATGATGTGAATTCACACGCAAACGTTTTCAAAATGGATTAAAATGCGAACCTCATCATTATCTGCCTGTTCCAAATTGGGTTTTTTGGCAACCGGTATTTTTCTGTCGACTTTGAAGAACTTGCAAACTGCGTTGTCGTAATTTCCGATTTCCGACCGAATCATGTCGGGATATCTGTTGATAATGGCCAGCTGCTGCTGATTGAATTCTTCGTACCTGAGATGTAACGTTGGAGATCAAAAATGATTCAAAATAGTCACAGATACAGGCCTGAAGTGCATTTTATTTCAGCAAAAGTTCGTCACTGTGAAAGATATCAAAACTAGTTCAAGTAAAATTAGAAATAACGCTGAAAATTTGAACTAAATTGCAAGTATAAGTATTTGAACTCAAAGTAGAAGTAGCAATTGGAAGGCAGGGTTGTAACCAAGTCACAAGGATCGGAGTCACAAGTCAATCTCACTTCCACAGTTTTGACTCGAATCAAGTCGAGTCATTTTCAATTCACCACCGAGTCAAGCCCGAGTCCAAGTCATTGTGTTTACTGTTCAGTTTACGGTTGAACCCCCTTTTTTCAACCAAGCTTGAGTGATATAGAATGGCTCGCATTCATAATATCGTGATTTTTCTCAGTCCCAACAGTTTCTGGCTGTATTTTCCAAGTATTAGGACTGATAGACGAAATACTAATCATGTGGTGGCTTTACCATTTTTTGACGTTACCATGAAATGTCTGTCATGGCCGTCCTAGTCTCGAGCCATATGAGCAAGTCGAGTCAATACACAATTTGACTCGAGTCGAGTCATTTTACGCATTTGAAAAAATGACTCGAGTCAAGTCGAGTCATCAAAAAAACGTGACACAAGTCGAGTCATTACAACCCTGTTGGAAGACATTTCTACTTCAGTAGAAATAATGGGTAATTTTTTACTCAATTACAAGTATAATCAATTAATCATGTAATTACGTGAATTTGAAGAGCTTCTTGGAGGTTCAGAACTTAAATATACAATTGCATAGTGTATTGATATTGAAATGAACCTGAATATTTTCTTCCGACACTAGTCAAGGGTAATCGTCAGCAACTAGTAAAGAATTAAAAAGAACATTGGATATCAACAATCGTACAGTACATGTGTTCTTGTGAATTCTCTCATAGCTGCTGACGATTACCCCTGGCGTGTGTCAGCCGAAAATTTACATTTCTCAATGAACTGAATTTGCTAATCATTTCAATCTCACCCTGCGTATATGTTGTCTAGTATTTTCAAAGACTTTTCCAGGAACGTGGCCAGGTCTTCTTCCGTGCTCTCCTGCCTCAATCTGTCCAGAGTCGTGTCCAGGACGGATTCTCGTTCTTGATTGACGACATCATGCTCTTGACGACTTTCATCCAAGTCGTTCTGTTTTGTGTAACAGAATTAGTAGATTTAAATTGATTTGGAACGAAATCTCATTTCTAAGCCGATACTGATAAACATGATGATAACTAGCACCTGCAACTATAACCCCGACATATTTATCTGATATTCGAATTCAAATGACATCTAGCTTAAGAGGCATTTTCAAACATTGAGAGCATTGATTTGAACAGCTTTACAGGCATTGCAATACTTGGACTCGGAAATAAGCTAGATACACTGCATCTCCACGTATGTAAGGTATGAGAATTAGATAAATATTACCACTGTGGCAGTTGCACGATTACCACTATGTTATTACTACCATGTTGTGAGTATGACGTCACAAAAATTGCAGTTCCAATTCTAGTTGCGTATTTTGAATGGTCAGCAGTTCTAGTTCCAGTTCTGGTGGATTTTGAAAAGTGAGTAGTTCTAATTCTAATTCTAGTTGCATATTTTGAATAGTGAGTAGTTATAGGTGAAGTTGCGAATTTTTAAAAATGAGTGGTTTTTTTTCTAGTTGTAGTAGCAATTTTAAAACGTTAGTAGTTCTAGTTCTAGAAGTTCTAGCGCAGTGCTTCCCAACCGGGGAGGAATTCCCCCCTTGGGGAGAATTTTGCAATTATTAGGGAGGAATTCGACTTTAGAATTGCAACGGATTTCCCAAATTGTTCATGCTCGAACTGTCATGTAGTCAACCAGTTATATCCGAACGTATATGCTCCTTATGGCTGTTTTTTGTTTGCTGAAAGTATGTTTAGATGCTATTTGAAATTTCTTTTTCACATATAAACCCCCCACCCCTTTTTGTAACTAGTTCAGATGTGCTGCAGTTCGCAAGACAATTTTGTAGGCCAGCGACGGCCTCTCAATCAAATATATCCTAAGCGAGTAAATGTCGTGCGGAATCTATTACAACAAGGCCTTCAGTGAAAGTATTTATCTTATATTTTCAAGTCAATATTTTCAGACAGTGACAGAATATTCCAACGTCATCGATTCAAGTCAAAGAGATCGCTAGCCTTGCTTTATTTTTAGTGAACAGCTACCCGATCAAAAAAAGACATGGTAAACTGGGTGCAATGTTGGCAGAAACGTAATGGGTGCCCTAAATTTCAATGATCTCCAACAGGGAATCTGATCACATGTATGTTATATATCAGGGCTGTAACCCAGTCACGAGGCTCCAAATCACAAGTCAATATCACTTTCATTTTTTTGACTCAAGTCAAGTCGAGTCATTTTCAATTCACCATTGAGTCAAGTCCGAGTCCAAGTTACCGAGCAGACGGTCGAGTCCGAGTCATGGTATTATGACTCGTATACGAGTCCAAGTCACACTCAGGTTAACACTGTTTGGTGATATTGAATGATTTGGATTTATGATATACTAATTTTCCTCACTTTGAGCAGTTTCTTGTCGCATTGTCAAGTACCAGGATCTATAGACGAAATTCCAACAGGGTGGTAACTTTTCTGTTCTTCGAAATTACAATGAATTGTCGGTCTTGGCTGTTTTATAGTCTTGAGTCATATGGCTTGGTTTGAGTCATGCACAATGACCCGAGTCCAAGTCGATTCAATAACCAGATTGTCTCCAGTCGAGTCGAGTCGTTTCCGTATTTTGAGAAAATGACTCTAGTCAAGTCGAGTTATCAGAAAATGGTTAAACTCGAGTCTGGTCATCCCTGCTATATATGAAAGTACCACTATTGTTGGCCAAATGCATACGCAAACTTGAGAAAAAAATCGCGAGGCCAGTAAATTTATGGAGCAGTTATATTAGCGATTGGTGCATGATAAACCGAAAACACAAATGGAAGTATGGGGGTCTGTTGAGTCAAGCTTCCCAGAATTTGTTTGATTGGGACCAAGACCATAGTTTTTGGAGGTCTACAAAGTGTTATTACAACAGTGCTAGAAACAAGCACTAGGTGCCGCCCATCTTATTCTCTCAGTCAACAGCTGTTTGCGCGGTAAAAATGACAATTTTTAATCATCGGGCAGATTTATTCTAAGTGGGGAATTTTGGCTAAAATTTTGGCCAAGGGAGGCACGAGATGGAAAAGGTTGGGAACCAACTACCCAAACTGAGTAGTTCCAGTTCTGGTTGCAGATTTTTAAAGGGAATAATACTAATTGTAATTATAGTTGCGGATTTTAAATAATGAGTAGCTCCAGTTGTAGTTGCGATTTGCGAATTTTGAAAAGTGAGTCGTTGTTGTTCTAGTTCTAGTGGATTTTGAAAATGAGTAGTACTAATTTTGCTTAATTTTACTGATTTAGATGAGAGATTTGAAAAGCGAGTAGTTCTCGTTTCAGTTCTAATTGCAGATTTTGAAAAAGAAGTAGTACTAGTTCTTTGTATTTGCAAGTTTTAAAAACTTACTAGTTCTAATTCTAGTTCCAATTGAAGAATTTGATAAATGAGTAGTTCTAGTTTTAATTGTGATTGAACATTTTGAAAACCCAGCACGGTAGTTCGTACTTAGTCTGCCGTCAAATGCTGATCTCTACTCAATATTATCGCTGAACCGATGGTCCGGTCCTAAGAAACACGCATCATAAAGAAACAAACCTGCAGGTTTCTTTCATTTTTGGCCAGACCGATTTCGTGAACGTCCCACAAATGCGCGGCGCCTTGAATGAATTTGAACAAGTTCTTCAATTGCATCTCCGTTCTCAGAGCCAGGCTTTCGAATATTTGCTGAAAAACGTATTGCAGTGTTGATATTACATGCAATGATGTGTTCAAGATACTGTAAACGTCAGGATAGGTCAATGCAGTCAGCAATGCAACTCAATTACAAGTAGCAACTAGCAATGACCAAGACATAACAAAACTCCTTCAAGAACTAAATTAAATACTTGCAAAAATACTGTTTAACAGTAAATCAGAGCTGGCTGCGATCGAAATTGCAAGATATATCTTTTTGACTAACGTAAAATTTACGATTGAAACTACAAATAGTAAGAATCTAAGCAAATGTATGGTATTCAGTGATCATAATACAGGAGCTGTTTCACGCAGTTCTTATCACAAATTCACTCAAAATTGGTGCTCATCAAAATACTACTACCTAACTTTTAAATGCAGATTGGATTTGACGTAAATATTTGCTCTTAAATATAATTGAATAGTATATTCATGTTGCAATGAACCCGAACATTTTCACCTGACACTAGGCAGGGGTAATCGTCAGCCTCTCGCGGAGAATTAGAAAGTACATTGTATATGAACAATCGTATCACAAAACTTGACATCACAAGCATGAAATATTCGAAAATCCATGCTGGTGATGTCATATTTTGTGATACAACTGCTGATGCTTTTTCCAATTCTCTACTAGTTGCTGATGATTACCCCTGACAAGTGTCAGCCGAAAATATTCGGGTTTATTTTAATATGAAGATACTATTCAAATGGATGTTGCGGTTCCGTACCTCCAAGAAGCTCTTCTTGAATATTAGTACAGTAGTATTTAAATGATGGTGACTCACGTCCATTTCTTCGAGTTTCTTTTCAAAAGTCCTCTGTCGTTCACCCACGAGCGGGAGCATGTGCTCGTTGACTATTCGTTGCATGCTCTCGTCGTCGCATACTTTGGAAGTGATCAGGTTTTGCTGAAATAGAACGGTACTCACATTCACACTGTGTTATGAGCATGGAGTTGTGCAAATTACTCGAGAGAGCAGGAACTTGAAATACCGTAATTATTTTTCAAAATGCTCAACTAGAACTAGAGCTTTTGAATTTTTAAAACTAGTACTAGAACTACTACACACATTTGAAAATGCGCAATTACAACTACACCACACCTATAACTACTCACTTTTCAAAACTCGAATTAAAACTAGAAAAAATCACATTTTAAAACTCGTAACTAAAATTAGAGCTAGAACTACTCAATACTCACTACTTGAACTAGAACTACTCCCTTTTCAAAACTCGAAACTAGAATTAAAACTACTCACATTTTAAAACTCATAACTAGAGCCAGAACTACTCACCTTTTAAAACTCGTAACTAAAACTACAACTGGAACTACTAAATTTCCAAACTTCGTAACTCGTAAATAGAACTGGAACTACTCACTTTTCAAAACTGAAAACTAGAATTACCATTACAACTACCTACTTTTTAAAATATGTAACTAGAAGTATAGAGCTAATCACTTTTCAAATGTCGTAACTAGAACTAAAACTACAACTAATCACGTTTTAAAATGGAGCTATAACTACTCAATTTTCAAAATGCGCAACTAGAACTTAAACTAGAACTACTTAAAATACAAGTGGTTAGTTGATAATCCACCAACGAGATTAGCAGATTGTGCAAGTTTGATCTCACCGCATAACCGCTTGCATATGACAGGATTTCATTTACACACCACATTTCTTTAAACAAGACGAATTTCAATCTTCAAGACATGAAATCATAATATTTGTCTTGAGCACATAAAGTCATTGAATCAATATAAGTTTGCTATGTAACCAATGAATCACCACTTGAGAAGTTAAGTAGCCATGTAAAGAGAGTGTTTTGTATGGCATACTTGTCCATTTGATACTATACAATGGAGGGCCTATTTTAGATCTAAGTTCTAGCAGTAGAATCCAGAACACATTTTAAAAACATCATATTTTGGCTAAATATCATTTCGATGTCAGTATTATAAATGACCACTACAAATATTCACTCAAACAATCAACGGTAAGCATAATACTATGAAATATTACAATAAAATCACAATATTGTGAAAAATAGTATATCTGACGCCACACATACTATGAAGATACCTTGTATTTGTCGATTTCAGTGAGACACTGTTGACACACGTTCTCGAATTTCTCATTTAGGCAACGGATCCATTTCAAATGCAGCTGGTCGATATTCTCCTGCGCTTTTGTGAGGGCAGAATTCCATTTATATACGGATGTCTTGGTTGAAGTTGGCGGCTGGAATTGAGATTGAAATGGATTTAACTATCGTGGACTGCATACTATCTGGCAATGTGTGCAAACTTGTGCAAACTGCTGGGTTTTGAAAATGCGTAACTAGAACTAGAACTATTGACCTTTAAAAAGTCGCAACTAACTAAAACACAACCAGCTATAAACTGATAATACGAATTACTAAATTGCAAACGAGCTATAATAACTGGAAATAGAATCATGCATTTCAAAAGGACGGGGTTTCCAGTTGGAAATGGAATAGGTTTCACCCCTAAACCTAACTCCTAACTAGGTCACTAATAGTTTTAATAGTGATGACTCTGAGCTAGCGATGGCTGCAATTACATCGCATGTTTTCCAGTTGTTCGACAACTGAACTATTTTGTCAAATATGCAACTAGAACTAGAACTACTCAAAAATATTTTACTACCGTCATTGAAGGCCAACTGAAAACAGGCCGCGGGCCACTTTTCAAATTTGGTAGAAGCCGTAAGAACGCAATATCGATACAAAATAGGCCACACTTACGTCAGTACAACGGTCAGTAGACTAGAACTATTCAGTCTTCAAAACTGGCAATTAGAACTAGAACTAGAAACACCCCATTTTCAAATCTGGTCACTAGAACTAGAACTACTCACTTTCAAACACTGGGACCTACAACTAAAACCAGAACTACCCACTTTTCAAATTCGCAAACTAGAACTAGAACTACTCACTTTAAAAGACTGGCAAATAGAACTGGAACTAGAACTACTCACCTTTAAAAACTGGCAACTAGAACTAAAACTAGAACTACCCACTATTCAAATTCGCCAACTAGAACTAGAACTACCCAATTTTAAGAACTGGCAACTAGAACTAAAACTAGAACTACCCAATTTTCAAATTCGCCTACTAGAACTAGAACTACACATTTTTAAAAACTGACAACTAGAACTAGAACTACCAGCCTAATGATTGAGTAGCATCCGTTTGAATTATGTTCGTGAATGCCAGAAAACTCTATGCTAATGCATTTGCTACTTCAAAACTGAAAAAATTTATTTGGTCTATTGTTTTTTTTGTGCTAATTGACTTTAGCGATAGTTATATCAACAAATGATTAAATTTCTGTCAGAAAAATTTATCTATTCATGAACTTAATATATTGATATATTCACCCTGAAGTTAAAAACTGGCTGACCATGGTCGTTGGGAAAATGACTTCTCAATGACATAATTCTTAATCACAACAGATTGTTCTATTCTCAAAATCTAACCATAGTCAGAATTCTAAATTAAGCTACTTACCTTGAATTCCAGCAATTGCCGCAATATTTCTTCTCTCTTCGCTTGCAATTCGCTTTGTTCGCTCATGAATGTGGAGCTGACTTGACTCACTTCCGGAGGATTGCATATTTCGTCGCTTTGCATGAAGTCGCTGTCATATTTGTGATTAAAAAAGGTCATTATCGGTTTGAGAAGCAGTGTCTGAACTTGTAAAGACTTGACTTGTGTCACTGACTGGATGTATATCATCAGTTAAAAAGTTTTCAAATTCATAGTAATAACGGGCTTGACAAAATCAAGTGCCGTACCTTAGTGATACGATTCTGATTCGAGTAACAGGGTTCAAGTTAAGTATCACACATTATGACAACACAACAGCTGTGGAAAGTTGTAATATTGAGCCTTTTATGCGACCACAGAGAATAGAATGCCACATCTACATCACATTAAAGATAATTTGAATGTTTTTGGCCATGCCTAATTCATTGCACTTTGCGACAATACTGTGGGTTGCTCATGACTTCACAAATATGTTATTTCCACGAATGCGCATAGCTTTGTACTACATTTTTCGTATGCTGCAATATGAACAATCAAAGTTTTTAAAAAATAGTATCGTTTCTGGTTGATAAATCAAGTCTTAGCAGCAGGGATCTTATAATGTCAGTACTTTAAAAAAATCATCTCTCACTTTTCGACTTAAATCATTAAAATAAATACTCAAATCATATTGTCCAGCCCTAACTATGAGCACAAATTTTATCCTTTTTAGCTAAAATACGCAAACTTGATCATATCTTACATGAACCGTTGAATGGCCACATTGGCGTTTAATTTCTTCCAATGCTCAACCCGTTCGGTCCAAGTTAAGTAGAGTGTCATCTTCCGTTGAATTTCAGATTCCAGTAAATTGATCCGCAATTTCGCATAAGCTCTCCTGAAAAAATCAAATTACGCACCGAATCAATAATGATCATGATGGGAGCCAAACAGTATTGTACAAACTACCAATATAGTTAGTTGACATTCAACGAACTACTAGTTTTCTGAGTAGTTCCAGTCTAGTTGCGCAGTTTGAAAAGTAACCAGATCTAGTTGTAGTTTTAGTTGCAAGTATTGCAAGACTAGTTCTAGTTCTAGATGCAAGTTTTGAAAAATTAGTAGGCCTACCGCTAGTTCCAGTTGTAGTTGTGAATTTTGAAAAATGTTTATATACTCACATTCATATTGATTTTTAAGTGCCACTGTAAAATAATTGTGTACCGTTTCCACTTTTTTCCCGATTTACTGCCACTTTAAGGCTCTTTTTACTGTATTTTCATGGAGATTGGCAATTCAAAAGATGTTTTTAGTTGTTTTAGGGTTAATTAATAAACTGTCTTTCGTAACGTAACATTACTGTGATGGTTTCAAACTAGGAATGCAAAAGAACTAATAATGAAACCTATTCACTATGTGGTCACAAACAAGTTTGTTTATGATCTTGTATAGTGCCGGTAGCTCTCATATAACGCACATGAAGTTTGCGGAGTCAATATGTCGGCTATCATTTGATAAACTTAGGTTTATAACTAAAGCCAGGCAAGATCCAGTGCCAGAGTGATTCCATTCTGAAACCATGGTTGTAACCAAGTCATAAGGTTCCAAGTCATTTTCAATTCACCACCGAGTCAAGTCCGAGTCCAAGTCAGCTCGTGGAGGGTCGAGTCAGAGTCATAGTGTTTTGACTCGAGTTCAAGTCATTATGTTCACTGTTCAATTTTCAGTTCAATCAGGTTCAACCCATTTTTTTCAACTCTGCTTAAGTCATATAGAATGGTTCGCGATCATAACAGTGAAATTTTCCTCAGTTTCAACAGTTGGTTGTCCCATTTTCCAAGTATCAGGACTGATAGACGAAAGACCAATAACGTGGTAACTTTAATATTACGATACAAAGTTACAACGAAATGTCTGTCTTGGCCGTCCTAGTCTCGAGTCATATGACTTGGTTCGAATCATGCGCAATGACTCCAGTACAAGTCGAGTCAACACACAGATTCACAGAGTGAAGTCGAGTCATCAGAAATCGTGACTCGATTAGGACTCGAGTCGAGTCATGACTCAAGTCATTACAACCCTGCCAATCTCGTTACCTGTTAGCTAGAATGCCTTGGTTTGCCATCATTGACTCTCTCTCAATATATCTTTGAACGTCGACGGGCATGAGAAAGGCGATCTGCGACAGAACAGCTGCATACTTCCGAAACACGCCGGACATCTGCATTTATAAACAGTCACAATTAGAGCCTGATCGATATCGGATTTAGGACAGACAGCACATAAAACTATAACAAGTGCCATTGTCGATATTAAAAAAATATTCATTGGGGTTGTTTAAAATTACCATTTTTTTCAGATTTTTGTGATTATCAGCTAAAATTGCACGGTTAGCTAAAACAACAATGCACGAAAAATTTGACTCGATTCTGACAAGTTAAAGTGAAGCTATAATAGTTTAAAAATTTTGAATTTGTTGGATATTTTGCAAAATAAGTAGGGCCACCAGTAGTTCTAGCTGTAGTTGTAGTTGCTAGCTTTGTACAATGACTAGTTCTAGTTGCAAATTTTGAAAAATGAGTAGGCCCACCAGTAGTTCTAGTTCTAGTAGCATAATAGTTAGAATTTGTTATAAAAATTAAAATTTTCAATATTTACTGTCCCCATGGAATTGGTAAGCAATTAAACAAAACAATGCACATCAAATCTGGCTTAATTCCAACTGGTAGGAGCGGAGCTATTGGAGTTGAAGATCTTGGATATCAAGAAATAGCATATAATATAGGTCAACGGTCGTATCAGTCGTATGTTCTTTCCAATTCTCTACTAGTTGCTGGCGATTACCCCTGACGAGTGTCAGACGAAAATATGCGGGTTCATATCAATATGAATATATTATTCGAATGTATATTAGGCCTACAATATTTACCGCGTCAAATCTTTCATTCTCAACCATGTCGTAGGCGGCGTCTGCTTCCTCGATCCATTTCACACGCAACGGCGAATGTTCGTCGGCCGATTGCCATAGATTTTCAAGGATTTCCATACTGAAGTTGATCAGGTCTTCGTCTTTATCAATTTCACTAAAATGTAGTGATGAATGTTACGAATTGAAATAAAATATCAAAAGATATAATTATTTAGTGAAAACAGGTGTCAAAAACTTGAGCCTTTGAGGTAACTATTGATGCCCCATTTTATTATTATACCTACAAATCAAACGTTCATTACTGTTAACAGACAGCTAACAATGATTCAAACACTGTAATTTGAATCGAGTAATAATATTCATGATTCTAGTGGAGTAGTGAGAAATGAAGTTTTCTGGTACTGAAATTATACATTCCATGCCAGTAGGAGTTGATTTATCAAGAATTATAGATTTGATGTTGTTTTCCACTGTGGAATTCTTGAAGCCTTGATTTGGCCGTATCACAGCATACAAAACATAGCACACAGCTACACACGTTACTGGAGAACGACCAATCATTCAATGATCGTGCGTTTTACTGAGCCTCCATTGTTCCACAAATAAATTGACCACAAACGAAGTGATCGAAGCCTATAGTTTACGTTGTCGTTGTAAACTACTAGTAAAGTAATTCGATGGCAAACTATTTAGTTCTATTCTGTTCTTACCTTAACCAAATCTCTTGTTAAATTGAAATTGCAGAATTTGAATATAGTTTATATAATATACTCCTCAACCATTGGCGCAGGCTCGAATTGTATGATATCAATATGTATAAATGGGTAATGTATTGCATCTCAATATTTAGTTTCTGTATTCTCTATTTTGGCTGGTAAATATAAACTGAAGCTCTGCAATTACTTACGCAGTTTAATAGTTCTATGTAAATGTGAGCGATACAGCGCCTTCTTGTATATATTTACCTATATTTTCGTTCATCGGTTCAAAATCAATGGCCACTCAATCTGTATTTCAGACAATTAGTAAAATGAAATGACGTAATCATGCCTCATACTTCGGAAAGGCAACTTGACTTGAATTGTGACTTGACTCGTGACTTGACGTGACTTGATTCGACTTGACTCGAGTCACCTCCAAAAATCGAGTGACTTGACTTGACTCGAGTCAAAATGCACAATGACTCGAAATGACTTGTGACTCGAAGGTAGTGACTTGATCCCAACACTGCTGTGTAGTCGTGATCAACCCTCAGCATTGTCACAAAGTGCAATGACATAGATATTTTGCTTCAAAAACTGAACAACACGACCTTAATCGAATGAGAAACCAAGTAATATATTGTTAGTTTCAGATGTTCAACACTCTTCCTACTGTGCCACGGAGGTAGTCCAGAGCAAGACCCCAAGGTTGTATATAATCAAGAAGGCGAGATTACCTTGTTATAAAAACAGACAAGCTTTTATAAGTTCCCTATAAAGTCACGACTCTGCTGACGCATGAGTCAGACTGTGGTTTGAGGAGGTGAAACTCTCTACCATGTTTCGAAAGTATGGATCAAATTAGTTGAGCAAACGCGGTCACTCATGGCTTGTTTGAAAGAAGACATCTCTGTCCATGTGAATAGCATGTACTTATTCGCACTCGGTATACAATGTGGACTCCATAGGAGTCTAATAAAAACTTCTCCATTTTACAACAAAGGTATCTCTTCTTCTTGATTATAAACACGCTCGGTTGACCTGATCTCGTCTAGCTCCGTGGCGTAGTTGGTTAGGCGTTGACATTCTGAGTCCGACGATATATTACTTGTTGGTTTCGTATCCCATTGACGTTATGTTTTACAGTTTTGAAAAGTGAAGTGAAATTTTTCGGAAAAACCTACCGGTGCCAGCCGTTTAAACATAGGTAAACCGAGCTAACTACAGCAAGCTACAAATCAATTTCTGTTAAACTTAAAGTCTACCTACACAAAGCATTTACTAGTGTTGATGACAAATTAACAGAGCATATGCCGTCACCTGAATATTTCTTGAATTTTTTTCTCATCTGCCTCAAGTTTGACTATTAGATCTTCACCGATGCTGGAAATTCTCGGCTCCACCCGCGTTGTGATCGTGCTCAGTTCGACGTGCATTTTCTCCAGCTCAATTTCATGCCTGTATATATTAATATTTATTTTTGTTACTATTTTTGTATGATTAGAAGTGGTCAAGGTCAGCAATGACCTAACTAACGTCACAGTAGATTGTTGTCATAATTAGACTCGGACAACTAGATAATTCCAGTAATGTAATCTAATTGTAATCGAATTTGCACAATGCTTCATAGCTCTCGTTTTAATTCTAATCTAATTTGGAAAAAAAACATAGGAATAATTCTAATTCTAGTGTAATTTGATAAAACTGGGCAGCTATATATAAATAATTGAAGAGCTTCTTGGAGGTACAGAATTTCAATTTATAATTGAATAGTATATTGATATTGAAATAAACCCGAATATTTTTGGCTGACACTCGTCAGGGGTAATCGTCAGCAACTAGTATAGAATTGGAAAGAACATTGTATATCAACAATCGTATCACAAAATATGGCGTCACCAGCATGAAAGAGAGAGCGTTCAATGTACTATTTTTGGGTGGTACACGAACTCCTTTTGTTGACATAGTTTTGGTTGGTGTTTTTTGATAAAAGTCGACTTGAGTAACTAGGTTTCCCATTTTCCCATCTGTTCATAGAATACTTGAGTCAAAGGCGTTGCTCGTGTACAAAAAACACCAACCAAAACTCTGTCAACAAAAGGAGTCAAATCGACTTGTGTATTACAGGATTAGGTTGGGCACAATTTTTCATGAACAAGCTAAATGTTTTCAACATATTTTTAACATTTAACATTTGTTTAACATATTGGCTCTAGTAACCGCAGAAAGAACGTCGGCGACGAAACCATTGCACAAAATGATTGCCGCATGTTCGCCAAAATCTTCGATATTAATATGTCCTAGCGCCGAGTAATCTTGTCTTTTCCAAATGAGCCCAGCGGTATACAGAGCCGACCCGCAACACATGCAAATGACATTATTATTGACCGAATTAATTCATAAACTTTCGCGCATTAGGTCAAGGATGCACCCTGACAGAAGTCTTGTGTTTATCATTAAGCTACCTAATTCGCTCCTATCGGACGACAAAAAGGTCAATTAGGTCATCTACATTCATGCGGTCCGCGCAATGGTCTGTAAATTTCATGTGGCCCTTTAGCCGAAAAGGTTGGCCACCCCTGCATTCATTAAAGATGATAGGCTGTATATTCATGTATTTTTAACCATAGTTATTTCATTGCACTTTGTGACATCGCTGAGGTTGATCACGACTTCACACATAGGCCATTTCCAGTAATATGCATAGCTTTTATTACATGTTTCGTATGCCAAGGTTTACAGACTTTTACAGTGGAAAATAGTATTGAAACTATAATTCACAATGATCAATCAACTCTTAGCGGTAAAGAAGGGTATGATCTCAGGAATGGATCAAAATCATTAGAATTGATACTCAATTCAGACGAGACTACTCTAATCATTGGGCCCAGACCTACCAAGGACCTATACTTTGAGAACCACTGTATTAAATCCCAGCTAGCTCGTTAATAACATACATAACTCAATCAATGAGACCAGCACTACTAAGAGCCCATAATTTGAGAACCACTGTGTCAAATCTCAGTTAACTGGTTAATAGCATAACTCAATGAGATATTGTGCAAAGGAATCTGATACCACACCTTTCCTGTCTTCTTTTTGAGATTTTTTCAGTAATGGAAGACTCGTGGTCAATCTTTTTGATGTCATTAGGTAGCCTCTGTACGTCCGCGATGTGTGGGTCCTGTTCATACTGGGAGAGTCGCCCGGCTATTTCCGCAGTAACTTGCCTGCAAAGATGATATCAGAATCAATTGTTGTGGGTTTTTGAGGTCTTGAGGCACTTGGACAACTAGATAATTCTAGTTGTTTAATTCGACTAATTAGAGAAAAATGCAGGGAATCTAATTCTAATGTAATTTGTGAAATGTTTGAATATCTACTTTGAATCTTAATCTAATTTCTGGTTTTCCTGTAAATGATATAGGAGAACCGCATCGGGCGAAACGAGCCTAACTTGCTTACACAGACATTTGCTGTTCTCATGCTCATAGGTAGAGCCCGACTACTATTGAATTTTCGGTCCGATACCGATAAAACCGATATCTAACACCTTCACCGATAACACCAATTATTCAGCCGTTATTTAAATAAGGTGGAATCTACCTCAAAATGCGCATTTGAAAAACTTCAAAGCATTTATTGCTTTAGCTTTACAGCCATTGTCATACTTGAACATGAAATAAAAGGAAAGGCTCCATCTGCACAGTTTGAAAGTGTAACATACTTGAAATATAGCAACATTCTTAGTCTAGCGGTAAAGAATTAGAGTTTTCTGACTTGAAACCATTACGTTGTGACGTCACGAAAATTGCCGATGTTTTTTCACCTCCAATGGTCGATACCGATAATTTTTTCAAAGTCTAATATCGACTTGATATCATCAGCGAACCGATAATCGGCCGGGCTCTACTTATAAGAATAAAGCATGATTTGATAGCAACGGAACTTGATCAATTCTAATGTAATCTGGGAAAAACTGCGTAGCTGTAACTCTAATTTTAATCTAATTCGGAAAAAAACTGTGTAGCTATAATTCTAATTCTACTCTAATTTGGTAAAACTGTGTAGGCCTGGTAATAATTCTAATTCTAGTCTAATTTGGAAAGAACTGTTTGTAGCTATAACTTCCATTCTAATCTAACTTTTCAACAGGGGTTAAACCCGCTCAGAGGCCAAACGCCAGACGCCAAACGCCGCGCGGCAGCCGAATGTCTATACGGCGTTTGGCGTCTGGTTTTCTGAGACGCCGAGTAGCTATACGGCGTTTGGCGTCTGATATGGTGAGACGCCGAGTAGCTATACGGCGTTTGGCGTCTGCTATGTTCAGACGCCGAGTAGCTATACGGCGTTTGGTGTCTGTTCAGACGCCGAGTAGCTATCCGACGTTCGGCATCTGGTATGTTGAGAATAGGGTTTGATTTGAAGGTTGAGGCTTGAACAGGAGTTTTCTGCAGCTAAATCTAAGCAAACCATGTCATATCATTGGCCAGTGGGCAAGTGATTTGATGGTTGTTTCGTGTGTACCTGTTCTGTACACTGACTGTACCGTACACGCTATAAGTGAGGACATCGCGTGTGCTTCGGTGCTGGGTCGACATCGACACTGAATATCTGGCTGCTTGAGAACATACACGTTTCGTATTAGACAGGTCGTCAGTCACGTTACTACAGATACTGCATGATTTGTTGCTGGGAACTTAACCACCGCAAGAAGATAACAGTATGTGACGTGTAGTAACAAGATATTTTATTGTTTTCTAGTAGGCCTATAGTTAGTTAGTGATTGATTCTAGACTAGACCGAAACAGATGCAAAATCCTTTGTATCTCCACTTCTGTATCTCACTTTTTATCTCCACTGCTGTGGTAAATCAACAGTTCGCGTCACTGAGATCGTGTTCAAGACACACCTAAAATTTCGTTTCCATATTACTCCGCAAAATTCTACACAACACAAGTATACTCCAACTGATCTTCGGTTGTGAGAAGTTCAAGGTTAAAGACCAGGATTCATGTTGGTTGGAATTGTGGAGTGCTTGCTTTGAAGGTTTGTGATGCGTTCACTTATTGAGATTTGAGAAAATTTATTTGTAATCTACTTTCACGTAATAGGCCGCCGAACTCTACCCGATGCAAACCTGGATTTTGATCATTCTCGACGAGCTTGCGAAAGCTACCGCCAGCAGTTTGGTCAAATCTTGCTTGATGCGACGGGTATATTAGTCAATGTTGGATTAAAACCATTTTAAATACGTAGTATGTTTTGCATGCAGATGAATAAGAATTGGGAGATTATTGCATTGAATGCAGTGGTCCAAACCCAATAAAAAAGACATGAAATAGGTAGGGGAGATGTGGGACCGAAAATACTTGAAAAATTATCTGAGATAATCCTATGATTACAGTACGCGAATTTATCTACAAATGCATGCTGGAAAAATCTTTCACACTAACAAACCAGCCATTATTTTTAATGTGAAGTGTAGGCCGTAGGGCTTGTATCAGGGTATATAATGCCACATCTTTTTTAATTCAATATCATCCTCGAGTTGACTATTTTCAATTCAATTACAATATTTATAGGGTGGGGGGGCCATAACCAAATCAAGCAAAATGTTTGAATCAACTAATCACTTAACAACAGAAACACGCCTACACATAGAGGCTGCAAAGCATAGTTTCCTGTGGTGCTTTATCACCATAACGAGGTAATTGAAGGTCAAAATGTCGATTTATGGGTAATATGTATGTGCCAATAATTTTGTTGGTTTGGGCGTAAATCGAAACATGATTTTACTCCAACATTTGAGTTGATATAATCGAATAATCTATTTTATTCTTGAAGGTGGTCCCAGGTCCCATGGTTGTGTCACTCATGTGCCTTTGGACCTACCGAGTGGGGACCAATGATACGTTCGAACAACAAATTTTGAACGTTCATGAATATTTTTTGAAAAAGCGGATATTCATGTAAATGTCCAAGATACGTAGAGCTTGGATCAAAGTGTTGAGCCAGCAAAAGATATATTCTCGGCTGAAGATTTGAGGGCCAGAGATCATTTTGCAATTTTTGATCCATCGCAGGGTTGTAACCAAGTCACAAGGCTGCGAGTCACAAGTGAATCTCACTCTTATAGTTTTGACTCGAGTCAAGTCGAGTCATTTTCAATTTACCACCGAGTCAAGTCCGAGTCCAAGTCATCGAGCAGAGGTCCGAGTCATGGTGTTATGACTCGAGTCCGAGTCCAAGTCATTGTGTTGATTGTGTTGACTGCTCACTTTCCAGTTAAGGTCATGTTAAACCCACTTTTATAACTCTATTTGGTGATATCGAATGGTTCGCATTTATATTATACTAATGTTCCTCACATTTTGCTGTTTCTGGTCGCATTTTCAAGTACCAGTACTAATAGACAAAATCCCAATTAGGTGGTTACTATACTATTCTTCGAAATTACAATGAAATGTCGGTCTTTGCCGTCTGAGTCTCGAGTCATATGACTTGGTTCAAGTCATGAGCAATGACTCGAGTCCAAGTCGAGGAGTCCAAGTCGAGTCAATACACAGATTTACTTGAGTCGAGTCATTTCCGTATTTTGAGAAAATGACTCGAGTCAAGTCGAGTCATCAGAAAATCGTGACTCGAGTCAGGACCACATCTTTCCTATGCAATTACGAGATTACATTTGTCAGGTATATTGATTCTAACTTGTTTCCAGGATGCGTGTGACGGCTGTGGTCGATGGACGCACGGGCACTGTTGCCCGGGGCAGCAGATACCTGATCCTGATTTTTATTGCATGCTATGTACCCAGATGTAAATTCTGATGTTTATATATTTATTGGGGACATTTTACTGTGGTTTCGTTGCGTATTTACTAATGACTTTGACTGTGGTTTCGTTGCTTGTTTCATAATGATTTTTACTGTGGTTCCACTGCTGATTTCTCAATGATGTTTGCTGTGGTTCCACTGCTTATTTCTTTGTGACTTTTTCTGTGGTTTCGTTGCTTGTTTCTAAATGACTTTTACTGTGGTTTTGTTGCTTGATAATTTTTACTGTGGTATTCGTTGCATATTTCTTATTGTGGTTTCATTACATACTGTATCTACAGACTTGGGTCTGAAATTCATTGCGAGTGTACAAATAAAGGGTTGGGTTCAAGTCACGAGTCATTGCACATTTTGACTCACTCGAGTCAAGTCAAGTCATTTTAGCAAAGTGACTTGGGTCGAGTCAAGTCATACGAAAAAGGTGATTCGAGTCATCCCAACACTGATATGGGGTGGAGACAGGATTGTAACCAAGTCAATTTGACTAGAGTCATTTTCAATTCACCACCGAGTCAATTCCGAGAGCACTGGGTTGAGTCCAAGTCATGGTGTTTAATGTTCCCCCATCCAGCTCAGCTTCAGGTCACTTCTGTGGAACTGTCGGGGGTGATATCGAAGGCCTCGGATAATTCATATGTTCATTTTTCCCACTCTGAACATGTTTATTGTAACAGATAAAAGGCAGGTTTAGGGCCTATTTATCAGTCCTGATATACTATTCTTGAATAAGCCATAGAATGAGTAAATCGATTTTTAAGAAAATAACTCAGGTCAGCAAAAAAATTGTGAGTCGAGTTAGTAGTATAACGACAGGAGGTGATCAAGTAGGTCTTTTTTTTTAATCTGAACATACAATCATTTGGGATTCTGCCAACGCCTATTATGAAAAAAATGTAACAATATGCCATCTTCGGTATCATATAGTTGCGAGAACTCAATAGTCGCGCCATGAAAGGATTTAGCCTCTGCTCAGTTTACCGAGACACCAAACGCCGTATAGCTACTCGGCGTCTGAACATAGCAGACGCCAAACGCCGTATAGCTACTCGGCGTCTCACCATATCAGACACCAAACGCCGTATAGCTACTCGGCGTCTCAGAAAACCAGACGCCAAACGCCGTATAGACATTCGGCCGCCGCGCGGCGTTTGGCGTCTGGCGTTTGGCCTCTGAGCGGGTTTAACCCCTTCTCTAACTTTTGCAACTTCATTAATTCTGATACAATCTGATTTTTAAAAACTGTGTAGCTACAATTGTAATTCTAATGCAATCTGGAAAAGCCGAAAATTTGCTAGTTGTCCAACTTTTTCCACAATATTTACCTGTATGTCACTGGATTCTCCGTTGAATAATCGTTTGGCATACCAACGGCCCATAACTTTTGTCTTGCAGTTAAAAGTTCTGTAGGAGGGCGAACTTTCTGTGGGCTTGCAGTGGACTGAAGAGCTGGAAAGCGCGTAATTCCTTTCTTTGAAGCTTGCAACGAGTTTACTAGTTGTACTTCGGCGTCGAACATTTGCCGGTAGACTTTGCCGCTTGGTAGCACGCGGACTGGAACTTGCGTTTCAGCCATTTTATCCTTATTTCATATAACAGTATCTCGCGGTAGGATACACTGAAATATTTGAATTCGTATCCGTCACATTTCAGTATCTTGCAGGCGGAAAGTTTCAAATGTAAGCTATAAACCGATACTTATTCACAGTTTTATGCTGTACGGTACCACGCACAGCAGCCGCAATAATTCAGTCTCAGCCGCGTTGCCATAGATACCGCTTTTCTCATTCGGGCGTGACGATTGAGATGCTACTCGTAAAAGTCGTCTGATTTCACTCAAGACTATAGATAGTCACTTTCTATACTCAAGACAGACCAACAACAATCATTAGGTATAATTTTCATCTGAACAAGTCACACACAATGTACAATGCGATAAGACACAATGCGTTGTAATGAACAGATCGGAGGATGCCGAACGACACGCATCAGTAGCGAACTCTCTCACATCCACCTCGGCCTAGAGTGCCAGATGTCACTGTTCTTTTCGACGTTGATCTTTTTAACGCCGCGGTCCTTTCTACTTGTTCTTTCCATTCCTTGTGAATGCTTTCTTTCTTCGGGTCTTTTTTGTCGGGGGAAGAGGAGCCCAGATGAACCTCCGATGGGAATCGAATCCGGTCCACCGGCTTAGTGAGCACTTATCGTTACCACTACGCGACCTATCGATCTCGCTTCCCATGACATGCCGCCCTATTTCTTGTCGCTTTCTTTTTCTATACTATCTTCTTTACTTTCATTCAGTGTGCATGCCTCCTCTTTACATCGCCTAGGCCAACGTGGGTATGTCAGATTCCATAGACTACTCCTTGTCGCTTCGACATCTTCCTGTCTTTTCATTGTATCGCATTTTTTGTGGTGTATTGAACTGATAAAATTGCTAATAAACCAATGATGATGATGATGGTGCCAGGGTTGTAACCAAGTCACAAGGTGGCGAGTCACAAGTCAATCTCTCTTTTGTAGTTTTCTCTCAAGTTACGTTGAGTCATTTTCAATTCACCACCGACTCAAGTCCGAGACCAAGTCATCGAGCAGAGGGTCGAGTCCGAGAGAGAGAGAGAGAGATATGATATTCTTTCTCGCCTGCACCATCGAGATGCTTTGGCGACGGAGTTGCGATACGGCCCCATGAGGTCATCTAGTCTGCGCCCCCGTTTTTTTTTTCTCCTCCATGCTATCCGTGATTGCTGAGCGCCTAGCAGGATAGCTGCGGATACCATTTTTCGAGTCTTTGGTATGACCCCCGGCCGGGGATCGAACCCACGACCTACCGCTCGAGAAGCCGGACGCATAACCATTACACTATCTCGCTCGGTCTTGAGTCATATGACTTGGTTCGAGTCATGCGCAATGAATCGAGTTAAAGTCAAGTCAATACACAGTTTGACTCGTGTCGGGTCGAGTCATATCCGTATTTTGAGAAAATGACTCGAGTCAAGTCGAGGCATCAGAAAATCGTGACTCGAGTCGAGTCATGACTTGAGTCATTGCAACTCTGCATAATGTGATATAAAAGACACAAGGCGATGTAATGAAGAGATATGTGGCGGCCGCAACGGCCAAGTGGTACGATCTCAATACTGACATCCGTGTCCGATGTAGCCAGTGCAGGTGTGCTGTGCAGATTCAAATCAATTTATTTCTAACAGTTTGTATAATTTTTATTTCTTTTAGTAGGGCTAGCGTACGTCCAACTTCAGGAGGATTTGACCTCCTTTTTCAAGAAATTAAAAACGTTCTCATGTCTGGCAATTTGTCCTCCCTTATAGCTTTGACATCCAGACGATTCTACAGGCACCACTAAAAATGAAATGAATGACGCTAATTTTTCGGCGGCCGCAGTGACCCCAAGGACGACTAAAAATGGCGTTACTGCGGGTACGTGTCTGTGGAATCAGACACCCACCTTGGCCTAGGGGGTGGGCAAACTACGGCCCGCGGGCCGCATGCGGCCCTCGACACCGTTTTGTGCGGCCCGCGATGGTATAAAGAAATTTATCAAAAATATTGATAAAATGCGTACTTAAAATCGAGTTATTGCAAGGACTGGATTAACCTTTTTCTTAGTATATTTCACCATAATAATTTTAAGACAGTGGTTGTCAAACGGAGGGGCGCACCCTCCTTGGGGGTCGTGAAAGTATTTGAAGGGGACGCGAAGCTGAGCTCAACTTAAATTCTTTTCGCGCTCCGCGCCATTCACATACAATTCTAGGGTAAATACTTCCTATATTACTTTCATGTTCAATTTCTGGCGCGACAGCCCGATCTCAAGGCCCACGCAGTTTGAAAGATTTCAACCGGTAAATATCACAGAAATCCTAAACAACATTGACATAATTCGGATCACGAGTGTGATTTCAGATTAGCCAGTCCAGGTTTAATTATTTCAGTGGTGTGCTTATAATAACGATTCACGCGTGTCTTAGGTAGATTCGTTTTCTGTAAGCGTACAATTAGGGGATTTATATTTTATCGACACATAGTAGAAGCGCATTTGAAGCTAACATGGTTATGATGCTTTCGGCATTGTGTGTCTTGGAGCTGTACCAAAAGTGGAATTGGTAAATCTATGAACAGATCGCTGTTCTCAGATTTAAATTTCAGTCCGTTTCTAGGAATCGGGACAACCGACAAATTGGTTATTGCGGTCGACCAGCCTATGAAATCTCGCCACAGTTTCTCACGCTTGTCCCATTCATCAAAGTAATGTTTGGTTTGTATTGAATAAGCATATATATTATCTCCATGTCATCACTATATGATAAAATGAAACACCACAACTGCGTTTTGGTGTATAGTCCCAATTTTATATAGTGCGGCCCGCGAATGGATTCAGATGTCGAATGCGGCCCGCGAGCTCTAAAGTTTGCCCACCCCCGGCCTAGGCGATGTAAAGAGGGGGGCATGTACACTAAATGAAAAGTAATTAAGATAGTATAGAAATAAGCAAGCGATAAAAATGGGCTGGCAAATCATGGAAGGCGAGATCGATAGGTCAGTCGTGGTCCGTTAGTAATTGCTTGTATTTTAGGGTTGCCATACGTCCTCCTTTTTCGGGTTTTTGAAAATGTCCTCCGAATACGCCTAAATGTCCTTCTTTTTGAGATTTTGTCCTCTTTTTAGGAATTTCGGTCAAATTGATGGTAAAATTCGACTAAGATGCCGCAGATCGGCACCGAAGTGACGCTCCGGCGGGTATTCCGGGAGCTTACCGAAAGTGGACCTCTTTTTTATTTAGTCAACCACCCGACAATGTGAAGGAAAAAAACTTAATTTTTGGCACAGAACGATACAGATGACCTTATTTTATTTTTAGTCAACCGACTACGAAGTGGTAGAAATTTACCACTTTTTCAGGATTTCCGATTTTCCACCGGTATTCTGTGTTTGAAAATTTTGAAAAACTGTCCTCCTTTCCCTATTAGTAATTGCTTGTATTTCCACTTGATTATGGAGAATTGGACATGCTCGTCGACTGTTGGAAGGCCGGCGGGATACTGTTACACACATCGGGTCCGGCATATTTAATGGAGCGATGATCTTTTCGGTTGATCATATGATATTTGGACGACGTGGACGCGCGTGTGTTGTACTTGTGCGCTTTTGATTCCAAGGTAAAAAAAAAAGTCATTGAAATATTCGGGGCCACGACCGCAGTGGAACTGATACATAAACTTGGCGATTTCTAGTTTCCGCATATTTTCTATGTTTAGGACACCGAGTCTCTTCAGCAGCGACTTGTTGGGTTCAGGTGCATTAAATACCTACATTACACGAGGAACACTGAATGTAATTCGAGAGAGTATGAGTCAAAGAAGAGTAAAAAGAATGAATATGACGAAGCACAAAATTTAGGAAAATGCACTTGATCTCATAGGGAACAAGTGCATCTAATACCAATAAAATTTGACGTATAAGCGCAAAGAAAATGGTGGAAATGTAGTGTAGAGTATTCTGAACTTGAAGTTATTAATGTAGAATACGTGTACCAATAATAATTACCAGAAACAGACAAAAATGACGATTGGAATAATTCGTCGGCCATTTTGATTGAATCGAAATGTGAACTCGACGCCGCATCTATAATCATCGAACTGCGGCAACATTTTTAAATCTGGCCCGATAGAATGAATATCCGTTAAAAGCCCGTTGACGTGCGAGGCAAATTCAGGAAGTTAGGGAGTCAAATTTCATAATGGTTGCCATATGGTAACAAAGAGATGCAGTAAAGTTAACCTAACGACTTACAGCCGAGTTTGGAACGTACCAAAGTAATCTGACCCGTCACCAATGTTACCTCAAATTTTTCACGAACCTACGCGAAAACGCCAACCCACTGCGCAGGCCCTAGGACAGCTGCGCGCAACCGTTTTCCCATAGGGTAATAAACCGAACTTCTGGGGGACTTCGCCCGCCTGACTCTCCTCAGGCTATACGCTTTTCACCGCCACTAATCAGCTATGTCTGGTCTTCGTTTAGCGGGCGTTCCGACTAAACGCGCGAAGCGCCTAAAATTTTCTATAATTCATGATCAAATCGGCCAATATCATCGGGAATTGCGTATATTGCTATCGATTTTAAGTCCTGTCTATGCTCACGTAATCACATTTATAGGCATAATCCTGTCCATGCTCACGTAATCATGCTTATAGGTAAAATGACGCCCTTACATGATGCTATTTCGTGACCTCCTACCCGATATGCCAAAAGGTATTGAAATATGGACACAAGTAACTTTGATTCCGCTGCGACGGTATGGTGACGTATTATGGATTAATATACAAGGCAGGCGTACATGCATGAGAACGCACTTGCAACCGAAACATGCGATCGATATAGGCATATCGCGGTAAAACATTGATGTGACGTCTTAATACCGGCAATGCACTCATCACTATCAAGACATACAGTCAGATATAACGATACGAATATTCTAGTCTGATTGAAGCAAAAACAAGACCAGCGTATGACCTTATCGATAGAGGATACCCGTTCAAACGGATCGAATAAATTCACAAATTTGTGCTGCTTAGAAGCTGATCTAATGCAGCGCCGTATAGTGGTGCATTTTTCGATCAACGTTGGCAAAAGAATGGACATCTTCAACAATATTGGTGCTTGTACTTGCATGTTCGGCATATCGTCCGACATCACCGTACGTGGTCAGAATTCACCCGATGGAAGTGATGACTTCGAAAATTCGCGGCATTTAACTGTACAGTAAATCTTACAATATATTCAGGCTACGCGGAGAGGATTATTTATTAGTTTCCCGCAGTCAATTTCGAACTGGCCCATTGTTAGTTATGACTTTGAACCATATTATTTCGCCATTTCCACTAAGGATTGCGCTATTGATATGATATCAGACAGTATCGGTGAACTGAATGTTAGGAAGCTTGCGTTGTACACAACAAAATGGGCGGTCTATATCTACGTTACAGGGAATGAGTGCGAGTGTTAGATCAAGCCCGTAATACCTGTACGGCCCGGGCCGGACCAAATTGGCACTGCACCAGGTTCAGGCTGGCTTAAAAATGGATCACCGGTCAGACAACGGTCAATCTCACTGACCCCAAATTTAAATGAGAACAATCGTCGTCATTATTAAGGAAGTGCGAACCGTGGTTTGATTATCACGCTTAGATTGGGTGCGCGATCTTCGGGTTCTCTGTCGTATTGGAGGCGGGCTCCATTGCATGAATATCTGCTGATCTTCAGAAGTGCAGACGTACAAATTAGTATGATCAAAGCCGCATACTGCGAGTTATAAAGAGTTGTTTGTGTGCGAGGTGGGCTTTGAGATCTGATGTGCGGCAGCTTAGCTGATTTGTTGGTTGGGGACGCAACATGAGATAACGATGTTGCCTGCAATATGGTTGCTACATGACGAAACTCGCGCGAAACGGCTACTTCCTGACCAGGGAACTCAAAGCCTATCGATCTAAGGCAACTAAGATAAAATAAACACACGCTCAGCTCATGCACCCAGCATAATTTTATAGAGAATAATTTTGCATTTATTTAATCCTTCGAGGTAATCCGAAAGGAATGCACTCCTTACCCCAATAACCAGAAAATGTGGACTGTTAGGCGACACTCTTCGTCATGAAGAGAGGGATATTTTATAAATCTTGGCCGCATGCAAGTATTCTGATCTTAGCATTGCGACATTGTGTTTGACGTGGACCTTGTGCGCCGTTGGTGGAGAGGGCGAATAATCTCAAATGAGATGATTTACGAATAAGCGCTCGGTTTAGTTATACCCTGAGAATAGCGTAAGGAAGGACCCAGTCGTGGATAAAAGATCCATGAGCTTGCTATGCCTCAATATAACATAAAAAGAACAATTGTTAAGACATGTGTTATCAATTTATGTGCCGCAATCGCGGTTGCGAAAAGCTCGGTTGAACTTTGTGTGTGCAAAATGAAACAACAGCGCCCGCCTGCGGCCTAACGGGATAGGTAAGCGGTAAGGGCCCTTTTGATAAAAAGAGAGGCTATATGTGATCTTCTAAGTCGGCGATTCGGCCAAAAATGGGCCAGCGAGGCGTAAGTCATACAAGGTATGAAATACTAGCGTGAATTGCCGCATACGGGATACTGTAATGTTGAACTACAACGCGATTGTTGCCGGATCAAAATGGCGCCTGAAATTTTCATTCAAAATGGCGCTGCTAGGACCGAAACTGCGGACCCTCGAGTTGCGCGCGAGTCATGGCTCGTGGTCATTGATAAAGCCTAAGGCGGACCAAATTGGGCACGCCGACAGGATGTTTAACAGCGTTGTAGCCAGAGAACAATTGGTCAATTGCCACCAGCTGGAACACGAATAATTACTCATAAAGGGTATAGAGAGGAATGACTCGATACTAACTAGACCCGAAATTAGTTTCCAGCTATTAAGGAGAGGAAGCTCTGGTTTATCCTTTGAGTCAGAAACCCATATAATCGGCCGCACAACGCAGCCCAATTCAGTCCGATTTTTGGGCTCGAACACGACGCAGCAGAGTGGAAGCTTAGAAAGAAACGTAGCTGCGCGCGGGGCTGCGGCTGACACCAGGGCTACACCAAGGATCAAAGGCGCCGGGTTGAGTACCTTATAAATATTCCGTGTCCCATGTAGCAGTGCTAACGCAGTTGCGGTCATAGAAGGGTGGAGCCTTGGTCGGCTGTCTACGCGTTTGAAGTAGTGCGCATTAAATCGTCTTGTTAGTGCACCACACCAAATATGTTCCCGATTGTAGAATTTCGGCCTGTGCCTTCTTTGGTTACCATGTCAATTGCCCTAAATCGTGTTGGCCCTTTCAGTGTGAATCTGCGCCCCTGTGCTCACAGATGTAAGCGGCTTATGGTAAAAGTTCGGGGACAGCCCGCGGGCCGCTTGCACCCATGCCTATGTTTCGGACAGGCCGCGGCGAAATTTGGACGTTTCAAGTGTTGAACAAAATATTTAAAGGCCACGTACCTTTCAAATAAAAAAGGTTGAAGTTCGCTCTAAAGTTGCTGTGGAAATCCTGGCGAAATTCGCCATAATATAACTCACAATATTACAAATTACGGTTGGCCTAAGGGGATCCTCATGGAATGTCTGTTTTTTTCATGTCCAACGTAAAATACTATCATAAGTAATTTGGATTTTTTTGGCGGTTGTGGGATTCTCGTTTATGAAAAACCGTCGAATGGGGGCCACTTGGAATTACTATATTTAATATCCCTATTATTAATCCCGCGGCCCGCGGCAACCCCAAGGCTTGGGAAAGGGGCCCGCGAGCGTGTCCGAGTTAAGAGTCTCTGGGTAGAATATGGAGGCGTGAAAATATAAAATAATTGACTTGGTAAAATAGGCCTTGGAGCCTTGACGGCTGCCGTAAGTGTAGGGAGGTGTTTGATTTAGGTGCATGCTAGTTGTAAATTTTCAATGGCTCTTTCAAATATTTACCCCTGACAGGTACCCTGAAACGAGAGTCGTCTACCGTCGAATATTAGTACCTATTCTAGAGACGTATTAGGTATGAGGAGAGGCGAAATCGGGCCTAGAATTGTTGCGATAAATCCGACACACAGGAACGCCGCCGGTGAAGAAAAAATCACACTACGTGATAATTACGATGATAGATCGTACAGCTTCCAATCGGAAAATAAGCGAAGGTTGAATAAAATATTTTTGTCACACTTTTGTCTAGGCTGGCATCCCTCCAGCTGGGATTTAGTCCCTAAATCAGAGCATCCGTCGCGGACTTATGGACGGCGCGGAGGACGGTGTCCTTATTGCCACACGTCCAAGATGGGCTCTGTTTCAGTAGGGATTAGATAGATTGTAGTTAGGGTGGGATAGGTCCATTTTTAGATGATTACTCTTTAGTAATCTTGGGCCCAAGGTCCAGCACTCGTACCGATGGCAACTAAACCTTATGTGGAGTTGCTTCATGTGCCGTAGATCTCTCCGAGGCATTGCATGGCCCATTGCACGAGTCATGGCACACATCGGTCCGGGTCTAGGCTAAGGCATGGAAAAATTTTGTAGGGACGGAATTAGAATAGGTAGGGCGAAATCTAGGAAGCGTAACGTCCTTGGTTCAAAAGGAACCTTAAAAACCCACGAGGGTGTATAGGCATAATACCGGCCAATTCGTGGCTAGTAGGGGAGTTTTGAGTGACGGTGAGGTAGTTTGTAAAATTAGTAATAATTGCACAGATTGCGAACTTACAAGACCGGCCAGAGATTGACTATAGTCTGGCCGCCTCTGTTGAGATGTGGTGACTAAAATATCAGTCCCGACGCAGTATACGAAATCCACTAGTCGGTCTCCTTTTGGTAGACCTTTGTATCAAAAGTAGAAATTTTCTACACGCTTTGCACAACATGCCGTTCGATTGCTCACTTGTAATAAGGTTACCCCTTTGTAATTGAGCCGGACTGCATTTGCCATTATAAGATAAAGTTTCCTACGCAGTTTGCGTCAACTACGAAACCTAGGCCTGGTCTAAACTTTCGATAATAGGGTGTCCAGACGTTGAATGGTTCATCCCTTTCAAACTGGCCCGCGACATAGTAAATAGTTGTCGCAAAAATGCGGCATTGCCGCGGTATAATGATAACCTACATACATCCTCCGAATCGGTTGCGCTGTGTGAGTATATGTGCTGAGTTATGAAACAACAACTTTCCTCGGAACCACAAATATCGCCGACGCATAATCTTGTAATTGGGAATGAGGATCCCATCTTGCTTTCCTGGAATAGGGTCTGATTATAGTTTCCTCGGACCTTTTTACCAAAAGTTGAAATCCATTCTCAGAGCGAACTGCGTCAACTGTCACAATAATTCTGTGTTATGAAAAGGTAAATACGAGTGTTTTCCGAGTGGTATTACTGAGATTGCGACAATATAGGATGATGTACTGAAGAGAGCGTAAAATATAGTACGACTTGCAATTTGGGCATAGTGTTGTCTCGCAACGTAACTCCTAGAATTAAATATTGTTGTCAAAAATGGATCCCTCGAGATGTGATTACTGAGCTAGCCGAACGATTGTATTGGTCAGGCCGCAGCGTATAAAACGTGATTCACATATGAATTCCGGAACGAAACTTCGGAAAGAATCTGAGATTAGCCGAGTTATGACTTTGTCCAGCCTCCTTGTGATTTCTCTTCTTCCTGTCAAATTGATGGCACGCCTGGCAAAATTGCAGACTATCATAATTGTTAAAGTTGGTCCAATGACTACGGCCGCGTTGTTTTCTGAGCGGCGTGGTGGTCGTCGATGCCGACGCTTTGAGTGGCCTGCATTGAACAAATATAGTTTATTTAAATCCAGAGTTGGTCAAGGTAGTCAAGAAATCTACTCAAGTAGAGGTAGCGACGAAGAAAGCTACTCAAATACGAGTGGAAGTACTTCTTCTTTAAGCAACCTAAAACTACTTGAAGTGGAAGTAGAATTAACTGACTTTATATCTACTCAAGTAAGTAAGTAGTTTTGAAAACAGCCTTAATTCGTTCGCATGGACTGTCAAAAGCTGCGAATTGAGCACGTGCAGGGAGCTTGATTCGTATTGATGCATCCCAGGAGGTATCAATTTTCAACATAATAAGTATTGTTTCGCATCATGGGATGCAAATTATAGTACTGATATGAAAATGCGATACTTATCTTTTGTTTACTGGAACACCCCGTTTTTAGAGAATGTCATGGGATGGCGCCCTACCCCATATTATAAGGCCACAAGTTTAGGCGAAGAGCAATACGTAGAAAATGTATCGGATACGGTTACATCACTTTACGTGATTATTATACGGTAATTAAAATGAAATACCAATACCACTTCTAAAAAGCGGAGAATATATTTCCTGTATTTTGTCTACAAAGTTTAAAAGGTCATCTGCTAAAATAGGTGTAACGTTCAAAAAAAAGCTGGATTTTTCAGATTATCAAGACACGTAACGGGCTGCTAGATTATAATATGATAGTTAATTGCTAGATTGCGAAACGTAGTTTCAAATGTTGTGGTGGGCCATATTTACTGTGATTAAATATTTGATATGGGCGACAATGCGGTGTGAGAGGAACCAAGCGATCCGGTACCTAAATTACATTCACTGATACTTTCATGAAAACATATTTGTCACTCCATCACTACTATGCGCGAAGCGCAATAAAATTTCTGGGCTTTACTTGACTTTTTGAATATTAGATGTTGGTACTCCATGAAAACAGCCCCGGGGTTCCTCAGGCTATCTTCCTGATTGGAAGATTAAGCTACTTCTACTTGACAAACTGAAAATAGCGAAAAGTAAGTAAGTAGATCACAAAATATTACGAAGTAATAGTAGAAAAATTCAGATCCACTTGAGTAAGTACCATAAGTAGAGGATAACTACTTGAGTACTTCGAAAAAGTAGAAGTACTTCGTTACTGACCACCTCTGCTTAAATTCGAGCGGAGGCCTAAAGCATAATACGACATCAATTAGTTACAATCCTATGTATTAATAGATAAATACGGTATGTGTTATTAGACCTAAAATAAATGACCAATTGACCATTCTTCTAGTGGAAGAGGGTAGTAGCCCTATATCGTAGGGAGAAATTCGACAAAATGGGGAACTGAGTAGGCTCCTGGTTGAAATTTGGCATGTTTTGTATGAGAGGTGCGGATTTAAGTAGTTTGAAAACTACTTTTCAAAAAACTACTCGACAGCGGCCCGCGCCAATTGCTTGGTCTTGATTTCAAAAAGGGCTACTGCAGGCCTGAAAAACCTATATCCAGTGCCTAGAAACTACTTTTCGAATGCACGCCGGATAAACTAGAATAGTAAACCGGACCTCTCCGTTATGATGTATAGTGACCCATAACTCAATGTAGGGGTTTGACCCCAGCATTGGTAGAATAAATGGATTGTGTTTTGATAATATTTTTCGGGATATTTGGCTACCATTTGGACGATAGTTGTGCAGTAATTTTTCGTGTACCTGAAGCCTTGAGTCTGAGTGGTTACCGAATGGTGCAATTCTTAACGATAAAAGGTTGGGATAAAAGGTTGGGATCGTGATCATTACAAAATATTGTCACCCAGTTTCACATCTACCCGAATGCGAACACAGCTTGACAAGCAATACTCAAATGTAGGGGGTCCCTGATCTGTTGATATCAAGACAATCACGTACAGCATGTGCAGACCCGGTATTGAGATCCTTGTAGAAACATCAGAAGAGGTGGCCGAGAGTCTTTACTGTGATTTTGTTCCTGCAAAAATTGAGAGAAAATTTGCTTCAAGAACTGGCAATTAAAGATTACTTTTAAATTAGTATCTGTAAGAACTAGTTTGGTATGAAATGATAACAGGTTTCGGAACTAGACTAGCAAGATATATGGAGTGGATTCTGGAATCTATGCGACCCTGTATTATGGTCCTTGGCGTTCAGTTAAAACTGAGCGATAGAGCGATTAGAAAATGGATTAACGATATATTACCTATGGCAGTTGGCTGAATAAATAGTACTGTTATTTTTCAAGTGAAAATAATTTCACAAGTGACTAATAATTGAAGCTGCGAATACTTGAATATTTTTCCCCGCCATTTCTGCGTCATGTATGTGGTATTTGCTTGCTCGGATTGATTGTTATGGGACCCCAGAACAACTTTGTGCAACCCCAGAACAGCAACGGCCAACTAAGACCTAATACACGGCTTCACCACTTCTTGTTAATTATTAGACTGAATGAACCTGCCAAGGTGACTTATGGCTATTGCCTTAAATGAGAAAAATGTTTTTTTGAAGCGTAGGGACTGAACTTTGTTTGTGTGAGGACTTATTAAATTAGTGTACTCAAGGACATTAAACACTATCCAAATTACTTCATGTTATGGCTAATATACTTTCCAAGTAGGTACTACGTTCAAGTTGAATCTGTAGATAGGACAGCACGCGACGTGACGCGCACTGATGGGGGTTTCGCGAGATCTGGGTACACAATGATACGGACAAAATAATACATACCACGAGTTGGAGGTTTGAGGCAGTGGTGTCGGACTCAAATGGCGTCCCGGGCCGGATTCAGGCTTTCCAATCGCTCGCGGGCTGGTCAGCTGATAAAATAGCAAGTAACAGCATGTGTTCACGTACAATGGAATTGGCAAATTGCTATGGTATGGGTTGACATATTCTACTCGCTAGTCCAGCACATGTGTTGTGGGGGGCACAGGATACTTGATTGATAATAAGTTGGGTCAAATCCTTGTAAACTACACAGGATAGTTTCAATTTGGCGTTCCACTTTTGCAAGAATGAGCACTCATCAGTCGGGGTTGTGGCCGGGTCAAGTCAGCAATCAAGTTCGGATTCAACTGCTCAGTTTCCTATTGAAGTCTTGCTAATAATAATTTAATTTACTGTTGGCAGTTTATAGCCGCGTAAATTGAATCCTAGTAGTTTGATAACTTTGCTGTTATTCAAAATTACAATGAAATGTTGATCTTGATTGTCTGAAATTTGAGACATGCGCCTTGATCTATGATGGATGTCGAGTTCGCCGCGAAATCGCAGCGCCATGGTCATAATAAATAATTTTTGAATAATTGTTACATAACGGGTTACGGATATGAGTTTACCTTGCCGAATGAGCGGTATTCCTGCCGCTCGGCCTGAGTGATAGCTGGTCCTTGTGGGGATGCTATGATGTTCAGTGCGGTTTCTGTAAAAGGAAGACTGATTATTGCCCAACGATCTCTACAGTCCAAAGGTGGTCATAATGGCAGCATTGTTACTTGGATAGGCTGAGAGCTGTTGAAGTACTACCTGCGAATTTCTGCTTGATTGTGGGTAGGATTACCTCGGAACTGCATCACCAATGTGTTGCGAGTTCGAGTCATACCAGAGTAACTACAGAAGGGGTGGTCTTCAGGCTACCGGTCGGCGGTTGCGAAACAGAAGTTGACCCGGTGTGGGTAACCATAGTGGTCCTGGACATCACAAAATTCTACCCGGGCATGTTGATAGTTAAAAAGTAGTTCGAATACTCGCCTGTTTGATCAGGCAGTAGAAGTAGATGGGACTGACGTGAGTACTCCGAACTAGTGGAAGTACCTATTACCACTGTCTCCAGCGTGAATGTTGACAGCAAACTCACTCACCTAACATCGGTCGTTTGTTCGCCGTTCTGCGCTCAACATTGACCGTTTGGATATGGCATTGGTTGCGGAGAACTTTACGACGAACCATGCTTATACCGTAGTCTTTGACCGAATTCAAATTCGCGCGGTTTCTGAATTCTTTCTTGTGTCAGTCGGTGCATCGTAGCAGGGGGTAGATTTGTGTTGGCTGCTGAGTAGCTGGAAGTGCCGATAGGACTCTTTTGCTATGATTTGATCTGTAAAATCAATATACAAATGACTTGAATTCATGCCGATATTGGGTGTAATTAGATAAGGTAATTTTTACCCGTATAGTAAAATGGAGCTCTATATCACCTGGCTAGAATCCTTGTATAGATTGTGTAATTAAATAATTGTGGTGCTAAAATGAGGGAACTCGGAACAGTGGATTTAATTCCTAGACATGAATCCACGAACTGGGACAATCTACGGAGCATTTATTACTCCTTGGACAGTTGGGATTTAGGAACCTATGAAACACGCGAAGAAAGGATGAATTTTAAAAGAGCTGTGTGGGATATAATTTCAGACAGAAATGATTGGTGTAAGAGACGGGACGATGGCCTCTTGACGAGAGTGTCATTGTACGATGAAATATCCCAGAGAACATTGAATATAATGTGCAATATATTGGACGATATTTTGGAACTAAGAAGTAGTGATCCATATGATGCAGGGAGGCGCATAATGATTTACGAACTAATTCGAGGCGTGGTTATTAAGGCGACGGATATAAGAGTTTCGAAGAATTGCTACAAAACACTCAATAGCTGCAACATGCATGAGGGGGTCGAGGAGTGGGGATGTCAACACGATCTGGGAGTAGTAGGTCATTCCATTGTAGATCACGGACGGACTGTCAGGATAAGAGAATTGACTTTACGCCCTGCCCCTGTAGAAGGAGCAAGTGTTGATATTGATGCGATGGTGCCTCAAAACATTTTGCACGTTGGCCCACACGATTGTATATGTGATGGTGAATGCGACTGTATACAAATAAGAACACCGTATGAATTGAGATGATATCTGCAATCGGTATCAAAGTTTGGCTCGCTTGAAACAGGAATGCTTGATGTTTAAAAATAGGGTCAGAACTCACCTGAGGTTTGGAATTTGAAAGTTAAAATAATGGGTGATCTTTGAGTCTGGAAATCATAGTGCAATCAGTGTTGGTCCAGATTAGTTGCACTGGGCAATGTCTGAATAATGTCCCGAATGAATTAACCTTGTGTACAGATTGAATACTGTGGGATAAATAGCCAGATAATAGGACTTGAGTCAGGGTTTGACTCGGTTTATTTAAGTCACCTTTTCTCTGGTTTAGGTTGTCTTGACTTCGGAGATGTGAGTCGATGAGTGGCTGGATCGCGGCGCCTTGTATACGTTCTGAATTGTATAACCTGTGAGGTACAATCCATTATTGAATGATCGGGCGCTTATTGTATCACAAATGAGTTGAATTACCTTGTCTAGACAGTGGTAAAGTGATATAGTCTGCTAGTAAGGTGTCTTGATTCTATAAGAGGCTAACAGTACTCATTGCACGCTTCGTGAACCTCTGATATGTATGTACCAGCGGTTATTAGTCTTTTTGGAAATAGTACTTATAGGTTGCACTATGTTGCATCCAAGTCTGTACTAAGCAGAGCAGTCCACCATCTTTTAATAACAACTACTCAACGCACTTAGTTTTAGGTCGCCGCCTATGATGTGTGTAATTGGCCAAATCCTTTTGGAAAGCCAGGCCGGAGAAGCTGAGCCACTGAATTATTGACCCAAGGGCACAGTGTGTTTTTTGAGAGGTGTTTGTAGGTCCCTAGTTTTGAGGCCTAATAGTATTGACAATCAATGTGAACTTGAGGGATTGAATTGGTCCCGATTTTGAGGCATCACTTCATCAGTGGGACTCCCCAATTCCCACTCTCCTACTTGAAATAGTTTACTCTGCCTTACCAAATTGTGGGAGAATATAAGCGTGAGTGTATATAATGAATTGGATGCCTTGCAAATGGAAAAGGCCAGATTGCACCAATTAGAGAAAGTCGTTTTTCCTGTATAACACAGCGGAACTTTGTTTGTGGGCTGACTGCTATTTTTCTTGTATTAAGATTGTGTAATTGTACAATTGTAAAACCAAAATGGATTACATAGAGATCACTAACCAAATGGTTGGAGAATATGCGCATGAGTTAACTAGAATATATAATGAATTGGATGCCCTGCAAATGGAAAAAGACAACTGTCGTGAACAGATTTTCAAAAATACGGCTACGATAATAAAGAGAGCGCTGAAAAACAGACAGCGTCTAAGTTGTCTGGCAATTGCTAAAGATAATAAAAAGGACTTGATGGATGACATCAGATATATTCTGTTGGAAATTGAGGGTATGAAGGGGCAGGAACGAGTGATGATATACGAACTCCTGCGTGGATACATATCGTACCATACTGGGTTCGTGGTGCCAAAAAGTTCGTACAGAACGCGATCAAAAATTATGGAGATTTGGAAAACTAACGAACAAATAAACTGGACTTATGACCCAGAATTTGTGTGGGAAAAAGAGGAAAGAAGAAAAACGATTTTCTTGGTGATTCCACCGGAGGAAGACAAAGAAAATCAGGGATGTTAATCATGATTATACGGAATGAAACACTTAAATGCGAAATACTGAACAATCATGTATGTGTATAGATTTGACTTGGCGTAATGGGGGCGACGATCAAACTGACCCTTCCGGTATCTTGTGCCTGAACCTGGTATGCGTCCAAATTCTTGACAATGCGCCGATGTGATCTGTCGAGATTAATCAATCATTCAATGACCTTGTGGGTAGCATTGTGTTGAACTAGTAGTAGGGTGATGTAGCCTACATGCAGTGTATCTTGACTAACCCCCTTGGGTGGTCTAGATCGAGTAGTGTTGCTTATACATTAAAATTAAATTGTGGTAGATAATTCTGGACTGGCAGTTACATGCGTGTTGGAGCCAGTGTGGCTTGACTTGACTCGGGCCACTTTGCGAGGGTGACTTGTCTTGACTCGGCGCTTCGAGAAGTGCGGATTGACTCGTGACTCAGGCAGAATTTAATAAGATAATTTCGAGTCATCAATAAGTAAATGGTGTTTATTTACATTGCGAAGTGTTCGCCATTATCAGGCCTCTTGTATGATTGAGTCAATGAATATAATCATGAGCTTATATTCTCACATAGGTGAATGGGTGTTGCACTGTACTATGTGAATTTGGCTTCGTATTCAATCATCTGTTTTGGCTGATAACACAGACGGCAGCAAATGTTTTGGATTTAACTTTGTATTATTTATTAAATTCAAGGAAAAAGGTTAATTAATCTGTCTGTCACACAAAATGTTATCACTTTGAAATTTGAATCATCATTCGTACTTCAAAAAATTCAATTCAACTGAACTGTGACTTGACTTGACTCACCACCTTCGAAAAACGATTGACTCATTGAGCTCAGTCTAGATCAACTATGACTCGAGATTATTCGTGACTTGAATACCAGCACTGAGTACTATGCGAGCACGATCGATATCAGCATTTTTTCGGCATAATCAACTCTTTAACTCTTGATTGTTATCTAATTCGGATAAATGGGGGCTCGTCTGTAGTTAGAGCTGTATAATACAACGACTTAAAGTCATGTCTCTACCTTAAAGATTCAACCTTACTCACTGGTGGTTTAACTCTGGCTTGACTTAGCACATTCAAAATGTCCGGTGACTCAAGGCAGTGAATGAATCCCAGCACTGGTAGTGAGTAGTTCAGGAGGTGTATCTCACCGACTGCCGTTAGAGGGGCAGGGTTGCGCTAGAATTCAAGAAAATTGTGTTAAAAGTCTAGCAAAAATGGCAGTGAAAACAATTGCATTAATAACCATTGGAGAATTATTAGGTTCTGTTGTAGTACCTAGTTCCTGCTGGTTTCCCCCAGGACCTCACAGGGGAGCTACTCTTGGCAGCTTTAACAAAATCAGTGGCCTAAAGGGAATGTGACCCTACCCTTCATATGCTGGCGCTTGGGTGAACTTGGCAGGTAGTTGAGCTTCTTGCTCTCAAACCATTGTGTCATAGATAACACCGACCCTAGCTGAAATATTGGATTTAAGTTGCAGGAAAAATTGGCGTAAAACCTGGAGAAGACTTATTTGCAAGGGCATGGCCGAATCAAAGTCAAATAGATTCTGGATCGTTGTAACTAAACATGTTTTTTTTCTAAAAAGAAAAATGCTATCGGTAACCATGGGTAACGTTATTGGGGTCATTTCGCATTGGCCCGACAATGTGTCGCATCTTGTAGTCTGAAAAATGGTCTCACATTTCCCCAACCCAATATACCTATGCGCATGTAATTGCAAACTTTGGAGACTTCCAGTCCTTTCATTACTCTCCTACTTGAAATGGTTTAACCTGCCTTATCGGACAATTGTACAAGCTCTGTTTGAAAATTTGGATACGTACACAGCAGGGGGTGATGGGACAGATTTGGTCTTATGGTCTTAGAGTGACTTCTAGGAAGAAAAAGGTAATATGTATGCCCCACAAAAGATCGAATATTCCTGTATTTCGAAGTGCTGAAGAATTTTCTGTGCAGGATCCAGGATGCGTTATTTTTTTCAATGAAAATTTCAATTGATGCTGGCTAGTGCGTAGCGTGTGAAAAATCGGCAGGGCTGTGGCTAAAGGTTGTCTCGCTCTACCAATCTCACCACCTAGAAGACAAATCCTGTGGTGTGAACGCCACAGGAGTTCCTGAGGCATAACATATCATTGGTTGATGCTTATGTTGGGTAAATATCCAGTTTATAGACCATGATGTGCATAGATTAGCAAACTTTCTTGCGAAAATAAGATTAAAAAACCGATACATTAAAATTTGTCTCAGCAAGCTGGGTATAAGCGCTCTTGAATAGCTCTTGAATGTGTCAATTTTCCAGAATCATTTTCAGGACCGCCAACTATGCTGCCTCGTTGATTAACAACATTTGCCAGTAAGATGGGACCAAAGATACTGACAGGGCAAGACTGTCGCAATAACCACAATATGTCTTATAGACATTTATTAGTCTTGATGCGTTTTGTTAGTCTTGTTTTTGGGACCAAGCAATAGTGACAATTGTATTTGGTCTCAAAAAGCTGAATCCGTCTTAATTTTAGGACCTTAATTCGTCAGTGAAACCAAAATTACTGAAAATGAGACCAAATCATCCTCATTTCTTGAATTTGAGACATTTGTAAAATTTTTGTAAAATATCGGAGAGTTGTAGACACCTAATATGCACTATGTAGATTGCCTTGATGAGGCTAACATATTTGTATAATTTTAAAGTGAGTTAAAATTGCGGATCGCAGGCGGGAATTCTTGACAACTTAGCACTGGATCAGTTTTTGGGCCCAGTTAATTATGGCAATTTGTATTGATATTGAATGTAGGGAGGACAAATCATTGAATTTATATCCAAACGAAATCTAGGCTAGAATTATCCGATCTTCCCTAAATTTTTCTCGTGTTATAGAAGAGAGAGGTCTGGTCACACACATGCTTAAATGTCCAGTTCTAAAATGATTTTGTTATATGTCAGGTGACCTATTGCCAATGCCCAGTGCCTTGGCTGTTAAGAAACCTGCTGAATCTGAATTCAATCCTGTATGGAATCGGTGTGCTGTGCTCACACTGTATTCTATTTTTTAGGAAAATCATCACTGCTCACCTGATATATCAGGCAGTTCCAATCAGGAATTCAATTAGGTAAAAGGAGTACTTACCAGGAAGACCCATGAATTTCAGATTGGATCCCAACATAGTGAATATAGGCTGTTGGGTATCCAAGAGAAGTGACTAACTAACATTATGGAACCACTTAGTTATGATGATGATCTGAAATCCTGAAATATAAAGGTTATGGAAAAATAAGATAAATTTATATTATCAGGAATAATCCGGGGTAGTGCCTTTGTTGTAATTTCACTGATATTGAATGGATCTTGGTGATCTAATCGACTAAGGAAAGGTGCTGAAGCGTCCTTAGTCTTCTGTATGAAAAAATATGTGATATAGCAGTAGAGTTTTAGCAGGGCAGTATTGATCGACTGACCTGATAAATCGCAGCTTGCCAGGGAAGGTGATGCGCGTCTAGTATCATAGATTCAGGCTGTGCCATTGTGTTGAGATTGTTTACCGTAAGAAGAACTAAATCAAAATTCTACTTTTACTATGGCTGGCTCGTGATGCGATAAGTTGCACTACGATCTGGCTAAAACCCTATGAAATCTCGGTTCATTGTTTGGAATGGGTCCTGCGCGGCTACATTCTGGGTCTGTGGCCCAATGTCAGGCTGGGATGACACCGATATACGACCGAATAACCAGAGTTTGAATCCCAGGTTCGCCGTTAACCGAGTTCGCCGTCAACCGCTGGCCATCGGCCGAATTTCCTATGCGGAAAAAAGATGCGCGTTATTTTAAATATGGCGATATGCCGTTATTGTAACAATTATCGATTGGCCTCGGTACGAAGATATCACTAGTAAACCAAAATGGCGCCAGCTAATATTTAATGCTAGACTGCTTAGATAGCTCCCTTCATGGGTAAAAGGAAGCAAAGTGGTGGTAGCCGGCCTACTAAACCTTGAGTTGTGACATCTTGGAAAAGGGCGCGTGTTCGTCGTATATTTTGGGTTGGCTCGGCTAATTCGCAAAAGAATGAATTGAACTGGTTCTATTGGCCAGGCGGAGACATAAATGAACTATCACGTGACGCAAAATAGAATTGGTGGGTCAATTTCGAAAATCATCCAGCGTCCAGGGTCGGTCAAGTCGCTCTGACTGCGGTCGTATGTGCTGTACACACTAAGATAAGTGGTACCCATGCTGATGTTACCGACCCAGTGAACTTCACGTGCGGTTTAGAGTTAGTTGTGATGGCGAGTCCTCGTTTTGCAGAATATAGTTGATTGATATAATAAGTGCTTGTTTTGCAAAGCATAATTGATGAGGACTTGCATTGATTCGATTAAAAGGTTGGTTAATTGTGTATTTCATTGAATAGATTGAGTTCATTTCTCTCTATCGCCTGGCCGACGTATTACTTGAATTTATCCGCCCTAAGTATATGGGGGACCACGCAATTCTCACTTAACCCTAAACGACTAGGGGTTTACTATTACGTGATTGCTCAGGTGGGGTCAAAATGACCCCATCAGTTTATATGCTTCTTGTGTTACCAACTTCGCTGACCCGCTGTATAATAACCTCCTACAAGACGTTATAATGAGGAATCTTCTTCTTTTGAACCCAACTGTCTGCCTATTTCAAAGATTCCTCCTCAAGGCATGGCACCATAACACAAATGGCGAGGTGGGGTCAGACTGACCCCATCAGATCTGAAGGCTTGTGGTCATGCCTCATTGACTCCATGTGACATAAACAATGCGAAAGAGCCATGAGCAGTCGTAATCGTTCCGATTGCAATGAGGAGAAAAGTACTTAGTCTGCCCGCTATACTTTCGAAGAATAGTCTGACACATGCTCAGAGGTGGTCAAAGTAGTCGCCGTCGCTGCTCAAGTAGAAGTAGAAGTAACGCCGGAATTTCTACTCAAGTAGAAGTAGGAGTAAGTAGGTATTCTACGCATATTTTTGCCTCCAAAACAGAAAACGGTCAAGTAGAAGTAGAATTAGTCCAAAAGCATAACTACCTAAAAGGTAGCGTGAGTCGGGAAAATCTACTTCGAGTAATTCAAAAGGTAGAAGTACTCCGTTGGTGACCACCTCTGCATGCTCAATCAATAGCTCATAGCGGCGAGGTATTAGCGATAGTCAGCAACTGTATTATTCTGATTGATAGTGTATAGCACCATTTAGGATTACATGGATGGCAAGAACAATCCGACCGCACATGAAAATATGGATCGCGGATTTGTTCACCTGGGGTCAATTTTGACCCCAACCTTAGTGATGGCGGGTTGAGGTCATAATGCATTCACTATTTGTTACTTACTTCAGAGATAGGGGCGGCTAGGTCTGTATTGAGCGGTATGTGCTGCGGACCTTTGTGTGGAATCATCGCTGACCATAGCTTTGTCGAAAAACAGCCTATCGTATCATAAGCCCACGTATAGATATCATCATTCCATGACGTTCTAAATGCCGCAATCTCTGCCTAAGGAAACGTGCGATCACGCCTCGAAAGCTGCTAAATAGGGCAAACGGACTGGTGGTGATTAGACTACCAGACAAGCCGAGACAACTAAATTAATAAGGCTATAGCTGATAGGGAATTAGGACAACGCAATAATTCGGCATCCCTGTCTAGCTCAACTTAACGGAAGAAGAATTTGAGTCAGAATACAGTGAAACTGGAGAATAGCTCTAAAGTAGAAGCTGTATTCTTGTATTTCATTTATTATATACACGGATTTATTATACGGTTACACAAAATTTGTGTTAAGTTCCAGAAAGTAAAGACATTGTATCGTGATTGAATCGCTAAGTGTGCCCCTGAAATACCATCTCGGGGACTACGGATAGTTCATGTACTCGAATACAAGGCTGCGCAATTCCCACCTTATATACAAAAATGATTTTTCGAATAAGCATAGAAACTGTATTGTCTTTAGTGAAAGTCCACTCTACGTCTATTGTCTGTTGTGTTGAGATTATATTAAATCACACGGTATAAATGCAATTGAGGACGCACATTGTAGTGAATGATTTGTTTTAACGCCACAATCATTTACGAGAGTAATGTGGTCCAATTGCAATAGCCCTTCCGCCCGAAAAGTCGTCACAAGAAGGAGAAGATAGTAGCAAAAAGCGGGTAACTTTCCCAGACCCCCTGCCCCGTGAAAAACCACCCTATTCTCATTATTAAATGTTTTGCTAATCTATTAATTATATTTGAATTTTTAATTTACTTACATTTTTCCCTTTTTATTTGGTCCTCGCTACAGTCGGCTCCGCGAGATATTAGTGAGATATCTACGAGACATTTTTAAAACTGTTTTAAATTGCTGCTTATTTATTATATGTATATATATTATATTTTTTTTTTGAAATCCCGATCGTGACGAACGCACAATACATCAAGAATTTCATATAGATATGAAATTTACTATTATTGACTATATCTAAACCGCAAATGTAAATCTATGTAGAAGACATACTCCCATGCCTGCCTCTCGGCACCCCCCTCACTCCGTGGATACAAATGGCACCGCTTGGCACTTACCAAATGGTAAGAGGTGTCTTTTTACGAGTGTATGACGGTTTATATTAATTGAGAGAAATTAAGCCTATCAGGTGCTCACGTAATGGAGTTATGTAGATTGTAGCGGTCGCTGCAACGGCTTGTTGCAAGACACGCTGGTATAGTGCTTGATTGGAGTCGACGCTACAGCTTACAGTTCCTGTTGTACGCACTAGTCACTGACTAATGACCGCTCTGAGTATACTCTTGCAATCCTGATCACACACGCAGATCCAAGGAGCTTTCTTTACTAGCACAGAACAGCCAAATAGTAGTAATTAGTGGTCAGAAACTTGTAGATTTACCAGGTTCAAATCATACTGCGGTTCGATAAGAAATAGAAAGAATAAATGAAGCGAAATGGAGCCAATTGTCTATCTTACGACTGAAGCGCGACCGCGCCGACCTCTTATGCGGGCTCTGAGAACACGTGCGCCGCAGACTAACTGTGTCGTCACAGCTTGTGGTTTCGAGAGCAGGGATATGTTTAGATATCCCGGTTCGAGAGTGACCTATTTACGCTTTCGCGCACAACGGAATTGGGACAGTCATTTACATAGATAAATAATGAGCACGACTCTCGGCACTTCCTATCCAGTATAGTACTTTGGTTAACTATGGGAAAACCTCGCCTCCCACTTGACATGTTGTAAGTGTGCTGGAAGGGGTGTGACCGTTGATAATGCCTGTAAAAGAAAGGGGGGAAGGCTGGGATGGAGAGATATATTAAATTGTGTATATACGCGTATTGTATCATAGTATAATACCCACTAAGATAAAAATCCTAAAAAATAAAAACCTATTGTGAAAAAAAAATATAAAATGAATTAATCTTGAAATATGTACATAAGATATAAAAACTTACAAAAGAGAAAACTAAAGATAAAGGTTATACGGAGCATAAAATCATCTTCAAAAAAAAAAAAAACAATAAAAGAATGCCTTTGTGGGGGGCAAGATGTTTCTTTTGCGTTTACTAGGTTGCTTCATTTTGAGCGCCGTCAGTGGCTGTTTTTTTATTCAGTCCGTGTTGCGCTCAACTGTAAGCTGCCGGAAACTGTTACCGCACGTGATACATGCAGCCGGTTGACCGCAACAGCGCTAACATATGAGCTGTATAAAGCATGAACTCGACTTGCTCTGCGTGAAAAAAATACCATAGTAGTTGGACTGGACCTGGGCTTCGCACACTTAGAAAAATATCCAATCAAGCGAAAGTGGTCGATTTAAACTTTTCTATATGTGCATATTTAAGGTTTATTGCATCGATAACAAACGCTAAAATATTAGTATGTGCCTGGGCTTGCGTTGCAAAGAACCCGAGACGGAGCACCTAATATCGAAACCTCAAAAAGAGGACTTTATCGATCACGGACTAAAGTCGTTGAAATTTCTCATGACAACACAATCGTTAACAGATCATCTTTATGATATATTTAATGACGATTCCAGTCTACGATATCGCTATTGGGAAAGAAATAGCGGCTTCCAAACGTGCGACAGTGATTGGGCTGGTAAAGAACTCGATGAAAACGAGTGGGAAGATACTTACGCAGGGAGCCTTCATCCTGAAGGACCTCTTCAAATGGCGTTCGCAGATATCTGCATAAACTGGGTAAAAGCCTTGAAAATGGCGAACCCCGAGTGGGTAGAGATACTAAGTGATGAGAAGACTGAACGTAATCTCGTAAAATGGGTGATCTTCCCCGAAGTCCAGATTTATGCGTACGCGGAAACGCGTTCACTGTCGCTAGAGGAAGCTGACTGTCACTATATGGCACTGAAAGTATCGAAATAAAGCATTTCGATTCGATAAAATTTATCAAGTGCAGGAATTACGATAGTTAAAAGACCCCCGTATTTATGATAACGAAGATTGTTTGAAATCATAAGAATTGCGAAATTTTAAATATAAAAATAGGTTTAAAAAACTGGATATCCGTACCTTGATGTTAGATCCTGGATAAGACGGACAGATTTTCCAAAATGATAAGGATAGTATCCACAATAGATGGATGGAGATCCGTACCTTGATGTTAGATCCTGGATAAGACGGACAAATTTTCCAAAACGATTAGGGCAAATATAACAGATGGATAGATATCCGTACCTTGATGTTAGATCCTGGATAAGACGGACAGATTTTCCAAAAGTTTAGGGCTACTAATATAATGTACATCCGTACCTTGATGTTAGATCCTGGATAAGACGGACAGATTTTCCAAAACGATTAGGGCTAATATAATTAATGTACATCCGTACCTTGATATTAGATCCTGGATAAGACGGACAGATTTTCCAAAATGTTAAGGACAATATCCACAATGGATATAGATCGGTACCTCGGTGGTAGACCCTGGTGAAAGACCGACAGATATTCCAAAACGTTTAGGGCACTACCATAGCGATTTACAACGTGACTACGTTGTGAATTGCTATGGAACTACATAAGTTGAATAAAAATGAATATTATAACCGGAAATAATAGGCCTATAACATTAGGAATACCTCAGGCCAGTACTGCTAATATAAAGACCTTAGAAAAGTAACCCATGGTTGAATTTGTCCACACATTCGTTTTTCGAAACTGATGTGCCGATGATTGAGTATGACATTAGAATAAGACCCGCCTTGTATGCACATTCGTTTCACGAAATGGATGTGTCTGACAAGTGCACTTATGGCACCATGATCAGTACGTGCATGCAAATTATTGTATTTTGGCAACGTTACGATAACAAATGACGCAGTATTCTGATATGTGTGTATTTAATGTCCTCCCTGTGCGCATTGAGTGTATCTACAACTTATATGACAAGAAGAGCGTCTCAAAAACATGCCAATGATTTAATGACCTGCTCTCAATAAGACCATAAGACTGAATGAAGTGATGAAATGGCATGAGAGTATCGATATGAACTGGACATTCTGTTGGCATTAATGAACGGCTTGGCGGTACCAACTCTAAAATTACTATTCGACAGTCCCGCAAAACTGCTCCCCTCGATAGAATCTAGGGCTTAATGAAGTCAAATGAACGAGATGAGAAGAAATCCGGCACCATGAATCACTGCTCAGCAAGGACCAGCGAACCAAAGGTTGGAACGTGCCAAACAATGCCCGCAAGAAGTCGCGTTGAAGACAGCGGAGAAAAGAGGCGATCAAGACGGCTGCAAAATCAAGAAGAGATACGCAGAAGGATCGTTTCATCAGCAAGGGAGTTGAAGAAATCGGGTTCGAAATAGATGCACAAGACAAAGTACCCAAGCGTACAGTTGCCAAATACGTCCTTTACATACGATGATGGAGGTCGGAGAGGGTGCGTTTGGCGAACAACGACATGAATCTATCTGCGGCATGATGACGAGACGCGTGAGTCATAACAGGACATTGATATTTTCACGTGATGGTTACTTTGATGTATTATTGTATAGTGACGCCATTTTGTTCAAGCGCGGCCTTTACTGTATCTTTGATCAATACCATCAGGTTGCTTTAAAATGGCGCTAACATTTTATGTCGTAGATATGTGTATGGGTTAGTGAACATTTAATATGTGAATAATTGGTTGTTACTACAGTAATATGATAGCGAATACTATGCCTGTAGGCTTTACTTAGGCGTTATACACCGACCACGCCCTATGTTAGTGTCGGGACCCTTCACCCTAGCGGGATAGAAGCTTAGGATTAGAAATGGTTAGGGATTTCTTCAGAAAACCCGTAAAAGGGACCCTGGGTATCTAACAGTGTTCGAATAAGCAACACCTTTGTTAAGGGTAGTATCATCAAGTGCACTTTAATTGGCATATGGCCATGTTAATCGGGTCAACGATACAAAGTCCTTAATGTTGGAACCTCCCGGAGTTACGCGTTATAACTAGCTACGCACCCTTAGACTAAGCTAGGAACCTCTACCTTATTGGAGCATGTGTAGAGTTAAAGATTCGTGGTAAATCAGATCTATTATTTGTGAGACACGGTACATACGAATGAATAAAAAGCTTATATACACCGATACAAAGGAACCCAGAGATATAACAGATAGTGATTAAAACATTGGATCGTGCATGACTATTGTGATTGAATGGTGTGTCATGTAGCGATATGTCATGAATGAACTTTATGGCAGGAAAGGCCGACACATTCATTAGATGTGTAAACTAACCTCGGAGCTGCTTTACGGCAGGACAGGCCGTCACATGCATTATATGTGTAAACAAACCTATGAGCTATTTTACGGCAGGAAAGGCCGTCACATTATTTATATGTGTTAACAAACCCTGAAAGATACCACTTCGGCAGGAAAGGCCGTCGCATAGTTTATATGCGAAAACAAACCTTGGAGTATTTAAAATACATTTAATCGTGCATGAATATGAATAGGTTTAAGCTTTATCTTGTGTTATAATTGATGGATATTTTATATGCCAATTTAACCGAGTTTTGCTTAGATACCTCATTCTGTCTGCATGATAATGATTGGAGTATTTGGTTGTATTAAAGGCTTAATTACACGTTATATAAGACTAGTTTAGAACTCTGGACCTAAGGGTCATTGTCTGATACTGAAAGATACCACTACTGCAACTACTGCTGCTTCAATCAACACCCACGGACGTCGTCTGGACAATACAGCGCAATAGAAGGTCAACTCCTCACCGCGAAATAATCCGAACCAAGTGTGGACGACTCGCATAACAATCGTTATCGGAGCTGCACTATAAAGACATTATTGGAGCCATCGGCGAGATTATTCCGGTGAAAAAACGGTGACCTATTAATGTGCGCGAAGACGACCCTCGTGAGAATCGTGCTCGGAGTGACGGTAATCACTTCTGTTATATCTCTGCTAATAACGTTGGCGTCGGTCTACGTACACCTCGTGCCAGTATTCTTTCCCACGACAAACCCTGAAGGTCTCTCTAACGACGTCACTACAACGGCCGAAGCACTTGCTGTCCCACGTAACGGATTTGCTGTGGCAATCGCCAACGGAACCGAACCAGTTATCTTCGGAAGGTATTCCGTACCTACAACGCAAGGGCGAGTGATCGAAAACAACACAACCACGTCCGTGCGTAATCTGTTTCGAAACGGTACTTCCCATAACCAATAAAAGGTACGGGACTAAGATTCAGACAATCAACCGTTACATAAAATTTGCGAAAAATGCTAAAATTATTCAAAAAAAGGAATAAGTCGTCGAAGGCGGCAGGCGAGCTCGAGCAGGGCATCAAGCTACTGAAAGCAACACAAAAACGCCACGAAGACGTCAGACAACAAGAAAGACAGATGGCAAAAGACGTGGCTGAACAAACGAAGGTACTAAAAGAAGTCAAATCAACACTGCCCGAGACAATGAAGGGGCTGGAAAAGGCCAAGAAAGAAGTCAGGCGAGCTCAAGCCGACCTCAAAGCAGTATGCGACGCGACTTCGAAGGTTAGCGGGAAAGTCTCCACTGAAGTCCTCAGTGAGATTCTGAAATCGGAATTTGAACTGGGCAAAGCCCATGCCCAAGTGGTTGGAGATAAACCACCACCACCTTCTTCCCTGTCCGTAATGGCTACAACACCTCCCCCGGCGTATGATCCACCCGTTGGGAAATCGTCCAGGGCAACAGCGCCACTACCCACGTTTACAGTCCAAAAGGGCCTGGATTGCCATACCGTAACTACAGTCTACCCTACGTTGCCCGGTTCCAAGCCGAGGTCGCTATCAGATTCTCATCCAAAAACGACTCCATGTTTTCCGGTTTGGAATGGAACACGCCCCGAAAGACGAAGGGGGAACCCAGTCGATACACCCAGTCTATTTCAGCTGAGTAGAACCGGAACAGACACTGGACCAGATTCAGACGAGGACTATGCGCACGCTCGAGAACGGCTCGGAGCATGGCTCGACGATCAACGAGCAGCCGAAGGAACCCGGACCAGGACACAAGGTGCGGCCAGCACTCCAACAAGGCGCGTTACCTTTCAGGAAGGGAGAACGAACTACCGACAAGGCGAAAGCGAAGAGCCCGAAGATTCGGGGGAAGATACTGACGCCCAATTGGACAGACTAGGCAGACAAATAGCGGAGGCACGGGAGGCCATTCGGGAAACCACGCGGACGCTTCAGCGGGACTCTGGTCGGCCCAACCCAAGCGAACCCGCAGAGGATATGTCGGACATTGCTGAATACCTCAGATTACCTCGATACGCATCTACCCCAAGAGAAAGCGAAGGTAGATCGAGACTTCCGCGAGAACAACCGCCAAATGATGCCGTGAACCCGGTGTTGACTACGCCCGAAAGGTTCCAGTCGGAAAAGGAGATGCTGCAGCTAATGATGGACCCTGGGGATATGCCACTTCTAAAGTGGATGGCTAATACGATGAGACGTATACGACACGGTGAGGGCGGCACTGATACTGATATCATCCTGGCTAATGCCATGCAGAAGAAGTTGAGAAGTGCGGGTCGCCTCAAACAAGCTAATCAGCTAGGGAATTTCTTCAACACCAACTCGGGAAATGCAAAATGGGTCTCGGTCATGAAATCATTGTCGCTATCCAACCCGCAAGGCTTGGTAAACAATGAAAAGGTCATCAACGATTTCCGAAGGAACTATCAGTGGGAAGACGAACCTCTTCCGCTGTTGAATAGCGCCCTAAAACAACTAGAGATAGATATGGAAGCTGAAATCAAAGAAAATCCGGATGGGCTGCGACTCTTCCGCAACCTAAGGCAACGATTACCAGAAGCACTTAGGCTGCTGATGCGGGGATGGGATAGCAGGTCCTGGCAAGAGGTGGCGGAGGATTTACAGCTGTACTGGAATTCTGAGTTTTTGGATGAACAAGAGGTACGTCCCACCGCTCGAGAGACCAGAAAAACGCGTGAAACAATGTCACCCCTACCACCTGTGCACATATATAATGTTCAGCCTACAGGACCCATGATGCACAGTTACCCTACTCACGGGGGTGGAAATGGACGAATAAACACCCCTTCCCCACCGACTACACCGTCACTTCCAATGGTGCAACCACCCTCACCCCAACAACCTCCGCACATGATCGGGGGGACACCACCCAGACCGTCGGGGAATATGTCGCCACAGCAGCCCGTCGGCGTCGGGCAAGCGTCGCAGCCACGACGTGGCCCTCCTCGCGGCGCAAAGACCAACCGTTTTCCTACCAATGTAATGAGTGGAAATAGGTTTGGCAGACAGGGCCCGGCTCCCAGGGCCAAATCTTCCCGAACACAAAATGGGCGCAACGCATCGAATGGACCCAACGTTCCACCAACACGGAACTCCAGATCTCCTCAAACAAGTCAGGGGCCAAGTACTTCGAACCGGAGACCTCGGATGGTGAATACGCAGGACTCTGGAATTGGCGGGGACAGCCAGGAAATCACGCCGGCTAGCAGTCAGGAAGCCCTCCGCATCGCGGAGAGCCAAGGTGAGAGGTATAATTTTCTTGGGAACCCCAACATTTTCGCCCCTCTAGGCTTGTATCTGAACCCCCCTCAGGGGCAGTCCTTATCCGTATGTTATTATTGTAAGGCCCCGGGACACCAATCCCGTAATTGCGTGGCAAAATTCGTGCTTTGGCTAAATGAGGAGGTGATTGCCAAGGATGATACTTTAGGTTGGGTAGTTCGCAAACGAATACGACCGGTACCTCCGCGCGTAAAGGAGTCCACAAAACGCAACTGGGAGCCTTTCCTTGCAAGGAATAACATATTGACGGTCCCGGATCTCGACCGGTACCTTGCCACCCAAGGTTCTCCCTCTCTGACACAGAGAACTGCCTTGTGCGAGGCCTATTATGACTCTAGGCCAAAAAACAGAGATAGAACCCACTGGCATGATAGGGACCAATGGGGTCCTCAGGGACCGGCTGTACAACCGAACCAGGGCAATAGCCGAGTGGCCTGGACGGAACCGCTATATCGTCGTCCTCCACGTCGCTATGACGCCTCGCACTGGACGGATGAGGAACTTGAACAAGGCTTGAGACTCTCAAAAAACGACTGGGGGTGCTGATTGATCCGGTAAATCAGCTCCCAGACAATTTGTTACCCCAACACGCAAAAACTGTACATAATGCTTCTTTACCCCTATTTACATTTCTTGATACACCGGATAACCCACTACAGCCAGACTTTACGGAATTATTCGGCGGTCGGCTCTTGTATTTGGTTGACACCATAACGGGAACTAAATTCTTGGCCGACACGGGAAGCATCCCCAATTTAATAATGAAAAATGATGTAAAAACCATGTATCCCAAGAGCTGGGAGGAACGGCAACCCTTAGATATGAAATCACGCGGTATAGGGGGCTCTTCCCACGTTGACTCCTTGGTAATTATTGAATTCGATGGACTACCGGTTCCATTTGCGACCGGGAAAGGAGTCCCTCTCAATATTATTGGGTTGAAATGGATTGATCAGGTACAACAATTACCGAACATAGCGACTGAATTTAAAACTCCGTCTAATGCAAACGAAGAGTTGTCTTTAGTAACACTACATGACGAGATCTCGTGCGATCAACGGGATGGAACCAGAGTCGGAAACAGTCCTTGCAACGCTGCTACCGACGATGGGTTGATGGAAGCTGCGAAACAGATAAGCGTCGAGTCGGCGCGCCGGTCATCATCGCCGGCCGTCGCCGCTGGCGCAAGTGTCGAGATGGCAATCGCCACTGGCGCGGACGACGGGTTGGTAAATACCACTAACGTCGAAAAAAACCTACGGGAAACCCCTAGTGTTGGGACAGGTAGCTCTGCTGGCACTAGGCAAGAGAGTGTCGGGTCAGGTCGCCCTGCTGGCACTAACCAAAGACGTGTCGAGACAGGAATCCCTGCTGGCACCATTAATGAAGACGTCGAGCGCGGAATCCCGGCTGACGTAAATAAGGACCTGCACGAGAAAACTGGTCCTGAAAGCTCACGTGGATGCACTTGTTCGAATAACTGTAACAATTCGGCCCAAAGATGCATGACGACAGCCACAGTTATGAGTAATTTCCCAAAAGGTTCAAACGAAGCAGCTATTGTCGGTCAACCGGACGCATGTCCAGGCGCATCCGACAAGGAGTCTGGGGATTTTAAGATGCGCGTCTCCCCAGAAACAGGGCCCCCGGCGGAGAATGAGTCCGTCGGCGTGACGGTAGGTGTGGGCACGCACCGAGCTCAGAGGTCAGATTGGATAGGTAGGGAATCCCCGCTGACAACGAAGAACCTCGCCCTCTCTCCACCAACACCAAAACCCCGTTTATCACGTGATTCGCATCGGCCGATAACTGGTCCTCTTACCACGTACACATTACAACAAGGCACCAGTCCCAGCGTTAAGACGGAACTCGAAAGTCTCTGTGCACAATCGGTAGCACTGGCAAAGCTTCCATACAAACCTCCTGATCTAACGACCCCGGAAAATACCATCATTGCCGACGAAGTTTGGAAAGCCGTCTATGAGCCTTTCGCAGCTGAACTAGAGGACCTGCGTGGCCACTTACGAGCCCCTCAAGCCATGAAGTATAAGTGTGACATAGAACTCAGGGATCCCTCGACTAAGCCTTTTGTTTCTGGACCTTATAATCTGAAAGGGGAGGGCCAGGCGAAGGCGTTAAAAGAAGCAGTGGACAACTTCTTGGACCTGGGAATAATTGAGCAAGGATTTGCCGAATGGAAACTGGCCATCTTTGTCGTCCCACAAAAAATGAATGAAAGACAGAAGCAGGAGGACGGGTGGAAGCAATCATGGAGAGTCGTACAGAATCTCCAGCCCCTGAACGCTGCTATAAAGTCAATCGAAGTCCCTCCACCCTTAGTACCAGATGTAAAACAACTCGCCCAGGGAAGAGAAGTGCTCTCCCTGCTGGATTTGAAGAAAGCCTATTTCCACATGGATATCACGGAAAGATCCAAGCAATATGTGGGGATAGCAATCAAAGGAATGCACGTAAGATGGCGCAAGATGGTGATGGGATTGAAGACCGCGGTTGCTCTTTGGAGCGCTAACATGCAAGAATGCGTGGTGAAGCCCATCACGGAAAGGTACCGTCAACACATGAAGCAAAATGGCCGATCGGATGAGGAGAATGCGACGCCTATGGAGGCCTACATAGACGACATTTTCCTTAGCACAAAAACGGTAGAGGACCATTTGCTTCTCCTACGACTGGTATTTGAACAACTTGCAAAAATGAAATTGACGCTCAGCATCAATAAATGCTTTATTGGAAAACGGAGAGTAAATCTGCTGGGAGCGACCCTGACGGGGAAAGAGATCGAGGTGCAGCCCGAGAGAATAAGGGCGCTGCGAGAGCTCTCACCACCCCGAAATATATATGAATTACGGGGATGGATCGGCGCTCTACGCTACATCTCGGAGCACATCCCAGAGTTGAGCTTGAAGTTGGCAAAATTTGATGCACTAACGGGAAAAGTCCCAGCGACTCGAGGTAAAATGACACCGGTACTTTGGACCGAAGAATTAATGCAGGACTACAAGACAGCTCAAGCCGCACTCGACAGTACCAAGGTACTGTATCATCTGGATTCAGGACTTCCCATTTTCGTGGAAACTGATGCATCAGATGTAGGGTTTGGCTCCGTAATTTTTCAAACGGATGTGGGGGAAAAACCCCCTTTCAAGGAGGTGTATCCGGTCGCTTACTACAGTCAAAAGTGGGTAACCCCGACGGCTAAAGCCTATGACCCATGCACCAAAGAGCTTAAAGCCCTGAAGGATTCAGTGGAGAAATGGCAGTCGATGCTGCGCGCCTTACCCTTCACTATAATTACTGACAACATGGGAGTTTTTGGACTCCTGAAAAGAATGACAGATGAGGCAAAAAACCCGAGCCCAAAGCCATTGATTCAAAGGTGGCTAAATCATCTCTCCGGATTCCAGATAAAAGAGGTAATCCATTTGAGCACGTTCCAAGTGTTTACTTCAGATGGATTGTCCCGATCCTATTGGATGGAAATGGCTGCTAGAGATGATGACCCTCATGTCTGGGCCACCCTCCCGGGACACAAAGAATCTCAACAAGAGAAAATACAGCGAACCCTGATGTTCCACTGTCGGCACGAGTATTGCGCAAACTCTGTCGATGGATACCACCCCTGGGAAGAAGTTCGCGGAATAATCAAAGACAAGCTGCGACAAGACCTCGGGATAACTGAAATCGAGGATATCATGGCCAATTGCGACAGGGCAGTGATGTCCAGTGAAGGCCTGGCTGCAGCGCACGGGCACACCAAAGGGATGCCACCTCCGTACGAAGAGTACCTGGGCGATGACATGCTGTATCACATAACGACGGATGAAGGTGCCCGTCAAATCATTGATACCCAACTACACAGAATGAACCGACGGTTCATCCATTTGAGTAAGATTAACACAACGAAAGCACGTGGGCGTAGAACGGTTCTGAGAATGAGGGCGAGCGACCTCAGAAGGATAGGTCTACGACTCTTACAGTCGCATAATCACGAGGTAATACTGTGCGAAGGGCCAATACCGTCAGAGTATATACTGATGGAAAACCTGGCCTAGGATGCGGGGTGACGCAGCCGTCGAGATTTAACTGCTGGGAAGTGGTCGATCGTTAAAGGAACTTGTACTTTTTTATTTACTTTTCAGACTCCTTCGTCGAGGATTACAATGTGCTGCGATTGGTGGAAATGGGGGCCTTACCCCATACACGCGATTGCATCCCTTTTTTAAGAAGCCGGGGTCTACTGAGAAAACAAATGATATGCAGAAAATGCTCAAGATGGATGAAGGAAGAACGGACTACCGAGAGAATTTCGGACGGATGGAGATGGAGGTGCTCTCCTTGTAAAACCACTGCTACTATCCGCAAGTACTCGTTTTTTTCAAAAAGCAAACTTGGGTTACCCCAGCTGCTAGTATTAAGTTATTTTTGGGCCCAAGACTCTCTACAAATTCAAATGGCCCATGAGGCCGAGATCAGCGCACGTACGACGGTAGAATGGTCTGGACAACTGCGCAAGATATGCTCTGCTTACATACAAAGACGTAAACGGAAATTAGGCGGGGTTGGCCGAACTGTAATCCTGGACGAAACTCACTTGGCCAAACGGAAGCGGGCAGCTGGTAGCGGCCAACAAGCAGTGAAGGCTGTCTGGGCTTTCGGTGGCCTGGACCGAGGTACCGGTGACATGTTTGTGGAGATCACATCTGACCGAACAGCGGACGTTCTGAAAAGACTTATAATTAAGAATGTAGCCAGAGGTTCGACCATTCTGACAGATGGCTATCCATCGTATAAGGGCATTGAAAGTTGGGGGCAGGGCTATAAACATGGATCAGTTGACCACGCCACCACGTTCAAATCTGCCCAAGGCGTTCATACCAATGATTTGGAGGCATGTTGGGGCTCGCTGAAATATCATTTACACAGGTCGAGGGGTTTAGCACGCCATTTACTAGCCGATTACGTGGGGGAGTGGCTTTGGAAGAGAAGATACCCCCGTAAAAAAAGGTTTGGGGCTCTGTTGAGAACGATATCGCTTGACCCACGGTATTGCAATGACGACCCTAGTGATCAGATCCCTGACGCACAAGGTGATTCTCATTAAAGCCCAGAGAAGCCTTTAGCAACAAAGAAAGGAAGTTAACAACAGACCGGACAATGTATGTTTCTATTTTTTTGCAGACAATAATTAAATCATATTCAATATAAGATAATAAGCTTATGCATTGGGGACCGACGCCTATACCGTCTCAATGGACTACGCTATTTATATTCTGCCTGTCGTTATTGGTTTCAGTTGCACACCTGATTGCTTGTTGTCTGAGGCGGCGGGCTTCGTGCCGAGATCCGGAGATACTGTAGCAAGCAGGGCCCGAACCTTTACTCAGGGTACACTGGGTGAATTCAACGGCTCACTACCTGACGACTGGGTTCGGCTAAATGATACGCAATGGGAAACCTACGACCTGATGAGTGCTTTCAATAAGACAGGGAAACGTCATGTGTACAGGCGACCAACACTGTTTCATAGTGAATCTTTTGGTTACGTGGTGGCCGAACGGGTGTCATTGCAGCAAATGGCGTTCCCACAAGGGCGATATTGGTCGAATGTACGGGACTTTGAACGGACCTGCTTATGCCAACGAAAACTAGGCCAAATTTCGCCAAACCTAACCTTTACCGTTCTTGACCAGGAAACTGTGTTCGTACGCCCAATAGGACATGGGGTCAGGATACGGTGGTTTTGGGACGAGACCTGGGAAACGTCTAGGCAGAAATGGAGGGCTGGGGCTGAAGTGGACGAGTGGTCCCATGTGAACGATACCTTAATGGCAATGACCAAATTCAAGTTGATCATGTTACGAGCCTTCGCGGGGTTCTCAGCGGTGAGATCGACTTGTAGGACAGAGCGCATGACAAAAGATACATGGAACTGGACTCAGGTTGATCGATGGAATAAATATAACGCCAGTAGCTCGAGCATTGCGCATTGTTGGCCGAGTAACGTGCTTTGGGCCGGAACATATTCAATAACCTACGACTGGAAGACTCGCACGGCAGACAAACGCCTGGTGTCGTCAACGCCAGATTCACGCGGCACCTGTGTTTTTTGTGATATCACAGGGATAATTTCTGCTTTAGAACCGAGCCAAGCAGACATAATAATACAAGAAATAGATACCATTCGTGCGGAATCCGCATGGGAACGTAAGTGGCATCCTATGCAAAACTGCCGAGCTACGTCAGGACTGATCACCCAGGAAAACTATGAACACCTTTGGCAGGTCGTCCATCACTCACCAACCTTATCCGGTAAGGGCCTACGCAACATCGTGCATCCTCCATCATGTAATTTTTGGCCGACGCAGAACAAGAGTAAGTGGGGGGACTTGCCCACCTCGAATTTTCCTCGAAGGATTAGATGGATACAGGCGTCCTTATCGAACTGGAAGGGTCAAGATGACCAAGGGCTTGGTTGGGATAACTTGTTCGACGGACCTGCCGAAAAACCAGCCGCACCCAACGACATACTGCCTATTTGGCGAAAGCACCCCTCTTTGGTTGCGGATGATCCTAGGTGTCAGGAACGGATAAGTGGTAGCGACTGTCAAGATCCGGTCGGGGGCCCTCAGTTGAAGGCGGCCTTTTGGGATCAGGTGCACTTCGACCCTGAGCGTAACCGACCCCGTTTTCCGGGAGGTCCTATAGAAATAAAAGGAGACATCGCACATAATAATAGGAGGATTGGGGGGAAACGTAGACGTAAACGATTCCTCTTCGGCCTACTGGCACTAATCTTTGCCGTCGTGTCAGTTGTCGCTGTTGTCGCAACTGTATCTTCCCAACTGCATAAAGAAACTGAGGACCTGAGTCATCAAATCAACGACAGAATGATCCAGGCTACGGAGAGATCAACCGAACTAGGGAAAAAGATAAACGAACTCTCCCAAATCCAAACAGCGCAACAACAAAAGCTGGACCGATTGGTTGAAAACATGGAGGTAAGAGCATCACTGACGGACAGACGATTGGTGTGGATGCAGAAAATGGTGGAGAAAAACCGACAAATGATATTGCGGCAGGCTACCATCACCCTCGCTCAGTTTCAAAGTTTCACAGAGGTGAGCGACGCTGAACTTGCCGTCGACCGCTTGGTCATGAAAGAATTAGCTAATTTGACCGGAAAGTCCATATTCGATTCGAGTAAGGTCTATCTTACACAGATTCGGAAAGGGACATTGCAGGTGCGGGAGCATGCTCAGCAGTTATCCGCCTATAAAGATACGTATGTAAATGAGACAAACGACATCAGTAGTAAACTCCGAGCCAACAGGCTTCGTCTGAACCAGGCTCAAGAAGAAGTGGATCTCAGTATACAGGTATGGAAGGAAGACCTGAACCGGAGTGTGTTCGTAAATATCTCCGACTGGCGCTACGAGAATGTGTCAGTAGCCCCCTTCGAGTTTGCTGGGGGGGAAGAATTTATGAAGAACTTTGGCAAAACGATAGAAGAGATGGCGAACGGTGCCGGAAGTCTGATAGAATCGGTCGGAAACGGTGCCGGTAACCTCCTACAAAAGGGACTTGGAGCAATCGGAGGTCTGTTTGGAAGTGGACTGAGTGGCATTTTTTCGGGCCTCGGATCCATCCTCCTCCCCTTGGGACTTGTACTGGGTGCGGTGATTATCTTATTCTGTTGTGTCAGGTATCACAGCCTATGCTGTCCCAAGTTAAAATCTAGCGTACAAAGGCGGAACACTAACGCCCAACTTGCAATGTATATAACGTCGACACCATCTTACACCGTAAAGCCCAGGCCCATAGTGCGACGGTAACCAATCTCCGACGAAGCTCTCTTAACCCTCATGCTTAACTAAACACAACTATATGAATTACAGATTTTCACGTTAAACTAATATGCCAATAATTAACTACCTGTACAAATGGAAAGGACTACAAAGATTGCTGCTGTTAATCCCGTGGGCTTGTTTTGTGAAAACCCAAACTGGCGAAAACCTACTACCCTTATCTGCCATGACCGTGGGGTCCGTCGACGACTTTAATTTTACGGGATGGATACTTTTCGACGTCCCACCAAAGCCGCAAAGAGTTCCGTTGTCACGGCTTTTTATATTAGGAGGGGACTGGCCTCGAAGGGACATTCGACGTCACTATCAGATACAGGTTGACGACTCGGCGTTTGGTCCGTTGAAAGCCGCACCGCAAAGTTTATACAAATTACTGACACCCATATCATCCATAGGATCCCAAAACGCCAGGTATTGGAATGAAACCTGGGCGTATGAACGGGAGTGTGTGTGCAGAAGGACTGAGTCGTGGATATCGCCGGATCTGAACCCTGCGGACTACTATACTCAAAAAATAAAGTACCGACGTGACGGCAGACTGGGAGTGATACATCTCTGGAGGTACGTAGAAACCCGAGTCTTGCATTCTCTACCCCTCGAGACATTACAACGACTAACCGTATATAAGACAATGATCATAAATTTATTGGAACAATATGAAACAGTGGAAGCAAATTGTCGCTATCAGTTCGGGCGTCATATAGGATGGGATATCGGACAGAATAGATTCAGCCATTGTGTTGCTCACAAAAAACGTCGAAGTAGAGTGATGTGTATAGAGTGCTACTTCATGGGGGAGCAACCGGTTGAGAATTTCTTGCCCCTAGATTTTGTAATACAGGAAGTCGATCCCGGTATTATTGGGAACCCGCCGGATAAGCGGAGAACCTTTTCTAGCAATCAATGGCCCGACAGAGCTCCTCTGCCGAAGATAAGCGAGAATCTGGTATGGCTACAAGCAAGGAACGAGACATATTCGGAACATTGGCATGTGATGTTCGACGGACGAAAAACCGATACGGCATTCCTACGCACGATGGCGAAACCCCAACCTTCAGGCATGGCAATGTATGACTCTTACCCAGTTCTTTTGCATAATAGATCGCGGTGCGGACTAAAGGAAAATAGACAAGTTTGTTCAACGGCTGTTGGAGATCTCAAAACAGCCTTACTATTCAATAGAGTATTATTCGACCCTTTCGAGGGGCAGGCCGTGTTTGCGGACCCTCGGCAAGGTGCAATGCAAATTGCTGCCCCTGAAAACCGAACGCGGACGGAAATACTTTTACCAACCCTGGGTAACCAAACTTCCTGCTTGATTTCAAAAGGGTGGGAAACGTTCATACTATCCCCGTCTCGAGAGACACCCGATGGAAATGGACGGGGGGGTATCAAAACCTGGCTATCCCGTCTTGGGGTACAATACGCAGAAGAGACAAAGAAACACTTGTCACAACTGAAGGTTCGAATAAGGGGAGGCGTAGAAACGCAGCGAGAAAGACCCGTCTCGCGGGGACAACTTGAGGAGTTATCCGTGAGGTATAACCTTACCCTACGACCGACATTAGTAGAACAAGTAAAATTATTAAATACGATACTTCTGGATTATATGGCCACACAAAAGCTAATTCAGGCAGAAGTGGGGGACGAAAAGTTATTTCAGTCTCGATGGATCTATCGGGGGACGTTTTGTGAAGGTTCCCTGGTCTATACGCCATATGCCTATAGGAATAATGCGGGGGAGAGATCCACCGCTCGAACGGTGATATTAACCGCAACTGATGACCGTGGAAACCATCACGCAAGGATCACATGGACCCCCGAAGTTCCGCAAACTACTTCGATGATGGTGGGCAGTACGAACACAGAAGCTTTGGGAAATGGGCGTGGCGTAACACCAAGTGAAAAAAGGAAACCAACAAACAACCGCTCGACACCGTCTCCGGCTTGGGAAATGCTAACGACTGCCACTGAAGCAATGTCGTTACCAAGGTTCCCGCCCGCGCACCAGGAAGTCATGAGACGGGAGAAGGAATTGGCGAGCCAAAACAAATCGGCGGAGGCGATAATTACCAGAAGAATGACTCACGAGACCACCACGCAAACGAAAATAATCGACCAAAGGTTAGTAGAAACTGATTGGTCCGGTTTTGCAGGAACTACGGTTTCCTACCAGGTTTCCTCCGATCGACATGTAGACGGTAATACAACACCCGAGGCGAGTAGAACTGCCTATGTAACGACTAGCCCTCTCCCCAACACTACCGAAACGAGCGAGACTCCAAGGGATCAGGAGGGCGACGTCGCACCCTTGGTGACCGTTGAACGGCTAACAACAACAGTACCAAAGACTACAGCGCTGAGACACCTACCATCTCTAACTCTAGGATGGCGAATGAAAACGACGCTGGTGCAAGCTTGGCGATCGCAATCGATGGCTAAAAAAAGGGGAAAAAATGACAATGCCATACCAACCTATTCGACTCATTGGAAGCAACAGTTGCCAACCAATCCACGTAACCTACCCGAAAGAACGACGAAAATCAGCGGTGAGGTGTCCACAACAACGCGAGTGCATCCGATTACCACTGCAGACGCGCTGCAGGACTCCAGAGAGGATGACGGAACCGACATCGGAACGGACTACCAAAGCCCGGACCACAACCGTAAGGTAAGTACCGGAACAACTGCTTTGTATTCAACAGGAGACGACAAAGACGACTCGTCCCCGAGGAGTGTCGAACTGATGAACACTACCTTGGAGTCAACGATGACTGACGCGTCACCACCGCCTGGGCAAAAAAAACGAAGTTTGGGAACACCCGCTCCTGAGTATTCCCGAATATCAAGAACCACCGCGGGGAAGACAACCACAGATTTCGTTGACTACAACTATACTCGATGGCTGCACGAACTGGTGATGATGGAAGGTGGATATAAGGTAAGAGAATTATCCTTGATCGATAGGGTTATTATGGAAGGTGCGAAACTGATACCTATCATGGAACCAGTGGTTGTAATATTGGTGGTAACAGGGTTGATAGCTCTGGTGATTGTGTTGTGGGTTGGTTGTATAAGATGTCGTCGGCGTAGAACCCTAAGTCATCTGAGGAACACGAGGAGGCGTAACGGAACAAGTCAATGGATGGCGATAAGGGTAATACGAAACACAGCAGAGGATAACGAGATTTGAAGGTAAGAGAATCGATTCTTGAAGTTAGGTGTAAGTTCGTTATGTAGTTAGGATAGAGAAGTATGAGATGCAATTTTATAATTTTGGGAAATTCTTAAGTAAACTTGTGATAGGCATCGGGAATACAAAAACAATACACGCGATGCATTGTTTGCGGTTGGTTTCAAGTGAAGTATTTTATATAATGGGCGTAAACGGAAAAAACTGAAACCTCGTAACTAGAAATATGCTAAGTCATGGTAAGTTAGTTATGTAAAGAAGCATAAATGAAAGGCAGTGCATCGTTTATAATAGGTGTCAACTGTATTATTTTACGTAATGGGCGTAAACGGAAAAAAATGAAACCTCGTAACTGGAAATCTGCTGAGTCATGAAATGCTAATTCGAGAGAATTGTAAAAAAAAAAAGGGTTGACGTGTAAAAATACTTAGTCAATAAAGTGATCACCATGAACGGGTAATGTTGGTATATAGTGCACTAGTTCCACTTGTTGGATGGACAATCAGGCCCCTGTAGGGCTCTAGCTATGATACTGGGTAGGCTACCTTATGTTGTAGTTTTAGCAGTGGCTCAAGTGCAGTTTTATTGGCAGCCCCCCAACAAAGGATGCCATATTGTAACTTCGATTGGATTAGGGATCTAAACAGATAGCCTCAGAAGAACCCAGACTGACATGAAGCGTCCAACGCTGTAGAACAGGCCGCACTTCGGTGATAATTTATTGTCTAGGGCAGGGGCTCTCAACCCGCGGCCCGCGGGCCGCATGCGGCCCGCGACATCTTTCATTGTAAACGCAATTTCTACTGGCACGACATTGTTAAATAATAACATAGCTACTTAGCTCTCTTATCGCACAGGCTCTGTCTCGCTTGATTACTGATTCTTTGATGTTTTCTGGTTTATTGATATATGCTCGAGTGTAGATAGTTATTGTTTTGAATCGGTATTCGCCTGGAGGAGATTAAACGGCGGGAACTGGGTTTGTAAGTTTGCGTGGAACAATCAATTTGCTTTCTCAGATACGAATGGAAAACCGATGTGACATAGTTGTCGTAACGAAGCGTAGAGGCTAAAATTATACCACGACACTTTCTTCTGAAGTTGTATCGCCTGATGTTAGAAAAAACATTGCTAGCTAGGTGTCAAACCCATCAATCCATATTTCGAGGCAGTGCTAAAATTGTCGACGATGTTACAGACTCATGGTTCAAAATTGCTTGGAATATCGCTAAACTCATGAAATCTGCCAGAGAAGGTGTCATTTCAATAAAACCTAAGCATACTGTGCGAATATTCGCTGCTTCCGGAACTTCACAGCAAGGACAACATTACTTGACAAATGTTCAAGCTACACTTGTCTTTCATCGCATGTTCTGAAATACGTTGCCGCGCAGAGAATTTTAGCCTAGCATCGGACGAAACCACTGATTTCACAGACATTGCATAGCAAATTATCTGGGTGCTTTTTATCAGAGTGGAAATGATGGCAGGGCAAACGCGGGGAGGGCCGAGCGAAAAACATCAACTCGATGATAATTCTTGGATTATCCACCGATCAAGGATAATCCCAGAATTATCAAATAAAAACTGAAATAACTCCGCTTCTACAGCTTGGAATTGGGTCAAATTTGTTTTGCATATGGTTTTTGAAGACAGCCCAACAATTTCATGGGGTTGGCAGAAAATTTGAAAAAAAAAATTTTTTGCGTTTTTGGGCAAATTCAAAATTTTCAAACTCTACGAAACCCGCGAATATTGGTTGGAATGAATTCAAATTTTGTGTGCGTCGTTTTTTAAGGCAACCTAACAATTTAATCAAGTAACCAACAAGATTCAGGAAAAAATGTTATTTTTGAACAGCCCTACTGTCCATTAATGCTTCACAATGTAGAAAAATGTACTAAACGCCTGTATACGACTGGTAAATAGGCTATAGTAGCCTAAATTTAATAGTAGCCCACAAATACATGGAAATATTGTTTTGCGGCCCGCAACGTATTTTGCTGTTAAAATGCGGCCCGTTAGGCAAGGGAAGTTGAGAACCCCTGGTCTAGGGACTGAATATGACTCTTCCAGGATATGTCCTAGTACAATAAAACGCCGAGATATTTGACATTATCTGTGTCGGAAGCGGGCTGACCAGCGATGCTACGGTTCCGGGATAAAGTTTTATTATTGAAAGAGACTTCTGCATCGCAATGTGCAACTACATACATTTCAAGAATCGCTTCCCAGCTTCAATATGTAGATTAATGGCGAATTATATGCCCGAAAGAATGTATAGCCTAATCCTATCCATTCTCATCGATCAGTCTTTGCGGATCCGGTGTCAACTGATGCGGTTCCTCAAGTACATAATGACATTTTTTTAAATTTATTGCGGTACATAACTCCCGAATACACGGAAACGATAATGTGTCACACAATATTCTGTGACTAAAATAACATTTTCCACACATAAACGTTTTTGTAGTCAGAACTGAGGGATAACCAAAAAACGTAAAAACGATAACTTCCAAAATTACTAAATTCCAACTGATAAATTAATATCGGAATTATATTTAGAGTCAACAAGCTCCTGACTGGGTCAGTGCTAGGTCGATTCCACCACCGCGGACAAAGCCAACCATAGTCATATGTATATAAACGACATTAATTGTACTAGTCACGTAATAATTAAATTGATTAAAAAAAACATTGATTTTAAGTCATTTGTGAACGGAAATCCACATAAAATTTCGATGTGATGATCAGTCGATTTCTTTCTGTAATAATCGGCAACATTGGATATTCAAACGTAATAAGCGATCAGCATTTATCCATGATGTAATTGCTGCCACATATAGGACCCCGTTACGATTGTTAACACTGTGGTATAAAAAGGCTGTACGATTCAGGCCTGGACAACTAGAAGATTTTCAGCTTTACGAAATTAGATAACAACTAGAATTAATGAATTTACAAAAACTAGGACATTGAATCAAGCTCAGGTCAATTGAAATAAGATTTCATTTTCATAAGCATGTGAATGACAAGTGTCTGTACATCAAGCTTATTAGCTCGTTTACCCCAATTTGGTTCTCCTGTAGCATTTACAGAAAAATCACAGCGATTAGATTATAATTAGAATGAGAGTAAAGAAACTTTTCACATTCGATTAGAATTACATTACAGGAATTTCGTTATAGTTATACTAATTCGACCACTCGAATTATCTAGCTGCCCAAGTCTGATGCGATTGCCCTCGTCAGATCATGATCAATCATGATGTTATGTTGATTGGAAAGTTTCCTTGCCGCCCAAATACAAATCCTGCTGGACCAGTGGTTCCCAACCTTTTTGTCTTCATTTCCCACAACCCTTTATTCCGAGTCTTCATTCCCCACTACCCAAAACTACTATATAGTGTTACCCTATTTTGAGATCCCAGAAAAAGGACACTTTTTATAAACTCGAAAGCGCCACGAAAACTGTGATTTAGAACATTTTTCGACTGATGGTATTGTGTTGACTACAAAAAGTTGACCACTTTGATTCGACTCCGTTTATTTCACGAAATTTTGACGTTCGCTGCGTCGGGCTCGCATTTTTCGTGGCATTTAAATCCTATCGAATGAGACTAGGACAAATTCCCAGAAAAGAGGAGGACATTTAGGCGTCCCCCGAGTACAATTTCAATTTATAATTTTCGATACATACATTTCAAAGCAGTTAACTGGCAACGGTAATCGCGCATCGTTCTCCCTAAATATGTAGACCATCCTGTATATACTACTTATAACGAATGCGTCTATTCCCCAGCAGAAAACATTGAATTCCCCACCGGTTGAGAACCACTGCAGTCGCAGGACGAAGGGCCGACCAATTATCGAATTTCATGTAAAATCATAATAATGTACACAAATTACCAGTTCTAAATCAGTTTTGTCGTCGCGCACGTAATTCGAACCAGCATTAAATCATTCATTTTTGTCGCATGCGCCAGTCCAAGTATCAGTAACTCCGTGATTAGTGACGATTGAATTGTCGCGATCGAAAGTCACGTCTGCATCGCTTGGACAGTGGCAACCATTTGATTCGTACATTTCAAGTATTTCCGTCGCATTCAAAGCCCTCTTCCAAATGATAAAACCTTCTATTTCTCCGTGAAAGCCTTCATCTGAAAACATTTGTTTACCCGGACTGGTTCCGCTGATTGGGCCGTATTGTGAGTGACCCAAGATTAGTACGCCATTACGTGGGACGGGATCAAGATTTTGAACTGTGGTGGATGGTAGAGATGAGCCGTTAACGAAAGTATCTGTCGATGATGCTGACTTCACTATGCACAAATGTGACCGGGTTGTTATGGAGTTCATCATCGCAGTGAAGTGTTTTCTACTCTCGAATCTGACTTTAATGGACGGCGAATATTTATTAATCTCCACGTTAAAGGTTTCGCACTCTGTTGAGCTTGAAATACTAGTCAACGCGCAGTAACTGAGCAACGTTCCGCCCACTTGCTTTCCTTCCGTTGTAGGGCGAACCCAAGCGCATGCCGTTAATGACTTCATCTCCGAAACCATGCCTCCATACTGAACATATACGCTGTGGTCTTCACTCGGGAATACGAAGTGAGATGTGTTGCACGCTGAAAGCAACAAGTCAACAATATACTTGCAAATCAATCCCTATCAAAGGTAAGGAAGCCAGAATTTTGATTTCCTAAAATCTTAAGGTGGGTTTGTCAATCAATGATTACTATGATCAACAAAATGAAAAAAAAATTTAGGCAGAACATCTGAAAGTCGTTTCTGGTTTTTTTAGGTTGCTGATTACGGATATCACATTAGTTTTGTCAGATTGGCTCTCTGTCAGAAGATATTTATACCCCTAAAAAAGCCCAAACCCCTAAATATTTCACTTGGTAGGAAAACAATCGTAGTTTTTTTCTAATTTTATACAGCGCATAAATGGCTAATTTACTATGAAGAACCCTCATGTCATTCTCAGTTATTCTATCAATATTACCATGGCATGATGCGAAATATTTGATTGTCAACAAAGCAGTTTGTCTATAGCCTAAAAATTGTACTTTTGCGCAACGGAAATCCATATTATCCTCCTGTATCAATTGGTTATTCCACCAAGACTAAAGAGGAGTATAAAACTGTAAAATTTGTCCTTGAAAGGCTTAACTACAATACTCATATGTGTCTCATTTCGTTTGACTGGTAAATGGATCATTTTCCACTGAGTCAACAAAGTGGGTATAACTAGTAACCCTATCAAACGAGATGCTTAAATCTGTATCTAGTATATTCGAATACCGATGAAAGATTCCTATTTCACATTAGGAGGAGTTCACAGCATATAATTTCTCCTAAGATGTAGTAAATAAAGCTTTTTAGATGATCACAAAGCACCCAACTATAAACAGTTGGTCCGAAAATTCGTATCTGCATATCGAAAACTTGGAACAAACATGAGCATAAAATTTCACTTCCTGTTTAGCCATCTTAATATATTTCCCGATCATCTTGTTCATTAGCAAGGGGAGAGGTTCTACCAAGACATCAGAACAACAAAAGAAAGATACCAGGGCAGATGAGATGAACTATTGAACATATTATGTCAGACCATTGCCGGAACCTTTCGAGAAACTGCACTAAATAGCTTACAGGCGAAAATCGTACGAAAATCAATTTCGATTTAAAATATATCAATAATATTGTATTCCAACTGAATATTTCAAATTTACAATAGGTGTTGACGTAAAACTGATTGAGTCCATGCCACGCTATTTGATTATCTAGGTGAATACTTATATACATGACTAGAGTTTATGGTGTTGCTGTATTTTGATTTAAAATTGTCTCCCGTGTGTAAAAATAACAAGAAGATTGAATTACTAAACTTTATAGTGCGACTAAGCCGATTTTATATCTAGTCATTACCGCTAAAATGGGAGATTTTGGTCAGAATAGCCCCATGGGTTATCTCTACAATAAGAGCCAATATGAAAAAAACTAAGGTCATATTCGGAATCAGTGCCCTTCAGAACCCCCAAAACCACTCTTACTTTGTCTGCCTAAAAATATGTGTTGACCAGTGTTATTATCGGTCGGTCGTCATCTTGTAAGCTCCATAAAACGCAAGTCGTGTCATTAACTTACCTCTTTCATCCTTGGGCTTCGAAGTCGTGAGACCGTCCTCGGTTGCGGTCGTAGAACGTTCAGAGGCTTGAGTCGTCTTTGGATTTGACGTATTCACTCCATCTGTGATGTGTCAATGGGTACGATTTTATCATAAATAATATCGTATGATAATCTTAAATTATGTTAACACTCGCCGTTATCGTAGGGCTTCGAAGTCGTGACGTCATTGTTACTTTTGCTCGTAGGCGTTTCAATGGGAGACGTTGTTTCGGCGCCTGATTGTTGCGATCCATCTAATATAAGTGTGTCGATAAAGATGAGTCAGCCTATATTATATTCAAAATACACCAACCAAAACTCTGTCAACAAAAGGAGTTCGTGTACTACCTAAAAATAGTACATTGAACGCTCTATCTTTCATGCTGGTGACGTCATATTTTGTGATACGATTGTTGATATACAATGTTCTTTCCAATTCTCTACTAGTTTCGGACGATTACCCCTGACGAGTGTCAGCCGAAAATATTCGGGTTCATTTCAATATGAATATACTATTCAATTATATTATATTCGTGTTATACTTTGGAAATTATTTCCCCAATCTACGGACTCGGAAATTGCGCTACCATACTTTGCTAAATTTTCAGTAGATCCGATTGCTAACGTTGCTTTCCAGTATGTGAGGATTTAGTCATTATTTTCGTGAGTAATCCTAGGGTTGCCATCGACATGGACCCAAAAATAAGGACAGTCGAAAAATTAGATTAGCATGAAAAACCGTTTTGTACATACTTTGTATTTATACGAGCCCTGGCCTATCACATTCCATACTTTTCGTCAAAAAAATATGCTCCAGCAATGCCTTGTTATTAGAAAGTGCTTCATGGACCTAACGACGGCTCAGGTCTAGGTTTACCTTGACTCAGGGCCGAAACAACACTTCTTCGTCACCCCCCCCCCCAAAAAAATCGTTGGTCTTTCCCTACCCCCCTCATAGGGGTAAAAACAAGCTGCTTCACCTCGTTGTGATTAGAGGCGTCAATCTAGATTGCAAAAGGCCGTACACCAAGTTGAGACAAAATCATTTTCTGAGCGTATGGAGCAAGAACTCCAGTAACAATGCTTGTAGTCTTAGTCGAGGCCGAAGATAACTTATTGGCGACGTTGGAATCGGGGAATATTGCTTTGAACAATTGTTCAACAATTGTGCAATCGTTGGTGAGGAATGATTACTGGTGTTAGACAATATGGAATGCCCATGCACCCTCTGCAGCAGCTGCCTGTTAGTCTGTGGTCGTTGGTGCTGATTGACTTGTGGAAAAATTATTCATCGTTTGGCTAAAATTAATCATTGTGACACACTTCTTGTGTTTTGGGGTATCAATGTGAATTGAAATAGCGGCCTTTCCTATGGCCTCCAGGTTAATGTCACAATTGCAGATATTGCAATGTGAGAAACACTCGCCCTTAAAGCTTCGTTAGATACCTTTGAATTCTCTGTCATAATTGTCACCAAACAACGTTTTTACACCGGCTCATTTTAACTAATCAGATTTAGCCTGACAGGTAGCTAAAACTATACGTGCAAGTGCAATATAAGTTTGATAAATTTATCAATGATTTTAGCTTTACTACTTTTTAACATATGTGTTGGCTGCACTGCGCCTTTTTCACTACGCATTAAATGCTGCCTTCCCCACACCTTGGTTGAGCTTATTCTGCTGTAGACCAAACAGCAGAAACCTGGTATTGCTGTTTACTGCTAAAATGACGTCCGCTGCGATAGCGTGGTACAAACGAAACTGCTATACCACCACTCACTGCCCTAGCTATCTCACCACCTAGAAGTCAAATCTTGTGGTGTGTACGTCACGAGGGTTCCTTTCATTTATGATGTCATAAAATCTCTACGCAAAAGCATAATTTTAGAATATTATGCAACACAGATACCAGAGGAAAACGATCGAAGTTCAGTAGTGGTTGAAAATAAGACAAAATAAGGACGTAAGTCGAAAATCAGGACATTTCTTAGAAATAAGGACAGTTGAGTTTTCTCAGACGTGGCCATTCAGAATAAGGACGGTATGGCAACCACGTAATGGCATCACGTTTTGTGGCCCTGTTGTATGTGAAACTCGGAATTACTGTTAATATTCGGAGCATTGGAACAAATGTTTAGGAAGACATGATATGTCCAATCGAGGTTTAAAGTTTTCGCGGTTGCAAACACTATCGAAAGTATATCTTCGCTCTGTGTAATCGACGATGTGTCTGTAGTAAAATTGTTGTTACATAATAAGAGCTGGATAATGAGAAAATTTTCAGCCGTTCCTAATTACATTACAATTCAAATAATAGTTGAACATTTTTCAAATTAGATTAGAATTAAAGCTACACAGTTTTTTTCAAATTAGATATGAATTAGACTTAAAGAATTTGCTTTTCATAAGCATGAGAATGACAATTGTATGTGGAGTAAGTAGACATTGTTTGGCAATATACAGTTTTCATGTAGCATTATTGGGGAAGCAGTGATTAGATTAGAATTGAACTGTGAGCGAAGTAGCAGTTCACAAATTAGATTATAATTAGATCACGGGAATTCCCCTCTAATTAGCCTAATTAGACAAAGGATTATCTGGTTGCCGCATTATCACATTTCAAGGACAACAGGACCGTACCGATATCGGTGACCAAATCATCGTCGCTTTTAATTTCATTTCTCAGACACGTACCCGAGTCGCGTCCTCCTCGCCACCTCATCCGCGTCAGCGGTATCTTACAAAAGCCTAGAGGTGGGCCGTGCTATAAGTCGGCAGTTACGGAAAATAAGAAGAATATCGGCCTGGTGTAAATGACCATAGTAGTCGACAAAACCATGAATACCCCAAAACAAACCCGAGTTGCGTCTCCATCTACATGTCGCAGACTCGCAGTACCTGCGTACTCACACTTTTGAAATCAAGTTGTGAATCGGATTTGATGGTGACAATCCAATCACTTTAGAATCTCGCGGCTTATTCAGGGAAAACTGAAATCTAATTTAGCGCAATATCACCTGACTGTGTGACTTCAACACGTTCTTTTTCCGCCCGTCTTTTCAAGTCGCTCATAATGGATTCAAGAGATGTGCCGTCCTGCAAAATGTGTAACATATTCATTATCATATGCGCGTGAAATACGCTATAGTTCGCACACGGCACATGCATAAATGTAGTGTCGTTATGATCGTGAATTTACGGTGGTATCGTCTCACTCTGAATTGTGAATAGGACTAGAATTAGTGCCAATCATTATTTCCTGGTGTGCTTTCTTTAATATTAATACAATGTGTATGTTTATTTACACTCAGGATATTGATTGTATAGTGCTCGCATGTATTCGAATAATTATGTTACCGATAGTAAATACATTGAATCGAGAGTGGCCAACCTGCGGCCGTAGAAGGAAATTTGTGCAGCCGTTAACATGCAAATTCACTTTACGAATTGACTCTTACGAATTGAGAGATTTTAATTAATCTTAAATTTTTCTTCGCGCTACATGCGATTCTATGTGTATTCAATTTTCAATTTTATTGTAGAAGGGCCATTTGCAATCTGAACCCCACAGTACAGATGCGAACAGCAGAGGAAAATGATACGCCACATATACAAATACGAACTAGGAATCTTGTATTCCTGCTTATCATGAAAGAAACTCGTTTGTAATGCGTTTGGGCGATTCCAATATCTTTCCGCACAATACCGACAATTCTGATGCGTGGTCATGGTCAAGAAATAACAGCAATAAAGTTACTAATAACTGTTGGCCCAACCGAAGATGTATCATCAATTTATCATTATAACTTGCCTAAATTTTCGAACACAGTCCCTCCATCAACTCTACGGAATAACCTGATCACAATGGGCTGAGAAAGGATAATATTTAATGGTTGTATGTGATCATTCTGGAGTTCCGCGTGAATATACATGGAATGTTTACCTATAGTGTCCTATATATGGTGTGGACACAAGCAAATCTCACGGCTCAGTCAAATCGGTCCATATCACACTTTCCGTTTAGTCAAAGGCAATTTGACGGTGATTTTTGACCAGATTGCTGAGCATTACATTTGATAAAACGGGAATCAATCGAAAGCTACACGAGCGTGAGAGTGTGAATGCTCAATCGGCTGCGCAACCACACCTGGTCACAGGCGGCATGGTTGCGTCACAATACCAAACTCCGTTACAGCGCAACATTCGAGACTGATTTTGGGGAGTTCCAGGACCACGAACAGAATAAAATTTATATTTCCGTCACGGACCCCCGCGGATCCCTCCGAGTTTACTTCAAATTTAGCTTGATTATCGTGCAACCGTCGTATGTCTCGTGCAAATATTAAGTAATAAACAGCAACAAGATGGTCTTTTTTGTAAATAACATCATACTATATGCAGATATTGGGCAGACTATTATTATTTCAAAGCGAAATCTGCAGCTGCATTTATTGAAATATGTGGCAGTGCCTCGAAAATCTGCACTTTCGATTTGATAGACGAACGAGTGCCGAAAATCCATTACCATAAAGATAGGTGGTGGCGAACGACGAACGTAATAATAACCCGTAACGCTTCCGATGACATCTTTGAGTATGACATCAACATACATGGCAACTTATCACGTCTAGCCTTGTCAATTCTATCCAGCAGCTCATTTTGAGGTTATTCGGGAATAGTGGTTACATGTAGGCTATATCAAGAGAGAAAATGGTTTCAATCGCTTTATTCGGGCAGATTACGAAACAAAATTCAGAATTCCGATTTCAAACGACTGATTATTCATTTGCTGAGACTGATAAATCCAGATGCAAACTGTTTTGCAAACATTTCTAATTCTGATTGACTTTACTACTCCAACTTTTTTTAAACATTCCACAATCCTAACTAAGATCTGCTAACAGAAAGATTTTGATATTAGTAAGCTATTGGCAATTCGGCAATTAAATTGAGTTTTCACAGTAGGATATTTGATATCAGACCGCCATTCTGTCGATGTGAGTTCTGCAATTTTAGCAGTAATGAAGCAAAACTGCTGGGTGATTTTCCTAATTCAGAAAATTACAAATCCGGTTATCAATCATTTTGCAGATCTAGCGGTTTCGCGGACCCTCGGTTGAGAATCACTGACCGAGAGTGTAACAACAATTCCGTTATATTCACGAAATCTGATACTGAATGAAATGCAATCAATTTTGTCCTGAATTTATTTCGAGTAGGTATAGGCCCACTAAATGGTTAGGTGACGTTATATTTTGGAGGAATACCCATGCATCGATGGATTACCATTTCGAACAATTACGCAAAAGGATTTTGTTGTCGTGTTGCATAAACTTGCTCACCTCACAATTTCCATGAGAAGTCCAACGGCCGTTGACGTAACTTCTGCTGCAAAATTGGCCTGAAATAATTGGGATTGGTGGATTAGCGCACGTGCTTTCCAGACTAAATTACGTAAAGTGTGACGCCCTGTAATGAAGATCTATAACAGTGGTTCTCAGTCGGGCGTCCGCGAGACATCCAAATTTGCAAAACGATTGATAGCCTAATTTGTATTTTTTCAATTAAGTAAATCACGAGCGAGATTCGCTTCATAACTGATTACATAACTGGTAAAACTTTACGACTCATATTACACAAATAGCAGTCAGAAAGGAAATATCCTGCTGTACAAACTCATTTTAATTGATAAATTGACAGCAGCCTAATGATACAAACATACATTGCTATTTGAAGATGCTTTGTCGGGGTTTGTGAAAAAATAAAAAGTTTGGGTAGTAATAGGTCAATCCGGGTGACTTGGAAATGGATACAAGATGTCAGTCTCAGCATACTAGGGCGCAGTCGCTGTGAATGGACATTTGTGATCCATTTTTTCTGCAATTTACATAATAACCAAAAATAATTTCATGATGAGCTGCTAGATAGAAATGGCTAGGCTGGACGTTCATTAAGTAATCTGTTTTTCAATTGTGGTGCCTTAGGTGTGAACGGAAACGTTACGAGTTAACAGTACATGTACAGTACATTCCCACCACTTATCTTTGGGGAAATGGATTGTCAGCAGTCGTTTATATCAAATCAAAAGCGAGTGTTTTCAAGACACAGCCAGTTCTTTCAACAAATGCACCTGCAAAATTCGCTTTGAAATAATAAAAATAGATGCAATTTCTACATAATGTATGATATTATTTATATTTTGTTGGTGTTTATCACTAGCCTAAAGTTAAATATTGAATAAGTCATATCACGGTTGCACGATAGCCTGATTGAGCTGAATTTTAACGAAAACTTAAGGGAGTCCGCGGGGGTCCTTGATTGTCAAAATGGGTTCGCGAATACAAGAAGGTTAAGAACCATTGATCTATAAGGTCTAAAGCTAAGCAATTGGAAGGGACATACTCTATCTACCTTGGAGTGACATGTTTTGAAATGATTTATCGTGTTACTTTTTATCAGTCATCACCATCATCCATCTGTATTTATGCAACTTATATCTTCATATTTCTCCTTTATCGTCATTATCGGATCCACACACGGCTGTAAATAGCAGGAATAATGGACACCCCTAAGCTGGAACTACTCATGTAAGCTGGATCAGTCACAACGACACACCATAAGCTGTCGAGCTTCGTATCGAAATGAAAAGATAGGATTATGCAGTCTGATTGTCACTGTATCCTCCCTGCTTGCCTTCCAGACAAAGTCACAATTTGCGTATAAATGAAGAACTAGTATTCACCAACTATACTCACTTGAAGTACAGGCAACTGTCACAAGCAATGCAGTCAAACACAAAGTTGTCGAGAGGAGTGGAAACACGACCATCCTATCTGACTTACAGCAATCATTGTAACTCTACCTTACTGCAACACGCCAGGATAAATGCTAACATAAAACGAGGAAGTTAAGTCTGAGTAGGTATGTTTTTGAAAATTATGTGTGATTCGGATGAGCATGAGGTGACTAACTTTGGCTCTGCGTATTTTTAATTTGAAAATGAACGTGTGTACGTTTTGGGCTGTTAATAATAAACAGGCCGCTATCGCTATATTAAACATACAGTACCTTTCATTATACGTTAGCGACTCCATCTCCCCGTCTGCTCTGTGAATCTGCGTGCTAAATTTGTCCCGGGATGAACTTCTATTATTCCAGGCATACATTTTAGGAACGCCATTGAAGCCTAAAGTAACGCATTATAGTAACGCGACGACATTTTTCCTCTGATGCCATATCTAGGATTGTGTTTAAAATAAATATCGATTTAAAGCAAACATGTTTGAAACAAAGCCCTTGTTTAAAAATTGTTTTTTGAAGTGACGTCATAGTGAATTGATGCTCACAATTGAAATGCCGGGTAAATATTAGCGATGGTGTGAACCTCTGAAAGGTTCAGGTTCGTGTGAACGCGAACCTTTTTGAAAGGTTCTGTGTGAACGCGAATTTCTGAGCGGTGTTCTGAGCTGTGTTTATTGCGTTCCAATTTAAAAACAATCACGAAATAACTTGCATTACTCGTCTAATTGAGAAAGGAGACAGTGTTTCTCGGCGTGCGCGCCATCAAATCGACAAGTGCAGCAACATCAGGTTTTGATCGTCTAGCGTCGCTTCGTCTGGTTAGTAATAATCAAATTGCTCACTTAAGCATCACTCCCGGTTTGTGAAATGCAAAGAGTTCATTATCTTTCAAACCTCACCATTGGTCATCAGTACTGCGCTGATGACGGAATTAAAGATATGACGAATATCCACAGTACAGTTATTACGGAGTACGCGGTACTCCCTGCTTATGCAGATTTGGCGCCTATGTGTGGACATGGTTAGTTAAAAAGGCGACACCAACGAGGCAAAAATTACTTATTTTGTGAACAATTATTTTTAGCCAATTCAAACAATAGTAGTATCATATATCATCTTATGAAATACATCGGAGCAGTAGCTAGTTTTCAAACAACCGGCTCCATATGGATTTTATGCAGAGCTTCTGCTTCAGCTCTATCTCTGTTTAAAATGCACGGCTTCTGACTCCTTCTCTGGCTCCAAAAGGGTTATAATGACTCGACTAATAATGAGTCGACTCGAATCCGACTCGAGTCACGATTTTCTGATGACTCGACTTGATTCAAGTCATTTTCTCAAAATAAAAATATGACTCGACTCGACCCGAGTCAATCTGTGTATTGACTCGACTTGGACTCGAGTCATTGCGCATGACTCGGACCAAGTCATATGACTCGAGACTCAGACGGCCAAGACCGACATTTCATTATAATTTCGAAGAATAATAAAGTAACCAAACTATTGGGATTTCATGTATTGGTACTGGTACTTGAAATTGCGACCGGAAACTACTAAAATCGAGGAAAATTAGTATATTATGAATGCGAACCATTCGATATCACCAAACAGAGTTATAAAACGTGGATTTAACAAGACTTTAACTGGAAACTGAGCACTGAGCAGTCAACACAATGACTTGGACTCGAACTTGACTCGGTGGTGAATTGCGTCCGACTGTGAAATGAATCGACTAGACTCGAGTCAAAAATATAAAAATGAGAATGACTTGTGTCTCGGAGCCTTGTGACTTGGTTACAACCCTGTCCAGAGCCTTGTGCAGTGCCCACATTTGATCGTCGTAATTTCTTAACGACATGTAGCAATTGCTCTTTAAAATCAAGTTGTAAATCGGATTTTATGACGACAAACCAATCATTTTATATAGCCCGTAGCTTATTTCGTGAATACTGAAAATAAGCGCAATATCACCCGAGTGAGTGGCTTCAACGCGTTCTTTTTCCGCCCTTTTTTTCAACTCGCTCATAATGGTGTCGAGAGATGTCCTGAAAAACGTGCAACATATTCACGGATATGCGCGCGACATTCGCTAATTGATACACGGCACATGCTTAAATCCAGTGTTGTTAAGTTCGTGAATTTACGTGGTATACTTAAACTCTGATTTGTATACACTAGTATTGGTGCAAATCATTATCTATTCGTGTGCTTTGTTTTGTATTAATAAAATGTGTTTTGAAGAGCTTCTTGGAGGTACAGAACTTCAATCTACAATTGAATAGTATATTCATATTGAAATGAACCCGAATATTTTCGGCTGACACTCGTCAGGAGTAATCGTCATGCTGGTGACGTCATATTTTGTGATACGATTGTTGATATACAATGTTCTTTCCAATTCTCTACTAGTTGCTGACGATTACCCCTGACGAGTGTAAGCCGAAAATATTCGGGTTCATTTCAATATGAATATACTGTTCAAAATGTGTTTTGTGTTATAGCCTACTGCCTTTACTTATATACACTCGGGATCGTGATCGTATAGTGCTCGCATGTTATCATTAGGCCTACAATTATCATACATCAACGACAGTGGCGCTTATCGCCTGTTTAGGCCTTTTGCACCACGGCAATGCATTTGTAAAGTTCAGTGTCTTTGCTTTTGTACATCGAGGACGACTTTCATGCTCGCGCACATCCACTCTTCCATTCGCTCTCGTTTACATGCGTCCTCTTGCTGGTCTCTGCTGCAGAATTTGGAGCTCGGTTCACTCTTCCTCTGGGCTTTTTCAAGACGCTGCGTTAACAGCGAGGTCGGCGATGGTGCTCGCATATATTCTGTTGCCGATTCTAAATATAGGTACATTGGATTCTTGCAGAACGTTCATCGTACGTGCATTGGCGTAGCCAGGAGGGGGCAAAAGTGGCCATGGCCCCTCCCAAATATTTCGAAATTTTTCGTAAACTAGTACATGGTGGAGTATATTTTCGCAGATGTATTCAACTTGAAATTTTTTTCTTGTTACGTCCTTGCGTCCGTGTTTTCTGTTTTAGGAAGACCTAGAGCGCAGCAAGTTCCATTATATTCACCAAATCTAATCGGGAAAGAATTACAATGAATTATATCCCGAATTGCATTTGGGTATAGGCAGGCCTACTAAACGCTAATGTCACTTTATCTTCTGGAGTAATACTCACACATCGATGAATTGTCAGTCCGAACAATCACGCGAAATTAATTTGTTGGCGTGCTGCATTTGAATTTGCCATATTCAACTTGCTCACCCCACAATTTCCAGCGGCCGTTGATGTAACTTCTGCTGCAAAATTGGCCTGTAATTTGCGGGATTGTTGCGTTAGCGCAAGTGCTTTCCAAACAAAAATACGTAAGCTGTGACGCTCTGTATTCAAGATCGAAGCTATCGGTGGAGACAGACTCTATCTTGGAGTGACATGTTTTGGAATGATTTATCGTGTTACTTTTTAGCGGCGATAGCATCCATCTGTATTTATGCAACTTATAACTAGCAGAAATATTGAAAACCCGTAAGCTAGAACCACGCAGTTTCAGAGCTTCGTATCGAAATGAGAAGATTGGATTATGAAGACAGATTGTCACGGTGTCCTCCCTGCTTACCATCCAGGCAAAGTCACAATTTGCGTATAAATGAAGAACTATAGTATTCACCAACTATACTCACCTGAAGAACAGGTAACTGTCACAAGTAGAGCCCGACCGATTATCGGCTCGCCGATAATATCGAGTCGATATCACGCTTGGAGAGAAATATCGGTATCGGCCATTGAAGGTAAAAAAATATCGGCCATTTTCGTGACGTCACAACATGGTGGCAGGGAGTCAAAGAAGTCGATAGAAGACGTCAGAACGGTAAATTATAAAAATAAATGGCCAAGCTGCATATAGTGCATACTGCATACAGGGCAGTAGGCGTGTGCCAATCTGAAAAATATTAAAAATAACTAACCACCGTTATGCCCCACTGACTTCGTGGGAATCCTCCTGCAGTGATCGATCACCAAAGGCAAAGTCACTCAACTTCAATCGTGCTGGACTGACCCTCGTGATGATAGAGAAAGCGTCGCGTCGAAACAAATCTCTGAAGATAGTGCTATTGGTTCGGTACCAACAGAGCTATAATTATACCAGTGATGCATGAAGTCGTCTGACCGAGGCCTGCGGGGCCACCATGATAGGAAATATGCGAGCATAGAGGGGAAGAAAATCAAGCAAACGTGGAGTAAAGTCAATAATTGATACGAAAATTTTTGATTCCGTGATGACATTGGCCAATTCTGACAAAAAGGCGTAAAATATTGATCAATTGATTGTTCAAATGCTGGTCATGGCTCATGGTCAACCCAATGCCCAAGGGGGATGGGTGGAGCAGTTGCAGACGTGGACAATTTGAGTTGTTTGCACATTCTATTCAGCTATTTGTTAATGATGTGCTGAAGGCTCCAGGTGCACTGCCAAAATAATATCAATATTAATATCAATATTTGGTGAAACCATTGAAGGAAAGATCCCCTGCAAGGGAGCGGTGGAACTGAAATGGTGAAAGATTTCCAATTCTTGCTGTGCCACTAATTATGGTACCAAGTGAAAGACTGCTCACTGTGTTTAGTACTATAAGTAGTATGATTAGCTGGGTTTCGTGCAGGCCAATCAGAGAGCGCCACGTCATCCTAATTGCCACGCCCATTTTCATACCCTAAGGGTACATTCATCTGCTACGTCATGTGTGCCACATCATCAAGCGCCACGCCTATAGTGCCACATCATCCATCCATTGCAATATCATCGCTGCATTGATTGCCGCATCTTGATACTTTTCTCAGATATTGTATTATGTGTATTTAGGACAAATATCATCCGTCCATATGTTTTAAACTTGATTTTATGTGTACAAGTTACGGTTTCTGCAGTTTCCACATTTTACGACTTATGATTGCCGCGTCAAAACATACCTTAGCTAGAATCGACAGATTTTCTTTATGTGTATTTAAGACTATGTATTTAAATTCCTATTCAGATTATACGTAAATGCGAGAAATATGATGTCTATGCAAGGCTATATTCTCCGGATAATATTATTAATATCAAAATTCTACACATCATCACTAATTACTTAATATAAAATGCGATTTTGAGCGCTGCGACTTGATAATATGAATCCCTACGCTTCTGATGCATGATTTTTTGTGATAAGGACCTAGGTAACATTCAGAGTCTACAACGATTGTTTGGATATACATTATAGCAATACCCCACTAAACTATAGGCGGTTATATTACTCTATTGGTCAGAGATAACTCATCCGTCCATATTTTTAAACTTGATTTTATGTATACAAGTTACGCTCTCTGCAGCCTCCACATTTTACGACTTATTTTCATTAGACGCAGGCAAGCGATTCTCCAGTTCGGAGGTACGGAAACAAATCACTCGCATGTGCGCGTTCCGAACAGTCTTGTAGAATTTTCTAAAGTCGTAACAGCTTATAGTAGCATATACGCGAATCCCAAGGTGAAAATAATCGAACGAACTATAGCCGTAGGCGTGCGATTCGCAGGGCTTTATTTATACAAACACTTTCGATGCCTGTACGCGAACCCCAGCGTTATAACGATTAGGTCTAATTAGCACGTTCTGAAGCCGTAAATTTAGTCAACATCATTGAGATAGCCATGATTTAAATATGGTGATCGAGTGTGACAATAGCACTCGTCAAGGTTAGACAAACATAACCTTAAACTACTATCTACTTCACAAAATATAAAGTTGTAAAAGTAAGCAGATTTCTATGAAAACCTGTTAAATAGAAGTAAAAGTAGCCTAGAAACATAACTACTTACCGAAAAATCGTTACGTAGAAGTGGGGTTAGTCTACGAACATAACCACTTACTTACTTTGAAATCTCTACTTGTACTTGTATTCGAGCGGAATTGCATCTATCATGTGTATTTAGGGCTAATGCGACATCACTATGTTGACGACAGGGCTGATTTGAACACACAAATTTTGCGAATTAAACTTATCGCTCACCACGGACACTCAATGAAGAGCACCCTGGAGCACCCACAAAAATGCTCTACAATTCTTGACATATAATATACTGAGCATATAATAAGCTGACAAAACTTATTGCCGTGCGACCGATGCATTAATGACTTTAATACTCTGTATTTTAAATTATCACACCTATGAGTCGAAATGTTGTTAAGTAACTCATGTTTTCAACATAACCTAAACGTAAAGTGCACGAATTTCCATGTTGATCAAATACCAAAAACTTTGCTTGCTTTCAAAGTTAGTACCTAAGCGCATAACAGAATTTACCCAAAAAAGTCGGTACTCCGAAAATTTTGTGAAGTAGAGCCTTTTGGTGTTGGACTTAAGTTCCAATGAACAAGTGTTCACGTGAGTTCGAATCCCAAACCCTGTACGTTATATTTGAGTCAAAAAAGTTATTCATACTCATGATTCGAGATGTTAAGTAACTCATGTTTTCAACATAATGTAAGCGCGAAGTACGCAAAATTAGATAACATACAAATACCACAAATTGCGCTAGCTTTCAGAGTTGATAAGTTTAACTCTTTTAACAAAGTTGTATGTGCGCAATATATATTTATCGTAAGTCCTGCACGTTCATGATTTCGTCCGAGTTTGAGTTGTAGAAAATATTATACCAACATCGCGACATCTTTCAAAAACAAAACCACGGTCACTGCTTGAGAGACCTATTAATGTCATCCCAATAATTTAGTTACTTCCACAAAATAGTAGATACGTATTTGACTTACGTTTCACAAAGCTAACACGCACACAATTTACTTTAGTAACGAAAAGTGGTGAGATATCGAAAGATTTCTCCTTACATCAAAACAACTAGAATGTGGAACTATATTAAAAACGTTCCTAACCCTTTGCACACCGCTGATAAATCGCACAAGCAACAAGTTTAGAGAATCGATATATACATAGTCAATTTTCATAATAGAATTAGCATGCTAAACATTAAATACTCACCTTGAAAGTTGGTACGCAGTTGTAGGCCATATTAACAATGCACCATACCAAATTTCGTCACACATTTCATGATGTAACACCTTTGGAACTAACGCAGCTTTCTACAGACTTTAGCATGAATCTGTTTTTCGGTAGCGTAGCAGGTACCTATACATAGTAAGCTTTAATAACGGAATTATCATGCTAATAATCAAATTCCCACCCTGAATCTTGGTACGCAGTTGTAGGATAATATGAAAATGCACCACTCTAAATTTCGTCACACATTTTATGATAGTTGTAGGACATTGTGATTATGCAGCATACCAAATATCGTCACACATTTCATGATGGAATAACTTTAAATCTAACGCAGTTCTATACCAACTTCGCGTAAATCTGTTTTTCGGTAGCGCGTACCTATGCATAGTCAGCTTTAATAACGGAATTATCATGTCAATATGTGACTCCTCAACTTGAAACCTGGTACGTAGTTGCAGGATTTGGTGATTATGTAGCATGTCAAATTTCGTCACACATTTGATGATGGAACAACTTTAAAACTAACGCGGCTCTACATCGATTTTTTGCGTACATCTGTTTTGCGGGAGCGTATAGCACGTACCCATACATAGTCAACAATAATAATGGAATTGCCATGCTTAGCATAGAATACCAACTCGAAACTTGATACGTAGTTGTAGGACATTATGGCAATGCACTATGCTAAATTTCATCAAACATCTAATGATGAAACACCTTTAAAACTAACGCAGTCGAATACCGACTTTTATGCATATCGGTTTTGCATGAACATAGCATATACCTATACATAGTCAATTTTAATAACAGAATTAGCATGCTAAACATTAAATTCTCACCTTGAAGGACATAATGACAATACACCATACCAAATTTGATCACACATTTCATGATGTAACTCCTTTAAAACTAACGCAGTTCTCTACACACTTTTGCGTGAATCTGTTTGTCGGTAGCGTAGCACATACCTATACATAGTACGCTTTTAACGGAATTACCATGCTAATAATCAAATCCCGACCCTTAAACTTGGTACGCAGTTTTAGGACATTATGAAAATACACCATACCAAATTTCGTCGGACATTTCATGATGTAACACCTTTAAAACCAACTCAGTTCTATACCGACTTTTGACTAAATCTGTTTTTCCGTTGCGCAGCACGTACCTACACATAGTATACACACTCAACTATAATAACGGAATCACCATGTTAATAATCGACTCCCCACCTTGAAACTAGGTACGCAGTTGTAAGACATTATGACAATGCACCATGTCAAATTTTGTTACGCATTTCATGATTGAACAGCTTTAAAACTAACACAGTTCTATACCGACATTTGCGTAAATCTGTTTGGCGGGAGCGTAGCACGTATTTGTGCATAGTCAACTTTAATAACGGAATTACAATGCTAAACATTGAATGCGTAACTTGAAAACTGGTTCACGGGTGTAGGACATTATGACAATGGAACATATTAAATTTCATCACACATTTCATGATGGAACACCTTTAATTGAAGCCTACGGAACTCTGCAAATTGTTTCGATTTATTCTGCCCGTTTTAATTTAAGATAAGGAAGCCCATTTTACTCAATGTATCGATGCGTACGTTACTCTACAAATTTTTCTGATTAATTCTCCCTATGTTAATTTATCATAAGAAAGATGATTTGACTCCTAAAGTACGAAATACTTGCTCGCTTGAGCTAAGCCGCAGCGCTTGGAGTGGAATTTTACGAAGTATGTGGACGCATTTCAAAGGAGCATACTTTACGCTCTAATTCGATTCCCACACATTCCATATAATTACTAACTGAACCATTGAGTACCAGCCTTGAAATTTTGCGTAGTACTAGCTGGCATGTATACAATTTCATGGCACCCGACAGTACGACGGAGACTATCAAAATATCGAAAGAAGTTCTCTATTCTTTTCTGAAATAATCAAGGTTTCATCAGGACTTCCCTTCATATAAACTCCAGCAGAATCATTATTAACCCCTCAAGTTTACTCAATTTACTCGAATTTGATACTCGAGTACTAAATCCCTATTTTCCGCAAGTATGATAGTGGCTATCGCACGATACTCAACGATTCGTAATTTTGCTGGAATACAAGTACAATTAGGGATTTAAAAGTAACTAATATAGGTGGTTATGTTTGTAGGTTATTTACACGTATAGTGATCGGTCTTTCAGGACAAACTACCTACTTTTAGGACTTCATATTTTAAAGTAGTTTGAGGTTACGTTTGTATCACCTTGACAAGTGCTATGATTATGCTGCATACCAAATTTCATCACACATTTCATGATGGAACAACTTTAAAACTAACGCAGTTCTATAGCAACTTTTGCCTAAATCTGTTTTCGGTAGCTTGTACATATACATAGTCAGATTTAATAACAGAATTATCATGCTAATATGTGACTCCTCACCTTGAAACTTGGTACGTAGTTGTAGGACATTGTGATTATGCAGCATACCAAATTTCCTCACGCATTTCATAATGGAACAACTTTAAAACTAATGCGGTTCTACATCGACTTTTTGCGTACATCTGTTTTGCGTGGGGGGCGTATAGCACGTACCTCTACATAGTCAACTTTAACAACGGAATTACCATGCTTAACATCGAATCCCAACTCGAAACTTGATACGTAGTTGTAGGACATTATGGCAATGCACCATGCTAAATTTCATCACACATCTAATGATGGAACACCTTTAAAACTAACGCAGTCGAATACCGACTTTTACGCATATCTGTTTTGCGTGAACATAGCATATTACGAATCGTTGAGTATCGTGCGATAGCCACTATCATACTTGCGGAAAATAGGGATTTAGTACTCGAGTATCAAATTCGAGTAAATTGAGTAAACTTGAGGGGTTAATAATGATTCTGCTGGAGTTTATATGAAGGGAAGTCCTGATGAAACCTTGATTATTTCAGAAAAGAATAGAGAACTTCTTTCGATATTTTGATAGTCTCCGTCGTACTGTCGGGTGCCATGAAATTGTATACATGCCAGCTAGTACTACGCAAAATTTCAAGGCTGGTACTCAATGGTTCAGTTAGTAATTATATGGAATGTGTGGGAATCGAATTAGAGCGTAAAGTATGCTCCTTTGAAATGCGTCCACATACTTCGTAAAATTCCACTCCAAGCGCTGCGGCTTAGCTCAAGCGAGCAAGTATTTCGTACTTTAGGAGTCAAATCATCTTTCTTATGATAAATTAACATAGGGAGAATTAATCAGAAAAATTTGTAGAGTAACGTACGCATCGATACATTGAGTAAAATGGGCTTCCTTATCTTAAATTAAAACGGGCAGAATAAATCGAAACAATTTGCAGAGTTCCGTAGGCTTCAATTAAAGGTGTTCCATCATGAAATGTGTGATGAAATTTAATATGTTCCATTGTCATAATGTCCTACACCCGTGAACCAGTTTTCAAGTTACGCATTCAATGTTTAGCATTGTAATTCCGTTATTAAAGTTGACTATGCACAGGTACGTGCTACGCTCCCGCCAAACAGATTTACGCAAATGTCGGTATAGAACTGTGTTAGTTTTAAAGTTGTTCAATCATGAAATGCGTAACAAAATTTGACATGGTGCATTGTCATAATGTCTTACAACTGCGTACCTAGTTTCAAGGTGGGGAGTCGATTATTAACATGGTGATTCCGTTATTATAGTTGAGTGTGTATACTATGTGTAGGTACGTGCTGCGCAACGGAAAAACAGATTTAGTCAAAAGTCGGTATAGAACTGAGTTGGTTTTAAAGGTGTTACATCATGAAATGTCCGACGAAATTTGGTATGGTGTATTTTCATAATGTCCTAAAACTGCGTACCAAGTTTAAGGGTCGGGATTTGATTATTAGCATGGTAATTCCGTTAAAAGCGTACTATGTATAGGTATGTGCTACGCTACCGACAAACAGATTCACGCAAAAGTGTGTAGAGAACTGCGTTAGTTTTAAAGGAGTTACATCATGAAATGTGTGATCAAATTTGGTATGGTGTATTGTCATTATGTCCTTCAAGGTGAGAATTTAATGTTTAGCATGCTAATTCTGTTATTAAAATTGACTATGTATAGGTATATGCTATGTTCATGCAAAACCGATATGCATAAAAGTCGGTATTCGACTGCGTTAGTTTTAAAGGTGTTTCATCATTAGATGTTTGATGAAATTTAGCATAGTGCATTGCCATAATGTCCTACAACTACGTATCAAGTTTCGAGTTGGTATTCTATGCTAAGCATGGCAATTCCATTATTATTGTTGACTATGTATGGGTACGTGCTATACGCTCCCGCAAAACAGATGTACGCAAAAAATCGATGTAGAGCCGCGTTAGTTTTAAAGTTGTTCCATCATCAAATGTGTGACGAAATTTGACATGCTACATAATCACCAAATCCTGCAACTACGTACCAGGTTTCAAGTTGAAGAGTCACATATTGACATGATAATTCCGTTATTAAAGCTGACTATGTATAGGTACGCGCTACCGAAAAACAGATTTACGCGAAGTTGGTATAGAACTGCGTTAGATTTAAAGTTATTCCATCATGAAATGTGTGACGATATTTGGTATGCTGCATAATCACAATGTCCTACAACTATCATAAAATGTGTGACGAAATTTAGAGTGGTGCATTTTCATATTATCCTACAACTGCGTACCAAGATTCAGGGTGGGAATTTGATTATTAGCATGATAATTCCGTTATTAAAGCTTACTATGTATAGGTACCTGCTACGCTACCGAAAAACAGATTCATGCTAAAGTCTGTAGAAAGCTGCGTTAGTTCCAAAGGTGTTACATCATGAAATGTGTGACGAAATTTGGTATGGTGCATTGTTAATATGGCCTACAACTGCGTACCAACTTTCAAGGTGAGTATTTAATGTTTAGCATGCTAATTCTATTATGAAAATTGACTATGTATATATCGATTCTCTAAACTTGTTGCTTGTGCGATTTATCAGCGGTGTGCAAAGGGTTAGGAGCGTTTTTAATATAGTTCCACATTCTAGTTGTTTTGATGTAAGGAGAAATCTTTCGATATCTCACCACTTTTCGTTACTAAAGTAAATTGTGTGCGTGTTAGCTTTGTGAAACGTAAGTCAAATACGTATCTACTATTTTGTGGAAGTAACTAAATTATTGGGATGACATTAATAGGTCTCTCAAGCAGTGACCGTGGTTTTGTTTTTGAAAGATGTCGCGATGTTGGTATAATATTTTCTACAACTCAAACTCGGACGAAATCATGAACGTACAGGACTTACGATAAACATATATTGCGCACATACAACTTTGTTAAAAGAGTTAAACTTATCAACTCTGAAAGCTAGCGCAATTTGTGGTATTTGTATGTTATCTAATTTTGCGTACTTCGCGCTTACATTATGTTGAAAACATGAGTTACTTAACATCTCGAATCATGAGTATGAATAACTTTTTTGACTCAAATATAACGTACAGGGTTTGGGATTCGAACTCACGTGAACACTTGTTCATTGGAACTTAAGTCCAACACCAAAAGGCTCTACTTCACAAAATTTTCGGAGTACCGACTTTTTTGGGTAAATTCTGTTATGCGCTTAGGTACTAACTTTGAAAGCAAGCAAAGTTTTTGGTATTTGATCAACATGGAAATTCGTGCACTTTACGTTTAGGTTATGTTGAAAACATGAGTTACTTAACAACATTTCGACTCATAGGTGTGATAATTTAAAATACAGAGTATTAAAGTCATTAATGCATCGGTCGCACGGCAATAAGTTTTGTCAGCTTATTATATGCTCAGTATATTATATGTCAAGAATTGTAGAGCATTTTTGTGGGTGCTCCAGGGTGCTCTTCATTGAGTGTCCGTGGTGAGCGATAAGTTTAATTCGCAAAATTTGTGTGTTCAAATCAGCCCTGTCGTCAACATAGTGATGTCGCATTAGCCCTAAATACACATGATAGATGCAATTCCGCTCGAATACAAGTACAAGTAGAGATTTCAAAGTAAGTAAGTGGTTATGTTCGTAGACTAACCCCACTTCTACGTAACGATTTTTCGGTAAGTAGTTATGTTTCTAGGCTACTTTTACTTCTATTTAACAGGTTTTCATAGAAATCTGCTTACTTTTACAACTTTATATTTTGTGAAGTAGATAGTAGTTTAAGGTTATGTTTGTCTAACCTTGACGAGTGCTATTGTCACACTCGATCACCATATTTAAATCATGGCTATCTCAATGATGTTGACTAAATTTACGGCTTCAGATCGTGCTAATTAGACCTAATCGTTATAACGCTGGGGTTCGCGTACAGGCATCGAAAGTGTTTGTATAAATAAAGCCCTGCGAATCGCACGCCTACGGCTATAGTTCGTTCGATTATTTTCACCTTGGGATTCGCGTATATGCTACTATAAGCTGTTACGACTTTAGAAAATTCTACAAGACTGTTCGGAACGCGCACATGCGAGTGATTTGTTTCCGTACCTCCGAACTGGAGAATCGCTTGCCTGCGTCTAATGAAAATAAGTCGTAAAATGTGGAGGCTGCAGAGAGCGTAACTTGTATACATAAAATCAAGTTTAAAAATATGGACGGATGAGTTATCTCTGACCAATAGAGTAATATAACCGCCTATAGTTTAGTGGGGTATTGCTATAATGTATATCCAAACAATCGTTGTAGACTCTGAATGTTACCTAGGTCCTTATCACAAAAAATCATGCATCAGAAGCGTAGGGATTCATATTATCAAGTCGCAGCGCTCAAAATCGCATTTTATATTAAGTAATTAGTGATGATGTGTAGAATTTTGATATTAATAATATTATCCGGAGAATATAGCCTTGCATAGACATCATATTTCTCGCATTTACGTATAATCTGAATAGGAATTTAAATACATAGTCTTAAATACACATAAAGAAAATCTGTCGATTCTAGCTAAGGTATGTTTTGACGCGGCAATCATAAGTCGTAAAATGTGGAAACTGCAGAAACCGTAACTTGTACACATAAAATCAAGTTTAAAACATATGGACGGATGATATTTGTCCTAAATACACATAATACAATATCTGAGAAAAGTATCAAGATGCGGCAATCAATGCAGCGATGATATTGCAATGGATGGATGATGTGGCACTATAGGCGTGGCGCTTGATGATGTGGCACACATGACGTAGCAGATGAATGTACCCTTCAGTGCTCAGTGCTCACCTGCTCAAGCTAAATCGGTAGAGTTCGGAATATTACAAAGTTTGTAGTACAAAGGCGGTACGAACACGAACCAAGCAAACTTTTCCTGTGGATCAGCAAGCTTAGTGGCATCACCAATATGTTACATATACAGGCCTATGCCTTTACGATCTAGACTTGGCCTGAGATCATCAGTTCAAGAACTGGAAGGCGTGTCCAAGCCTAACTGGTGGAGTTCGCATTACAAACAGGCCATTGCACTGGTCAGTAGATAAACTGCCCAGTGACCTAATAATTCGATGTGATGCAATATAAATATTCATTGGACGTAAGACACTAATGTGCTTCCACTAATTATATTTTCAACAGCCTCTAATCCTTGGTTAGGTACACGAGTAAACAACACTTGTTATAGATCTAATGTGCTAATTGTTAGTTGAAAAAATGCTAAATTCTGCTGTTAACCAACATGAATGTGTGCCAAAATTCCAATATTTTGCATTCAAACATGCCAAATGCCAACACTGGCACCGGCCACTATCACCTACATTCCTACAAGGTCCGTATACAACAGGGCCGGCCAACCTGTGGCCCGTGGGCCACGTGACCCCGCGAGAAGGTTTTGAGTAGCCCGCGAGGTCATTTCCGAAATTAGTAATATTATCAAAAATGGATTGCACAGATTGTGAACTTGCAAGGCCAACCAAAAATTTGATTAGTCTGGCCGCAACACTTGAGATGTGATGACTAAAATATCAGTTCCGACGCATTGGCAGATCCATGAGCCAGTTACATTTTGGTAGATCTTCGTACACCACAATAAAGCAGAATAATTTGCGATAGATTTATCAAAAGTAAAAATTTTCTATACACGCTTCGCGCAACATGTTGTCACTCGATTTCTTGCTTTTAATATGATTTCACCTTTGTGAAAATGAAAGAACGCCTAATGCAGCGGTTCTCAACCGGGGGTCCGTGAAGCATTTTCAGGGGGTCCGCGAAGCCTCTAAATTTGTAAAATGATCCGACAAGCTACTTTTTATTTATTTATTTTCAATTAGGAAAAGCATGAGCCGGTATCGCTTTACAATTGCTCAAACTTTAGGACTCACAGCATTGAAATGGTCGCCTGAGATGAAATGTCCGAATGTGCAAACTCATTACAATTGTCAAATTACCAATAGCCTGCTGATGCAAACATATTGCAGTTTAGATATGTTTTGTTGGGGTTTGTCAAAAAATGAAATGTTGAAGACTTTCTCCTGTGATAAATCAACTAAAAAACTTCAATATGAGATGCTAGATGGAAAGTACTAGGCTGGACGTGATATGTTCATTATTAACTCACAACAACAGCTGTAGTCGGAAGCGTTACGCATTACGACATTCGACAATACTTCTTTGTGGAAATGGATTTTCAAGACAATAAACACAGCTGAATAATTCCCTTCGAACTAATAAAAGTCTACCCAATTTCCACATATAGTGTGCAGTTATTTCTAAGAAAAGTCATTTTGTGGCTATTTATCGCTAGCCTCCTATTAATATTCGCACAAGACAGATGACGGTTGCACGATAAATGAGCTAATTTTGAACAAAAACTTGAGGGGGTCCGCGAACACAAAAAGGTTAAGAACCACTGGCCTAATGTATCAGATTGAGTCTAACCATATTCGCGATTACGAGACAAAGTGTTGTCGCTCAACATATATGCGACCTTGCGTTTGCGCTCGCAGAAAAGCCGTCGACTATGAAACCTAGGCACAAAATGATTGATGCATGTTGGTCGAAACTTTCGATATCTACATGCAGGCGACGAATAGTCCATTCCTTGCAAACTGAGCCCAGCGATATACAGCAGGCCAGCAATATCGCCAAGTGAAAATATTATTGACCTATGAACTTCGAAACATTTTCGCGCTTAGCGTGGCTAGTGGCCCGCGCAATAGTTCGTCAATCAAATGTTGCCCTTTGGCTGAAAATGTTGGCCACCCCTGGTATACAGTATAAATAAACGCTGGATGTTTCCGAGCAATTGATATCGATTCCACTCCTTCTTTTTTCCATGCAGTGACGTAATCGTCTCGCGCGGAAATATTCTCTCAAACTTTGCAATATACACGCATCGGGAGCGTTTCTCACTTGTGAACTAGAAAAGCCTAGCTACCAGCAACTTTTTAGAATTGCTTCCAAAAGACAAAATTTACGGGTTCACTGTACTTAATATCGTGTTAAGTTTATTTGAATTATTCCACGTCGGAAAAAGTGAGAAACATGGACAATTTTCATTCGCTCTCATCCGGATTTTTCATTCGCACCATTCGCACCACCCTTGCCGTTCGCACTCATCCGGGTTTTTCATTCGCACCATTCGCACCATTCGCACCACGCTTGCCATTCGCACTGAAACTTTTTTCATTCGCACCAGTGCGAACCGTCACACAGGTTGAAAAGCACTGCCCTAGATCATTTATTTTATGTTCAAGCATATCAATGGCTGTAAAGTTGTTGAAATAAATGCTCTGATGTGTTAAATATGGGCCTTGAGCTAGATTCCATATATTTTGAATATCGGCTGAATATATCGGGGTTATCGGTGGAGGTACTGGATATCGGTCTTATCGGTATCGGCTCAGAAATCCAATATCGGTCGGGCTCTAGTCACAAGCAACGCAGTCAAATACAAAGTTGTCGGAGGAGTGGAAACACGACCATCCTGTTTGACTTACAGCAATCAGTATAAATCTACCTTAATACAGCATGCCGGGGTAAACGAGGAAGTTGAGTCTGTGGATAGGTGTTTTTAAATATGAAGCGCGATGTGCCTGGGCATGAGTTGACTAACTTTTGCTTAGTATGCTTAGTATTTGAGAATTAACGTGTGTACCTTTTGAGCTGTTAATCATAAACTGATCTTTATCGCTATATTAAACATACAGCACGTTTAATTACGTTGGGAAGTCCACTACCCCTCTGCGCTGCGAATCTGCGTGCTAAATGTGTACAGGGATAAGTTCCATTAATTAAATCATGCATCACAATGTGCAGGTATAAATTTATAGAAACGCCTTTGAAGCCCAAAGTAACGAAATATAGTCTTGAAACACGCTACGTTTTTCTCCTTAGATGTTATAGCTCACTCGCTTTATATCGTTTTCTCAATCTAATAGTGTTGCAGCTGCGGATCGTACCACTACGCTATCTCGCCAGCTCAATGCAGGTGCTATCTGCAGTACTGAACAACCGTGTCATTTTTCATTTATTACGGTACATAACTCCCAAATATACGGAAAAGTGAATGCGCCACATAGTATTCAGTGACTGAAATATAATTACCCATATATTCATATATAGGAATTTTGAAAAGCGTCAAAACGTTATTTTGTAACTATGTTATATGTATACATATCAGCAAACATGAACTGAAAATTCAATATGTAAATTGGTTTCCTAGTCAACAAGCTCACCAACTGATCAGTATGAGGTCGATTCCCACACCGAGGACAAAACCAACAATATGGCCCATATCATAATCATAAACTCGCTATTGCAGTACAGAGATGAAATTCTTGTTCACATAATGATGATTGACTATTCATTTTATATAAATATAGATTAAAATTAGAGTTAAATTTTCATCGAATACATTCATACATATTCATAATAAGCCAATAGGGATGGTGTGAACGCGAGGTTCACGTTCGCGTTCTGTGTGTGAACCTCGGAAATCTAGAGGTTCGCGTTCACAACAGAACCTTGGTAGGTTCTACACTGTGAACCTTTTTTATATATTACAATTTTCACTTCGTTACAACATCTTTGGTTCATATTTATTGCATTTCAACTGCGGGGCACTCCATGCATGGCGCTGGCAGCATTAAAAATCAACACTAAACGAGCATGCACCTTGACAATCTCAAATGTTTTACTTGCTTTGTTACAAAAGTTTCCTCGAAACATCCAGGTTTCCGTTCGTCCATCAAAAACATCACGAGCAAAATACGCAGTAAGCGAATGATGCTTATTCCACCAATCAATGAAATTGATATCGTTTGCTGATGAAAAAAAATCTAGCAGGCGTACGGGATCAATCTTGACTTCGTATCTTTACTGCATCATTAACACCAAATCCGTGCGATTGAGGTGTTGGCCACTGCTGTATAGTGTATAACTTTTGTAGCAAGTATAGAAACCTGTTTTACATTCAGCTCAATATCAATGTAGCGATACTCTGACGCCGAATACATTGTCCGGTCTGGTCTCGACCGTTAAGGCGTAAGTTTATGTTCACTGGTAAGTACTCGTCGAAATTGTTGGCAAAGCGACGGAAAATATTGATTTTATGGGAGTATTATATCCTTTAATTGCCTCAGTTGATACATTTAGGGCAAAGATAATAAAGTTGGATTAGCAATAAAGTCGATTAGCGCGTTCTTCAGGATTTATCAACCCAGGATTAAGGAAACCGGTTGATCGCGGCGCATAAAGTTAGTGTTAATCTCATGATTTAACAAACTGGAACAACTATAGATTTCTAGTTATCTATAGAAACTGCGTACCATTCCTACGTCCAATTATTCCCGATAATGACCGTGCCGATTGTCTCCTAGGTTATGGCTTCACTAAACAAAAAACGAATTATGTACCCGCCATTGCAAAGCGATATCCGTTTCTTAGCTGTACCGTACTAATTGGACACGACTTACATTTCGCGATGATGATAATTCTACCTATTACAGTGGCAGTATCGTCGTTAGCAGCCTGCTGTTTCAGTATGGAGATTGTGGGATCTCAAGTTTTATTCACCAACTAGCAGCCAATATATAACGCATTTTCGCATTATGATGCAACAGATAACGCCACTTGATTGAAAACTCGGGACACCTCGACTAACCATCGCGCGTAACCCTCTTCACCTTCATGCGTCGCGATTAGCAGTATTTAATCACACGATTAGCATTCTCCCGAATCAGCTAACTTAATTATCTCCGCACTCAGCGACGTTTAAAACACCAATATGTACTTCGGCATTGTGGCATTATGTAGCCCGAGTCGTCACTAGGTATCGTGTACATTAGTAGGGTATCACTTCGTTGCAAGATAGGGTTGGAATTAGCAATATTACGTCACGTGACGTCATGAGGTTCACGTTCGTGTTCACACAGAACCTTTCAAAAAGGTTCGCGTTCACACGAACCTGAACCTTTCAGAGGTTCACACCATCCCTATAAGCCAATGAATTCTGCCTGTAGTACTATTGACGCATATGGCCAAAACAACATCGATTTCATCTCACTCACTAACGAACGAACTTAAATCCGCATCAAATTTCTATAAGCCAATCCGTCGATTTCGTTCTATATAATACTCATTATTGGATATTCAAATAATATTAATTAGTTATCGTCATTTGTACATGACGTAATTGCTACCACCAATATAACCCCGTCAACATTAGCCTATTACATAAAAACGCAATACGGTTAAGACTTGGACAACCAGGAAATTTTCTTATTTTCGAAATTAGATTTATTATAATTATAGCTACCCGATTTTTTTTTCAATTAGACCAGAAATATAATTATTGCAAGACACTTTTTTTTACCAAATTCGATAAAACTTGAATTGTAGATATATATTTTTTTCAAAATTGGATCATATTTAGAAATATTGAATTTGCGAAAACTAGGACATTGAATCGAGCTCAGGTCATATCAAATCAGAGTTCATCCGCATAAGCATGAGCAGGAATTAACTAGAATTATCTAGCTGTCCAAATCTGATACGATTACTCTCGTCCAATTATGATCAATCACGATTTCCTGTTACTCGGATAGCTTCCTCGCCACCCAAAAACAAAACCCGCTGGACGAAGGACTGACAAAGGGCAGAAGTTGCATGTGGAATGTTTGAAATCAGTTTTGCCGTCGCTGACGTAATTCGAGCTGTCATTCGTGTCGTAAACAAACGAAAATCATTTATTTTTGTCGCATGCGTTAGTCCAAGTATAAGCAACTCCATGATCAGGGACGATTGAATTGTTGCGATCGAAAGTCACGACTGCATCGCTTGGACAGTAGCAACCGTCAGATTCGTACATTCCAAATATTTCCGTATACTTCAAAGCCCTCGCCCATATGGTAAACTTTCTATTTCTCCGTGGAAGCCGTCGTCCGGAAACATTTCTTTACCTGGACTTGTTTCGCTGATTGGACCGTCTTGTGAGTGACCCAAGATCAGCACGCCATCACCTGGGACGGGATCAGGATTTTGAACTGTAGTGGATGGAAGAGCTGAGCCGTTAATGTAAATAGCCGTCGATGATGTTGTCTTAACTATGCACAAATGTGACCGGGTTGCTATGGGAGTGTTCATCGCAGTGAAATGACTTTTACTCTCGAATTTCATAGCAATAGCCGACGGATGAATCTTCACGTGGACGGTTTGGCACTCTGCTGAACTTGGAATAGTCGTCAAAGCGCAGTAGCTGAGCAACGTTCCGGCCACAGGCTCTTTGTCAGGTGCAGGACGAACCCAAGCGCATGCCGTGAATGACTTCATCTCTGGAACCACGCCTCCATACTGAACATAGTCGTGGTGTTCTTTACTCGGGAATAGGAAGTGAGATGTGTTGCACGCTGAAAGCAACAAAGTCAACAATATACTTGAAAATCTGTCCCTATCAAAGGTAGGGACGACAGAATTTTGATTTCCTAAAATCCTAAGGTGGGTTTGCCAATCAATTATTATTATCAGATGGTCGTCAACTTGTAAGCTCCATGAAACGCAAGTCGTGTCAAACCCTTTCTAATCGGCCGGCCTACTGACCAAAATTTTACTGCATCCACAAAAAAGACGATAAAATGTCATCCATATGGTTTAAATCGACGCCCAATATATTGCCGTAAACCTTAAGTAGCCGCCGAGCGGTCTAAGATACTCCTACGGCTCAGACGCCAGAGGGAATAGCGGTGTGCGATGAAATGTTCTCGATTTCTTGAAAATAAAATACAATTTTGTTCTTCTATATCTTCTGACGTCATACTTAGGCCCTCTCTTGGTATATGACCACCTGATTGCGTTTCGCATGAATCTCTACGTTCCAACGAGACATTACACAATACTATATCGCTTCATAGCCCAGCGCTACGATCTTGGAAAGGTAGACATGATAAGCACGGATCACGCGGCCGCCGACGATGAGTAGGCCTAATCGATTACGTAATCGCGTAATCTCGTGGAAGGCAATTCACTTCCAATTCTACATAACATAGTAACTATTTTATATATCTCCATGCTATTGAAGTGGCGTAAACCCCAGTGGCTTGTTATATGTAACTTGCAACTGCATAACGAATTCGTAAGTATACACATATTGGCTTATTCGACACTGCCCAGTGCCCATATACGCTCGAGAAGTCATTTCATGTGATACATTATTGCTTTATTTCACATCAATTTGAACTGTATTCTACACGGCTAGTGTTCCATGTATGATCAACAGTAGTCATAGAAGCCAACAGTAACTTCGTGTGCCATCTAAACCAGTGATTCCCAAGTGCGGCCCCCAGATAGCCTTCTTGCGGCCCCCAAATTATATTAAGAAATCGATTTATGACAAAAAATAAAATTTATATTTATCAAATATTGTTGCTTGGCCTGGCCTCTGTAGTTTTTAATTATAGAATTACAGGATAGTGGTGAGTATAGAGACTGCTAACGTTATATCATTGCTGTTTCAATGCAATGTGCCCTAACTTTCCAGTTGAACGGGCAGTAGCTATAGATATAAATAGGTATTGATAACTTTCAAAACCGGAGGAAAATCCTGAAAAAAAAGTAAATTTTTCCCACTTCGTGGTCGGTTGACTAAAAATGAAAAAGAAGCTCAACTCCCGGAAAATACAGTTTTTATTTCACATTAACAGGTGGTTGACTGAAAAAAAGGTCACCTTTCCGGTCCAGCTCCCGAAATAGTCGCCGTAGCGTTCCCACAGTGCTGACTTAATGTATATCAATCGAATTTCCCCCTATATGTAACCAAAATCCTCAAAAAAGAAGACAAAATCTCAAAAAAGAAGACATTTGGGCGTTCTCCGAGGACACTTTAAAAAAAATCGAAAAAGAGGACAAATCATCTTAGGACGTATGGTAACCCTATGATAACTAGATGTGCAACACGTGACTCGCGGTTGAATACGCCGAAATGCATACTGCTTAACCGGCTAAAAGCAGCCTGATTAGTGGTCCTATAGTCAGGGCCGTAGCTGTCGCACCCAAAACCCCCCAATTGAGGGGGGCCGAGCTCGAAGGGGGCACAAAATTATTTCGTGAGTTAGCATAAATATAGAGTATTTTTTGAAAATTTATGTTATGATTATGTGGATAATCCAAGAATTATCATTGAAAAACTCAAATAACTCCGCTTCTACTGGTTGGAATCAGGGATATATAGAACTCCGGGATGGCTGACTTCATTTTGGCCATTACCTAAGTAGGTCCAGAAAGTTACCTGCAATCTGCCTCGAAATATCCACTTTTCTGCAAGCTAGCAATACAGCTGTTTTTAGAATAACGATCCTCAACCTTTTGCGGAATAGTTAGTTAAGCTAGACATTCTTCCATTATCACAACCTTACTGCTGTATAGCCAACCTAGTAAAGTTCAACACTGCTGTATAGCCAACCAAGTAAACTATCACAACTCTGAATTTCAGTAAATCATGAATGTGTTTAATTTCCACACATCATATAATCTGCATCAGGCCATAAATAACAGAGTGAATAACGAATAATATCAGCGTCTTCTACCTATTTACAAGCCATTGTCGGAAACCTTGCAGCTGGGATGGGGGGGGGGGGTAATAGGATTGATTAAATCAACCGTTTCAATTCGCGTTAACCGACAATTACCATGGAGTATAGGGTTGCATTTAAAACAAACATATTCAAAACCAGGCCCTTGTATAAAATATACTTTTTTTAAGCCATGACGTCAAGAATATTCAATAGTGACGTCATATTGGATTGACATTGACAATTGCAAATATAGTGTAAATATAGCTCCTTTGACGAAATATCTGTGCTATTGCCGTTGAACCGACTATTTTGAGGGTTCCAGCCATCCCATATAGATATTAGTCGGCTATATCGGGTGGTAATCGTCCGTAGGCTCATATAACACGTATTTTAGAAAGTATTTACACAATTATGGCATAATTTTACAACGTTGGAAGAATTTTTTTTAAAAGGCCTTTGTTTAAAACACTGTTTAAAGCATGTTTTAAACATAGTATTTCAAACACCGTTTATTTTAAATGCACCCCTGCCATGGAGCATTTCCAATAACAAAAAGATAGCACGGCCTGTAAGGACTCGAAATTGTGATAGCAGCATTGTCAGCTTCTATGTCACTCAATGAAAGTTGATCAAGAAATCAACACACCATTGATACTTCTCTTCAGGTTCCAATGTAGCCTCGGGTAGAAGTTTGGTACATATCATTATCAATTCAAGAAGCATTCGGTAGACCCAGTTGTTGAATTCAGCTGATATTTTGTTCACCGAGAAATAGTTTCATGACCGCAGTGAAGAAATTGCCACCATGGCTTAACGGTACATCACGAATGGGCCTCCTGAAGCATTTCATGCCATTTATCAGTTGAGAAATATTCAGTATCATTGTCTTGCAGATTTTCCGATAGAGCGATAGATGATTCCATGTAAAAAAATCATCTCGGTGAGGAGGCACGAGATCCAAATATTCAAATCGTGGCCATCTTTGCCAAGATTTCAATGGAATGTGTCCAGTATAATATATCAGGATATCCACTGTTGACGTGATGCAAATGCTGGAACATCGCGTTTGTTTTTCCGGAATCTGCAACAACAATAAACAAATGATGTATTTAGAGACACAAATTAACCTTAAGAATATATATAGATGTATGCAGAGTTGGTCAGTAGTGAAGAACTTCTACTTCATTGCAGTACTCAAGTAGTTGTTGCCTATTTTCGAAGATACATCTTGTAATTCTGAAGCAGCCATCTCCAAACTTGAATACCTTGCAGGCATTTCACTTTACAGCTACTTAAGGAAGTTTAAATACCAGTACGCTCGGGAATACGACTGTTACTTGAGTAGCAATGCAGACTACTTTAACCACATCAAGATTAATGTAAATCGCTCATGTAATAACGTATCACTAGAATCAGCCAAACTTACCTTGGGCCGACTGAGGAGAGGTCCATGCGTTATTGCAACGATTTGACTAAACCTTGCAAATTGAAAGCAATCTTCAGAGTTTTCTCTTCCTCCATCGTACAGGCCTATAGCCTATAGGCTATAAGTGTTTATATGGTAAAGACAGGCCGTATCTCAGGGTCGTCTCGTGTCCTGACGATTGTGTTGGCTTATCCATTCAAGGGAGTGGGCATCTTCATGGCCTCAGTGAGAGCAAATGGTCAACAAATGTTGTGGCCATATACTGGGAGTCAGCCATTGGTAGTTCACAACAGTGCACTTCTGTTGAAGTATAATTCCAGTACTGTAGCATTGAGGTGCCGCTCATTAACAAACATATGCCTGCCTTGTTTTACCAGACATGTTACTGATGAATAGTATCTGTAACAAGAGATTGGATTCAACAGTTGCTATGGACACTTACACAACTGCAAAGACCTTGACGCGTTGTGTTGTGTTTGTATTAGATTCAAATGTTTGGTTATTCTCAATTGAAATTCCTCTTGAATCTTGCACACCGGTGGTGTACTCAGTGGCTCCAATTCTTACTAGGAATAATCCAGCAATGATCTGGAATACCGGTAAGCCTGCAATACCAGCAGCCAGCACTATACCTGCATATTCACATATTAATCTATTGTACAAGATCTTAACTGACAAAGTCCCTCCTAACGGTCGCCTTCATAGTTGACACGGCACAGTGTAAATGTACACTTGTACTTGTGCAATGTACAGCCTTGGATGGTGACATACATTCGCATAACATGCCGGTAAATGAAAAACCTACCGCAAGGCGTAATCAAAATCATACTGCGGATATCAATGTTAACGTTGGATATTATTCTACATTTTGTTATCTTCTCACGATTATCAGCGCAGCAAATCATGTTACATAAGATACTACAGAAGCAGAGATATTCCGAAGGCGAGTAAATGGCCGTACCGGTATACCGGTAAATTGCTGCTGAAGGAATAGGGCTAATACCGCAAAGTTTCAGACTACCTGAACATCTCATAACCTAGTTAACCTCTAGCTTTATATAATAACATAAACATGGATATTATATGCCTCTACCGCTCTCAAAAACTTAAAATTACACACAGATGAAGCGGCTGACCGTAACGTGAATCAAAACTGAATGCGCGAATCTGGACCCACTTAGGTAATACCGCGATGACGCAATTGACGCAGTCAGCCATCCCGGAGTTCTATATATCCCTGGTTGGAATTGAGTCAAATTTGTTTTGCATCGTCTTCGAAGACAGCGCAACGATTTCATGGGGTTAACAGAAAAGTCTGACAAAAAAATTTTTTTTGCATCTTTGGGTAAATTCAAAATTTTCAAACTGTACGAAATCAGCGATTATTGGTTGGAATGAATTAAAATTTGGTGTGCGTCGTTTTTTAAGGCAACCTAACGATTTAATCATGTAATCAGCAAGATTCAGAAAAAAAGCTATTTTTGAACAGCCCTATTGTCCATATAGGCGCCTAAATGACTGGCGCCGAATGTTCTTGTCTTGGCAATCTGAACCTCACAAGACAAATACCGTCCCGCAGGAAAGAAAATTATATGCCAGTGAAGAAATACCAATCTGAAATCGTGTGATCTTTCAGTTTAGTAGGTTTGGGCCATTCTACATTTTTTGATATAGCAGACAAAAGGTCACGAAATAACATCATGTAAAGAAGTCATACCTAGGGGTCCGCCCGCCCGAAGATGTTTAATTTTACGGAGTCTGCAGTTTCAAAGACACTTCTCACTCAGCTCTACCGGTAAATCTGATTACGTGGGCAAAGAGGACAACCATGCAATTCCCGATCTTATTCACCGATTCTATCATGAATTATCGAAATATTCGCGCGTTATGTATGTATAAGGGGTTTTATGGTGCTCGACTACTAAGGTCTTGTGCACCAGGCCTGGGGGAGCTAATAGTTGAATAGTTGAATAGTTGAATCGCGCGTTAATTTCGTGGCAAAAGCGAACAACGTGATGCGGGGTCAGTTTATCACCCTATGGGAGCCTGTGGTCCTGACGAAGTGCTGTTACGTTCCTGTCAACGGGTATACCCCCGGAGATGTTTAATTACTATTGAGGGGGCTTATACCTTTTCAAACACACCTCACTCAGCTCTACCGGTAAATCAGTTTACTGGAACAGAGACAGGATGAAAATTGTTAGGAATACATGCAATTCCCGATCATATTGACCGATTCAGTCATGAAACTAAAGAAATTTCTCGCGCTTCGCGCGTTTAGGTCATGAAAGCTGATTCACTCAACGGACACCCAATGCAGCAGATAAGTAGCGGTAAACAGTGTACAGTTTTGAAATCTCGTCAGGGCAATAAAACTACTCCGAAATAGCAACGATGACTGTTCGGGTCCGTTTCGTAGCCGTAGTATTCGTGCGGCCCCGACCGTACTCTGAAATTCTAAATTTGGCCCTCACACCGAAAAAGTTTGGGAACCATTGATCTAAACCGATATATAACTGCCTCTATATGATGTTGTTATTACAGGCTCTGGTACCAAAATAGCCCAACTCTCACGCTTATTCGTGTAGTGTTAGGGCTGGTGTCGGCTTTGTTATACAATACTAAACCCCATGATAGGGATATTGATGAATATGCCAGGATAATGGCCAACCTATATGTACAATTTGCAATTGCCTGAAGCAATTGTACATCTGTTTGAAGCCGCAACGAGTCGGATGAACTTACGCAGCCATGATTTTCACGTAATAAGCTATTGCTTTCTTTCACGTCGATTTGAAACATCTCTACGTGCTAATCTTCGATATAAGGACTTTCATTGAATAGTATGAACAACAACAAGTCATAGAAGATAACTGTAATTGGTTATATGACGTCTAGAACGGAAGATACAATGCATTATATTCCAGGCGTTCATTCACGCGAACATCATTACAAATTCAATTTTGCGGGAAACGTTTTTGCGTGTTCAATCTGCATTTCAAGCAAGATATACATTGATATAATAGGTTGTACATGGTCTTATGCAGGGGTCGCCAACTCGAAACGGGCCGCGGGCCACTTTTCAAATTTCGTAGAGGCCGCGGGCCGCATGAATTCGATATCAATGTAAAATAGGCAGCCACGTTCTAAAACTCTATTTTAGTACATCGGTGAGCTACCTAACATAGGCGATGGGCATATTGACCACAAAAGAAATAATATTTTATTAAATGAATACAAATATACAACCAAAAACCATAATCATCAATTTTATTTTATTTTGAACTGTGAGCTGTGTACGATACCTAGGAACGCTTTTCAGCGACTCAGGAATCGATATTGGGACCGGCGAGATACGTTACTAGCTGAAAGACCATCTCCACTTAAAGCTTGATCTTATGGGGAAGCCCTAATCCAGTCGTTCTCAAACTTCTTTTAGACATGCCCCCTTTATGATCCTGAAAAATCGTCATGTCACAAAATGCAACCAGAATGCTAGCAATCCCAACGGCTAGTTTGATGGCATGGAAGGTTTTGGCTGTTGATGAGAGCATTCTATAAGATGAATTCCGTACTATACATAGAGCAATAACTATGAATATGAGGTAAATCGCACGGAGCACGAATATTTTTTCATATGAGCGCATCTCCGCCTCCCCATTCAGATGCTTTCGCGCTCCCCAGTTTGGGAACCACTGCCCTAAGTCATTTCTAAGCGTCTCGTTCTTGGCAGTGTTTTTGAGCCATTGCAAGTCAAGGCAATATGCCCATTCATATCAGCAGATTACCCCGCGATGGAATGCTGTTGCCATCACCACAACGGTTTTAGCTAGTGACGAATAGTGATGTTGGGCACAGGAGAATAGCTTGTTTTGAAACAGCAACAACAACATGTTGAAACTGTAGTCAATTTCAGCATTTGAAATTGGATTTCTTAGCTTTCTTCCGAAATCTCAGATCAGGTCGCGGGCCGCAGAATATGACTTGGCGGGCCGCATGCGGCCCGCGGGCCGCGTGTTGGTGACCCCTGGTCTTATGTATACGTATTCATCATGGGCGATTTTTTTTTTGACATGTCAAAAAAGTCAAAATTAGGTCAAAATTGTAGCGTTAGGTCAAAATTTGTCAAAATTGTTTACAAAATCAAACATTTTTTGACCCCTACATTTCGTTTGTATCGTAGATTTTGCGCTGTCTGTGAACTTATCATTTTATAATTTACAGCTTGTAGCCTACTTTATAGGCCTACCGCTGTAAACGGCCCATCGTCTGCTCATTGTGAATCATAAACGGTCAAATGAAACAAATAGTGACATGGTTTTATGGTCAACGTACCGCAATATCCTAACTGAAGCAAGATTGCTTGGGCATTGCATGGTTCTTACATCAAGAAGCGCAAGCTAAAAAATTGTGATATAGACAACATTGTCAGAATGAAGCAACACGGTGCATCACCAGCAAGCAGTGTGCACACAACTTCAGTGTTGTCAGCTAACAACTGCTGCTGTTGAACGCTCTTTCTCCATTCTTGGCAAGCTACTTAGTAAGAACAGACACTTTCTACCCGAGATAGCGCATTGGTATAATCCGCGGCTGCAACACCAATTGGTGTGGGTTCGATTCCGACCGAGGTCGACTTCATAATTCCGATAGCTAAGTGTTGGAGGTTTACCTAGGCTCCTCCTCGCCACATCATCCGCGTAAGCGGTGTCTTACAAAAAAGCCTAGAGGTAGGCCGTGCTATATGTTGGCAGTTACGGAAAATAATGAAAAATATCGGCCTGGTGTAAATGACCATAGTAGTTGACAAACACCATGAATACCACAAATCAAACACTTCCTACCCGAGAATGTAGGAAAGTATCTTTCGTTGTACTACAACAAATTTTAATTATTCCACCATAATACGTAATGTAACTACTGCAATTCTTCATAGGGCCAGATTTCGTTAAAATACTAGCTTTTTCAGGTAAAAATTTGTCAGTTTTTAGCCAAAAACGTTCTTGCAGGCCAATCTACTTTGTAAAGACAGACAGTTCCAACCAGAAATGAAGATAAGTAGTACAATTTTAACATTATGTGCGAAAACACCTAATTTGCATACGTGAGGTCAAAATTTAGATTTTTTAGGTCAAAAAAAATCGCCCTAATCATAACTAACCATATAAATCGATTGTTACCGTTTAGAAAGTAATGCTGGTCGAGCTATCTTAGAATACGTAACGACTCCTCCGTGTTAAACAATCGCGGACCAGGTTTGCCAATCAATGATTATTATCAGTCGGTCGTCACCCTGTAAGCTCCATAAAACGCAAGTCGTGTCATTAACTTACATCTTTCATCCTTAGGCTTCGAAGTCGTGAGGTAGTCCTCGGTTGCGGTCGTAGAACGTTCATAGGCTTGAGTTGAATTTGACGCATTCCCTCCATCTGTGATGTGTCAATTGGTACGATTTTATCATAAATAATATCGTATGATAATCTCAAATTATGTTAATAATTACCGTTATCGTAGGGCTTCGAAGTCGTGACGTCATTGTTACTTTTGGTCGTAGGGGTTTCAATGGAATACGTTGTTTTGGCGCCTGATTGTTGCGATCCATCTAATATAAGTGTGTCGGTTAAGATGACTCAGCCTTTATCATATTCGAGTAATGCTTTGGAAATTATTTTCATTATCTACGGACTTGGACATTGCGATACCATACTTCGCTGCATTTTCAGTTGATTCGATTGCTAACGTTGCTTTCCAGTACGTGAGGGATTTAGTCATTATTTTCGTGAGTAATCCTAACCATGATTATGGCATCACGTTTTGTGGCCATGCTGAGGGTGAAACTCGGAACTACTGTTAATATTCGGAGCGTTGGATCAAATGTTTAGGAAGACATAATATGCCCAATCGAGGTTTAAAGTTTTCGCGGTGGCAAACACGATCGAAAGTATATATATGCGCTCTGTGTAATCGACGATGTGTCTTTAGTAAAATTGTTGTTACATAATAAGAGCTGGATAATAAGAAAATTTTCAGCCGTTCCAAGTTACATCAGAATTCAAATGATAGCTGAACATTTTTCAAATTAGATTAGAATTAAAGCTACACATTTTTTTTTAGACTTCATACTCATAAGTATGAGAATAGCAAATGTATGTGGAGCAAGCAGGTATTGTTTGGCAATAAACAGTTTTCCTGCAGCATTATTGGGGAAGCAGTGATTAGATTAGAATTAAATTTTGTGAGCGAAGTAGCAGTTCACAAATTAGATTATAATTAGATTACGGGAATTCCCCTCTAATTAGCCTAATTAGACAACTAGAATTATCTGGTTGCCGCATTATCACATTTCAAGGACAAGAGGACCGTGCCGATATCGGTGACCAAATCATCGTCACTTTTAATTTCATTTCTCAGACATGTACCTGAGTTGCGTCTCCATCTACATGTCGCAGACTCGCAGTACCTGCGTACTCGCACTTTTAAAATCAAGTTGTGAATCGGATTTGATGGTGACAAACCAATCACTTTAGAATCTGGCGGCTTATTCAAGGAAAACTAAAATCTAATTTAGCGCAATATTACCTGACTGTGTGACTTCAACACGTTCTTTTTCCGCCCGTCTTTTCAAGTCGCTCATAATGGTTTCGAGAGATGTGCCGTCCTGCAAAATACGCAACATATTCATTATTCACGGATATGCGCGTGAAATACGCTATAGTTGGCATACGGCACAATGCATAAATGTAGCCTAGTGTTGTTATGATCGTGAATTTACGGTGGTATCGTTTCACTCTGATTTGTGTATAGGACTAGAATGAGTGCCTATCATTATTTCCTGGTGTGCTTTGTTTTGTATTAATACAACGTGAATTGTGTTATACTGCCTTTGTTTATCTACACTCAGGATATTGATTGTATATTGCTCGCATGTATTCAAGTAATCATGTTGCCGATACTTAATACATTAGATCGAGAGTGGCCTGCGGCCGTAGAAGGAAATTTGTGCAGCCGTCAACATGCAAATTTACTTTACGAATTGACTCTTACGAATTGAGAGATTTTAATTAATCTTGAATTTTTCTTCGCGCTACATGCGATTCTATGTGTATTCAATTTTCAATTTTATTGTAGAAGGGCCATGTGCAATCTGAACCCCGCAGTACAGATGCGATCAGCAGAGGAAAATGATACGCCACATATACAAATACGAACTGGGAATCTTGTATTCCTGCTTATCATGAAAGAAACTCGTTTGTAATGCGTTTGGGCGATTCCAATATCTTTCCGCACAATACCGACAATTCTGATGCGTGGTCAAGAAATAACAGCAATAAAGTTACTAATAACTGTTGGCCCAACCGAAGATGTATCATCAATTCATCATTATAACTTGCCTAAATTTTCGAACACAGTCCCTCCATCAACTCTACGGAATAACCTGATCACAATGGGCTGAGAAAGGATAATATTTAATGGTTGTATGTGATCATTCCGGAGTTCCGCGTGAATATACATGGAATGTTTAACTATAAGGTCCTATATATGGTGTGGACACAAGCAAATCTCACGGCTCAGTCAAATCGGTCGATATCACACTTTCCGTTTAGTAAAAGGCAATTTGACGGTGATTTTTGACCGGATTGCTGAGCATTAAATTTGATAAAACGGGAATCAATCGAAAGCTACCGCGGCTCTGGAGCAAGCTCACACGAGCGTGAGAGTGTGAATGCTCAATCGGCTGCGCAACAATGGCTAATATGCTCCCCTGGTCACAGGCGGCATGGTTGCGTCACAATACCAAACTCCGTTACAACGCAACATTCGAGACTGATTTCGGGGACTTCCAGGACCACGAACAGAATGAAATTTATATTTCCGTCACGGGCCCCCGCGGATCCCGCCGAATTTACTTCAAATTTAGCTTGATTATCGTGCAACCGTCGTATGTCTCGTGCAAATATTAAGTAATAAACAGCAACAAGATGGTCTTTTTTGTAAATAACATCATACTATATGCAGAAATTGGGCAGACTATTATTATTTCAAAGCGAATTCTGCAGCTGTATTTATTGAAATATGTGGCAGTGCATTGAAAATCTGCACGTTCGATTTGATATGAACGAGTGCCGAAAATCCATTACCATGAAGATAGGTGGTGGCGAACGACGAACGTAATAATAACCCGTAACGCTTCCGATGACATCTTGGAGTATGATAGCAACATACATGGCAACTTATCACGTCTAGCCTTGTCATTTCTATCCAGCAGCTCATTTTGAGGTTATTCGGGAATAGTGGTTACATGTAGGCTATATCAAGAGAGAAAATGGTTTCAATCGCTTTATTCGGGCAGATTACGAAACAAAATTCATAATTCCGATTTCAAACGACTGATTATTCATTTGCTGAGACTGATAAATCCAAATGCAAACTATTTTGCAAACATTTCTAATTCTGATTGACTTTACTACTCCAACTTTTTTAAACATTCTACAATCCTAACTAAGATCTGCTTTTTTCCTCATTTATATTAACGACATTGTTAATGCATCTTTATTCCGCACAACGCTATTTGCTGATGATACTCACCTCTTCATAACCTCCAACACTGTCGATGATTTGCATGCATCTGTGAATAGGGAACTCCCAAAAGTGTCGAGATGGCTGCAAGCAAACAAACTAAGTTTGAATGCAGATAAGACCGAGACGCTCGTTTTAAATAATGCCAGTCATAATTTCACTGTGAACATCAATCATAAACAAATCTCAATATGTGACTCAGCAAAATATCTCGGCGTCACCATTGATTCGAAATTGTCTTGGAAGCAGCATATTGAATGCACAATATCAAAACTAGCTCGGTGTGTGGGAATAATGACCCGTCTCCAATCTTTGGTTTCCAGATCAGTACTACGAACCATCTACTTCTCTCTTTTCCACTCGCATCTGCAGTATGGAATCGTAGTATGGGGAAATGCATGTACAACATTTTTGTGCAGAATTCGAACCCTGCAAAACCGTGCGATACGGCTGATCTCATCTGTACCTTTACGTACCAATTTATCGCCTTACTACCGTAAGCATCGAATTTTGCGAGTTGATGAACTGTATCGCTTCGAAGTATCAAAAGTTGTTCACAAATATTTTTCCAATAGTCTGCCTCTTGTGTTTGATGACTTTTTCATACCTGCTAAACATGTCCATTCCCATTACACGAGATCTTCGTCTAAAAGAAACGTCTACTTACCCCAACCCAATAGCAACCTAACTAAGAGATCTATCGACTACTCGGGACCTATCATCTGGAATGCATTACCATCACATATCCGTAAATTGCCTTATAATAGATTCAAAAAAGCCCTACTTGATCACCTCTTGTCGTTACACTAACACTGTTGCCCTACCTCGCCCAGACATTGCTTCATTGATCATTTGCTACCATTGTTTAATTTTTTTTCTATTTTTCTTTCTCAACTAAATATTTTTTACAGCCAGACTGTTCTGAGTCAAGTGTACCTGTTTGATGCTGGTGTGATCAGACTAGATGACCTTCATGGTCTTATCGATCATTCCTATCTAATACCGAATACTGTGCACGCATATTTTCTGTACCACCATCACTGCCGTTTGTTATGTATTTTGGTTCGATGAAAATAAAGACTCTCTCTCTCTCTCTCTCTCTCTCTCTGCTAACAGAAAGATGTTGATATCAGTAAGCTATGGGCGATTTTGCAATTAAATTTAGTTTTCACAGTAGGATATTTGATATCAGACGGCCATTCTGTCGATGTGAGTCCTGCAATTTTACCAGTAATGAAGCAAAACTGCTGATTTTCCTAATTTAGAGCATTACAAATCAGGTTATCAATCATTTTGCAGATCTAGCGGTTTCGCGGACCGCCTGAAAATGCTTCGCGGGCCCCCGGTTGAGAATCGCTGACCGAGAGCGTAATAACAATTCCATTATATTCACGAAATCTAATACGGAAAGAAATGCGATGAATTCTGTCCTAATTTTATTTCGAGTAGGTATAGGCATACTAAACGGTTATGTGACGTTATATTTTGGAAGAATGCTCATTGCTCAGGCATCGATGGATTACCGGTCGAACAATTACGCAGAAGGATTTTGTTGTCGTGTTGCATTTGAATCTGCCATTATCAACTTGCTCACCTCACACTTTCCATGAGAAGTCCAACGGCCGTTGACGTAACTTCTGCTGCAAAATTGGCCTGAAATATATGGGATTGGTGGATTAGCGCACGTGCTTTTCAAACTAAAATACGTAAATGTGACGCCCTGTAATGAAGATCTATAACAGAGGTCCTCAGCCGGGGGTCCGCGAGACCTCCAAATTTGCAAAATGATTGATAGCCTAATTTGTATTTTTTCAATTAGGTAAATCACGAGCTAGATTCGATTCATAACTGGTAACATAACTGGTAAAACTTTACGACTCATATTAGAAAAATAGCAGTCGGAAAGGAAATATCCTGCTGTACAAACTCATTTTAATTGATAAATTGACAGCAGCCTAATGATACAAATATACATTGCTATTTGAAGAAGCTTTGTCGGGGTTTGTGAAAAAATAAAAAGTTCGAGTAGTAATAGGTCAATCCGGGTGACTTGGAGATGTTTACAAGATGTCAGTCTCAGTATAATAGTAAGCAGTCGCTGTGAATGGACATTTGTGATCCATTTTTTCTGCAATATACATAATAACCAAAAATAATTTCATGATGAGCTGCTAGATAGAAATGGCTAGGCTGGACGTTCATTAAGTAATCTGTTTTTCAATTCTGGTGCCTTAGGTGTGAACGAAACGTTATGAGTTAACAGTACATGTACATTGTACATTCCCACCACCTATCTTTGGGGCAATGGATTGTCAGCAGTCGTTCATATCAAATCAAAAGCGTGGGCTTTCAAGACACGGCCAGTTCTTTAAACAAATGCACCTGCAAAATTCGCTTCGAAATAATAAAAGTAGTTGCAATTTTACATAATGTATTATTATTAATAAGAGAAGTATTTATTTGCTCTTTATCACTAGCCTACAGTTAAATTTTGCATAAGTCATATCACGGATGCACGATAATTGAGCTACATTTTAACGAAAACTTAGGGGGGTCCGCGGTGGTCCCTGACGGTCAAAAGGGGTCCGCGAAGACAAAAAGGTTGAGAACCACTGATATATAAGGTCTAAAGCTAAGCAATCGGAAGAGACAGACTCTATATACCATGGAGTGACATGTTTTGGAATGATTTATCGTGTTACTTTTTAGCAGCCATATCATCCATCTGTATTTATGCAACTTATCTCTTCATATGTCTCCTTTATCGTCATTATCGGATCCACACACGGCTGTAAATAGCAGGAATAATGGACATTCCTAAGCTGGAACTACGCATGTAAGCTGAATCATTCACATATAGACACACCGCAAGTTGTCGAGCTCCGTACCAAAATGAGGATAAGATTGACTCTGTATCCTCCCTGCTTACCTTCCAGGCAAAGTCACAATTTGCATATAAATGAAGAACTAGTATTCACCAACTATACTCAGTTACTCACTTGAAGTACAGGTAACTGTCACAAGCAACGCAGTCAAATACCAAGTGGTCGAGAGGAGTGGAAACACGGCCATCCTGTCTGACTTGCAACAATCAGTATAACTGTACCTTAATAAAGCATGCCTGGATAAATGCTAATGAAAACGAGGAAGTTGAGTCCGTGAATAGGTGTTCTTAAATATGAAGCGCTATGTGCGTCTAGGCATGAGTTGACTAACTTTTGCTTAGTATTTGAAAATTATCGTGTGTACGTTTTGAGCTGTTATTCATAAACTGATCTTTATCGCTATATTAAACATACAGCACGTTTAATTACGTTGGGAACTCCACTTCCTTCTGCGCCGCGAATCCGCGTGCTAAATTTGTACAGGGATGAGTTCCTTCAATTAAATTATGTATCGCAATGTGCAGGTATTAATTTATAGAAACGCCTTTGAAGCCCAAAGTAACGAAATATAGTCATGAAACACGCTACGTTTTTCTTCTTAGATGTTATAGCTCACTCACTTTATATCGTTTTCTCAATCTAATAGTGTAGTAGCTGCGGATCGTACCACTACGTTATCTCGCCAGCTCAATGCAGGTGCTATCTGCAGAACTGAACAACCGTGTCATTTCTCATTTATTACGGTACATAACTCCCAAATATACGGAAAGTGGATGCGCCACATATAGTATTCAGTGACTGAAATAAAATTACTCATATATTCAATTTTCTCTAATCAGACTCAAAGGATTTTTGAAAAGCGTCAAAACGTTATTTTATAACTACGTTATATATATACATATATGCAAACATGAACTAAAAATTCAATATGTAAATTGGTTTCCTAGTCAACAAGCTCACCAAATGGATCAGTATGAGGTCGATTTCCACACCGAAGACAAAACCAACAAAATGGTCCATGTCATATTTATAAACTCACTATTGCAGTACAAAGATGAAATGCTTGTTCACATAATGATAATTTGCTATTCATTTTATATAAATATAGATTAAAATTAGAGTTAAATTTTTATCGAAAACATTCATACATATTCATCATAAGCCAATGAATCCTGCCTATGGTACTATTGACGCATATGGCCAAAAGAAAATCGATTCCACCTCACTCACTAACGAACGAACTTAAATCCGCATCAAATCTCGATAAGCCAATCGGTCGATTTCGTTCTATATAATACCCAATATTGGATATTCAAATAATATTAATTAGTGATCGTCATTTGTACATGACGTAATTGCTACCACCAATATAACCCCGTCAACATTAGCCTATTACATAAAACGCTGTACGGTTAAGACTTGGACATTGGACAACCAGGAAATTTTCTAATTTTCGAAATTAGATTGATTATAATTATAGCTACACAATTTCTTTTTCAAATTAGACCAGAAATATAATTATTGCAAGACAGTTTTTTTACCAAATTAGAATAAAATTAGAATTGTAGATATATAATTTTTCAAAGTTGGATAATATTTAGAATTACTGAATGATAGCTACACATTTTTCTTTCTCAAATTAGACTAGAATTAGAATTACTGAATTCACGAAAACTAGGACATTGAATCGAGCTCAGGTTATATCAAATCATAGTTTCTTCGGTTAAGCATGAGCAGGAATTACCCATAATTTTCTAGCTGTCCAAATCTGATACGATTACTCTCGTCCAATTATGATCAATCATGATTTCTTGTTACTCGGATAGTTTCCTCGCCACCAAAAAAAAAACCGCTGGACGAAGGACTGGCAAAGAGCGGAAGTTTCTTGTGGAATGTTTTAAATAAATTTTGCCGTCGCTGACGTAATTCGAACTGTCATTCGTGTCGTAAACAAAAGAAAATCATTCATTTTTGTCGCATACGCCAGTCCAAGTATAAGTAACTGCATGACCACTGACGATTGAATTGTTGCGATCGTAAGTCACGACTGCATCGCTTGGACAGTAGCAACCGTCAGATTCGTACATCCCAAGTATTTCCGTAGAATTCAAAGCCCTCCTCCAAATCGTAAAACTTTCTATTTCTCCGCGGAAGCCATCGCCTTTAAACTTTTGTTCACCCGGACTTGTTCCGCTGATTGAACCGTATTGCGCTTGACCCAAGATCAGAACGCCATCACCTGGGACGGGTTCAGGATTTTGAGCAATAGTGGATGGAAGGAGTGAGCCGTTAACGTAAGTAGCTGTCGATGACTCTGACTTCACGATGCACAAATGTGACCGGGTTGTTATGGGTTTGTTCATCTTAGTGAAATGTTTTTTCTTCCCTAAATGCATTTTAAGCGCTGACTGCTGCCTATCAATTTTCACGTCGACTGTTTGGCACTCATTCTGACTTTCAACGCTCGTCGATGCGCAGTAACTGAACATCCTTCCGGTCACAGGCTCTGTTTCCGTCGCAGGGCGAACCCAAGCGCATGCCGTGAGTGACTTCATGTCTGGAACGATACCTCCATACTGGATATAGTCGCTGTGATCTTCACTTGGGAATAGGAAGTGAGAAGTGCTGCAGGCTGAAATAAGATATGAAAACATATCATTTTTGAACGTTAACAGGTGAGAATTTTTCTTCATTCGAATTCCAAAATAGGTTCTCCAAACTATCATTATAGATGTCGTCACCTTGTATTCCCTGAAAAGCAACTCATGTATTAAACTCTGTATACATGCGATTCAGCTGTGATGGGGCTTGCAGCATCTATTTTACATGTAGAGCTGCGCTTCACGCTCTGTCAATTCAAATGAATATGGCCAAGATATACGGCCGAAAAAACGAAAAATATAAAAAAAACTTCATTTTATGTAATTTTGAAACATGGATCAAATAATTTAAAATACGGACATAAGCTACTATGATTACACCGCGACGATGTGTCGTCATGTCACCACACATTGCTCGTTCTAAACATTAAGTGTTTCCGTAAGCTGCAAAAGAAATAAATAGACATATATGAGTAGGAACATATCAGTGTTAGAAAAAGTCACACCATAACACTCCCATTTGTTATGACGTCACCATGACTAAATTGTGAATCTAGGTAATGGAAGTTGAGCTATATTTGGTCTGCGTGCCTAAACATAATATAAGCGAATACTTATCACTGTTTTTGAGTCTGAATTAGCAAAAAAGGGAATAAAGTTATCGGAATTCCCGCTATGTTAACCCTCATGCTCGATAGAAATAGTACTCGAAGCCAATAGCTCTCCTTGTATGTATAAGATACTGTCAGAGTAGTAGTCACAAATCAGAGTACGGTTGATGCCAGTCGTAAGATTTCACTCGGTGCGACGTGACTGGAGCAAAATGTCCAGAAATGGTCAAGTACTCATCGTCGGTACTCAAGTCAAAGTAACAATAACGACGTAAATTTCTACTTGAGAACAAGAAGTGATTTACAAGTAAGTAAAAAAAGTAAGCATTCGAGGCCTAGAAACCCGTCAAGTAGAAGTCTGCAAGTAACGAAATACTTCTACTTGCCGAAAACTGTCAAGTAGAAATAAAAGTAGTCTATGTTCACAACCACTTGCCGAAAAAATGCACGCAGTCTTACCGAAAAAAGTGTGTATTCACACGCCTGTACCGCCCCTGACATACGGGTGTGAATAGAAACCTTGGTACACGAAATAACAAGCTATCTCAAACTTGCACTATTTTTAGATGATACACGAACTCCTTTTGTTGACACATCCTTGACTGGTGTATTTTGATAAAAGTCGACTCCAAGGCACACAAATGAAAGTTTGAGCGACCCTTACCGACTATGTGAAATCTGTCGTCTCGAAATTATTGGTTGTGTCACCAAAAAGAGAGGTGATGTGTCATCTAAAAATGGTACATGGAACGCTCTCGTATTCGACATTTCGTTCTGGTGACGTCATATTTTGTGTTAGGATTGTTGATATACGCTATTCTTTTGAATTCTCTACTAGTTGCTGACGATTACCCATGACGAGTGTCAGCCGAAAATATTCGGGTTCATTTCAATATGAATGTACTATTCAATTTTAATCATTTTGTAGTAACTATGCCCGTCGGCCATGTTAGAGAGCACAGCATTGTGTACAGCGTCAGTGGCCTATTTATCTCGATATAGAATTCATGCGGCCCGCGCCCTCTATGAAATTTGAAAATGGCCCGTGACCCGTGTTTTGAGTTGGCGAACCCTGTGTTAGACTATTTCCACTTCTACTTGACAGTTTGACTTTATCTAATCAAGGTAGGTTAAGTCAGAGACCCACTTCCATCGTCCGTAGGCTTGGTGGTGGCGATGCCGTCTTTCCTTGTAGTCGTAGATGGCTTGGTCTCGGACGTAGTAGTTGAGTGTGACTGATGCACTCCATCTTCGATATGCGTGTCAATGGAAATGGTTTGATTATTCTCGTTTGATAGTCTTACAATAAGTTAGTACTCACTGTTACCGAATGGCTCAGACGTGAGGACCTCATCATTGTTAGTGGTCGTACGTGGTTGAGTTGCAATTGCTGCTATGAAATTGCTTTCTCAATTCATTTTATGTGTACAGTTGAATCCGGTTAATTCGGACTCCGGATAACCCGGACCATCCCCTTTTTCGGCCATATGCTCGGGAACGAAACAAAATCAAATATTGCCCGGAAAAAAGTACTGTTCATTCGGACAATTATCGGCTTGATTCGGAAATGGACTCGCAATTCCTATCGTTACGCAGAGGGGCATAGTAACGATGTACTTCTACACTTCGAATTACCAGAGGTAGATCTTGCGTGCTAGCTGTGCTTCCTCAAGTGGTTGTGATTTTTTGACAACATTTGCTTGGAAGTATTCAGTTTCTTCGACAAAATTAGGCCTAGGATATTTACTTTAATACTTACTTGTAAATCGCAAATACTGCTTCTACTTGAGTACAAATTTGCGGCGTTGCTTCTACTTCTACTTGAGTACTGACGGTGATTACTTATATTATGGGCACAAGCTGAGTGGAATAATGACTATCCATGCATTAAAAGTGGACAATGAAGTCTTACAAACAAGGCCGTGTCAGCTTCAAAGTCGCTTTTAATTGGGTACAATTGCGTCCGTCTGGTACAGACCTGGGCAAAGTTCGGCCCGCGGGGCTATTTTGTACGGCCTTCAAAAGGTTGCCTGGAATTCAAAACCTGCTTTTTGAATGTTGATGCGTGGACTGAAACAGTCGCCTGCGTCCACTGGACAGGAAATTCGTTTACTTTGAAGCCTATTCATTAATGCGCCACGATTACGCTGCCTACGTATCTGATTCAGTGCTTGATTTTACCTATAAAATCAGTAATTTGCTAGTAATTTTTTTCTGTTCATTATCAAGAGTAAGTTCTATGGAAGTGAGATAGAAAAATGTTGCTTCTGCATCGTTAAAGCCGAAAACTAGCTTTATAGAGTAAACGGCAGGGTTGTAATGACTCGAGTCATGACTCGACTCGAGTCAGACTCGAGTCACGATTTTTTTGTGACTCGACTTGACTCGAGTCATTTTCTTGAAATTGGAAAATGACTCGACTCGACTCGAGTCAATATTTGGATTGACTCGACTTGTACTCGAGTCATTACGCATGACTCGACCCAAGTCATTGACTCGGCTTATTTTATATGACTTGAAGATGAAGAAATTTGCGAATCGTAATGGTTAGATCATCGCATCTGACGAATTCTGCCGACATCGCTATTTGTCACCACTGCTTTCGTTGCACTCGTCTGTTATAATATATGCCGCCGTAAAAGTAACAGATAATTGCACAGTACCAAAGTATTGCACAAAATCATCTAGTGATGAAGGGGTAGTAGATCCTCCGCAATCAAAGTACTCAAGACTGTACAATCAAACAATCGAAACAAAGTTCAATTAGAGCCAATGAAATGAATCAGATGGCCATGTACTTGCAAGAGACTGATAAGCTCATGTACGGATTTGAAGGTGATGATTCTTTGCATTTTTGTGCAACTAGAAAGAACGAGTATCCAATACTCTTCAGTGTAGTTCAATAATGCTGGTCAATTCCTGCATCTAGTGCACCAGTGGAACGTGTATTCAGTAAATGTGGATTTATTATAAGTCCATGCCGCTTTAACATGTCTGAGGATCTCCCTTTCACTTTAGTATTTTTGAAGTTGCGACATCAGGTAGTAGCCGTCGGTTAGTCTGCGATAAGTATACGGCAAGTCCGTGGTCAACGGATATCCGCTTACAGTTTATACTTAACTGGCACTTCCGCAGTAGCTGACACGAACGTCCTGTGTTCTGTGTAGTTCTTGACTGTAGTTCAATAGACACAAACAATTGCCTTTTCCAGATATATTGTACGGGTCGATAGTAATTTGGATAGTTTAAGCAGTAAGTACAGCGTACATGAGTCTCGTATAAATCTGAGTCAATCTTTGATATGCACTGGGTTATAACTATGCGATAAGTCACGTGATATAGCATTATACCATAACAGATATAGGAGAGAGAAGGGGCCAGAGCTCCACAAAGTGTAACTCATTGATTTGATCTGCTGTCTGTGAAAACACACAGTTAAGGCAGTTAAGGAAAATAAGGAGAATATCGGCCTGGTGTGAATGACCATAGTAGTTGACAAACACCATGAATAGCGCATAACAAACAAACCCTAATAACTTCGCTTCTTCTAGTTGGAATTGAGTCAAATTTGCTATGAATCATATTTTTACACAATCTAACCATATCACGAGGAAGCCGGATGAAAATTCAAAACTCTCTATTAGTCTAATTAGTCCAAAATTTTCTCTCATAGCACTGGTTTCTACTGGTTGGGATTGAGCCAAATTTAAGTTTATTTTAGGAGCGTCCTTTTTAAGATTTTGTCCTCTTTTTTGAGAATTTTGGTAAATGTAGGGCAAATTCGACTAAGATACAGTAAATCAGCACTGAAGTAACGCTCCGGTGGCTATTTCGTGAGCTGAGCAGGAAAGTTGACCTTTTTCAAGTCAACTACCTGATAATGTGAAAGAAAAACTGTACCTCTACATCTACATAAACATGCATATGTTGATTCTCTATCTGCTGATATCCACACATGAATTCGTTGGTGATCTGCTATTTGTGAGCTGTCGTCGATGTGCCCGTAATAAAAACCGAATGCTTGTATTTGTGATGTATCAGACTGACAACAAGACCGATAGATATTTGATTTAAAGTTCTACAATTAGTTAAGTTATCATATTTGCGGCCTGTCTCGTCTATCTGTAGCATCGGTAAATCAGGCCAGGAACTGTCCGTTATCTGCCTAAATATACATGTGCCAAGACTCTGGTATAGGGACGAAATAAGCATGTTTGGCAAGCAAGGAATTCGATATCGCCCAAGCAGGATTGAGAACATAAATTAAACATGACTTCAATGCTGTGACTTGGACTCGGACTCGAGTCATAACACTATGACTCGGACTTGACCCTTAAAACGGTGAGTTGGACTCGGACTCGAGTCGGTGATGAATTGGAAATGACTCGACTTGACTCGAGTCAAAACCACAAAAGTAAGATTGACTCGTGACTCGGAACCATGTGACTTGGTTACAACCCTGGTAAACGGTTATCAAGATATGGCAAAATCTGCTTTTTTCGGCTCGTTCGGTGAAAATGCACGACCACTAGAGGGTGTACGAACCCAAAATTATGATAGAATTTATGTATTTGCTATTTGGCACCACTTGTCAAGACACTTTTGTGAACTTCAATTTTTTTTTACTCCACCTTTTACTTGCACACTGCACGGAAGGTAGCGATAAAGACAATAAGCTTTTATTATACCAATTCTCAAATATATTTCAGTGCCGTGGTTCTCGAACCAGGGTTATTTACCCCCAGCTATTGCTCTATTTGTCCTACTTTCATAGGTCAGAATTCTCTCATCAACAGCCATCACCGTCCATGCCATCAAAATACCGGTTGGGATTGATAGTATTCTGGTTGCTTTTTTTAATATTTTGTGATATCATGATAAGGGTGGCGCGACATTTTTCGCTGTCATACAGAAGGGCGTGCCTAAAAAGTTTGAGAACCACTGTTTTAGTGTCTTAATAGTAGAACGTGGATACGAGTTTAAAAAGAGTTGAAAATGTATCATGTTTAACATTATTTCGAATCATGTCGGCAAATATATTTTTTAATTAATCGTCACTTTCTCATTACCTATAACAGCGACACATTCACAGAGCAGCATTTATTAACAATGTAAATTAGAAATTAAATTAAAATACGCTGCAGAATATAGCAAAAAAATCCAACTCGGCCCGGAAACGTATTTTCAACTTCTCATTTGGCCGGCGAAAAAAAATATAATTGCGCACCCTTGGTCTTGTGGAACAGATTGGTACACAGACACGTTTGCATTTGCAGAAAAAAGTGAAATTACTCACGACAGTAAACGAAGAAAAAAGTCAAGACGTTACCTTGACAGTTCGACAGTTGGTTGCGTTGGAGGGGATTTGAAAGCGTACTATTTGAAGTCTATACGCCTCCGTTACACAGTTTAACAATGGACCAGGGATGAGCAAACTTTTGTCTCGCGGGCCGCGTTCAACATCTGAATCCAAGCGCGGGCCGCACTATAGCTAATAGAGATTATTAGCCAAAACAATATTCTTATTCATTTATAAAGGCCCAGTGCCCGAGGAAATATTGAGATAATATGAATGTATATTTAAAACAAACTAATATACGCGTCAAAATAGTGACAAGATCTCATAAGCTGGTCGTCCACAATAACAAATTTATCGAATTCTGCGATAAAAGTCGCTTGTGCCGATTGTTGCAACAGGATGGGAATTTCAATTATGTAATTTCTGTTTTAACTTTCTGTGATGTTTAGCAAGTGAAACCTATACAAATGCGTGGGACTTGAGGTTAGGCTATTGCAATAGCAACCGCAAATAAGAAATAAACATCATATAAGACTGTAACTATCATTGTCATGGTGAAATACATTACGAAAAAGTTTAGTCAAGTCGCCACAATAATTAGATTTTTAATATGCATTTTATCAATATTTTTCTTGAGGGCTTCGAGGCCGCACAAAATGGTGCTGAGGGACGTAGTTTGTCACCCATGCACTTGACAGTATTTGTGGAATTGTTTGGTATCGAAAATACTGTACAATTGAACTTACCTGAGGGTATAACTGATGTGCGTTTTATGCGATCAGTGCCGATTACAGCAGTATAGGGTACCTCCAATACATGTATCAAACAACGGAAATGTGTTTGTTGACGCACGGCCATGAAACTGACAATTGATTTTCGCTAACTCGGAAAAACCCGTTTTTCCACTTAATTCGGACAAAGGTGTGTTGGGCCAAGCAATTTGAATTTTAACGGAGTCGACTGTATTCATAGTTTTCCTGATTCCGAAATCTCATATTAGAACACATAATAACTTACTGGTAGCCGCGGAAGTATTTGCTGTCAAGTCATTTCCGTTTGTGATGGTCGGTGTCGCTATATGGTGATCGCCCGCCTGACCAATGATTGTATGCAGTGTAACGACACAACCCTCGTCAGTTCCCTTGATAAATGTTTCCAGTTCCTTTACGAGCTCTTTCTCGGAAATACAAAATCGAAATATAACGTACGATCAATTTACCGCAAGGATGCCCATTAGGGTTGTTAAAAAAAGTTTTTCTTCAAATTATACTGGCTATTCGATACAATTTTCAGTGTGGTCTGGAGTGGGACTTGAACCAAATTAGCTGTGTAGCGTTAACATTTAAGTAACCTGACAATTTATTCAATAGGCCAGTAAAATTTGAAGTAATAATTCCTTTTTTTGAAAAATCCAAACGGACGAGCAGTATTCCATAACATGCTATTGCGACCCAAAATTGTCAATTTTCACGCGAGTAATGCCAGATCATACAGTTGCGCCCAACGCAGCTTGATAGTTCTAGATTTGGGTTTTCTCAACAAAATATTTTAAACCAGAGGTTCTCAACCGGGTATCCGCGTACCCATAGTGGTCCGAGAAGCATTTTCAAGGGGTCGGCGCAACCTCAAAATTTGCAAAATCGTTGATAACCTAGTATTCTTTTAATTAGGTAAATGATAAAGCAATTTCACTTCATAACGGCTAAAACTTCCGGACTCACAAAAACAGAATGGCCGTCTGAGATGAAATATTCTGCTGTGTTTAGTCGCGTAGAATTGCCAATAGCCTATACTGGTACAGACATATTGCTGTTTAGAGAAGTTTTGTTGCGGTTATGGAATATATTTGTTTGAAAAAAAAACATGTTTCTCCTTTGATATACATAACCAATATAACTTCAGGCATGGCCTACTAAAGGCCATGCTTCAGGATCAGCTGCTAGATAGAAATGACCATAGATTGGACGCTATATTGGTGCCATATCTGTTGCGATTATACACAAAGATATCGTCCGAAGCATTACGCGTTATTACTACATTCGCCACCACCTATTATTGTGGATATCAATGAATTTTCGGCCCTAGCTCATGTCAAATCGAAAGCTTGGATTTTTAAGACATGGCCGTGTATTTCAAGAAATACCGCTACAGAATTCGATTTGAAATAAGAAAACTCTTTTCAATTTCTATATAAATCGTATGATGTTATTTTCAAGAGGCGTCATTTTGTTGCTGTTTATCACTAGCCTACGGTTAATATTTGCACTGGAGCAGTGGTTATCAACCTTTTGTCTTCGCGGACCCCTTTCAGACCGTCACGGATCCCCGCGGGCCCCCACAAGTTTCAGCTCAATTTTCATGTAACCGTCATCTGTCTTGGGCAAATAGTATCTATAGGCTAGTGATAAACAGCAACAAGATTACTTTTCGTGGAAATAACATCATACCATATGTAAAAACTCGGTATCAGTACGCAGTCGTGTCTTGGAAATCAACGCCTTCGATTTGATATAAACGAGTGCCGAAATCTATTTCTACAAAGATAGGTGGTGGCGAATAATATTAACGCGTATCGCTTCCGACGACACCTTTGGGTATGATCGCAACATATACCTGGCTCAAAATTTAGATAAAGACGTTTTAATGTTTGCTTGTGGTGTTCCTGGTTTTTGTCGACCTCAAATGTTAATTTACCCCAGGCTGACATTCTTCATTTCTGCTCCGAAACTGTCGACTTGCATCACGATCCACTTCTAATACGTTTTTTGCAAGACACCGCTTATGCGGATCGCATGGCGAGTAGGAGCCTCGATAACCCCCAATTCATAGGTAGGAACTCTGAACTCGACCTCAGTCGGACTAGAAACCGCAATCCATTGTGTTGCAGCCGTGGATTTCACCACTACGCTATCTAGCCACGTAATTTCCACGTAGCAGCTCACCTTGAATTTATTATGGAATAGGGCAATGTATATTAGCCTACATATTAAAATGGATTCCCTGGCGAGGTTTCAATCCCGTTACGTTACTCGGTTATATTAGGAATAGAAACTTCAAGAATTTCTATTTCAAACTACTGTTCACTAATTTGCCGATACTGACAACTTCAAATCGAAGATGATTTGCAGACATTTCGAACTCACCCTGATTGACCTTACTACTGCAACTTTCTATTATTTTCCACAAACTTTATCAGAACAGACTTCAACGACAATATGTTTGTATCGGTAGGCTATTGGGACTTTTACTTTTACCATGCGTTTGTATAGTCGGATTTTTCATCTCAGACGGCCATGCTGTTAATGTGAGTCCTGAAGTTTTAACGGGTATGAAGGGAAACTGCATCGTGATCTCCCTATAATTAAAAATTTGGTTATAAATCATTTTTCAAATTTACAGGCGGACCCCCTGAAAATGCTTCGCGGACCCCCGGTTGAGAACCATTGCACTAGAGATATGACGGTACCACGATAATAGAGCTCATTTTGAACTAGAACTTGTGGTTCCGCGGTGGTCCGCGACGGTCCAATGGAGGTCCGCGAAGACAAAAAGGTTGCGAATCACTGTTTTTAACTGTATGCGTATAGGCCCGTCTTTGACAGGTAGTATTTATTTATTTCGAAAAAGGTATCACCGAACATATACGCTCGTAATTTTACGTGCATAATGGGAAAGCTTCATCAAAGTCTTAGTTTCTGTTCCTATGACTGAATATACAGTGGGAAATAACTTCAGCTTACTGTTGGTTGTAATACTAGATCAAGGAAATTGAACAGGGCTCGGACTAGCCCAGGGGTGGGCAAACTACGGCCCGCGGGCCGCATGCGGCCCGTAACACCATTTTGTGCGGCCCGCGAGAGTCTAACGAAACTTATTAGAAATATTGATAAAATGCGTACCAAATATCGAATTAATGCAGGGACTAATTAATCTTTTTCTTAGTATATTTCACCATGATAATTCTAAGGCAGTGGTTCTCAAACTGGGGGGAGCCCCCCTGCGGGCGTGAAAGCATCTGAATGGGGGGCGAATCTGAGCTCAACTGAAAAAAAATTTTCGCGCTCCGCACGATTTACACCTAATTCCTGATTATTGCTCTGTATTTAGTCTGAATTTCATATCTAAAAATTTCTCATCCACAGTCGTAACCTTACATGCCATCAAATTATCCGTTAGGTTTTCGAGCATCCTGGTTGCGTTTTATGATATGACGATAGGGGGCGCGAAATCGTTCACCATCATAAGAGGGACGTGTCTTAAAAAGTTTGAGAACCACTGATATAAAGTAAATATTTCCTATATTAATTTTATGTTCAATTTCTGGCGCGACCATCTTAAGGCCCACAGAGTTTGAAAGGTTTCAACTGCTAAAAACCACAGAAATCCTAAACGAGATTGACATAATTCGGATCGCGAGTGTGATTTCAGATTGGCCACTCCAGTTTTAACTATTTTAGTGATGTGCTTATAGATTCGTTCTATGCGTCGACTTAGGGTATTTATATTTTATCTGCAAATAGTAGAAGCGTGTTTAAATGTAACATGGTTATGATGCTGTCAGCATTGTGTGTCCTGGAACTGAACCAAAAGTGGAATTCGTAAATCTATGAACAGATCGCTGCTAACAGATTTAAATTTCAATCCTGTTCTAAGAATCGGGACAACCGACTTTCATCTCTATAGTTTTGACAAATTCGTCATTGAGCTCGACCAGCCTATGAAATCTCGCCACTGTTTCTGACGCGTGTATGATATCATCAATGCTATATTTGGTTTGTTTTAAATAATCATATATATTATCTCCATGTCCTCACTGTAATCAAATACCAATATTGCATTTTGGTTTATAATCCCAATTTTATATAGTGCGACCCGCTAATGGATTCAAATGTTGAATGCGGCTCGCGAGCTCAAAAGTTTGCCCACCCCTGGACTAGCCTGTATATCAACACCTATTTGGGTAAACATGGGATGGTGTGAACCTCTGAAAGGTTCGTGTGAGCGTGGACCTTTTTGAATAGTTCTGTGTGAACGCGAAGGTGAACCTCGTGACGTCATATTGATAATTCCAACCCTACATTTCAGTGAAGTGATATATAGCCTATTTATGTACACGATACTTAGCGACGACTAGGGCCACAGAATGCCACAATGCTGAAGTACATGCAGTCTTTACCGTTTGGCACCGGCGTGTCTATTTTTCGACATGCCGGTACGAGAGAAGAGTGCCGTAATTGAAACCACGATATATTACATATTAATCGTGCTAGGTCGTTGCTGTTCATTTCTGTGAATAGATATTGTTCGTACAAGTTCATTGATACATTGGTATTTGATATTTATTATATCGAAGACGTCAAAATCGTATATCAAACACCGTAGATAATATGTTGTAAAATACACTGTGTCGGCAATTCGCGCGTCATTGACCACTCTCAGATAACGTTCTGTGTGTTTCGTTCTAGCCGTCTTCGGGCATAGTTGTTTCATTTTGTCAATAGCTAGTGTCCATACAAGTCCACACATATCTTCACATCTGATATTAGTTACTAGGGATGGTGTGAACCTCTGAAAGGTTCAGGTTCGTGTGAACGCGAACCTTTTTGAAAGGTTCTGTGTGAACACGAACGTGAACCTCATGACGTCACGTGACGTCATATTGCTAATTCCAACCCTATCTTTCGATGGGTCCGTGGACATATGAGCATGCGACATTACAGCATGCGACACTTCGGCATGCGACAATTTGGCATGCGACACATGAGCATGTGGGTTAAATTACGGGTTAGGGGTAGGTTAGGTTAGGTTTATGGTTGTGTTAGGGTTAGGGTTAGGGTTTAGGTTAGGTTAGGCTAGGTTAGGTTAGGTTAGGCTATGTTTCGGGTAAGTTTTTGGGTTATACAGTTACATGCTGAAGTGACGCATGCTGATGTGTTCCATGCTGAACTGTCGTTTTCCATTGTGTCGCATGCTCATATGTCGGGCAACCCTTTCGGTGATGTGATAGCCTATATTAATGTACACGATACCTACCGACGACTCGGGCCACATAATGCCACATTTCCGAAGTAGGCCTACATATTGGTGTTTTAAATGTCCCCGAGGGTGGAGATAATAAAGTTAGCTGATCCGAAAGAATGCTAATCGTGTGATTAAATACTGCTAATCGCGACGCATGAAGTTGGAGAAGGTTACGCGCGATGGTTAGTCGCGGTGTCCCGAGTTTTCAATCAAGTGACGTTATCTGTTGCATCATAATCCGAAAATGCGTTATACATAGGCTGCTAGTTGGTGAATGAAACTTAGAGATCCCACAATCTCCATAATGAAGCAGCAGCCTGCTAATGACGATACTGCCACTGTAACAGGTAGAATTATCATCATCGCGAAATGAAAGTCGTGTCCAATTCGTACGGTACAGCTAAGAAACGGATATCGCTTTGCAATGGCGGGTAGGAATACATAATTCGTTGATTGTTTAGTGAAGCCATAACCTAGGAGACAATAGGCACGGTCATTATCCGGAATAATTAGACGTAGGAATGGTACGCCGTTTCTATACATAACTATAGAAATCTACAGTTGTTCCAGTTTGTTAAATCATGAGATTAACACTAACTTTATTCGCCGCGATCAACCGGTTTCCTTAATCCTGGGTAGATAAATCCTGACGAACGCGCTAATCAACTTTATTGCTAATCCAACTTTATTATCTTCACCCTAAATGTATCAACTGAGGTAATTAAAGGATATAATACTCTCATAAAATCAATATCTTCCGTCGCTTTGCCAACAATTTCGACGAGGACTTACCAGGGAACATAAACTTACGCCTTAACGGTCGAGACCAGACCGGACAATGTATTCGGCGTCTGAGTATCGCTACATTGATATTGAGCTGAGTGTAAAACAGGTTTCTATACTCGCTACAAATATTACCCCATTAACAAGTTATACACTACACAGCAGTGGCCAACACCTCAATCGTATGGATTTGGTTTTATTGATGCAGTAAAGATATGAAGTCAAGATTGACCCCGTACGCCTGCTAGATTTTTTTTCATCAGAAAACGGTATCAACTTCATTGATTGGTTGAATAAGCATAATTCGCTGACTACGCAAGTACGCATATTGCTTGTGATGTTTTTGAATGCGGGTCAAACTCACAACAGAGAGTCACTCAATATTCACAAACGGAAACCTGGATATTTCGAGCAAACTTTTGTAACAAAGCAAGTAAAACATTTGAGATTGTCAAGGTGCATGCTTGTTTAGTGTTGATTTTTAATGCTGCCAGCGCCATGTATAGAGTGGCCCGCAGTTGAAATGCAATAAATATGAACCAATGTTGTAATGAAGTGAAAATTGTAATATATGAAAAAGGTTCACAGTGTAGAACCTGCCAAGGTTCTGTTGTGAACGCGAACCTCTAAATTTCCGAGGTTCACACACAGAACGCGAACGTGAACCTCACGTTCACACCATCCCTATTAGTTACATCTAAGCTGATCAAAAGCTATGTGATAGGCCGCGTGACAAAAATATCCGCCGAGGCATCATTTCGCAGACACGCGCGTTCCTCATACCCGCCATATACACTGTCGTTTAGTTGGTTTTATTCGTCATAACCAGCTGTAGTTTGTTGCTATGAATAGCGATTGTCAGTTTCTGTTTATATTGTGCTAAAGCAACTATACTAGTTAATTCTATACCGCTCAAGGTTTCATTTGAAAACCGGGAAGCGAATTCCGTCAGACTACCGTACCAGCCTCAAGCACATGGCTGAATACCCGTCACATAACGTGAAATATATCGTGTTCTAATAGGCATACACCTTCATAGATTGTGTCTGTGAATTGTTGTTGTCTATATGATTCTAAATAACGGCTAATGGTAAAGTATAATTCGGAATACATACAATATTACTCAGCGATTACACCTACGCAAAAGCGTGCGTCTGGGTATACAAAGAGCTGTCCTATATCGATATATATCTTACGTTTGTAGTAATGATAAGCATTTGCAGTAAATCATTATGGTAAGGACTGTAAATATCCGTCTACGAATACTAAAATGACTAATATAGGGTCACAACAGTTTGAGTTATAAGCCTTAGAAGTTACCATACGCGCGCGCATCACTAGCCATGACTGGCTCTCTCGGCGGCCTGCCGCGAGCTGACTAAAACGGTCGGTATTGTTTCGATTAGAAATTAGCGCCTGCTAGACGTAGACCGTCGACTCAGGGCTCTCTAGAACGATGAATTCTGAGCCTGTACAATACACCAGACTGTATGGTCGTCGAATACCTATACTAAGGTTCACAAGGTCCGCAATTTAGCATTTCTGTCTCCAACCAACGTTTTCTCGGCTTGATCGGGATATCAGTGGCCAGACACAGAGCTCGAAATGATTTGAGTGGCGCAATCCGATCCGCGTTGAAATTCTGAATCGAACGCTACCTTGTGTATCGTGCTCCAATCCCATTAAGGCACAGTTTTTCGATTTTGAAAATTGAAGTAAAATTTTTCAAAATTGCAGCCGGTGCCATTCGGTTAAACGTCGCCAAATGTACCAACTGGAGCAATCAAATGATATATTAATCCAATAAAACCAATATCCTTCGTCGCTTTGCCAAAAATTTCGACGAGGACTTGCAAGGGAATACAAGCTTACGCATTAACGGTCTGGGCAGACCGAACAATGTATGTTGCCGTGGCGTCTGAGTGTTGTTAGGTTGATATTGAACAGAGTGTTAACGGGTTTTACTCCATTAACCATTTATACAGCAGTAGCCAACACTCCAATCGCACGGATTTGGTTTTTATGATACAATAAACATAAAATCGAGATGGACCCAGTACGTTTGCTGGATTTTTTTACATCAGACAACGATATCAATTTCATTGATTCGTTGAATAAGCATCATTCGCTGGCGACCTACATGTAGCGTATTTCGCGGTTGATGTTGTGTGATTTCGGGTCAAGCTCACAGCAGAGCGTCACTATATATATTCACAAACAGAAAGCTAGATATTTCGAGCAAACATTTGTAACAAAGCAGGTAAAATTTTCGAGATTCTCAAGGTGCATGCTCGTTTAGTGTTGACTTTTTATGCTACCAGCGCCATGCATAAAGTGGCAACGCAGTTTGTTTGTTTGTTTTTGGGTATTCATGGTGTTTTATCGACTACTATGGTCATTTACACCAGGCTAAACATGTATCACTAGATCCGTGGATCTAGTTATGCGTGCATCTGCCAACCGCTCATGACATGTGTCATCGCGAAAGCAGAGAGTTGTGCATTTAGATAGCATATCCCACCATGCGTCAATATATTAATCATCATTCAATATCCACAATCCATTAGGTTACAGCTGCAAATGCAGACCGCATACATACGCAATACGTAATGTTAGATAAAATGTTAACGCATAGTGACGTATTGATGGAAGTTAGTACGTTGGTGCATAGATTCATTTACTATGTTGTGATGTTGAGAATGATTTTATTGGCGATTTTAAATCATTTTTTTCGCCATTTTCGCGACAATTGTTTAACTTTCATGCGTTAGATGATTGCATTCATTGACCCAGTGAAATCTATGAACTTCCTGATGACCCGTGGGTCTGCCATTAGGACTCCAAATTCATTGGTACTGCATTTACTATGTATATGTGGCACGTTTATCTCATTCTCACTGCTCACGACAGTTCACAATAGCCATACAGACGATACGAACAGTAAATCGCACTCCAACTGATAATCATACAGTCACCCAAGTCGAATGTTTAGTGATCGGCTTGTTAAATTCAGTTGTTAGGGTTCACGGAGTCACCAACAAAAATTAAGTGGTTTGCGCTATAGCAGAAACGTTATAAACCGCTCCGTTAGAGGCAGGGCCGTAACAGCACTTCGTCAGGCCCCCCAAAACGTTAGGGGGGGCCAAGGCTAACTTCTGGGTGACCCCCCGTTGGCTATCCGCTTTTTGACGCTATTTCACATCTCCACTGGGTGTCCGTTATGTGAGACAGCGTTTCCCGTCTAGACGCGCGAAGCGCAAAAACTTTTAGTAATTCCAGAATGTAATCGGGCAATATGATCGGGAATTACATATATATTGCTATCAATTTTGATCGTCTTTCTGCTCACGTAATCAGATTTACCGGTAGAGCTGAGCGAAGTCTGTTTTTAAATTGTAGGACATCTCAATAATAATTAGACATCTTCGGGCGTATACCCGTTGGCAGGAACGAAACAGCACTTCGTCAGCACCCCCCCCCCCCATACACACAAAAAAAATTGGGTTTGGGGTTCTCATATAGGGTGAAAAACCGACCCCTGATAACGGTGTTCGCTTTTGCCGAGAAATTTGCTGCACTGTTTAGTGAGCCAGCTCGAAGCGCGAAAATTTTCGATAATTCATGATACAATCGGCCAATAAGAATGCATTGCATATATATTGCTATCAATATCTTGCTTGTCCTCTCTGCTCACGTTATCAGATTTACCGGAAACTGTAGGGCCCATAAATAACAATTAAACATCTTCGGGTGGGCGGACCCGTTGGTATGACTTCGCTGCATGATTTTATTTCGTGACCTCCTGTCTGCTGTATCAAAAATATAGAATCGCTCTAACGTACTAAACTAAAAGACGCACACGATTTCAAATTGGTATTTCTTCACTGGTATATATTTTTTCCTGCTGGATGGTATTTGTCTTCTGAGGTTCAGATTGCCAAGACAGGAACATATGGCGCCAGTCATTTAGGCGCCTATGGACAATTAAAGCTATTATTTGGAATTTATAACGAAGTTTTCGGTCTGCGTAAGGGCAGTCCGTTTCGGCCAAGCTTTTCGCGCTGCCGATCGTTCTGGCACACTTCTTGGAGTCGCATGTAATAATTACTAAATCATTATATATATTGGTGCGTGGTGGCGTGTTAATGGCCAACACCGATATGTCCATTTCTATAAATGTTGCGTGTTTTTTTCTTGGGGGAAGAGTACCAAATAATGAGGATAATTGGCAACTTTAAATCGCGCGCAGCGCGAAAAAGTTTGGAAAAAAATGCATAAATTTTCAAAAAATACGCTATCATTTATGCTAATTCACGAAATAATTTGGGGCCCCCTTCGAGCTCGCCCCCTCCAATTAGGGGGTTTGGGGTGCGGCAGTTACGGTGCTAGTTGGAGGAGCTCATGGATCACAGCATATTCAAACATATAATCGGAAAGATTTTCTCACCCTCGACATCATGCTGAAATAAAATGAGACATTTATTAGATATTAATTTCTTTTGCCCCAACTATAGAATTTGTCGATAGAATAATTAATAGAAAAGCTTCTTAAACTGAGGTCATTGGTGGTAATAAGGGGTCCATGGCAGTGTTGGGATCGAGTCACCACCTTCGACTCACAAGTCATTGGACATTTTGAATCAAGTCGAGTCAAGTCAAGTCACTCGATTTTGGAGGCGATTCGAGTCCAATCAAGTCCCTTCACGAGTCAAATCACAATTCAAGTCAAATTGAATTTTTGAAGTATGAGATAACATAACATAACAGGTTGCTAGCTGTCTGAAACACAGATAGATTCTCCATTTATTTCGAATCAAATACCGAATATAGAGTCTAATATATATTCAAAAAGTCGTTGTATGGCTTACGCATACGTAGAGCTGATAATAAACTACGCGAGTCAAAGTATAGCTCCAGTATCTGTATTTATCAGCCAAAACAAGGGATCGAATACGAAACCTCGAGTAGTTGGAACAAATTGATGATGCAATACAGTGAATACACTACTCATCTCCACATCCGTGAGATACAATTCAAGCCTGCTACTGTTGAAGAGTAATATAAAGGTATGAACTATATTAACTCGACGTCAATCATACAAGATGGTTGGTTAAGGTGTGCACTGCTCCATGTCAGCAATGAGCAGTCTGAGGAACAGAGACTCATTTCTATTAGATGAATATACCGGGTAGGCCTACTACTAGTACCTCAACGTAAGCTAAACTATGGTCATTCCGTTGGCGGTCAATTCATTTGTGACGTAGCCATGGACTGTATATCTCGAACAATCCCAACGTACGCAAGATACATCGATTTATAGTCGCACCGATTATTCGATGACTTGAAATTGACTCGTAAATTTTGCTCCGAGTCACGAGTCAATCCAAATCTCTGAAACGCCGAATCGAGTCAAGTCATTTTTGCAAGGTGACTCGGGTCGGGTCAAGCCATACGAAAAAGTTGACTCGATTCATCCCAACACTGGTTCATGCGAGTTTCATGTTGAAAGTACAACTATAAACTATAAACCATAATATTGCATTGTCCTATTTATTAGATATGTCCGTATTCCTGACTTATGTCCATACTTTTAATGCTAACTACCAGACTCGCACAACTATAGATGATCCCAGTTGTATATTTCGAGTATTTAGAGCGAGATGCAGGTCTTCCAATTTTAATTCAATTATAATTATAATCTAATTTGTGAAATGTTTGTATGCTCCAATTTTGATTCGAGTCTAATTTCTGTTTTTCTCCCACCTGTAAATGTTACATTAGAACTGCATAGTTCGAAACGAGCCAAGCGTGGTGTCCAGACATTTGCTACTCTCATGTTCGTGAGAATCGAGTCTGATTCCATGCCCGAGTTATCGCAAATTCCAAAATTCTCATTCAAGTCTAATTTGGAATAAGCTGTGTAGCCGTAATTCTAATTCAAATCGAATTTGGAAAAATATTGTGCAGCTGTAATTCCGATCCCAGTCTAATTTTGAAAAAGCTGTGTCGCCATAATTCGAATTCTAATCTATCTAGCCGGAGTATTTTTAGTTGTCCAAGTCTGAAATCAGAGGTTCATGCTGGGTTGTGACTTACATTAAAATCGGGGCAACGCCTATGTATTGTCATTAACTCATTATTATAGATATTGTCCTGTCATCTGACAGATGGGATAGCACATGCTGCAAACAACCATAAATGGAATTCAAAATGAATCACAATGGTAGGGATATGTTGGTGGACAACGATGCTATTCACTGTACTGATTCAGAAATTCAGCCAGGAATTAATTTTCTTAACCAGTTCTCTCCGTGACTACAAGGACTTGTTGCCTGCTCCGTATAAAATTGTTGATTTATACACTGTTATTTTGAATCCTCTACTAGTTGCCGACGATTACCCCTGAGGAGTGTCACCCGAAAATATTCAGGTTTATTTCATTTTGAATTTATCATTCAATTGTATATTGAAGTTGTGCACCTCCAAGAAGCTCTCGATTCAGTATTAGCTAAATAAGTCTTGCAATGAGTTGAACTTACCACCGTGAATGTATTCGAGCAACCTTCCGGTCCAGGAGGATCTGTAGAATAAGATCAGAGTGAGATTGATTGGATTTAAATATAACATCGATAATAAGTTGATGGTTCGCCGGTGAATCGCACTCCGTAAAAACAAATTCTTAGGAAGATTTGGACAACTAAAGTACCTTCATCTTTTCCAAATTAGATATAAGAATTAGATTTATAGCTACACAGTGTTTTTTTTAATTAGATTAGGATTAGAATGATAATTATATCCAAACATTCTATTCCAAACTATATTGGAATTATTTATAGCTACACAGTTTTTTCAAATTAAATTAGAATTAGAAATATTAAATTCGCAAAAACTTGGAAATAGAATTCAATTCCTAATTTTAAGGAAATACAACAAAAATAGCGATCAGTTGATATCAAATTATAGTTTATTCTCATAAGTCGGAGAATGGCAAATGTCTGCACAGAGAGGTTGGCTCGTATCGCGCCATACAGAAGATCTCCTGTTGCATTTTCAGGACAACCAGAAATTGGATTGGAATTAAAATGAAAGCATATAAACATTTGACAATTTATATAAGAATTCATAAATTAGATCAACGACATTTCGCTGTAATTAATCTAATTAGTCAACTAGTATTATCTAATCCAACGTTGTTCCATGACACCTTTCAATACACACTGTTACGCTTACACATGTCAGTTATGTGACCCGTCGATGACCGCCACTGCGCTGAATTCTAAAGGAATTGGCAGTATGTGGCAATGGGGGAGAGGCAAATTCTGTAGACTACGCCGAATAATATCACAAATAATATCAAGGCCGTAATATATAAATTGCGGATGGATTGATTCCAACGTATCACATACAACGACTGTGTTGTCGGCCGTGAGTTGTAACAAGATTAATATTAACATGCCATGTTAAACGTAGCCTATGTCTGATTTTCGGTAACAGGGAGCGCAAGTATCGTACGTAATACCACAATTACTAACCTGTGGAGCAGAAAACTTCCGCGGTTAATGTAGTGACAATCATGTACATGTGTAGCATCGAAAACATGACCATCGCCGTCCGTTTCCTATGTCTTAGTTAGACATTGGTTGATACAGTTACTTATATGATATACCTATATGAGGATTGAGGAATTCATAGATGAAACAAGTAACTGTAAGTAATTATTTAATATGGTGTAGAATTATGGTGTTGCATGCGTGTATAAATATATACCTAAATGATGGTCTATTAATATAGGGGAGTGGTTTGGATGCAGGGAGATTAGAATTTAAACTTCTATTTTACATAATATAGAGCAAGGCAAATATAGCACGGCACACTCTCCTGCCACTAAAAGTTAAACTATTAACGAGAACTATGGTTTCGATACTAATTACCAACGTGGAAGGCTGTAAAGTGTAAACCTCGATTGGTCATATCGCCGCATACGAATCATGCTGTACAAATTTAGCGCATTAGCTGTTACGACATTTCCGCGAAGTCATGATCAACTCATATATTCTTTGTATTCGCAAAAAGGTGCATATTTGTACTTTACACATCTTTCATGCTGTCATAGACTGATAAGGTGATTACGATTGACGTTCACTATACGCCAGGTGCTTTTTGCGTGGGATGTAAATGTTCGCCACGTTTTAAACTGTACCCGTGTGTATGTAAAGCGATAGGTTGAAGAATCTGATTGGTATTTTTCCTCGCTCGCACATCAAGAAGACATAGTCATGGCGTGACCCCGTGCTAGTATACTCCATACGGTCTGTCTGTATATAATCTATGGTACCTCACTGGCAAAGGAAACTTTCCAATATAATTTTATTGGAAAAGGCAGACTGAACTTCACGGCCTTCTTACTAAATGTGCCGTATAAGAGCAGCTAAAACCCACCCCATCAAGTCTAATGCTGAATAGCCTACCATTGACAGTCAAATGTAATTTCATTCTTTGTAACTCGTAACAAGGAAGTTTGAGTGTAGCTTTGCGTCAACAATACGCACAGTCATACGCCGAATCAACATTGCGCAACCATTTTTAGAATATCATTTCTAGGGGGAAATGGATGATATGCGAGACAGACGGATAAGCCTACGCCACGCCTTTTAACGCGTTTTGCGCTTCAAATGCATTGGTGTGGTTTGGAGCTCAATCCCTGTGCTCGTCCGTTTTGATAAATAGACTTCGGCGAGCAATGATTTCATCGGGAATATTGATAGAAGTATTTTTAAGCAAATTCAAAACGCATTGACAAACTTGTGCTGTCTCCAAAAACGTCATACAATAGAAGGATTGGCTGGTTCTGAATATCCCTTCGCACTGGAATATCAAGACAATCAAGTGGACGTACAATGTACGTCTTCTTATTTAACTACCGTTGACAATTCGGTGGTGATACCCTAATAAAGATAAATCATGTAAGACGATTTAATAAGCAATTACAGACCTAACTAGTCGTTCTTGACCGGTTTTCCACCGAAAACTGGGGGTTCTCTGCGTCAGTCTCAGAAGTTTCCTAGAGGTCAAGACCAATGTTCCCTCTAAGCTGCACACGTGCGCAAATGCGCAGTGCTGAAACGGTCTTTGCGCACAGAAAATCTACGCTGCGCACAAAAAATCAGAAATGATGTTTTTTTATAGTTGTTGCGCACTGTTGTCCAATGGACCACGCAGGCGCGCAGATTCGTGAAAATTAAGATGGAACATTGCCAGGGCCAAATAGTGTTATCACTGAAGTCTGAAACCGACAGTGGCGGCTCGTCCTATAGGGCAACTGGGGCATTGCCCCACCTAAAATTCTGTTCAATAACAATTTAACCATTTATAGACGCACAGCAATCAATACATACCGAGATCACAGCGAAACCCGCGTTCTTCTTGTGCTTTCGCTTGCAAATGCCCATACATAGAGAAGTCTCTGCGAAAATCGAATTCTCTTCTGTGTTTTCGCTTTGAGAATGCCTAGCCGGGGCTTGCCCCGGTATCGCTCATAACAAGCTTTCACTATCTATTCTCTCAAAGCCGCGCACAATAAAGAAACGGTGATTTACTCTCTCCTATTCGTAAAATGGCCGAGCAACCGGGGCAAATATACCTGTCGCCCCTAAGGTGTGATGTAACAATCGTATCTATATCTGAACTCGGTTACCGTAATATGCGCTGAGTCGACCTTTGCTGGTATAGGTCGATTTTGACTGTGTTTCGCACCATGATAATTCTTGAAACTTGGTATGATATGTCCTGAAGGTAGTATTTACCACTGCTCCAAGTTTCAGGCTTGCTACTTAAAGATAAGGGTAGTAATTCCGTTTCCGAAGTTCAGTGTGTGCTGATCTATCATGTACAATTGTACATAGTACAGCAAACAGATTTTACTCAAAAGCCAGTATTGGTCTCCATTGATTTTGACGATGCTCTATACCGAGATCGGTCATGACATTTGGCACGGTAAGTTTTAGTATCGACCGCTGTAACAAGTTTTAAGTTTGTCACTGAACTATGTGGGTGGTAATTTCGTTTCCAAAGTCGAGTAAGAGCTGACCAGGGTTGTAACCAAGTCACATGGTTCCGAGTCACGAGTCAATCATACTTTTGTGGTTTTGACTCGAGTCGAGTCATTTTCAATTCATCACAGACTCGAGTCCGAGTCCAAGTCACCGTTTAAAGGGTCAAGTCCGAGTCATGGTGTTATGACTCGAGTCGAGTCCAAGTCACAGTATTGAAGTCATGTTCAACTCATGTTTTCAATCCTGCCTGGGTGATATCGAATTCCCTGTTTGCGAAACATGCTCATTTTGTCCCTATCAGAGTCTTGGCACATGTTTATTCAGGCAGATAACGGACAGGCCCTGGCCTCATTTACCGATGCTAAAGATAAGTTTACTAATCTTAGAACTTAAAATCAAATATCTCTCTTGTCAGTCTGATACATCACCAATACAAGCATTCAGTTTTTATTATGAACACATCGACGATAGCTCACGAATAGCTGATAGACAACCAACGAATTCACGTCTACATACTATCTGATAGAGAACCAACAAATTCACGTCAAGATACTAGTTGATAGAGAATCAATAGATGCATGTTTATGTAGAGGTATTTACAACATGCCAGCATGCTGTAAAAGCGTGCATGCAACTATGTGCATTGTGCAGTGACAACAGAACAGATACCTTTTGATTATACTAAAGGTTTTCCCAATTGCATTACAGACTACATCGCACTTACAGCATTGGAGAAATAATTGTACAATGGGGCTGTTCAAAAACATTTTTTTCAAATTTTCCGGCTACTTCTTAATATTGCTAGATTGCCTAAAAAATCAAATTTGGCTCAATTCCAACCAGTAGAAAGCATTGCTATGAAAGAAAATTTTAGACTAATTACAAATAGAGATTTTCGAATTTTACCGGCTATCTTATGATATTGTTACATTGTGTAAAAATATGATTCATAGCAAATTTGACTCAATTCCAACTAGAAAAAGTGAAGTTATTAGAGTAGAATGTTTTGGATATGAAAAAATAGTTGGCTTACTACTATGTAATTATATTATATGAAAGAATTTCTCAATAAAATACTCCATTTATTTTCAAATCCAAAACATTCTCCTCTCACATCATTGATTCCACTTTTTTTCAAATTAAGCCAGATTCAATGTTCCTTTTATGCAACATAACAATTTTATCATGTAACCACCCAGTAAAATAAAAAAAGAAGTTATTTTAGAACAGGCATATTGTACAAACATCACACAACATTAGCCATTCATTATTACTCACGTGCACAATGCACATACCTAACAAAACGTCAAATGGACGAGGGGCATTGTGTGTTTTCACAGACAGCAGATCAAATCAATGAGTTACACCTCAAAAATACTAATGTGGAAAGGAGATCCTCAAATATGTTAAAGCGGCATGGCAGTAGAATGAATCCACATCTACTGAATACACGTTCCACTAGTGCACTAGGTGCAGGAATTGACAAGCATTTTTGAACCACACTGAAGAGCATTGAATACTCATTCTTTCTAGTCGCCCAAAAATGGAAAGAATCATCGCCTTCAAATCTACACATGAGCTTATCAGTCTCTTCACCATCTGAGTCATTTCATTGGCTCTAATTGAACTTTGATTCAATTGTTTGCTTGCATAATTGAAAAGTCTTGAGTACTTTAATTGCGGAGGATCTATTACCTCTTCATCACTGGACGATTTTGTACAATGCATTGCTACTATGTATCATTTTCTGTTGTTTTTACGGCGGCATATCTGATATCAGACAAGTGCAACGAAAGCAGTGGAGACAAATAGCGATGTCGGCAGAATTCGTCGGATGCGTTGATCTAGCCATTATGATTCGCAAATTTCTTCATCTTCAAGTCATATAAAATAAGTCGAGTCAATGACTTGGGTCGAGTCATGCGTAATGACTCGAGTACAAGTCGAGTCAATCCAAATATTGACTCGAGTCGAGTCGAGTCATTTTCCCATTTCAAGAAAATGACTCGAGTCAAGTCGAGTAATAAAAAAATCGTGACTCGAGTCTGACTCGAGTCGAGTCATGACTCGAGTCATTACAACCCTGGAGCTGACTCTTCATTTATCGCTAACAAATTTACGCAAAAGCCGTTATTGGTATCTATTGATTTTAACGATGTTCCATACCTAGATCTGTCATGAGCTTTTGCACGGTATGTCTTGATTTTAGTATCGAACGCGGTGCCAAGTCTTAAAGTTGACACTCAATGATTGAGGCAGTTATTTCGTTTTCGAGGTCGAGTATGGTAGAGATGCGCGCTGATCTGATACTTAGCCTACCTACGTCATTGCGGATCTCACGCAAAAGCCGGTGTCGGTCTGTGCTAATCTATAGTCTGCGTTCCCATAACGAGATCGGTGATGATATTTCCAATGGTATATCTCGATGATCGCATGAAACAGCTAACCAAGATTCTCGGTTTGCATTCAAATATTCACATAATTTTATGTTCGCCAATGTCCATTTCACTGTGAAATTGTGGCCTTCAAACCATTTGCTTACAATCTTCTGTCAAATGCGATAGCTATTTCATTTTCGATGTCGGCTAACAGCTGATCATTCGATCAGCCTATTCCTCGATCTATTTTAGTCAAAGTTCGGTGTTCGTCTGTTTGTATTGATTTTGACAGTGTACCATACCGGAATGGGTTATGAGATTGCGTATGCTACTTCTCGATGATTTCTTGTAACAGTATACTAAGTTTACGGCTTTTATTCATGTATTTATTGAATAATATATTTTCCAACGGCGATTTCGCAGCAGACTTATAGACAGTAAGCCGTATGTGTTGTGTCACAGTCTCCAGTTTCAAGGCCAAAATGTCCTATGTTGTTCCGAGACCGAAGTTCCGAGGCTGCTGTCCTTAGTTCTTCAAAGACCATTCAAATTGATGTTCTGGATTCAATATGACAGGCCCAATCTATGAGATAACAATTGCGTATGTGTCCGAACTCGTTGACCTTTCCAGTTAGGCTTACGCAATCTCTCGAGTTCTAGTCATTGGAATTAGTCAGGTCAAGTCAAGCGCGAACATGAATCGTATTGAATCTTTGCTCCGTACGTAGTTTACGCAGTTGCCTTTAGAGCGAAAATGAGAGGTCTAGAAGTTGTCCACTGTCCAGTCTATTGATCCAATCGTACGCCGGGTGCCTCCGCTTTGGTTGCCTATTATCACCTGGTCGTAACCAGAGATGGCCACAGTCCAGTTCTGGAGCCGGAGCAGGATTTCAATGTTTTTTTTACCTGGCCGGACTGGATCCGGATTTTGAATTTGGGGTGACGGTTGGATTTTAGCCGGATTTTTTTGCTGTGATATGATTAATTAGCATTGTTCTGGCAGGATTTTTTCGGATTCCGAACTGGACATTCACCAGCCGGATTTCTTTGGACTCTGAATTTCCAATTGCAAGCCGGATCCGGATAGATTCGGATCCCGAAATTTTGGAATCCGCCCATCTCTGGTCGTAACCACCAGCTCAGTGGTCGTAACACACCAGGATCGTGTACGGGCAATTCCCTGCACAGACAACCGATGTTCCCACCACTACCTCTCCAAATCTCCTGAAATTTGGTACAAGCACAGATGAGCTAATTCCAAACAGGATGAACTTTATTTTATGAAAATTGGACTTGGGGGTCAAAAGTTACGTCACTTTGAAAATTGACAATTTTCTGCTCATTTCGGGTCTGCACTTTCGGGTTTTATCAATGCAATATTCAAGGAGGTGTAGCTAGATGTTAGACGACAGTTGAGATACGGCACTTGGATTTATCTGAAGCTTGTCTGATCGTCTATATTTCCAAGTAAAATTTAATGCCCTGTAGGTTAGGGTCAAAGGTTAAATTGAGGGGGAATTTGGTCAATGTTCTAAAATCAGTCAGGCGTTACACGATTTAGACTGCGGATTGCTCAAAAACATTAAGATATTTTGGAAAATAGGATCTTAAATGAAAGTTTGCTTCAAAGAGACTTCGTTCATAGCTGTTAGATTTTGGCTATTAGACTGTAAAGTGATGAAATTGCAGTTTCAAGAGCACACTTCATTTGCACATGGAAATGCAGTAGTAGTAGGGTGTGTCCGGACATCGAGTCTGGGGTGTGTGTGGACATCATGTCTGGGATGTGTTCCGACATCATGTCTTGGGTGTGTTCGGACTGTGCTGCCATTGAAACGTAGTGTCTGGGGTGAGTTCGGACTGTTTTGCCCCTCGGACATCGTGTCTGAGGTGGGTTCAGACAGTTTTGCAACTCGGACATCGGACCGAGGGTGTGTTCGGAATGTGATGCCATTCGGACATCGTGTCTAGGGCGTGTTCGGACATCATGTCAGGGGTGTGTTGCTACTCGGGCATCGTGTCTGGGGGGGGGCTCGGACATCATGCCTGGAGTGTGTTAAGATTGTGTTGTCAATTGGACATCGTGTCTGGATATTTTTGTGCTGCGCCAGATATGCCTCAGACCTGATATCTGCGCACAATTCTTATCCAGACATGCTCCGGAGCTGATGCCTGCGTACTAAATACCTTCAGGCATTGTCCGAAACGGATATCTGCTCACTTAGTGGACACAGACATACGTCAGACGTGATACCCGCGTACTAAACGACGCGTGACCTATATATGACCTCTTTATTTGCGGTTTTTGCGTATATCTGCGAGAGCTGGGTATATTCACAGTAGTGATAGCTGAGTATATCCACATCCACAGTAGTGATAGCTGAGTATATCCACAGCTATCACTACTCTGGATATACTCACCTCAACTATCACAGATATCAATACTGCGGATGTGGAAATACTCAGCTATCGCTACAGTGGATATACTGAGCTATCGCTGATATCAACAAAAACCGCAAATATAGAGGTCATAGGTCAAACGTCGATTAGGACGCGGGCATCACGTCCGACGCATGTCTATGTCTATCAAGTGCGCAGATATCCGGTTCGGACCATGCCTGTGGGTATTTAGCACACATGTATCAGCTCCGGAGCATGTCCGGATAAAAATAGTGCGCAGATATCAGGTCTGAGGTGTTCGGATTGTTTTGCAACTCGGACATCGTGTCTTGGGTGTGTTCGGACTGTTTCGCAACGCGGACATCGTATCTGGGGGAAATTCGGATTGTGCTGTCACTCGGCCATCGTGTCTGGAAGGTGTTCGGACGTCATGCCTGTGGTGTGTCCGGACTGTGTTGTTACTCAGACATCGTGTCTGGGATATGTTTGTGATGCGCCAAACATGCCTCAGACCTGATATCTGCCACTATTTTAATCTGGACAGTGGACATGCGTCGTAGCTCTTACCTGCGCACCAAATACCCCCAGGCATATTCCCAATCTGATATCTGCGGGCTTAAGGGACACATACATGCGTCAGACGTGATACCCGCGTCCTAAACGACATTTGACCAATATATGACCTCTATATTTGCGGTTTTTGCTGATATCTACGATTGCTGGGTATATCTACAGCAGTGATAGCTGAGTATATCCACATCCACAGTAGTGATATCAGTGATAGCTGAGTATATCCACAGTAGTGATAGCTGTGGATGTACTCAGCTATCACTACTGTAAATTTGGATATACTCAGCTACCACTACTGTGGATATACTCAGCTATCACTGATATCACTACTGTGGATGTGGATATACTCAGCTGTCACTGCTGTAGATATACCTAGCTATCGCAGATATCAGCAAAAACGCGTCGTTTAGGACGCGGGCATCACGTCTGACGCCTGTCTGTGTCCAGATATCCGTTTCGGACAATGCCTGAAGGTATTTTGTGGCATCAGCTCCGGAGCACGTCTGGATAAAAATAGTGCGCAGATATCAGGTCTGAGACATGTCTGGCGCAGCACAAACATATCCCAGACACGATGCCCGAGTGGCAACACAGTCCTAACACACCCCTGACATGATGTCCGAACACGCCCTAGACACGATGTCCGAATGGCAACACATTCCGAACACACCCTCGGCCCGATGTCCGAGTTGCAAAACTGTCCGAACCCACCCCAGACACGATGTCCGAGGGGCAAAACAGTCCGAACTCACCCCAGACACTACGTTTCAATGGCAACACAGTCCGAACACACCCAAGACATGATGTCGGAACACATCCCAGACATGATGTCCACACACACCCAAGACTCGATGTCCGAACGCACCCTACTACTACTGCATTTCCATGTGCAAATGAAGTGTGCTCTTGAAACTGCAATTTCATCACTTTACAGTCTAATAGCCAAAATTAAACAGCTATGAACGAAGTCTCCTTGAAGCAAACTTTCATTTAAGATCCTATTTTCCAAAATATTTTAATATGTTTTTGAGCAATCCGCAGTCTAAATCGTGTAACGCCTGACTGATTTTAGACCATTGACCAAATTCCCCCTCAATTTAACCTTTGACCCTAACCTACAGGGCATTAAATTTTACTTGGAAATATAGACGATCAGACAAGCTTCAGATAAATCCAAGTACCGTATCTCAACTGTCGTCTAACATCTAGCTACACCTTCTTGAATATTGCATTGATAAAACCTGAAAGTGCAGACCCGAAATGAGCAGACAATTGTCAATTTTCAAAGTGACGTAACTTTTGACCCCCAAGTCCAATTTTCATAAAATAAAGTTCATCCTGTTTGGAATTAGCTCCTCTGTGCGTGTACCAAATTTCAGGAGATTTGGAGAGGTAGTGGTGGGAACATCGGTTGTCTGTGTAGGGAATTGCCCGTACGAAACACTTTCGGACGGGCTTAGAAAAATTAGGGTCAATCGATTTGCGTAATCTCTAACTCTACCATGAAATCATAACGCATGCTACTAAGGATGACCTGATACTTGATTCGTGGCATAGGGCGATTCTTAATTCACGTTCATTTTGTAAAATAATCCTTTGATTAAAAATAAATGAATAAAACATTTGTTACCACACTTCAAGTCACGGCTCACCTGCAAACCTCTCGCGGCACCTACGTTAAAATCACTGTTGTCGGGAAATTCATGTGACCATTATAAAGTTACTTTTTTACGTTGGAAAACGCCATTGTGACGTCATCTTGATAAAAGTCGCTCGCAGCCCTTGCCCTACCACCCGATATTGTCACGAGCCGCCACTGGAAACCGAGGTACTAGTGCGCCCCGCAAAGGTAACTATTGCGCTCCGTGAAGAAATTAGAGTTCACAATCAACTGCGCCTCACGGAAGATATTTTTTAGTATGGCCTCGTACATGTGAGCGATACTGATATCATTTCAATAGCGCATTATTTTCTGGGAATGGCGAAATAACATGGTTTAACAAAGTTATAAATAACAATGGGCTAGCTCGAAGTTAATCTGCGAGAAACTATCGAATGATAGTCTTCTTCGCGTGGCATGAACATTGCGTAAGATTTACTCAGGACCGTAACTTTCGCACCCCAAACCCCCCAATTGGAGGGGGCGAGCTCGATGGGGGTCCAAAATTAATTCTAGAATTATCATAACTCATGGTGTATTTTTTGAAATTTTTCAGGAATTTTTTTTCGCGCTACGCGCGTTTTAATGTTGTAAGATATCTGATTATTGGGTACCCTTTCCCAACAAAAATTAGGCATGATTTATAAAAACGGGCAGTTGGGCTTCGGCCATTACCGCACCATGACGCGCCAAGACATAGGAAGTTAAAGGCTATATAACATGCGAATCCAAGAAGTGCGCCAGAACGATCAGCAGCGAGAAAACCTTGGGCGAAAAAGACTGCCCCGGTGCTGACTGAAAACTTCGATATATACAAATATATGTGTAAATGTAAATGGCTGGCGCCGAATGTTCTGTTCCTGTCCTGGCGATCCGAGTCCCACAACAAGACAAATGCCATATCGAGGGAACGTTATTTTCCAGTTAAGAAATACCAATTTGAAATCGTGTACGACTCTTGAAAAATTAGAGGGAACATTGGTCAAGACGAACAATCGACTCATTCATATGATTTGCGATGATACGCTCGTCTTAGTCACCATTGGTTGCTCTTAATTGGGCCCGATCAGTAGTCAAATTGTCACTTTTGGTTTGGTACGTCGTGTGCAATGGCGTACGCTGGGGTTGAATTCGGAAATGCAAATGCCATCTCCAATATTTATAAGCTCATATGCAATCAAGCAATTATTATCATGCTATTGCGTTTCGATCAAACAATACGATCAAACAATACGCTGACACATTCCACGGGGTGAAATCATGCATTTCTGAACTGGGATCTGAAGGGAAACAGCACAACTCACAATGATTTGCCAAAAATACTCATGCTTTCTATTGGTGTTGAATTTATATTTTAAAGTGCAGTTCACGTTACGCACCAGTAATCTGTAGCGGTGGTTTTAAACCTTTTTGTAAACAAAAATTGTGGACCGGTGAAACAAAATCTCCCCTTAAGTTGATTACGAAAAATGCACGATTCGTAAATGTAATACGAGAAACTTCCTTTAATGATATGTGCTTCGATATTATATATTAGGGATGATGTGCACGTGAGGATCACGTTGGCGTTCCGTGTGTGAACCTCAGAAATTTAGAGGTTCACGTTCACAAACGAATCTTGGTAGGTTCTGCACTCTGAGCCTTTTTCATATAATACAATTTTCACGTCATCATAATATCGTTGGTTGAAATTTATTCCACTTCAACTGCGGGCCACTCTATGGATGGTGCTGGCAGCATAAAAATTAACACTAACAGAGCATGTACCTTGGCAATCTCAATAATTTTACTTCTTTTGTTACAAAAGTTTGCTCAAAATATCCAGCTTTCTGTTTGTGGACTCTCTGCTGTGAGCGTGACCCGCAATCACACAATATCAAGAGCGGAATACGCTACATGAAGGTCAGCGAACGATGCTTATTCAACCAATCAATGGAATTGATATTGTTGTCTAATGTGAAATAATCTAGCAAGCGTACTGGGTCCATCTCGATTTCATATGTTTATTGTATCATAAAAACCAAATCCGTGCGATTGGAGTGTTGGCTACTGCTGTATAACTTGTTAATGCGGTGAAACCAGTTTTACACTCTGCTCAACACCAACGCAGCAGCACTCAGACGCCGAATACATTGCTTGGTTTGGCCTAGATCAGTGGTTCTTAACCTTTTTTCTCCAGCGCATCCTTTCAAAAATTGTCCTGGGTCTGGCGCCTCCCTATTTTTAGGACTGTAGTAAAACAATGGGTAAGCGGTTGAATTCCGGTTTCGGATTGATAACTCACTATTAGAACCCTCGACTAATTAACGGTATAATTGTATGTTATATTTTCGGGATCAAATCCAGGTTATTATAACAACCATCGGGTAAGGCCATCGGGCTCATAACATTTGGTTCCAGATCGATGTACACATCCCGAATTCTCCTCTGCGATTGGCAATGCGGGGAAATTTATTGTATTTGGGTTTGCTGTATAGCTTTGTGCGACTGCTAAAGCAACTTAGAATTTGGTGGAGATTTCCTCACATTCAATTTAGTACTGCATCAAGCTCTTAACTTTAACATAAATGGCGGTAACAACACTAAGCAGTATCATCCTTTATGATACAATGAAGAAAGATTCTGACGATGTAATTTTGTAGCTCTCAAATACAAGTATATTTAGTTAATCACTTCAGCCAAAACGCTTCAAAATATCTTTAACGTACAAAGGGTATAACTCTCAAAAGTTGTACAGTACAGTGCCTTTTCGATTTTGACACGCAATGCACTGCAGGATACAATACCTAGTTGAAAACATTTTGTGGAAAATAACCCGAGTAATCAGTATAAGTATTCGTTTATTAACATTGTCATCATGTCAAAACATCACAAACGGCGATACAATGAAAAGATAGGGAGGTGTCGAAACGACTTGGAGTAGCTAGCGTGACGAGAATGTTTTAACAATCCAAAAGTCCGCCAAATTCATTTTATATGAATTAAAATAAACCACTGCATTCATGGAAACATCGTCAGTGGATAGTCGCGATGAGTGCAACGAAAAACTTTGTGATTTGACAGATTTGGTCGAATGTGAGTATGCAATCACAACTCAGGGATATATCGAACTATTGTTCTATTATATAATCATATGTCGTTACAACACCATCTACTCGCGACGCTGACGTACCACCTCGCAGAGTCTGTCTGGTACACCCGTATACCAAATCACACGGACAACTTTCTTGTTTCTGTCTCCACCACTTGTAATTTTTATTGAAGTTTAGTGAAAATGTCGAATTGACTGAATGAATATTTTACGCTGTATTCCATGCATATATAAACGCGTATTATTTTCTCTCGATATTTCATATACACACATCATATCATATACCACATTTCCTGTATAACATATCGAGATACTGCACGGACTTCAATCTACATTATACCTAAAACATATGTTTCATTTCCTGGTTCATGTTTCAAAATATTCTACCGAGCTTATTCTATTTGTTATTACCCAATTCATTACCAATATATATACTGTTATAACGTGTTTCTATTGAAGTTTCTTTTGAAGGTCACTAACCTGATTGTTCGGTATCCTTCGAAAGAAATGTGACTGATATTTGCCATAACCTCTATTATACTGCCAAGTGTCGGAATTTATCAAAGTTTGTTTAATAGTATCCGCAGTTTTACGTAAATTTGTCCTATGCGAATTATAGGCTACTTTTTGACACTTGCACCATAGTGTCCTGTATGGTGTCGACACAAGCAAATCTCACGGCTCAGTGAAATTGATTCACGTCACAATTTCCATTTGGCTACAGGCAATTTGACGGTCATTTTTGACCGGCTTGCCGAGCATTAGATTTGGTAAAACGGATATCAATCGAAAGCTTACTCTGCGCTGATTACGGAAACATAAATTTTATTTTGCTCGTGGCCCTGGAACTCCCACAATCGTCCTCGAATTTTTCATTGTTATGGAGATTCGCATTGGGACGCAACAATGCTGTCTGGCTCTTTTGCTTTTGAGCTACTCTCTCGTTTCGCCAGACAGTCTCGTGCAAGAAAGAACTGTAGAGAAGTAATAAACAGCAACAAAATGACTTTTCTTGAAAATATCACCATAACATATGTTTAATTTGGAATACCTTTTTAAAATTCAAACCGACTTTTGCAGCTGCATTCCCTGCAATATATGGTTGTGTCTCGAAATTCCGAGCCTTCGATTTGTGTGAACGAGCACGGAAATCCATTTCCACAAAGATAGGTGGTGGCGAATGTAATATTAATGCATAACGACACCTTTCGGTATGGTTACAACATACATGACACCAAATTTGAGAAACATATTTTTTATTGAACTTACAAGCTAGACATTCCGATCTATAGCAGCTCATCGTGAAGCGATTCTTGAAAAGTGGATTCCTTGGCGAGGTGTTAATTCGTCTATTTGAACAGATCAAGAGAGTTGTAATTTCTATTTTAAACGGCTGTTTCACTAATTTGCTGGGACTGACAACTTCAAATCTTGTCGTCCTGATTGACCTTACTACTTCAACTTTTTATTTTTTCAACAAACCCCGACAAAACATCTCTGAACAGTATATGTTTGTATCAGAAGGTTATTGGCAATTTGGCAATTAAAATGAGTATACACGGTAGGATATTACTTCTCAGACGGCCATTCTGTTGTTATCAGTTGAGTGATTTCTCTCATTTAAAAAATACAAATTAAGGTTTCAATCATTTTCCAAATTTGGAGGCTTCGCGGACCCCCTGAAAATGCTTCGCGGACCTCCAGTTGAGAACCACTGGTATAATGTATATGAATATTGCCCCTGCCAAGTGTCAGCCGAAAATATTCCGGTTGATTTCAATATCAATCAATATACTATGCAAGTGTATGTTGAAGTTCTGTACGTTAAGGAAGATTCGTTGAATAAAGCATTGTTTTTAGTCCTATTTTCCCAGGACCACGCGGGCTCATTTTCTTGCTTGGTCATTATATTCTGTCAAGCGTCTTTCGGGTCAAAAGGTTGCGTTTGATCTATACCGACCTTAAATATTCACTGTCAAGATTAGACAGATTCCAGCGCCTTACAAGTAGCATAGCCTTTATTTATAAGGGCTATGCTAGTAGCCACCCGATCATTTATAGTGCAACGGAGAACAGTGCTGTGATACGCAGACTGTCGTGGGATTCACCAGACCGCCTTGCCTCGCTTTGGGATTCATTGTAAAAAAAATCACAGCTGGTGTATAATAAGCTCCCAGCTGTCACCAAGCTTTAGACGGTACAGTGTGCACTGTGCAGTGCAAGAGCTAATTCACAGCTGCTGTATAATCGCCTCCCTACTGATATCGTACTTTAACAGATGGCAATTTACCTCGCCTGGATATACAGAGCTAGTTTTACTTCTTTCATGGAAGCGCATGGAAATATATGCGATGAACAGTCGGCTATGCGTATCAGTTGAGGTCGAGTAAGCGACTGTCGTCGAACATGTTGGATTGTGGCCGCATCATGCTTTAGTTCAGTGTTTTTCAACCTGTTTGACGGTTCTCACTGGTGCGAATGACGAAGGTGGTGCGAATGGTGCAAATGAAAATCGTCGAATAATTGTTAATTTATCTGACGTGGAATATTTCAAATAAACCTAATAGGAAATTCAATGGCATTGTAACTGTTGTAGTTGGGACGCAATTGTAAACACTTGTTTAACATTGAAACACCACTAATCATAGCTCTAACAAGCCTTAGTGAATAAATATTTTCGCACTATAATTATTACGTAATCAAAAACCTGGTTTGGAAGCTGGTGAAGCTGCAGGCAGACATATACAGTGTATCGGCCTGTCAGAGCTTGCGACAGGCCGGAAAAATGACGTCGAATTCACTTTGCTTTCTTTCGCTAAACTTTCATCATATTTTCGTAATGTCTATTTGATAAGTGCGAGGCACGAGGATAGTACTAAATACCGTCATTACAGACTCACATTTGCAATTTACTGTAACGCAAATTTTTACCCCTTCAAGGGTTGTTAAAGTATGGACCGCATGGGTATAATTTTATGTCGACACGGTGCGAGAGCTATCTTTTAATATGTATGTAATATATTGCAAAAATCCTGCGAGAGTTTTTACATATCTTAAGTACTGTACTGGGTACTGTAGGCAATAATCGAAACATGCAGAAAATATGGTTTGATCATGAGAATCAGCCGGCCTTTGGTTTGAATTCATGATAAGATTCGTCCGAATGTTTGTTTTTTCTTCTGGAAAATGTGCCCGAAGACCATTGGGATGAACTAGTGTAGGCGTAGGGGTGTGCAACGAGCAATTTCAGGCCTATGAGACTCATTCATTTCAAAGTCAACTCCTTATGCATCGGGGCACATGAAGACATGAAGTTAAGTTTTGGCCAACATACCGCTGATAAAATGCAGTGCCGCAGCTAAAATACGGTGTCAAAACATCAGCGACAATACCTTGGCCCGAAATGACCGCTTGATGGCCAAACCTTTCGATACGGAATAGTCCTGTTTTCGTAATCTTAGTAGACAGTAGTTCAAGTGCGACGCGCAGAGGAATTAACTTCACCCCAATTAGAAATTACGTACGCCAGACATATTTTAAAGAGCTGTATTGGGTAGAACTGTGGTGTGTGCGTTCTGTATGTAAAATAAAAAATGTAAAATCGTAGCATAGTAGGCTACTGTGATACTAAGAGGATTTCGTTTTCATGGGTGAGGCTCGGGTCCCGAGATGACATAAAAATTCAGATTTTGGTGGTAGTCTAACAAGCTATAGTTATTAACCTGGCCATCCAAGCAGCGTTGATGTACAAAATCCAACAATAACTTGTTCGGTCGAGAAGCGTTTTAGTGAAATAGTGTAAATCAAAACGAGGGAAAAGAGTTGCCTTTTCAATGAGACACTTCATGGCCTAAAGCTATAGTACAGGGTTGTAACCAAGTCACAAGGCTCCGAGTCACAAGTCAATCTCACTTTTTTTAGTTTTTTTCAATTCGCCACCTAGTCATGTCCGATTCCAATTCATCGAGCAGAGGTTCGAGTCCGAGTCATGTATGACTCGAGTACGAGTCCAAGTCATTGTGGTTACGGCTCAGTTTTCAGATAAAGTCCGGTTAAACCCACTGTTATAACTCTGTTCGGTGATATTGAATGGTTCGCATTAATAATATACTAATTTTCCTCACTTATAATAGTTTCTGGTCGCACTTTCAAGTACCAGTGCCACTCTGTTTGGTGATATCGAATGGTTCGCATTTATAATATACTAATTTTCCTCACTTTTAATAGTTTCTGGTCGCACTTTCAAGTACCAGTACCAATAGACGAACTCCCAATAGGTTGGTTATACTTTACTACTCTTAGAAATTACAATGAAACCTCGCTCTTGGCCGTCTGGGTCTCGAGTCATGCGTAAGGACTCGAGTCCACGTCGAGCCAATACACATATTGACTCGAGTCGAGTCATTTCCGTATTTTGAGAAAATGACTCGAATCAAGTCGGATCATCAGAAAATCGTGACTCGAGTCTGACTTGAGTCGAGTCATTACAACCCTGCTATTGTAGCCAATTTGTTGCGCATCTGAACAGAGCATTCCTAAGTATCTTCATCTTCTTTTTGTATAACAATTTTCGGTTGGCATGTGCGAATGAAATTTATTTTCAAAAAAGAGTGCGAATGAAGTTCAAAAAGGTTGAAAAGCACTGCTTTAGAGTTAATATTTACCAAGATTCCATTGTGGTTACCAGCGTGTTTCATTACTTCAGGACAGTGTGGACAGACTTGTATATAAACTACCAATTTAGATTTTTTACGGTCAATTGAATAGCCTACTGTTGTTTTGATTTTCCGAGCTGAGTATAACTATAGTTATGGTTGTGCATTTTGAAGATCCAGTGGTTTGTGTCAGAAGTTTGTGCAAGCTTTTGCTTCAGATTTCACCTAGGATTCGCTGCGGATCATCCGTAATTTGCTTGTCGTGTGCGAAATTCCTGTAAAATCCGGTCGGTGTACGGCATCACGTTCGTGGTGCAGAAGACTTAATAATCTCCACTCTGTTAACATCGTGTTATTTGTTTTATCATCTCAATGTCCGCCCAGGTGTAAGGACGTCCACACTATCAATAACTCAAGAGTAGAGTAGAAGCATCAGACAAGCACACCATGTTATATTCAGCAGCAAGAAATAATCCTTGCAAAAGCCGCGGATCAGCGAGTGACTCAGCCCACGCCAAATCGCGTGCTGGATTCCGAAGAAATTACACCCATCACTCGCCGACAGATTTTTTTGGAATCCTGTGTGATAGCGGCGCATCTTTTCATGTGAGTCCGAGGAAGGAATTATTTCTCAACCTAAGACCTTGCAACGAGAAAGTTGAAATAGCTGATGGAAGAGTTCTTGCTGCCGAATGGAAAGGAACTCTTCGGATCGTTGTATACAGAAATGGCGAAGAGTATGGGATGGCCAATTTACGAAATGCACTGTACATACCGGCGTTGTCGACAACTCTATTTTCTGTCCGAGCATTTACTGCCAATAACAACTATGAAGTTATATTTAACTCGGACCAGTGCCTGATTTGGAATCGAAGCGACGGGCAGACCATTGCAACCGGAACATTGAAGAATGGCCAATACATGTTGGACTATCGCACGTGCACGGAGAGGGAGATGGAGGAAGGCCTATCATCGAGGAACAGAAATAGCGAAACCGTTTGCCTCGATTTCGAAATTGCACGGAATGCACGCACCTGATATAGAACGTATAGTTCGTTACAAGAGTGTCAGCCAAAAACATTTCGGTATATTCGAACAGGAATATATTTTCAGTTGTATAGTAACGATAATTATATAACTATGTCAATAAAAGGATTACTGAACTAATTTCTGTATTTTATGTCTCTTGACAGTAGTTAAGTCATAGCTTTGTCGTGAAGCAGAAGCTCAGCGTGCGAGTGAGCAAAGATAGTCAGTCGTACAAAGCAATAATATAAAACCCGATATAAATAACTTTCCCGTATTGCCAATCACAGATGTGAATTCGGGTTGTATACATCGGACTCGAATCAGATATATCAGCCCGTACCCGAGGGTGGTTATGTAAAGACATAAATTCGATCAAGAATATAGCACATATGTATCGTTTATTAGTCGGGTGGTCCTCACTCGCGATGCCAGCGCGAAATACTCCCAATAGTAAAGTCTTAACCTGAAAAGACTGACCGGTCTTCTCTTACCCATTGTTTTTTACTACAATCTTCAAAACGTGGGGGCAGGCCTACGCAATTTATGAAAGAGGGTGTTGGAGGAAAAAAGGTTACGAACCATTGATCTGGAATCTAGGGGTTGTGTGACCTGATCTGGAATCTAGATGTTGTGTGACTGCAGGTCTCAAGTGCGGGTCAAGCTCACAGCATAGAGTCACTAAATATATTCACAAACGGAAAGCTGAATATTTCGATCAAACTTGTAACTAGGGCTGGGCAAAATCGAGTACCTGAGTGATTCGATTCTGAATCACGCAAAATGCTTCGAGTCGAGTCGAGTAATCGAGTATCATTCATTATGACGTCACAACAGAATGTGATATGTCAAAGTTCAAATATGTTCCTTTTATGCGACCATAAAGACGATTATTCCTGTTATCCATCACATGAAAGATACTTTGGTATTTTTCGACCATGCCGATTTCATGGCATTTGGTGACAATGTTGTGAGATGATCATGACTTTGGAAATGAGTTATTTCCAGTAACGTTCGTAGCTTTGTACTATATGTTTCATATGTTACGATACGGCCAGTCCAGGTTTCAAGGCTTCGACAGTGAAAATTAGTATCGAAACTATAATTCTCGCTGATAAATTACCTTGCAGCGGCGAGGAGAGTATAATTTCAGTACTCGAAAATATCGTCTTTTACTACTCGACTCGAATCATTAAAATTATACTCGATTCAGATTCGAGTACTCGAATCATTGTGCCCAGCCCTACTTGTAACAAAGCAAGTAGAATATTTGAGATTGGCAAGGTGCATGCCCGTTTAGCGTTGGCAAGGTGCACGCCCGTTTAGCGTTGCTTTTTTTGTGCTACCAGCATCGTGCAGTGAGTGGTCCGAAGTTGAAAAGAAAGAACCTCAACCAAAGATGTTATAATGGCGTGAAAAATTGTAATACATGAAAGGGTGCACATGCACAGTGCAGAACTTATGCCAAGGTTCGTTTGAATACGCCAGCCAGTAAATTTAAAGGCTCGCTGTGAACGTGAGCCTCTAAATTTCAAGGTTCGTTTGTGAACGTGAACCCCTAAATTTCAAGGTTCGTTCGTGAACGTGAATCTCTAAATTTCAAGGCTCGTTTGCGAACGTGAACCTCTAAATTTTTGAGGTTCACCTTCAGAACGCAAACGTGAACTTCACACGTTCACACCATTCCTGGTGGACAATACATCCAATAACTACAAAATACACTTACTTTACAGCAATGACTCCAAACGTGTCAGCAATTATGAGAGAACGTAATGGCTGCTAAGATGGGATGCTTTTAGTCTTCGGGTCCGCTCTGAACAGGCTGGGAGCCCGACCCTATTAGAACCTGGTATTTTGGCCCTGGGTGTTTTCAAGTAGGACATGCGGGAAACCTGTGACTCTGTGAAGTGCACTCCTTAAAATGATTGGCGGCCAAAACCTTCGATATTGATATGGCCACTTTGTGCAGGACATTGTATGTAATGTTATGTTAAGGAAGTCTGGTATGGAACGAAATTTCGGTGTGGAATATGGAAATACGCAAGTATGGTAAATCAAGCAAGTGCTCTCAAGTGCTTGGAAATTTCCAATCAGGACCGTAACAGCACTTCGTCGCGATGGAGCCCAGATAAACATTTGGCTGTGTTGTTTAGTGAGTTAGCTGATTTCGCCTAAATGCGCCAAGCGCAAAAACTTTCTATAATTCATGATGGAATCGGTCAATATTATCGTGAATTGCATACATATTGCTATATATTATTTATCCTCTCTCTGTTCACGTAATCAGATTTACTGGTATAATAGAGCTGGGCGAGGTGTGTTGGAAAAGGTACGACTCCTAAAATATCATGAAACATCATCGGGCGGACCCGTTGGTATAATGCCTTAGTTACATGATGATAATTCGTGACCTCTTCTTATCGGCTATGTCAAACGATAATTAAATCGCTCAAACTTTCAAACTAAAAGACGCACACGGTTTCAAATTGGTATTTCTTTACTGGCCACTAATTTTTCCCTTCGAGATGGCATTTGTCTTGTGGGGTTCAGATCGCCAGGACAGGGTCATTCGGCGACAGCTATTTAGCGCCTTTGTCCAATTATACATTATATATATATATATCGAAGTTTTCTGTCAGAACAAGAGCAGTCCTTTTCGGCCAAGGTATTCTCGCTGCTGCTCGTTCTGGCACACTTCTCGGTGTCGAATGTTATATGGCCTATAACCTCATATGTCTTGGTGCGTCGTGGCGCGGTAACGTGTGTGTGTTTTGTCAGGGGAAGGGTACAAGGGTATCCAATAATCATGATATCTGGTAAGATTAAATCGCGCACGGCGCGAAAAAGATTTGAAACAGTTGCATAAATTAATAAACGCGAACGTGAACCTCATGACGCCACGTGACCTCATATTACTAATTCCAACCCTACACTTCAGTGATGGTCTATATCAGTGGTTCTTAATTTGATTTTGAAGGGGGCGGAAACGCTCAGGGGGCGATATGGGGGGCGCTGGAGAAAAATAGCTTCGCAGTAGATGATGTGCTGGTGGGACATATCCCTAATGAGTATTCAGGGCACATTAACACCGAAAACTTCGACATATAGGTTTAGTTGTCCATGGGCGCCTAAATGACTGGCACCGAATGTTATTGTCTTCGCAATCTGAACCCCAGAAGACGAATTCCATCTGGCAGGGAAAAATTACATGCCAGTGAAGAAATCCCAATTTGAAATCGTGTGCGTCTTTTAGGTTAGTACGATTGGGCGAAAGGGATATCTAAAGCTAGATATTCCTGTTGGGCGATATCCCTGTTGTGCGATTCTATATTTTAGATATATAGAAGACAGGAGGTCACGAAATAACATAATGCAACGAAGTCATACCAACGGGTTCGCCCGCCGAATATGTTTAATTATTAGTTACGGGCCCTACAGTTTCCAAGACACCTCACAATGTTCGCTCTACGTTTTGACGAGTCTGCGCACACTCAACAACTCACTGCGCAGACCCTTGGATAACAGTGCGTAACGACTAAAAAAAGGTCATAACTTCGGATTTGTTGTGCGCAACGTAGATTTTCTGTGCGCAGAGACCGTGTCAGCACTGCGCACGTGCGCAGCTTAAAGGGAACATTGCACCTCACTCACCTCTAACGGTAAATCTGGTAACGTGAGCAGAGAGGACAAGAAATTGATTGCAATATATATGCAATTCCCGATCTTACTGACCGATTTTATCATGAATTATCGAAAGTTTTTGCGCTTCGCACTGGCTCGCTAAACAGTACAGCTGATTTCGTGGCTAAAGCGAACAACGTGATGGGGGCGGTCGGTTTATCACCCTATGGGAGCCCAAGACCCAAGTTTTTTCATGGGGGCTGACGAAGTGCCGTTTCGTTCCTGCCAACGGGTATACGCCCGAAGATGTATCATTATTATTGAGGGGTCCTACCTTTTCAATTACACATCACTCAGCTCTACCGGTAAATCTGTTTACGTGAGCAGAGAGAGGATAAAAATTGATATCAATATACATGCAATTCCCGATCATATTGACCAATTCAATCATTAATTATTTAAATTTTTCGCGCTTCGCGCGTCCAGGCGAGCATAGCTGGCTCAGTAAACGGACACCCAGTGTAGATGACTAGTGTCAGCAAATAGCGGATAGCCGAAGGAGGGTCTGGGGGCGAAGCCCCCCAGAAGTCTGGCTTATCACCCGATGGGGGGGCCAAGACCAACGTTTTTTTCGGGGGGGGGGGGCTGACGAAGTGCTGTTACGGCCCTGGTAACTAATTAATTGTACCTACGGGCACGCCCGAATATGTTTAATTAATAATTACGTGCCCTTTATTTACCCATACAACAGCTCACTCAGCGCTACTGGTAAATCTGATTACGTGGGCTGAGAGGATAAAAAGTTTATAGCGACTTATACACGTAATTACCACCTATTCATTCAGGCATTATAGAAAATTTTGGTACCTTAGGGCGACCGGGCCGCACAAACATTACCTACCATCGAAATCACGCTACGGCGTTCTTGGGGGCGAAGCCCTCAGAAGTTTGGTTTATCACGCTATGGGTGCGCAAGGCAATCGTTTTTAGGGGGGTTAACGAAGTGTTGTTACGGCCGTCACTCTTAGTCATTGTCTTTATTACATTCCTTACAATATGAGGTTGGGGGGCGCTGGAGCACGATAATTTTTGAAAGGGGGTGCTGGAGGAAAAAAGGTTAAGAACCACTGGTCTATATAAATGTAATCGATACCTAGCCACATAATACCACAATGCTGAAGTGCATATTGACGTTTTAAACGTCGACAAATGTATCAACTGGGGAATTCAAATGACATAATAATTCCAGAAGATCAATATCTTCAGTGACTTTGCCAACAATTTTGACGAGGACTCACAAGGGAGTATAGGCTTACGCCTAACGGTCTAGGCCTGACCGGACAATGTATTTATTGCGCGTCTCGGTATTGCTACGTTGCTATCGAGTAGAGCAGTGGTTCTCAACCTGGAGGCGTTGAAGCTCTGAAGGGGGCGCGAAGAAGCGATCAACTGAAAAAAAATTTCCCACCTCGCGCGATTCACCTCCGATTCACACGTGTTTCTCTATATATACACCGATTTCATATTTTTTAATTCTCTCAGCAGTTATAACCCCCATGCCATCAAAAAATCTGTTGGGGTTGACAGCATCCCGGTTGGATTTTGTGAAATGACGATAAGGAGGCGCGAAATTTTTCACTATCATAAAGGGGGCGTGTCTAAAAAAGGTTGAGAACCACTGGAGTAGAGCGTAAAACGGGTTTCGATATACTTGCTACCGACATTACCCCATTAACAAGTTGAACAGCAGTAGCCGATACCCCAATCGCACCTAATTCGGTTTTATGATACAATAAATATATGAAGTCAAGATTGACCCCCTACGCCAGCCAGCTAGAATTTTTACATCAGACAACGATATCAATTTCATTGATTGGTTGAATAAGATTCGTTCGCTGACTACATGCAGTGTATTTCGCTCTTGATGTTCTGTGATGCGGGTCAAGCTCTCAGCAGAGAGTCGCTAAAAATTCACTATCGGAAAACTGGATATTTCGAGCAAACTTTTGTAACGAAGCGAGTTAAATTTTTGAGATTGTCAAGGTGCGTGCTCGTTTACTGTTGATTATTTTATGCTGCCAGCGCCATCCATACGACCATAGAGTTCTCGCAGTTGAAATGCAATCTATTTCAATCAAATGATGTTATAATGAAGTGAAAATTGTAATATATGAAAAAGGTTCACAGTGCAGAACCTGAGGTTCACACACAGAACGCGAACATGAACCTCACCGCAAACACTATTTATTACCTATAATTATTCTAATCTGAATATAATAAAACGAATGATATTCGACCGTTGTCACGTTACAACTTACATTTCGCTTATAGTACCTAAACTACCAAAAATAGTTTCAAAATCATAGACTTTATGAGTGTCGCCGTTACATGAGTATCAATATCAATTTGTTGAAATTTGAGTGTCTTTTCTTGCGCTTTACTCGAATGATCATCACGTAACATCTATTTGACATAAGCATCATTGTAATTAAAAAATATGCAGCTTGTCTCGGAGCGGCGCGACACTCTGTCGGCCTTCAACTAGGGTTGCATTCGAAATAAAAACTAATTAAAAACAAAAATGTTCAAAACAAGGCCCTAATTCGAAACATGTTTTTAAGCCATGACGTCTCGAATATTCAATTGTGACGTTATAATGGACTGGCTTGCAAATTTAGGGTAAATATAGCTCAGATCTATAACTGTTGAACCGGCTATTTTGAGGGCTTCAACCATCCCATATCGTTATACGTTGACTAAATCGGGTGGTAATTGTCCGTAGGCTCATACAACATGTATTTTGGAAAGTATTTACACCGTTAGTTTTAAATGCAACCGTAACTCCAACACGAATTGTAACTTCATTAAATCTGATTAGAAGAATGGACCCCCTGACATTGGCTAATGGAGACAATAAGTATGACCTTCACACTGGTGTAGGAATCGAATATAGTTGATCCGCTGCCCCAAAATCAATAATGATTGTTGCGATGTAAAATTGTATTCCAAGATATATAATCGAACGGGACAATACCTTTGTTTAATGTAATTTTGTGGATGTTTAATGTAATTTTGTAGATGTTATAAGAAGATGAATTCTCCATATTACTGCTCGCAGTGTGTTGCCACACTAGTTGCACATGTCATGAGAGCTCTGTTGTGCTTCCAAAATAATTCCGCTTATATGTTCGGTACAGTTTTCGATGATTAGGCAACCTACATCGCTGACATATGAAATTGGGGATGGGATTGGTGCATGAGGGCTGTTTAAACGGATCACTTCATCCGAAATAATTAGAAAATACCGCTGGAAAATTTCCACACATCAAAATTTGAACAGTATCAGAGAGGTTGGTCAACTGTAAAAGTATGGAAAAAGTATCAAATATGGTATGGAAGAATGTTGCTATGGTATGGAAATGTAAATATGGTACATGGGACGATCCAGGCGGGTATGTAGTATCGAAATTTCCCATTCCATACCGTACCATGCCCTGACAGTGTCATCAATCCATTCTACAGCGGCGGGCACATGTTTCATGATCAAGTCACACCGTCGTAACAACGTTGGTGCGCGTGTCACTTATTGGCTATGATACCGAACTGAATACACTGAATTCGGAAACTACAAAAGCAACCACAGAATATCGTTCTTAGCGCAAATATATTTTTGCAATAAATATTACGTACATTAAATAATAGCTCTGGTGGGGTGACGATCAGAATTTGTACCTTTCGCGTCCATACTTGGAGAACCACTGGCATAACCGATGCCATTGCCAACTTCAGACAAGCAGTTGTTAGAATTCCTTCATTGAAACGAAATATAATCACGACAGTAAGTATATGTTTGACACGCTAGATGATAATAATTTCGAAAGTGACATGTTTCTTCACGCCGCACAAGAACGGTTGCCGACCCCTGTTGTAGTTGCGCAATTTTAAAATCCAGTGGTTTGATTGTCATCGTGTATAGTGTGTTTGTTGAAATATATTGCGACCTCTGTGATTCCAGGCAATTATAACATCAAGGCGTGTAAACACGCATCACTTCTCGTTCACACATACTGAGCAGCAATTGCCGGTGTCTTTTATAATAGGAGTGCAATCTCATTTGCTTCGAGTAATTGTGATCGATTTTAGCCAATGTTGCTGTGGCCAGAAACTTGTAAATTTACCCGGTTCAAACGATATAGCAGTAGATGACAATAAATAGAATCAATGGAACAAATGACTATTGGGAAGTCATGTTAACGACTGAACGGATCAGCATTTCATTTGGTTTCAATTCAATTACCACGCGGATTGATCGAATCATCATTATCGATCAGCGTTTTCCTTTATCCGTATATATTCAATCGCTTACTTAGTTATTTCGGATTACAGGTTTGTGAAGATTCGTTGAGTATAGCAGTGTTATAAACCCTTTTTTCTCACATACATCTTCCTTCATTCCCTACGCGCTCATCATATTCCGTCAATCATCTTTTGGAATAGAAGTTTTGTGTTTGATTTATACCGACCTCAACATTCACTGTCAAGATTACACAGATTTCAGCGCCTATATTCGCTGCCCGATCATTTGCATGCGGCAGGGAACAGGACTGTGATGCGCAAGACTGTTGTGGGATACACCAGACCCTCTTGCTTCGCTTTGCGATTCATTGCAAGACGAAATTCACAGCTGGTGTACAATAAGCTCCCTGCTGTTACCAAGCTTTAGACAGTGCAGTGTGCAATGCAAGAGATAATTCACAGCTGCTGTATACTCGCCTCCCTGCTGTTACACTACTTAACCACATGGCAATTTGCATCACGTGGATATCATGAGATTTTTCTACCGCTCTCGTGGAACGCATGGATATATCTACGCGAAACAGTCGGCTCTGCGATTCAATTGAGGTGGAGTACGAACATGTGGTATTGTGGCCGCATCAAGTTTTAGTTAAATTTACCGAATAAGTCTACGTGGGCCATACGTGGGCCACACAATTAGAATATAATTTCATTTGCTCAAAAGGTTCGAGCAAATATTTATCAAGGTTCCATTGCGGTTACCAATGTAGTTCGTTACTTCTGGACAGACTTGTATATACACCACCAATTTAGTTACTTTGCGGTCAACTGACCACTGTTGTTTTGAGCAATTCAAGTCAATTTTCAAAGCTGAATAGCTATAGTTATATGATTGCGCAATTTGAAAATCCAGTGGTTTGTGTCGATAGTTTGTGCAGGCCTTGCTTTAGATTTCAGCTGATCATCTGTAATTTGCTGACATCGTTGCATTTGTTTTATCATTCCAGTGTCTGTCTAGGTGTAACGCACATCAACGACATCAATAACTGAATAAATAAAAGCATCGGAGAAGCACAGCAGAAACACAGCATGTTATATTCAGCTGCAAATAATATTCATTGCAAAAGCCTCGGATCCGAAAGTAACTCGACCCACGTCAAATGGCTTGCTGGAGTCCGAAGAACTTACATCGATCAATCCTCGACAGGTTTATCGGATTTTCGACGACAAATCGTGTGTGATAGCGGGGCATCTTTTCACGGGAGTCCCAGGAAGGAATTATTCCTCAGCCTTGAACCTTGCCACAAGGAAATTGAAATAGCTGATGGAAATTTTATTTTTGCCGAATGGAAAGGAACTATTCGTATCGTTTTATACCGAAATGGCGAAGAATACGGCATTGCCAATTTACAGAATGCACTGTACGTACCAGACCTGCCAACAACTCTATTTTCTATACGAGCATTTGTTGCCAATAATAGCTATGAAGCTATTTTCAACTCGGAGCAATTCCGAATTTCTAATCAATGTGACGGGCAAACCATTGCAACCGGAACCTTGAAAAATGGCCTCTACTTGTTGAACTACCGCACATGTACGGAGAAAGAGATGAAGGAAGACCTATCATCGAGCACCAGACAATACGATAACATAATCCGTATGCCTCGAATATTCGAAATTTCACGCTTGTAAGATAGAAGTTATTGTGAATTGTGTATTAGTTGCTGACGGAATATATCCCTGGCTGACCAGCGTCGGCCCTAAATATACGGGTTTATTCAACATGAATATATTATTCTATTATTCAATTGTATATTGACGATCTCCATGTAATGATAACATAATCATTACTGGACTAATTTCGATATTTTATGACGCCTTGACAATTGTCAGATGATACACACAAACGGGAGCTTAGTCGTAAAAGCCAGAAGCTCAGCGTGTCTTAGCTAAGTGGGTAACAAACTGTCTTAGCTAAATGGGTAACAAACTGAGTTTAGAACTTGACAACATCCGCAAAATCTTACCTGATAACGTCATCACACGTCATCAGCCGTGGCATAGAGTGGAAATTAACGCAATTCAATGCAGAAAAGTCAACTGAGCCGAACGAACGAACAGCCAAGGATGTTTACATCCATCTACCTTGGACTGGTCCCATTTCCACCCACTTTGAAAAACGATTGATTTTTGGAGGTGGAGCCTAGATTAACCTCCAACACTTAGGTATCGGAATTCGGAAGTCGACCTCGGTCGGACTCGAACCCGCGCCCATTAGTGTTGCATCCGCGGATTGTACCACTGCGCTATCTCGCCACCGTATTATACTACTCGACTCGAATCATCACAATTAATACTCGATTCAGATTAGATTACTCGAATCATTATGCCCAGCCCTAACAATGTTGTTTTCAATTCTGTACTAGTTGCTGACGATTAGCCCTGACGAGTGTCAGCCGAAAATATTCGGGTTTATTCAAATATGAATATACTATTTAATTGTATATTGATGTTCTGTACCTTCAAGAAGCTCTAATAACTTTTTATGGGCTACAAATGATTTTCAAAAGAGATATATGATACTGTAATTATATTGTCGGGCTTCTTGTACCGTTTGTTTCGACGCGGCACTGCAGTTCCAATGAGTCCTAATTTATCAGGCGTCGAATCCTGTCTGCTGTAGGCTGCTAAATCTTGGTAATGTAAACTAGGCAACCGTTGCGTATCGGTCTTCTTTGTATTCTCGAATGTAAACAAGCGGTCCAATTGAACAATATTGAACAGCCTGGTCCTGCGCGGAGCGACAGTCGAAATGGTGGTTGCTCGTCCGATAGTTGGAGCGTAAGAAACAGTACGGTAGAAAATACCTGTGGACCACAGACGACGCAACAATTAAATCAGTGGTTCTTAACCTTTTTTGGTCCAGCGCCCCCTTAAGAAATTTCGTGGTCCGCCCCCCCTATTTTGGTATCATTCGGTTCGAGCCCGATGTAAATATCCCGAATTCACCTCTGCGATTGGCAATACTGGAAAGATGATTGCAGTATGCTTTGTTTTATTGCTTTGTGTGACTTAGTGCTGTCCCCAGCCCCCAGTCCCCAGCCCCCAGTTATTAACTTTAACATGAGTATATTCCAAACAAAGCAACCGGTATTACATAATGTTCATGAGAGGTTATGTTCATGAGAGGTTGTGGGTCAAAACACTAAACGATATGATCCTTCGTGATACGGGGAATAAATATTTTGACGATTTAATTTTGCATTGGTCCCAAATATAACTGTATTTAGTTAATCATTTTCGCCAAACAGCATTAAAGCATCTTTAATGTACAAAGGGCTCTCACTCTCAAAAGTGGTAGGGCCTACACTGCCTGCCTCTTCGATTTCAACAAGCTGTGCGCTGCAGAATACAATACCTAGTTCGAAGCATTTTGTTGAAAACAGCCCTAACAAGCGTGACGAGACTGTTTTAACGGGTAATTTACGATCTAAAAGTTCGTGCAATTCATTCAGCAACAATTATAACACACTTCTAACACGGTCGGAATATATTACACGCGGAGCGCGAAGAAAAATTTCGAGAGTTGACAGCTTGTTTCGAATGTTCATTTGCATTGAGAACTCATTATTCGTATATGTCCCTACTATACCATCTATTCTTCGATTTTTCTTCAGCGCCCCCATACCGCCCCTCTGAGTCCAGCTCCCCCCCTTCTAAATCCAAATCGCCCCTTGGGGGGGGGGCGCTTCGGACAAGGTTAAGAACCACTGAATTAAATTAATCAATCAATCAGACCAAACAGAACAATTAAGAGTTGATGAGAAAAACGAACCAAATTCAGATAAAGGACAGTTAAATCATTGTGTCCTATATGGTGTGGACACTAGCAAATCTCACGGCTCAGTGAAATTGGTCTGCGTCACATTTGACGGTAATTTTTGACCGGCTTGTCGAGCATCAAATTTGATAAAACGGGTATCAATCGAAAGCTGCCGCTGTACTTATTACGAAAATATAAATTTTATATCGCTCATGGCCCTGGAACCCCCACAATCTGCCTCGAATTTTTCAATGTTATGAAGAGTGGTATAGTGACGCAACAAGGCTGTCTGGCGAAACGAGAGCGTAGCTTAGGAGCTAATGAGTGGGTGCGCGGCGAGAGTGAGTGCTCAGCGATTGTATTCACCAAGACAATCTGACAGAGTATTGCTGTTCAAAGAATTTCTGTAGTGAGAGGCTTTCAACGATTTGCTTTTGATCGAGACTTTGTGGGCGTATGACTGTTTTGACATTGTTTAAGAAGCAAGGAAGCGGATACCAAATCCCATGTACGTACGTGACGCCTCGCTTCGAGGAATGAGAGGTTTGCCCTCTCTTTGACGATTCAAATGAATTTTTGCCTCGTCCTTGTAGACGGGGCACCCGCCATTAGCGACGCTATGATTTTCATTGCAGTTGATCAATTTTTTTTGGTTATTTTGGCATTCCTTGTGTATATACACTCTTAGCGAAAAGAGTGGTTATACACACCCCAAAAGGTGGTACACGAAAACAGAACTTACGTAACCCTGCCGGTGTGAATGACCAGAATCCACCCCATTCCTTGCGGTGTATATCGGATATCTCACCCTAGCCATTAGAATTGATTGGGGCGGAATTTCAATATATACACCCCACTTGAAATCCTGCATCTTCTTCCAAATGGCACGCTATTGCAAATAAACTTTCTTGATTGCATATATTCGATATCAATTGAACCATAATAACATAAAATGGAAACATATTTCGTGAAATAACAAAAACAGAGATCCCAGCGACGGAGAAAAAATTCACTGAAAATACTGCTCGAAGAACATTGCCCATGTAGTATTGGGAAGTCGCCTCCTCCAGGTTTCCGAAAAACGCTCTTGTACGGCGAAGGCTGAGTCACTATCTTCAGCAAGATCTTGTGGCATCATCCTGAAATCAAAATGCATATTCACAACCCAAATAACAGGCACATATGCTAACATGCATAACTTAATGAAAGACCACAAAAATAGAAGCCATTACAAAGTATATATATTTTCACAAAGTACTTACAAAAAATCAGATGTTACACTTGCTAAGGAATTGCAGCACAGACTGTGGTCCGATAGGGTGAACTTACCAATATAGGAAACATGTTCACACACGATCACTGTACGTGTGGGCAATTAGGCATCGACAAGATGGAAATTGATGGATAGTTTTCATGCAAACCGCATGTAACAGGCAGACTTGGACAACTAGAAAACGTTCCCTTTTTCCAAATTGGATTGGAATTATAGTACAACTACAAGTTTTTTTTCGAATTAGATTAGAATTAGAATTTGAGCTACACAGTTGGAAATTAGATTAAAATTATAAATATAGCTAACAGTTTTTTTCAAATTAGATTAGAATTAGAATTACTGAAATCGCCAAAAGTTGAATCAAACTCCGTTATCATCAAATCATAGTTCATCTTATGTGCATGAGAATAGCAAATTTCTACTGTACAGTAGGGGTGTTCAAAAATGACTTTTTCTTTCAAATCTACTGGCTACTCGATAGAATTGTTAGGTTACCTAATTGAAGCCTTCACACCAAATTTGGTTTGATTCCAACTAGTAGCCGCATTGCTACAGGAGAAGAAAGTTTTTTATTTATTATATGAAAATGAACGAAAAAAGATTTAAAATTTTCTGTTCACCCCATTAAATTGTTAGGTTGTCTATAGCAACAATGCTCAACCGATTTGGCTCAATTCCAACCAGTGGAAGCGGAGTTATTGCCGTCACAAAATTTTGGATTTTAATAAAATAGTATTTACGGTGAACGATTCTTTAATCATTTATGACTGTTGTGCCCACCGTAAATACTATTTTATTCAAATCCAAATTTTTCGAAATCAATAACTCCGCTTCGGTTGGTTTGATTTGAGGCAAATTTGGTGGGCATCGTTTCTATAGACAACCTTACAATTTCATGGGTGAACAGTTGAATTTTTTTACTAATTTTTAAATAATAAATAAAATAACTTTCTTCTCCAGTAGCAATGCGGCTGCTGGTTGGAATCAAACCAAATTTAGTGCGCAAGCTTCAATAAGGTAACCTAACAATTTTATCAAGTAGCGAGTAGAATTTGAGAATAAAAATTCATTTTTGAACACCCCTCCTGCACCGCAAGTTTGGCTCGTCTCGCATTCTACGGTTCTCCTGTAGCCTTTTCAGGAAACCCAGACATTAGATTAGAATTAAAATTACCGTAGACCATAGAAAGATTTCATAAATTCGATTAGAATTAGAATTAGAGCATAGAAACATTTCACAAATTAGAATAGCTTCAATTAGTATAATTAGACAACTGGAATATCTAGTTGTCCAAGTCTAGCAACACAACCTGTGCCAGGAATAACTGAATATATCTTTGAAGATTGTTCCTGTTAGTAGTGTAGTGTCATATGCCATTAGTAATTTTATATTAGTCGCGAAGATTCATATTGCAATTTTCAAAGTACAAACTTCCGAAAAACTACTTACCATACTTGACTATTTTTCCGACATTTCGTATTCTACTTCCACTTGACGTAGTTTTGACTTGTATTGGGAACTGTTGCATCTACTTGTAATCGAGTATAAATTGACGGGGTATTTCTACATCGACTTGAGTAGCAACGCTAGTAACTTTGACCATCTCTGCTTTGGTTTACTTCATATATGCGACTACGAAAGTTGACATCAGGTGTCGTTAACAAAGTTTTCATACCTGCTGGCTTGATAACGAGTCTTTCAGTTGTCGCAGCATACTCCTAAACTCGGTCAGTTCCAGTGATATAATCTTGCTCTTGGAGCATGCAGTCTTTAAGCAGCATCCTAAAATTTAAAAAATAATCAGAGAAAGAGATGCATGGACTTGGTTTAAATTTGACTACTTGGTATTAATCCAAAACACGAAACGTTTTCTAGTTGGGCAATATTGACTTTCAGAACGGATTCAAAGCGACCGCAGATACAGGTCTGATTAGGAAACCTTGACTTGCCTTGGCCCAGTGGTTCCCAACCTTTTTCGACCCATCGCCCCCTTTTCAAGGTCAACACCGATCATCGCCCCCAAAATTTTGTGTACCGAAAATTGGGCATACAAACTGTAATCACCGGCGGGTTGACTAAAAAAAAGGTGACGAGTGTCAGCCGAAAATATTCGGGTTCATTTCAATATGAATATACTATTTAATTGTATATTGAAGTTCTGTACCTCCAAGAAGCTCTTCAAAAAAAAAGGTCAAATTTTCGGCTCGATGTCTAATTTGACACACTTTTGTAACTAAATTTCCGTGGGTTGACTAAAAAAAAAAGGTCAGCCGTTTTGACGCGTCATCGCCCCCCTATCGCACCTTCCTATTTTCGCCCCCCGTCGCCCCCTCTGTCCATTTTCGCCCCCTTCGTCATTTTCGCTCCCCTAGACCGCCAAATCGCCCCCTGGGGGGCGATATCGCCCACGTTGGGAACCACTGCCTTAGCCTATACATGGAAATTTGCAAATTAGCTGAATGATAATGATTACCTTGGAATATAAGCTGTTTGATAACGATCCTTTACGATTTGGTTGAAATTCCATGATATTAGCTTGTATAGCAGCATCCTAAAATTGAAAAAATAACCATGAGGCATACGGTAAACGTTTAGTTGACAATTTGGATTGGATTCGAAAGGCCCACGACATCCGAAATGTGTACTGATGTTGTAGCCTTGACTTGCTTTATGCTTGTAAATAAGCGAGTTAACCCTTTTAAAATCTGATTCCGTATACGGAATCGGTCAACTTCATCTGGCCCTATCTTTATTTGTCTACGTCCTATAGGCTTCATTTTTGTTTGTAGGGAAAGCTAGCAATCTTCTGATTTATATGATACCTAATTCGAAGGCATAAGGCATGACAATTTTCGAGCACCGACGATCTTACATAAGGAGTTCGGCCGAAAATACGCATGCAGAAAAAAGTGGTTATCACCAAAAATTTCCAGATATTTTCCGAGTGGGAAATCTAGGCAGACATTCTGCCAGAACATTAGAAGTCGACTTTTACGGTGTTCTGTGTAATTTTTCACCGTCTCAAACATCAAAACTTGTTCTTGGAAGTATTCTGAAGGGGTTTGGTAATTGCGGTCACGCTTCGGTGATTTTCCAGAACATAGTTAAGTTCGTGACCGAATATGAGTCATAAACTGGTTTGCCATGCCTGCAAATGGCTGGATACGACAAGACAAAGTATACCACGTTGTTTCATGCCATTAACTGGGTGGTCGGGGTCCGATTCGGTATTGATCTTGAAGTTGACCATAGTGACCACTTACTGACCACGCCCATATGTAAATTTTTCATGTATTTTTGATTTTTCGATAACTGGCGAGCGGCATGGTTTACGGCCAAGGTTGACGGCTTGTTTGAAACCAGGCAACGGTGGCTACGCACTCATGCATCATTTTTGACTCTCTGGCGCTATCCTGGGGGTCAGTCTTGAAGAATGAGAGAAAGAAAGAGATTTTTTAGAGAAAAAGTTTGTTTATTTAATTTAGTCTTATACAAAACCCTAGACATGTCTTGGGGTGTCGATCGAGGGCGGAAACGGTAGAGGGATATAGTCCGCCCACTTTTAAACTGAAACAGCCCCGAGTTAAGTCTTGCAGAGGTCACGGTATGAATTTGAAAAGTGATGGTCAGTTTCGCGAAAACTGACCAGATTTCAAAAGGGTTAAAGTACAATTTTGTAACTATCCTACGCATAGTATATTACTCACCAACAACATATTTGATTTCACATTCACAGAGTAAGAGTCTGCTACTAATAGCAATCAGTCCTTGAATCTAACAAAAAGCAGATTTGTGCATATGCACAGATCGTGTGTATGTCATATCATGAGTCAAGAAGTGCATGTATTATGATTTGTTTATATTGATCGAAAGGATAGTTTGATAAACTTTGGCAAGGCTATGTTTGCCTCTTCATATTGGTCAAAACATTGAAGACCCAGCTAATCCGTGCATTGTTGCACACCGAGTTGACCGCAGTAGTGCGCATTGCTACTCAAGCAATAGATGTCAATTTCTACTCAATGACAAGCATATAGAAATGGTTATGTCAAATCCATGTCAAGCTGCTTCAAATTAAAATAAATATATGAACAGAACTCAGAGAAGTAGTTTCAAAAGAAGTAGTCTGGTTGATGGGTCACATACTCTTAACAGATAGTCTGAGTTGGTCACTGCAAAATATGTTCAATGAGGTAAGCCTGTTCCTAGTCAAGTCTCTCATATTCATAGTGATAGCAATATAGCATCGTCATATTTTCACCCATGTCATAATATCATTAACATTTACTGGCCCCTATTTACGGGGATCGAAAGCTTTCATCAAATGTCCATTGCTCACCTTAGATACCATTGCTTCATATGCTTCAGCCCTTTGCTGTTTGTATGTTACACTTGTTTTCTCATGAGGAGAAATCGATAATTTCATTCTTCAAGAGCCCCAAATTTGCGATCTTTGCCCATGCAAGTCTGAAGTAGAATAGATAATATGTTTACCTTCCTACCATAACATAACATAACATATAATGTGTATATAGCTCAGTGATAATGACAGGGTGATAGGCCTATAAACATAGCTCTGCATAGTCAGTGGTAGGCTACCCTTTACACTTAAACAGGTCGTGATGTGCTTTGGTAATCAATATAACGACAATCGAGTCGATTTTTTTCTCAATGCCCTTACAAACGATGTCGCACAAACCCAAATTACCGTAGTTTATAATCATAGCTAATGCTGGACCTGTCAACAGTATCTCCATTAGAGACATTGAGCTACTGTGTCTTGGAGATTGGTATCGGTACTGGTGATACAACAATTTATGTGAATTCAATGTATCGTCATTCGTCACTACCGGTACGTTTAAAATTCCAACTTGCTACATATAATTCTGTTCAGTACAGCTGCGACACTGAGCAACAGGAATCGGATCTGTACTGGAAACGCAACGGAACAAATGTTCTATACTACAATAGTACAGATACGAAATGTAACTCACCATCCAGATATTTTCAATCTCGAAAGAGGCTTTCTTCACAGATTCACGACGACTAATACGGTCAGTCGATAGCCAGTCTGGTCTCTTAAGCGCGGAAATACGGTATATAACGAAACATTTTACATAGCTGTAGCCAAACATAGCAGCAGCTGTTCTGGTGACGACGGTTTGTATATTCCATTATGATGTGACAATTGACTCACTGATGTAATAACTATATTGAAGTTAAGGATCTCCGGAATATTTGTATGTATAATAATTGATTTATCGGAAATATGGATTTGATAGCTGTGAAGCTGCAGATTGCATCGTAATAAGCTTCAAAAAGTCTTCCAGTACTAGATTTATCTTCATAGATCGAACCATTGATACGATCCGAAAGCTGTATGCGAATTGTCGGTTAGGCTTAGTGTGCAATTCATAAAGCTACCAAATAGTGAATAACACATCAATATAGATATGAAAATAACCAGGAAACTTTGCCCAATTTAGTCCCTCTTTCGCCCAATTCAATGATTGTTCCGTGACGTAACCTGGTGTTCCATTCTAATTTGAATTCTTGCTACGCCCATATTGCGTACTGCTCATATAAGTATGTGGCTGAAATTTAACTCCTTCTAGTATTCCCAGCTCTAAATACCCTTAACCTGCATTATATTGTGGTTATACACTAATGCTGTGCGGAATAGGCCCGATATATTTTGTACATATAGGCTACGTACAATGTACAATTGTGCATTTGACGTGACATGAAAGAAATTATAAACCAGTATCGTGACAACTTCATAATGTGTCGTATTTTTGCGACACATTTGAGATACATCGGTCACACTATAGTAGACAGGGTGAAATTTCAGCCAAAGTAAGAGTACCGCAGTGCACGATAAATGTGAATTACAATATGATATTGCAGACTTAGCTATTATTCATTCATGTCAATATAGCACACGAATGTTATACAACGAATTCTTATTTGTCACTGAAGCTGAAACTATATGCGTAGGCGAATTTACTTGATCGAACCGGGTTAAATCCATAAAAACTGAACAATGGAACATTGCCGAAGCCTACCCAAGAAGCCTTAAAGACATGGACAACAATAAAGTGGGCGAAAACACGCATTTTCGGTGGATAATTCAACCCCAAAGAGAATATGTCCTACACGACCTACAGTTAGACACAGCAGAGAAGTTCTCAAGTCCCCATACAATGATCAGTATACAGTGATTCGACTGAATTTTTAACAAGAATGCAGACTTGCCGCACCCCTGCCTGCTTAACCAGGCTTCTGACCGACACAGGACTTAAAACTTCAACAGTCAAGTTTTGTGGAAGCGGCTAGCGCGGATTGAATCCCAAACTTCATATTTGTCTGACAAAAGGTGTAATCTTTAACAATTCACCCCAAATGCCAATGCTTTGGGTGTATATCTTATGGTATATGTGTGTAGGGGTGTGTTCGGCTCATTTCCACCAATAGCTTAGGTGTAAATGACAAATTCAGTACCCAATAGGTGTGATGACCCAAAACACACCCTACGCTAGGGTGTGCATTGCGAAAACACACCATTTTCGTTTACAGTGTATGGTCCATGGCGCCACCCGCCTTTTGTACAACTCCGTTTTCCGCGGCAAGATTTAGAGGTGTGGCCAAATTTATTGCATTTGACGCAGCGAGTTCGCGGTGGGTTGTAAGTGTTCGTACGGGAGAGTATGTAACCGAATGTAACATAGTTGGGTACCTCTGCGGAAGTTAAGTATCGTCTGCGGAAGTGAAGTATAGTAAGACGGACAGGACAGACTTGGCTCAAACAGCTCTCTATCCTCCGTTTCAGGTGCGACACGCTATTTGCTGACAGATCTTTTAGCAATTCGCTCTCCGGTATTTCTACATGATCCCTTTTAATGACGGCGCGACCTGGGCATGGCTTCTGCGCTGAGTGAGATGTAACTTTGAAAGCAACTTTGATATTTGTGATCGTGTCACTAAACGAATCGCAGCCTAACATTTTGGTAACTTGCTTCAGTTGCTTGTGATTATGACACGCAAAGAGAAGATCTCTCGAAGGAAGAGTCGCTTGATGACTGCGTAAAGAGCTCTATTCACTTTACCAGGATGATATCGCGTCGTCACCCTATCTATGCCCGAAATCATAACGTTCATACTATTGACGGGATCCGATTCAACTGTGGACCCCATGCTTGACACCGGTGAAGCGCTGCTCTGAATAATGCTCTGTTCCGAAGAAACATCAATTAGCTGGCTAGAAGGATGGCTGGGAAGTCATCGTAGCGTGGGGATCATCTACTGCTGCGAATTCCCTGGCAGGAATTTTTGGTATTATCGCAAGATCCAACAGCCCCCTCATCGCTAACTGAAGATATTGGATCTTCCATTCTACGTTCGAGATTAGAGGATATATACCCTTCAACGCCTACCCTTCTCAAGGCAGGAAGTGGATAGGCACTGTAAACTGCCTGCCAAAGTTCGAAAGAGACAGTAACTTCACTGAACATGTACTACGTAAAGACCTGACCTCGCTGAGTATCGATACCTGACGAGAGTAATGACGACTAGCGATAATTACTCTTTCTCTTTCGCGAGAGACCTTCGGACTCGACGACGGTCATTCGAGAATGGCTTTCAAACTTAAATTAGAATTAGAATTGGTAAGTTCGCTAAACTTAGCAATTGAATTCATAAGAAATGCAACAAAAATCCTCATCAGTTCATATCAAATCAGAGTTCATTATCATAACGCAGGATAACTTCAAATGTCTGTACAGTGCACTGCGAGTTTTGGTCGTTTCGCGCCATTTAGTTATCATATAGCATTTTAAGTAAAACCTGAAATTAGATTGGAATTAAAATGCGAGCATAGAAACCTTTGACTATTTAGATTAGAATTTCAATCAGAGCGATGAAAAATTTCACAAATTAGATAACGACATTTCTGTTTAATTAGTCAACTAGAATTATCAAGTCCAACTCTGGTCCACGATACCTTTCAATATACACTGGCTACACATGTCAGTTATGGGGCCCGTCGATGACCGCTACTATGCAGACATTCTCAATGAAATGACATTATACGGCAATGGGAAAGAGGCAAATTCTAATACCACGCCGAATAATATCACAAATAAAATCAAGGCCGTAATACGCACTGCAGGTAGATTGATCCCAACGTTTCACACACAACAACTGTGTTGTCGGCCGTGAGTTGTAATCATACAGCATGATATCCCAGCAAACACAAAACCGTAAAAGGATCATCCGGGATCATCTCGATTAGGTTCTGATTTTCTAAGTGTCGAGGGAATGTCTAAAATACGTAGTAGGATGGTCTTGTGGTTATATTCAATCAGAATAAATTCATACTCGGTGTTGTTCCATCTCATGCATTAGGCTTCGTTATATCCGGTAGTTAACCTAATAATGCAAATTTTCTATCTCTCGCGGGTACGACTAAAATACGTAGAAAGGATGACTTTGTCGGTACATTCAATCACGATGAATTCTATCCGGTTTTGTTCGATCTCATGCGGTAGCTTCGTTCTATCCATTAGAAAACAATGTTCTCCCTTCGTTTTATTGCGTGGGGATGTCACCGGTGTTGTATATTCGTGTTGTTGCTCTAAGGTCGAATAGTTTTGTTTTCCTCTGATATATATGATCTTCATTATATATATATTCGCTCTTTCGGTAATCTCGCATGTTCAACGAGTATGGTTAATAGTTTTATTCAGAGAATAACTAAATAAGTGATATGTTGTACGTTTAGGAATATGATTATCGATGCGTGACTTCTAGAATATTTCGGCGATTCAAATTTTACGTCATCGCGCCATAAAAAGATTTGAAGCGCAACAGGTCGCAGCCAGGCATAGTTCGCTCTTTCTGTATGGTAAATGCCGTAAATATATAGGAATTGTGACTGACTGAGGTAGCGGGTTGAAGGTATATATGCAGTAGCATATAGCTTATGGGGTATTTCGAATTGCCTGTAGTATATGACGCCTAGAGCTGTTTGACTTTCTGCAAAACAGGTGTAGATAACTATAGAAAAGTTTCTGCTTTTCCAGGTTAGAATTAGAGCTAAACCGTTTTTCCGAATTAGATTACAATTATATTGCTGGCATTTCGCTCTAATTTAGTGAAATTAGACCACTATAATTCGCTTCAAACATCTGAATTACCGGTACTTATCAGTGATGAGCATCGGAGCGGAGTCGGAGTGGATTCGGAGCGGAGTTTTGCCGATTTTGTGACAGTCGGAGCGGAGTCGGAGTTTACTACAGATATTTTTTCGGAGTATTGTAACTTTTGTCTCCGATATATTAAGATAGCTCTGACCAAAATACCCTATTGCTTATGATTACAAACCAAAACACAGACAGTTGACACCTTGTAAAGCTGTAATATGACGGGTAACATGCAAAAATTATCGCCAAGTGCATAAAAATCAGTCATCTGCACTGCAATTGGGGACTGGAGAGTAAACAATACTATGAGGCCAACCATATTATCACATGTAGCATGTTGTACCATGTACCATGCTTGCACTGTTTCGGATACTTGACGAGATTCATCGGAGTATCTCGGAGTCTGGGATTGAGCTCTTCGGAGTCGGAGGGAGTTTTCCTCGGACACTCAAGTTGTCGGAGGGATTCGGAGTCTCGAAAAGCACTATCCGCTCATCACTGGTACTTATACCTACGGTATATCATAATATTTATGCTTGAATTTTCTAGGTATATAAGTCATATAGATACATTCCTGTAGAACACTGATTCATGATTTTATAAAAGTTGGTGCAAGAATGGACATTTTCAACTTGATGTTGATTAATGGAGCAAAATTTGATATTTGAGTGCAATTATACCTCGAATCCAGTGACAAGATTATTAATCGTTGAAACCAAACGCAGCTTGATTATGTTGGCCCAGAGAATTTGGCTAGCCAGACCATATTGATGGAATATGGTCACAGTAAGATAATATTTTGGGCTATTTTACATGAACTTTCCAACATTTGATTTGATATGTCCACTAAAACAGTTGTTATTCTGCTTTCGAATAAGACCTTAATTGCTGGTTTCAATGGTAACTGTGTTTGTCAAAGGCTGCAAAGGTAATTTCTTTTCCTTGTTAGATGTTTATTTGTTTGTTTGTGGTGTTCATGGTGGTGGTTCGACTACACTGGTCATTTTATACCAGGCCGGTTCTTCTTATTATTATTCCGTATCTGCCCGATTACCAGTGAACTCGGCACTTAGTGAATTCGGCCGCACAAACTCGGCACTTGGTGAATTCGGCCGTGGTAGATCTCGTAGCGGTACCATGATTGGTTACTTGAATGTTTGCCGGTGAACTTGGCACTTTGAGTGGTTGTCAATGTTGTACGGCGGTCAGGGCATGCGTAGATCACACAGTCACGGCGTGATTGGATCACAGATTGCGTAATTGCGGGAAATAACGCGACGCTCTTCACTTGGTGAACTCGGCCCTTGGAGGAATTGGCACTAGAACACCTTCGCATTAGAAATGCATTTAGTATGAATGAACAGTATCAAAAAGGAAATTTAAACGTGTCGTGGCTCGTGGTAGATCTCGTAATCTTGGGATCCTTCAACCGTGTTATCGAGACACCCTAATCCCAGAGTGGAATCGTCTCTCCAAAGGCAAAAAATAATTTATTTTGACGTGATCATGCGAAACATTTGTTGATGAGGAACACTGGCTTGTCGTGATCGATAAACGAAGAAGCGCCGCTTGATGTTCCACAGTTTTGATCTCACATACAACGCCAAGGTCCATCTTCTCAAAACTTACACGACACAGGCCCGTGACTCACGCCATCGATTCCAAGCAGACCGCGCGTTGTCGGTATATGAGCGCTGTGTTATTTCCCGTGGCTACGCAATCCGTGATCTAATCACGCCGTGACTGCGCGATCTACGGATGCCCTGACCTCCTTACAAGATTGACGAATCACTTGATAATACTATTATTAGTTTGATAATTCATATTAATAGCTGTAAATACACTTCATTTCAAAATTTCCCGAGGGCCGAATTCACCAAGTGCCGAGTTTGTGCGGCCGAATTCACCAAGTGCCGGGTGCATCGGCAACCATCTGCCCACTTACAGCACGGCCCACTCCTAGGCTTTTTAAGACATGGCTATGCGAATCAGATGGCGAGGAGGAGCCTAGATAAACGGCCAACACTTCGGTAGGAATTATGGAGTCGACGTGTCACGCTAGAACCCGCAATTCATTGGTGTTTAGCTATAATGGAACGTACCACTACGTTTCCTCGCCATACCTTGTAAAATGAGACCGTAGCATTTGGCATTTCGTGTGGCAATTGACTTTTGTGTGGAAAATTGTGTTCGTTTTAGAACTTATCCGAAACTTTTATTCCGCCATAGATTGTATATGATAAAACAATATTGGAATTGATCCTAGAAGAATTCCAAAGCAACTCACCACAAAGGAGGATTTAAAGAAGTTTGCAAGAGATGTGGTATGTTGAATCTGTTTTGGTATTTTTAAATAGGCCTACTTTGTTGTGCCGATAGCAGACAGTATATATAAACGTAAGATGTGGAAGCTATCAAGGTGTTTTTAGAAATTCAGTCAGTCAAAGTGGACGATCGTATTGCTTGGATTATTTTTAGGCTTATTTTAGCATCTTTGAGATGCAACTCTAAACGTGGACGGTCATGAACAGTAGGGCTCTTCAAAAATGACTTTTTTTTCTCAAATCGTACTGGCTACTTGATAAAATTGTTAGGTTACCTAATTTAAGCCTACAAACAAAATATGGTTCAAATCCAGCCAGTATCCGCTTTGCTACAAGAGAAGAAAGTTCCTATTTAATATATAAAAATGAATAATAAAAAATTTGAAGATTTTCTGTTAACCCCATGAAAGTGTTAGGCTGTCTATAGAAACGATGCTCACCAAATTTGGTTCAATTCCAACCAGTGGAAGCGGAGTTATTGCTGTCGAAAAATTTGGATTTCAATAAAATAGTACTTACGGTGAGCACAACTTTAATAAGTAAACAAAGAATCGGTCACCGTAAATACTATTTTATTCAAATCCAAATTTTTCGACGGCAATATCTCCGCTTCCACTGGTTGGAATTGAACCAAATTTGGTGAGCATCGTTTCTATAGACAGCCTAACACTTTCATGGGGTGAACAGAAAATTTTCAAATTTTTATTACCTATTTATTTTTATATAATGAATAGAAACTTTCTTCTCCTGTAGCAAAGCGGTTACTGGCTGGAATTGAACCAAATTTTGTGTTTAGGCTTAAATTAGGTAACCTAACAATTTCATCAAGTAGCCAGAACGATTTGAGAAAAAAAGTCATATTTTAAGAGCCCTAATGTCCATGTCAGAGAAACGTTTTAGGGTAGGCCTACTCATATGTCTCGCAGCGTTCTCTACATAATTGTCAATTGCGATACAAACTGTTTGCTTGTATTGGTAAAGCCATCCAACTTCGAATTGTAAAATGTTGGGAGTCTTGATATCAAATTTTTGAAAGGTGCACTTTGAGAAGATTTCGGAATCTGTCAAATTATACAAAAATTTAGCAAATTCTTTGACATATTTCATCTATTTGGGACTCGATCAACGTAAAAGAATTGGTAATCATTTTATACAATATATTGTATTTGTAGTTGAAGTATAGTAATAATTCTTATGGTTACCGCACTTGTAACGATTCACGGCCATAACTGGAATAATTAGAATGATGTAACTTTCAAATTGTCATGCATTTTGCAACAACATTGTTCTCAATTTTCAAGGTGCTGACCATTCGAGGAAGAATCACCCACCGGGAATTCACGATCCGTAAACGCGGCCGACTGTTTCTCTTCTCAAGCGGAAGCGACAGAGAAGAGGAACGAAGAGAAAAAAGGAGCAGAAATAGCAAGAGTGTGACAAGTCGCGTCCGTTCGCTTTAATGCGTATTTCCATCCGCGAAGTAGTAGGTGGGAAAACTAATGGGCGTTTGGTTAGGGCTTATATAAGGTTGACTCCAGCGCTGTATTTGCTAAATGTTGCTATGAAATAGGGGTGGTGTCATTTGGTATCAATATTGACTATTGAAAGACCATTTGTTAGTGGTCATGGATTTGTTCGGCCAGTATGCAGTAATTTCTGATGGTCACTTCCCGGGCTTCTGTTCTCTAACCCCTCATGATTGTTAATCTGCTTCTAGTAAGACTGTCGATTCTAATGTTTTATCGTATCATTTGTCGGAGGTTTCGCTCGCTTTATTTACAACGTTTTGCTCTCTGCTAGGTCAATTACTGGCTGAGTATCACTACAGCCTAAGAAACTGCACTAATTCTCATTTTAATGTCTTGCTGGTTATCTTGCTGTCAATTCTAATAATTTATTAATGTCTATACCAGTGCCGCCACTCAAATGTTTTGTTCTCTGTACACAATATTGTTAGGTCTTCAGCTTTCCAGGCAGAGTATCATTCCACTTTCTAGACTTGAGTATATATCTCTCCAACTAGCTGCCAAATAACTGATTCATTTGGATTGTTGAATTGATCATTTTGGACAGAATGTGAAGAAATTTTAGTCAAGAATTCTTTTTGTGTTAGTGGCTGTTTTCAAAGAGTGCTGAAGTAGTCATCGTTGATCTTGATAATCAAGTAGAAGTGACGATTGAAGTCAGTTCTCTAGTCATATAATATTAAAAAATATAATAATAAAACTTGAAAACTTGAGTGGAAATAGTTCAGAATCGAATCCATTTTAGTAAGTATGGGCGAAAAAAATGTAGGAGTCATTCGTTAGTCGCTACCTCTGCCATTTTCGCAGTACGAATGTCTTAGCTATTAATCATCATTTTCATTTTATTTCTGCAGGGTGTTGAAAAAAAAGGCCGCATGCAGGTTATTTAACTGGCTCATCAGAAGATGAAACCTGATGATAAGGACTGTTTTCACTTTCTTTCTAAAGACATTCGTTCGTTTGTTCGTTTTATTTTTTACAACGGCATTATTGCCAATTCGTTTGAAATTAAATTATCACAAATGTGATTAATATGTAGTAAATAATGTGGTGTGTGTACGCAGCCGTGATCAGGTTAAGCCCATAGTGGTAGAAAACAGGTTATTATATCAGGATCTTCTTCTTCTAACGTAGGATCTACATTCTACTCACCATGTTTAAAGGCTGTAGCATCTGCATAATATTTACATTATTGAAGGACATGGAAAAGACGTTGAATTGAGTCGACACAAAATCCCCCTTTCTACGACCTGCCGAGATCTAATATCTACTATATCGGCTCGGCTTTTCTACATCTTTGGTCTGTACTGTGTTTGCTGGGATGTTATACGTATGTGTGATTATCCGAATCAGGGAAAGTAAATGTCGTACGTAATACAACCAATACTGACATGCGTAGCAGAAACGTCCATCGGTTAATATCGTGACGATCATGTACTACATTGCACATTAGGGTTGTTCAGATTTGGGCAATTTTTTGGAAACTTGTTTTGCGTAATTCCAAATGATAGTTTAGTGCATAAAAACACCTCTAAAACTGATTTTGGTCATTTTCATCGCGGTCTTCCCTGCGCGCAAAGCCCCCAAAGACCCACGGGTCAATTCTCCTTACTAGCGACGATTCACCATTGCTGGTTTGTAGCTTTTGTGAAGTTTGCGGTAGAAAACGGCCGAGTAGAGCTGGGAAATATCAGGTTGAATTATCTTTTTGACAATTGAACATACCTACATTCCTATACATGCCAAATGTGTTTCACCTTCCCGTATTTGGTATAGGTAGCCGGGTGGTAGGCCTATGTATGAAATGAACGAATACAGGCATTTCCAGCCGGTTTCAACTCTGTAAATGTTAATCAAAGACATATTGTATATGAATGTAATTTCACCTTTATAGTAGCTTCAATTCACCTAATCCGCATCAGGTTTGCAGTATCTAATACGTCTGAAAGAAAGTTGACACCCCCCTCCCCCACCACCTCCGAACGCAAAAACTCAGACCTGTCCTGTCCAAGACGTTGTCACAGTAGCGAATACGGCCAGAATGCAAATGTCAAAAGCTCACGACACTAGGCTTCTTCTCAAATGATCATGACAGGTAAGTCTAAATGGGGGTCCTGATCCTCAACTACCAATGCGTTCTGTCTGAAAACGTCCCCGGTGTTCTTACGGAAACAGAAACAATCTGAAAACATATTAGTCATTGTCGTCACCCACTATGGTATGTGCTTACAACTGAGTTAACTTAAGAAATCTGGCACAGACTATGTTTCTGAAACTTGATGAATTTATTGTATGGAAATTTGCATTATCAAACTTGAAAAGCAGAATAAGGCAAAACATAAATCCGGACATAGTAGGCCGACCATTTAAGTGACTTGAGACAATTGTGAAAGATGAAAAGACAGGTATTATCATTGAAGAACATGTTGAGAATTAGGTAAGCATAAAAACAAAATGTGGATAACAACAGGCTCTAGTCTCAGGCAGGCTCATAGGATTTCAGTGTGGATTTATTGAAGTTGTGATACTTCTGACGGTGTAGCTAAACAACTTGCAGCATACTTTTCTTTTGGCGCTCATCATCTGTGATGATCGAAGCAAAGTCGGTATTGAGTTTAACTCCTAGTTCAGCAGCGTCATTAACGACTTTGACATTACTTACAAAATGGCTCATTTCATTGTATTGTATTGTATAGTATTGTACTTAGGCCATTGTTCCACAGGCTGATTCAACCATTCTCCAGAACACTCAAATTCGTTGAACAAATGCCATGACTGAGGGCCCACTAAATCAGCCAAAGTGGTGTTATCCTCTATAGTCCCTTCTGATGAGAGAATGCATGGCCCGCGTCGATAAGATTGCGGTTTTTCAACTTTCAGTAGGCGGCTTGCAATACTTTTTCTGGTATCACAACTTTCTTTTTCTGAGAACAAGGCATAAACCAAAGTTTCTTCCACAATGTACGATGGATGCTTCCTCAACTTATTGAGAGCAGATTCAGCAACATCTTTATCGGTAGTTGTTTTTTTGAAATTGTTGAATAATGTATTTTCAGGACCTGTTGTTTCAGGTCCAAAAATGATTGTCCAGACACTCTTTACCACCAACTCCAATACATGATGGCGACAAGCATGATACAACATTTATTTACCTAGGCGGTCTTCCAGTAACTTTGCAGCTCCTTTTTTCCATCCACTATTCCTTGATGTCGTGTCAAATACCAACGTGGCAATGGAATTCTGCTAACTCCAAGTCGTTATCAAATCAAATGCAGTTTTACCTTGGACCTCTCCTGTGGCATTTTCAATCTTTTGAATTCCAAGTAATTTTCCATTGGTATGCAGAGGATGAGAAGACAAAATAACAGCAATGCTTCATACTTTGTTCCATACCTGTCTTCTGTCAACTTTCCATCCCAGTGTATAGCAGCATGATTCGGCAGGTCTTGTTGAAATGACTCGTATATTTCATGCGAAATCTCAAGACGATTAGCTTCTCTACGTCTCTTTATAGTTGGCCTGGATAGCACAAAGTCATTTAAGTCCCCACCGCATGCCTGTATGAAGGCACTAATCAACATAGTTGCTTCATTATCGGTCAATCCTGAGTTTTGATCGTTTTAGAGGGCATTCCTCTTTCAGATACAGCAAATACTGTAGAACTTGGCGTAGAGTGGGTAACTTGGAGTGAATATTACACTCAGATGAATATCCAATCAAATTATGACCAGACTTCGATCTTGTTCTTGGTGGGTCCGACACAACCTTTCTCCGCTTTGTTTCAGACATTCTTCTTCAACCAAATTGTAGCCTACCAGCAAATTGGATAACTCAGTATTTTACAGTAACACTAAAATTGAGGCAAAGATTACTGAAATAACATATTACATGCCTTCCAGTAACATTTACTAGCTTAACACCAGCTGGAAATGTCTGTGCATCTGTTCTCGAGCTCGACTCACAATCACAACAGGATGGTGCTTCTTCGGTGTACGATTCATAACAAACGTGCTACCAATACATGCTTCCCATGAACACGATATACCGGTTCTGCATGGTATAACGAAGATTCATCTGGCATTTATAGGACTGCATTTCAGTACAGTTATGAATACAGATATATTTCCCATCCTTACATAGCCGTCTTGAACCGATAACTTCACAAAAGCTCCAAACCAGGGACACGGTCAACACTACAGATAAAGATATGACGTAAACACTCTGGTGGATCGTCAGAAGTAAGGAGAATTGACCCGTGGGTCTTTGGGGGCTTTGCGCGCAGGGAAGACCGCGATGAAAATGACCAAAATCGGTTTTAGAGGTGTTTTTATGCACTACACTATCATTTGGAATTACGCAAAACAAGTTTCCAAAAAATTGCCCAAATCTGAACAACCCTATTGCACATGCGTAACATCGAAAACATGACCATTGCCGTCCGTAGTGCAGTGTCCGTAGTACACCACTAAATTCAAGTAAAATGTTGGTAAATTGGGAGTCGAATGAAAATGATGACCTTTGTTGTAGTCAACTGAACAAAAGTCCGGTAAATATCACAAAATCGACTGTTTTCAATATCTTCTTTCTGTTTGAACATTCATGGTTAGAGTAGGAACAAGTATGAGTATATTATGATTGCAACGCATTCGATATCACGCAAGTGTTTAAAAATGAGAGTAGAACCCCTGACTTGAATTCAATAATTAACAGTGAACATTATGACTGGAACTCGGGTCTCAACTCGTATTCAAGCCGTCGTTCCTTGACACATCGAAATTATCTCATGGGAACCATACAGGTTTCTGAAGAAAAATATGTTTCAAATGACAATATTCCGTTGGAACGGTTACAGCATGCGTCATCGTATCGTGGTCTCTGTGTCTACAAGACAGGCTGTCGCGTGTTACGACAAAGTAATACACGTGGAACGGTCCGTCAGAAGAAAGAAATACGCAGCGGATACGCAACGCACCTTCCGGAGTCAGATTACATATTAGTAACATCAGATTACATATTAGTAACATCACATTACCTTATCTCTGCGTTATATTATAGATTACTAACCTACGGATAGATACGCAAGTCCTGTCGTTACGGTCCGGCTAGCAGTTACACTTGTTGCTGAGCAATCTAAAAGCAGCATAATTGGTGGAGTTATAGCTTGCGACCCGAGGGCTGATATGTAATGAAACTGGTCTTAATCGAGAGCTACTGCCGCACTGATTCCGAAAATAAAAATCTTGTTAAGGATATGGAACCACCTCAAAACAGACCTAAAAATCTGAAAATCGGCATTGTTCCAACAATCACACCACCACAACACGATGAACATAACAATGGCCAATTTGGTCTAGCGATTGTTCAGAACAATGCCGATTTTCAGATTTTGAAGGATGTTTTGACATGGTCGGAATTAGACTAAGGGTTTCTACGTGCGACTTTCGGCAAGAGTTTAAAGATGCTGTTGACAGTTTTGATCGACCACAGATGTTTCATTGACTCCAAAAACTATTGAAGTACATTACGTTAACGGAATGTTTCGGTCTCTATCGTTCAAAGTCAAAATTTACATATCATCGTAACTGGCAAGACGTTATTGAACGACCACGCCGATAGTGGCCAGAGTAGGAGAGGACTTTCATTCATTTGCAGCGGTGATCTTGTCGAAGGCGGACGTGGTTTGCGCTGAGCGGGTATGGAGGCGCGTATTTCAGTTAGTTGAGGGACTTTTGATGCCTATAGAACCCCATGTCATTTATTTCGGGGTCTGGTCTACTTTCCTACCCGCAAAGAAAAGTGTTCCCCATGAATATGTATAAATTTAAAGTGTTTCACCATTTCATCACATATGCTCCCACTACACTAGATAGAGAGAGAGATATGATATGATATTCTTTTTCGCCTGCACCATCGAGATGCTTTGTCGACGGAGTTGCGATACGGCCCCATGAGGTCATCTAGTCTGCGCCCCCGTTTTTTTTCTCCATGTTATCCGTGATTGCTGAGCGCCTAGCAGGATAGCTGCGGATACCAATTTTTGAGTCTTTGGTATGACCCGGCCGGGGATCGAACCCACGACCTACCGCTCTAGAAGCCGGACGCATAACCATTACACTATCTCGCTCGGTAGATATTAGCCTAGGCTTACCATATTTTGGAAATGAAAAAAGAGGACACTTTTTCATAAATTTCAGACATGCAAAACTGGAGAAGAATTCTCAAAAACCGGTAAATTTTACCCACTTCATGATCGGTTGACTAAAAGAAAAAAAAGGTCATCACTTCCGCTCAGAGCTCAAAATCACGTTTTTTACTCCACATTGCCAGGTGAATGACTAAAAAAAAATAAGGTCTTCTTTTCGCTCAGAGCTGAAATCACCGCTTTGCCTTCCGAAATACCCGCCGGAGCTTCACTTCTGCGCTAATTTGCGGCATATCACTCGCAATTTCCTCTCAATTTGACCTAAATTTTCATAAAAGAGGACAAAATCTCAAAAAAGAGGACAAAAGGGCGTCCTCCGAGGACACTTTCAAAAAAGTCAAAAAAGAGGACAAATCCTCTTAAAAGAGGACGTATGGTAAGCCTATATTAGCCTATATATTTAAGAGGACGTATGGTAAGCCTATATTAGCCTATATATTTAATATTAATATTATAGAGATATAATATGGATATAGGTTACCAACCTATGGTGAAAATAGTCACGTAATACATGTTTTTAATTACAGACAATGTAAAGTGGATATTGCACAAGGTCAACGCCAACGTTTCGGTATCCGGCAAAATATCGTACTATTCTTGTATCTTTTGTGGTAATGCTAATACGGACGAGAACGCCCGTGGATGTATAATTTGTTGTTTATTGAATAAAAAAAAATGAATTAACTGTTGGTCTTTTCCACCACCGTCAGAGATCTCGCCAGGCTCAGCAATGGCAAACGAGTATGAAACCTGTATGGAATCGGTGTCCTGTGCTCACGCTATGTTGTATCTTTTAATTATTTTTTTATTAAAATACTTTAACTTGGAAAATCATCGCCGCTCACCTGATATATCAAGCAAAAATGCCAGCGATTCCAACAGTAGACAGACGGACATGCGTCGACCAGCTGACGATATCTATGGTCTACTTTAATACCCAGAGTATAAACTACGTTGTAATTTAGCTAGCGGACATTATAATTCGACCGGCGAACATCATAGAATTTAGCCGGCAGACGTATGTTCTACTTCTGTACCCAGAGTACAAACTACATCGTAATTTAGCCGGCGAACATTACTGGTCTACTTCTGTACCCAGAGTACAAACTACGTTCTAATTTAACCGTCGAACATCGCTGGTCTACGGACAATCGGACATACGTCGACCAGGTGACGATATCTCTTTTCAACCGGCCAACATAAATGGTCTACTTCTGTACCCAGAGTATAAACTATATTCTAATTTAGCCTTTTGACATTACTGGTCTACTTCTGTACTCAGAGTACAAACTACGTTCTAATTTAACCGTCGAACATCGCTGGTCTACGGACTTACGTCGACCAGGTGACGATATCTCTATTCAACCGGCCAACATAAATGGTCTACTTCTGTTCCCAGAGCAATATTTCCTCTAAGCTGCGCACTTGCGGAAATGCGCAGTGCTGAAGCGGTCTCTGCGCACAGAAAATCTAAGTTGCGCACAAAAAATCCGAAGTGATGTTTTTTTTTTTGAGTCGTTGCGCACTGTTGTCCAAGGGACTACGCAGGCGCGCGAACTCGTGAAAAATTAGAGGGAACATTGCCAGGGGCAAATAGTGTTATCGCTGAAGTCTTACACCGAGGTACAAGTGCGGCCCGCAAAGGTAAATATTGCGCTCCGTGAAGAAATTAGACTTTGCAATCACTAGCGCCTTTGCAATCACTAGCGCCTAACGAAAAATCTTTTCTTTTAGTATGGTCTCGTACGCGTGAGCGATACTGATATCATTTCGATAGCGCATTATTTTCTGGGAATGGCGAAAAAACATGGTTTAACAAAGTAATAAATAACAATGGGCTAGCTCGAAGTTAATCTGCGAGAAACTAGCGCATAGTCTTCTCCGCTTGTCATGAACATTGCGTAAGATTTCCTCAGGACCGTAACTGCCGCACTCCAAACCCTCAATTAGGGGGCCAAGATCGAAGGGAGCCCAAAATTATTTCGTGAATTAACATAAATCATGGTGTATTTTTTGGGAATTAATTTTGTCAAATATCTCGATTATTGGGTAACCTTCCCACAACAAAAAATACGCGTAATTAAGAGAAATGGGCACTTGGACGTCGGCCATTACCTTGCCACGAGGCACCAAGACATATGAAGTTATAGGCTATGTGACATGCGACTCCGAGAAGTGCGCCAAAACGATCAGCAGCGAGAAAACCTTGGCCGAAAAGGACTGCCCTATATGCTGACCGAAAACTTCGATTCATACATATAAGTTTGAATGTTCATGTGCTGGCGATCCGAGTCCCACAAGACAAATGCCATGTCGAGGGAACATTATTTGCCAGTAGATAAATACCAATTTTAAATCGTGTTCGTGTTTTAGTTTAGTTTTGACATAGCCGATAGGAGGTCACGAAATAGCATCATGTAACGAAGTCATTATACCAACGGGTGCGCCCGAAGATGTTTATTTAATATTTAGAGGACCTACCTTTTCTAACACACCTCACTTGATCAGCTTTACCGGTAAATCTGATTATGTGAGCAGAGTGAGGATAAAAATGGATAGCAATAGATATATGTAATTCCCGATCATATTGACCGATTCAATCATGAATCATATAAAATTTTCGCGCGTTCATGCGACATAACCACCAAACCGGCCCCCGATGTAGATGATAAGTATCGGCAAAAAGCGCATAGCCCGATAGGGGGGTCTGGTAGGCGAAGCCCCCCCAGAAGTTCGGTTTATCACCTTATGTGGAGGGCTGGTTGCGCAGTGAGTTAACGTGTTCTCGCAGACTGGTGAAAAATTAGAGGGAACATTGACCCAGAGTACAAACTACATTCTAATTTAGCCGGCGAACATTACTTACTGGTCTACTTCTGTACCCAGAGTACAAACTACATTCTAATTTAGCCGGCGGACATTACTGGTCTACTTCTGTATCCAGAGTATACTACGCTATGATTTAGCCTTCGGACATTATACCTGTCTACTTCTACAATATGACGCTATAATAGCGTCGAACAATGACGGTCGAACAATAATGTAGCCTTGAAGTACGGCAAGGCGATTGATATAGCTCACAATAAGCATTGAGCATTACCAAGTGAGTTACACTTGATATCGTGGGTCAGCGGAAATGGCACTGACGATGTCGGCAAGGTAATGACGCAGTGACCTTGTACGACGCCACATCCACTCATCAATATACGACGCAATGAACGTTCTCTTGCAACCGCTCAGTGGCGTATCCAGGGGGGGGTTTTAGGGGGTCGGAACCCCCCCCTTTTCAAAATCCTAAAAATTGATGTCAAATATAGCCTCTAATATTTGCTAATTTATTAGTTTAACATATTCGTTTTTACGTATGAGAAGGCGAATATGGCGTCTTAATGTTATTTAAGGGGACTAACACCCCTACAAAATATTGGAATTATGCGCCGAATTAGTCGAAAGGATAAAATAGGTCATTATAATTCGCTAATTCCATACGAATTCTGCACTTGTTCAGCTACATTTCAGCTGTGGCAATTGCCGACGTTCTCAACTTTCTTCCCTCGATTTCTCTCTCGCCTTGCTAAAACGAGAGACTCATTTTAGGAAAATCTAATCTAATTGGCCGACGCGATACGTAATTGCAAAGACGAAGTTGTCGGCAATCAACATCGCTCGCGAATTCGCTCCGCCTTGAAATCCTAATTAAGAATTGCACGCGGCGGCGTGTTGATTGATCAGCGAGACGCAGACACGACGGCACCAGTACGACAATGCTATTCTCAAATCCACATTGTATTCGCGATTATTGGCGAGAAATGGCCTAGGATTGACATTCACATTTCAAAATACAAGCCTAGCAATCCACGTTCCCGATTGTTAGGTGGCTTGCTGTCGTCCAAATACAGGCCTATGTTGTCGCTGAACGGGAGAATTGAGTAGGCCTAGTAGTAAAGCCTAATTATATCGGCTGACAAGTTTCTCTGTTGATCAAGTTATTATCCCAGTGTGTACTCTGTATTAGTTGACTGACTTGCGTGCTTGCAATTAAGGTCTAATTATCTTCGCGCGTACTACACGCTCAGCCGTATGGCTAGTAAAGCCATCGTAAAGCACACATTCGTGTACGACGTACACTGTTCACACCACACCTCTCTGTGGCGATCGCCCTCGTTTTTGCTACCGCCCTATTCCGCGCTTGTTCGTCCGCTGCGATACTACCGACCGTGCGCATAATATCGTCAAAACCCAACAAAATCACGCATCTCTGACCGGAACTAGGCGCTTGAAGACGGGCGGCATTTGCCGGCTCATGACTAAATGTGAGCATTTACGAATTTCTTTCAATCAGACCATAAAAGAAACGCGATTTTCAGGCAATGTCCGTATCGTATTCGTACATCTCCCACTCACCGCAAATCTCTGTTTATTATTAAACTATAATGTATTAAATATTCGCCAGGGCGTGGAGACGAGTGATCGTAATGATGACGTCACAATAGCCAATTTCGTAACGCAAAACCCCCCCCTTTTTCGCGCTCTGGATACGCGCCTGGAACCGCTCATTCGATTAAATTTACGTTTACAGTCACGCTATAAACTCCATATTATTGGTATGCACCCCTTGGGTAGTGATAAACCTGCGAGAGTGACATACTGTTCGGTCCCCTGTGCAATATACCTCTGGATAAGAGGGAGCAGGGTGGAGGCGTTACGGCGGTCAACAAACCGCATGAAACATTGCCTGCGAACAAGTAGATAATTAAAGTCTGTACAACCTCATTTGGTATTTTCATATTCTATGTACAAACCCAGTTGTTAGGTCCACGCCCCCGAAGATTCGTCTATGGCCACAATGTGGCCCGGACCACCGACTACTCCGCTGCCCCGGAGTAGTTCTGCCGAACAAACCTTGAGGAAAAAACATCCATATAATGTCGACTGAAAGTTGCTATAAACGTTTGAATAATTAAGGTAACAATACCTCTCTAAAAAATGCGCACCAGTCGACGGCGGTGCTTTTGCTTATGTCAATCTCCTCCCTGATTGCTTTTTGGGAGTAGTCCTTGGTCCATAAGTATAACAGGTAGAGGAGCTTGGTGGCGGTGAGCGAACTCCCTTCAAAAAAGGACCCCAATCGGATAGTGCACCATCGCCGGCATGCCCGCACCTGCAGAGGTCAAAACATGCTCCAAAATTATTTTCTAATAATGCTGGGATTAGCAGTATATTATTTCATACCGGACAACGCCAAGCTACTTTGTCCAAGCACTTCCTCTTTTTTCCACCATCTCCACATTACAACGAGAGCGCACAGCCGATTGCTGGAAAGCAATCCGTGCTCCATGAAAAAAGCAATCGCTGCAGCGTCGCTTCGGCAGAGTTTAGCGATTAAATATAATGATGATGTCCCAACATACGATTTACGAAGAGTCATGAGCATTTACGACATTGCGGTCAACAAAAGAAAATAAACTTTCGAAATTTTGATCCAATAAATATTGTTGATGTTCAGAGTATGAACGAATTTCGACTTCGTCGATTTGGAGTGTATGACGGCGTATTTTCAGGAATATAACAGCTGCTGCTGGTTGCAGTGTATGACGGGTCACGGCGTATTTCAAGGAAGATAACAGCTGCTGCTGAACAGAGACCGTCAACACCCCGCAAATTCAAAGATAATTCCGCATACAATTATCGATTATATCGCTGATCAGCCTAAGATCAGATTCGAGAATTCGCTAGTTACATGTCCAATATAGTCGTTAAATGAGGAGAGACAGTTCTTCTAGCAACAAAGTGGTGAGGAAGAGGCCGAGACCCGATCGTTATCAGTAGGGCAAGTTTTTGTTGCAGTCAAATCCGTGGAAAGCTGCACCTATTTTCTCAAAATCTGCAGTGAAAAGTAGTCACAAAATTTGCAGTAAGAAGTTGTTTTATGGACTAATTGCTTCAACAAAATCAATAAGCCTTAGCCTAAAAATTGACCCATTGAAAATATTTAATTTCGGCGGTCTAGCCTCAGAAAGTACCTCAAATTTAAACGATAGTGAGATAATAGGGAAATCTATTTACATATAGTGTCAAATATGCCCTGTAAAAAGTTGCATTACAAATCGCTGTAAATCGAAAATACTTGAAAATTTAAGTTGCAATATAACATTCGTCCAAATAGCTTGAGACAACAACATACTACATAAATTCTGAGTATTGAGGTGATGAATATACGTGAATAGGGGTAGGAAACAGGAGAGGATATATTTAGAGAATAAAGTGAACCATTGATAGCAAATAGAATCTCATTACGTACCAGACTGTCGCAACCGGACCCGAGAAGCCCGGTCTTCATCCGATTGTTGTCTTTTGACGCATGTTTGTCTCCTATTTCAGGCACAGAAACTATGTGTTACAACATTTGTCGTTGGGCAAGCATGTGTCTATGGAAAGCGTCGATGTCATATACCTGCGTAGATGCAGTACACTGATAGATAACTGTACGTTCGTATTCCAAGGTATTATATGATAAGATGTGGCACATTCGTTATGACCGGTCATAGTCGGCTGTTTGTGTCGCAGGGTCGTATCCAAGAGGGGGGTTTGGGGTGTCGAAACCCCACGTTTCATAATTAAAAAAATTCATGTCAAATGTAGCTTCTGACATTTGTAATCATAGCGGTTATTCGTACGATGGGGCAAATATGACGCTTTATTGTTATTTAGGGGGTCAAAAACTCCTTCAAAAATATTGGAATTATGCGCCGAATCAGTTGAAAGGATTAGAAAAAGTCTGTAAATTTCAATAATTTCGTCCGCATTCTGCGATGTTTCAGCTCATTTCAGCTGTGGCAGTTGCTAACTTAGTCAACTTTTTAGCTGGATTCTTTCTCGATTTTTAAAAACGAGAGACGTTTTTCACAAAATTCCGATCTAGTTGGTGAACGCGATATGTATAATTGTATGTGTAACTGCAAAAACGAAGCATTTGGCAAACAACATCGGCCTATTTTTCGCTGTGCCGTGCCGTGACTTATGACTCGCCTGGAGATCATAATTAAGGATTGCAGAAAGCAGACGTGTTTATTGATCAGCGAGAAGCAGGTATCTTCCTGTGGCGAAAATTCATCCTACTGGACTGTTTTTTTAATGTTCATGTCTTATAGGCCATTGAAGTTCAATACCAGGTTGGACGAATCAATAAACATTTCTCTCCCTCTCTCGTCCGAACGGTTGGAGCATGTATGAGGATATTTACAAGGAAATCAATCGGTCCATTTGATAAGCTTGTATTAACTTTGAGGTGAATTGCAGCAACTATGTTCCAGAATATTATAACGGATCGACCATTTGCTGAAGAACATACTTGCTAAATATGACTCTCGTCTGCGATAACATCTGCAATTCATCGTCGGAGAGCACACGCATCCCTCCTGTAAGATCATTTGCGCTCGAATCCTATATTTCCAACTTGAATTCAAGCTGACACATCATAACAAGCGGCTCTTTAATTTCCATCCGCCCATTCCCAAGGCATACATATATACAATATGAACACATGATGAGAGGAAATCTAAAATTCAAAAAATCGATAGAAAATAGTGATTGTATATAGAAAATAGCAATCGTATATAGCCTGCGTGTGCAGCTCGTCCTCAGTAAGTAAGTGCTTTCCGGTGCTGGCTCCGTAGTCAACATTGTCACCGCCACCCACGGCGCCAGGAACGTCTTCATCTCTTCCGTCTCTAGAGCTCATCTTGGTCACGTACACACGGTAATATAACTATATCCAGTGTTTCCCCTCTAGGTTCCTGGATAAACCCTGGCATAAAAACTTTGTCGGTTATAGATTCCTTGCTATCGGACACGACGACCGTCATTCCCATGGATGCAGTTTTCGAATACATCACACAACAAACAAACAAACTTCCCCGGCATTCCAACAGGTGTCTCGCTCAAGGACATCAACTTGTAACTATGCCAAATTTCCAATGGTTTGGTCCACATGTTGAACTATTCCAAGAATCTTTGATAAGGATTGGCAACATTTGAAAGGAAGTTTTTGCATTCAATTTCGTATATCTCTTGTACATTTTTGAGAAAAAAGCCCCTTCGACTTTCATGAAGTGTTGATTTTTCCTGCAAGTATTTCTTGAATGATTTCAGGGTTGTCAAAAGTGTTGCTTGCTATTTCCACGGTGTGTGTGAGGTAAACAGACATTAGTGTGCAGATGCCTCACCCATTTCATTTTTAACGAATTGGTTTGGTTGATAATGGACGATTCTCGCCGCTTTAGCGCCCCCAGTGGACGGTTGGCGGTTGTGATTTCGCCTTGATAAGGCTAGCATTGTGTGGTATGCTATTCTCGTTTTGTGCTTCTGGAGAAATGTTACTGCGAAAGTACGAGTTGTTAGGTTTTGGAACACTATTGATTTCGTGTAATTGCTAGAGAATTCAGGTTCCTACTCCTTCACTAGTAGACGTGTAACAAGCCTGACGATTTGGCGTGGTGTTGTTTCCTCGCTGAACTGCAAGCATTGTCTCCCAATGTCCAAAGTAACAGAAGCACTATATATACGGAGTTGAAGCACCCCGCATAAGGCATCTTCCACATGATAGAGACATGTCATAATATTTCTGAATCAAATTCTCTCTGCTTTTCCCCGACATCTCACTTTTTCTAAATCCCTTCTACCGATTTCCCGCTAGTTATAATTCGAGATTTGGTAGTTACTCAAAGGTAGCATCATTTCGTGTTATCAAGCCTCCTCTACTAATGGTATATCAAAAACTTTTCATGATGATTTAAACTTTTCGCCCCCATCCTACGAGCAAGAAATTTGACTGCGGGGTCTACTGATGATATTATTCAAGCTTCTTGATGGTCGGCCTTACTCCCTTTTTGTAGTTTTGTTGAATACAAGCGGCATACTTTGAAAAAGTAACGGTGCGTTGTCACATTCGGTGTTGAAGTAGATGTCAAGTCCTTGGTAGGGTTTTTATTCTGTTATGGCGACCTATATATACGTAATGTAAGAGATCTGGATATCGTTTTGCGGAAACTGCCAATATATGCTTGTTTCATTTTTTGAAGCGACTTTTTAACGGATTCATCCTGTCGGTGGAAATGTGTCTTGTTTCGAATTTCCCGATCTTATTGGCCGCTTTTATCATGAACAGGGCTGGGCACAATGATTCGAGTACTCGAATCAGAATCGAGTATTAATTTTAATGATTCGAGTCGAGTAGTAAAGGACGATTTTTTTGAGTACTGAAATTGTACTCTTCTCGCCACTGAATGTTAATTTATCAACGAGAATTATAGTTTCGATACTAATTTTCACTGTAGAAGCCTCGGAACCTTGATTGGCTGTATCGTAGCATACGAAACATATGGTACAAATCTACGAAGGTTACTGGATGTAGCACATTTCCGAAGTCATGGTTATCCCACAACATCATCACCAAGTGCAATGAAGTCGGTATGGTCGAAAAAAATACCAAAGTATCCATTCATGAGACGGATAACAGGCATTAAATTATTTGTGGTGACATAAGAGTAGATATTTGAACTTTGACGTATTATATTAAGTCATGGCGTCATAATGGGTGATACTAGATTACTGGACTCGACTCGAAGCATATTACGTGATTCAAAATCGAATCACTCCGGTACTCGATTTTGCCCAGCCCTAATCATGAATTATCGAAAATTTTCGCGCCTAGCGCTGGCTCACTAGACAGTACGACTAATTTTGTGACAAAAGCGAACAATGTGATGGGGGAGGGGGCGGGTTACCACCTTATCGGAGCCAAAGACCCAATTTTTTTGAGCGGGCTGACGAAGTGCTGTTTTATTCCTGCCAACGGGTGTACGCCCGATAATATTGACCGGTTCAATCATGAATTATATAAATTTTTCGCGCATCGCGCGTCCAGGCGGGAATATCTGACTCACTAAACGGACACCCAATGTAGATGACAAGTAGCGGCAAAGATCGGATTGCCAGAGGGGGGTCTGGGGGGCGAAGCCCCCCAGAAGTTTGGTTTATCACCGAATGGGGGGCCCTAGACCAACGTTTTGGGGGGGCCTGACGAAGTGCTGTTACGGCCCTGGTAATTAGTTGATTATACTGACGCATTGGCGATCAATACTTCGATGGGTCAATGTCATGTGAGTATAGTTTGGTGGCGACGTTGACACGTCTGACACGTTTCCTATTCACCGCTGCGTACATTGTTTTAAACTTGCTCGTAAGGAAAGTAGTCCAGTTTCGAATTCTTTCGAGTCGTCGTCCACATCACAGAAACTGGCTCTGTTATCCTTCATTGTACTATCCGTATGTCTATGGCTGGGCATAATGACTCCAGTACCCGAAACCATGACCGTATGATGGCGAGTGGGACCTTCGTTATTGACAATGGTTCCTATTATTAGTTGTGGATGTGCAACTGTGCATATCCGGCGGTATCGTCGAACTGTAAAGCGAGGAAGCAAGTTACGTTAGATGATATCACATCAACCCTTACGGTTACGTTCGATGATATCACATCAACCCTTACGGGTGCGTGCCAGTGATGAGCATCGCAGCAGAGTCGTAGTGTATTCGCAGCGGAGTTTTGCCGATTTTGTGACTGTCGGAGTTAACTACAAATATTTTTTCGGACTACTACAAATATTTTTTCGGACATCTTCGAAGTGTTGCAACTTTTGTCCCCGATATATTTGGATATTTCTGACCAGAAGACGCTACTGATTACAAACCAAAACACAGACAGTTGACACCATGTAAAGTTGTAATATGACGGGTAACATGCTAAAATGTAATATGACGGGTAACATGCTAAAATGAGTGCCAAGTGCATAGAAATCTGTCGTGCAATTGGAGACTGGAGAGTCGACAATGCTATGAGGCCAACCATATTATCACATATATTCAGTAAAACACATTACCAAGTGTACCATGCTTGACTAGGGTTACCATACGTCCTCTTTTGAAGATGATTTGTCCTCTTTTTTGACTTTTTTTAAAGTGTCCTCGGAGGAAGCCCTTTTGTCCTCTTTTTTGAAAATTTAGGTCAGAATTAGAGCAAATTGCGAGTGATATGCCGTAAATTAGCACAGAAGTGACGCTCCGGCGGGTATTTCGGAGTGAAAAACGGTGACTTTAGCTGAGCGGAAAGATGACCTTTTTTTTAGTCAACCGATCATAATTTTTTTAGTCAACCGATCATAAAGAGGGAAAAATTCACCGGTTTTTGAGAATTCTTCTCCGGTTATGCAAGTCTCAGATTTCTGAAAAAGTGTCCTCTTTTTGGATTTCCAAAATATGGTAAGCCTATGCTTGACACTCTAATGATATGGTCAACATGGTATTACGAAGTCGATTGGTTGACATGACAACGTTCCACAGATCACTACATTTTGCGACATTTTGACGCAAAAGCGTCCTTCATCCTGGATCCCTAGGATTTGCAGATACCCTAATTTCGCACGAAGATCCAATGTTTTGGAGTGGGGATCGCCGACTCCTCAATCAGGATATATTGGAATTCGCATATTAAGTGAAAATCCATGATGTTTTTAGTCAGCTTTCTGGCCTACACCACGAGGGTTGGAAACAGTCCGGTTCAGGAGCCGGAGCATGATTTCATTGGTTTTGTACCTGGCCGGACTGGATCCGGATTCTGAATTTGCAGTGACTGTCGGCTTTTAGCCGGATTTTTTGGCTGCAATATGATTAATTAGCATTATTATGGCAGGATTTTTTCGGATTCCGAACTGGACATTCATCAGCCGGATTTTTTTGGATTCTGAATTTCCAGTTGCCAGCCGGATCCGGATGGATTCGGATCCCGAAATTTAGGAATCCGCCTATCTCTGGCCTACACCCGTTACGTTACTATAGCGTTTGAGATATGTGCGCCAATCACATTTAGTAGTCCGTAAGTATATAACTGTATCTGGTACACGACAGACTAATAAACTGATACGGTATTGATAGCGTGTATTATGGTTAGTACAACCATAGTCATCTATGACATGATCAACCAACTCAATCCCAATTCACTTCAATATGTTGGGTATTCATACAGCTTGGTAAAATTGTTCCATCAATGGATATACATAAGAATCTGTCAAGTGTATATGCCATATTGATGTTGAAATAACCAGGAGCTGTCCGGATGACACTCGATAGGAGTCCTTGTCAGCCACTCGTGAATACCCTCGCATAAGTTGTACAGTAACATTGTTCTTTCAAATCGATTATGACTACTTACAAAATTCTGTATTCAAGATTAATGTGAATCTATATTCAAGATGAATGTGAATCAATCGATCATTCAGGTTGATCAATATTTTCATCGTTTCAAAATATCACAAGACTGCGATGCAATGAAAAGATGGGAATGTGTCGAAACAACTTGGAGTATTTTTAAAGATAAGACACCCACCTTAGCCTAGGCGAAGTAAATAAGAGGCATGCACACTGAATGAAAAGTAATGAAGAGAATATAAGACGCAAGCGACAAAATGAGGTGACATGTGGCGCAGGGCGAGGTCGATGTTAGGTCGTGGTCGATGTTAGGTCGTGGTCCGGTAATACTGAATATTGGCTATACTTTCATTATAGATAGAAATTGCACAAAAAGACTTCTATACATTCCTACATTATCGACTGAGTTTTTGATCTAAGGGACGGAGGTTGACAAGATACTGCGCACCGATAGATAGTCGTCAGCTTCATACACAGTAGGTTTACACAGTAGGTTTGGGTTTAGAGGCTGATCCCTTTAGTCCTATCGAGAGGTGGGTTAGTGGTCATAGAAAGTTGGGAACCCCTACTCTAGATGCTATCGTCATCATTAAACACTACCCTGTATTGATAGATCAAAAGTGATCAGAGTTGGCATAAGCTGGTCGGATATTCGATATATATAGCAATTACTATAGAATTTATGATGCAATTCAAACATGTAGCCTACACTCTGAATTTTTTTCCGTTGGTGACAACAGCAAAGAGAACGTTGCATGTCCAAGAACAAAGCACCTGAAAAGGCGTTCCGTGTTATCGCTTGGCGTTGTCAATACTGTGTTGTCTGATATAGGCGTTCTCTGCGATATCACCCATGGAATGGGCACGAGAAACTACTATTACATAATCTGGCCTACACGAATGCTACCTCTCTGCAGCTCTTGATTACTAAATCTGGTGTACTCGGCCCACAACCTGTTGCTTGTAACGCAGCATAAAAATCATTAGTTCACAATGATATATCATCATATTAAAAGTCAATTCAATCATCAGTGATAAAACAAAACCATCATTCACATGTAAAAAGCAATGCACTGCACAATGAAACAATCAAGACCGCTGCTAGTGCAAATAAATAATCATGGGCACAGTGATAAATCATTTGTTTTGTTTTGAGACAATATGAGCACGCGACATACTTAGTTTGAGTTTCAGCATACGACTTTATACACCGAAAACACTTCTGAGATGAACCCGTAAATATAGCCTGACCCTCGGCTACCCCCTATGTACCGCACAACCAGTGTACCGCATAATTTAACCCGTATCGTGAAGTGTCACGCAATAAAGTCGCATGATTATGTCCAAGGAGCTATTGGAATATATTGACAAAATATTGTAAAGGAAAACAAGACCTGTGTGCCAATACAAAGGTAAAGTATGAACACGGTTTAACCAAGTCAAATTAGTAAGCCTATTACGCCCTTACAGTATGTGCTCAAAATTGTATAATAAATGGTTCAATTTTTCACTCCCATGTGGCAGGCACTATTAAGTCGCATGCTATGACAAGTGTTGACGAAGCTGATGGGATGATGTATATTAACGAAATACTGCAAAATAACCAACACCGTGTGCCGAGATAGAAGCAAAGGATGAACAACTTGAAAAATAATAATCTCAAGTCAAAGCCCTTACAAAATGTGTTTAAATTTCCCTTATTCGATTTTTCAGAGATATATTGGGTGTTTTTGTCGCCGACAACAACCCTCTCAATAAATGCCAGGAATTGAAATTTCTTCGGGTATGACATATCCCAGGCATATAATAGCATGCCATCATATCGATTAGAATATCGAACACCGGTGCGCCGTCGTTACCACACGGGACGGATTCCCCAACAGCTAGAATTCAGCCTTGAATTGACCCATCCTGGTGTCTTGCGACAGCTAGATACGGAGGATCATGCTTCTGACTCTAGTAGTACTTACATACGAATTTTTGCAATCGCTTCGAAAAGAATCTGAAGTCATCACGTAAGGACATCCATGAAATTCACCTGTAAATCGGGTTAGCCTTTCCTGCCTAAACATATTCGGGTTAGCCTTTCCTGCCTAAACATATTCCAATCAGATAATAATGGAAGTAGAAATTATGTATTTATTATGTACCTGTTGGACTAGCAAAGCTGTTGAACCACTTTTTTGTCGGCGCTTAATTAATTCTGGTGTCTGTAAGTTCCGACTGTAGTTTCAGCAGCTTGGTGAGTTCATCCTTGTCACCTTCAGTGGACTGATGATATGGAATGATAAAATAGTTATTACTAATGCTGAAGCTGACTAAATTTGCAAGTCCAAATTTACCTAAAATATTACATCCAATATATCTATCATATTTTGATAACTGCTTTTCATGTCTTCGAAGGTTGTTGGCGCAATTATGTTCTTGAACTCTGCTCTGATCTGAGATGAAGAAAATCATCACAAAACACTCATAGAAATGGCTAATAACATTGTGCCAGGAGCGGCCAACCTTTTAACGACCGCATTTCGATTTCCTTGGGAGCTCACGGCTGCATTTTAGTGCATAATTATAATGAACTATCTTGACACCAAATACCCACGTTGAACCTTCCATGGTATATTTACAGTGAGGACTAGCCATGTCGTCATTACGTCTTACTCGACGGACCGAAATCGTGCAGTTATGAATAGTGGGATTAATGTTGTAGTTTCCGATATTACTATCAAATATGTAAGCAGATATGGTAGGCCGTACGGCCTACCGCAATCTATTACCCAAGAAATGTAGAGGCCTGGCAAAATGCGACGCTGAGAATGTTAGCAATATTTTGTGCTCATATAAAAGCAGGGTTGTAATGACTCAAATCACGATTTTCTGATGACTCGACTTGACTCGCATGACTCGAGACTCAGGCGGCCAAGACCTACATTTCATTGTACTTTCGACGAATAGTAAAGTAACCACACTATTGGGATTACGTCTATTGGTATTGGTACTTGAAATGCGACCAGAAACTGCTAAAAGTTAGAAGAATTAACATATTATAATAAATGCGAACCATTCGATATCGCCAAGTCATATTATAATAAATGCGAACCATTCGATATCGCCAAGTAGAGTTATAAAGAGTGGGTTAACAAGACTTTAACTGGAAACTGAGCAGTCAATACAATGACTCAGAGTTGATCCTCTGCTCGCTGACTTGGACTCGATTGACTTGTGACTCGGAGCCTTGTGACTTGGTTAAAACCCTGCATAAAAGACTAAAATCCATGAATGAGTTTGCAATTACAGAGGAAAACAGGTAAACTTTCATTCGTGCATGTCACCATTATCTCTATAGCAGACTTGGTGAACTAAATAGTTCTAATGGTTCTTGGATTATCCACCGATCACGGATAATCCCCGGATTATCAAAGAAAAACTCAAATAACTCAGCTTCTACTGGTTTGAATTGAGTCAGATTTGTTTTGCATCGTATTTGAAGACAGCGCTACAATTTCATGGGGTTGACAGAAAAATTTGGAAAAATTTATTTTTGCATTTATGGGTATTTTTGGGTAAAATTTTGCAACTCTACGAAATCAGTGATTATTGGTTGGAATGAAACAAAATTTGGTGTGCGTCGATTTTCAAGGCACCCTAACGATTTAATCACGGAGCCCGCAAGATTCGGGAAAGAAAGTTATTTTTGAACACCCCTATTGTTCAACTATTTTTCAGGAGAACCTTCGGTATTCTCTGTGCTGAAATGAGGTCTCACCTCATTAAAAAAGAAACAAATTTTAAGTTGCCACAAATTTTAAGTTGCCAATATCTCCGGAATGCAGTGGCCATTGCTCTCTCGAGATTGTCCTCTGGGACGACGTATCGTGAAATCGCAGTCACGTTTGGATCGGGGCAATCCAGCGTCTTCGAAGTGAGAACCATATATTCAATGTCTATTCTATTTGACAGCCATATCTGTTGGAAAACAGATAACCATGGATGTTTGTCGGTATATCTCGGTTTTCATGATGTGCAAGTACGTAAGGATGCCCGAGAATATCCACCTAGCTTCCCAAGCCTTTTCCCTTGCTTATCGTCTCCCGAATTGCGTTGGCGCCATAGATGGGTGTCATATTCCGATTTTGAAATTTGGTGATGTCCGAAGGAAAATCAGTGGGCTTTGTTGATGCAAACTTTTCTACTGAGTGCAAGCTGGGTACATATATTCTTGGTGGGTTTGTTTTTCAATAAGGTTGCGGACTGGGATTACAATATGAATTACAATATTTGATTATTTTCCAGTATTTTACCTGCGCACTGTCAAAGGAGAAATCTCGCTCCCCATTGCGTGGTATCCTACAACTGTCACTCATGGGGGGGGGTCTGGCTTTAAAATTTTGGCACTTACTCCGTGAATGTGAGATAAAGGGCATTCAAGTTCATGCCGTTATTGCATGTCTACAAATAGACAATTTTTCAAAGTTCTGGCTGGAAGCAAAGAAATTCCTCTAAACTGCTCCTTCTCCGCCCCCAATCCATATGGTCGTGATAGACCTATACTTATCTTTTCCGATCCACCTCATCATTATTTTATTATTTCTTATCTTGCAGACCGTGGAAATCAAGTGGAACAAAATACATGAACAAAGATGGGAATGACATACTATAGACGCATATTTTAAAACTCTACGAAAATGAAAAATACAGCCTCATGCTCAGACGGACCAGGCTCACAGAAGCCCATATTCGATTGAATCCATATTCCAAAGTACATTTTCCATTTCAGTCTACAGTTGAATATTATCACAAGCCTTACAATTGACATGTAGATGAAAGTGAACTTGGCGAGGCATATTCTAAGCTGGGAAGTGGGGAAAAATTTATCAACGATGGATGGAGCAAAGGGTACCTCTGACTTCATTCTCCTTATAAACAGGTGCAATAGTATTTTCTCCAATTTATTTATGTGAGTAAAACCAAAATTGTTATATTGTCTTACAGTTGGTTTGAAGTGATTAACTGCGGAGTGAGGAATCCTGTACGCAGTATGGAGGATCACATGATCAACTTCCTCAAGGATTTTGTCCAGAATCTGATGTTATGGAAGGTAGACTTCAAATGCTTGCCATGTAAACTAATTAGAGTGATAAATCCTTATTTGGAAGGCTGAAGTAGGTGAATTGGGGGAGCAAAAACGCATTCTTCCCCGAGCAACCCTGGAGGGATTGATTTTTACATCTCGAAATTTTGTTTGTCTCTGTGAAGGCTTGCTTCGTGAACTGGATTATGTTTGCCTGCGAACTTTCTCGCAAGACATTTTGGAAGTTTTCCTAGTATTTAGGAACTGGCTAGTTCTGATACCGTATCTAGGAACTGGCTAGTTCTGATACCGTATCATCTTTTTCAGATAAACTTGGGTAGGCACTCACAAAATCCTGATCTGAAGGCCGTAGCTTACGGAGTGCAGCAGATCACCCAGCGAATAATTATAAAAAAGGTGAAAGGTGGAAACACCACTTTCGGTACAAAAAACGCTTGGCATGAAGAAGTCTGCAATGAGCCAATACTGAAACGTAGTAAATTCAAAGGTCTGCTAAGTCCAGGTGTGAGGAAAGTTATTTAGCAGACTACTTATGCAATTTCCTATTTTCAGAATAATGTTACTGGTACATGATGGTCATTTTCTCCCGCTGCCACCTCAAATGTCCAAGCAGAGAAGCTGCTGCTGTTTATATCAGTTTTGCATCATATCAATTTGTTTGACTACTCATTTAGAGTGTTCTACTGTGCGAGCGATACAACAAAATATTCAACTCTCTATATTCATAAGAATTAATCCGACCTTGATCTGTATTTCAAACACGTAACAAAAAGCGACTCTAAAATTTGATTGACTTGATTTGTGACTCGTGACGATTGCCCCTGATGAGTCTTGGCCCAAAATCGTTGGGTTTTTACTTAAACATGAATAGAAAAGTGGCCTGTAACGGAGTAAAAAGCTGTGTTGTTATAATCACTACTTCCATTTTTAATAAACTAATTATTCTGTCTTTGCATGTTTTCTGTGTCTATTGCAGCCTACTACAATTCACTGTATATTTGAGAGATATTATGAATCACAATATCATATGCAGGTTCGTCATGATACTCATTTTATTGCCATCATAATACAGAATAAAGGATGAGCAATGAAAGCTGATATAAATCAAAACGCCAACAATTTACCTCAAGCTAAAAATTCTTGTAAAATTCTTTGCACTAGCAGCCCTTGGTTTGTAGTTTCAAATTACCTCTCAACGCTTTGGTCAACAGGCATTTACTTCCGATTCTTTCGAATAACTTCTTAGCAAACCCTCTTCCAAGAACTTTGATAACGGTATTCACAATATGTGTGAGGATTTCCTCCAATAAATCGTAATCCAAGTCCTGGTTGGAAAGATAGATATTTTCAGCAATTTTGAAAAAGTACTGATCTTGCCTAATAGTCTCAGCAAACACAGATATGTTGATATTTGTTGGGGACCTGCTAAATTCCGAAGCTAATTTAATATCTTCAGATGGACAATGTAGTGAACCCGTTTTTTTATCTTCAGATGGACAATGTAGTGAACCCGTTTTTTTCAATTTATGCAATCGAAGAGTTCGGTCTTGGTTTTACAGACAAGACTTTCGTAATTTCATTGATTCCAAATTTTTCCACTGCTTTTTTCCATGAATAGCCACCCAAGTATTCCAGCGTATCCCCTTCAAACCCAGGCATTTCGCCAATTTTTAATACATCCTTAACTGGCTCGGGTTTAGCGATCCTCTCAATTATTCGAAGCACATAGGATGGGTCTGATACCTCCGGTAAGAAAAAATCTGAAGCACGGATGCAAAACTTGCTGTACTGTGACACCAAATTTTCTTTATTCTTCTTTTTATTGTATTCTTTTATCCACACTGAAACATTGTCCAGTCCAAAAGATGAGAGTTTACTCTCTGTGATATCGTTCAGTAGCATATTGACAGCCTCATCAGTAATAACAAGACTCGCTTCATTCGCAACAACAGCCGGTGATTATTCAATGTCATCATCGATGGCTAGCAATTCCTGGATAATTTCAGGTGAAAGCCATTCAATCTCATTAATGGCCATTTTGGGCTGTGTGTCCCAATCTGCAACAGTTGACATTCAAACACAGTGATTCAATAACGAAATACCTGCCTTAATCATCAAGCGACGACCTTAAAATTTTGCACGGTCTTAGATGACATCATAAAGTCATACCATGCAAAATCCTGTCACCAATCTCGACATAGAACACCTTCGAAATCAACAAAGATTAATACCGGCTTTTGCCCTTGATCACTGCAGCAGGCTGATCGACAATAACATACTAGACTTTGATAACGAAATAACTGCCTTAATCATTAAGCGACGACCTTGAAACTTTACACGGTCTTAGATGACATCATAAAGTTATACCATGCGAAATCCTGTCACCAATCATGATATAGAACACCTTCGAAATCAACAAAGACTAATACCGGCTTTTGCCTTGAATCACTGCTGCAGTGCAGACGGATCGACAATAACAATCCATCAAATGTATCAGGGTGTGACGGTGACGTCATTTTCCGAGTGTCCACACCACCTTTGAGTACACGCTGATTGCATGCAGCGTCTTTCGAGGTTGTTGAACTAAATGATATGTAGGCACAGTACCAAGAAATACCTCAATATGATGCGATCTGCAGATTGCCTAGGTGTAACAAGTAAGTGTCATAAATATCTATTTGAAAAGCAGCTGAAACATCTGCAAGTCGTGCTGACGATCACGCTGTCTCTCTTCTCGCTCTTTTTCCATCTATTCTCTCTAAAAATTTCTGAATGTCACTACTTGACTTCTCAAATCGCATTGGAATGCACTTTATTCTATTATTGACTTTGTCAGTTATACAAGAACACTCTGTATCGACTATTAGCTTCATGTTGTAAGACTGTCCGTCCATAATTCATTTACCTGAAACTGAATCAAGCGGTCAATTCTTTTGTCGGCCCTACTTTGGCTCTCTTCCAATAAGTTACCTTAAATGGAATATGATCAAATAAAATATTATTCGCACATCGATTTCGATCGAAGTCTATACTCACGCATTTCAGACAGATCACTAGCTCTTCTCTTCATAGGCCCTGTAATACAGTTGTTACATGATAATATTTATTCATATCTGCACAGTTGGCCTACGAATATAAACTTCAAACTAAAAATTCCATTTTGAAATTCAAGACAGAGCTTTTAACAATTATAATCAAATTCTGTGGTATCATACTACAAGATATATGGAAACCCACCTCCCAAACTAGTATCTGAAACTCGCTTCGAACTGCTAGAGCTTTCAAAAGAGGAGTCTGCAATAGAGCATGGGTCTGAAAAGCATTAGCATAATCATAATTACTGGTATGGTAAACCATATTTTATCGAATAATTAACCTTCCATGGACTGCACTAGTTGCGGGCTTGTCAGCTCTTTATCGCATAAGGTCATATCCAGTGTCTCATACACTCCTGACAAGGCAGGGGTCATATGAATCTCTCCACCCCCTGTCCTTTTCTGATCATCTTTATACTTTCTATATACTCTCTCAGTAGCTTTTGCATGCGCTTGTAGCACGCGTCCCAGTCTCTACCAGGAAAAATGATTGCACTATTGCTGTAGGCATCCCTGTTTTTACTGCTCTTTTTACTATCTTTTCGTGGTATAAAGCCCACTGCTCAACTAATACAACTGTCTCCTCCGCCGTCCAAGTATATCCCATCGACTGAACACTGGTAATATTGGTGTGTATATAGTTGGATAACTTATGTGGATCTCCTGCTTTGAAAACTGGTGTCACACGTGCTACTTTAAGACAATCAAGAAAGATCCCAAATTCGAAACATTTGTTGATCAATACAGTGAGGGTTGGCGCCGTTATGAATATGGTTTCCTTGAAAATATCCACAGGAACACCATCAGGTCCTGTTGCTGGGTCTCTTTTTAAATTGTGCACAATTGTGATGATCTCATTCTCTGTTGTTGGTTCAATGAAAATTGAGTTAGGTTGTGGCCTACCTGGATAGTTCTTGTAGGTTCTAGATAAAACATGTTTGTCTGCAAGATATTTTCCAATGTTCGCAAAGTATTGATTATACTCTTTGCATATATGTCTTTCTCAGCAGTAAAAATGACATTGTCATTACTGATTTTCGACGGAAAATGGCAACGCTGAATACAAATCAGTCAACACATGTATGACCTATAATAGGAAACACCATACTTCATTGCATGGAGCAAGATTCCCTCGCAAGGAAGTGTAGTGTGGATGCAGCGCATTACTAGTAGCCTACCACAGAAACCTTACCGTAAAGGACCTGGTCCTCTCAAAATATTATAAAAGTAATGTTTTGACCCCCTGGAATTATTCAAGATGTGTTTCCTGACAAATTTGGCGTAGTTTGAAGGGTTTCTGTGCATATCAACAGAGGTTATTTCTGTGTTCGCGTGTTTCGTTTATAAAATAGTCCTCCACTTTCGAACTATTTGGGCTCGGCATGTTAGCCACGCTCAAACGTAACAATGGGTGTCATTCTTCAGTGATTTTCTGTGCTCAATACCTGTCTGTTTATTTCCTTCGGCCTCATGTCCTTAGCAAGATGTGTGTAGTGCAGAATTTGTCAGGCTTAAATTGGTTGCATAGAGACCTTTATTTAGATAGTAAATGATTGAATATTTGTATGTTTCTGCAATATATTCGAGTGTAGCGATATTTGGTGTACCATTAAACTTGGTGCTTATTTATGTAAGACTACGGCCATCAACAATAAACGGTTACCCTGGAGGGATGCATAGTGCCGAGTGATTGATGCGTATACTAGCACACCAACGCCAATACTCCACAGCCATGACATGATGTGACGTAACAAAGAAAATTTAGTGCTTGCTTTAAAATCAATCATACATGGTAGGGCAGAATGAATGGAATAATGATCGGGATATGATGGCATTGTATAATGGCAACTTAACCATTTGATTTTAGAGATGGACTTTAGTACCAGTTGAATATAGGGATGACTTGAGTAAACAGCACATTTACTAAGGCGAACTGGTCAGTGGGCAACCACATTTCATGAGATACCATGAGTTGAACAAATATTCATCCTTCATGTTGTAATTGGTAGCACCAGTATGTCATAATTACTGTGGTCGATCAATTGGGCCTATCTGCTACAATGCCACGGGTACATGGGATCAGAAAAGGAAGTTGGCTCAGGTCGAGAAAGATAATGACAAGGCGAATTTTGGACTGCTTCACAAATATTTGCAGCCGTCTCAAGAATGTTCTGAATAAATTCAAAGTGAAGCACAACTTCAGGAGGATGTTTGTAACCAATAACTTTGCAAGAGAAGCTACTAGTAATAGTAAATAGAAAAATCTCAACAATTTATTGTGCAGCACAACAGTTCATTGTACAGGATAATCATTAGGTACCAAAACCCAGTCAAAGTACAGTGATTTTGCGGTATGTTTGCCTGTTGTTGGGGAAACTGAATGCCATAGACAGCCTGCTGACAACTGCGACAATAATGAAAAGGCGCCAGCTGCTAGAGACGACTCATTGCTTCACTCACCGAGCACCTCACAACAGCCTTGCTGTGGTATTACCCCTGAAGAACTAGTAAGGAATGCTTTGTCTGACGGAACTGGTATTACGCAGATTGAATCTCAAGGCAGTTGTAGTGCTCAGTAACAACCCAGATTTGAGTTTGAAGCAGATCAATCATCCACTGATGTTCGCACTAATACCGAAAAGGTAGTCTGAAAATTCGATGATATTGGAGTGTGGCCATCTAATCTAGACTAAGTATGTCAGAGAAAAATGAAGTTGTTGTCAGGGGCCAGTTCAAGAGGAATTGAGCTGTTTTGTGTTTTCTGTAACCAAAGACAGAAAGTTCTCTGACTCATTTTCAAAGAAAGCTGAAAATGATAAACTGCAGAAATGTACTTGGTTAGTATATTCAAACTCGAAGGATGTAGTGTATTATTGCTTTTTCTGCAAATTAGTCTCTTCGGGTAAAAGTAGTTTGGTCAGTGATGGTTGCAGGGACTGGAAGCATATGAGTAAAATCTTGTGTGAACATGAAGCATCTAAGGAACATTTTGAAGCGGTGCATTCGTATTCTGAAAATCGTGCCGCTCTGACAAACCCAACCGATTTGCAGAAGAATGCACAACGCAGGCACAGTGAGCTTGTTGAATACTGGAGGTCTATTCTGAAACGTTTGCTTGCAATCATCCAGTACTTAGCAAGAAATCACTGTGCGTTACGAGGTACTGCTTGACACGAACGGCTAGGGGATCCACATCAAGGTCAATTTCTTGGCCTTGTTGAACTTCTAGCCAAGTTTGATCCAGTTCTTGCAGAGCATACTCAAACAAAGTAAAGAATCAACAGATACCCGATGATTATTTTCGGATACCCGATGATTATTTAGGTAAAAATGAGTTGATTTCCTGGGTGGGAAAAATATTATTGGTCAAATAACTTCTGATCTTCATAGATGTTCATACTTCAGTGTCATTCTTGATTGTACTCCTGATTGCAGCCATGACAAACAAATGACGCTTGTAGTTCGATATGTGGATACTAAGGGGATGTTTCTGTAAGAGAGCATTTCACTGGATTTCTTAATGTTGAAGAAACTACCTCGTTGGGTCTCACTGGGTCTCCCTAAGGGCCCGTTCTAGCTGATGTTTTCGAAATGATTTCAAAACCAGTCTCGAAAACACGACCGTTCGAAGTGAACGTGGTTTCGGTAGTGGTTTCAAAATTACCCAATCGTTCGTAGTGGGTCTCGCTCGACTACGGAGAGCGTTCGTAGTGGCACGAAGTGCGAAATTATTTTCGTGCTAGCAGGCTTCTACGAACGTGTGTTTTCGTGCTTGTTGCTGACGCGAAACTACCTGTGCTGACGCGAAACTACCTGTTTCAGGTGGCAGGAGCGCGTCTACATTCGTAATGTTGGTCATGGAGGTGGTGGCAGTTATTCAACATAGTCATAGTGATTATATGAGTGGATATGTCACGCAAAAAGTTGTGGATATGGTAGTTTGTAGGGATAAATGAAGGCCCACACCGTATATCCTGGAGTACCCTATATTGTTTATATAGTAATGGTATGTTTTGCAGATGGTTTTTATTTCACACAGTTGAATATATAGGCTATACCAGTGTAAAGATGTCAAGGGGTACAATTTAGAGCGAAAGGGAAGTGATGCAGTTGGTAATAGCTTGGTCCAAAGCTGAGATAAAAAGTATGATTACATCAATTCAAAAGGATGGTGACATTTTCAAGCTAGCAGCTCAATTTCTCGCAAATCAATATACATATGGAAGTCCAGATTATTGGGTGACTTTCTAAGTAATGAAAGAGTAGGCTTATATCCAGGGTTGCCATCGACATGGACCCAAAAATAAGGACAGTCGAAAAATTAGGTTAGCATTAAAAGCGTTTTTGTACATATACGTTCTATTTATACCATAGCCGTGGCATATCACATTCCAGAAATAACCTGCTACAGCAACTCCTTGTTAGTATAAAGCGCTTCATGGACCTCGCGACAGCTCAGGTGTAGGTTTACCTTTGCTCAGGGCCGATAGGGCACTTCGTCACCCCCCCAAAAAAAAACACGTTCGTCTTGCTCCCCCCCCCCCCCATGGGGTGATAAACCAAACCTCTTCACCTCGTTTTGATTAGAGGCGTCAAACAATATCACTTTTTGATCGTGGAGCAAGAACTCCAGTAACAATGCTTGTAGTCTAAGTTCTGGCCGAAGCAAACTTCTTTGCGATGTTGGAATGGGGAAATATTGCTTTGAAGAATTTCGATGTGCAATCGTTGGTGCGGAATGATTGGTGGTGTTTGCAGTATGGAATGCCCAGATACCCTCAGCAGCAGCATCTTTGTAGCCTGTGGTCGTTGGTGCTGATGGACTTGCGAAAAAATTATTCATCGACTGGCTATCAATATCACACAGTTCTTGTGTTTTGTAGTATCAAGAGGAGTTGAAATACCGGTCTTTCATATGGTCTCCAGCTCCAGGTTAATGTCGCAATTGCAGATAATGCAATGTGTGAGGCACTTGCCCTTCAAGCGTCGCTTGATACCTTTAAATTCTCTCTCAATCGTCACAAAAAAACGTTTTTACGCCTGCTCATTTTAACTACCAGATTTAGCCTTATTAGTAGCTAACACTATACGTACATAATTTAGATCAATTTATGAATGACTTTTTAACCCAAGTGTCAACGCCTTTTTTTCGGTACCCAATAAATGCTGCCTTCCCTACAGCTTATTCTGCGTTAGACGAAACAGCAGAAACCTGGTACTGCTGTTTACTGCTAAAATGACGTCCGCTGCGGTAGGTTGATACAGCCGAAACTGCTACACCAGTCACTGCCCTAGCTAAGCTATCGCACCCCTTCGAAGTCAAATCAAGTGGTGCGTACGCCACGGGAGTTCCTTTCAATGATGATCTCATAAAATCTCGACGCAAAAGCATAATTTTATAATATTATGCAACACAGATACCAGAGGGAAATGATCGAGGTTCTGTAGTAGTTTAAAATAAGAAAAAATAAGGACGCAAGTGGAAAATAAGGACATTTCTTAGAAATAAGGACAGTTGAGTTTTCTAAGACGTGGCCCTTCAAAATAAGGACAAATCTTAGAAATTAGGACGGTATGGCAACCCTGCTTATATCAGTCAGTGGTTATTTGAAGTCATCACGCATGAAGATTCTTTCTAGGATAATTGGAAATGCTGAACTAATTTTCGATCAATTAGTAAGTGCCAAAATGATGGAGATGCTGATGCAAACACGACAACCATTGTCTTGCTATTACAACGCGCAATCAGTTATTTCAATTAGCCATGACGAACTGAGCTTTTCTACATTTGACAATAACTCTTGACCACTTGTATGATTTTAGGCAGCAGTCGGTGCACACTACAGATGCCTCAGGACGTTCTGCGCCAGAGACAACCCGGACATGAGTGCTGAGTAATTTCATGTTTGTCGTCATACTTACTACCGGTACCTTTTTTACAGCCTTGTTGCAGCTATCCTCAAAGATGATGGAACTCTATTTGAAGCTATAGTGAAAACGTTTTTCGTCAATAATAACTGCTCAATAAAAAGCATATCTTTCAGTGAACTGATTTTTACCATTTTGTCTCACGGGTCAAAGATACTGATGACACAATGATATTTTTAGCATCACACACAAATAGGATGCGAGGTTTCATTTGTAAAAATTGACAATTGAGATTTGAAAATTGGTAACTAAAGCAGCATATGATGTAAACATAGTGTTGCAGCTACAACAGTATCCTAATTTAAACAAGTTTCAGCATCTCTTCAAATTGGTTGCCGCCACCTACATCAACTGCATCCAGATCTTGAATCAGGTCTCTTGCTATGAAGCATTGTCACAAGCCACAACCACAATTATTGGCCTAGCTATACACATCTTCTAAAGATCAATAGCCAGAGGGATTTGAGACGATCAAAAGCTTGTTCAACAGCCATTCTTGCTGAGCTGTGTTTCTGGAATAAAGAGGATAATATTTTACAGACTGAGGATTTTCGAAAATTTATTAGCAGTAGGCCTACTAAAGCAAGTACGATAAAAAATCATTTCAGATCAGTGACTTTATTGTCAATTTAAATTCATACCTGTTCAATGACAATTTATTAGGAAGGCACTTGGCAGCAATTGCTTCTGATAGGGACATTACCAAGAATTTTACTGCAACATCCCTGATAGCCTACATTTTGCTCACTTTGTTGGAACAGACACATATATTGTTCTGTCAGGCATTCATTCTCGGTGTCACAATTCATGTTCATACGACGTTATGCTCCTCTCAGGATGTCAATTGCTGCATACGGTACATATACGGATACTGATTCTATCGTGAATTGATTTTGACTACCGGTACTTATTGCTCAATTGCGAATCACACATATTGTAAATACTCAATTACTGCAAAAAGGTTTAGAACGCTACTATAACCAAGCAAGTCATCTGCATATCACCGACCATCAAAACCTATCATACCTAACAGCTACAGAACCCAAATGCACTGTAGTACTATACTATATGATAACAGTCTGTATAATAGCACATACATGGAACACGGCCAGCACTACGAACGACATGGCTTCGACGCCAGTTTGGCAACCACGGTTGTCAAAATTACGTCTCCGGTCCAAGTGACCAGTTCCTCAAAATACTTGCCAAAACACTTGCTCTTCGTAGTGGTAGTGAAAACAGGCCTTGCGTTCGTAGTGAGGTGTGACTCGAAAATTAATGGCACGAAACCGCACCTAGAACGCACGCTAAGGGTTTCTACGTGCGACTTACGACAAGAGTTTAAATATCTTGTTGACAGTTCTGATCTACCACAGATGTTTCATCAACTCCAACAACTATTGAAGTACATTACCTTAATCAATTTACTACGGACTCTTTCTGTCTCTATAGTTCAAACTCAAAAAATTCCATATCATTGTTAGGGCTGGGCACAATCATTCGAGTACTCGAATCTGAATCGAGTAATTATTTTAATGATTCGAGTCGAGTAGCAAAATACGATTTTTTCGAGTACTGAAATTATACGCTTCTCGCCACTGAAAGTTATTTTATCACCGAGAATTAGGGTTTCGATACTATTTTCCACTTTGGAAGCCTTAAAACCTTGATAGGCCGTATCCGGTATCGCAGCACACGAATCATAGTACAAAGCTACGAACGTTACTGGAAATAACATATTTCCGAAGTGATGATCCTCCTCCCACAATATTTTCACAAAGTGAAATGAAATCGGCTGAGTCGAAATAATACGAATGTATAAGTAATGTGACGAATAACAGGCATTATATTCTTTGTGGTGGCATGAAAAGTAAATATTTGAAGCATGACATTTTATATACTGTTATTACGTGATAATCAGTGATACTGGACTACTCGATTCGACTCGAAGTATAATACGTGATTCAAAATCGAATCACTCTGGTACTCGATTTTGCACAGCCCTAATCATTGGTCAACATCGTAACTGGCAAGACGTTATTGAACGACCACGCCGATAGTGGCCAGAGTCGGACATCGTACTTTCCTTCATTTGCAGCGGTGATCTTGTCGAACGCGGACGTGGTTTGCGCTGAGCCTGTACGGACTATGGAGTCGCGTATTTCAGTTAGTTGAGGGACTTTTGATGCCTATAGAACGTCGTGTCATTTATTTCGGTTTGTGTAATTACTTCTAGAGGCGCGAATAACTGATTTCTTTTTACATCAATCAGTAAGTGTAATTTGTTTTCGCGCAACGGCACACTTAAAAACATGCGGTTACACCTTCGAATATGCGCTAAGACTCGGGTATCCTAAAACTATACAAGCTGCGGTATACACCAAAACGTGAACAGTGAAAGTGATTTGAAGGTAATCTCGCATGTCTCATTATGTTTAAACTTCTGTCGACATGTAGTTATAAATGTAGCCACAGGCCGTCAGAAGATCAACACAGTGTCAGACGATTTCATCTGTAATTTGTATGTTGTGATCATCAGTTGTAGATGTCTCGACATGCAGTTATGAAATTACTACATGGCACGATGAGTATAATATGGTGTTCGACACTCATCATATTTTTCTGCAATCATGACTGACCACAACAGGTAGCAATTCCAAGTAACAATCGAAGGCCCTCAATTAAAACACTCGATTTCGAGATATCTGACATATGTATGTGTTACAGGATATATTAGAGAAATATTGAAGAAATAACACGAAGTCAACGACTCCATAAATCCATTGCTGGGGGGCCGGTCTTGCCTGGGTGTTTGCGCCACAGCCTCGCTTAGTGATCACCGATTCGTCTATCGCAACGATATGACCCTAGGTCATATAGAAATTCAATAAAAAACAATTTCTATGTAAAGAATTGTCACAATCATATGACATGAAAAAATATTTCAACTTTCAATACCACCACATTCTAGTTAAATCAGAGCATCTTACAAAATGAAATCACAGAAATTGCATTAAAATGAAATGGTAAAGAACATATATGGTTGAACGAAATTATGGCTTTGTGAAAATTGGTGCCTGAAAGTTAACAACTCTTTCATATGGTATGGTAAAAGAAAAGTTAAAGATTCACCAAAATTGATATCACAAAATAACAACCAACCGCACCCTTTTTATGTGTAAAAGTTGTCCGTAAAATTTGATAAAATGCAACTCCTGCAGTGTCATATTATATACAAAATTTGAAACTGCTAGTTCTGCGTTGGACAGAAAATTAATTTGTGTAAATTTAGGCGTTTCGGTGGCCTGATAGTACGCTACATCTTGTAATAGGCAGAGAACCAAAAACTTTTCACAACATTGCAGGCACGCAAATATTTCACATATATAACCGTTGGAAGTGTATAGCACTATGTTTCACTTCAAAGAGAATACGATTATTTGTCAGAACCATATCCCACTTGAAGTTTCAATAGAGATACAAATGTGAATTGGAATTACCAAAGCTTGCATTCAACGAAAAATATGGAAAAATTAGAATATATCTTAACAGACTGACGTAAAAACAATTCAACCAGCAGATATCCAAAAGTCATGAAAAGTACAAACTAGCAATATTCGAATATAGCAAGCTTGCTAACAGTTGACACAGATTAAAGGTTTATAGAAACTTGTATAACAATACATTTGTTGTGATAAATACATTTGTTGTGATGAGTAACACTGAAAGCAATGTTCAATGATACATCCATGCAGAAATAACTGTTATTGTCTATGTCGTAATTAAAGTGACAGTGGTAATACGCGACAGACATATTCAATACTACACATTAGAAATAACACAAATGATTCAATTGATAATGAAGGATAATAACACAAAATACTTCATGTCTTTTCCTGCACTGAAAATCAATTGATTATGGCAGAGTGACTTAAAATTGCACAAATAATGTTGATAAAAGTATGCAGACATGTAGCAGGAAATGGCTGTAAGAGGCTAAACAACAAAAATATCATGAAAATATTTCATACTGAAACAAAGAAATAAAGGAAATATAAATTTAACAGTCAAACCCTTTCTGGTGATCATAATTGTCTACAATTTTGACCAGTATATACCCATGATGGCCTCACAGAAAAATTGCGCGAATTCATGCTAGTCAACGTCACTATGGCTATGTGTCCATCCAGCTTACCACTTCAAGGTGGGCATTGGACACAGCTATGATGTCTTCTGGTCTGACGGAACAGGAAATATCGTTGAATTACTGATAAATAATTCCTCCGGTCTGGTCTGACGCGGTATCGGTTCACCAAGCACCATACGTTTTATGTTGCAGTCATAGGCGCCGACTTTTATTTTTACATGGGGTGGCCAGATGAAAAAAGGAGGGGTTTGAATAAAAAAGGAGGATTTGAAATCGTTTCAAATTAACCAGGTTTTAACACCAATATATTACGGTTAAGTACATGCGTAAATGCCCATAATATATGGATAGGACAAGCTTGAGCGTGCTGACAAGTATGCGTGAACTCGCCAGCGAGTAATTAGCGATTCCTTGATTTCGCTTCAATATAAAGTAATCACTATTCAGCAACACGCGCGCGAACAATTGAATACGCAACCTCGGTGACAACCAACTATTTCACATCAAAATAACGCATAACTCACTTCCTTTTGGAGACAGTCGATCGCGACTTGATAGAAGCCAGCTTCGCAATACTTTTTGGCTATTGCTTCGTTCACTTCGAAAAGACGTGATGCCAAACGTTGGGATCGCCGCTCTAACAACGATATCACCGTTGCTTGAAAAAGAATCTTTATTGACTTGAATGAACAACAATTAGAAACACTGTAAATGAACAACAATGAGAAACACTGTAAAAAAAACTAGAGCGCATGCGATCAAAAGCAGACTATCATTTGCTCTGGGTGTTATTAACTTTTTGTACTTGGTCATCATGAGGTTTTACGCTGTGAGACTGCTTCCGCTTCCACATGAGAAATTCATGCATCATAACAAATTTTTGCATAGGCCAGCCATCTACTTGAAATTGTCAAATTTCACTTTATTAGAATTTGCGGCCGGAGGAGGTCACAGTAGCCAAAGTTGGTACTCGTGCAGAAAAAGAAGCATGGCTCAGAGTAAATGTATCAAGTTCCAGCAATATTTTTCACTGTGGAAGTCATATATCTAGGGCAAGTTTTTGTAACTTTTTCACAGCTTCCTAGATACTCAGAATCTATGTACTATGTTTTAAGCTGTTAGGAGGGATTTTATAGCGCAACTTTTTGCAACTTATCTCTATTTTTCATGTCAAATTTACTGCAACTTTCAAATCAAATACTGCGCTAAAATGTAACGGAGTGATTTAAAAAATGCTGTTAACTATTTCTAGCATGGTTTTATTCTCTGAATGCAACTGGATCTGGTGGTGCAGGGACAAAGAATTTGATCAGCTTTTTTTTAGGCAAAACTTTTTACTTTTCACAATTTGGATTTTGTCAACTAGGGATTAGTTTTAGGATAAGATAAGCAGAGGATAAGATAAGCAGAGTGAAATACCGTAAAGAGAATCACAGTAACTGATGAATATATTGTCATTACTCATTTTGCGGTGGTAGCAAAGCTGCATCTTGCAATTACAAAATTAGCTACCAGAGCAGAGCGCATCGACAAATGATTTGGTCCTACCTCCAATCCTCTTTTTTGAAAAGCTCTGGTCCAACTCAGGCCGTATTCTGGAAATCGGGATGGTTTTGAATATTGATTGAAATAATGCAAACAGGACATTGAAAACTCGAAGATCCTAGATCTGTCCCACCGGCTAGACTTGGACGCTTAGACATAGGCGCCTATGCAACTAAATAATTCTAGATGGCTAAGTAGACTGATTGAAGCAAAATGACGGTAATCTAATTTCAAAATGCTTCCCTAATTTTTAAACTAATTTCTGCTCTCACGAAAATGCTACAGGAGGAGAAAGGATGATGAGGATCTAGTCCGATTTGATATGACCTGAATTGGTGTCCAACTTTTCACAAATTCAGTCATTCTAATTTTGGTCTACCGGTAATTTGAAAAAAAACTGAAGAGCTGTAATTCAACTTTAGACCACCAGATTTTGTAATCAGGAAGTGAAGGACACTTTTTCGAAACTTTCTGACTTTGAATTGTGGAGTAAAATTCGGAAAAAATGGTAAATTTGTCCCACTTCGTACTTTGTTGACTAAAAAAAGGTCGTCACTTTCGTTCGAACCACGAATTTCCTATTTAGCGTATTCAAGGCCATTTTCATTCGAATCTATCCACTATCGTAGCTCTATAAAGCTGTAAAGGAGGACGAATTTCCAAAAAAGAGGACATTTAGGCGTCCTTGGAGGACATTTTCGAAAACCTGAAAAGGAGGACGTATGGTAACCCTACTTAGTAACGACATGCACTTTCTACCCGAGAATGTAAGAAAGTATCTTCCGTTGTACTGCAACAAATTTCAATTATTTCTACCATAATACGTGACGTTACTACTGGGAATTCATGTAAAAATTTGTCAGTTATTGAGTGAAAAACGTTTTTTCAGGCCAAACTACTTCGTAAGGACGGACATTCCACCCAAATATAGCAAATTTTTTCCGCTTGAGAGATAACAAAAATAGCAATTACTTAACGGTCATATCTTCTGTTCGATTGACCGATTTTAATAAAATTTAATTTTCTCATATCAGAAAATTAAGTCCTGTAAGCCAACCAATTTTCATGAAATTCGGAGATAGTGGTTAAAATGGCCAGGGAAAACTAACGTGCATTGATTCTTATGCCACGTCTTGTAAATCATCGCATTTACTTGTAATCGAGCAGAAATTGATCATGTTACTTGTGAAGATACGATAATTACCTGACCGCCTCTGCTAAAACAGGCATGCCTCTCATCGAAAACGCAACAAGCAACGTTGCTCACTTCACCAAGAACTTTAAATGCCTCAAGGCGATCTTTGTCGTTCTGAGCCTCGTTCTGCGACGTAATGGCGTAATGGGTCGCTTCCGGGATTTTATTCCACGACCGCAAAAACACGGCCAACTGCAAACGAATTCTTTGAGTTTCGTCTGGCAGGCTTCGATTTCTGTCAAGCAAATAGACGCTTATTCGATATGACTGGACAGTGAATGGTAGGGTCATTAAAGCATGATTTTTCCTTCAAATTTTACTGTCTACTCGATTTAATTGTTAGCTTAGCTTGGCTATAAACACTGCACACCAAATTTGGCTTAATTCAAAACCGTGGAAGCGGGGTTAGTAATGTTCAAAATTTTGGATTTGAAGAAAATAGCATGCACGGTGGGCAGTGCTAGAATTGATAATTACAGAAATTTCCATTCCGATTCTGTTGTGATTTCCAAATAATCTTCCATGATTAGGCGGGGGAGATAGTGTAGTGGTTGCGATAAGCGCCCACCCATCTGACGAACTGGGAAACTAGTAGAAAGGGTCCCGGCTTCAAAGAAGATTAACATCGAAAAGAACTGTGACATCGGGCAATCTAGGCCGAGGTGGATGTTAGAGCAAAGAATCGCTACTGATGCGTGTCGCTCGACATCCTCCTATCTGTTCATGACATCACATTGTGTTTCATCGCATTGTACATTGTGTGTGACTGTTCAGATGAAAAATATAACCCAACGATGTTATGTTAGGAAACCACATCGCTGACAACATACGATATAATTGAAAATTGGTGATATCGTTGGTGAATTAGGGCTATATCAGAGGTCTCAAACTCAAATGTGCTGGCGGGCCAATTTCCTACTTTTTGATGGCGCCGAGGGGCGCAGCACCAATAACAGTGAAATTCCAGGTATTTCCAAGTAGGCCTTATTTGACGGGACTTTGGAGACTGACATTCCACACGCATCGTAAAAATGTGATTTACTAATGTGAATTCACGCCTCGCACGAAAAAATAACATTTTTAGATATTTGAATAAAATTGTTGCTGTACTTGGCATAGTTTGTCAAAAATAATCAGTAGTAGCGTGGACACCATACAAGAGTACAAATGCATCAGCAGGACATCGTAAAAGCTGTCGCATCATAATTTTGTAGCTAGCAGACATTTGACGTGCCGCAATTATAGGTGAACTTTTCGAATTTTATAAAGATTGATCTGATATCAGTGCATTGGAGCAGTTATACAGCCTAATCCGGGTTACGGAACTACTCCCGATAACTGGAATTCAACAAGTCATCACCAAAGTCAAATTGAATCAGCGTTAGATTTACCTTGGAATATTTGAACAGATCAATAACAGCTTGAATATAATGATTACGCAGCCATAGCAATAGAAATGTCCAATTGCCGGAGATTCTATTTGCGTTACAGCTGTGAAGCGTAGGCCACGACTACTTTACACTCGTCACATTTAATTGGCGATGGATAGAGAAGCAGAAGCCCAAGATAACACAGAATGTAGCCAACTGTACATCAAGGGGGCAGCATAGTGCCAATGGTTGCCATACCAACTGCTTAGATATCTATATCAGTTACGAAATGCAAGCTGCGATCTTCTATTAATATGTTCCACACAAGTTTGATAGTTTGTTGTGTCCGTGGTTGTACCAAAGTCACGGCGTACGGCGTCATAAAAGTCCTTCTCTGATTGTATCTTTTGAGGCGACTTAACTCGAGTCATTTTCATTTATCCCCCATTGAGTCTGAGTTCGAGTAATTCTACAAAAGGTCACGCCCAAGTCCAAATCACAATTTTCAGTACAAATCATCAACGGGTCATAAACAAGTAACGTCACGTAGCCTAATAGGTGATCTTCCACTGCGTCGTAACTTTTGAAAGCGTGTTTGAGACCTCTGGGCTTATGGATTGATAATTTCACCCCAAATAATTGGAATAAAAACGATGTAACATTTCCACACATCGAAAGTAGAATATCACTTGAGAATTTGAAAAAAAGTATCAAATATGTCATGGGACAATGTTGCTACGGTATGGAAAATTGTCAAGTATGGTGCTGTGACGGTGTGGCTGTGTCGTGCCTGGAGCAGGAGATATCTGACTTGGCGACTGGCCGACTGTCTTTAGGTTGGCGACTTCTTAACTCACAGTTTCACTCGGTACGGATGTATTGCAGCAGAGATACGTTAGGCGCTGAGGTGAATCTCAGATCTCAAGGGCCGTCACAGAGAAACGTGGGTTTATATACCCGAAAATGCGTAACAATGAATGCGATTGTAATGCGTTAGCCAATGAGAACGGGTTGGTAAAGTTCTAGTGACAGGAAAAAGGCAGTATACTCTAGCGAGGACTATGTTTGGCGTAACAATGCTTACAACGCTTGGGCAACACTAGCAGAGATAGTAGAGTTCTACAAGTTGTCATGATATACTAAAACGCAAAGTATATTTCCTTCATAACGGATGCCTGACGTTAGCTAGGGACGTTCAGCTAACTAAAAGGACCAGCGGTTCGCTACAGTGCGGAACGATTGGGGCAGGTATGGAGTATGGAAATTTCCGGTTCCATTCTATATACCATGCCCCGCATCTACATGTAGGAATTGAGCCAACAACACTATGACAGTCAAATTTGAAGAAAAAAAATATTTTTTTATTATTTTTTCGATTAAATCTTCAACCCAGATGCAGAGAGTTGGTTAGTAATGTCGTAATTTATTTTTTCAGGACTACTCAAGTAAATTCTATCCTATACAAGCGTACAACCAAACGCATTTACTTGCAGAGAGATTTCGAGTGCTTCTTTGTATTTCGAGAGGGATGTCATCACAGAACTACCGGAAGCATCTTCCTTTCGTTGCACGCAAGCATATGGTAGTTATAGGCCTGCATGCAGATGATCCGCGTTTCCATCCGATGAAATTCTTTTTCGGAGAGACATTTTGATTCTTTTATTGATTAAGGAAATCCAATGTTGCTTTTATTTGTGTCCTTCGCACTGTAACACAAACGCACAGACAAAGTCTAATCGCTTAATGGAGCGGAGCAATGTTGCTTGGCAGTAGTACTTTTTTATTTCATTTCTTGTTCAGCATAAACGCTCGTTTGTTCGAACACATGTCTGAAAATTTCTTACACCGGTAGTTCAATTTCTTCCACCGGTAGTTCTCATCAAAGACTTCTGTCGGTGATACATATAAGCTATCCAGGCGGCAGACTGGTACACCAGTAAATGGTTTGTTATGCTCTGTGTTATACATTATAAATTGATCATGTTTCCATTGACTCGAATACAACGGCGATGTCGTATCCTGATAGTACTCAGGGTAACGAGCATTATACCAGTACTCAGTGTAACGAGCATTATACCAGGTGACACAACAGGGTCGGCAGACCATTGACTGCAATGTGGCCTACAGGGTCGGCAGACCATTGACTGCAATGTGGCCTCGAGGTCGTAGATTGCAGGCAGTGCAGTCACACTCGCGGTATTTTGTAGTAAGAGGTGACGCAACACGAGCGAACTGCCTAGGTCTGCCTCTTCCGGCGGCTCGAAAGAGCCCATACCTCCCTCGACTTTTGTCAGGTGAGCGCAGTCCGCGACAGTATCCGTCAGCTGCAACGAGGAGATCGCCGAATCAACTTCACCTGACTTTCCCGCATGCTGGAGTAGAAAAATCGCGAGTAGATCTCCTCGTCGCTGGATCTTGATTTATCAGTTAGGGCCTGAACCTCTCGATACCACTACTGCATTGATCCGCCCATTCCTCATCCATCTTTATCGGTCAAAAGTGGTGGAGTGTTGGCAAGTAGAAAATTGTTTGTTCATCCATGCAATTTGAGTTAGTTCAACGTTATCCTTCACGTCCCACGTCCATCCTTCACGTCCCACGTCCAAGTGAATGTTCAGATATCTTGCACATGTGAAAGTCGACGCTGCAAACGTGCAAAACCCGTTCTACCGTCACGTGTTGTAAATATGATCGCATGTGGTCTGTCGGAAAATGAATTCGAATAAAAAAAACTGTTGGTTGGCCTACGATTTGTCTAGCGACCTGACATACTCCGGGTCGGTGATTCGGCGTATAGTATACATACAAAACGTCGATTAGCAAAGTCTCTCGCGTTGCTTCGAGTTCTGCTTGACACCGTCTTTGGAGGGTGACGAAGACAATCAATGGTTGATGGGTGAAATGAAACGATTAATATACCTGAAAAGGGGACAAATATTTCATCTCTCGTTACATCGTTACTTGAAATTTATTGCTTCCGTAGGTGCCCTGTTCGTCACCGTCTCAAGCTTTTTCGTGAGATCAGGGAGTAAAATCAACGCACGTAGAGGGAGTAAAACCCTCATTTGCATCAGAAACTATTTTGTTCAAGAACTTGTCTTCAGAATAGTAATGTCACTTCACTCTTATTTTAGGCACCAGCGCAAATGTTGAGATGATAGGTGATGACGGAAAACGCGTTACAGCTACTAGCGCTAGGTGAACATTTCCAAGATATTAACGTGCTTATGCATCATGAATTTCATCTGTTGTACATTTGATGTGGTTAAAGAAAGTACACATTACGTATGTTCTCACTTCGAAGATGTGCGATTGCCTAATTTTCCCGATCTGAATGTCATTCCTATGGCAAATGAGGCGCAACTAATCTTCCGACAAGAAAGCGGTCAACAATGGAGAAGGAGGTCGACAACGTTTAATGTGCTACCTGCACTCGGCCCGGATCCTTCAGATGCAGATTTAATTTCACATCTGTTGGAGGATTTCCACTCTATGTTCAGCGAATCGGGATGTTTCAAGTCTGATCGAACTGAGTTTATTCGACTTGCTCTCTTGTGCGTAACTTCATCTCCATTGAACGCGATGTAAACCGATTGTCAAGGAGACGGACGATCAATATCGGAGTTGATAAAGCACACCGTCGTCGGTTGAAGCCAATTTGCATGCGCCAATCTGATGGCTTGTCAGAGAATTGTTTGGTATTAATTGCAATGTGTCACTGTCTAGTGCAGGCGTGTCAAACTCAAATTGCGTCGCGAGCCGGATACAAACCTTCAAACCGGTCGCGGGCCGGACCAGTCAACTGATTCCGGAATGATCCTAGTTGAATACTTTATCAAGTATACATAGATATCAGTATATTATATAGTACCACGGATCATAGGGATTTATTCTAGCACGTAGCAACACCTTTATTCGCGAAGAATGGATTTGGTAAAAATTACGATGATTGGCCGCGTTTGAATACCGATATGAGCCGTTGAAACACTGGCGCAAACGTCGATATAAGTTGGCACTTATCCATACTCACTAGGGCTGTTCAAAATTAACTTTTTCTGGATTGCAGCCATTCAGTCATTAAATTGTCAGGATACCCTAAATAACGCTGCACCCCAAATTTGGTTCAATTCTAACGAGTATAGTGCTCCGCGGAACCAATTAAAAATTTAAATTGAAGAGGAAAATTTAAAAAAAAATCAAATTTTTCTGTAAATCCCGTGAAATTGTTGAGCTGTCTTCAGAGACGATGCAAAACAAATTTGACTCAATTCCAACTAGCACAGCGGTTCTCAACCTTTTTTGACACGCGCCCCCCTTACATTTATCGTCATATCAAAAAGAGCACATCATCTAATACAGAGGTGGGCAACCTATCTGCTAACCATGGCTGCATTTCGATTACTTATGTAGCTTAAGGCCGCATTCCAGGGCATAGCCGCAATGAACGATCTGGACGCAAAATGCCCATGGTAAACTGTCACTATCTATTCCCGGTGAACTCCGCACTATTCTACTTTTCACAACGGCGGCCTATTGTACGCACCGAAATCGCCAGTGGCAATGTTATGAATATTTGCTTGGAGTGCATATTGTCGCGCAGTGCGCAAAAATTTTTCAGAGCCGCGAATGAATTATTTCTTGAGTATTCACATTCCTGCTCCAATTAAGAAGGGCACTACTGCATTAAAATCGAAAAATGAAGCCTTGTTGAATTGCGCGGAGAGCGAAGAAAATTTCGAGATTAAATAAAATCTCTCGAATATTCGGGAGTGAATTCGTAATTGCAATTTGCGTGTCTACGGCTGCCAACACATACTAATTGAATTAGGCGTCGACGGCCGCACAAATACCCTTCTACTGGGCTGCCCATCCCTGATATAATAGTATACATTAGGTATATCTTACGCCAATTTTGACCCCGCATTACAGTTGTTTACTCTTTTTACATTGCTGAGAAACTTCCCCAAACTTGTTTGAAAATAACAAAAAACACTGAAAAGGACATCAATTAATTTCAAGGTAGGTTGCATTGAGACTAATCCTGATGATGGTAGTGACTACAGAGAGCACGGTGTCATTCTGATGGTAGTGACTACAGAGAGCACGGTGTCATTCTGTCCTGCCATGCTAAATTTGATCAGTTTTGGAAATGAATTAAATTGTGTTGATTTATAGCCAAATTGAGGGCGAAACCGGGCAACCTATATATAGCATCTAAGTCTGTTTTAGGCAGTGCAGTTCGCCAGCTATCAACAACAGCTACCTAGCGCACAGAGATTTAGGCTACTGTCAAAGCTATGAAGTAATGAATGACTTGCACGTAGGAATTTGCTCAAATGAAGTTGAAATCAGCCTATACTCCCTTGAGCATGACTGCTGGAGTTTGTCAAGCTTTCTAGAATACGAATTAAGTTTAATCCTGAATAATCGTATCTTCAGAATTGTGAAACACATGTTTAGTCACAATTTATACAGACATTGACAAAAATTTCTCGATAGGTTGAGAACCACTGAACTAGTAGAAGCGGAGTTATTCGTTGATAATCGTAGGATTATCCACCAATCAAGGACACCCCTGGTCTAGTGTCTAGTTTATTTGGCTGCTGGTGTATATTTCATCTGCAAATGAATCTTTCGGGTTAATGTAGGCGGAACGTGCCAAAGCTTTGGCCAAATTTTGAAGAGACCACTATTGATTGAATTTTCAAAATTCAAATGCTTGCCCTCGAACCGCAGGCTTTGATATCTCACCAGCATCCCAAGATAATGTATCTGAGACGGAATATGAATAACATAATGTTGTTTTGGTGTCAATGATACAGTTGGAAAAGATGCTTTGAATTCACTGAAACAATTTCATCAAGATTTACAATTATAATATATGAAAGGTTAGGATTCTTGCTGACATTATAATGGTGAAAATCTCGAATAGTGTGTAAGACAGTGCAATGGCTGGCTGATAATTCCAGCTCTTGATATAATCACGAATCGAATCATCAGAGGCAGCAAACAAAATAAACACCACATTCGGGATGATGACTGGCGTAATGACCCAGAATGCAATAGGTTCTTAGGTGTGATCAACTGATCATTCATGGAATAAGGGAAATGTCCCGTTCTCAATTGAAAGTCGTCTTCATAAGTATATTCATCAATCGAAGCAGACGTTGCCATACAGTGCCTGCAATTCATGTACACAAAGCCAACTACCTCCTTGTATTCAGTTATCAAGTCTGCGGAATAACCTTTGAAAATATTGTGAGTACCTTGGGTACCTTGTTAAACAGTTCGATACCCTCATTTGACAGGTGTTCCATTTGTTGGTAGAATGACTTATCATATCAAGATAGTATTTATTCCATACTTTTCAAAACGAATGTATATATATATGCTTTCACGTCGAGATGGTGTTTAGGAGGAATGCATGTCCCTGTAAATGGAACATAGAAAACTTGTGAACTTTTATGTGACTTCCCAACGGATTGCAAATCTCTATCACATGAATTTTGTACGGTGATGATTTCCATATTTTTCGAACCAGTTCTTCTTGATTCGTGAACGATTGGTAGCGTGTGTACGTACACGTTACGTTGTCTTTGAGGGTGAACTCCGCAACAGTTACTTATATATGTGTTCAACCTCTCAAACTTCATTCTGTACACTGGCATCTCGCCGTTACGCTTGTCGACGAGATGATAGTTTTGAAAAGTTTGGCTACATGAAGCTGCTTTTTCCCTCTGGGCCTTGGTGTGAGACGCCCTTGTACAACTAGCAGCAGCCACCATCTGACATTTTACCCGAATTATTTCCTGGCATTTTTACCATGTAATAAATGAGAGTCTTGACAGAGTAGGCCTAGACAACGGTCTCTTGATCCAGCGCGATGCACGCCTACCACTCATGTATGGCTGCACTGGTGACTCTCTTGGGGCGTCTGGTTTTCGGCTTCGGGCCTGGAAGTTGCGTCGCATTTGTCTGCAATCAGGGATCAGTCTGATTTGTACAGACAGTGGAATTGGGCTCTCTGCCACGTTGTATTGCTTGGTGTAAATTCTTCTTGAGGATGTACCTTAGGGTCGCCGCAATTTTGGCTGTCGATTCCATGCGCGGTTTAAGCTGCGTCGGTCGATTTGATCTGTGCTGGCGATATTTCGGTATAGTTGTTCCTATGTTGTAAATGTGGATTTTCTGTCGCGACTGCAACGGTGTGGCAGTGACTGCTGACAGCCCTGCTGTTTTGATGCGCTTCGGGAGTTCCCCTTTCTTCTCTGGGTTCGGAGCAGAGATGGCCACAGTCCGGTTCAGGAGCCGGAGCAGGATTTCATTGATTTTTTACCTGGCCGGACTGGATCCGGATTTTGAATTTGCGGTGACGGTCGGATTTTAGCCGGATTTTTTGCTGCAATTTGAATAATTAGCATTGTTCTGGCAGGATTTTTTCGGATTCCGAACTGGACCTTCACCAGCCGGATTTTTTCGGACTCTGAATTTGCAATTGCCAGCCGGATCCGGATAGATTCGGATCTCGAAATTTGGGAATCCGCCCATCTCTGGTTCGGAGTTATTCCCGTCATCAACGGGTTCGGCATGCATTTCGACCAATGTGGTCGGTCGGCTGGCGACTGCCTCATTCTCATTTTCAGTCCTGTTGTTTTGTTCCGCTCTAGATATCGGGGGGAATTCCCTTCTGTTCCGAGGCTCGGTAAGATTCCCGCCAGATTTGGTTTCTTGATTTTCTTGCACGTTGGCGCGCGATATGCCCCGACTGCTCGCAAGTGCCGCATGTTGCGGTCTCCCCTTTGTGTTTGACTGCAATCTTGGTGCCGTCGATCCAAATGTAACTTTTGATCGGGTACTTTTCAATGTGGGTTTTTTCGATCAGCAAGCTTCTGACCCCGTTGTCTACTCCCAGAGCATTTTTCTGGTGGTACATGCTTTTGATGGGCCCATGGTTGTCGCGGAAATAATCGATGATTCTTTGATCCGTTATTTTCGGGTGCACCCAGCTGAGATATATTGCCAGATTTTCGGATATGAATGATCGAGTCCACACCTTTTTTTACTCTTTGCCAATTTTATGTCAATAGAAAGTTCATGACTTCCATAAACCTGTTCGTCGAAACAGGTATGACTAAACATAATGCACTCAGTCCTCACATGCATTCCATTTACTAGATCCCCCCCCCACACCTAAATGAAAAATGTCAGAAAGTCATGAAGTTTCAGCCGAACAGCCCCGGATTTGACTGAACGCCAGTTCTTCAAAAATGTATTGCGTCTAAAAAGCCACTTGTGTTCGTTCTTGTGGTAATATAAAGTTGGTTGTTAACAACAACACATGGCATGAGCCGCTAGGCCCACTTAGCCGTTTCCGACTGTGTCGCGAGGAGGCGGATGCGCGTACCACGAAACGCATTGACAGTCACACCACCCGTAACCAAGACCAACGAGACAGAAAACGACAGACAAATCGTTCGGTTTTCGCGCTGGTAAGGAACGAGGCATAACTCGGCGTCCATATTTGAGTCGATCACCACGACATCGGAATCGACCGACAGCACTTCGTTTGCGTCGGACTGAGCGTCCGCCTGCGGATCTTCGGCATTATCCGACTGTGAGGCGTCGATAACCGTCGAAGCGTCCGAATTCGAATCTGACTGACTCGACTGAACTGCAACAACAGCTGGTTGCTGAATGTGCGCTAGCTGAGTAGCTACCTCAGCGTCACCAACGTCTGACAGCCCGTCGCTGTCGCTCTCATGTTCTAATGCGTCCAGTACATTCTGTAGACGCACACGAGTGCGATCCAGCATTTGATGTCGACGATTTCGACGCCTGCTCCTCGCTTCTCTTAAGCCGCGTTGACGACCCTAAAAGTGGTGAAACTTTAAAATCATCAAGCATACAAATGACTCTTCACCCTTACCTTTGCACGGCACGATGAGCAGTGCACTGTTGTCCACAGTCTTGACAGACGTAGCGGTGACCACACCGCTCCAGTTGCATTCTCCTACGATCGGCCATAGTTCGTCGAATAAAAATTGACCAATGCTACGATGCAAAAAATAATAGGTTTACAACAAGAGAAGACACTCTACTGCTTTTTTTAGGGGTCCAGAGGGGCCACAGCCCACCTCCCCCCGTGGGGATGGTTGTGATATTTCATCCAGCTGCAGGCACTCCCCGGTGGTAATAGGGTTTCTAAGTGTCATTGGACACGAAGAAACCATAGTTACTTCGGGTTACTTCTTTTTCTTCCGTACTAGTTGCTTCTGTTTAGGGTGTGGCCATCCGGGGTTTTGCGGGAAAAACCGGAGTGCCCGGCGAAAAACCCTGCCCTGTTGGTTCCAGAAGGCTGGCACAAGTGGGCTTTAGAGGGGGCCACCTCCGCCACCGTACTTGTGCCTGGGATACTGGCCCGTCGACGCGGCCTCAGATCCCGGTTTTGACTGGCGGCCATACTCAGTCCAATCACTGGACTATCTGGTAGATTCAAGGCCAGAAACTCGCACAGAGTACGAGCCGACAGGGTGCTTACCAAGGGGCGTCTTTTCCTCACGGGTACCTGAAAAACACGTTACAAAACAGACATACATGTGCAAGCACGACCGGATCCCAAACTCGGCACTTCGAACAGAAGAACTGAAAGAAGCGACACAACAAGTTTACGTCAACAGGCATGCAATCGCATTGCAACCTACATTGCGTCCAGATATTGAAAAGTGATACTCCGACACGAGACGCTCACGTTAGACTACCGTCACCACCTCCCGCACCAGCATGAGCTCATACAGCGAGGTGCCCCATCCCACGGCCAAGTACACGGGACCTCAATTTTTCACGTCAGACTACATTAAAGGGGCACTGCGCTCTAAAAATGATGTGGTCTCAAATTGAAGGTAAAAACGAACAAAAATTTTTGGCCGCGGCCATTTCCTTCAGAACACCACTGTAATGAAGCTGCAATTTATTGAAATTTCTACAAGACCAGCTGCCGCGGCTGCTTAACCCGTTACGAGGCACGATCAAGAGTTATTGTCAAATGTAGAAAAGCTCAGTTCGTCATGGTTAATTGAAATAACTGATTGCGCGTTGTAATAGCAAGACAATGGTTGTCGTGCTTGCATCAGCATCTCCATCATTTTGGCACTTACTAATTGATCGTAAATTAGTTCAGCATTTCCAATTATCATAGAAAGAATCTTCATGCGTGATGACTTCAAATAACCACTGACTGGTATAAGCCTACTCTTTCATTACTAAGAAAGTCATCCAATAATCTGGGCTTCCATATGTATATTGATTTGCTAGAAATTGAGCTGCTAGCTTGAAAATGTCACCATCCTTTCGAATTGATGTAATCATACTTTGTATCTCAGGTTTGGACCAAGCTATTACCAACTGCATCACTTCCCTATCGCTTTAAATTGTACCCCTTGACATCTTTACACTGGTATAGCCTATTTTCAACTGTTTGAAATAAAAACACTCTGCAAAACATATCATTACTATATAAACTATATAGGGTACTCCAGGATATACGGTGTAGGCCTTCATTTATCCCTACAAACTACCATATCCACAACTTTTTGCGTGACATATCCACTCATATAATCACTATGTTGAATAACTGCTGTTGAATAACTGCCACCACCTCCATGACCAACATTACGAATGTCGACGCGCTCCTGCCACCTGAAACAGGTAGTTTCGCGTCAGCAACAAGCACGAAAACACACGTTTGCAGAAGCCTGCTAGCACGAAAATAATTTCGCGTTTCGTGCCACTACGAACGCTCTCCGTAGTCGAGCGAGACCCACTACGAACGATTGGGTAATTTTGAAACCACTACCGAAACCACGTTCACTTCGAACGGTCGTGTTTTCGAGACTGGTTTTGAAATCATTTCGAAAACATCACCTAGAACGCACCATTAGCGAGACCCAACGAGGTTGTTTCTTTAACCTTAAGAAATCCAGTGAAATGCTCTCTTACAGATCAACCCCTTAGTATCCACATATCGAACTACAAGCGTCATTTGTTCTTTATGGCTTCAAGCAGGAGTACAATCAAGAATGACACTGAAGTATGAGCATCTACGAACGTCAGAAGTTATTTGAGCAAGAATATTTTTCCCACCGAGGAAATCAACTCATTCTTACCTAAATAATCATCGGGTATCTGAAAATAATCATCGGGTATCTGTTGATTCTTTACTTTTTTAGTATGCTCTGCAAGGACTGGATCAAACTTGGCTAGAAGTTCAACAAGACCTAGAAATTGACCTTGATGTTGTTTCCCTAGCCTTTCGTGTCCAGCAGTACCTCGTAACGCACAGTGATTTCTTGCTAAGTACTGGATGATTGCAAGCAAACGTTTCAGAATGGACCTCCAGTATTCAACAAGCTAGCTCACTGTACCTGCTTTGTGCATTCTTCTGTAAATCGGTTGGGTTTGTCAGAGCGGCACGATTTTCAAAATACAAATGCACTGCTTGAAAATGTTCCTTAGATGCTTCCATGTTCACACAAGATTTTACTCATATGCTTCCAGTCCCTGCCGCCATCACTGACCAAACTACTTCTACCCGAGAGACTAATTTGCAGAAAAAGCAATAATACACTGCATCCTTCGAGTTTAAATATACTAACCAAGTACGTTTCTGCAGTTCAGCTTCCTTTGGAAATGAGTCAGAGAACTTTCTGTCTTTGGTTACAGATAACACAAAACAGCTCAATTCCTCTTGAACTGGCCCCCTGACAACAACTTCAATTCCTCTTGAACTGGCCCCCTGACAACAACTTCATTTTTTTTCTGACATACTTAGTCTAGATTAGATGGCCACACTCCAATATCGTCGAATTTTCAGACAACTTTTCGGTATTAGCGCGAACATCAGTGGAGGATTGATATGCTTCAAACTGAACTCTGGGTTGTTACTGAGCACTACAACTGCCTTGAGATTCAATCTGCGTAATACCAGTTCCGTCAGACAAAGCATTCCTTACTAGTTCTTCAGGGGTGTAATACCATAGCAAGGCTGCGGTGAGGTGCTTGGTGAGTGAAGCGATGAGTCGTCTCTAGCAGCTGGCGCATTTTCATTATTGTCGCAGTTGTCAGCAGGCTGTCTATGACATTCAGTTTCCCGAACAACAGGCAAAACATACCGCAGAATCACTGTACTTTGACTGGGTCGTGGTACCTAATGATTCTCCTGTACAATGAACGGTTGAGCTGCACAATAAATTCTTGAGATTTTTCTATTTACTATTACTGGGAGCTCCTCTTGCAAAGTCATTGGTTTACAACATCTTCCTGTAGTTGTGCTTCACTTTGAATTTGTTCAGAACATTCTCGAGACTGCTGCAAATATTTGTGAAGCAGTCCAAAATTCGCCTTGTCATTATCTTTCTGGACCTGGGCCAACTTCCTTTTCTGATATCCAGGCTTACATTTAGCATGTACCCGTGGCATTGTAGCAGATAGGCCTAATTGATAGATCACAGTAATTAGGAGATACTGATGCTACCAATTATAACATGAAAGGTGAATAATTGTTCAACTCATGGTATCTCATGAAATGTGGTTGCCCACTGACCAGTTCGCCTTACTTAATGTGCTGTTTACTAAAGTCAATCTCTAGAATCAAATGGTCAAGTTGCCATTATACAATGCCATCATATCCCAGCGGCGGAAAAGGGGCCAAATTGTTCAATAACGTTGCAACATTACCCACAGACCTTTTTTCAATCACCTGGAATTCCAGTCATATATTGTTGATATACTGTTGTAGGACACCAAATCAACTACCTACAACTACACTGGATCCAACTACAACAACTGCTATTATTTTAAGCCTTTTTCAACTGAATGTAAAATCGTAAAATAAAACTTTCTGTGCAATAATATGAGAGTGATTAAATTTTATGAATTTTAAATAAAAATTGAGAGATTAGTTTCTTTACATTTGAAACTGATCCAACTTATATACGTAAGTTTGAAACTGATCCAACTTATATACGTAAGTTTTAGTTTTTTCAACAAAAAACTGAAAATCTCCGGTTATGTTTAAGTTGTTTTCTTTGAAATTTATGTCAATGTGTAAGTACTATAAGGGTACTCTTCTTCAGACTTTTTCTGCTACTTGGCTTCCAGTCATGTTCGATGCTTTTTCGTCCACCTCTTCACAAATCTGTATTTAAATTCCAACTCAGTCTACATTCTACAAAAACAAATCCAAATCTTCATCTGCTACAGCAGTGGTTCTCAACCATTTTGTCTTCGCTGACTCCTTTTGGCCGTCAGGGACCCCGCGGACACCTTGAGTTTTCGTTCAAATTTAGCTCAATTATCGTTCAAACGTGATATGGCTTGTGCAAATTTTAATTGTGGGATAGAAATTGCCTCGATTTTTATTATTTCGAAGCGAATTTGGCAGGTGTATTTATTGAAATAAGTGTTCGTGTCTTGAAAACCCGCGCTCTTGATTTGATTTGAACGAGTGCTGAAAATCTATTTCCACAAAGATAGGTGTTGTTGAATGTAATATTAACTAGCAGCCCTTCCGTTGACACCTTGAGGCACCAAATTGAGAAACATATTTTTAATGAACGTCGAGCCTAGACATCTCTATCTAGCAGCTCATCTTGAAGTTATTTTTGAATAGTGGTTATGTTTATTAGAGAAAACAATGGAGCAAAAATGTCCATTTCTAGCGACTGCTTGGTATAGTTTGCTAAGACTGATAACTTGTAAACATTTCAAAGTCTATTTCATTTCCGACGGCCATTTTTGAAATACGAGTCGTGAAGTTTTACCAGTTATGAGGCGAAACCTGTCTCGTGATTTCCCTCATTGAAAAAATAAAATAGGCTAACAATCATTTTGCAAATTTTAGAGGTCCCGCGGACCCCCTGAAAATGCTTCGCTGACCCCCCATTGAGAACCACTGTTCTACAGTGTTTCCACTGAATCTTTGACATTGGCATAAACATCGTCAGCTCAATTTGCGAGATACAATCAAACTAGCTATTCGAATAAATGTATGTCTCAACTGCTTCCGAACAGGGTCAAATATTGAAAATAAAGGGCCAAGGGGCCAAATTGATTTTTGAGGGGCCAACTGCCTCTGAAAAGGGCCAAATTTGTGGAATTTGGCCCCAAAAGGGCTAATCTGGCAACCCTGTCATATCCTGATCATTCCATTCATTCTGCCCTACTAGGTATGATTGCTTTTAAGGCAAGCACTAAATTTTCTTTGTTACGTCACATCATGTCATGGCTGTGGAGTATTGGCGTTGGTGTGCTAGTATACGCATCAATCACTCGGCACTATGCATCCCTCCAGGGTAACCGTTTGTTGTTGATGGCTGTAGCCTTACATAATTAAGCACCAAGTTTAATGGTACACCAAATATCGCTACAACATACAAATATTCAATCATTTACTATCTAAATAAAGGTCTCCATGCAACCAATTTAAGCCTGACAAATACTGCACTACACACATTTGGTAAGGACATGGGGCCGAAGGAAATAAACAACAGGTATTGAGCACAGAAAATCACTGGAGAGTGACACCCATTGCTACGTTTGAGCGTGGCTAACATGCCGAGCCCAAATTGTTCGAAAGTGGAGGACTATTTTATAAACGAAACACGCGAACACAGAAATAACCTCTGTTGATATGCAGAAACCCTTCAAACTACGCCAACTTTGTCAGGAAACACATCATCTTGAATAATTCGTGGGGGTCAAAACATTACTTTTATAATATTTTGAGAGGACCAGGTCCTTTACGGTATGGTTTCTGTGGTAGGCTATTAGTAATGCGCTGCATCCACACTACACTTCCTTGCGAGGGAATCTTGCTCCATGCAATGAAGCATGGTGTTTCCTGTTACAGGTCATACATGTGCTGACTGATTTGTATTCAGCGTTGCCATTTTCTGTCGAAAATCAGTAATGACAATGTCATTTTTACTGCTGAGAAAGACATATATGCAAAGAGTATAATCGATACTTTGCGAACATTGGAAAATATCTTGCAGACAAACATGTTTTATCTAGAACCTGCAAGAACTATCTAGGTAGGCCACAACCTAACTCAATTTTCATTGAACCAACAACAGAGAATGAGATCATCACAATTGTGCACAATAATTTAAAAAGAGACCCAGCAACAGGACCTGATGGTGCTCCTGTGGATATTTTCAAGGAAACCATATTCATAACGGCGCCAACCCTCATTGTATTGATCAACAAATGTTTCGAATTTGGGATCTTTCCTGATTGTCTTAAAGTAGCACGTGTGACACCAGTTTTCAAAAAAGGAGATCCACATAAGTTATCCAACTATAGACACATCAATATTACCAGTTTTTTTCTAAAATATAGAAAAATTAATGTTGATTAGATTAACCAACTTCACAGATGAATTTAATATATTATCTAAAAAGCAGTTTAGGTTTAGAGAAAACCACTCAACCTTGCATGCAGTAATTGGCAATTTTGATAACACCTATCAGAGCTTGTTTGAGTAGCTATCAACCATTTGTGTTTATTTAGATCTGCAAAAGGCATTTGACACAGTCGATAGAACTATATTACTAGGCAAATTACATCACCAAGGATTTAGAGGAGTCATGTATAAACTATTGGAGTCCTACTTAAACAATAGAAGTCAATTTGTCTAAAGTACTGAATTTTCATCCGATAAATCTATAGTTGAAATGGGTGTACCCCAATGATCCGTTTTAGGTCCCTTCTTGTTTTTGATCTATATTAATGACTTAGATAATGCCTCTGACTTTACTATCCAGTTATTTGCAGACGACACATCCCTGATGCTGTCATCGAACAATATAACTGACTTAGAGTCCTCTTGCAACTCGAACCTACAGCAAATATTGAATTGTATGAATACAGCAAATATTGAATTGTATGAATAATAACAATTGATTAACCATAAATACCTCAAAAACTCACTGCATGCTCTTTGGAAGGAATTCGAAAAGTAAGATTGATATCAGGCTGAATAGGGAAAGCCTGATTCTGCAGAAAATCATAAATTATTTAGGTATATTTATTGATAACAATCTGACATGGCGTCAACATATAACCGCAATCTGCAACAAGGTATCATTCGAAAGTCACGTTTTATATTGCCACGGTCCCCACGTATAATGGTTTATCATCCTTATTCCACTCTCATCTAACTTATGGTATCATTCTCTGGGGATCTACATTGGAGAAACATTTGGATAGAGTTAGGAGCTGGAAAATAAAGCCATCAGAGTTAGGAGTCCGCAAAATTAGTACAATCAAACTAATATGCCTTGCCAATCGTAGAGATCGCGTTACCCCTTTATATTATAATCTGAAAATTGATGATATCTATAGATTTGAAGTCGGCATTTTGATGGATAAGTTCTACAATAACACCCTACCTGACATTTTCTTGGACTGCATCATTCTCATTTCACAAGAGGTTTAGTTATGACTGGCCCATCATAAAACCATTGCCTATCAAGGTCCTCTAATATGGAACTCCGTGCCTTCCCCATTGACTCTTAGTAAGAGTCAATATCTGTAAGAGTCAATATCTCTAATGCGAACTAGTACTGGTCAACATATTTTGTTTCAGACTAGTACACTTTCTATTCTTTTCGTTCGTTTATTCTTCTATTCTTTTCGTTCGTTTATCCTAACATGTGCTCTTACATTTATCCTGTCAGTCTTACAATTCACTGCTGCAGTACGTCGTATGCAATTTATAGCCAATCTACTTCGATCATCTGCAGTTGACTCGATGATCAACAGATCACTTCGCTGCAGCTTCATCTTGCAATCATAAAGCATATTGGCCTTATTCTATGAACTGTACATCGTACACATCTCTCTTTGAAATTGACACTGTAACCATTTATTTTTGTATGGGTCCGTATGTTTCTGGTGTTTATGCTATTTTTGTTGCTTGTTTTGATTCTAAAAGCGCTGTTGGTAGGTTGTTGGTAGGTTGGCAGATGATGATTTAAGTTTAATTCAGGACATGTTGAGGTACGAAATACATGATCAACAAACAACCGCTGTTTCACAAAAACTTTTACAGCATGACTGCTTTATTGCGAAGTAACGGCTGTAGCCTACATGCCGTGTTTTGATCGAAGGAAAGCGGAGGCGCTTAAGCAAGTGGTGAACGAATTCCCCATTTCAGAAGGGATCCATCATCACTCATCAGTGAATACAAATATAAAGCTTAACAATGACGCTATATATAACAATGACACTATATATACTTTGTGTGAACTTATTGGGCTCAAGCTGCAGTATATAGATGACGTTGAGAATGCTATAGGGATCGGCTGAATCACCGGTTTATGCTTGGCACTTGTCAGATCCTTACATGACCATCACCTACAGTTGGAGTTAAGTACGCATCCGTTTAAGTTCGCATCCCAGATAAGTACGCAAAAATTATTCACAAATTCTGGGTTCAACTTTTTCAACAATTCATTCATTTTGAACATTAAAATGGATGTCAGGAAAGATTAAACTTAAACTTTGCATAACATGACATACAAAGTCTTCTGAAGCATATTTTGCATTCTTTTTTTGTTTGGCTTCCTATGTCACCCGTCTCAGTCTTCATTGAAAGCATCCAAAAGTGCTTTTGAGATTATCGTAAGCATCTGCTGCTTGATTATGTGCGGCAGGACACTAAACTGATCCTCAATTTCAAACTGGTCGTTTTCGACAGGTGGACGTCAGCTGCAACGAGGAGATCGCCGAATCAACTTCACCTGACTTTCCCGCATGCTGGTCTACTTCCTCGCTGTAGCGAGTTCAACACGGAGTCGAGGCCAGATTGTTATTGTTTTGAGTTGATCGCTGATGTCGTTGAGTATAGTATGCTTGAGTTGTTGAAATCAGAAGAGAAACCCGAGGAAGTATCTGGCAGACGTTCAGCACGCTATCGCAAAGTATTCGAAGAAATAGTGCCGCTGTGATTCCGATTTTTGAAGACACAACTGCCCAGCATTTTGGCAAATTAAATAATGAAGATTATGCTCTTGGAGATGCTGAATATCCACTGAGGATTTACTCACGCCACTGTTATGCCCAAGAACTTTGACCGACAAAAGTCACTATTGTTTTCATACATAATGTTACCCTCTGGCAGAGCGCTGTAGTTGACTCTGTCAACGTGAATTGGACTTTAGCGTATTATTAGGACTATCATCATGTGTGGCCAACATACATTGTATGTTGTATCTTGTAACTAGTCAAATCCAGTATCGTTCTTGTGTATTGCACAAGTTTTAGAAAGATATATCTGCCTTTTTCGTACCGCGACTATTTCGCGATCCGTATCCCTATTGGCCAGACTTCACAACCTCTGTTACGTAAAACTAAAGTTCTACATTGATATCGCTGCCCTTTTAGTGTCGCGAGTATTTCGTGATACTTCGTGATCCGTATTCCTATTGGCTAAATACTGCATGACGTTTTCCGCAATTCGTTTCCCTCATTGGCTAAAAGTTGCAACCATTGTTTCGTACTACTGTAGTATAGACTTGATCATTTGATCACGTAATGAGACTCATTTTAACCGCTACTAGGACGGACGTTTTTACTTGTCGGTCCACGTATTTCTACGCAAATACATACGTGTCAGAGAGAACTGCTGTGATTTGAAGAGCTTGCAACAGTACCGGTACAGGACAACCTAGGACCACACCACTGCTGCAGCGCAGTGCTTTCTGTGTTGAATATAGGCAACGCGCGAGATATTTTCTTCAAGGAAGAACCTCAGAATATCGTAATGACAATAGCCTCCCACTTCCTTCATAATCATAGCAATGCAGACAAGGCAGATGGAGCTGAAATTGCAAGGCAGATGGAGCTGAAATTGATGACATACTGCAACTGGAAGCCTTGAACGCACTCGCACGGTATCGACTCCTGCAGAGACATCTGCACGACAACGCACGATCTATAGAATTTTTTCAAGCTAGCATTCATGAATATTCTTGTTTGCAATACATTTGATTACATTTCAGAACATACTCGTGCTTTATTGCTTGTGACACGTAAAGATGAGGAAAATGTGCATTATGGCTTTAAGTAGGTTCAAGTTCACAAATTTGTGACACAAGATAGCGAAGTTATTGCAAGGGGCTTGTAAAACTGGAACAGGCGGACATACGCGGCTTAACAAAATTGAATCAAATGTTCTAGATTCGGCTAGCGTCAAAATAATGTTGTTCAGCATATTCTATAATTATTAGCTTTGAGATCATGCTCAACTGGTTTCATTCTCTTCTGCTTTATCACTGATTTCCAAATCTTCGCTGACTTTGTGCCTGGACTTCCGTGAGCTGTTGGTAGAGATATAACTGATGAATTTCGAACGAATTTTTTAATTTTTATACTGTTGCTATCGATACAAAACTCAATAGTCTATTGTAATATATAGCATCAGCAAACTATACGAATATTAACAGCAACAATAATGAGATAATAATTAATGGCAATATTAATGATATAACAAACAGACAATTGATGAACTAGTGATGAATGAATAAAGTGCATTATTGACCAAGTCTGGATGATACGATTTCATTAGTCTACGCTCTCCACTAAGCAAAACCGTGAGATTTCCCGAGACAGGGACGGAAGACGGCACGGCAGAAGATACTTGCGAAGGAGATGTTACTTTAAGACAAGGGTCCGGATTGTTAGGCGTGGTTGCGTAGTCTCTAGCCATAACCTTAGCTTCATTTCCATTTTCATCAGAATTACTCTCAGCTTCTTTACCGCTACACTTCTTGCACTTCATACGACTAGACGTTTCTGCGTCCATGTTCTCCATTTCCTACAAGAAGAATTGGAGAACTACTGACTAGACTACTCTGACTAGTGTATCTATTGGTTCTTAACTGCTACGGTTAGGTAATGATATGACGAATCGACTCTGTCTGAACGACTCGGTGCTTTGATAGAGCAGACAAGAGCTAATCAAGAGACGACCGTACTCGTTAAGCTTGTAAATGGGATAAATCCCCATAAGGACCGGTTTACTCGACTTTATCACCCTCTAGAATAGGTGTGAAAGCAAAAGTTGCAACCTGAAAGAGTCAATTGCCTGCTACCCACCTTTTGGCTGAAAGCTGGTAAATGCGCATGTTTCCCACTCATGTTTTACAGTATAGAGCACTTGTGCTATAAATACGAGTATCAGATTGTTGATTAGACCAAGGACCAAAGGTCTCTCTCCTGAATTTCGCCAGCGTCGCGAACAACGCAGAAACAGCCTCATTTTGACTTCATCGCGTGACGCAGATGACATCCGAAAACTTTTCAAACCGTCAACAGCAACTCGTCTCAAAACGCCAAGTATACATCCCGCAGCACGCTAAAAACATCGCCGGCTCGCGAAGCAGTCTAATTCGCTATTCACAAGTAACGGTCCACTTAAACATCCAGTCTGAAGCAGTCTCCCGCGAGGGCATCCGTGACGGCCGATATACCCTACCCGCTTCGATGCTGCGACGGGCGGATTAATCCTTTCGGGCCACCCAGTCGTAAATGATAAGTATCACGCTGGCGATCATGAACGCAATGCCGAAAACCAACAGCACGAACGCTTTTATCCTCGACATTCGGCTAACTTTGTCGCGGTTCGCCAGCTTCAGGAAGAACACGCATGGTAGAATTATCAGCAGACTGGTGGATGACGTGGCACCTGCCAGCCCGAAGATATCTCGAATGTTCGGAATGCTCACCACCAGCACGACGGTCAGCGTGAGCAGGCCAGCCATCACGGCGAGGTGACGGAACCATTTGAAGACTTGTGGGTCCGGAAAGAACGTTGGGATTATCGTCTTGCGGCACGGGTAGTGAAGCAAAGGCGTTGACAGTGTTACGCATATGAGCACCATGATTCTTGATAATATAATCAGAGGGTCGGTAGGTCTAGCATCGCTGTACGTTAACAGCAGTTCGGATTTGACCTTGTTGTAAAACGTGAAATATCCGAAGCTTGCGCTGAGCGTATGAATAAAAAAGACCAGCGTAATAGACACCCCGGCTACCTTTTGCATTTTTTTCGTGGAGGGCCTTCTCAATTCTTGATAAATAAGAAGCATAGACGCGTGGCACATCAAAGCGAAAATCATTGTCGGAACGGCGTAGACGCTCTTGCTGGTGACCCGCGCTAACTCGGCCTTTTCAAACTTGCGGTTCCTCTGTGTGATATTGCCAAGTATATCCGTCGTCTTATTATTAAGTGCACAGAACGGTCAGGGGATAACGAATTTCTCGTAGACAACAGTGAAGGTAAACAGAAGCATACAAAACATGCCGAACGCGCTGGAGTACCCCAGAAACCGGATGTCTTTCAACGAAGCAAGGGGTACAATCACGAACAGGACCACGACTAACATCAGAAACCAGCCCTGCATAAACCAAGGATCCATAGCTTCATCGTGTTCCCCCGATAAGACGGACGTTGAATTGGCCAATACTCGCACCAGTTCGGGCATTTCTTTCTTGATAATGAACACATAAATGGACTATCATGATACTGGTGAGAATCTTTCCAGGACGACCGTATGATCTCACGGCGAGCCTTTCGTAGGATTTCTCTCCCGGGTGCTTGCTTGTAATCAGCAACAGGTTAATGGTGTAGCCAGCAAGAAAAGCTGTGATTAGCAACAGAACGTAGAACAAGATAACGCCGATGTTGTTCATGGTGTCGGCCAAACCGAGGATGCCACTTCCCAAAATAGCATTCATCAAATTGAAGACAGACAGGCAGAATGATCTGATGTCCTTCTTTCTGTATTTTTCACCATCCTTCTTCGTATATCCGGCTGTAAAAGGCTCGTGTGAGTCGACCGGACCGTCTTCCAATTCAAAGGTTTCCTCTGTGGCATCACCCATAGTATTGGTTACCTTATCGGAGAGCTGTCGCTACGTTATATATTCTTATCACAACAATCACAACGACCGTACGTGCAGTGAACGGAATATCAATACAATGCTGGTTGAAAAAACACATTGATCAAAGTTCCATGTAGTCAGCACTATTCTAGAAAGTATCTGTTAAACATATTTATGACAATGCTCATAGGGGTTGAGCGAAAATGGATATTGAGGGGAACCCTGCAATCTATCGCAGTTGCGTGCAACATTGATTAGGCTCAACGAAATGAGCACGATACATATTTTCCATTTTCTGGTGACGCGTCGCGTGTTCACTTCTTGGCTATAACCACAGCAAAGCCAAACTGTCAAAACGTCAACGTGCCTAAGTTGAAAGACGTAACCAGTCGAGAGAACTATAATGATGAGTTGACGTAGGCTATCAATAAGGGACCTGTTGATCTGTCGCAACCTAAAACCTCATCTTGGGGCTTCTTCGATACATGCACTTTATTAACTGATGTTCCCCATGACTACCGATCAGCATCATTACCTTTAGCAGATTCGTATCGCTTACCTTTGTTTGCCTAAATGGGCGGGATTCGCAAGTCCAACTTTAGGCACACCTTTACGCCTTACCCCAAACATCACTTCCCGTGTCTCGTAACCATAGTCATATCATATTCGTAACCAAATTGATTGGAGTCAGAGGACGAGGGCTACGGTAGTCATGGGGAACATTACTTGATACAATATGGTGCGGTTATGGGAGAAGTGCTGAGGTGTCCAAGTAGGGTTGTTCAGATTTGGGCAATTTTTGGAAACTTGTTTTGCGTAATTCCAAATGATAGTTTAGTGCATAAAAACACCTCTAAAACCGATTTTGGTCATTTTCATCGCGGTCTTCCCTGTGCTCAAAGACCCACAGGCCAATTCTCCTTACTAGCGTCGATTCACCATTGCTGGTTTGTAGCTTTTGTGAAGTTTGCGGTAGAAAACGGCTGAGTAGAGCTGAGAAATATCAGGTTGAATTATCTTTTTGACAATTGAACATACCTACATTCCTATACATGCCTAATGTGTTTCACCTTCCCGTATTTGGTATAGGTAGCCGGGTGGTAGGCCTATGTGTGAACAAATACAGGCATTTCCAGCCAGTTTTAACTCTGTTATTGTTAATCAAAGACATATTGTATATGAATGTAATTTCACCTTTATAGTAGCTCCAATTCACCTAATCCGCATCAGGTTTGCTGTATCTAATACGCATGAAAAAAAGTTGACACCCCCCCCTCCAAACACAAAAACTAAGGCCTGTCCTGTCCAAGACGTTGTCACAGTAGCGAATACGGCCAGAATGCAAATGTCAAAAGCTCACGACACTAGGCTTCTGCTCAAAAGATCATGACAGTCTGAATTAAAAAACTACCAATGCATTCTGTCAGAAAACGTTCACGGTGTTCTTACGGAAACAGAAACAATAATCTCAATACACATTAGTCATTGTCGTCACCGACTATGGTATGTGCTTACAACTGAGTTAACATAAGAAAAAGAAATCTGGAACAGACAGAACAATTTATTGTAAGGAAATTTGCATTATCAAACTTGAAAAGCAGAATAAGGCAAAATACAAATCCGGACATAGTAGGCCGACCATTTACGCGACTTGAGACAATTGTGAAAGATGAAAAGACAGTTACCTAATTCTCAACATGTTCTTCAATGATAGTAAGCATAAAAACAAAAAGTGGATAACAACAGGCTCTAGTCTCAGGCAGGCTTATAGGATTTCAGTGTGGATTTATTGAAGTTGTGATACTTCTGACGGTGTAGCTCAACAACTTGCAGCAGACTTTTCTTTTTGGCTCTCATCTTCTGTGATGTTCGAAGCAAAGTCGATGTTGAGTTTAACTCCTCGTTCAGCAGCGTCATTAACGACTTTGACATTACTTACAAAATGGCTCATTTCATTGTATGATTCATACTGAGGCCATTGTTCCACAGGCTGATTCAACCATTCTCCAGAACACTCAAATTCGTTGAGCAAATGCCATGACTGCGGGCCCACTAAATCAGATAAAGTGGTGTTATCATCGATAGTCCTTTCTGATGAGAGAATGGGTGGCCCGCGTCGATAAGATTGCGGTTTTTCAACTTTCAGTAGGCGGCTTGCAATGCTTTTTCTTGTATCGCAACTTTCTTTTCCTGAGAACAAGGCATAAACCACAGTTTCTTCCACAATGTACCATGGATGCTTCTTCAACTTATTGAGAGCAGATTTAGCAACATCTTTATCGGTAGTTGCGTAACCGCGTATCTCTTGAATGAACCGCAAGTAGTTTCCCCGCGCGTCACGCCCAATGCTGCAGTCCAGCCAAGCAGGAACATAGAATAAGCTTAGAAACAAGTTCATGCGTTCCAGTTGGGTCGAGAAACTTTCCGAGTATTGCATCTGATCAGCCCACATGAACATATTCTGAGAATATAGAATAGTCCCCATCCACCTGGCATGATGAGTAGGACCCGGCTTTTGATGTGTTGCACGAAATGCAGCACCTAAGACGGTTAAGGTGTTGATGAAGCATAGCTTGTAGTCATCCCTTGAAAAAAAATCTTTCTTCGCTAAGGCCTGTGCTAAATGAGCTTCAACGGCCAACGCTCTTTGTTTGTAGCGCTCTGGGACATCCAAAATTCGAGGGGAAGCATTCGTATCTATTTTTGTTCAGCTTTTTTTGAAATTGTTGAATAATGTATTTTCAGGACCTGTGGTTTCAGGTCCAAAAATGCTTTTCCAGACACTCTTTACCACCAACTCCAAAACATGATGGCGTTTACCACCAACTCCAAAACATGATGGCGACAAGCAACATTACAACATTTTTTCACCTAGGTGGTCTTCCAGTAACTTTGCAGCTCCTTTTTTCCATCCACTATTGCTTGATGTCGTGTCAAATACCAACGCGGCAATGGAATTCTGCAAACTCCAAGTCGTTATCAAATCAAAGCAGTTTTTGCTTGGACCTCTCCTGTAGCATTTTCAATCTTTTGAATTCCAAGTAATTTTCCATTGGTATGATGAGGATGAGAAGACAAAATAACAGCCAATGCTTCATACTTTGTTCCATACCTGTCTTCTGTCAACATTCCATCCCAGTGTATAGCCGCATGATTCGGTAGGTCTTGTTGAAATGACTCGTATATTTCATGCGAAATCTCAAGACGATTAGCTTCTCTACGTCTCTTTATAGTTGACCTGGATAGCACAAAGTCATTTAAGTCCCCACCGCATGCCTGTATGAAGGCACTAATCAACATAGTTGCTTCATTATCGGTCAATTTAAGACGATCCAGCGCAGCAGTAATCTCTTTGTTATCCAACAAGTTTCTTGGAGCTTGAAGTTCAACAAAATCGGATTTGATCGCAGCTTCGCATTCAGAGAGTGCAGTGATCGCAGCAGGGTAATTTCCTGCCAAATGAGCAAATTTATTTTCAGATGAGCACCAAGGTTAATGGATGGCTATGAAATTTGGCACATTGATTCTTCTGTCATTATCATGAGGAAATCCAAAATTTTTTTCTCAAATTCAATCTGATGGCCGAGTTACACTCCTCACAAAATCATGCTTTTTGCATGTCACGCTTCAGTGATTTTCATCAAATCTGCAATGAAACAGCAATATATCTTGCTATGATAGTTTGATAACCCTAAAATTTGGTGGAAATCTTCTCAAAAGCCTGACTAACATATAAAGTGAGCCGAATGAACCATTTGAAGTCTATATCATGTTAGTGAGGCTTGTGAGTAGCAGCTTCTCATTTTCCTACAGCTTAAATGGAATGTGGTATATCTGAAAAGGGGAAAAAAATGTAAGGTCATTTTCATGAATTCATGGTTTTCAATGTGCATTCTACCTTGCTACAAAAAATGAACAATTAATTTCCACGTTATCTGGTGGAAATTTGACAATTTCTGATTACTGTGAATTTTTGGTATTTCCAATTATGACGTCACAAGCCAAACAAGCTTAACAAACGAAATTCACATAAATTGGTTGTATAGGCCTACTGTAAATGAATACATGTTATTCAATCCAGATTTCCCATGCCAATTGGTCTGGAATTTGCAGTTTCTCTAATCATAAACCACATAACTAAAAATGAAATTGTTCTCGTAGCATACTTGTACAAAAGCATCTCAATTTTTTATGCTTATAAAAGGGATCCATGCACTTCTTGAATCTCAGAGGATACTTGGAGACAAGATCCTTATAATGATGGTGGCAAATATTTGTAATTTTGTCCTTGTCAATGAATGCCCTGCGACTTATCAGTTCAAGATCATTCTTCAATAAGCTTGGCACAGTTATCAACCCGGTTTTCGCGGTAAAATGTAATTTGGGGCAAATTTCTTCCAAGTTTCTTCCAATACTGCAATTTTCAAGCTGAGACATCACCTTTCTAACTATGCATTCAAATGAGTTATTTACCTGTTGAAATTAAGACAATAATGTCACTCACTCACTGAAATTGGACTAGTTACTCAGCCACAACTGTACTGTAATTCCCATGGCCAGTTTACTCCATTCAGCCACCTTTAACAATCGACGCATTGTGACATCACAGTGAACAATGCCTTGAAAGTTTTAGTTCATTGTTCATCTAATCCAATTCTTAATTTGAATTTTTTTACTGGTGTAGTTGGAAATTAATGAATTGAATCAATATTAAATGGAAGATAATATATTCAAGATCATTCTTTCAGAATTTGGGCTTCTAAAATTTTTCCCCTTTTTATTTATGGGAGTGTAAACTTTCGGTACCAAAACATGCAGTAGGAGTCTTTGGTGACATTATTTTATATGATAACATATTCTGAAATGTTTGGGCCATCAATTTAAGAATTCTTGGATACCAGTAGTATCATGTCCCCAAATTTCAGCCACGCTGACGGCTTTTTACCTTTAAAATTATGACATTGAAAAAATAATTGACTGTGTTCAATGAACCGTGACAAGGAAAATGTGCAAACTTTGAAGCCTCATAACTTCGTACTTTTTCAGAATTTTTAAAAAAAAAATTGGATTTGGCCTGTCTAAAGCTACATCAGCCAGTGTGCCAAATCCCATATAAATTCTCCAACCTTGGTGCAACCCCCTTGCTGATTTGGCAGGAAATTACCCAGCATCATATTCAGAGGCCGGAGTTTCTCATCCCCAGATGATGACGACATCAATGAAACAAATTCCTCGCTAGACGGATCGTCACTGATCTCCGTTGGAATCTGTGTCAGTATCGAATGTGACTATGGAACGGAAACTCCCGTTTTCTCATTGTTAAGTCACGCTCGACTGAATCTAGCGACTTTGGTCAATCGCAGCGCAACAATCGAACAATTTGCCTTAGGTTAAATGGCATATCACACTTATAGATACTCGACTTTGATAACGAAATACTCGACTTTGATAACGAAATTTGATAACGAAATACTCGACTTTGATAACGAAATTACTAGACTAATCAGTCAGTGGCAATCTTGAAACTTGCAACAGTGTTAGATGACATCTGAAGATAGTCGCTCATCTGGGTATGCAACACAATCAAAATCAACATAGACCGTTAGCGGCTTTTGCGACAAATCCGTTACGCGCTAGGCTACGCGCACCTATATACTCGACTTCAATAACGAAATTACCACCGTAATCAGTTAGTGGTAATCTTGAACTTTGCTACAGTGTTAGATGACATCATCAATATATACAATAGGGTCCATCAAACCACTAGGTGTCGCTAGACTTGAGGTGAAAACCGCCTTTGTTACGTATGCGGTTGCCGTATTCAGAAACCCGTAGGTTACTTTCTCGATTGTGTAAGGGTGTTTTATATGGAAAAAATGGCTACAACATATTCTACGGGGACCGTGAGCTCGCTATAAAATGAACTAAAACTTCGGAAAGCTTCTACGGAAGGAAATAAGGCCGATTTGATAACTAGGTGAGAATGTGAAATTGTCAACTAAATGTCGGCTACCAGCTCAGCACCAGAAGTTTTCGAAGTTTTAGTTCATTTTATAGCGAGCTCATGGTCCACGTAGAATATGTTGTAGCCATTATTTCCATATAAAATACCCTTACACAATCGAGAAAGTAACCTACAGGTTTCTGATAACGGCATCCGCGTACGTAACAACGGCGGTTACCACCTAAAGTCTGGCGACACCTAGTGGTTTGATGGACCCTATTTGAAAGCTAGTCGCTCATCTGGGTATGCAATTAAAATCCACATGTACCGATACCGGCTTTTGCTAAAAATACGTTACGCGCTTGGCTGCGCGCACCTATATACTCGTGTAAAATCTATAGTGCGATAGTTAACTTTGCGCAAACATATGCAATATACAAATACAGGCAACTTCAAATAAGCATTTCGGCGTCGGCCATTATTTATCACCCTATGTAGGGCCCATAAGACCAACGTTTTGGGGGGCCTGACGAAGTGCTGTTACGGTCCTGCGTCCAGCCTATAGGGCTGCCTGCGGAACAGATTTTACGCAAAAACCTGTGTTGCTCTATATATTTTGAAGGTGTTTCCATAGCGGGAGAGATGACGAGATTTCGTATCTATTGTTCGGATTATGCGTTCTAACTCTGTGCGAAATTTAAAGGCTCTTCCTACACAGTTGAATCAGTAATTTCGTTACCGAAGTAGAGTATGTACTAGCTGCGCACTGTGCGCAGTGCGCACAGCCTAGCCAATAACGGATTTTTCGCAAAAGCCGGTATCGGTGTGTGTTGAATAACGAGATGAGCGACTAGCTTTCGAATTGTATGTCTTGATGATGTCATGTAATACTGCAGCAACTTTCCAGATTGCCACTAACTGAATAGGGTGGTAATTTAGTTATCGAAGTCGAGTATAAGTATATATAGGTGCGCGCAGCCTAGCGCGTAACGGAGTTTTCACAAAAGCCGCTATCGGTCGATGTTAATTTTGATTGTGTTGCATACCCAGATGAGCGACTAGCTTTCGAATTATATATATTGATGATGTCATCTAACACTGTAGCAAATTTCAAGATTACCACTAACTGATTAGGGTGGTAATTTCGTTATCGCAGTCGAGTATATAGGTGCGCGCAGCCTAGCGCGTAACGGATTTTTCGCAAAAGCCGCTATCGGTCTATGTTGATTTTGATTGTGTTGCATACCCAGATGAGCGACTAGCTTGATTTATATTTTTTTAAATCAATATAACAGTAGCTTTCGATCAAGACTAGATTCAGTAATTTCTGCACTCGGGAAGATGACTTTTGGATTACCAGAAATCCTAGTGCGACTTAATCAAAACAACTTTCCAATTCAGCCTCTGGAAAGCGGAACGAAGCTGCAAAATCAGTGGTTCCTTTAATAAGACGACACATTAAAATTGTATCAATAGTAATATCATGGTACAAATCGTTCGGGCACTCTTGTGCTGCGCTGGCTGCGCCTTGGGTTTGGCGCAGGCACTGCAGGTACTGTTGGGATTAGTGCAGGTGCCTGCACCCCAACAGATTGAGTGGAATGTAGGACTACTGCACTAATCCCATTAATGTGCATTATATAGTCATTAGTCACTTTGGCTGTCGCCGGTACGTTTCTTCTCATTTTGACTTCAATTTCGGTGACACGCCGATCTCCTTGGATTTGAAATTTCACTTTGTCAACTCCATATTGCAAAGTGACTCTTGGCACAGTTCTGAACAAAAAATTCATGTATGCATTATGGAATAATCATTTTCATCCTATTGACATTACTTGTACTATTATAGCATGAAATTTTATATATTTTAACAAACAAGCCGGATGCTCCAGACATTCTTGCATTTCTCTGAATGGAAAATGTCACGAAAGTATTTTGTACCGGTCTACGCTAAATGATCCTATCTTTGACATCAATTTGTTGTAAACATCTGATAAGTGTAACTGGTTGATTCAGCCGATGTGTAGCAAATGTGTATGTATTGATTTCTCAATGAGGTGTAATAATAATTGGATGCAACTGTACGAGCGTTATTCTCCCATTCGTGACGGGCACGAAGCTATCATCTTCACGGTACAATAGTACTCGCGGGCCGCATGCAGTCCGCGACGTCACGACGTACTGCTGAGCATGGCAAAAGTAGCATGATTGCTTAATCCAGTGGTTCCCAAACGATGGGGAATACAATGGTTTCTGGTGAGAAATATACCTATTTGTTTAACACTATATACAGGACAGTCTACATATTTACGGAGACACTTGCGCAACTACCGTTACCGGTTAACTGCTCTGGAATGTATGTATCGAACATTTTATTGCGTGTTGACAAAATCTCATTTTTAAAGTCCGGGTAACCTATCTTGGCGTCACAATCGCATCCAGCACGACCAGTCTGACGGGAAATAACGCTTTCGCAAAATTTGGAGGGTTCGCGGTATCGGATCACCAAGCACCATACGTTTTATACTGCAGTCATAGGCGCCGACTTTTATTTTTACAGGGGGTGGCCAGATAAAAAAAAAAGGAGGAGTTTGAATAAAAAGGGAGGATTTGAGATCGTTTCAAATTAACCAGGATAACACCAATATATTACCGTTAAGTACATGCGTATGCCCATAATATATGGATAGGACAAGCTTCAGCGTGCTGACAAATTTACGCGAATAAGTATGCGTGAACTCGCCAGCGAGTAATTAGCGATTCCTTGATCCGCTTCAATATAAATTATTCACTATTCAGCAACACGCGCGAACAATTGAATACGCAACCTCGGTGACGACCAACTATTTCACATCAAAATAACGCATAACTCACTTCCTTTTGGAGACAGTCGATCGCGGCTTGATAGAAGCCAGCTTCGCAATACTTTTTGGCTATTGCAGCTTGATAGAAGCCAGCTTCGCAATACTTTTTGACTATTGCTTTGTTCACTTCGAAAAGACGTGATGCGAAACGCTGGGATCGCCGCTCTAACAACGTTATCTCCGTTGCTTGAAAAAGAGAATCTTCATTGACTTTGATGAACAACAATGAGAAACACTAAAAAAAACTAGAGTGCATGTGATCAAAAGCAGACTATCATTTGTTCTGGGTAATATTAGCTTTTCTTTTGCCAAGCACGACCGTGACCGAACAATATGTAGATAGATCGCTTTATTAATTCCATCGTTTAAATTTGAAATAGTTTTCTATTTCACAAGCGCCCAGGCGAGACCGCCGAAAATTAAATTTCACTGAGTCACCTTTCTCGGGCTATGGCCTTTGTTAAAGTCACCGAGACAAGAGTTTTTCTGTGATGCCTTGGGTAAAGTTTGCGGACCTAGGGGGTTCGGGGTGTGTTATTTGACTTGTTTTAGGGAGAGCGGGTTATCGCCATGCTATTTGGCTTTTGGGGGGAAATTATTCCCGCATTGCGCAATTTTCTTGCTATGTGCCGGAAAAAATGTAATATTTAGCGGTTTCGCCAGACCGTGTGATAAATGACAATAAAGTAACAAATTAGAGGGCTCTGCAGAAGTAGGTTACACAATGGAACCTTTCGAGTATCTCATCCCCTAATAATTCAACAAAAATTATGAATGCAACTTTTTACTGCAACTTTTGTTTAAATTGAATGCAACTTTCCCGCGATTTTATTGCAACAAAAACTTGCCCTAGTTATAACCTTGATTGGTTGTGTGGTAGCATACGAAACATGTAGCAAACAATGAAATTAGGTATGGTCAACGAGAATGTTGATTTCACCTGTCTTGACCCAATGGATTTTCTTTTCCATGGTATCGTTATCCTGCGACAATTCCACACATTTCTCGAACGATACCCGTGCTCTTTCACAATCTCCTGAATGCAACTGGATCTGGTGCAGGGACAAAGAATTTGATCAGCTTTTTTAAGGCAAAATTGCTTTCTTTTCACACTTTGGATTTCGTCAACTAGGGATTAGTTTTAGGATGGGATTAGTTTTAGGATAAGAGAAGCAGAGTGAAATAGCGTAAAGAGAATCACAGTAACTTATGAATATATTGTCAATACTCATTTTGCGGTGGTAGCAAAGTTGCATTTTGCAATTACAAAATTAGCTACCAGTGCAGAGCGCATCGACAAATGATTTGGTCCTACTCCAATCCTCTTTTTTGAAAAGCTCTGGTCCGACTCAAAGCCGTATTCTAGAAATCACTGTGATCAGGATGGCTTTAAATATTGATTGAAATAATGAAAACAGGACATTAAATACTCGAAGATCAAACCCAACCCTTATCTGAAGTAATCATGCCAACTTGGACTTAGCATGTGGTTTATTTCCATGAGCGCTTCACTTCAACTCTCGAATCGAGGTTGGAATTCATGGTCATATTATTGATAAGCATGTGGTTTATTGCCATGAGCGCTTCACTTCAACTCTCGAATCGAGGTTGGAATTCATGGTCATATTATTGATAAAAAGTTCATATATGGCTACGACTCTGAACAAAAACGAGAAAATCACAAAAACGAGAAAATCCGACTGGATATCTAATCCAGATCCAGTCCTCGCTCTGTTCCAGTAGTCATAGCTCTGTCCCACCGACTAGACTTTGACACTCAGACATAGGCGCCTATGCAACTAAATAATTCTAGATGGCTAAGTAGACTGATTAGAACAAAATGACCGTAATCTAATTTCAAAATGCTTCGCTACTCTAATTTTTAATCTAATTTCTGCTCTCCCAAAAATGCTACAGGAGGAGAACGGATGATGAGGATCTAGTCCGATTTGATATGCGCTGAACCTGAATTGGTGTCCAACTTTTCACAAATTCAATCATTCTAATTTTGGTCTACCGGTAATTTGAAAAAAAAACTGAAGAGCTGTAATTCCAATTTTAGACCACCATATTTTGTAATCAGGAAGTGAAGGACACTTTTTCGAAACTTTCTGACTTTGAATTGTGGAGTAAAATTCAGAAAAAATGGTAAATTTGTCCCATTCGTACTAAAAGGTCGTCACTTTCGTCCGAATCACGAATTTCCTATTTAGCGTATTTAAGGCCATTTTCACTCGAATCTGTCTACTATCGTAGCTCTATAAGCTGTAAAGGAGGACGAATTGCCAAAACGGATGACATTTTCGAAAAGCTGCAAAGGAAAACGTATGGTAACTCTACTTAGTAACGACATGCACTTTCTACCCGAGAAAGTATCTTCCGTTGTACTGCAATAAATTTTAATTATGTCTACCATAATACGTGACTACTGGAATTCATGTAAAAAATTATCAGTTATTGAGTCAAAAACGTTTTTACAGACCTTCGAGTCAAAAACGTTTTTTCAGGCCAAACTACTTCGTAAGGACAGAGATAACAAAAATAGCAATTTTTGAACGGTCATATCTTCTGTTCGATTGACCGATTTTAATAAAAATAAAATTTAATTTTATCAAATCAGAAAATAAAGTCCTGTAAGCAAACCAATTTTCATGAAATTTTGGTGATAGTGGTTGAAATGGCCAGGGAAAACTAACATGGATTGATTCTTATGCCACGTCTTGTAAATCACCGCATTTACTTGTAATCGAGCAGAAATTAATGATGTTACTTGGGAAGAAACGATAATTACCTGACCATCTCTGCTGACAAAGGCATGCTTCTCATCGAAAAAGCAACAAGCAACGTTACTCATACTCACTTCATCAAGAACTTTGAATGCCTCAAGGCGATCTTTGTCGTACTGAGCCTCGTTCTGCGACGTAATGGCGTAATGGGTCGCTTCCGGGATTTTATTCCACGACCGCAAAAACACGGCCAACTGCATTGCGTAATGGGTCGCTTCCGGGATTTTATTCCACGACCGCAAAAACACGGCCAACTGCAAACGAATTCTATGAGTTTCGTCTGGCAGGCTTCGATTTCTGTCAAGCAAATAGACGTTTATTGGATACGACTGGACAGTTAATGGTAGGGTCATTAAAGTATGATTTTTCCTTCAAATTTTACTGTCTACTCGATATAATTGTTAGCTTGGCTATAAACACTGCACACCAAATTTGGGTTAATTCAAAACCGTGGAAGCGGGGCTATCTGTTCATGACATCACATTGTGCTTCATCGCATTGTACATTGTGTGTGACTGTTCAGATGAAAAATATAACCCAACGATGTTATGTTAGGAAACCACATCGCTGACAACATACGATATAATTGAAAATTGGTGATATCGTTGGTGAATTAGGGCTATATCAGAGGTCTCAAACTCAAATGTGCTGGCGGGCCAATTTCCTACTTTTTGATGGCGCCGCGGGGCGCAGCACCAATAACAGTGAAATTCAAGGTATTTCCAAGTAGGCCTTATTTGATGGGACTTTGGAGACTGACATTCCACACGCATCGTAAAAATGTGATTTACTAATGTGAATTCACGCCTCGCACGAAAAAGTAACATTTTTAGATATTTGAATAAAATTGTTGCTGTACTTGGCATAGTTTGTCAAAAATAATCAGTGGTAGCGTGGACACCATGCAAGAGTACAAATGCATCAGCAGGACATCGTAAAAGCTGTCGCATCATAATTTTGCAGCTAGCAGACATTTGACGTGCCGCAATTATAGGTGAACTTTTCGAATTTTATAAAGATTGATCTGATATCAGAGCATTGGAGCAGTTATACAGCCTAATCCGGGTTACGGGCCTACTCCCGATAACTGGAATTCAACAAGTCATCACCAAGGTCAAATTAAATCAGCGTTAGATTTACCTTGGAATATTTGAACAGATCAATAACAACTTGAATATAATGATTACTCAGCCATAGCAATAGAAATGTCCAATTGCCGGAGATTCTATTTGCGTTACAGCTGTGAAGCGTAGGCCACGACTACTTTACACTCGTCACATTTAATTGGCGATGGATAGAGAAGCAGAAGCCCAAGATGACACAGAATGTAGCCAACTATACATCAAGGGGGCAACATAATGCCAATGGTTGCCATACCAACTGCTTAGATATCTATATCAGTTACGAAATGCAAGCTGCGATCTTTTATTATCATGTTCCACACAAGTTTGATAGTTTGTTGTGTCCGTGGTTGTACCAAAGTCACGGCGTACGGCGTCATAAAAGTCCTTCTCCGATTGTATCTTTTGAGGCGACTCAACTCGAGTCATTTTCATTTATCCCCCATTGAGTCTGAGTTCGAGTAATTCTACAAAAGGTCACGCCCAAGTCCAAATCCACAATTTTCAGTACAAATCATCAACGGGTCATGTTTAACCATCATAAACAAGTAACGTCACGTAGCCTAATAGGTGATCTTCCACTGCGTCGTAACTTTTGAAAGCGTGTTTGAGACCTCTGGGCTTATGGATTGATAATTTCACTCAAAATAATTGGAATAAAAACGATGTAACATTTCCACACATCAAAAGTAGAATATCACTTGAGAATTTGAAAAAAGTATCACATATGGCATGGGACAATGTTGCTACGGTATGGAAAATAGTCAAGTATGGTGCGGAACGATTGGGGCAGGTATGGAATATGGAAGTTTCCCGTTCCATTCTATACCATGCCCTGCATCTACAAGTAGGAATTGAGCCAACATTGTTATCACTATAACAGTCAAATTTGAAGAAAAGAAATATTTTTTATAATTTTTTCCATTAAATCTTCAACCCAGATGCAGAGAGTTGGTTAGTAATGTCGTAATTCATTTTTTCAGGACTACTCAAGTAAATTCTACCCCAAACGCATTTACTTACAGAGAGATTTCGAGTGCTTCTTTGTATTTCGAGAGGGATGTCATCACAGAACTACCGGAAGCATCTTCCTTTCGTTGCAACGCAAGCATATGGTAGTCATAGGCCTGCATGCAGATGATCCGCGTTTCCATCTGATGAAATTCTTTTTCGGAGAGACATTTTGATTCTTTTATTGATTAGGGAAATCCAATGTTGCTTTTATTTATGTCCTTCGCACTGTAACACAAACGCACAGACAAAGTCTAATCGCCTAATGGAGCGGAGCAATGTTGCTTGGGCAGTAGTACTTTTTTGTTTCATTTCTTGTTCAGCATAAACGCTCGTTTGTTCGAACACATGTCTGTAAATTTCTTACATCGGTAGTTCTCATTAAAGACTTCTGTCGGTGATACATATAAGCTATCCAGGCGGCAGACTGGTACACCGGTAAATGGTTTGTTTTGCTCTGTGTTATACATTATAAATTGATCATGTTTCCATTGACTCGAATACAACGGCGATGTCGTATCCTGATAGTACTCAGGGTAACGAGCATTATACCAGTACTCAGTGTAACGAGCATTATACCAGGTGACACAACAGGGTCGGCAGACCATTGGCTGCAATGTGTCCTCGAGGTCGTAGATTGCAGGCAGTGCAGTCACACTCGCGGTATTTTGTAGTAAGAGGTGACGCAACACGAGCGAACTGCCTAGGTCTGCCTCTTCCGCCGGCTCACAAGAGCCCATGCCTCCCTCGACTTTTGTCAGGTGAGCGCAGTCCGCGACATTATCCGTCAGCTGCAACGAGGAGATCGCCCAATCAACTTCACCTGACTTTCCCGCATGCTGGAGTAGAAAAATCGCGAGTAGATCTCGTCGCTGGATTTATCAGTTAGGAAAGGTACCTACCTCTAAATACCACTACTGCATTGATCCGCCCATTCCTCGTCCATCTTTATCACTCAAATGAGTTAACCCGAAGTTGAAAGGTGGTGGAGTGTTGGCAACCCGAAGTTGAAAGGTGGTGGAGTGTTGGCAAGTTGACATTGTTTGTTCATCCATGCAATTCGAATAAAAAACTGTTGGTTGGCCTACGATTTGTCAAGCAACCTGACATACTCCGTGTCGGTGATTCGGCGTATAGCCGTATACATACAAAACGCCGATTAGCAAAGTCTCTCGCGTTGATTCGAGTTCTGCTTGACACCGTCTTTGGAGGGTGACGAAGACAATCAATGGTTGATGGGTAAAATGAAACGATTAATATACCTGAATAGAAATTTTATATCCAAAACTCTACGTCACCCTATTTGATGCTAGCATGATGGTAAAAGACTATACTACACTGTAAAGTACCTTTGAAGCAAGAAAGCATTGTTCGAATGGTTTGCAACAACATAGCAACACACTCAAACAGTCAGACGGAATAATACACAATTATGATGTACGACAAATCTCATTCATGTACTAACGGGTGGTTTGATGGGAATGACTGAATAGCTGATTTTCTCGAACACGTCGAATAACTCGTTCATAGGGTACCAGAGATGAGCATGGATTAGGATTAGGTTTTGAAAAAAAACAGGATTTGTGAAATTTTGTCGGATTTGGATTAGACGTTTTTTTCAGAACGGATTAGGATTTGGATTGGATTGATCTATTTTCTGGGAGATTGAAATGTCGCGTGGCGAATGGCGACAAACTTTATTCAGATCAGTTATTAATGTACTTATTGTTACTAAGTTATCTTGAATCAAGTGAATCGTTGGTTGTGAAAGAAAATTTTCGAATCCCTCCATAGCATGAATTAGTATTTTTTTCTGAATTTCCAGTTGGAATCGGATTAGGATTGGACATGGACTTGAATATGTAAAAGTTATGGAATAGGATTTGGATTTAAAGGTTCGGATTTGGATTGGATTAGGACATAGAAATTTCAAATCCGCTCATCTCTGTAGGGTACTCTCTGCAAGGCAATTTTCTGCGTCAGATGAGCTTATTGCCATGATTTGGAAAACCGTCTTTAGGCAGTCACGTGGCATGGTGGTCAATATTTCGGTCTGACGAAAGCTTTTCAATAATGCATTTTTTTGTCAGCCATCACAGAATATCCTAGTTTGAAAAGATAGAATAAATCCGTGTTAGAGACGTAGTATCTATGTTTAGATTGTGCAGTTGTGCAGCATTCACATTTAGTTAGGACCCTTTGATGTCATGTCCGGCTGGATACATTTCGTATAGTAGTTGGCGCGAATTTGTAGTGAGAGTAGAGCCGGGAAAGTTGTTTACCGTATTTTATTCGTAAGACATTGTGTCAACTTATTAAAGATTCAAATAGCTGGTTCGTGGTACAGAACTTGAATATAGCTTTCAATACAACATCCATTGTAGCAGTATATTTATTAAACTCGAAGACTTTTCGGGTGCCTCTTTTCAAGAGTTATCGGCACACTAAAGGGATTTAAACAGATTTAAAAGCAAAACCAAAAAGGCAAAGTATGACGCAACAATCAAAATCACAGACCATGAAATTCGCATCGTATCAATGGCAACAATAACAAACTACGAAGTATACGGACATACGGTACTATAGTAGCAGCACAATTTGTAAATAAACAATTACACGCACGGAACAACACGCACTAATGAGAAATTTGTAGGTTATAGAGGAAATCTTTCTGTCTGCATAAAATAGGTTTGCTCAACTGAATAATGGTAGACTCCAACACTTTTAAATGAAACACAGACCTACCACGCGCAATGACAGTGAACATATTGTCATCATAGTGCTGTGCACAGGCAAGGTTTTCGCTCAGATGCTGACCGATTGACGAAGCATATGCTTGGTAATCATCATAGCAATCTGTTTTTGCAGCCAATTTGCACTGACGTGCGAGCTCCGTGCGATCATTTGCGCATGTTTTTGACCGAATCAATTTTGGGATATGCTGCTTAATACGCTCAAACAATCTTTGAGATGTACGTCCTACATACCTACTATCACAGTGGCACTTGTATTGGTAAACAACATTACTTGCATCAAAGGCAGGAAGTACATCTTTTCGAGAGTTGGGTAACAAGGGTTTCGTCATACTTTGCCTTTTTGGTTTTGCTTTTAAATCTGTTTAAATCCCTTTAGTGTGCCGATAACTCTTGAAAAGAGGCACCCGAAAAGTCTTCGAGTTTAATAAATATACTGCTACAATGGATGTTGTATTGAAAGCTATATTAAAGATTCAAGAGACGCAGAGAAGGTTGTGCTTTGTCTTGCATTGAGTACGCGTTGAACGCTACCGGAAAGAAACCCTGTGAGACCTTGCATAAAGTAAATTGCCTGGGATCGCAATAGTAAACAACTTCAGACACTTGGCGGTAAAGAGTGGGCCAAGTGAAAACTGCTCTTACGGTACTTGGCGGTAAATAGTGGGCCAAGTAAACAACTAAGGCTGCTTGGCGGTAAACACTGGGCCAAGTAAACAACTCCAGACACTTGGCGGTAAAGACTGGGCCAAGTGAAACTACTCTTACGGGACTTGGTGGTAAATACTAGGCCAAGTTACGGACTAAAGCCCCTGATAATAAACAACTACAGACACTTGGCGGTAAAGACTGGGCCAAGTGAACTGCTCTTACGGTACTTGGCGGTAAATACTGGGCCAAGTTATTGTTAAAGGCGGTAAATACTGGGCCAAGTTATTGTTAAAGAAGTATAGAAGACTGCATCATGAATGATACAGAAGAGTTATCTCATGTCGAACAACATGAAGAAGCCGGTACCCAAGCTGTACCGCTAGTGGATACAGAAACAAGACAGAGGATTCCCACAGAAAAGGGAAAGGATTTTAAAATACAGCAGTTACGTCAGAAACGTAAGTCAGCATTTTCTGTATGTAATAGATCTATCTGCAAACTGCAAGTCTCTATGGCGCATTCCGATTTGCATATTTGGAAAACCAATAAGGCTGACGTTGAAACTGACTTTGCGACTTGTACAGCAATCCACACTCAATTAGTTGACAGTCTGGAAGATGCGCAGGAAATTCATACTGCTATGATGTCATTTAATTCACTGCTCGAATGTTATAACAAAACAATGGCTCGCATTGAAGATGCCATACAACGTCTTGAAATGAAGGAAGACGATGCTATATCACTTGGAGAAAGTGCTAATAGCCGTGCACACTCTACTTCCTCCAGGAGGTCAGTAAGATCCAATAAGTCCCGTTCTTCAATGGTGTTGAAGATTTCTGAAGCGGCTGCAGACAAAGCTGCCTGTGAAGCGGAACTATTGTATGTCGAAAAGGAGAATATGCTGCAAGCCAAGATATCAAGTAAGCAAACGGAAATGGAGGCCGAAATTGCCAAACAAAGAGAAATGGAGGCTGAAATTGCCAGACAAAGAGATAAATTAAAGGCAGATATGGAAGACACCAGAGCAAAAATGCAATTAGAACTGGACAAATTGAAGATTCAGAAAGAAAGAGCGAAGGCAGAAGCTAGAGAGAATGTTCTCGCTGAAGACCAGGAAAACAGATCCTTGAGTGGTCGAAGTAACTCAAGTAAGTTGCGTTATCATAATTCTAGTTTGATTCCGCACTCGATTGAACTGCAGCAGCCTACCACTGTTATATCGCCACAAACTGCTGCTCCTGTGTGTAACGTGTCAGTTGGCTCATTGCCTCAAAATCAACATAGTAACGCAAATCTATGTGTCAAGCCAAGAGTTGTATTACCAGCAGAAGAGTTGAGTGTCTTTGATGGAACGATTCCTTTGAAATATCCAATTTGGAGAAGTCGATTTAGAGACTTGATTGAAAGTAATGTTTTCGAAGCTAGTCGAAGAATTAATTATCTCATGAATTATACTGCTGGAGAAGCAAGAGAATCCATTGAAGGATATATTATTGATGCCACTGATGAAAGCTACCTCGAAGCAATGGCAACTTTGGACAGATGGTATGGTGATAAATTGGCGATTTATCAAGAGTATATAAGACTAAAATTCAGAATTGGCCAGTTATTTCGACGAATGACGGAGGCAAAAGCATTCGAAAATTTTCCAATTTCTTGAACAGTTGCAAGCGTCTCATACCGAAGGAAGGTACCCGACCTATGCTGGATGATGAGGAGTTGAATCAGAAATTGTCAATCAAACTTCCGAGAACTGTTAGAGAAGCCTGGTCTAGAAAGGTATTCGCTTACAAAGAGAGACGGAAGTTGACAATTGAGGAAGCTGCAGGAAAGGGCATGTCAGTACCTGACATACCTAGCTTTCCTCCATTCAAGATGTTCACCGAACACGTAGAAGAAGAAGCTTTCATTGCATCTCAACCTGTTGTTGGGACCGCAGTTGGGATCAGATTGTTGCCGAGCAAAGGAAGAGTAACCCTCAGCAGAGCCGCAACAAATATGTTAAAGCAACACGAGCATTTACCACAAATGTGAGTAATTCTGATAAAAATGAGCTGATAAAGGGTGACCGTGGTCATACAAAGCCATGCCTATTGTGCCAAAATCTACATTCAGTGGATGCATGCATTGAATTAAAAAACAAAGCTTATGAAGTAAAGATTGAATTCATTAAGAAAGAAGGATTTTATGCTTTCGATGCTTGAGACATGGACACATATCACGGTTCTGTCGAAATCCTCTTCATTGTTCGATATGTGAGAAAAATCATCCGACGTCACTACACTCAAATAATTCAAGGTCGCAAAATGCTGCACGCAATGGGACGCAATCCTTGCAAACTGAAAGGGATAAACCAGATGGTATGAGAGCCACATGTTTGATGGCGTCTGCCACAAAAAGAGTTCGAACTACTAGAATAGTTCCAGTGTACGTTTTTCAAAGAGACAATCCTAGCGTGAAATTGAAGACTTAATGTGCATTGGATGAGCACAGTGATGCCTGTTTCATTTCGGAAAACTTGTGTAAAGCGATGGATGTGAAAGGTATCGAAACCACGACCCGAGTTGATTGTCTGGGTACTGGAAGTACCTCAAAGGCATTGAAGGTTAAGTCGTTATTCATCGAAAGTTTGGACTGTAACTCATTGGCCTTGCCAGCCTGCTATTCTCGTGAAGAGATTCCAGTCAATACAAAACAAATTGTGACACGAGAAATTGCATCGAGTGATCCAAGTTATGCTGAGATTTTGAAAGAATTACCAGAGTTCGATGGTAATATTGAAGTCGGACTTCTGTTGGGAACCGATTGTCCTAAGGCACTCAAGCCTACTGAAGTGATATCAAGTATGAAGTCTGATAGCTATGCTGTAAAAACTTTAATGGGCTGGAGCATAGTTGGATTGACATCAGGAGCAAGACAACCTGATGAGCGATACTGTAATAGAATCCAGAGTCAAGAGATGACTGAAAGTAATTTGGTGCCATTGTACAGTACCAAAGAGATGATATCGCCTAAAGCAATTGCTCAAAGTTTTGAACTTGATTTTTCTGAGTACAGGAAGAACTCGAATTCGTTCATGGGAGGTACATTTCCTGCGAATGAAATGATATCGGACAGAAAATTCATGGAGAAATGTGAAAATAGTATCAAGTTCACTGAGCAAGGGCGTTACGAGTTGTCACTACCGTTTAAGAGTGACAACCCAATTATTACAGATAACAAGCCACTGGCATTGCAACGTTTGAAGAGTATCAAGAAGCGTATGAAGCAAGACGCTCAGTTCAAGATGCATTATTTTGAGTTTGTCAACAAACTGATAAAGAAAGGTCATGCTGTTCGAGTAGACAAGAATGACCATGGAATTGTTGGCAAGAAATGGTACTTGATACATCACGGAGTTTATCATCCGATGAAACCTGGAAAAATCAGAGTGGTGTATGATGGCAGCGCCAAGTTCCAAGGCGTTTCTCTGAATGATCTACTGCTTACTGGACCTTGCCTTACCAATAAGCTGATTGATGTATTGATGAGATTGCCTTACCAATAAGCTGATTGATGTATTGATGAGATTCCGTAAGGGAAGTTATTGTTGGACCGCAGATTTGGAGCAGATGTTTTATTCAGTGAATCTGTCTCCCAACCATCAAGACTTCTTCAGATTCCTGTTCTGGGAAAATGATATTGAAGGTGAACCCATCGCGTATAAAATGAACGTTCACAGCTTCGGAATATCCAGCAGTCCAGGCTGTAGCATCTTCGCGTTGATCAAGACTGCGCAAGAAAATACGAAGGAATTCGGAGACTCAATTGCTAAGGTAATATTGAGCCATTCCTATGTTGACGATATTTTATGTAGTGGAGATGATATTGAAATGATGGCATCCTATGCCAAATTGACGAAGGACATGTGCAAACGTGGCGGCTTCAAACTAACAAAGTATGCTGCTAATCATCCGATGATTTTGAAACAAATTCCTACTGAGGAATGTTGTATTGAAGCGACAAACTTGGAAGGATAGCATGCACCTCCTCCCATTTTGAGAACTCTTGGAGTTGAATGGTCAATAGAACATGACAGTTTCATGTTTCGCATAACTTTGAAGGACCGTCCATTCACAAGACGAGGTATTTTGGCAACGGTTTCCAGTGTTTGGGATCCGCTGGGATTTCTCAGTCTTGTTTTGCTTGAAGGAAAACAGATATTGCAAGCACTTACAATCATGATTGGGACGATGAAGTTCCAGAACAACTACGTCCAAGATGGGAAAAGTGGCGCATGGGATTACCAGAGTTGGCAGATCTTAAAATCAAAAGATGCTTTAAGCCTCAAGATTTTGGAGAGTTGAAGAAGGTGGAGCTTCACCACGTCAGTGATGCATCAAGTTATGCATATGGTCAGTGTTCTTATTTGAGATTGATTGATGAGTATGACCGCATTCATTGCTCACTTGTAATGGCGAAAGCAAGAGTTGCACCATTGAAATCTGTGTCGATACCGAGACTAGAATTGACTGCAGCTTTGGTGTCTGCAAGAATCAGTACTATTCTCAAAGAAGAGCTTGAATATGAAAATGTGACTCAAGTATAGTGACAGTAAGTTCTTGGATACATATCAAATGAATCAGAGAGATTTCACATTTATGTTGCTAATCGCGTGCAAGAGATTCGTGACAAGAGTGATCCGGGGAATTGGTATCACATTCAGTCAAAGTGCAATGTTGCAGATGAAGTATCTCGTGGCATGAATCCGTCTGAACTGACAGCAACTTGTCGATTTGTGAATGGACCGGAATTTTTGTGGAACGAGATTGAACTTGCCAAGAAGTTAAGAGCAAGTCAACAGTGAATTGGAACACAATGATCCCGAAGTGAGAAAAACGGTATTAAAGACAAAATGTCAGGAACAGCGCAACTTGTCAGAGTTGATGCTGAAGTTTTCAAGAATGGAAAAGGCCGTAAGATTTGTCATGGTTATGAAAAAAATTCGTGCAATATTTGAGAAGGAAGTCACCAGCTGTGATTAAGCAACAGTTCGAAAGTAATTTCACTGTTAAAGATGCGCATGGTGCGAAAATTGAATTGATCAAGATGGCTCAAAGAGAAGCCTATCCTGAAGAAATTGAAGTTCTGGAAAGAAAACGCAATGTAAAGAGGAGCTCTCCTCTTTCTAAGCTGAAGCCATGTTTGGATGCTGATGGAGTGTTACGAGTTGGTGGTAGATTAGATGCTGCCAATTTGTCTGAAGAATTGAAGCATCCTGTGATTTTGCCAAAATCACACCATGTTACGACTTTGATGATCAGAGATATTCATGAAAGAACACATCATCAAGGAAGAGGCATAACGCAGAATGCCATCAGAGAAAATGGTTATTGGATAGTTGGTGGAAGATCTTTTGTTTCCACAGTAATTGCAAATTGTGTGACATGCAAGAGACGGAGGGGAAAGTTCGTGGAGCAGCTTATGGCTGATCTTCCGTCCGATAGATCTGAAGTGGGACCTGCATTTTCGTTTTGTGCATGCGATATATTTGGACCTTTCATCATCAAACAAGGAAGAAAGGAGCTAAAGAGGTATGGAGTTCTGTTTACTTGTCTTACTAGCAGAGCAGTAAGAATTGAAGTAGCTCCAAGTCTGGAGACTGACAGTTTCATAAATGTGTTGAGACGCTTTATATGTCGAAATGGACCAATCCGACAACTGAGATGTGATAGAGGATCTAATTTTATTGGAGCTTCAAGAGAGTTGAAGCAATCATTCGAATTGATGAACGAAAATAAAGTTTGTGAGTTTGTGATTATTTTCCATTCAAGTTTAATGTACCCTTGGCTAGTTCACAAGGGGGAGTTTGGGAACGTCAAATCAGATCGATTCGTGCTGTACTAAACACGCTTCTTGTCAAGCATGGACAGCAATTGGACGAAGATTCTTTGTCCACATTCATGGCTGAAGCTGAGGCTATCGTCAACTGCAGACCTTTGACTGTGGAGAATTTATCAAGCATTGATGGTCCGCTACCGTTGACACCTAATCATATACTTACTGGGAAGTCAAAGTTGGTTTTGTCTCCACCTGGATACTTCGGAAGACCTGATCTTTACGCGAGAAAGCGTTGAAGAAGAGTGCAACATTTGGCAAATGAATTTTGGCAACGATTTCGAAAGGAATTTTTGCAGAATTTGCAACTACGCAGCAAATGGAATGACACCAAGCGAAATCTTGAAATTGATTATATTGTGATCGTAGCTGACGACAGCGTGGCAAGAAATTTCTGGAAGTTGGGAAGAATCGTGAAGGTGTACCCTGATGAAGATAGTCATGTTCGCAAAGTTCAATGCAGAATGGCTAATCATGCATTGGATAACAGAGGGAGGCCTGTGACTGAGACTGTTTTGCTGGATCGACCGATCCAAAAATTGATTTTGTACCTCAAGTCTGAGAACTATAGGGATTGATTCCCGACAAGGAGCCACTTTGTATATTGTGTTAGTTTCGTTTGAGTGTTTAGAAATGCAACATTTCTAGGGAAGCCATGTTAGAGACGTAGTATCTATGTTTAGATTGTGCAGTTGTGCATCATTCACATTTAGTTAGGACCCTTTGATGTCATGTCCGGCTGGATACATTTCGTATAGTAGTTGGCGCGAATTTGTAGTGAGAGTAGAGCCAGGAAAGTTGTTTACCGTATTCTATTCGTAAGACATTGTGTCAACTTATTAAAGATTCAAGAGACGCAGAGAAGGTTGTGCTTTGTCTTGCATTGAGCACGCGTTGAACACTACCGGAAAGAAACCCTGTGAGACCTTGCATATAGTAATTTGCCTGGGATCGCAATAATCCGCATTTCTTTCCTTTTCTTCGGATAACATTTCCAAGACGCCAATATCTTCTTCGAAATGAGTGTGATCTGATAATATCTCTTTTTCACTAGCGGCTTAACACAGAAGTCTATTTACAAGAGAGCTGAAATATGGCCTTGAAGAAGTACTTGTGTTGTATTGCCAAAATCGAATTTGTATGTTCGCTCCGCGTGAAAACCTCAGATAAACATGCTGTACGTTATATATGAAGTCTTCTTCTGAAGGATAGGTTTCGTTGTGATATTGCTATGAGGGATCATTGCACAACTATTGTTATGGGGGATCATTGCACAACTAACTTCACTGCCACCAATGGAAATCGCACATGAGCCTTTTTTAATGCAAAGCCAGCATAGTGGAGTGTTGCACTTTCAAATCGTCCAACTTCATCCCCAACCAATTTTTTCTCTTTGCATACCACCAATTAAATCAATTCATCCAAGTGCTTGAGCAATTAGTCTTGTCGACCTCTGATCTGCTGCTTGGAGCATCGGTGTTGCTGAATCAGTTTGAAGGAATGTAACCTGACCTGCCTCATTTTGTTGGATGCCATATGAGGTTAAAGTGATCCGCTCATCAATATCTTTGACTATATCCTCCGTAGAAGCTTGACAAATATTGTCATTCACCTTATTCACAACACACTTAAGAATGGGTCCGTCTACTTTGTGCCTTTCAGCTACTAATCTATATGTCGCAGCTATTTCAACTATGTCGGATGTCGTTTATGTGCGCATGTACTACCAGCAATCAGCAGATGTGGTCAAACTCAAGTACTTTGATAGTGCCTTTCAGTAGTGCCAATTCAAGTAGTTACCCTCAACAGTTTCTCAAGTAGAAGTAATATGTACTTCAAACAGGAGAGGAGTGACGTGGAATTCGACTTGAAGGTGGTGTTTTTCGGTACAGCTCCTAAGTCTAGTAGAATCTACTTCCTCCTAAAAATACTATGCTAGTACTTCGGAAACTCAACAAATATACGCTCTCATTGACTGTCAAAATCTGGAAAATTCTGTTTACGGACGTAGTTGGTGGGTACGCACTGCAAAATCACACCAGGAATAATCTAAAACCCTTCGGGACCTTTCCGATTAATTCGATCAAGCAAGCAATTCATTCATGGTTAAGGCTAGATCTGAACTATATATAATGCTTGGGAACCTTTTTTGGTAAGTACTGATGGTTTTGAAGATCAAAGTTCAGCTCTGTTATTAGTAGCCTTACAATTAAACACCCACGGAATACACGATCTCCTTCTCTCGCGCCACATATCGACCATTTGCGAAAATATGCAATTCCATATCAACTAACGAAACTGATTTTAATTCATACATCAAAGTTTGTTCAGCAGAACCCTTAATCACAGGCATTTGATGTGTTTGATGACAATTCGCGTATTACCTAGCTTACAAAAACCCCATCAAAGCAAAAAATGTGAGTAAATACTTTATTTATAATCGGTTGATACAGAAGTCATTTTATTATTTGGTAAAGTTACTCGAGGAATAAAGTTCAAGAAATCCTGCTAAACCTGTTCCTCACGCTCTCTGGTCATGCCGGTCCAATCCCAGTGCTGGATGACAAATTTGTCGCTGCAACTGATCTCTTGATACGGTCCAGTTAGATAGTTTAACTTCAAAAGTAACTGCTGTGTCCGAGGTATTGATCAGTTTAGGAAATTTCTGAATTTTCATTTCAATTTATCGCTTTATTACATGCATTTGTACTCTTATTGGTACAAAATTGGTTTGTTAATTGTTGGTATTGGTCCGCAGAAGACATATTTTGCCATTTTCAAACTTTGTTTTTAACAAGTTGACAAAATGCCTTGCGACTCGAATGTTCAACGGCGGGCATTCTTCATTGCAACATGCAATAATTCCATTTCGAAGTTGCCCGAACTCGGCTTCCATGGCACTGTCGAGAAGACGGCAAGAACACGTGTTTCAGTAAACTGTATATATCCTCTGCACTGAAATTCATGTGTTTGAATATTAGGATGGATCGTTCACCAACCAGTTCATTCAGTTCAGTTCCTTCTGATATATTTGGGAACACTGGCTTCTGGGGTAACATTGGCTGTTCGGAAAACAAATTATAAGCTTCATAAATTTTGTGCGCAATGATTTGTTTTTCTGCACTCTGGATCGTGTCGTCGCCCGTCGTAAAGTTATACTGCTGATAATCATGTAATTTGTCTCTTGATTTTGAGCGACAATGGTCTTATTTTCAAGCGATTTCAGTCTTAATTTTGAGACGAAGAGTTCTTAAAATGATTTTTTGTAAAAAAAAGTCTTATTTTCAAGCATTTTCGGTCTTAATTTTGAGACTAAAAATTCTTGTTAAGACCGATTTTAGTCTTTAAGACCGATTGTTCTTCAAGACATTTTTTCATAAAAAGTCACTTTAAGACAATAAGACCAAAATTGTCTTATTATTTTTGTAGTGTGAGTATATCCATGAGGCCCTGAAAACCAAGATTATTGATAACAATGCTTTTCGAAGACAAAGCCACCAATGAAGAAATTGCAAAGGTTTTGACAAAATATTCTGAAGAAGAGATCAAGACCAAGCCAATATGGAACTGCGTCTGTCGTGAAATTTACTCGAAAAAATGCTCGAAAATTCAGATGAGAAATCAATTTAGGAAAGTTCAAGAGAGAATACTAAGCAACATGCCGACAATTCTGAATATAAGAGCAAGTTTGTTGGAACGAGAGGTAAGTGATATTTCTCACTTTTCAAATTTGAACACTTTTTAAAATTTCAAATTTGCCAAATTCAAATCTGGCAAAAAACGAAAATTTTCAACTCAAGATCTAAATTGAAGTCTGCTAGCAATTCTATACTTATTCCGGACATTTCAAAAGTATTCATTGTGGATTGCCTGACAGAAATGCATCGCAATATATTTTTCAAGGTCAGAAATCTGAAGCGTGAACTAGACTGACTACCTATGGACAAAGAATGGCAAAGTTCTTCTAAGACTCAGTGCCCCAGTTCCAATTAAGAATGAAGAAGATCTTGAAAAGATGAAGTAATTTACAACGTCAGCCACCACTGGTTCTGAACATGTAAGCCTACATTTAAATATGGCTTCTGACCACCCACAACAGGTCAACGCGATCAACTTGATATCTCAGACTTTGAATACGACAACGTATAAGATATCAGATTCAAGCTCTTGAACAATCGCTCGCGTACACTTATACATCCCCAGTATAATTGGTACCTCTGAAACCAGACTGCCAGAGTGACCCCCCCCCCCACCAATATACACCTAAATGGGTGTACATTTAATTTACTCCCCATCTCCCACCAGGGCAGGGGGTGTAAGCCTTGTATATAAAAACCTTTACGATCCGATATAGTGGATTCTTATAGGCTAGATATTTCTGGCATTGACCAAGTATGGGTCCAAATTGACTCTACTATAACAAGCTTGGCTAACTAACTAGACCAACGGATATCATACATCTTATCTGACAAAGTACGCCTCTTTTGTACTATACTTCGTACTTTCCTCATTAACAAATTTTTCTACCTATATGCTTTGCATGCAATCCAGTTAACAACTTGTCTACAATAATATCACTATCTTCAACCTAAAACCCCTACCAGAAAGTTCTTTCCGACAATACATGATTACTCATATATTGACACGAGGTATATGAGTAATCGATTGAATGAAACAACGCTGAAACCTTATTCATACCACAGATGATTCACAGCAACGGACAGGAACTTCACCTGGAACAAGACACGTTCCTAACCCACTTCGTGCCAAGAGACGGGACATGCTTTTTCACGCTGTTGTTGATCAACTACAATTCGGACAAATTGCTAATTTATAGGATTCAAAGTCAATTAGGAAATATGCAAGCAAAGAAATTTATAACAACTGGGACCAACTGAAAGAATTTATAGAATACAACCAACAGGACGAATACTTGAAAAAGATTGAAGAAGATGATTTTTACGCGGGCCACTTCCTGATACAGGCAACTGCATATTTTCTAAAAACAAACATTAAAATTTTTCAATTTACGGGTACCAGCACACAGAATGATATATATTTGGCAGATATACCGATTCACCCACCCTCTCCCTTGCCCTACAAAACCTCCACTTCTGGAGCCTCCGCCCTTCCGCCTTAGCCAACCAGACATCCTCACGCACCCTTGCGAAACCGACACCACTCCCCTTCTCACTGGTAAACCTAGCCGATCGGTTCCTGACCCTCCCGCATCCACCCTCACATAACATTTGAGTGATGGCAACCCATAGCTATTTCGTCTTCTACCCTCTTGCTATCATAATTTTAAAAAGAAAACTATCAAAAAACTACTCGGAACTATCCATACCCACTTCATTTCATTTCACTACTACTTACCTATTCCCGATACCGACATTACCATACCCTACCAACACAACTCCTTCGATATCTCCAACCCATCCCGTTTACTCTATATTACAAACCTAACCCAAAATTTGAATTCGGCTCGTGAAAAACTCGACACTATACTAAATTATAAATATAAGAACCCAAAATTGTCCAGCACATCAACTAAATTATTTACCCTCTACTACCAAGACATACATGACCTCCTCACTACCACACACCATAATCTAATTAATAAAAGTACCACGGAAGAATTCGACAAACCTCGCACTGCTTTCCACAATTTCACAACATACACTCCGGACTCCGCTCTGTCTGATATCTTAGGTGTAGGCCCCTTCTTTATACCCACCCAACAATTTCGATCCCACAATAAATTCAAAAATGAAGTCACCCGTGCAGTACTTAACTTACTTTTAAAAACCAACCCCCACATAGAGATTAGAGACCCCATTAGAAAACCCAAACCTTTCCTGAAACCCATTTCGCTCCCAATCTCCAAAATATTCAATTCGACCATATCCAAAGCTCATTCGCAATATACCCCAAGTCATGTTAGGGATGTCATATACTTTGGATAACTTAAATACCAATCATATAAAGCCAACATTTTCTAAAATCAGGAAGAACAAATTGAACGAATCGCAAGTAGAAGAGACTTAGTTATTAATATTTCGGATAAAAATTTCGGTTTCTGCATCAATTCGACCAACTGGTACATTAATGAATCCGTTAGACAATTAGAACAGAACATTTACACCCCTATTCAATTTTGCTTAGAAACAATGTTAGATAAGGCCCTCAGTGATAGGAAAACTATTACTGAGAAACGTGCAGAAACCTAAGGATCATTGAACGTTGCATTTTTAGAACTAAGGACCACATCCCTCTTTTCAACCTTTTACCCAAACCCCATAAATTGGGACTAGGACCATTCAATCATAAAGACGAACCAAAACTTGAAGGCAGACCCATCATTTCGGTTCACTCTTGGATAACTGTAGAACCCGGCATAATAACCCACACCTACACCGGCATAATAACCACTGAACTCACCCGCTATCATCGAACATATTCGAAACCCCACTACCTCCAAAACACCATCCATCGATTTCGAAGACGACAAAAACATATTCGGCGCATTACCCAATAGAAAGAAATTGAAACAATATTCAACAACCAATGAGGAACAAGAAAGTCAAGAAGAAATTTATCACTCCGTGGAAATAAAATTGAACTATATATACCATATTGAACATTTTTTTCAAATAAGTTTCACATCATATACGATTTAACCACTAGTGCAACATACCGTATTACTTGATATTTCTAGATACCGTATCCATTTCATAATGCTTTTTTCAAATATATAATATTATTTTCTGTATACCATGCCTAGAATAATAACCAACTTTGTATAGCAGGGAATTTAGAACCTCAGGCTATATAGACGTTACTTATAGACGTTACTATTACCATACATCTGTTTTTCTTCACATTTAGACATTAGTTATTGCTATTTACGTTTTTATTGTTACTCTTTCTTGTTAATATATGTTCCTATACACAGAGTCGACTCTTTCTTGTGAATATACACCGTTTCCGTTTACCTAGGCTCCTCGCCACCTCATCCGCGTCAGCGGTGTCTTACAAAAGCCTAGAGATGGGCCGTGCTAAAAGTCGGCAGTTACGGAAAATAAGAAGAGTAATTGGCCTGGTGTAAATGACCATACTCAGGTAGCACGCCTACTTGGGTACCACAAGGTATCAAGATGACATGAATTGTGATAACCAGGTGGGGAAACCAATCGGTACCCGTACCTTTTTTGGCCCCATATTACAGAGGTATTTTATGGGGAACCATGTGGGTAACCCACTAAGCTGGTAGCGAAGACAATATTACGACCCTGGTCCTTGTAGCAGTGCCAGTAGCAGTGACAGTGTAAGTGGGCCGAGAATTCGACGTAGACGATTATCGATAAACCCTACACGTTAGCTAACTTTAACATTGTATACAGGGTTGCCATACCGTCCTTATTTCTAAGATTTGTCCTTATTTTGGAGGGCCACGTCTTAGAAAACTCGACTGTCCTTATTTCTAAGAAATGTCCTTATTTTCGACTTGCGTCCTTATTTTGTCTTATTTTAAACCTCTACAGAACTTCGATAGTTTTCCTCTGGTATCTGTGTTGCATAATATTCTCAAATTAAGCTTTTGCGTCGAGATTTTATGACATCATAAATGAAAGGAACTCTCCTGACGTTCACACCACAAGATTTGTTTTCTAAGTGGTGAGATGGGTAGGGCATGCAGTTAGTGATAGCAGTTTTGTCTGTACCAAACTACCGCAGCGGACGTCAATTTAGCAGTAAACAGCAGTACCAGGTTCCTGCTGCTTGGTCTACAGCAGAATAAGCTCAAGCTGTGGGGAAGGCAGCATTTATTGCGTAGTGAAAAATGCGCAGTGCTGTCGACACATTGTTTAAAAAGTAGTAAAGCTATAATTCATTGATAAATTTATCTAAATTCTATTGCACCTGCGCATATATTTTTAGCTACTAATAAAGCTAAATCTGATGAGTTAAAATGAGCAGGCGAACATTTTTCGTGACGATTATTAGAGAGAATTCAAAGGCATATAACTAACCTTGAAGGGCGAGTGTTTCGCACATTGCAATATCTGCAAAGCTGCAATTGTGACATTAACGTGGAGGCCATATGAAAGGCCGCTATTCCAACTCACATTGATACCCCAAAACATAAAAAGTATGTCATAATGATTATTTTAAGCCAGTCGGTGAATAATTACTACAAGGCAGCTGCTGCTGAGAGTACCATGGGCATTCCATACTGTCAAACACCAGCAATCATTCCTCGCCAACGATTGCACATCGCAATTGTTCAAAGCAATATTCCCCGATCCCAATACCGCAAATAAGTTTTCATCGGCCAGGACCACGACTACCAGCATTGTTACGGGAGTTCTCGCTCCATATGCTCAAGAAATGATTTTGTCTCAACTTGGTGTACGGCCTTTTCCCATCTTGGTTGACGCCTCTAATCACAACGAGTCGAAGAAGTTTGGTTATCACCCTATGGGGAGGCCCAAAAACCAGCGTTTTTTTGGGGTGGGGGGCTGACGAAGTGCTGTTACGGCCCTTAGTAAAGGTAAACTTAGACCTGGGCTGTTGCGAGATCCATGAAGCACTTTCTAATAACAAGGAGTTGCTGGAGCAGATTGTTTCTGGCGAAAAGTATGGAATATAATATGCCACGGCTCGTATAAATACAAAGTATGTACAAAAACGCTCTTTCATGCTAATCAAATTTCTCGACTGTCCTTACTTTTGGGTCCTTGTCGATGGCAACCCTGACTATACAGTACATACCTGCTACCACAACTCACTCAAACCAATATATACGGCAATCTGAGTACATATTAACCTTTACGGTGGGTGAGTGAGGCCGTCATCACCAGTGGTGCCACTCCTAGTGTTTTAACACTAGATCTAGTGTTTTTTCGGTCGTCCTAGTGTTCTAGTGTTTTTTTTCGCACAATTTTGCTAATCTAGTGTTTTTCTGCAATTGTGCGAACAATGAATATTCTAACGTTAGACTACTAAATTATACGCTAAATTTATCGCTAATAACGCGATTTGGTCTCTCTGGCTGTGTTTGTTTTCAACAATTCTGTCTGTGGTGCAGTAACAAGCAATTATTATATAGCAGGGTGCGCTGTAAATCCGTACTTGTGAGCGAAAGTCTCTGAAAAAATGAAGAGCGATTTCGCTCTGATGCTCTGTCGTTTCTTGGTGAACTGATTCTGGGATTCGGGCAAGATTTTCCTTTGCCGAGGACAGCATAATTGAGTGTATTGAATCCATTAACAGCCATATCAACACAAAGAATAGTAAAATCAATCATTCCTCTAGCTGTGCAATTTCCTCTGTGATATTATTTGATGAACTTGATGATTTGTCGGAAGAATGGGCTGCTTTGGCAAGGTCGCAAAATGAGCTGCAGGTTATCAGTCAATGCCCTCCAACAGAATTTTTGCAAAAATTGAAATCTGTACAATCGATTCGGTGAATCAAAATTCCCTTTAATGGGGAAGCTCATGAAGAATCTCTTGGCATTGCCACATTCCACTGCATTCGTGGAAATGAAGTATGCTGCACATGATATCTCCCCATCGTTTGGTTGAAGATGTACGGTAGTGATCAAGATGCCACACAAAAGATACTTATGTTTGATGGATGGTGTACAATCGAAAGATAATTTTTATGATGCCGTACAATTCGAAAGCGACAATATTTGATTTTTCTTTGCGCTATTGAATTCGTTTCAATAATTTTCGTTGACCAATCATGTAGCCTATATCAATTCGTATCATTAATTTTCGTTGAATAATCAAGCAGTATATCATGCATATGTATCGAATTCATGTGTGGAACACTTCTCATCTATGGATTTGTACCTTGGTCATCATGATTACTTGGCAACGGCAAATTTTTCCTGCAATTTACTAATCTAGTGTTTTTTTCGCCAATCTAGTGTTTTTTCACGACATAATCTTGTGTTTTTCCGCGAACCTAGAGTGGCAACACTGGTCATCACTGTTTAAGTGTAATTGTTGAGTTATATTTTCAACTGAACAAGACACACACAATGTACAATGCGATAAGACACAAAGCGATGTAATGAACAGATAGTAGGATGCCGACCGACGCGCAGTTGCCGTCTTTTAGACTGACATCTACCTCGGCTTAGAGTGCCAGCCGTCACAGTTACTTTCGATGTTGATCATTTTCGAGGCCACGGCCCTTGCTAGCGATTTCCATAACTTGCGAGTGCATTCTTTCGTCGAGTCATTCTCGGGTCTCATGTCGGAAGAAGAGGAGCCCGGACAAACCTCCGACGGGAGTGGAACCGAGGCCGCCCGATTCTCACCAGTACTCGAATTCAATTCATATGGAGATGGAATTCAATTTGGAAATGTCCCAGCGACCATCATCGCAAATGAATAAATGGGAAACCGATTATAATATGACTTTACTATATAGATCAGTGGTTCCCAACCTTTTATTTCCCGTGGCCCCCTTGCACAGGCTTCTACCGCTGGTGGCTCCCTGCTTACCACGAAAAAAGATTTGTTTGAACGTGCTTGCGTTTATTATTTTAATGCCATCTTTGATGGTGTTCAAAAGCAAACAAAACAAAACGAAATAAGTCAACGAAAGTTAATTGACCATCAATGCGAGATTTGCTTTTGGGATCGTCTGACGAGGGTCTTTATATTTGGCTCAGTCTTTGACACAGCAAGACGAATGTCACTGCCAACATCGAGACGGTTTCTAGATTTTGTTTTGATGGTAGCCAGATCAGAAAACCCAGATTCACAAAGATAGGTTGTGGCAAATTGAACGAGCAGTACAGAAGCTTTCTTGCTGAGTAGCGGATATGAATCGAAAAGAGACATCTAGAAACTGGCAAAATCTTCTTTGTTTTCAAAAACCAATTTTAGCGCATTTGAAACCTGTAGTTCTGCCAGTTCCTCTGCCTCTTCTTCAATAGGGTCAATTTCGGTGTTGAACGGGTCTTTGTACCACGGAATATGCACACGTATTTTGGGAAAATAATATTCATACTCAGCAGAGACGATTCTCAGGTGCTCAGAGATGCAAGTTTGGATGTCCACGGGTGACTCAACATTTTAATTTCCAGGTATTGGCTTAACAGAGGGAACGAGGAAGTTAAGCGTACCTTGATTCGTGCTCCCCAAACTCCAATTCGAGCGCATATTCCAGCTAGTTTATCTTGAACGTCACCGACTGTTACATCACGGCCTTGTAGGGAAAGGCTCATTTCATTTAAGCACCCAAATGCATCTGCCAAATACGCCAGTATCATGACAAACTCTTCATTTTGAAAGTGGGCGTGGAGATTGTTTTTGTTTTCTTGCAGAAAGATTTCCACCTCAACACGGAGTTCATATAGCCGTGAGAGACATTTCCCTCTGGATAGCCATCGAACATTTGTATAAAATAGGAGCCGAACATGTTCAGCTCCCATTTCTTTGGTAAGAATTTGAAAGAGTCTGTGGTTTTTGGCCCTCGCACGTATGAAGTTAATCACTTTTACCGCGTCGTCCATAACTTTCATCAAACTGGGAGGTAGAGTTTTTGATGCAAGAGCGTACCGACGTAATGAGCAGTGCGAGGACGTCACGTGGGGCCATTCTTTCTTCACAAGCGTGACGAACCCCCCTTTGACACCAACCATCGCTGGAGCACCATCCGTAGATATATGTTTGAAATTTTGCCAGCCGAGTCCATTCGCTTCGAAAAACGAGTTCACTATAGTCTTCACATCTACTGCGGTGGTGGTGCCTGGCATGGCCATTGCAAAACAAGAATTCTTCTTTTATCTTTCCCTCTTTTTATAGCGAGCAAAGGCAATCAAGTGATTTTCCAGAGCGCAATTAGTAGATTCGTCCAGCTGAAGGCTAGCCTGAATCTTGCTTTGTTTGATTTCAGAGCAAACTTGCTGACATACATTAACAGCCATATCATCAATGCGTCGGCGAATCGTATTATTTGAAAGAGAAATCTGCTGAATCTTTTTCTTTTCTGCAGGTCCTATCAGTAGTTCTACCATTTTCTCCGCACATGGCTTGATAAGGTCCTCGGCTATAGTGTGCGGCTTCTTGCACCTTGCAATCCGATATGCCACTTCATAGCTACATTGAAGAGCTGGCTTTTCCTCCGGCAGGAATCCGAAATGGTTTAGTGTTGCTTCACGGTCGAATCGTACTCGCTTAGCAGCCAAAGCATCGTTGCCAATGTCATTTCTCCGCGGATGATTCTTGTCGTGGTGGTTTCTGAGTTTGGATGGACGTAATAACGCATTGGACATAACATACGAGCAATGCATACATTGCGCGCATTCTAGGCGATCTCGGAGAACTTTTGTAAAGCCGAAAGTAACATAACTTTCTTTCCATTTTCGAACTTGAGGCATTTTGAATTTAAAATTTACGGTAATATCTATTTGAGTCTAAAATAGGCTAGGTTTGACCGTTGGCTCTCTATACTTGATATGAAAAGATTCAATTCCGTTATTTTGAGCTCCTGAGAACGAGACTAGTAGCTGCATTTTCTTGACGTAGCCTAATACAACTATACCGGGATACCGGCATTACTGATTTATCACGTACGGCATACCACATGATTTTCATACCGGCATACCGCCCACCCCACACATGCAGAACAACACACAGGTATCGTACCAACCCCTTACTCCCGACAGAGAGTGATAGAGAAACTACAACTAGCTAGCCTGCTGGGGAGGTACAACCGTCTCTCCCGACCTCGTCTTCGTTATCTGCATGCCAGATTCAGCCATCTCTGATCCTCGACTGTACCACAATTGTGATGTCATATTTGAAACTTCACGCGTTAGCGTAACAGCGGCGTACGAAGCACCCACTGTGATGCAGTGGTTCCGATCATACGCAGCAGACTGCACGACACCGAAGAAATAGCACGAATTCAAAACCGTCAAACGGAAAAGTTGGTGAAAAATCTTTCCTTATCGTGGCCCCCCCTGCAACTGTCTCGTGGCTCCCCAAGGGGGCCACCGGCCCCCGGTTGGGAACCACTGATATAGATGAACAAACCTTGCTGTAGGAAAATATAAAACAAGCATCTATTTCGGAAAACTACTCGGTCACATGTGGGAGCCGTATGAAAAATCGACCCGTCTTTATTGACGAACATAACAAGTTCCAATTATTTTACGAGTAAAATTAATCCCGAGTTAAAAATAGTAGATACAGATAAGGGATAAAGGTAATGGGATCTACGCAAGAAAAAATAACGCACGCTGTGAGGAATTGAGTAGGTTACTCTAGCATCGGAACTTTAAGTTCACTTCAGTATGACAAACGGTCAATTTTAAATAGTTCAAATAACATTGACGAAGTAAAGCATAGTAGGGGTTTTAATGTTCGATGTTCGAGCAACCAACAGGGATCGCATAATAGCTAGAAAACTTTACTACATACGGAATCACCTTTATTATTCGATGAAATAAACCAAATAACATTGATGGAAAATAAGGTTGGTTCCTGTGTGGGTGATATATGGGAAATCTGAGCTCCTCTATAAGTGGATTTCTCATGTTTCAAGATGACTTGATAACAAAAACCAGGGATATATAGAACTCCGGGATGGCTGACTGCGTCAATTGCGTCATCGCGGTATTACCTAAGTAGGTCCAGATTCGCGCATTCGGTTTTGATGCACGTTCTGGTCAGCCGCTTCATCTGTGTGTAATTTTAAGTCTTTGAGAGCGGTAGAGGCATATAATATCCATCTTTATGTTCTTTTATAAAGCTAGAGGTTAACCAGGTTATGAGATGTTCAGGTAGTGTGAAACTTTGCGGTATTGGCCCAATCATTTCAGCAGCAATTTACCGGTATACCAATACCGGTACGGTCATTTGCTCGCCTACGGAATATCTCTGCTTCTGTAGTATCTTATGTTTAGCTGCGTTGATAATCGTGAGAAGATAACAGAATGTAGAAAAATTCCCAACGTTAACATTGATATCAGCTGTAGGATTTTGATTACCGGTACGCCTTGCGGTATGTTTTTATGGGATATAATGTATGTCACCATCCAAGGCTGTACGTACAAGTACAAGTGCACATTTACACTGTGCCGTGTCGACTATGAAGGCGACCGTTAGGAGGGACTTCGTCTGTTAAGATCTTGTACTATAGATTAATATGTGAATATGCAGGTTGTGCTGGGATTGCAGCCTTATCCGAGATCATTGCTGGATTATTCCTAGTAAGAATTGGAGCCACCGAGTAGACTACCGGTATGCAAGATTCAAGAGGCATTTCAATTAAGAATAACCAAACATTTGAATCTAATACAAACACAGCACGTCAAGGTCGTTGCAGTTGTAAGTGTCCATAACAACTGTTATAACAACTTTCGAATCCAATCTCTTGTTACAGATGCTTTTCATCAGTTACATGTCTGATAAAACAAGGCATCATATGTTTGTTAATGAACGGCACCTTAATGCTACAATACTGGAATTATACTTCAACAGAAGTCCACTGTTGTGAACTGCCAATGGCTGACTCCCAGAATAAGGCCACAACATTTGTTGACCATTTGCTCAACTTACTGAAGCCTTGAAGATGCCCACTCCCTTGAATGAATAAACCAACACAATCGTCAGGACAGGACACGACCCTGAGATATGGCCTGTCTTTACCATATAAACACTTATAGCCTATATAGGCTATAGGCCTATACGATGAAGGAAGAGAAAACTCTGAAGATTGCTTTCAATTTGCAAGGTTTCGTCAAATCGTCGCAATAAAGCATGGACCTCTCCTCAGTCGGCCTAAGGTAAGTTTGGCTGATTCTTGTGATACAGTATTAAATGAGGGATTTACATTAATCCTGATGTGGTTAAAGTATTCAGCATTGCTACTCAAGTAACAGTTGTATGCCCAGGGCGTACTGATATTTAAACTTCCTCAAGTAGCAGTAGAAAGTGATATGTCTGCAAGGTCCTTAAGTTTGGAGATGGCTACTTCAAAATTACAAGATGTATCTTCGAAAATAGGCAACACCTACTTGAGTACTGCAATGAAGTAGAAGTTCTTCACTACTGACCAACTCTGCATACATCTATATATATTCTTAAGGTTAATTTGTTTCTCTAAATACATCATTTGTTCATTTTTGTTGCAGATTCCAGAAAAACAAACGCGATGTTCCAGCATTTGCATCACGTCCACAGTGGATAGGCCTACCTGATATATCGTACTGGGCACATCCCATTGAAATCTTGGCAAAGATGGCCACAATGTGAATATTTGGATCTCGTGCCTCCTCACCGAGATGGTTTTTTTTAACATAGAATCATCTATCGCTCTATCGGAAAATCCGCAAGACAATGAAACTGAATATTTCATAACTGATGAATGGCATGAAATGCTTCAGAAACCCCATTCGTGATGTACCGTTAAGCCAATGGTGGTAATTCTTCACTATGGTCGTGAAACTATTTCTAATTGAACAAAATATCAGCTGAATTCAGCAACTGGGTCTACCGAATACTTCTCAAATTGATAATAATATGTACCAAACTTCTACCTCCGAGGCTACATTTGAACCTGAAGAGAAGTATCAATGGTGTGTTGATTTCTTGATCAACTTTCATTGAGTGACGTAGAAGATGACAATGCTGCTATCACAATTTCGAGTCCTGACAGGCCGTGCTATCTTTTCGTTATTGGAAATGCTCCATGGTAGGGTTGCATTTAAAACAAACGGTGTTTTAAAACACTTTGTTCAAAACATGCTTTAAACCAGAGGTCTCAAACACGCGGGCCGCATGCGGCCCGCCAGAGCATTCTGTGCGGCCCGCCACCACATTTTCGATTTTTATTAATTTGACAAGATATAAGTGTCACACATATATTTTCAGGTTATAAAGTGAAAATTCCCTTTAAAATTGCTCCGAAAGCCTTAAACTATTCATCAAACTTCACTATCACATCAATTGCAAATGCTACCATGCAGTGGAACATTCACTATTTCGTCCGGACCCTTGAACGATTCTAGACTGAAATTTGTGAGTTGGACTTGGACGCGACCTTTCTTAGAATTACTCAGACTCGGGCTAACTCGATGGCAAAATGAAAATGACTTGAGTGGACTTTGTTTGTTTGTTTTTGGGTATTGATGGTGTTTGTCGACTGCTAAGGTCATTTACACCAGGCCGATATTCTTCTTATTTTCCGTAACTGCCGACTTATAGCACGGTCCGCCTCTAGGCTTTTGTAAGACACCGCTGACGCGGATGAGGTGGCGAGAAGGAGCCTAGGTAAACCTCCAACACTTAGGTATCGGAGTGGACTGGTAAACCTCCAACACTTAGGTATCGGAGTGGACTTGAAGTGACTCGGAATGCCGTACATTTGTTAGAACCATGGACGCAACAAAGTAATCGCGTATCAGGGGAATAGTAATAGATCAGAAGGTCGCAGCTTGGTATTTCGCTATAAGCAAGTATAGTTATGGCAACCATTGGCAATTTTTGGTCGCTAAATCATGTTATTAAGGCCGCTTAGAAGTACCGAGTACCGTAGTGGTACGCTCCAACGATGTAACAGCAATGGGCCGATCGGCGTTCCGACATTTCAATCACTAGGACACATTCATTAATATATTTATATCATATTTATATTTTTTTCTGCTCCTATATTTGAAGATATTTGTCCATGAGATTAATAGCCTACTTATCAGAAGTATACACGAATCCTGGATTGGAATTATAATGCTCAACTTAAAAATGTTTTGATATATGATCAGTCTCTATTATCAGTCTGTTGGATTCAAAATATTTATAGTAGCTGAAAATTATAACCTGATAGCTTTTATGATGGCATCATACATTTGTCCGCCCATATGTGTCTATATCTTATAGTTAATATGTATCAAGTACAACAACAATTCTATTCAAATAGTTATAAATGTGATGATTCTTTTCATGCCAGGCCTAAATTGATACAAACGTAAATCACATTTTGCCGATGTGTGTTTACTGTCAGTCTGCTGGATCGGCTCACTTTCAATAGGAAAATTCATTCCCGCCAAATAAGGCCTACTTGGAAAGACATAGAATACCCATATAAATGCTGCGGCCCGCGGCGTCGTCAAAACTGGAAAAATGGCCCGCGAGCACATTTGAGTTTGAGACCTCTGCTTTAAACAGTGTTTTAAACAAAGGCCTTTTGAAAAAAAAATTTCAAGTTGTAAAATTATGCCATAATTGTGTAAATACTTTCCAAAAACATGTTGTATGAGCCTACGGACGATCACCACCCTATATAGCCGACTAATATCGATATGGGATGGCTGGAACCCTCAAAATAGTCGGTTTAACAGCAACAGTACAGATATTTCGACAAAGGAGCTATATTTACACTATATTTTCAACTGTCAATGTCAATCCAATATGACGTCACAATTGAATATTCTTGACGTCATGGCTTGAATAAAACATTAAGGGCCTTGTTTTAAACATGTTTGTTTTAAATGCAACCCTACTCCATGGTAATTGCAGATTAACGCAAATTGAAACGGTTGATTTAATCAATCCTATTATCCCCCCCCCCCTTCCCAGCTGCACGGTTTCCGACAGTGGCTTCTAAATAGGTAGATGACGCTGATTTTATTCGTTATTCACTCTGTTAGTTATGGCCTCGTGCAGATTATATGATGTGTAGAAATTAAACACATTCATGATTTACTGAAGTTCAGAGTTGTCATACTTTACTTGGTTGGCTATACAGTGGTTGGCTATACAGCAGTAAGGTTGAGATATGGGAAGAATGTCTAGCTTACTCAATACTCACTAACTATTCTGCAAAAAGGTTGAGGATCATTATTCTACATACTGCTGCATCGCAAGCTTGCAGAAAAGTGGATATTTAGAGGTAGAATGCAGGTAACTTTTTGGACCTACTTAGGTAAAGGCCAAAAAGAAGTCAGCCATCCCGGAGTTCTATATATCCCTGACAAAAACTTAATGATAGGTACAATGAGAAGAGACTTACCTGGGATTGGTATGGTATAACCACGCATCTTTATGGATGGAAATCCCGCTTGGTTTCGATGTGGGTTACAAGTTACTAACCCATTCCTATTATCCATCCCACCTAACCACTTAAATTCCACCTGGATACCAAGTGGGCGTGCTAGCTGGGTAGTAGTCGGCAAACACCATGAATACCCCCCAAAAAACAGTACATAGAGTACACAATAAATGCAGTTATATATAAGGTTTTTGACTTTCTCCATCACTTCGAACTTATACACATAACCAATTCAACTTCTACTACAGGACAAGAAAAGACTCCACAAAATCTTCCTATACTTTCCCCCACACAGATATCTGTCTTACTTTTTCCACAGATCCCTTTGCCAGCATCCCATGTTTTCTTCTTTTTAAATATCTCCTGTAATCCAAATAACGATTGAACTCACACTGATACACTACACACCTACACTAACATGTAACCGCATGTCATATCCAGCCTTCATTGTACAACCCTAACCCACCACAGAATAATATATCCTTAACCCTAACCCACCACAGAATAAGTATATCCCTAACATAACTCTGACCGACTACCTCTTTATATCAACCACAAACCATAGTCCGCGACCCGCGGACCCGTATTTTGCGGCCCACGACATCTTTCGTTATGAAAGCAGTTTCTACTGGCATTGTATTCATTTCGATTTATTGCTACTAATTTCGTCATTTCAATGCACCACATACTGCGATACAATGAAAGATAGGAAGGTGTCGAAACGACTTGGAGTAGTCTTCGATATCACACATCCACCTGGCGTAGGCGAAAGAGGCATGCACAGTGCACACTCAATGAAAAGTAAAGATAGATAACATAGAAGGACAGGTGATAAAAAAGGTAGCGTGTGTCGGAACTAGGAAGGCGAGATCGATGTGTCAGGTCTTGGTCCGGTAAATAGAGGGCTATTGTTACACAATAATTTAGCTACTTAGCTCTCTTATCGCACCGTCTCTATTGTCTCGTTTGATTACTTGTTCTTTGATTTGCTCTGGTTTCTTGATATATGCTCGACTTTGGATTGTTATTGTTTTGAATCGATAGTCGGCTGGACTCAGGTTCAAGAGAATCCCACTGCGTAGCAGGCCTACACTTTTAAAGAGTGTTTCACTCACCGCGAATGGTTTGAACAGAAACAAGAATAGAGTAGGGGGTGGTAGGAAACGGATACCAGGGGTAATATGGACACTTGTCAGGTAAATTAGTATATTCGATCACTTACCAAGTAGGGTTGAGTATGTTTGGCGCCAAATATACGAAATAAGGCCGCCAAATATACGAAATAAAGCCATATCAACTCGTTACAGCGAAATCAGCAACAAGGTATCGATTTAGCTCTGTGTTGGTCGCCTTAGCGACTGTTGACGCTTTCGTTGAGGAGGAAGAGTGACATATCTGTAGAATAGGCATGTAATCCGGACCTGTATGCCGGATGATGTCTGTGATTGCGACTATATTCGTGTTATCGGTGTACTGCAAGGCGGTGCAGTGTAGATTATAAATTCGACTTGGGCGTTTGATTATGTTTACCGCCTGTTCATCAATTTTAAATATGTGATGTATCTGTTGCAGCTAGATGTGGCTGGCAGAGGGGGTAAACTTCATTTGGGGCCCACATCTTCCAAATGTCGTCGAATTATTTGGCGGATTGCTGTATCAAATTTAGACTTGTTACCTGAATAGTAACATACATAAAGGATGTTATTGGTGTTATTTGGTAGCTGTATTCAATTGTAATTTGAAACCATTTTACATGTGTCCATATTACCCCATGTTACAGATACCTTTAATTCTTTATACTTTTATGCTAAAATGCCGCGAAATTTTCAATGAAAGAGTAATAGAGCGAGTTGGGATGAAAATGATATGAAAAAAGCAATAGATGAGGTTTCCAGATGATCAAAAATTAAGGCAGCAGCTAGAAGTTTTAACATACCAAGGGCAACTCTAATCCGTCACTTGTCAGGAGATTTGACAAAAAAGTCAAGTTCGAAGAAGCTAGGTAGGTCTTGTTTGTTGGGGTAGGCTAATGAGTCAAAACTGTTGACTCATATTCTAGAATTTGAGAGACGAGGTTTCCCACTTACTGTTGAAGACATAAGAAAATTGGCTTTTGAATTTGTTGAAGAAAATCATATTCTACATAATTTCTCCACTGGCAAAAAGATGGGCTGGATTGGATTGGTGGAGGGGATTTCGTGGGCGTCACAAGGACACTCTGACAATCAGAAAGCCACAAGTATTATCTATTCAAAGGGCCATCCACTTGAACAAGCCGATTGTTGATAAGTATTTCAAATTAATTCAAGAATTAATGACGAAATATGCGATTCTAGGGAACCCCGAACGGATATATAATGCTGACGAAACAGGACTGAGTTTGGTTCCTGGCGTGAAAATGTTGGCTGCAAAGGTTCCCGGTACTGTAGCCAAATAACAAGTGGAGAGCGGGGCCAACTGCGAACTGTTCTAATGGCAGTAAATGCAGCTGGTCTGTTTTTTTTGTCCGTTTTTACGGCGGCACAACTGATATCAGACGAGTGTAAAAAAGCAGTGATGACAAATAGCAACGTCGGCATAATTCGTCAGATGCGATTCGCAAATTTCTCCATCTTCAAGTCATATAAAATAAGCCGAGTCAATGACTTGGGTCGAGTCATGCGTAATGACTCGAGTACAAGTTGAGTCAATCCAAATATTGACTCGAGTCGAGTCACAAAAAAATCGTGACTCGAGTCTGACTCGAGTCGAGTCATGACTCGAGTCATTACAACCCTGCCGTCTACAATGGTATAGGGCTGTTTTAAGTAGGCTACAAGGTGAAAAATATCAAATGATAAGTTCACCGACAGTACAAAATCTACGATACAATCGAAATGCAGAGGTTAAAATTTTTTGACTTTGTTACCAATTTTGACAAATTTTGACCTAACGCTACAATTTCGACAAAATTTTAACAAATTTTGACATGTCAAAAAAAAATAGCCCTACTCATCCAGAGCATCTGGGCACTATCCTTTTGTACGTCAGCAAACGCATCGAATTAAGGAATTGGTAATATTGTTATTTACTACAATGCAAGGTCAATGGACGGACAGTTCCATTCGTCCATCACGCAATACAGATAAGTGTCGGTTTTGAAACTTGAAATAATTTATAGTTATTTATCTAACAGCAGCAAGTCCAGGTAACCATATAACCACGTCGATATGAAACTGTCCGTTCGAATCCACCCTTGTTCCAGCTAACTGACAATCTCTGATGCATGAGGGCTTGGGATTATGACATAACAAGTTCAGAATTACTGCACAAGTGGCCAATTTCGAACCAGTTCAAGACGTGGGTCACAAAGCATTTTCAAACCTAAAAATTGGCAATGACATGACCCATAAAAGGTTGAAAACCGCTCCATTAGATTGAGTCGAATATGCCTGACGATCTATTTGAGATCAACGAAAGCGAAACCATAGTGATTTACCGTAGGGTTGATCGATTTTACAGCCTTTACCAAGGTGCTTGGTTTTACTCCGAAACGCTTCTTCTCTCGATATTGTCAAAGACAAGAATATTATTCGTGTTGGCGTGGTTGGTTAAACCCACGGCCTTCGGCGCGAATGACTAGATCGATTTTTCAGCCTGGCTACGAATACATTGCACGTTAGCCTACACACCTTGACGCTAAATGATTGTTGAAATTTGCGTTCCTGGTATTTTTAGGAGTCTCAGAACTGAATTAGTTATCTCATCATTCCGATTGCCTCCGATTGCCTCTAATCATCACACCGCAATCAATGTAGATGCGCAGTAGTCGCTATCGAAAGACTCTTCATTAGCGTTGCAACGTCTATGCGGGAGCAACAATTTCCAAGTTACACCTGCGTCACGAAAGACAGTATTTTTGTAAGCAAGAAAAATGGTAAAGTGCAGCAGTAACAAGTCACAAAGCCGTACGGACGGAAAATGACATGTGAAACTGCGCAAGAGGATTTTTAAATCTCGAATGTCGTCATCGTCAATCGGTGCGAAGAAGATTAAGATCAAAGCTGTGCCGCAGTTTGCAGAACACTGCGTCGCCGGGGAAACTATTGATTATCAGTGCCACGCCTTGTCAAGCCTACCCACGAGGAACTGCTGAGAGCATGGCGTCGCGTTCAAAATAAGCGCATCAACGTCGAACGAGAACGGGTTCTTTTGACGGCAAAAGCCGCGAGAATTGGATATCTGTTGAAAAGTACCGACGAACACACCACCGTGTCAATTTTACTGATTTTATTGAATCATATTATTCCTGGAAGTAAATACACCAACCGCATTATGTAACATCTTGTGTGTCCCGTGTCTGCCTTGTGTGTCCCGTGTCTGCACCCAATGAGGTAGACTCCACCAATGGTAATATTCAAGGGGAAGAGACCCAATGCTGGCTTGGAACGTGTCATGCCTCCTACAATTGTAAAATACAGTGAAACTGGCTACATAAATCGTGATTTGTTTCATGAGTGGATGGATAAGCAAAATGTGTCTGGCAAAACATTGCTGATGGCCATGGGTCGCATACAAGATGTGGAAAAGCTCTTGCGTATGCTGCGGAGAACAATGTGGAAATTGTGAGTCTTCCTCCGCATACCAGTCATTATCTTCAGCCGCTTGATAAAATCCATTTTAAACCGCTCAAGGACTACTACAAGGAGGCTGCTCGAATGCGCCTACGAAATAATCCCGGAATGGGTATATCAAGGCTGGATTTTCCCGAGTTGTTCTGCAAATCGTAAATGAAAGTGACCACTATGAGCAGGCCGTGTTATTTTTGGCATTTCAGGAGCCAGATGCCAAAACTGCCAAAAATAATGTGAAAATGCCAAAAATAAGCAATTTTTGGCATATGCCAAAAATAACACGGCCTACCAAATAGTGTATTTCGTTCATGGTGTTGTGAGGACCGCGTTACAAGCGAGAAGAGCGTTTGTGAAAGTCAGGTTTCTTAATCTGGGTCTAGCCGACCACAGGGGTGAAAGCATGGTGTCCTAAATGGTGTGGGCACAGCGAGATTGAACGGCTGACTGCATTTGGTTTACGTCATACTTTCCATTTGTCCAAAGGCAATTTTACGACCATTTTTGACGGGCTTGTCGAGCGCTACATTTGATAAAACGGGTATCAATGAGAAGCTGCCGCAGTACTGATTCTTAAAATATAAATTATATTCTTCTCATGGAACTGGAACCCCCAAAATCAACCAGTCTTGTTGCGTCAATGTTCTTAAACAAGCTAACCTTCCTAGGACTCTTCCATGCGAGTAGGTAATATTAAAGCCACCTGAAGTGACAAAAGTCCTCCAAAAATATATCGGTAGACTGAAGGAGAAATGATAGTCGGGCTACTAAATAAAATGTATTGAGAGACAACACAGGAAACTCCTGGAAAAGGATCGGGAAGAAAATTCCTTCCGCGATGAGATAGATGGCACTGGCGAAGTGATCTCTTTTCATGATGCATGGAAGCTGGTTCGGCCGTCCAAAGATTTTGAAGCTCTGAAATCCTTTTGTGGATGACTGGCAACATTCTTTCCCTCAACGGCTACTGTTGAAGCCGATATTTCCCAGATTCGCTGGGCGAGAAATAAATTTAGGAGAAACTTGGCTGACTTGCGTTTGTAAGCACTGTTACAGTGCAAACGATTTAAGTCTATTCAACAGATGTAACAATAAGCTGTTGAGCGTGTTTATTGTTAGGTTTTCTCTTTTTTTGCTTATTGGCACCGATTCCGATGGATACTGCACATTTTGTGGTTTCGTTTGATATTATTAATCTATGAAATCGTTAGGTTTTTCTTATCATTGTTTGTTGGCACTGATTATACGTGGATGCTGCACATTTTGTGGTGTCTTTTGACAAACTAGCCCAAATAAAGCTTTTTTGTGACTAATTTGAGGCTGAAACTATCTATTTAGAGGACGATGCCAAAACTGCCAAAAATAAAAATCGAAAAATGCCAAAAATAAGTTATTTTTTGCAGTTTTGGCATATGCCAAAAATAACACGGCCTGACTATGAGGAATGCTGTACAGTCTATTAAATCAACTGGTCTCTTTCCTCTTGAAAAATCGGTAATTCCCGACGTCGCATATGAGCCATCAAAAACAACTGATGTACAGATCCGAAGCTCTGATCCTATGCCGACTGAAGACGCATGCTGTAGTTCTACCATTTCAACGAGCTTCTGTAGAGATGTCAACACCATCTCATCTCGTTCATTGGAAGATGAAAATGCAGCAGCGAGTTCGTTTCAGAATATATTACCATTTCCAGTGTTCACTCAGAAAAGAAAAACAAGAAATCAATCGAGACATGAATTCGAGTATTGACAGGTCAGACATACAGAAATGAGCTTAGTGCCTTGGAGAAGGTTCAATCAACAAAACCAGTTCAGCCAGTCAAGCAAGTTGAGAAAAATCGTTGCGCTAGTATCAATGCGGTTACCTCAAGTGTAAGTTCAGAAAACAATTGTGGTATATGTGGTGGTAATTTTTATGAGGATGAGAATGAGGGTTGGATTCAATGTCAAATTTGTGATGCATGGTACCATGATATATGTGCTGTTGTCTATGGTAGAGGTGTGGTAACATTTATGTGTGACAATTGTGCATAAGCAACAAGCCTACTTGCTTCTATAATTAAAATGTTTGTTCTCTCTTTATTACAGGTCAAAACTTGGTAGGCCTATATGGTTTCTATAAATGTTTCAGATTATTATATTATTTATATTAGCATTTTATACAGTTCTTTATACTCATAATTGGTCTTTAAAACTTGCAGATATTCGACTTGATTGTTTACTACTTTAGTTCTATGCTTTAGTGCTCAGCGGCATTACAATGTTCATTTTTAGTAGTTCTATTTATGTATCTATATATTCAGAGATATTTTTATGTTATTTTTGTTATCGCAGTTTTACTGAAGTTATCGCAGTTTTACTGAAGTTATCTTAAGTTCTGACATTCAAATACATTCCGACTTGCTTAGAGCATGCAATTTCCATCTATTGACTGATTCTTCAATAGGTAGGCAGGAGATGGGGAAATATGGACACACAAGATTATTTTCCTCTCAATGGGTGGCTGATAGTTATGAAGGTCGTGACAGTTGTCAAGTGTAAAAAGTATTCACCAGATTATTACATATTGTACTTTTTATGATGTGTCCGTTTCACCCCACCTAGTGTCCGATTTACCCCATTTTGGAACATATTTTAAAATAATAAAATGACAGAGATGAAACGGCGAATGATTTTGCACTTTTAGAACTGAATATAAATCCGAGAAATACCGAGTCCGATATGGTTGCAATTACTCCTACTTTTCAGGGCGTATGTAAAGCATATTAGTCATCGCAAACTGGTGCAGCACACCATATTTGAGATCAGGGTTGCCAGACATCTTTTAAGAAAAAGGGCCAAACAGCGCCGGAAAAGGGGCCAAAAAGGGCTAAATTGTTCAATAACGTTAATAACGTTGCAACATTACCCACAGACCTTTTGTCAATCACCTGGAATTCCAGTCTTACATTGTTGATACTGTTGTAGGACTCCAAATCAACTACCTACAACTACAATAACTGCTATTATTTCAAGCCTTTTCCAACTGAATATAAAATCGTAAAATTAAAGTTTCTGTGCAATAATATGAGAGTGATTTAATTTTATGAATTTTAATTAAAAATTGAGAGAATAGTTTCTTTACATTGGAAACTTATCCAACTCAAGTTTTATGTCTTTCACCAATAACTCTCCGGTTATATTGAAGTTTTTTCTTTGAAATGTCTATCAATCATTAGGTACTATAAGGGTACTTTTCTTCAGACTTTTCTGCTACTTAGCTTCCAACCATGTTCGATGCTTTTTCGTCCATGGACCTGTTCACAAATCTACAATTCCAACACAGTCTACCTCTACATTCTACAAAAACAAATTCAAATCTTCATCTTCTACAGTGTTTCCACTGAATCTTTGACATTGGCATACACATCGCCAGCTCAATTTGCGAGATACATTTATTTGAATAGCTAGTTGGATGCTATTTCTCAGCTACTTCCAAAAAGAGCCAATTACTATAAAGGGCCAAGGGGCCAAATTGATTTTTTGGGGGCCAACTGCCTCTAAAAAGGGCCAAATTTGGCAACCCTGTGTGAGATGGATGCCGCACAAATCTTTTTTGCTCAGAAGCTGTTATAGGGGCCGACCGGACCAGACTTGGACAACTAGAAAATTCTAGTTGTCTAATCACACTAAATTAGAGCGAAATGCCAGTAATCTAATTCTAATTTAATTTGTGAAATGTTCCTATGCTCTAATTCTAATTCTTATCTAGTTCGTGAAATCTTTATATGCTCTTGTGAAATCTTTATATGCTCTAATTTTAATTCTAATCTAATTTATTGTTGTCCTGACTCCTGAAAAGGCCTCGTTGTCTGCGACATTTCGTAGAAGTTAACAAGAATATACCTCTTGTGCAATGAAAACCTGAGCCAATCCGCCTATTGTGACAAATAATAGCCATACAGTCTCAGTAGCATAGTCCGACACGACACAATGCAGGCTGGCAACGCGACAATCAAGGTAGTAGGCCAACCGGCACATACACAGCGTGTCTCGCAGTCGCAGTTAGTGTTCGAGTTGCGTGCAATGGCAAAGTGTTACAGAATTCGTACTATTGTGGAGCTGAATATTAACATGAACGAATCTCCACAAGATATGAACTGATGAGTTGATTCAAGTCATTCTGCTAGAGAGAAGCTGGGCAGTGACAACGAACTCTCAGAATCACTTCCCCTGTACTATGAGCTTGTCGACAAAGATGCAAGACGTCGTATTGCACGGTGTCTTCTATGTGTGAAGAAGGCAAAAAATTCCGAATTCAAGGGGTTCAAAAACTAATTGTCCAACTGGGAGGCTCATCTCTCTTGCAAGCACCCAAAGGATTATAGAAAGTACGTGGAAACCAAAGCCGAAGCTATGAAAAGGTCAAACGACTGCGATCGTTTCCGTGCATCAACTTCGAAAACTCACGCAATAACAGGAAAGTCTCAGCCGATGATAACTGAACATTTTGAGAGTGACATTAAAATGAAGTATTCCAAGCATCACCCGAAGCAGAGGCAAATAACTAGGCTTCTACTTAAAACCGTGGGCTGTGCAAAGTGCATCACTACTAGAGCCCGACCGATTATCGGCTCGCCGATAATATCGAGTCGATATCACACTTGGAGAGAAATATCGGTATCGGCCGTTGAAGGTAAAAAAATATCGGCCATTTTCGTGACGTCACAACATGGTGGCAGGGAGTCAGAGAAGTCGTGAGGACGGTAAATTATGAAAAATAAATGGCCATGCTGCACATAGTGCATACTATATACAGGCAGTAGGCGTGCCTATCTGAATAATATTATGGATTACTAACCACCGTTATGCCCCACTGACTTTGTGGGAATCCCCTACAGCAGTGGTTCCCAACCTTTTTCATCTCGTGCCTCCCTTGGTCGAAATTTGAGCCAAAATTCCCCCCTTAGGAGAAATCTGCCCGATGATTAAAAAAGGTCATTTTTACCGCGCAAACACATGTTGAACGAAGAATATGACGAGCGGTACAGAGTGTTTGTTTATAGCAGGGCTGTAACAACACTTTGTAGACCTCCAAAAACAATGGTCTTGGTCCCAATCATACAAATTCTAGAAGGCTTTAATCAACAGACCCCCACACTTCTATTTGTGTTTTTTACCATGCACCAATCGCTAATATAACTGCTGTGAAAAATCAATATGCGTAAATCTACTGGTCACGTGATTTTTTTCTCAAGTTTGCGTATGTATTGGCCAATAATATTGGTACTTTCATATATAGCAGGATTGACCGGACTCGAGTCGGACTCGTAGTCACCATTTTCTGATGAGTCGACTTGATTCGAGTCATTTTCTCAAAATAGGGAAACGACTCGACTCGATTAGAGACAATCTGTGTATTGACTCGACTTGGACTCGAGTCATTGTGCATGACTCGAACCAAGCCATATGACTCGAGACTATAAGACGACCAAGACCGACATTCCAACGTAATTTCGAAGAACAGTAAAGTGGCCTTCCTATTGGAATTTCGGATATTGGTCCTGGTACTTGAAAATGCGACAAGAAACTGCTAAATGTGAGGAAAATTAGTATATTATAAATCAAAATCATTGAATATCACCAAACAGAATTATAAAAAGTGGGTTGGTTTAACAAGACTTCAACTGGAAACTGAGCAGTCAACACAATGACTTGGTCTCGGATACGAGTCATAATACCATGACTCGGACTCGACCCTCTGCTCGGTGACTTGGACTCGGACTTGACTCAATGGGAAATTGAATTGACTCGACTTGACTCGAGTCAAAACTATAAAAGTGAGATTGACTTGGGACTCGGAGCCTCGTGACTTGGTTACAGCCCTGATGTATAACATACACGTGATCAGATTTCCTGCTGGGGCTCATTGAAATTTAGGACGCCCATTCCGTTTCGGCAACATTGCACCAAGTTTAACATGTCTTTTTTCGATCGGGTAGCTGTTCACCAAAAATAAAGCAAGGCTAGCGATCTCTTTGACTTGAATCGATGACGTTGTCACTGTCTGAAAATGTTGATTTGAATATATAAAAATAAATACTTTCATTAGAGGCCTTGTTGTGATAAATTCGGCACGACATTTGCTCGCTTATATTATATTTGATTGAGAGGCCGTCGCTGGCCTATACAAAATTGTTTTGTGAACTGCAGCACATTTGAACTAGTTAAACAAGAAGGAATTTGTATGTGAAAAAGAGATTTCAAATAGCATTTGAACATACTTGCAGCAAAAAAACAGCTATAAGGAGCATACGTTTGGATATAACTGGTTGACTACATGTCAGTTCGAACATGAACAATTTGGGAAATCCGTTACAATTCTAAAGTGGAATTCCTCCCTAAAAATTGCGAGATTCCCCCCAAGGGGGGAATTCCTCCCCGGTTGGGAACCACTGCCCTACAGTAATCGATCACCAAAGACAGAGAGCAGCTGGGTGGATAGGATAGTTGTCTGCAGAAGATTTCAATCAGTAAGAGAAATGAGAACATCTATCATGCTGGACTGACCCTCGTGATGATAGAGAAAAGCGTCTCGTCGAAACATTTCTCGGAAGATGGTGCTATTGGTTCGGTACCAACAGAGATACCAGTAATGTATGAAGTCGTCTGACTGAGGCCTTCGGGGCCACCATGATAGGAAATATGCGAGCATAGAGGGCAAGAAAATCAAGCAAACGTGGAGTAAAGCCAATAATTGATACGAAAATTTTTAATTCCATGATGACATAGGCCAATTCTGACAAAAGAGCGTGAAATATTGATCAATTGATTGTTTGAATGCTTGTCATGGACTCATGGTCAAGGCCCAAGGGGGATGGGTGGAGCAGTTGCAGACGTGGACAATTTCAGTTGTTTTGCACATTCTCTTCATCTATTTGTTAACGATGTGCTGAAGGCTCCAGGTGCACTGCCAGAAGAATATCAATAATAATATCAATATTTGGTGAAACCATTTAAGGAAAGATCTCCTGCAAGGGAGCGGTGGAACCGAAATGAAGAAAGATTTCCAATTCTTGCTGTGCCACTAACTATGGTACCAAGTGAAAGACTGCTCACTATGTTTAGTACTTTATACGTCATTCATGGAAGACCACATAAGTTCATTCCTTGGAGAAAGAGCCGAGAAATTGTGCTTCGTGAACTGTAATCTGCAACTGCTGGATTGGTGCTATTGATATATTTTTATAGCCCCTGGATCATTTATTTCATGTTCAAGCATATCAATGGCTGTAAAGTTGTTGAAATAAATGCTATGAGTTGTTAAAATTGGGCATTGAGCTAGATTCCATATCTTCTGAATATCGGCTGAATATATCGGGTTTATCGGTGGAGGTACTGGATATCGGTCTTATCGGTATCGGCTCAGAAATCCAATATTGGTCGGGCTCTAATCACTACCACTCTCAATTGTTGAAAAACCAAGCTTTCGCGAGCTTATCGAGGAACTCAATGATAATTATGCAATTCCTCATCGGCAAACGATCAAAGAGACCCACCTTCCCTCTAGTGAAAAGCTCCAACAGCATCACAGTTGAAATGAAAGATTTAACTAGTGTGTACGTCACCGTTGATATGTGGACCAACCGCCAAATGCGTACTTTCATCGGATTTACGGCACACTTCGTTGACAACGACTTTGAGCTAAAGTCTCGTCTTTTGTGCTGCGAATATTTTGCCGAAAGACACACTGCCGTCAACTTTCAGTTGCGAGGAGCGTAAAATTTCAGTACTCGAAAAAATAGTTTTTCACTACTCGACTCGAATCATTAAAATTAATACTCGATTCAGATTCGAGTACTCGAATCATTGTGCCCAGCCCTAGTCGTAAGATGAGGTGGTGGGGTTGCAGTTGCATGTGTGGGATGAGGTGGTGGGGTTGCAGTTGCATGTGCGGGGTTAGAATTGGGGTGGCAGGGTTGCGGTTGCATGTGTGGGGTTAGAATTGGGGTGTAGGCACGCGTGGGGAGAGGATTAGGGTGTCGTAAGATGAGGTTGCATATGTGGGGTTAGGATTGGGGTGTAGGTACGCGTGGGGTTAGGATTAGGATGTCGTAAGATGAGGTGGTGGGGTTGCAGTTGCATGTGTGGGGTTAGAATTGGGGTGTAGGCACGCGTGGGGTGAGGATTAGGGTGTCGTAAGATGAGGTTGCATGTGTGGGGTTAGGATTGGGGTGTAGGCACGCGTGGGGTGAGGATTAGGGTGTCGTAAGATGAGGTTGCATGTGTGGGGTTAGGATTAGGGTGTCGTAAGATGAGGTGGTGGGGTTGCAGTTGCATGTGCGGGGTTAGGATAGGGGTTGCATGTGTGGGGTTAGAATTGGGGTGTCGGCACGCGTGGGGTGAGGATTAGGGTGTCGTAAGATGATGTTGCATGTGTGGGGTTAGGATTGGGGTGTCGGAACGCGTTGGGTTAGGATTAGGGTGTCGTAAGATGAGGTAGTGGGGTTGCAGTTGCATGTGTGGGGTGAGGTGGTGGGTTGCAGTTGCATGTACGGGGTTAGGATAGGGGTGGCAGGGTTGCGGTTGCATGTGTGGGGTTAGGATTGGGGTGTCGGCACGCGTGGGGTTAGGATTAGGGTGTCGTAAGATGAGGTGGTGGGGGTGTCATAGGAATGGGTTGGGGTTTAGGCTGAGGCTCATCCAACCCTAATTTCACGATATCAAGAATACAAAATGGTCATGGGGAACATTGCTTTTTGATGTTCATGTGGTTGTACGTGGACCCGGTGGAAATTCCGTATCATAGGTAAAGCTTACTTACCGTTGGTTAGGTCGAAGACCCTTAGATAAGCTCTGAAATCTGCGGCCGCCGTGGATGCAGTAAAAAGATATCTGGCCAATTAGCCATACTTGAGCGCATCATTGAAATTTCGCCGAGTGATTCGCTTTCTTACTGCATCGAGCGTACGTTAATCTCTCTTGTAGAGCTGGACGTAATTTTCTTTCTGGTAGGCTATTTCTCCAAAGCACTGTTTAAGTCTTCGTAAGAGGCGAACTTACTCTCGGAATCCATGCCGCAGTTACGGCCCACAGTTCCGGAAATCGCGGTACCCATTCTGCAGTTGCGGCTTGCTTACGCCGGACGAATAGCCTGAGGATTCACTTAATTCGTCCGGTACCGGACGAGTAGACACTTCCATAACAAAAAGAAACCGATAAATTATGGCATGCAGTCGTTTTTATCTATAAGCTGATCTTATCATCCCACTTTTGCTATAACATTGACACATATTGTGATAAACAGAGCCCTGCGGGAGACTATATTTGGATTGTTGACTGAGAAATGTTATCACCTATTGCACTCCCTGTATATGTACAACTTTTACAACAGCGAGAGAATGTCGGAAGCGTCACTTGAAAAAGGAATTCACACTGTTGGTAAACACGAAAATTTCGTGGGGAATGGAAAGAGTTGCGGGAATGTAAGTCTGAACCGGGAGAATGGGTTGCACAAGATTACGGTGAAGTGGTTGTTCTTAACTTGAAATAACTTGAAACCATACGAAACAACAACGACACTGAATGGTGTGAACCGTGAAGTGTATAGGCGAAAAAACTCCAGAGAAAAGGGAAAGTATTGAAACCGGCATGCGTTTGTGATTACAATAGCACATGTCTGGATGTGATCACTTATATCGGAGATGATTGCGTGCGACCCGTTTACCCGCAAGACAACTAACTGGACTAAAACACGTATCAGACGCAACGGTTCGCTCTGTTCTCTCAAGGCTGGAAACTGGCAATGAGAGAAGCAGTCATCCAACATTGCGGATCTTCAATATCTAACTCGAACTACGTATCGAGGCTCCCATTCTAGTCGCATTTTGTGATATGATTATTAGGGGCCGCGAAAATCCGATTACCGATGGGCTTTCAAGTCGGGTACAGTTCTACTGCATAAGTTCGTCCGCGATAAGAGTGACCCATTATGCGATAAAGTGTATTTGCTCGATGCTAATCCAAAATATGCTTTGTTTCGCTATCCAGATGGAAGAGAGTCTCCACTACAGATATGGCTGCTTATCCGCGTATGACCGAGGCCACCGAATCCTCGCCATACAGAAAGAAATGGCTATCTTCATTCTCAACCGGTCTTGCATATGTCTTCCAGCGAAATCGGAGAAAAGGTTACTCAGGCCGACGAATCCTGTAGCGAGGACGCCACCTCCCCTGCTCAAATGGCTGAAAATAACGATGATCAAAGCAATTCGACTCAGCTGAGACGCTCTTCACGAATATGAGGAGCTTCTGATAGATACGGGGATTTCGTTTCCCATTAGTTACTTCGGTTTGAGTAGGTTATTTTCGGTACCAATGTTTGTGTTATTGGTCGGGGAGATTGTGGTGATCGCTATCGTCTTGTTTGGGTTTTGTTATTATTGCTTGATTGGTTAATTGTCTGAACGTTATCTGCTGTAGGCCTAGGTATAAATAAAACCATTGTGCTCCTATTCATTGTTTGTCTTCGTTAATAAAAGCCTTTGATGTAAATAGCTGTATTCGATTCACAACAAAACCCAATCGATAGTTGCAGACATTAATAAAAGCTTTGGATGTACATAGGTGCATTCGATTCACAACATAAAACCCAATCGATAGTTGAAGACACTTTTTTGAGCTTGCACGTTTTCAATTTCACACCGAAATGTGATTCCGAAACACTAAGTAACGCGATTCAGAATTGTTTGGCTTCTTTGGGATTGAGCTTAGAAAGATGTTGTGGCCAGGCTTATGGCGGGGCAGCAAATATGAAAGGACGGATTAATGGAGTACAGGCTAGAATTTAGCGACTTGCTCCAAAAGCTACGTACGTTTATTGTATGAGGCATCAAATCAATCTTGTTGTTCAAAATAGTATCTCAAGTTGCACAGAAGGTGGGAATGCGTTACGCATATTAAACGAGGTATCGAAATTCGTTAGAAACTCGCCAAAACGACTTCGCCAAAACGACTGGAATGCTTCAAGTCTTTTCATATCAATGATAGCGATGGAATGAGAGAAGCGTTGCCGTCGCTCCGGCCGCTATGCCCGACTCGCTGGGTGATGCGAAAGCCGTCAATTGACAATTTCATTGCCAATTATGAAAAAATGTTGAACTGGTTGGAAGAATGCTGCGATAGTCATCAACAAGACGTCCACCAAGGCACTTTGTCAATCTTACTTGCTGCAATTGTAAAAGTTTTCTACCTACTTCAACGGCTGGTAAACACTTTCCACTCTGTTCACAAAGCCATACAAAGTTCCACGATTTCACTATTTTCGGCCGGGCAATTGATTTCCAATCGTCTCGCGTCCTTATTGGTGACGGGGCATCAACGGAGAATGCCAGTGCATTTTTTACAAGGTATCTGGCGAAGCACGAAAATTGAAATTACAATTACCTTCCGTTCCGCGCGCACTGAGCCGAATACACTCACAAAACTCTGACCAACAACATTCTGTGGATGATTTCTTCCGTCATACTTACCATGATGTCTTTCCAAAGGGTAATGAAATTCTTTTGAGTAGATATGACTCTGAAGACATCGGAATAGCGATACAGCTCGAGTCAATTTTGAGTTTTCGCGCTGATAAAACTGACATTAGCACTGTTTGCGAATTTTATGAAGGAAATATTTGCCTGAAAGATTAGGAACGGGAACTTGATCAGTTCATTGTCACTCATGTGTACGCAAAGTGTCCAGTGTATTGCTTTAAAGTATTTGCGAACAATCGTACACTGGTTGATGTATTCCCGAATCTAGCTAGGCTTGCGCGCATTTATTTGTCACATCCCTGTGCGACGTGTGAAGCTGAGCGTACATTTAGTGCATTGCGTCGATTAAAGACGTACCTGCGATCGACAATGTCACAGCGCCGTCTCAACTCATGCTCAATCTTGAATGTCCCTTCTGAGATGGTAGACAAGATTAATATGGAAACCAAGATCGCCGAATGGATTGGCAGAAACACAGAGCGCATCAATGCTTTTAGATATTAGGCATTGGTTATGCTATTTCCTGTCCGTATTCTTTTGTTTAGTCACGTCACAATTTCGTTCCGGTCACAAATACAATTTCATTTCGAGAGCGTGTATTTGTTCGTCAAACCGAGAGACACGATAGTGTTACAGCGCTTGTAGAAACCGACGTCTTCATTATAGAATCGCGTACGTATCATTCTGCGTCGCTCACATTAGCGGCAGCACGTAATGTCGTAAACGGAAATACATTGCGATTTGTTCTAAATAGCAAAGTTGACGTTTATGCCAATACATGCCAAACAGAATTCTAGGCATGCCGCATACCTAAATAAAAATCTAGGCATGCGTGGCATGCCTTGCATGCCTAGGTTCGGCGCCTATGTTCACTGTTGTCGCACACGAACAAGCACTGTATGCCATCATCATCAGCAAGTCTGCGGGACATCTCGAAGAAATATTCCCACTAAACAAATGATTAACATCTTTGCCATTTTGTGACTATATTATGTTCAAAATAGTAACACGTGAAAAACAGATGTAGTTTGTGTGTAAAAGTATCTTGTACTGCTGTACTGATAAGTGATGTCAAAGTTGTAGCGTTAGGTCTAGAAATTGTAATTGTCAAAATTGTTGTTCGCAAACTCAATATTTTCTAGCAACCTACATTTCGTTTGTATCGTAGATGCTCACTGTTCACACACACTATCGGCGAACCTATGTTGATTCTTGAAGTACCACTATTTCTACCATGCGTGATATAGCTTATTGGAATTTTTCCTAGGTCCAGATTTTATAAAAATATTGTTTTTGAAATGCGTCAGTAATTGAGTCAAAAAATTTTTTCAGGCGAAACTACTTGAACCAGAATCAAGGTTAAGTAGTACAATTTTATCATCATGTGCGAAAACACCTAATTTGCATGCAATGAGGTAAAAATATAGTTATCTGGGGTAAAAAAAATCACCCTAGTGATAACACATGACACGCAATCAAAAGTTTTCAACAGAATACAAATTTTGGAGATCAAAGGGATTTTTTTACGCTTTTCTGCTCGGCTATATTTTTGTTATTGGACATGAATGCAGAAACCGAAGGATTTCGGGTGCGAGCTGCATTTTCTCGCTGTTTACCAAAATATGCCTCAAGAGGATTTTGAATGATCCGGCGAGGAAAGACATATTCCGCCCCACTCTAGAGTACCAATTTGATCACGGCTACAATGGAGAGGGTTGCGATCTGCAGTCCATTTCTTGTGGCATTGGACAGAAGCATCATCTGCAAGTGGCCGAATATATTGACTTTGCCTGCAAGTGGCCGAGAAGCTGCAGAATGTTTCCAGCTTTCCATATAATTCAGAAAGTCAGTTAAGAGCCAGGACAGGCGTTCATCTTCAATGCTTCTGTAAGGCGTCCTAGACTCTTTGAAAAGTTTCCTTAGAAGCCGGCGTTCACATAATCGAATCACTGATTCATTGTTAGTAGAAGCCGACCAAGGGCAGAGTGAAGCCCGATTTCTGTATTGCAGAACCTAGTGATTAAATATAATAATGTGCAATAAGTTCGTTCCCCCTGAGCAGCCAATCTTCATTCATTTTTTGCCACGGGTTAGGGTCTACATGCGCCTCAGAAAGCTTTGGGCAGATGCGCAATTCACCTCGTGCTAAATCATCCTGTTTGAATAAGAAGCATGCGATTTCATGATAGTTACAGAAATTTAAAGCCAAACTTTGAGTATTTAAATCGAATTTAATCACAGATTATTGATTCCTTGCACCATAGTATAGTGGCATGAAACTATAAAATTGATACCTACTCTGACCATCTACTTAATCGGATCCATATATATATGCCCATTATTCCAAAGACATTTCATCTTATTGAGCAGATTGTTTCTGGTAGTTTTTAGCAAATGAGGGGGATCAGGAATGAAGTATATAAATCTGCATCAGAAAAGGACTACGGGTGAATTGGTTTTTTCATCCTATAAGGCACGTAAGGTTGATTACCGCCCTGTTAAGACATGATATCTGGACAAAAATGAAATGACAGGGACCCAGCTCAATACTAACAAACAATTCCAACTATAATGACAGAAGTTCTGTATTGAATTTCGACGAGTAGGTCAGACAGTATAAAAAAGAGATCTGATGAGTCAACGTTGGCAGTAGGGTAGAAGGCCACTACACCGTCCAATCCATTGTTAGCTATTCCTGAAAGCATACAAGTTATGACTGCTATGAGCATGTCAAAAAGGAGCACTGGTGCTCACCTCTCGCATAAACAGCTAGGATACGATTGGCCACTTTACTTGCATATTTTGAAATGTCATTATAGACCTCATTATTGAAGTCCACATAACCGATTATATCGTCGGTGAAAGATCGATAGACAAGCTCCTCTGAAAAATTTGATAAACTTGTAAACCAATGTGAATATTTTAAGAAAGAAAATGCATAACATCATTAAATCAAAAATATACCTTTGACTGATAATTCATCAATTGCAATAATCATGAATTTGTCACACATTCTTTTGTAGATTTGCTTACTGATTCGGCTATTTCATCAGCGAATTTCTTCTGAAAGCCAATGTTACACGGCCCAAAATATTAATTCCTTCTCAAACGGAGTCTTTTTTGATGGCAAGACAATTATTTTTTTCAGATAACTGTAAGCAGCTGGCGATTTGGCATATAGATTCAAGCAATATCTGAAATATCAAATCAGGATATGCTATAATAGTAGATGTACCTGATATATTCCAAAAGAAAATATTACCGAATAACAGAAGGGGATATCTACGGCAATTTTTATTTCCTGCTTGCTGTAAAGTCCTTTGAATGTGACGCCATTCGTCAAGAAAACTGACGCCATTCCTTAAGAAAACTATCGGTACCGGCTAATTCATCAACAGCTGAAGCAAGGTCATCTGAGACTTCAACTCCATTATTTTTCAATTGATCTTCAAGAACGCTGATGCTATGAATAAATTCAATGCAAGCACAACATTTGGCAGAAAAGTCAACAGCCTACCGTTGCTGACTAAAATCCAATGATGCTTCCAGCCTCTCTCTACAGACATTCGATAGCGAGGATCGCTCGCTTACTTATGGGAACCGTTACCATCTTACTGAGCTTCTGGAATCTCTTTTTCTCATTATCATCCTCTGCTTAACATGAAGACGAGAGCATGCTTGGCACGACACACCCAAAACTGATAAATCGGCAAAAATGCAGTCATTACTGAAATATAAACAGTAAAGAAACACCTTGTCATTGCCATGTAAATATTTTCTAGAGAACCTTGTTTTTAAGCATACGATGGCATTCAACTTCTTTCTGGATTGCTGTACTTCCTTACCTTGTTTCAGTTTCCACTTTCTCATGTTCTGCCTGTATGTTATATATCTTCCTCGATAGCCTCTGTATGTTTTATATCTTCCACGATAGTTAACTTTTGTTTTTGTCGCTAACACTTGGATTTCCTCTACATATCTTGTAATTTTGGAGTTGACGCAAAATATCTTGAAGGCTACAATCATCTAATCTCATAGTTAGAATGTCCTTAATGATTCCGTTGAAACTGAATGACATTGAAAATTCACCTCCTCTTTTCCATACAAGAAAGCTGATCGAGCTGTATGGATGTAATAACGGATTCTCATAATAGTTGAAGTGAAGCATATTCTCGTCTACTCGGTAGCATCGCAAATTCCTGACTACATTGCAACTGAATGTTGACATAATATCATCAATGCTGTCATAATGAATAGCTTTCTTTCGTTTTTCCGGCGAAGGATGCTTTATAATCACTCGGCGAGGCTGTGGAATGAATGACTGTGGGATGGTGTTTTTGTGGCGAGCGTACTTTTGGTATAGCTCCTAGCTTTATCCAGCTTCTTTGGCTTGAGACATGAATATCTGTTTTTCACAAATGTCAGGTTATTTTCAAAGTCCGCTTCAACACTGCAATGAGTATATTATTGTAGTTTTTAAAGTCAGTGTTGAAACGGACTTTGAAAATAACCTGAAATGAGTATGTTATTGTAGAGGATATTATTGTTATTTTAATAATAGTATCATATGGTAAAAAACTGTAGGGGTTGATCATCACTTTCTTCCTTCCGGCATGTTTTAAACTTTTGAGACTATTTGATTACAAATAATGAAAAAATGGTAGTAGGCCTATACAAAATCACTGCAAAAATACTATATTGTAAATGAATTTATCCGTGTGATGTTGTAATATTTCACACTGCTGATCTTAATTTGCAACATGCGGTATCCCTTCATGCTGGATGACCAACTTTGCCCGTTCGAATATAAGACAAGATGATTGAATATGCAATGAACATCGAATAAAACATGAAAACACCGAGTATAATAACTCGATCCGCACACTCACCTGCTTAAATTTATTGGCCCATTCTTTATTACTAACTCCAAACCGAGGTTTATCACAAGTTGGAACAACGTATAGACGAATTCCGCTTATATATATATATCGACTTTTCAATTAGATAAAATAAAAAAGGGCAAAAGAAAACAGGAGACAAAAAGAACATAAGATAATCAATTTTGGGCTCGTGTTGAGCGTCTCCAACGTGGGCGTCTTCAAGCGAAGGCCCGCGTTGCGCTAGATCAGTCTCCATTGTCGAGCGCCATGTTCTCCGATTCCAGCCACCTCTGCGCCATGGCTCCGTGGGAATGTGATTAATGATGGCGGCGGCTGGTTGCTCGTCTTGGTGCCGCACTAGATGGCCGATTAGACGGAAGCGTCGTTCAGCTGCCAGTAGACGGCATGGGACCGTTCCTGTGAGTTCTCGCAATGCGTTCGTGGATATATGCTCCGGATGGTGAATGCCGAGTGCATAGCGGAGGAGTGCGTCATAGTTAGCGTTGAGCGTCTTAGCCAGCTTCTCTGTCAGCGTGAGTGCCTCTATTCCGTAGAGAAGAACCTGCTCGACAGTGCCACGGAAGATGCGGGTCTTGAGCTGGGTTGAGGCACTTGAATGGAAGAGGCTATGTAGCCGTCTTGCCGCGCCCCAGGCATTTGCTAGCCTCGCCTTGAGCGCTTTTCCAGAGTCAGCGACGTCAATACCGAGGTATACAAAACTCGTTACATACTTGAGATCGATATCTCCGAGTCGAATTGGTGTCGCGTTCTCCGGTAGAGCTGGTATGGCCAGAACCTGTCTTCTTAGCGTTGATCTGGAGGCCAGCAAGAGCGGCGGCGTCCTCCAGCTGGTTAATGGGGCGCTGTGCCGATGCGGTGTTCGGGGCAAGCAGGGCTAGGTCGTCTGCGTAGGCAAGAATACCTACGTGGATTGCCTCGCGAGTCGTACGCGTGCGCGTTCCTTGCCGTGGCCGCCATTCAAAGAAACTGCACCTAGTGTGTGCGTATGGACCAACATCTCCGAACACCACTGCCTTCCCAGCTGATACGCTCGCCTTCTACGACCAACTAGAAGGCATTCTATCAACCTACCCGCAGCGCGACATAACCATACTGCTTGGGGACATGAATGCCACGTTGGCCGAGCGCTCGCAGCGAGTTCGCTTCCCAGTTGGCCATGAGAACAGCAACTCGGAGCATTTTACCAATCTACTCGACCGCTGCGACCTCATTCCTCTCAATGCCAACTTCTATATGAAGCCGAAGCGTAGGACGACATTTGACGGTATGCGCCAACGCAACACACGGCTGGATTATATCTGCTGCAATGCTCCCGCACGGCACCATTTCACGAACTGCCGAACGGTGCGCATGCTAACGATCAGGAGTGACCATCGCATGGTGCAGCCTGGAAAGCCATCGGTGAATTAGTTGGCTTCAAGAGGACCCGCGTGAAGGCTTGTACGGAAGACCTCGCAGCACACTTCGAGACCCTGTTATCAACACCTGCACCGGACATCGATGTGCTCGTTGCACCGCCTTCACTAGCAGCAAATCCTCTAGCGATAAATACAACCCGGATCACGCTAGGTGAGCTCAAGACAGCCATGCGTGGAGTACCACAATTCAAGGCCACCGGCACGGACGGCATCCCAACGGCTGCTTACACCTCGGGCGTTGCACCTGTGCTCCTCGACGTCATGAATGGCGTCCTCGAAGGCGGCCCGGTGCCCCCCGAGTGGCTCGAGAGCGAAATCGTCCCTATCTACAAGAAAGGCGCTGCGGGTGACCCAGCGAACTACAGAGGCATCTCCCTGATGCAGACCGCTGCCAAGCTGTTCGACCGAGTACTGCTCCTCCGCATACGTGAGCAACTCTCTACCAAGCTCCTGAATGCTCAGAATGGATTTCGACCATCTCGCGGTACAACAGAGCACATCCTGGCACTGCGCACAATCATTGACACCTGCCGCTCACACAGAAAGAATGTTGTGGCCGTCTTCGTTGATTTCGCGAAAGCCTTCGACTCGGTCTCGCGCCCAGCCATGGCGGAGATCCTCAGATTCTATGGAATTCCTGAGGTGATAACGTACGCCATTATGGCCCTCTACACTGACACACGAGCGCGAGTCCGAACAGATGACGGCCCAAGCGGAGATTTCAACACTTCGGCTGGTGTGCTTCAAGGTGACACCCTGGCACCATTCTTGTTCGTGGTCATCCTTGACTTCGTGCTACTAACGGCGTTCCTGGATACTACGAATTCCGCTTGCAGCAGCACTAGAACATTGCGGAATACAGCAATACTTCCACTCGTTAGCTTACTACTTCCCGATTTCGCAGCCATTTGTTTTTTCGTGGCTTGAAATAACTAGGAACGGCGTCCTATGCAACAGATCTAGGGGATAATCCTGCACTCAAAATAAAGATTTACACCTCCATCGCTAGGTGTCTCGCTCCCGCCTATAGTTGCCACGGAAAACGATGGGGTGTAACGACTATCTTATAAAGGCTATGGTTATACCGTCCGCAGCTCCGGTCGCAAAACGTGGATCGTACCAGAGCAGTGCTTTTCAACCTGTGTGACGGTTCGCACTGGTGCGAATGAAAAAAATTGCAGTGCGAATGACGAAGGTGGTGCGAATAGTGCGAATGAAAATCTGGGTCAAGTGCGAATGACGAAGGTGGTGCGAATGAAACTCCGGATCAAGTGCGAACGAAAATCGTGATTAATTGTTAACTTTTCTGACGAGGAATAATTCCAATAAAGTTAATAGGAAATTTTGAATCAGTGTAACTTTTGTAGTTGCGACGCAATTGTAAAAACTTGATACGACGCACCACTAATCGTAGCTCTTACAAGCCGTAGTGAATTAATATTCCAACTTTTCTGACGAGGAATAATTCCAATAAAGTTAATAGGAAATTTTGAATCAGTGTAACTTTTGTAGTTGCGACGCAATTGTAAAAACTTGATACGACGCACCACTAATCGTAGCTCTTACAAGCCGTAGTGAATTAATATTCCCACACTATAATTATTACGTCACAAAAAGTATGGTTTGGAAGCTGGTGTAGTGGCAGTATAGAGATCTCTACAATATCTATAGTGGCAGACATACAGTATATCAGCCCGTCTGATCCTGCGACAGGCTCGAAAAATGATGTCAAATTTACTGTCTGCATTCTTTCGCTAAACAATCATCATATTTGCATTCTTTCGCTAAACAATCATCATATTTTCGTAATAACTGTTCGATTAGCGCGAGGTACGAGGATAGTAGTAAATACCATCATTACAGCGACTCACATTCGCAAGTTTACTGTAACGTAAATTTTTACCCCTTCATGGTTATTAAAGTATAGGGACTGCAAAGGGTATAATTTTGGGTCGACACGGTGCCAGAGCTATCTGTTAATTTGTATGTAATATTTATGAATTTATTGCAATATTTATGAATTTATTGCAAAAAATCCTGCGATCGTTTCTACATATCCAAGGTCACTGTGTTGGGTACTGTAGCCAATAAGTGGGACGCGCAGCAAATATGGCATATGGCATGGAATTCTTGATCAGATTTTTCCAACTGTTTTATTTTGGAAATCATGGTCGAAGACCGCTGGGATGAACTAGTGTGGGGGAGTGCAACGAGCGAGATCAGGCCTATGACACTCATTCATTTCGAGGCCAACCCCTTCTGCGTCGGGGCACATGAAGACGTAAAGTTTTGGCGAATAAACCGCTGATAGAATGAGGTGCCAAAAACATGAGTGGCGACAAAACCTCGGTCGCAAAATGACCGATGCTGGATGGCCAAACCTTTCGAGATGGATTGGATATGCTCCATTGTCGGCACGGAATAGTCGCGTTCTAGCAATCTAAGTAGACAGTATAGTACGACTGTGATACGCAGAGGAATTTAATTAGCCCTAATTTGAATTTGCGTACGTCAGACATTTGTTGTAGAGATGTGTTGGTTAGAATTGCAATGTGCGCGTTCTGTATCTCATACATGCCCGTAACATCGAAGCATACAACTGTAATATCAAATATAAATTCCTCTTCATGGGTGAGGCTCAGGTCGCGAGATGCCACAAATACTCAGATTTTGGTGGTAGTCTAAAAGCTGGTTTACCGTTATCAAACTGCTATGAATTCTCAAGTTAGATTGAGGTGAAGAGTAGAACACGCAGTACCATGAGTTATTTGCTCTTCTCATAAACTTGCGAGACAGAAGTTGGATCAACGTATCATCAGGTATCGAGCTCTAATGTGCCAACACTCCTTGATCGTTTTGCACCTTATGTTCCAAAGACATAAGGCAAAAGCCTCAACACAAACATGTGGTTTTTTTAACCTTTCGAAAAACTGGAGCTTCGCGGGAACTTTGTGTCAGCTCTCAAAAACGATTTCTGCCAGCAAGCACTTTTGACTCGCGAAAAATACTCTGTATTTTGAATAGGAGTGCAGAACAGATTTTAAGACCTGGCCATCCAAGCACTAGTAGAAGTTCTTGTACAAATTCCGAACAACATTGTTTGGTCGAGAAGGGTTGTATTGAAATAATTGAAGTAAAACAAGCGAAAAAAGTTGCCTCTTAATGAGACATTTGATAGCTTAATCTACATAGTTATCCAATTTGTTGCACATCTGAACAAAATGTTGAGTAGGCCTATCTTCATCTTTTTGTATAACAATTTTCGATTAGTTTGTGCGAATAAAATTTATTTCACGAAAAAAGTGCGAATGGAGCTCAAAAAGGTTGAAAAGCACTGTACCAGAGTAAACCCAGATAACATCTTCTTGTGTAGTCAAGCATGTCATGGCTCAAAAGCTAGATCTTGTTACTATCTACAATACGGACTTGGATTATAGATAACTAACCTATGGATAGATACTGCAGTTAAATCGCCCTGAAGTAGCTAAGTAGGGTAACCTGTGTATTGTAGGTAATTGCTGCGCTCTACTTAACTTGACGTCAACTCTGTAGTAAGTTCTTGAACCAAGAGATTGCTCAATACAAGATTTATTCGTCGTCGATGTTTGTTGTAGGTAGCGTAAAATGAGTCTGATTTAATACGAGACAGACTCGACAGTTTTGCAGTCTCTCGAACGAGAGAGTGAATACGTGCAATATTACGTCATTATTATTTACTATAGCATGCACATTGCACAGTTTGTAATACGTGATATATTAACAATAAGCTCCATGCTAATTATTGGTTGTGTTTCAACTTGAAACCGTAAGTTGCCAAGCAACTGCAATACGAAACACCTGTCGTCACGCTTTCTTGCCTAGAGGAAATCGCTGCTCAGCAATCTGAACGCAACATACTTTCTAATCCCTTAGCTCACGACCCGAGCGCTCAAATTTAGCAAAGTTGATCTTATTTGAAAGCTACTGTGGATCTGATTCTAAAAATATACATTGAAATCTAATCAGGGCAATGGAACCCTGTTGAAATACACCTCAAAGTCCGGAAATCGGCATTGTTCTAAACAATCGCAGCGACGCAATACAATGACCATAACAATGGCCCTTGCGTGGTTGCGATTCTTCAAAAAAATGCCGATTTCCGGACTTTGAGGTGTATTTCAAGGGGATTCCATTGCCCTGATTAGACTTTATTGTATATTTTCGGAATCAGACAATCATCGATTTCAGCTCGGCGTCGAAAGAGTTATTAACTGATCTCAATAAAGTCTATCGCCATTCGTCACACGACATACCACTCTCCCAGAAAATCGGTAAATCCAATCATAATCCTTCCAGAAAAAATCCAATCAAAATTCGACAAAATTTCACAAATCCGTTTTTTTCAAATCTCAATCCATGCTCATCTCTGCTCTACAGCATTGTATGGAACAGATGCTCAAAACCCCTGTTTATTGGTATAGCCCTGTTTAGTGGTAAGAAATACCTTTACAGTAGTATTGATGTGGGCTGTGTTGTGGGATGGAACATGGTTTAGCAGACCGCTGGTCCTTTAAATCCAATGTCCCTAGTTGACGCCCGGTATCTGTTATGAAGGAAATATACTGTGCTTGTACTAGGATTTTAGCATATCATGACTAGAGCCCGACCGATTATCGGCTCACCGATAATATCGAGTCGATATCACACTTGGAAAGAAATGTCGGTATCGGCCATTGGAGGTCAAAAAATATCGGATATTTTCGTGACGTCACAACATGGTCGTAGGGAGTCAGAGAAGACGCGAAGTCTTCACTGAATGTCAGTAAATTATAAAGATAAATGGCCAAGCTGCAATGCACAATGCAATGCAATGCCCTATTGTGAAAAATATACTTTCACCGTTATGCCCCAGTGACTTTAGTGGGAATCCCCCAGCGGTGATCGAACACCAGAGACAGAGAGCAGACATCCAGTGAATGGAAAGTTCTATGCAGAAGATTTCAATCGATTCATTTGAGAAATGAAAACTTCATTCAAGCTGGACTGACCGTCGTTATGACAGAGAAAAGGGTCGCGTGTAAACATTTACTTGTACATAGTGCTGTTGGTGTCTGTGTAGGAAGCTCACAAGCCAAGGCTCGGTACGGTACCAACAAAGCGAAAAATAGCAGCAATGTATGGAGTCATCTGACTGAGGGGCCTCCATGATAAGGAATATGCGGGCATAGAGTGCAAGAAAATCAAGCAAAAAGGGAGTAGAGCCAACAATTCATACGAATGTTTTTGATTCCATAATGATCAACTGATTGTTGAAATGCTGGTCATAGTCGAAGGGATGGGTGGAGCGGACGTGAACAATTTGAGTTGTTTTTCACATTCTCTTCAGCTTTTAATGATGTTCTGAAGGCTCCAGGTGCACTGCCAGAAGAATATCAATATTTGGTGGAACCAATGAAGAAAAGATCCCCTGCAGGCGTGGAACCAAAATAAACAAAGATTCCCAGTTCTTGCTCTGCTACCAACTTCGGTACCAAGTGAAAGACTGTTCACTGTGTTTATTACTGTATAGCCTACATCATTTAATAATACCACACAGGTTCACTACCTGGAGAAAACGCCGAGAAGTTCTGCTTCGTGAACTGTAATGCACAACTGCCAGACTGGTGCTACTGATATATTTTTATTGCCCCCCAGATCATTCATGTCATGTTGAGTATAGCAATGGCTGTAAACATGTTCAATTAAATACTCTTGAGGTGTTGATTATGCGCCTTGAGATAGATTCCATATCTTTTGAATATCGGCTGAATATATCGGAGTTATCGGTGAAGGTACTGGATATCGGTTTCGGCTCCAATCCAATATCGGTCGGGCTCTAATCATGACAACTATTAGAACTCCACTAGTGTTGCGCAAGCTTCGTAAGCATTATTACGCCAAACATAGCTAGAGTACTGCCTTTTTCCTGTTACGAGAACATTACTAACCCGTTCTCATTGGCTAAAGCATTACAATCGCATTCGTTGTTACGCATTTTTGGGTATAAAAACCCACGTTTTCTCTGTTGCGGCCCTTGAGATCTGAGATTCACCTCAGCGCCTGACGTACTTTTCTTTGCAATACATCCGACCGAGAGGACTCGTGTGAGTTAAGAAATCACCGCCTAAGACAGCAAGCTACCAGCAAGTCGTTCAGCTAGCTACCTACTGCTCCAGCACGGCACAGCCATCTGTTACATGGTCGCCTTCGAGTTCGGTAGCTCACAACGCAGCCTCCTGTTACATGGTGCCATTGATTTCGGTAACGCAGCTTACTGTTACAATGGGAGCATCTGCAATACATTGGCATGGTGATGTCACCACGCTCCCACAGCTATGTCAAGGAAAAAGACACTCGCCGCATCATGAATGCTAGACGAATCGACAAAACTGACGCATTCTGTAAGCGGACGAGATTGGAAGAATCGGTAAGAAACGAACGACTTGAAAAGGAAGAAGGCAAAACATAGTTGCAGGACTAGAAGGCCCAGAAGAATGTATAAAAAAAAATCAACTACTTCTGTGTGTTTTACATATTTTAAAAATATGCCCTTTTTCTCAAAACTTCGCTTTTTGATACCCTAGATCATTCTTGAGGTCTAAAAAATAGTCAGCCATTTCACACGAAAAGCACATTGTGTGCAAATTTCAGACAGATTGCTCTCCTAGTATTAAAGTTCTAGGTGTTTGACTGATTTTCCATTTCGAGGGGTAACTTCAGCTTAGCCCCATAAGTCGTTAGTTACTGAAGAAAATTGAAGAATAGCGGCCTGGTATAAAAAATGATCATAGTAGTCGACAAGCACCATCAATTCCTCAACACAAACCATCAAATTACGGATTCAATGAAAAAGAAACAATGCTCGTCGTCTATAGGGGATGTTTCTCAGTTTGTTGGACCGATGTACAGAAGGGGTCAACAACGAAGTACTATTTTACATGAGTACTCGCGTTATTATGTGTTTAGGCTATTTCCACTTCTACTTGGCGCTTTGTAGGCATCTTTTTAGGCATTACTCTCTTCATTGACTTATTGCATCCCCTTTAGACTCGAGGTTTTCATAATACCTGGGCAAAATAGCCCTACCCACGGTAACTAAATAATTTTTTGGGGGGAAATTGCACTTACTGTCGCGCTGTTATCGAAAAGTATGATCAGGCACCGCCACCTAGAATCTGCCCTCCGAGTCCGAATTATCGGCATGGTCCGAACAATCGGAGATACGCACGGGGACATTGTTATAGTCATTGTTTTGCGGTCATCCGATTTTTCTGAACGATGCAGATTTTAGATGTTGAGGGTGATTTTTCGTCAAAGTCCTGAGCGTGATCATGTCTCAATTTATATTTTTGGAATCAGTGCTACAGTAGCTTTCGATCAAGACCAGATTCAGTGAATTCTGCGCCCTGGAAGATAACTTATGAAATGCCAGAAATACAACAGTCGCTACCGCAAAACAATCCTGAATCCAGCCTCAGCGAAGCAGAACCAAGCTGCAAAATCGGTTGTTGCCATTCCACGATTTCATTCGATAGTAAAAACACTAGGAGCGTGCACCACTGGTCAGAGTTGAGGTATATACATTACTAACCTACGGATAGTTACGCAACTCCCATCGTTAGGCCCGGGCAAGCAGTGTCTCTTACTGCTGATCAATCTAAAATCAGCACAATTGGTAGTTCTATAGCTTGCGACCCGAGGCTTTAATAAAACTGGTTTTAATCGAGAGCTTCTGTCGCACCGATTCCGAAAATACAAATTAAAGTATTGTCAGGTAAATGGAACCCCGTCCCCGCCAAAACAGCCCTTAAAGTCTGAATGAAAATCGGCAATAGTTCCGAACAGTTGCTTGACGTAACTGGCCAACGGCCACTATTATGCTCATTGTGTTGCGGCGGTACCATTGTTGGAACAATACTGATTATCGGACTTGAAGACCAGTTTTATTAAATTTCAGCCTCCGGGTCGCAAGCTATAATACCACAATTGTGCTGCTTTTCAGAGATGCCACTGGGATATTTCGGAAAAACCCAGATGTGGAGGCGAAATAAACCTAGAAAAACCCAGATCCTATATTTCACACAAAAGTTACGAGATAGCTGTGAAAGTGGAGCCTGATAGCCGACGAATACACTCATACAGTCATTGAAGCCTTTAATATTGAATTTACAACCGTTCATAATACACATTTTGCTTGGTTAACACTGCGAATCGCACAAAAAAACATGTTGTTTTCCTCTCGACACATCGCAATGATACAATTGGGGCGCAGCGTGAATAGTTGATAATGTACCGGTACTAATTATATCATCGCGCTGCGAAAGTTCAATGCAATGCCGTCCATTCCCTATTTCTAAGGATGATTTCATGTATTTTCAGCGATCTGAACAGATTGAAAGTAGCTTTCGATTGATTAATCCTACGACCATCACTTTTATTTGGAATAATCACAGACCAATGTATAGTGGAAATAAATGACTGCCAAATCATGAAATTCAGGGTTAGCGTAAGGGACTTAGGGTTAGAATGTGCTGATAACCAATGCCTCTGATTAACTTGCTAGGGTGTCCAACTAACTTGCTAGGGTGTCCAACTAACTTGCTAGGGTGTCCAATAGGGTTGTCCATAATTTGGAAAATCTTACAAATCCTCGGTTGTAATGTCTTATTCGATAGATTATTGATAAAAAACGAAACTGAGCCTGAAAGAAGCTCACAGAAAGGCCGTTAAGATTTCGTGCAAAGCGTTTGAAAGTAGCTGCCGAAGAATGGGCGTGCCACCGACCATAGAACGGCGAGAAGACTAGTAATCAAGAAACCACGGCTCTTGATTGGATAATCGGCTATGCTTCAATGACCACGTCAGCAGCAGCCTGCTGATTAGGTGAACAAGGAGTCTGCTACTGGCGGCGATTCTGAAAGCGCATTGTATGTAGGTTGACAGATAATGATTTAGGATTGATTAAGGGTATGTTGAGGTACGAAATACATGATGAACAAACAACAGGTGCTTCACAAAAACGTCTAAAGCATGACTGCTTTATTGTGAAAGAAACCGCCGTAGCCTATATGCCTTGTTTTCAACGAGGGCAAGCATAGGCGCTTATGCAAGTGGCGACGGATTCCTAGTTTCAGAAATAATATATCATTATTGAATACAAAGATAAAGCTTAACAATGACACTATAGTTTGTGTGATCTCATTGGGCTCGGGTTGTAGTGCATAGTTGAAGTTTTGAAAGCTCTAAGGGTCGGCTGAATCAGCGGGTTATGCTTGGCACTTGTCAAATGCTTGCATCAAACTGTATTCACTTGCAAGTGAATATGCTGGATATGATATGTCAAATTCCTTAATAATCGCGCAGAAAAGGGGTGTAAAGATAAACACAGACAATGCTGCATAGTGCATAGTATCCAACATAGTTTGCATATCATATCAAGCAGGGCCTGTGCTTGCATAAAAACCTCGTTTCTGCGACATCATTAGGGACTTTGAAAACATTTACCAGTGAATTCAATTTGCTGAAAACATCTGATGAGTGCTAAGCCTAACAGTCTGATTCAGCCGATCGCTAGAGCATTCAAAACTTCAACTATGTACTGCAACCTGAGCCCAATAAGATCACCTAACTTATAGTGTCATTGTTAAGCTTTATCTTTGTATTCAATAATGATATATTATTTCTGAAACTAGGAATCCGTCGCCACTTGCATAAGCGCCTATGTATTCCCTCGTTGAAAACAAGGCATATAGGCTTCAGCGGTTTCCTTCACAATGAAGCGGTCATGCTTTAGACGTTTTTGTGAAGCAGCTGTTGTTTGTACATCATGTATTTCGTACCTCCAGATACCTTGAATCAATCCTAAATCATTATCTGTCAACCTACATACAATGCGCTTTCAGAATCGTCGCCAGTAGCAGACTCCTTGTTCACCTAATCAGCAAGCTGCTGCTGACGTGGTCATTGAAGCATAGCCGATTATCCAATCAAGAGCCGTGGTTTCTTGATTACTAGTCTTCTCGCCGTTCTATGGTCGGTGGCACGCCCATTCTTCGGCAGCTACTTTCAAACGCTTTGCACGAAATCTTAACGGCCGTTCTTTGAGCTTCTTTCAGGCTCAGTGTCGTTTTTTATCAATAATCTATCGAATAAGACATTACAACCGAGGATTTGTAAGATTTTCCAAATTATGGACAACCCTAGTGTCCAACTAACTAACTCTCTCTCTCTCTCTCTCTCTCTGTCTCTCTCTCTCTCTCTGCTAGGGTGTCCAACTAACTAACTCTCTCTCTCTCTCTCTCTGAGTGTCCCTGTTGGAACTATAAATATACTCAGATAACAATAGGATTATATTAGTCGGATCATCACCTGGTCTGTTCATGTGCTTGTGTATACCATACATTTACATGATATTTATCGATACATGCCGAATTGTTCACCAAGTGCCGAGTTCGCTACTGGCTATCGTCCTATATGAAGATGACTTTCTGCGATCTGGAAGTTACCATTCAATGAAGCTCCATCGCATCCAGCCGAAGACTCTCATTTTAGTAGTGAAATACATTCTCAACACTTTGTCGTTACAATAACAGCAAAATCCACCGACAATGGTGAACTGAAGTGCGTGCATTTTACGATATTGCGACCATACTAATCTAATATTTAATTTTCGAGCGTAAAACTGACCTGGCGAACTGAATGTTGAAAAAAACCAGATTTTAAGGATAAAAACCCAGAAATCCAGATGATGCTCAAAAAACCCAGATCTGGGTGGAAAAACCCAGGAGTGGCATCTCTGCTGCTTTTAGATGGCTCTGCAATACGAGATACTGCTTGCCCGAGCGTAATACGAGATACTGTTTGCCCGAGCGTAACGAATTCAGTTGCGTATCTATCCGTATATTACTAACCTATAGTTGAGTACCGTAATACTACTACGTTACCGAGGGATTACTGCTCAATTCTGACGATGATATTCGAAATGCTTTGTACGGGATTGACATCTAGCATTGGTAAATCTCTGATGACTTTCATAAAACGTTTACAACCTGAATTCAACGGTGCATTACGCGATATTTAGCAATAAACTCATCACGTGTTCGGCATATCGTGCTGGAGGTTTACATCATTTCAACGCCCTGTTGCATCGTCAGCGGAATGAAAATATTACCAAAATCATTTCAAAAACCACCGCAAATGAAATGTAAAAAGTAAAGGTAAAGTAAAAAGCGCGATATTGCATTTCGAGAGTCAGATAGCACTACTACATACGTGTGTGGCGCGTGTTGGTGATGTCGGCCATAGTCGAAAAGAATTCAATGAGATTGTCAAGACTCTGTGCATCTTCTTTCGCAAGAATTGTCATCTACTGGGATCCGTCCGCATTTTGCCACTGCGTCGAGTCACTATTGCTGTAATGGTATTAACCATGTGTAAGGGGAAAAGATTTCAATACCAATTGCCGCACCCACCATGTACAGTACAGTGCCACCTCTGACGGTGCGGTTATTGGTGGAACTGCAGCTGACCTTTCTCAACGAGTTATGAAATCCACCATAAAGCTTGAGACGGACATGCTAATCAGACTGGTGTCTCAGGCCGACGGGCAGTATGTTATAGCTTCAGGCTTTAAACATGCCTTGTCCTCAGTTGCGCACTCCAACGGTTGCATGCCAGCGCATCTTAGAAATATTTTGTCGTTGTGTGGAATGTGCCTCACTGGATGGACTTGGTCTTTACTATTCTTAAAGATAATGGCGAGACTATGTTTATTTATATCCCGCTGCACCCAATTTGCGCTTATGTTCGGCATGGGAATGGGATACGTGGAGTGTAAAGGTCACGGAAAGAAGCTGCAATTACCATCGAACGTCATCCAGGCGTTTCAACACAAATACCCCGAGCTCATGAGACGCGTAACTTCGGCGATGATTGCGATGAAAGGAGATTCACGGTGAGGGGCCGCGATTTTCTAACTCCAGTAATGACCGTCATGGTCAATATGCAGTGAATCGAAACGAATATGTGGGTCATCAATCCAGAGGATTGGCTCAAATACCTCTGCCACATGACAGAAGCTCTTGTATACCTCTGCCGCATGACAGAAGCTCTTGTAAAGACAATCAATGCTAGATTCGACAAGTGCATACCAGCCGCTGCGCACGAACTCGCCAATTTCTTTGACGCGCACAAAGCAATCGAAAACGTGATTATCGAGTCTGCGCCCCTATCCTCATCGAGCTGTGTTCACTGGAAACACTAGAACGGACAGAGTTTTCTAACTTTTTCGAATATGTTTGCTCACTGGAACATGTAGCAGCATTGTATGATGAAGCCCGTTCTTTGTCATTGGATCCGGTTCTTGGCGATCGAATGATTCGCCCAAATGTTGAAATTGAAAACAAATATGAACCAAGATTCGGACACGAGGTGTATAGATGCCGTCTTAAAAGAACATGAATATTATAAATTGTTTTCCCAAGATGAGGAATTTTTTGATGCTATTGGGAAAGAATTTTGCATTTCGCTGGACGTAGCTTTAAACATAGAAGGTTCCGAAGCTGATGTAGAGTAATTCCTCTCTAATGAAATGCCAGAAAGAATCCGGTGGCTTGACAAAACGAAAAGTTGGCACAGAGAACAATAGTAGATTATGTATTTTCAGTGCTAATACAGTGTCCTAATACTATTGACGAAATCGCTAAACTTTATGGGAACGGAGTTGAAGATGTATCCCCATACCGCATGCCGATCATCTTCGAGGACGAAAACAAGCACCCAAGGATCGAACTGTAGCGACCCTGATACGGTACTGAAGACCTAACAGGGACATCGGCGCTGTAGACCAAACAGGGACATCGTTGTCTTTCGGTTCGGAACCCCTCTCGTCGGCGACCCGCCACCAGCATGCCATCAAGTACATCCGGAGTATTTACAAGTTACGAATTTAATTATAAGCCAAAACTCAACACAACCTAATACTCCAATGAGTACCTCACAGATGATCATGTACAAGTACTACGCTACACTACAAGTAAAACTAAGCAGTACGCAAGTATTACAAAGCTTCTGGCTGTTCGACCGCGCACTCAAATAACACGTGCAGCCAGAAACGCAAAGAACATTCTACCAACTTCCGCGAAATAAGCTCACACTAGCCAATCAACTGTGACTAAACAATGCAACCACTGAGCCATTGCATTACTGGCTGGTCAAAAAAAATGACTCGTTTGTTGTAGCACCGGGCGATATGTAACCTACCTTTAGAAATACAGAATTCGTTTCTCCGTGTGTATAATCTGTTGTCTTTATTCGTTTATACTCGTTGTTTAGTCATGTTTCGTTCATTCTTTCTTTAGTAATGAAATATACACGTTTATTTTCGTGGTAACTGATAGTTTCGTGCTCTTCTCTGTCCTACAAAAACTAGATATAATATTATCAATTGTAGTTGCAGCTCAAGATCACGTGACACGTCACATCCTGGTAGGTACCGTCAACCGGGGTGGCTTGATAATGGTTATCAAACTCACCCTGCATGTCAAAATTGATCAATGGTGTCCAAAATTCTGTGTATAGTTGATGTGTTTATGTTAGTAGATATGTATTTTATGTTGTAGATATGTATTTTATGTTGTCTTTGTAGATACTGATAAAGTTACTTAGAATTACTGTATGCCACGATTCTAAAAACGGAATCCGGGTCGAGGGGTATCAAACTGCGTGTACTCAGGTAGACCTAGAATATGCTGTGCGCCAGGTGCGGATTGGAAGTTTGTCCATTCTTGCTGCATCGAAGCGGTTCAAAATACCATATGGAACGATTTGGAATAAGACACGTCCAACAGTTAAGCATACAGGAAGACCAGGTTGACATTAGAGAATCATCGTTATCGGCTGCCAAAGAGACTGCAGTCATAAAAGTCATCAACCACCTGACTAATTGGAAATTTCTACTATCTTCCTGTGATATCCATTACATTGACTATCTGAACCGACAAAAAAAGACCATAAAAATCTTCCGTGAAAACCTGCCTGGTTGAGACTGGCGAAACAATTTTAAGGAGCGTCATCATCTTACACAACGGCTTGCTGACAATGTGAAGCCAGGCCGTGCTGAAATTAGCTCTACTGGAGTGAAACAGTATTTCAAATACATCTATGAGAAGCTGCATGGGGTAGAGCCCCCCAGAACGTCTACAATTATGATGAAACTAACGTAACAGACCATCCAGGGGGTTAAACAGTGCATTGTGAGAAGAGGACTTCGAAGAGTGGAAAGAAAGACATCACACTCTAAACCAGCCGTGAGCGTGATGTTTTGCGGAAACGCAGTGGGAGAGTATCTCCCTCCAATGGTTGTCTACAAATCAAAAAAACTCTATACTGAATGGACGAAAGGTGGCCCACCTGGTACATTATACAATCACTCACCTAGTAGTTGGTTTGATTCCCCTACGTTCGAGGAGTGGTTGAAGTTGTTTTTAGACCATGTAAAGGAGAAGCCTTGAAGAAAGTGCTCATTGGGGATAATTTGGTATTACATTTCAGTGCACAGGTAATAGCTGATTGAGCTGATTGTGAAGAAATATCAAGTTCATCAGTTTAATACCAAATGCACCTCATCTCCATCAACCATTGGATGTTGCCGTATTTGGACCAGTGAAGAAGATGTGGAAAAGGATACTGGAGGACTGGAGAAAAGAGAGCAGAGTGAGGGGCAGCATACCAAAGACCACATTCCCCTTGCTTTTGAAAAGACTTTGTAATCAAATGGAGGAGAAAAAGGTAAACCTTGCAGCTGGATTCATCAAGGCTTGCGGTCTAGTACCTCAGGATGAGCAGCAGGTGCTCAAGCGTGTGCCTGCTGCAAACGAAAATTCAACGGAGACAGTCCAAGAGGCAGGGTAATTGAAGTACTATTGAGTTCTGAGGAAGATGAAGAAAGCCGTGACAGTGAGGGCGAAGTCTGTCAAATCTGTGATAAATTCGACTGTGGGAGGTCGAGGAGTATCAGTTGTGGGAACAGTGTGACAACTGTGACAATTGGTTCCACGAACTCTGCCTTGCGAGAGAAGGGACAGGCAGTGCAACTGCAAGCTCCAAGTGTCAGAAGTAGACAGACTATCGTAATAGCGACAGATTGAAATAGAGAGGTATTCAACACAACAAGTTTAGAAGCAGCGGACGTTCTAATAGTGTGGAATTCAAAATAGCAAGTTAGGGTTCGGTTTAGCTTGTGTTGGGGTTCAGGTTAGTTCAGACCTGAGCAGACCAAATGCATTTACTTGGAATTTAGATGGTGACAACTGATTCCATGAACTCTGTCTTGAGAGAAAAGGGACAACCAGTGCAACCGCAAATTGCAAGTGCTACAAATATGATGGTGTCTGAACATCTCAGAAAACTTTGTATTGGTGGAATAATTTGTGCTGATGATTGTAGATTTGTGTCTACTGTTTTTCTTCAAATGGTGGTCTCTGGACATCTCAGAACACTTTGAATTGGTGGAATAAATTGTGTTGGTGATTGTAGATTTGTAAACAATTGGCTATCAAAGGGGCCCGGCGCCGGGGTGACTTTAATAATTGTTTAACCTGTTAAAGAAGTATGAAGACGAAACCTGATAAAAGTGTTTTGGTATATTAATAGCCGGGACCCACATTGTTCCTAGTTCAAAGAACCAAGGATGAGAAACCTCTTTAACCTACTCGAAATGTATCAAAAGTGCCTAAAACCATCAAAGTCACCCCGATTGACGGTAGGTAATAGTTTCGTGCTCTTCTCAGTCCTACAAAAACTAGATATAATATTATCAATTGTAGTTGCAGCTCAAGATCACGTGAGACGTCACATCCTGGTAGGTGGGTACTAGCCTAGAACATAGAAGGACAAGAAGTGCGAAGTCATCGTGTCGTCATTTCATTGTTATGTAGGGCGTCCGCCATTTTGGTCTCAAAAGCCTTTGGTTTGTCTATAGACGCGCTCGCCAGTTCTATATTGAAATTGACTATTTGGATGATTTCGCTCTTTATTTGTGCTCTAATTTATCAATACTAGGAACCACTTATTGTAAAACTCGCAGAAAATGTTATTTGTCTCTGCATCCTTGACAACAGCACCGCAAGCGTGCATTGCTCGTAGAGCAGAAGCGGGGACATGACTGAGTACCTGAAATATTGATGATATGGTATATTCAAAACCAACAGATGCATAGGCCTGTGGCAATATCATGACGAATATTGATATCTCACTTGAGCAGCGGTGCAAAATATCATATTATCAAGTTTTGTTGGTTTAACGTGTTTTCGAGTGGGTATTGGTCCCACTTTCAGTTCCTTACCCTCCTGGTAGTTGACTAATTCCTCGACTCACGATGAAGAAACCTAAATTGCGGAGATGATGATTGTGATGGTTTAAAAAAGGATTAATATGATTCCGACCATACACTTGTGGAAGTTGATGGGACATCCGGTATTTTAATGCATTTTTAGGCGACTAAACTCTCATTGGATAAGATGAGGGACATCAGTCACGAAACATACCTTCGCACCATCAAGATGCGGATGATCAACCAATAACAGTACTTGATTTCTGGTTGGATAAAACGTTCGCAGTTAGTTGAACTCACAAAGGCGATCTATACCAATCGTCACCAGACATTCCCGTTCTGATGTTGGCAGATCGCCACATTGCTTGAGTTAATGGCCCCATATTGCTTACGACAGCAGCGACGACCATTCCTCGTCGACCCAACTCTTTGATCAATGTTTCGTCACTTCCCACAATTGAACGCAAGATACCGAATTCCATGTAAAATAATACGCTGTTAAATTCAATATGAATTTTCCCTCAAGATGTGTATTTTCTATAATATGAGTATCATAGATACTTCACCTATTACTTGCTTTACTTGCTTCCACTTTGTGGCAAGTCCATTCAGCATGAATTACAAAGCGCGTGATGCGAATTTTCGTTCGCCCGACCTGAACTCATGGCTGCCGAACCCCATGAACGATTTTAATCCGGGGTCAAATTCCACGTTGTGGGACTGCAGCATTTCATCCAGAGCTAAAATGCAGTTCCTGTCCCAGTCTGTCTCTGTCTGTCAGTCAGTCTGTCTAGTTTTTTGGCAATCCAGTCTTCAGTCAGCCTGACTAGTTTTTTGGCAATCCAATCCAAGACTATGTATGTACTGGATTCCAGCAGCAAACTTCAGTGATACTATCCAATCACACATCGTGCGATAAGACGAAAGAGGATAGGAGGATTTTCTCAAGCAGGCCTATTCATATCTGAAGATCATTTATACTGTTGGAGTAAATAGCTCCTGTAGTTATCTCACCAAGTTTTCTAGATGAAACCTGATTTTCAATGCTGACATAATTGTGTCATCGCTCTATTTGCATCCATAGGCCTGCCCTTATCTTTTCAAAACTTTAATTTGACCCTCGTTAAGAAACCTTCCTATCCCCTTCTCCATCCGTTCCATCTTACATATTATGTTTATGCTTGCATATATATACCGGTGCAAAGTCTACGATGCTGAACGTTGATGATTGCTTTAATATAGAGAGTGGGTCCGCCCATTTTTCAAGACCGAATTCGATTTGGTGAACAGAATCTAGTTGAAGACCTGTTCCATGACTCGGAAATGTTTCACAAATACTTTCGCATGGACGACTCGACCTTTCGTGAGCTTCTTACTAAAGTACCCCCATACACAGGGCTGCCATACCGTCCTTATTTCTAAGATTTGCCCTTATTTTGAAGGGTCACGTCTTAGAAAACTCAACTGTCCCTATTTCTAAGAAATGTCCTTATTTTCGACTTGCGTCCTTATTTTGTCTTATTTTCAACCACTACAGAACTTCGATCGTTTTCCTCTAGTATCTGTGTTGCATAATATTCTCAAATTATGCTTTTGCGTAGAGATATTATGACATCATAAATGAAAGGAACTCTCGTGACGTGCACACCACACGATTTGTCTGCTAAGTGGTGAAATAGTTAGGGCAGTGAGTGGTAGTATTGCAGTTCGTCTGTACCAAGCTACCGCAGCGGACGTCATTTATGCAGTAAACAGCAGTACCATGTTCCTGCTGTGTTTGGTCTACAGAAGAATAAGCTCAAGCTGTGGGGAAGGCAGCATTTATTGCGTAGTGAAAAAAGGCGCAGTGCAGTCGACACATTGGTTAAAAAGTAGTAAAGCTATAATTCATAGATAAATTTATCAAAATTATATTGCACTTGCGCATCTATCGAAGCTTAAAGGGCGAGTGTTTCGCACATTGCAATATCTGCAATTGTGACATTAACCTGGAGGCCATATGAAAGACTGCTATTTCAACTCACATTGATACCCGAAAACACAATAAGTGTGTCATAATGATTAATTTGAGCCAGTCGATGAATAATTTTTCCACAAGTCTATCAACACCAACGACCACAGACTACAAAGGCAGTTGCTGCTGAGGGTACCTGAGCATTCCATACTGTCAAATACCAGCAATCATTCATCACCAACGATTGCACATCGCAATTTGTTTAATGCAATATTCCCCGATTCAAACATCGCAAATAAGTTTTCTTCGGCCAGGACCAAGACTACAAGCATTGTTACTGGAGTTCTTGCTCCATTCACTCAAAAAATGATTTTGTCTAAACTTGGTGTAAGACCTTTTTCCATCACACCTTTTTCCATCTTGGGTGAAGAAGTTTGGTTTATCACCCTATGGGGAGGCCCAAGACCAACGTTGTTTTTTCTGGGGGGGGGGCGACAAAGTGCTGTTTCGACCCTGAGTATAGGTAAACGTAGACCTGAGATGTCGTGAGATCCATGAACCACTTTCTAATAACAAGGAGTTTCTGGAGTAGATTCTGGCGAAAAGTATGGAATTGTGACATGCCGCGGCTCGTATAAATACAAAGTATGTATAAAAACGCCTTTTCGTGCTAATTTAATTCCTCGACTGTCCTTATTTTTGGGTCCATGTCGATGGCAACCCTGCCCATACATAACAAAGCAAGATACGAACTGGCGGCCAGCAATTTGTCTAGCTTATCGACTTGCCATTACATTACGGTGAGCAAATGATCGTTCATTTATTATCGATTTCACATAATTGAATTTTGCAATAGGTTCTTGGCGACGGGTGATTCTCAGATCACTATTGGCTTGCGTTATCGTGTTAGGCATTCGACAGTGAGCCTGATCATCAAAGAGACCTGCGAAGCACTGTGGAAGGTACTGTCACCCGAAGTATTGAAACCTCCAGCCACATCTGAAGAATGGCGAGAAATCTCTCGGGATTTCAATAAATTTTGGAGCTTTCGGAGCAATCGACGGTTAGCATATGGATATTGAAGCCCCCAGTTCGAGTGGTTCGGAGTACTTCAATTATAAGGGAACCTACAGTATTGTGTTATTGGCAGTTTGCGATGCTCGTTATTGCTTTATATTAATCAATATTGGCGACACAGGCAGACACACTGATGGTGGAATATTTGCTGACAGTGAATGTGGCTGAAGATTCATTTCCAGCGGTTTGAATATGCCTGAATCTGGTTATTTACCAGGTACAGATTCGCAAGTCCCATACTGTATTGTCGGAGACGCTGCCTTTCCTCTGTAGACCATAGTATACCTCGCGACGACATGTTTCTTCATCACGAAATGTAATGACTCGAGTCACGATTCTCCGATGACTCGACTTGACTCGAGTCATTTTCTCAAAATACGGAAATGACTCGACTCGAGTCAATCTGTGTATTGACTCGACTTGGACTTGAGTCATTGCGCATGACTCGAGACTCAGACAGACATTTCATTGTGATTTCGAAGAATGTGTGTGTGTGAAACATGTTTCTTCATCACAAAATTATGCTATCCATCTATATTCTACAAGAAATGTAAAAATATTTGTATGATGCTTATGTAAAAATATTTGTATGATGCTGTACACGGTACACAGGTAAAAATGACACCCGCTTATTCCGATCTTCTATATTTCAACTAAATAGGCATAGTAGACATCTAGATATAGGTCGTACGTGCCACTTTGGCCCCATAAAACTGCAGATAATAGCTCTTTCCAAATTCACCTTGAGAAACGCAACTATAGGGCACGCTGCACAGGTGCACATACTACGATGCAGTAGTCATTTCCCGCGCGAGCCGAACCCGCATATTCCCAAAATAAGAATATGATTGACAGGCGAAGCGGGTCCGGATGCGTTCAGATCCAAATTTTTGGGAACCGAAGTTTTGGAAATTATGTCGACCAGACCAGCCTCGGGATTCTCGACTGCGTTCACATTGCTGGCATTCTGAGGATTATTCTGGGAAATTGTGTTCTGAAAATTAGGTATGAACGCACCCTTATGTTGTTCCGTGCAGCGACACCGCGTGTAAGGCTGCGACTTTCATTTTCTGCAGTCATTTGCTACTTGGATCTGTGCGTATTCTGCTAACTATTGGACACCGGAATATCTACTTTAGGATTGGAAATAACGATAAAAAAGGAAATAACGATAAAAAACAAGCTATAAAGAAAACTGTATGACTCGAAAGTAAAAAGGAAATGATGCTGTCATACTCTGCCCTCATGCAAAAGACCTACATTTGCTGCTTAGGTATACATGAAAGTCATGTCAAACAATTGCTGAAGACGATTATTCCTGGAGCTACCGACTGGGGAGTTTCTAGGTATAAGAGTGTATTGATAACCGATGATGACCTGAATCTAATTAAATATATATGCAATGCTGTATTGAAGTGGGCTGTCAAAAAGTTTCCGGTTGAATGGAGAGATTGGTGTAAAAACCAAGTATCTAAGAACCCTCTACCATTAGAATTCGAACCCAAAACCAGAGGAGGACTGATATGCCCAAATGAAAGATTTGTTACTAATGGAAGAATTTGAAATTTATTTTCAAAAGCAAAAAAACTCAGTTTATTGACATGAGAAGCATTCTCGGAAATGTCAATATTCCATTACATCATTCACATTGTGACCAGACCCACGAGAAACTCCTCATTTCTAAATATGTGAGAACAAGAACTCATACATACTGCCGGGCTGCGACGAGAAATTATCATGAACAATAGAAATATAAATCTAGAAGTTCCAAAGCACTGCGAGATCATATCCGAGTTTGAATATGGTCAACATTATCGAAACAGGTTCTGACATATCATAAACACATGCTACTTATTTCCTTTGCATATACTTGCGTTTCCATTTTATATTGCTTACTGATATTTTCTTTAAGTGTGCACCGTTTCTGCGCGGCAGTCTGAATCTTGCGCTGCCGATTATAGGCGCAAAGCCTGTCTAATGGGGTTATCTGCGGATGCTAATCGTTGTAATTCGTACACATATTCCATGACTTCAACTCTTTCGACGCCGAGCTGAAATCGACGATTGTGTTCAAAACGCCGCTATTTTACAAAAATTCACGATTTTCAATGAGTCACAACTTTTTTCCGCTGGTGCTATGGTTTTGTATCCAAGTCCGTATTGTAGCCAGTAACAAGATCTAGCTTTAGAGCCATAACATGCTTGACTACACCAGAAGATGTTATCTGGGTTTACTCTGGTACGGACGAACCACGTTTTGCGACTTTTGCGAGCGGAGCTGCCGGAGTTTCGTACTTCGTCGATTGATTTTCGTTACTAATATGTATTCAAGTGCAGTGAAACTTTGTATTTATACTTATACTATCAAATATAAACAATTGAACATATTATGTTTCTATTAGTAAGTACTAAGCTCTTACTAGTCTGTATTATGCAACATTATGTAGCAGTAAATTGCGATATTCCGTGAGTCTTGGCTACAAATCTGCCAATATCGAGCAATTTTGTATATTATGACGTTATAATACGCGGATAAGCTGAATGGGTCTAATAAGGCTAAGGTTAGGCTACTGAATTGATTAGGCTTATGAAATTGTACCGGTATACTATATTCAGTTGTATGTCAAACTTGACTCGGGGATCTTATACATATTATATTTCATATTATATGTCTGCGATATCATGCAACCAAGGTTTTGAACAGAATGTGACTATTTCAATTCTGTGAATCATGAGGCGCTCGAACAAATCCTACGGCATGGATGCGACTGTGATTGAACATATTTCTATGAACTATTCCAGGTTCCAGCTAAGACATGAAAGATGAATAGTACGATCTTCTCGATTGGAATTGCCATCGCCACAACCAAGACAGTTTGACCACTGCAATGTGATTACGACAACGGATTTGTAGGAAATTTCACACTGCCAGAGTAAAGAGCATTTATTGGCGAACGGCGCAGATCAGCAAACACAGAACATACAACAGGTAAACAATAACAAACGAGCAAAATTACTCTAAAGAACTACTAGCGTGAAGGGGCACTGCACTATAAATACGGATGTAGTCTCAAATTTAAGATGAAATTGTGAAAAGTATTTTGTCGCAGTCATTTTCTTGAAGAAGCCACCATAGCAAAACGGCAGCTAGAAAAGAATTACAACCATCCAAATGCACACTTTGTGCCAGCAATGCAATGGGTTAAGGTTAGGCTCAGGTGCCACAAAAATATATTAATGCACAGGCAGCCAGGGTGCAATGGGATAGTTGTCGTTTTCTTCTAGCTGGTTTCCCTGATAAATTAATAATTGATAATAAAGAATGATAAAATGACGAACCCTTGAGTAAATTAATAACTAGAATAATAAAATTAAATTTAGATTGAAACTTTATTCCCAGCAGGCCTCTGTGTGGTAAGCTTCAAAAAAAGGTGCTGCATGTAACCCGACTTTGCATATGGAGCAGTGAAACTTTGATTTTTTGTTTTGACAGGTTTCTGTTGTTCTGCGTCATCGTGGATTTCGGCCCTACGTTTTTCAATCTGATAGCAGACTGCACAGTTACGCTGTCCATGCGCTCTCGTTCATACTGGGGGATTCAGCGCCAGAAAATGTCTTCCAACCAATCCATCCTTGATGACAGCTGGTATCGCAGAGCCATGGTGGCTGACCTGGTCATCAACAAGATGGTGTATAATCATTCGCACGTACAGCAGCATTGGCATGTGCTTTCGCGATGCTATATTATACAACTTCTGCGAGTTGACCAATGCCAAGCTCATCAGGTGGAAGAAAAGTTTCTTCCACCACCTGACAGTCTTGCGCTCGAAGCTGTAGTATGACAGAAGTTGATCAGACTTATCAATTCCTGCCATGTTTGAATTATGGGAGTCAATCACTTGCGGTTTTTGTTTGTTTTTTGCCCCAGTTTCGGATCTTACTCTGACAGTGGTCATCCCATTATCATGAATGGTGGATAACATTAATACTTCTTTCTTGTAATTCCACTTCGGAGCAAGGACCTCCCGGCACGCATAGACTTTGTCTCCCCCATCGTAGTGATTGGCTCCTTCATTTCGACCGGTAATCCCCTGTGTTCGGAACGACACGTTCCAACGGCATGCGTCTGCACTGCCAGCAAGCTTTCGAAAAGGGGCAAGGTGGTATAGTACCTGTCCATATACAGAATTTGCCCCTTCTCATTGTAGTCGTCCATCATAAATAGAACCAAATCCTTCGTTTTTCCCGGCCCACAGTCCCCAGCAAGTTTTCCCACCTCCACTTGAAAATTCAAACAATATCCTGACCTCGATTCGCACAATTCAAATAATTTGATCCCCCACTTTTTCGGCTTCATTGGATTATAGGCTTTGAATGTCACACGACCCTTGAAAGGACATGTCCCTTCGTCTAAACTCAAATCTCTTTCAGGGGAGTAGTTATCCTGGAAATTAGTGTTCAGGTGATCGATGATGGGCCGCAGCTTGAACACTGGATCATATCCTTCGGCACCAAACGGTACTGCTTTGTCATTGTCGTTACAATGGAGTGCCGCTAATATTAGCCGAAAGCGATTTCTTGACATTGCAGTCGACCAAAATTCACACCTAAAAATTGCTTCGGATTTACACCAACAGTCATCCAATTTTGTTTTTTTGTCCAATCCCATCGCAAATATCAGGCCAATGAATTTTTCCATTTCTTTAGTTGATACTTCTTTCCAATTGTTCCGATACTTCTTTCCAATTGTTCCAAAACTTCTTTCTTTTTGTTTTTGCTATCATTTGAGTTGCGTGCCTGTTGCTTTCATATTTTATTAAATTAAAAAAACTTTCATTCAAAACCTGGTCAAATATGTTTCTTGCCGTGGCAGTTATATCTGGGTCCAGTTTAGGGCCTGGTATGCCTAGGAATTGGAATGGAGGATTTGGTGTTGTCGACGTGTCCTCATCCCACGTCGTACAGACTGGTGTGGGGCAATCGGGCTGGGGACTTGTTGAAGGCCCCACGGATGTGCTGTTGGTGCTCAATATTCGCCTCTTGGTAGGTGGGGAGTTTGGGGACTCATGCCGTACCAAGGCCGACAAATTCACAGGCCTTGTACGGCGCGACGTAAATACGCTCTGCAGTTCCGAGTACGGCGCGACGTAAATACGCTCTGCAGTTCCGAGTCCTCAGAGCCAGAGCTAAGAATGTCGCTCTCCTCGCCGTAATCATATTCGTAAAACGAATCCATACTAGCTATCAAATTATCCGACGCCTAAACAGATCGAATATGTATAATGGTAAATCCGTGTATCGCTAATGGCCGTGCTGCCAAGGATCCGAAAGATTTGACTAAGCATTTTATTTCGGAATATTCAACATTTTATAAAGGAATATTCAACATAAGACATAACCTATCATATGGTAAAGCAGCAACGCCTCGCTGTCTATATGCCGGCTATTCATAACGAATTTATTATATATATATTGCCAGAAAATTCAACAAAACTCATATGTTATGATATATTCAAATGTCATTTCAATTAACAATTTATTAATTTATATGTACATACTAGATAATGTACAACATACCGAATAAATCTATGAAATCCGTATTCCGCGAGCCAAGATACATCAATTTACGTCTAACTTACTGGTTACGTTAATTTTGGTTATAGCCTAAATTATTAGGCTTATGCAGGATTACTTGGCCCATTCACCAACTTTTCTATTGATTACCGCATAATGCCACATCTTGGATGAACGCGAAAATGACTTGTCAGATTTTCGAGACAAAACTAAGCTTTCTCGATTTAGCGAACATATGGGGATACGCGGCGTCGAAAGAGTTAATAACGCAATAACATGTTCAATTCGGATTCGAATGAAGATAGCTGACAAATAGTGCAGCAACAGCAACATACAACTTGATGAAGATAGCAGACACGTAGTGCAGCAACAGCAACGTACGAATTCACGAAGATAGCTGGTACTTTGCACAGCAACGGCAACATACGACCGACGAACGTATCGGATTACGATTAACGTAAGTAAGGAACCAAAGTAAGTTAACTAAGATTTACAATAAACTTTGCGTCAACGTATATAACCAACAAATGGTGGTTCGCAGACGATTTAAGGCTGCTGCACACTGGCTCTCGCGACACGACAAAACGAGAGAATCGCGCCTGTCTGTGACAAAACCATGCACACCGCGTCGCCAGACTACGCAACAAAGTGTCGGCGAGCGGGCTGCGAATCTCGCCGACAAAGTTGGATTTTTTCGCGAGTTGCGGGCTCAGTCGCCTTAAAAAATAAACACGCGCTTTTATTTCGACGGTGCTGTTGCAATCTTTTCTAATCGTTCAACTTCCTAATTGAACATACCCGTGTAGCAGATGCGTGATTTATCTTGGGATTGACTCAGGGCGCAGTATGATATCCAACAAGCCCAGAAAAAGAATGATTCAACCTCAAGTTGATAACTTGAAGATGGATGAACGAAATCGAGATATATTTGATAATTAAATTACGATATGTTCACAATACAAGATGAATAACAGAGAACATGACCGCTAGTCCGCCAATGCCACTGACAAGCTTGACATTGCGAAACTGCCGGTAGGCCAAGGAGAGTAGGCCTTTATATTATAAAGATATCTGATTGATGGAGTATGTTCGGGGTATAATGGAGAATGTTAGGGGTATCAACGATTAGACACCTTCTTGTTTATATTCTTTGTATCTAGGGTACTGTATATTGGGCATCTGCGTCTCGAGTTGAAATAATAAACTGACTTTTCGAATTTGAGAATATCTTAGTGGCATTATGATGTATTCCTTATCAAAATTCGGAGCATCAGCAAAATGCTCAGTACACATAGAAAACACATATGTGTAGGAAGTATCTTGATGTGTTCTTCAAAAGTAATAACCAAGAACCTATACTGTTACGAAATCATTAAGCTGGCACAGAACAGATAGGCCTACGTTACGAGTGTACGACCCGATGTCCCAGTGTGCAGCAGAACGCAATTACCGCGATCATGAGCGCGACACGATCGGGGAATTGAGGCTGCTGCACATTGGCTTTGCGACACGACTAAAACAAGTAAAGGCCTCTGCACACTGAGCTCGCGACCCGATAAAACGATAGAATCGCGCCTGTCTGCGACTGGACCATGCAGACCGGAGTCGCCGGCAACTCGCAACATGCCGTCTGCGACAGGGTTGCGCAACTCCGCGACAAAGTTGAAAATTTTCAACTTTGTCGCGAGTTGCGAGCGACTGGTCAGCAGTTACTGATCCTTAGTTCTATGTCACCGCAATAGTTTGTCCGGGTATTGCGTGTTTTGGCATCTTTAATTGTTTCCTCAATGAATTTAGACTGATTTGAGGCCATCTTTACTGCAAGAGCGCATTCTACTGTAAGCAGTACCGGTACTTGGTAATTACCAAAGGCCAACCAGCTCCAGCAGTACCGATACCGCGAAACTCTCAGTCATTGTATGTCTACAGGTGGATTTATTATATATATACCTTGTCTGGTTCATTTTAACCTGTACACTGTACAGTGTACAATGTACATTGGTTGGAAACTGGGTTAAGCAGGCACATATAATCGTGGTATGTCATGGGTTCACTGATGTATATTTCAGATACCGGTACATCTCAGAACACGACGTCTGAAAATCTTTTTGATGACTAGGTAGCAGCAGTGTAACTCTTGATGTTAGATTTCGTCTATTCTCCTCTTTATGAGACTTCGGTACGAATTGTAGTGGCTAATATTATAAGTCAGAAATGGACTACGCATCATTATGGAGAATGAATCAACCAGGCCTACGGATCAGTTTCCATGCTTGATACCTGAGGGCGAATCGAAGATTGAAAAGGAAATAATCCCAGAGTTATATTTGAATATTGTTAAGACTCAATTCATTTACAATGAAATTATAATGCATTTGAATGTTGTTCTCTATCATATCGAGAAATTAATGTATGAGTGCTTGACAGTTGATGCAGTCACTGAGGCAGTGGAATACAGAAAGGCTTGATGTTTGTAGCATAATAGGCTACAGCTAGAGCTCCAGAAATTTGGATCGGCAACCGGAAATAGCGCCTTTAACTGGGTCACCCAGATTATGCGTTATCAGCATTGAAATATGATATTGGTTCGTTAATAGAAAAGTGTGTGCATATAAGACGTCATCTTATTCATTGACAAACCCATGTATACCCATCGAAATATTCATTTTGCGATCTATCGGGAGCTGTGCAATGTGTATCCATTGCGAGACTTCGGACAGAACGCGCAAGAGCTGTAGTTGCCGCTTGCGGGCACTGCCGGGACCAGTGTGCATTGCTTCGCGACTTACGACTCGCAACTCGCGATGTTGCGTCGCGAGGTCAGTGTGCAGAGGCCTTAATTCCCCGATCGAGTCGCGTTCACGATCGCGGTAGTTGCGTTTTGCTGCACACTGGGACACCGAGTCGTAACGTGGGCCTATCTGTTCTGTACCAGCTTAATGATTTCGTAACAGTATAGGTTATTGGTTGGTACTATTGAAGAACACATCAAGATACTTCCTACACATATGTGTTTTCTATGTGTACTGACAGCATTTTGCCGATGCTCCGAATTTTGATAAGGGATGCACCATAATGCCACTAAGACTAAGATATTCTCAAATTCGAAAACTGAGTTTATTATTTCAACTCAAGACGCAGATGCACAATATACAGTACCTAAGATACAAAGAATATAAACAAGAAAGTGTCTAATCGTTAAAACGCCCTGGCATAGTCCATCAATCAGATATCTTTATAATATATAGGCCGACTCTACTTGGCCTACCGGTACTTTCGTAACGTCAAGCATGTCAGTGGCATTGGCGGGCTAGCGGTCATGTTCTCTGTTATTCATCTTGTATTGTGAACATATAGTAATTTATTTATCAAATATATCTTAATTTCGTTCATCCATCTTCAAGTTATCAACTTGAGGTTGAATCTTTCTTTTTCTGGGCTTGTTGGATATCATACAGCGCCCTGAGTCAATCCCAAGATAAATTACGCATCTGATACACGAGAATGTTAAATTAGGAAGCTGAACGATTAGAAAAGATTGCAACAGCACCGCCGAAATAAGACCGCGTGCTTATTTTCTACTGCTACTGAGCCCGCAACTCGCGACAAAGTTGGAATTTGGAATTTTTCAACTTTGTCGGCGAGTTGCGCAGCCCGCTTTATTGCGTAGTCTGGCGACGCGGTGTATGTACATGGTTTTGTCACAGACAGGCGCGATTCTCTTGTTTTGTCGTGTCGCGAGAGCCAGTGTGCAGCAGGCAGTCCGGTAGCGGTAAGAACAGCCTATCTGAAAAGGCTTGATTACAAATGATTACTAAAATCAGGATTAACCAATGAAATGAGCAAGCGCAAACACTCCCCCATTTGACTGATCCCAGTCAACAGAATTATCAATGTAATACACGAACGATCACTCAAATCATCGCCTCATCTCATAGGCAAAGTGAGATTGTACAATGACCAACATACAAGGAGCTGCTGAACCTCCGATCCAAAATACATTCTATATATCACCCTAAATAGTAGAAAGGCGTTCACCAGCTCTACAGGCGACGAGAATGGATCATTTTTTGAATGGTAGGGTGGCGTTCGACATCTCTACACAACTCTTCAACACTCGCCACTAATTGTACACAACTCTTCAACACTCGCCAATAATTGTGTGTTATTGGTCGTGTCTATTCAAATTATCATATAGTTTCTGTTCGTTTGAATAATATATTTATCATGAATAATATATTTATCCTTAATTAAACATTACTTTTTCAAATAGAATTTTGGTTGGAAATACTAGCAGCGATATTGTTTATGGCCGCCAAAGCCGACTGCATTAAGGCATCGAGATTGGCAATTTGCTCCATATGCCTCTCCTCGAATCTCAATTTGCTCCATATGCCTCTCCTCGGACTACATCAAGAACTGGAGCTGCTGGTCACTCATTTCCTTCAGAGATTTTATTATACTATATTTGTCTGATTGCTGGTCATCCGCTTCCGTTCTTCTTAGTCGTTCCTCGAAGTCCCTTTATTTAAAAAAAACGGAATAAGAGTGCGATGCATAGTACATTGATTTATTTTTATACCATTTATGACCCGTTGCAGAGTCTGACATGCTGGGATATCAGCAACGGGGGATGACGTTCCTGACGCCTCCATAGCGATTGTTTCACTTGATGTGTCACAGTCCACCGTGACCAGAAACGTGATATCTTCGTCTCGTCGTTAACTGCAGTCGGCTGTGCAACACGCGAACTCTCAAATCCGGCGTTTACACTTACTGACTAACGAAGTAGAATATATTTGATGACTTAGAGCTCGCCTAATGGCATTTACTAGTCACCACGAATCATGTGGACATATATACTTACTCTACACCTTGGACGGCTTCTCGTCATTTCGTGCATATTATTGAAATATGGCCACGAGAGTCCCTTTGAAAAATTGCTCGATGTATCCAGGTCTGTCAGTATTTTATTATGCGTGTCTTTCAAAGCACGCCACTTTCTTCAGAGTTGTTCGCTAAAATATTGACAATGCATGTACTACCGGTATGTATAAGCACTCATGCAGCAAGATTATTCGACTTAACATCGTAAAATCATGGCCATTCGCTCTCGCAAAAAGCGAAACATGTCGGCGTTCCTGTTCTTGGTGCTATCACTTTCATCGATCAACTTCCTCTCCTTTGCAATAACCAATAAATCAATAATAGGCCATTTGCAGGACTTCGATCACGTGACTAGATACGCATAGCAACCACAAATTGGTTAGCAAGCTACTTTCTCGCGCACCTGCTTCAGTGCTAAATATCGCATACTGCACTGTTGATTTCTAGTTGTAAACGTTCCAGAAATTTGTTGTGGAAGTAATCAGAGATTCACCTATGCTAGACGTCAGTCCTGTACAAAGCATTTCGAGTGGCATCGTCAGAATTACGCGGAAATCCCTCGGTAGCGTAGTCGTATTACGGTACTCAACTCTGATCATATGTACTTAAATTCTGGCATTTGAAGTAGAGCGATTGGTTTATGTTTTGGTAAGAGTATTTGTTAGTTCAAGTAGTACTATATGTCTGTTGTTGAGCCTGATTTTGGATGGAAGATAAGACTGAAGCAGCTGAGACCCGCAAGGATCACAATATACTGTGGGCTCTGCTGTCGTGCTGACATAAAGACTAAACAAAGTAGTGCACTATATTGTTGCCTTATACCAGGGGTCGGCAACCTTTTGCTAGTCGCGGGCCAAATTTCGGGTGTACAACCTTTTGACGGGCCGGATTTTTTCTTAGTACTATATTTTACGCTCACTTCGGTGTATTATCCTACATTGCTGCAATCTCAATCATACCAATCCGAAGACACATGTATTTACACATCAACGACACAGAATAATTGTGACAATTGACTCAGCTTGCTTTGTGAAAGGTTTTCAACTTCTGGTAACAAGTCAGATGAAACAAGAATCAGACCCTATTCAAAATGGACGTCCGAAATACGTGATCTTAGCTTGCTCTTCGTGAATTTCATTGTTCAAAACTATTGTTCACATGTGTACGTGCTTCCAAAAATCGATGCAATTTCTTTTGCATTGCTGGTCAAGCTGGGATAAAGACCAATTTCAAGAACGTACTCTTTGTCAAAGTCATGGAGCTATATGCTCTTTGTATGAAATTTGTCATTCAATTCAACTGCATCGCATTTCAGAAAGGCCCATTTGAAATTTTCAGGCAATGGTATTGGCGTCCACATTAAACAGAGTACTGAATAGTCAGAATTCATTTTGTAGAGAAGGAATGTCGGAAAAGAGGGTGAATATTCAGTAGTTAAATTTCGTATCACCGAGGCCTATGAATATCGTAGGCCCCGGTATCACAGTTACAAATGTAGTGTTGGTACTAGGTTCTCTCCTCCAGTATAGGAAAGTGAGCATAATTTTCTTTGTACTGTTGACATTTCCAGAGTCACAGATTTGTTTTGAATGCGCCTCGACATCTCATGTATGTAGTTGTTTTCCCCCTGAAGTTGCAAGTTCAATTTGTTCAGATGTGACGTTAAATGTACCAGGAAAGCAAGATGAGATACCCATTTTCGATTACAAGATTATGAATCGGCGATATTTGTATTTTCGAGGAAAGTTGCTATTTCATTTCTCAGTTCATACACTCGTGTAAGCATAGCTGCTCGACTCAATGAGCGAACATGACAGATATAGGCCTACATGACATCGCCATATTGATTCTCTGCTTCTAGTAATATCTGGCGTAACTGATTCAGTTGATGAGACAAAAATCATATTAACAGTTTTCACCATTGTGGCCAAAACACTATTCAGGTTTTTTGTCTTGGCACACAATGCCTTCTGGAAAATCAAACTATAGACAGGCTAACTAACATACGGAGGCTAGTTATCTATAATTGAATAGTTTGAAATTCCGTCATTGCGTCTGAGACGCTCCAAGCGTTTTTTGAAGCAAAGGAAGAACACGTTTATTGTCACACCCCGTTAGAGTGATTAACCCTTTAAAAAAGCATGGAACACCTTCGGTTGCGAGATACACCCGATTGATAAGCACTGATCCAGTCTAGTCTATTTCCATCTCCTACTTCAACCACGTTCGTGTTATGGCGTAACAATAGACTAATACGATGTAGGCTACTATTATATCGTAAAAATGCCGCATTTTTTTCATGCAGCGCTGCACTGCAGATTGAAACTCTTTATGAAGCGGCGGGCCGTATTCTTGTGATAACTAATTATTGTCGCGGGCCGGACGATTTCGCTTGGCGGGCCGTAGGTTGCCGACCCTTGCCTTATACAATGCTGCTTTTATTAGCACTACTTGATTGACTGCGTGATATTTAATGCAGCACTGCATAGCCTACTATAGCCTGCTATAGTTGTATTGTATAGGGGTAGTTGGTAATCATTGCAGTATTTTGATGATTGATATCGTTTGCAATATATATAGGATACCGCTATTTTCAAGCCTGAAAAGACAAAGACTGCCAGTACGTTGATGTGTTAGGAATTCATGCAACATGCTACATACAATATATATATATATTAAACATCCCATGCTATTGTATGGCTTCTCAGTAAAAAAATCAATATACTTAGACCTCTATACCTATATTACAAGTTATTGACCATTCTGTCATGCTACTATATTACAAGTTATTGACCATTCTGTCATGCTACCAAGTGCCGTTACCCGAAGAAAAATGAACCTCAGCCCCAACTGATGATGCAACAAACTGTATGGATTACTTGATTGATTGCCTGGATTGGAATACTTTACTGTTTGGCACATTGCAAATATCTTGAGTTTCAAGACATGGCTTTACCACATGTATACGAATTAACGATCTGATGGATTATCCCAAGAGAGCCGAACATAGTCAACTAAGAAATTGATGATGCCTGGATCCTGGATCCAGCCTGGAGCCAATTATGATCACCACATAAAATTTGGTCATGCGGTAAAAAGCAGTGTGGTTTCATGCCGACAGAAATGTCAGCAGATGATCTGACCACTGACTAACTGTCCTGAACTTCTTTCCCGATGCTGATGTCGGCTTTGAAAATAATATTTCATTTGCGTACAGCAAGATAAGCGCTCTTCCGTAGATGCTATGAATCTGCCTAGACAAGTGGCTATGGAGGCAGAGGAAAATACATGGGCATAACAGTCTCGGCAGTTATTGAACTTGATAAGGTTAACATCCATTTTTCTTCAACTATTTCTTATGCTCTGGGTATCGAATGCACAAAAATTAATAAATCGATCTTCTTTGCAAGTTTATTTGTAAATTCAATGAATCAAAGAATATCATAAGTTCATAATATTACGGAGTCAATGCGAAAGAAACAATGTTAGTCGTCTTTAGAGGAGATTTCTGAGTTGGTTGAGCCAATACACAGAGGGGGTCAGCAACGAAGTACTATTTTACCTGAGTACTAGCTTCATTATGAGTTTAGGCTACTTCCACTTCTACTTGACACTTTTTAGGTAGTACTTTTTTGTCAGGTTTGGGATTTTGTCAACTAGAAAGTAGCTTTGGCGCATGATTGCATCCCCTTCAAGCGTGAGGTTGTCATAACAACTGGGCAAAATAGCCCCAGTACCACGGTAACTAAATTAATTTTTGAAAATTGTACTTATTTGTGGTGTCATCACCCTTTTGCGTTGATCAAGAAGATGCAACATGCAATGTTTACAGTTGTCACATGGCATCAATTTCTAAAACTAAGTGACCCTCAACCAAATCTAATTCATGTAACGAATTTCTTGACCGCTTTTCAGAAATTCATTTCTACTTCCACTTGAAGTACTTTGGACATGTCCTGGAAGTAATTAGTGCTACTTGTACTGGAGTATAAATTAAGGCATTACTTCTACTCAGTTCCCAACAATGACCACGTTGACCACGTCTGGGTATAGGATGACCGATCTTGTCACTGCGTTTGAGCTGCTCTAAGAGTTATATGATAGTTACTTCCCTTAGTTCGCTAAATATCGCACATATGTGACATCAACTATTTATCAAAATCGAGTGTGATTTGCCAAATCCACTTCAATCGCAGTTGCGAAGTAGTGGTAATAAAATTGGCATTGTATAAGGCAACAATAAAGTGCACTGATTTGCTTAGTCTTGACGGCAGGTTCTCCCAAAAGATACTTCCGATGTGTTCAGCGACATTTGTTTTATAGCAGCACGCCAGCACCCAAACCAGCAGACAGTATATCCTGATCCTTGTGGGTCCCGGCTGCTTCAGCCATATCTTCCATCCAAAATCAGGCTCCACAACAGACAAATAGTACTGCTTGAACTAACAAATACTCTTACAAGAATATAAGCCAATTGCTTTACTTCAAATGCATAAATTTAAGTACATATGATCAGAGTTGAGTACCGTAATACGACTACGTTACCGATGGATTTCTGCGTAATTCTGACGATATCATTCTAAATGCTTTGTACATGATTGACATCTAGCATAGGTGAATCTCTGATGACTTCTACAACAAATTTCCGAAACGTTTACAACCAGAAATCAACAGTACACTATGCGATATTTAGCACTGAAGCAGGTGCGCGAGAAAGTAGCTTGCTAACCAATTTGTTGTTGCTATGCGTATCTAGTCACGTGATCGAAGTCCTGCAAAAGGCCTATTGAATTCAACGCCTCGTTCCAAAGTACCAAAAGAGATAAAAAAAACAACTGAAAAACCAGTGGCATAATATTAAGCAACGTACGAAAAGTAAATACACAAAAAGACGGCATTACCAAGCTCTAACTGGAGGCGGCAGACCGGCATCTCCAGAGGAGCCATTGGCAGAGAAGACCTATGGTACAGCAGTAATTATAAATTTAATAGATTCTTATGAATTTTGGTTAACGATTTTGCAGGGATAATTCAGGCTCAAATTGAACCAAATGATAACCCCTTCGACGATGACGCCATTTTGGACCAGTCATACAATTCTAACCTATCGGTTCAGAGTACTGATAGTAAGTAGTCCGAAAATCACGCCAATTTCTATATGCGCGCAAGCCTATATATATCGTTTTCAGAATTCTCCCCGATTCAGACGTCAAAATATGCCTTACCAACACAAGGTAATCATCGCATTTCTATGATACGTTTCCAATTCTAACTATTTCTTCATTTATTAGATACTAAAGTCGTCGCGACATCTTCGATTGCGGGTATGATATTCGTCAAATTGTTTATTTTCAAATCAAATCAAGAAACTGTAAAAAAACGCATGGACATTGAAGTAATTCTAGGTTGTTGAATTTAGCTAAAATGCTGTTCCACCAATAGCTGACGAAGGGCTCTGCCGGCAGTAGTGCTTCCACCTGACACAAATCCGGCAATGTCATTCTCGTCTTGCTGATGCGGCACTGATATTGGCGTGTTCACTGTCACATTGTGTAGACATGCTGCCGCGACAATTATTACCAGCGTATTATCGAGTCGCGTACGCATTGGTTTCGACAAGCAAAAGAAACGTTGTTTAAGTACACCGAACGCTCGTTCGATCTTTATCCGGTTTCCGATTAATGCGTGGTTATACCTCGCATCAGCCTGATTTGATGGGTTTATTATTGGTGTCATCAAGTTTGGGAGGCAAGGGTAACCACTGTCACCAAGTAACAACCCATCAGTTGTTTCCATTGATGCACACAGGGTCGAAGAGTAAATTCTTGAATCGTGTGTTGATCCCGGCCACCGACACACGATGTGAGTGAATCTCATATTAAAATCACAACCGAGCTGTACATTTATTGAGAAAAATACCTTTCTATTGCGGTATACCTCTGCATTATCCCCGCCTGGAGATAGTATCTTCACATGGGTCCCATCAACAAGTCCGATAACTCCTGGGAATCCATGTTCATTATAAAACTTTATTTTTTGGCCCATTAAGCTACTTGGATCCGTTTGAAACTTCATGAAATGTGCCTTCCTTTTTGCAATCGCCCGTGCCACATTATGGACGATGCGACATGTTGTTGCTTGATGCATATTCATCAAGTCCCCGTCTGTGGTTTGAAAATTTCCCATGGCGAAAAATCGCGAAGCCGTGAGCACTCGAATATGCATCGGGAACGGGTTGTTTCTGTTGCTTGAAAAAGCAATATCATTTTTTATCATATTTATCAGATCGATTACTTGAAGTTTTGAAAGCCGAAATCGAAATCTTCCAACAAATTTGTCACAATTCCATTTCCTAAATGGGTCGTCGTTGTCTTGCAATTGGGCATGAATTTCCAAATTCTGCAGCCGCTCCAGATATACAAGATAAGCATCCATGTGACTTATTCTAACTGAAAATTGCTGTGCAATATAGAACGATGTGACATGTTAGCATAAAACTTGGGTTTCGGTCATTTGTTTACAACTGCTTCGACTATGATACAAAGTATGAATGCCATTTTAGCGAATTTATTTAGGGGGATTAATCGAAATTTGTGTTATACTCATCAAATGCATCTCATTTTAAAAATCAGATAAATCGAGGGGTGAGATGCTGCTCCAGATGGCATGTAAAGAGCATAGAGCCAGGATCGACTATTTACAGGAGAAAATTCGATGCGCGAAGCGAAAACTAGCGCTTGAGAAAGAAGTTCTGAAAAAACAGAGCCGTCTGTTAGAAATACAGATAGAGCAGAGGTAATGGAACGGATAGTGTACCGCGAGTCGTCTTACTATTACTCGTTTCTTTTCAAGGTTGAAGAATCATTCATCCAACTGAGAAGCTGGAGTCCAGCAAAGCATAAACTTTTGCGGTTTTGTTTTTAATATAGCAGCCAACAGCCTGTGTGTCGTACTCATGCTAGCCATTGTTTTTAACCTTCGTAACAATCAGAAATTAGACAAGAGTTTTGATGCAGGGCTAGAATTGAGCAGATGAACTTTCGGAGCGAGGTCATTTGAACATTTCATACGCGACAATGGTGCAAAGCGATCAACAATGATCTTGATCATTGATCACGGTAACGCAGGTCACGATCAACTCTGGGCTGACAATGGTGCATAAGGCCCTAAATTCAGTCATTGTCTTGGGGAGCATGTTGAAAAATAAATATGTTAGATGAGGTGCTACCATCTGCTTTTTCATGGCATCATTCTTACTTGTTTCGTTCAAGTTGATCGTTAATGTCCGGCACAGTAGCAGTTGCTCAGCTAGATATTGTGATTTGGCTGGTTCTTTTGTCGATAATATTTTATATGTTCTTGGAACATACTATGGCAAGTTTGTTGTGTAGTGACTAATTGTCTTGTATATGTACATTAGGTTGTATAAATTTTACTGGCTAAAAATGCTACTGGTTCAATTCCAACCGGTGTAGGCGAGTTCATTGAAGTAGAAAATTTGGGATAGAAAAATAATGTTGATAATATTGAAATGAGCCCGAATATTTTCGGATGACATATTTTCGGCTGTCATATTTTGTGATACGATTGTTGATATACAATGTTCGGGCTCATTTCTATATGAATATACTTTTCAATTGTATATTGAAGTTCTTACCTCCAAGAAGCTCTTCAAAATAGTGTTGTAGCTCTATAATTAATAATGAAAGTATTTCCCACAGTAGGCTAAATACCATATTTTTCACGCTTCCATTGATTGGAATTGAATCAAATTTGTAATGCACCATTTTTTTACTAAACTTGGTTATTTCACAGCGACGGGCAGCCGGTATGATTTGAAAAAATGTATATACTTTTAGTATATTGAAAATTTTCTAGCTGTAATAACTTCGCTTCTACCGGCTGGAATTGAATCGAATTTGATGTGTAGCATTTTTTCAAACCGACCTAACAATTTTATTAACTAGCCAGTCAAATTTTTAGAAAAGGCTATTATGAACAACCCTGATGTACATGCTCATTACTCATGCTGTGATGATTGAGGTATATTGATCGCCATCTTGCTAGTTTAGTTATTTACTGCTAAAATGTGAAATGAAAATTGCTTTGTTATGTAGGCCCACTGTAGTGTTGAGTGTACGCAAACTGTGGAATTACCGTATACATCTTGTAACAGACCCGAGGGATATTTATGAGAGCATGATTATTATCTGCTGTTTTATTTTCAGATATAGAATTAGATTTTATATTTCAAAAATATTTTTGGATCAGGATGGATTTGGACTGAAAATTTGGAAAATATTTTTGGATCAGGATGGAGTTGGACTGTAAATATGGAAAATATTTTTGGATCAGGATGGAGTAGGACTGAATTGAAAATTTCCAGGATCGGACTTGGACCGAAAAATATCACAGTCCGCTCATCACTGCAGCTTACCCGACAGCGTCGTCGTTTTACATGTCACAGGAATAACCCGACACTTGTCCACATTTGGCGCAATTGCACACGTTCCCTAGTAACGGGACGCCAAATTTGTTAACCCTGTATAAGTACGGTACAGTGTACATGCGACTGTTGTTTGTCATAACTAACTCTAATTCTAGTGAAAGAAATAATACATAATATTAAATAACGGAGTTATTTTTAGATGGATCTAGATCAGGACTTAGTGAGGCGAAGGAGATTGTTTAAATTATTTATTACGAATTGGTTCAACATTAGATCAAAACGAAGGCAGCAGTACCTCAAGATCTGTTCAGTACTTCAGCGAGAGAATCGAGAGCGAGACAGCCGTCTTCCCAGACAACTGTGGATGACATCTAGGTCAGTTTACCACAGCTCCATCAGCCTAATGCATCATAATTGATATAACGAAATAATTAATCCACTTCAAACACAAATGTTTGTGAAGGTACGATGATTTTTGGAGGCTTTTCATGTATGAAAACAACGACGACGATTGGATGAACAACTTCCGAATGAGGCGAGGGACATTTGAATCAGTCGTGGAGGAATTTCATGACGATATGAAGCCACGTATGGAGCCTATATTCAGGGTCATTCAACTTTTGGTCGAGTGCGTAATCGTGTTTTGCTTTCACAGGTGAAGATTCTGTACGGAAGCCAGTCGACACGTCAAAAAGAATTGCAATAGCGATATTCAAATTAGGTTCTACAGCAGAATACAGAACAGTTGGTCATTTATTCGGCGTAAGTGACAGCTCCGTCCACAACTTCGTGAAAAGGTTTAAATCGACTATTGCAATACCTGCTGGTGTTACGAGAGCAATACTGCAACCTTACTATATTGATTGCAGATTTTGCGAAGCAGCTTCAGCAAAAGCATCGAAATTTATTTGTATGCCATCAAGTGAAGAGGCAGAAAATATAAGTCGACGAATATTTGAGACTCATCATTTTCCACAGGTTACACCAAATACTTTACTTTAAGTGTTGACTGTTCTAATCTGCCCGTTTCACAAATACATCAACTTAGGTGTTTGGTTGCATTGATGGCTCGCACATACCAGTCACAGCTCCAGCTATTGGCAGAAAGAATTATACCAACAGGAAAGGTTGGGAGTCTGTAATACTTCAAGCAGTTGTGGACGACAAGTACTGGTACGGCGCGTAGCGGAATATGGTTTAATTTTTGGACTATGGATCAATTCCAATCTTCTCTCTCAGCTTCAGGGATATAAGTGTCAAAATGCCAGGGTCATGTCACGATGCCACAGTTCTGCGAGCTTCCAACTTGTGGCGATACTCGCACCTACTTCCTCAGGTGAAGATAACCTTCGGGATGTCATTTGAGTAGTGCGAGTAGAATTAGAAAATATCAAATTTTCAGAATTCAAAGAGGATTGAAGGGGTCGATATTCCTCCGGTTTTGTTGGGTGATCCGGCATACCCGCTGGGTAAATGGCTCATGAAACCATATGTCGGCTCTGCTCTTCACCCAAGATACGAGTCTTTCAATTTTTACCTGAGCTCAGTTCGCATAATCGTTGAAAACTCATTCGCGCGATTAAAAGAACGGTGGAGGATTCTTTGCAAAAAAGATCGATGCAAGCGTCGTGATGGTTCCTGACATCATTGCCGCATGCTGTGTATTGCACAATATATGCGAGACTGCCAAAGAAGATGTTGCACAATGTGAGCATGCACAACCACCTGTAAGTGCTCCGCAAGCTCAACATACTGACAATGACGATGTTAGCACGGTTTCGACGGAAGGCAGTGGTGAAATCCGTGAAGCTATTGTCCGTTTTCTTGAAAACAACTATCCACTTCGCCATTCTGAGCGATATACTCCTATAAGTTTTTTCTTTGCTGTTCTATGTTTCGTAACATTTTAATTTATACAAAATATTAATAAACTGAATTCTAACAGTTTTAAAAGAATTGTTCGAACATTTCTTTTAGAAGTTTGCGGTCTTTCTCCCCTTCCTCTCGAATTGCCTGCACCACGTCATCAATATCTGAAATCGAAGGATTATATATGATTATCTTACGCCAAAGCAATAAACCGAATATTAGGGAGATCTATACCGCTATGCCTTTTCCGCTTTCCTCTTCTTTCTACTCTTTCTTCTTTTTCTTCATCCGAAACGGAATCATCTAGCACACATACAACAGTCGGCGTTGACAGGGTCGCCTCATCTTCTGATGCGTCACTATCATCATCACTATGATCTTTGCTTGATGGGCTCTGAAAGGTATCTACTCCTCTGCTTTGCAATGCATGTAGAAACAATTAAATATGACCAGTTACATACCGTACTCTCTGACTATAAGCTTCTCAGCACTTATCTTACCACCGTTCGAGGCCGGGAGCCAAGCAATTCATTCATTTTTAAGTAATGCGGCCACGTGAGCTGCTTAGCGCCCATCCCCGACACCTGGACCGCCTGTTTAATCTTATAATAGGTTCTTTTCATCGCCTTCCATTTATCGCGACATGATGTCCTATAATGATAGAACAGTATATAAGACCAAGACTGCAACGAACGTAAAGGGCTATTATTTACCACTCCTTCTGAATCCCTCGACTTTTTAATTCCTCCGAGACATCGCTGAATAGTTTTCGGTTCCTCTGCCGCCTTTTGTCTATTTCGTCAATCAATTGACGCTCGCCGATAATCGCTATCATTGTTTCTGCCTCCTGCTTCGGCCAGGTAATGTATTGTTTTTTTTCCGACATTGTCTACTTTATATATGATATTATATGAAACTCCCTAATAATCAAATATATCGTCTATCAATTAATGTATATCCCAAGATAGATGTGTCATGTGTATAGTCGATGCAAAGTGGGTGTGTTTGTGTATGTGGGCGGTGCCTTGTTATTAATCAACACTGAACAGCTGAGTACTGGAAGGGTTTATCTATCGAACGTCAACATTGCATTACATTCGATGGTATATAATTAGTTTATTAACCTAATGCAAAGTTGACACTGTATTTTGGAGAGTGACTAGGTCAAATAAGAACGCGTATCATCTGCAAAAGTACCGGTAGTCGTTAGGTACCAAATACTTACCAAATACTTCTTAAGTCCACAAATATGCTACAGCAAACATTCTTAGAGCCTAAATTAAGGTAATGTTTGGTAAAAAGGCTTGCTTTTTATCGGGGGGTAAATTGAATGGTCCATATCAGAGAATTTTGTTCGTGCCGTACGGTACTTTATAGGCATATCGCCATTTGCCGGTATAATTATATCAACAGGTGCTAAAAGTTAGTTATAATATTATAAAACTAACTTACAATCAATTACACAGCCATTGACATACCAAAACCATACTAAAGTGTCCAGACGAACGTTTCCGTTACCCGATATACGCGATTTCCCCTGCTGTTTCAGCGGGTAACTTTCGCGAGACTATTTCCCCGACAAAGTTGCGTCGTCTGTGACGCACGAATGCGTCACCTTACGTCGGGTAATTTATCGAGACATCTAGCGACATGTAGATAGGCCTATTATGAGTTTAGGCTACTCCCACTTCTACTTGACACTTTTTAGGAAGTACCTTTTTGTCAGACTTGAGATCTTGTCAACTAGAAAGTAGCTTTGGCGCATGATTGCCTCCCCTTCAAGCGTGAGGTTGTCATAAAACCTGAGCATAATAGCCCCAGTACCACGGTAACTAAATCGAATTTTGAAAATTGCACCTATTCGTAGTGCCATTATTTTGCGTCGATCAAGAAGATGCACCGTGCAATGTTAACAGTTGTCACCTGGCATAAATTTCTAAAACTAAGCAACCCTCAACCAAATCTACTTCATGTAACGAATTTCTTGACTACTATTCAGAAATTCATTTCTACTTCCACTTGAAGTACTTTTAACCTGTCTTGGAAGTAATTAGTTCGGGTCAAGTGTAGAATACGGCCACTCCGAGAAAGTGATCCCCATGACTATCACTAATCAGTGTTGCACATGAACGTGTCGGAATTCATAGTGCTTCACGTAATTACCAACTATGCTCCTCACAAAACCCTATAAATCCAGTCAGGGTTCCATATTATAAAACATTTATAGCATATTAATGTCTGTTATAAACGAGTCATCTTGAATTCAGTATTACACATGCTGGTGATGAGCAAGATTACATTTTACATCGCTCGCTCGCATGAAGAACTTGTACAAGAAAACGAAGGACGTTAAAGCGACTTACTCCGATCTCTTCACCACATTATGTATTGCGTATCGCATATATATCGTATATTTAAAAAATACAACGCACCTCAAGTCAAGTGTACTTTCCAGCCACAATACTCATGTAGAGAGAGAGAGAGAGCAAGATTATATTTTACATCGCTCGCTCGTATGCCACATGAAGGACTTGTACAAGAAAACGAAGGACGATGAAGCTACGACTTACTCCAATCTCTTCACCACATTATGTATTGCGTATCGCATTTATATCGAAAATTGAAAAAATACAACGCACGTCAAGTTTACTTTTCCGCCACAATATAGACAATGTATATAGACTCGTAGTATAGCCAATGGCAGCACGTTTATTACCGAATTATTACGAAACGAAATGTAGAAAAAACAAAATTACGAAAGTGTAGAAAAAACAAAATTACGAAAGTGTAGGCAGACTTCGACAACTAGATAATTCTAAGGAGTCAAATTTCAATAAATTAGAGCGAATGCCAGTTTTCCAATTGTAATCTGAAAATTTTGCAGTTGTCCGAGTCTGACTTACGCGCTCATTTTGCACTGGGTATTGTCTGGCAATTTCTTGCACAATGTCCGAAAAGTAATGTTTTCTTTCTCTGGTCCGACGCCACATCCACTCATCGATATACGACGGTACGAAACCCCGTACCGAACCATTCATTCGCTTTAACTTCCGTTTGCAGTCTTGCCAAAGACTCTCAATATTGTTCGTGTGAACCCCTTGGAGGAGTCTTAAACAGATGTTTGTGGCAGACTGTTTTATGCGTGTAGCCGTTGCCCATTCCTGATAAGGAAACAGAAATGTTTTAATAACATTCACCATTATCGCTGTATAAGATTTCATTTACCGGTTATGCACCGATACGCTGCCCATTCATCCGACCAAATTTCGGTGCCTGGAGCAATATATTGTCGAATAAGGGGCAACAGGGTGTTTGCGTCCCGGCGATCGACGAATCGCATAAAGCATTGGCTACATAACACATTATATACTTCAAGTTTTGCTGACGTTGGATTTTCATTTTCTGTACACAAACTTTGTCGTAAGGTCCACGCCTCCACAAATCCATTGCTGTGAACTCGGTCTTGCTTGGGCGTTGGCACCACGGCCCCTCTTAGCGATTACCGATTCGTCGATTGCCACCACATGTCCCGGGCCACCGATGACACCGGAACCGCGTAACAGCTCGGCTGAGCAGATCTGGAATATGCCACAACGCTTTGGAGTAAATACAATGCCTTACTTTACAATAGAATTTGGGTAATACCTCCCTGAAAAACTGGCACCAGTCGATGCAGGTCCTGTTGCTTATTTTTAAGTTCGTCGATAATCTTGACCTGGTCGTGGTCCTTGCACCAGAAGTACAGCATGTACAAAAGTTTCGTCGGGGTGAAATTACTTTTGTAAAAAATGAGCCATGCCGGATGCTAATGAAATCTGAGCATTTCTGTGAATGATAAATGTCAAGAGAGCCATTAGTTTCTAGCTCAAACAAATAATTAAAAATTTCATACCGGGCAACGCCAAGCAACCTTATCGTTCACGTCCCTGAATTTTTCTGCGCAGGGCACTTGGCATTTCGGGCAATTCTTCTGTTATGCCAGCAGTCCATGTTCTCGGAAAAACAGAATGGCTGCGCGGTCGCTTGACAGCACGCCCATTTTCACCAGTTCGGGTAAACCTACACCAACTAATGTCGACATGCTGACTGGTAGATTTGCGCTATGAAATGAAACTATATATTATTAGGCGATGCTTTAACTTCACAAATTTTAATGCGGCATAAAATTATTCATGCATAGAAATTAACCTAATCCTATGCCTATATATGCCATTCACGAGCTTATATATTAACCGATTTCAGTTTTAATTAAATTAAATTATTAGTTTATATTAGGCTTACCATATTTTGGAAATCTAAAAAGAGGACACTTTTTCAGAAATTTGAGACTTGCAAAACCGGAGAAGAATTCTCAAAAACCGGTGAATTTTTCCCACTTAGTGATCGGTTGATCAAAAAAAAATTAAAAAAAAGGTCCCGGCCGGGGGTTGCTATGCGTATCTAGTCACGTGATCGAAGTCCTGCAAATGGCATATTGTCTCCTCATGTGTCCAAATTCTCCATTTTCCAAAGTCAGATTCAACTACACTCAATCAATCAATCAACAAACAATCAATCAGCTGATTCAACAGCAATCTCGAAACATTCCAGTGACTGCGATAGTAAATAGACGACATCGAAGACCAAGCGCGGGAGATTCTCTGCCAACCGTGAATTACTCCGCCAAGCGGTCGAGGCAACCACTTGGTAGAGTAATTTTGCTGAGTCGTGAAATCGATGCCCATATATGGTCACTCTGCCAACGAAACCTGCACATGGAAACGGCTTAAATGTTTTGACCGACAGCGCTCCTAGTGACGCGGTATCGAACACGCGTAACAAGCAACCTCTCCAGCTGTATTATTACGTCGCCGTAGGCTCTTGTATCAAACACCCGTACCAAGCAACCTCTCCGGCTGTATTAGTACGTCGCCGTAGGCTCTCGTATAGGTTGTGATGTAGGTAGATTCGCCTCAAATGCCTGTAGTTTTGCAAGTTTAGAATTTATACTGTGTTATTATGGATGTATTTATCTGATGATATTTCTAAGTCATACGAGAGCTGACGTCCCCATTCAAGTCGATATGCAAGCAACTATTACTAAATTAATGCTATTCCATCCTCAAGATCCTCTATACTATCTTCTTTACTTTTCATTCAGTGTGCATTGCATGCCTCCTCTTTACATCGTCTAGGTCAAGGTGGGTGTCTTATTCCATAGACTACTCCAAGTCGCTTCGACACCTTCCTATCTTTTCATTGTATCGCATTTTAGGTGACGTCATGGATTGAAAAAAATGGTTTCTTTGCAATGAACTCTATTTGACTTTCAGGTACAGCCATGCGCGATACCGAACCCGCTCTGTCCAAATTCATCCTTCATATGAATAAGTGGTATGACGCGATGAAAAGGGGATGAAAATTCAAACCTGAGCGACGACCATTCTATTCCCCTCATGAAGACAGTTTACACTGGCTAGAGGATGATTTTATTACCTACCTGCATGAATGGCGTGCACGGGCACAATCCCTAGTTCTCCCGGGCGACGTAAATCGATCGCTGATGCTCCTTAGCCGCCCTACCTAGGAAGGGTTGAAGTGGCTACCAAGTCGATGGTAGCAATTATTCAGGAATGCCTATCAACGGCGTATCAATTACGATCCATTGGAGTCCAATTTTGGTCGACAGCGATGCTCACAGACTGACTTGCCTTCAGTAGCACTCTTCAGCGCAAACTCGCGCTCTGCTGAGTTGCATCACTTTGCCCATATTTCTGGCGCTAATATACAGCCAACCCCCTAGTAAACTTTCTCCGCATATCTTTGTGATGAGACTCTTGGAGATGAAGGTAGAATATACATTTGAATAATGTATTCATATTGAATTAACCCCGAATATTTTCGGCAGACACTAATCTTTGGTAATTTGTCAGCAACTTCAAGACAATTGAAAATAGGTCATTAAAATGGTATATGAACTATCATCGGCCACGTTCACCAACCTAAGCTACGCCAATAAAAGCAATTCGTGGTATCATCTAAAATATAGGCTCATGGAGCTAAATGACTGTCTTCGATTCGATTTTTTGAAATTTCATGCCAGTGATTGATATGCAATATGTTCTTTTCAATTCTAAACTAGTTGCTGTCAATTACCCATAAGTGCTACCATAAAATAGCACGGTATATTTAATTAAGATTATAAAATTGAATTACATTTTTATTGTGAGAATAAATATCACCAGACCAACATAAAATTTAAATCCTTAGGACTTGTGTAAATCCTTTAATGATTTACGGAGCGAAGTAGATTTGCGGCTTTTGGACTTAGCTAACTTGCTGTATTCAAGCACCCGCTTCCAATTATAATCTAATTCTAACTCCGCGCACGGATTAAGCGGGGGATTAGTAATTGCGTGATACCGTTCCAACTTTCACTCTTCTCATGAAGTTTATTGATTATTCGCTGCTCGTTGACCGATTCAGAGGACATTGATCTTCGAAGTAAGTATTCTCCCTCCACCATCAGCAGGGAGAATGAATTCTTTGGTGCAAGCAAATATCCCCTGTCGATTCTTGAGAATTCAAAAGGTAAGGTACTGTCAGAGGATATTTGCGATCGAATCCAATTTGCGTCTTCACCCGAACTATTCCTCAGTCTCCAGACTTCCCACTTTAGTAATGCGCCTGACATATATTTGAGAACCCTTTTGTCATCATCAGTAAGAACGATACTTTCAATGACGGATTTTGAAGAATTCAAATTTTTTGAATTCAACGGTAGCTGAATTATTTTGGGGACTAGTCGTTATGATGCGCTTCACAGTCATATCAGATATTTCAGAACGACTTTCACAATATCCTTTGCCGAGCATTTCCGAGTATTTCTCGAACATTGTAGACTTTGTTCCGAAAATTTGAAACAAGTCTCCCAGTATTTTGTCATGAATGCCATCTGCCATTGATACGCCCGAATCGACCAAGGCGATTGCCGGATTTTTTTCTATTTCTGACAGTTGAGTGTCTCCAAAGCACACTTCAATTGTGAGGGCAGGATGGAAGCTGCTTGTAGAGGCCTCCGGGACGCTGCTTGTAGAGGCCTCCGAAACCTCCATAACGGCTGGGTCTTGTGAAGTGACATCGTCTTCATCCACCTGGAATGATAGAAATTCACGTCAAGATATGCTGCTACAACATGACAGCAACTACGCTTGTAATGTGTGCTGTACCTGTGTAGTGGGAGTATGCGCATTACGCATGGGCTGTATAATAGACGTTCTACTAAGACTAAGCAATATCAGATGTTTTCCGAGAGCAAGACACTCACGTCAACGAATATTCTTAGCAATTTCTCTTCACTGAATTCCATATTAATGTGTACTCTACACCAGAGTTGGATCAATTGTAATTTGTAATGTAATTTAATGTAATTAATTACATATTTCAATGTAATTGTAATGTAATTGTAATTGAAGCATTTTTATTTTGTGTAATTGTAATTCTAATTGTAATTTGACAAAAATTTTGCTCAATTACAATTTCAATTACATTAAATTGCTATTGAGACCTGACAAGCACAACATAAAATAATTGACTTATAATGCATTCTCTTTAAATGTCGACAAGGAATTTGGTGGATCCATTCGCGGAAGCCCTTGACTGCGCCCTTGCGGGCGAAGTTTTTTTATTTTTACCGCTATGCTGGCCTCGGCTGCCATTGTATACAATTATTAGATTACTAACCAACGGATGGATTCGCAACACGTGACTCACGATTGAATACGCCAAGAAGCGAACTGCTGAGCCGGATAAAAGCAGCAGAATTGATAGTCCCATAGCTAACGATCCAAGCGTCGAAATTTGATATGTATGGTCCTAATCGAAAGCTAGTGTCGCACTGATTCCGCAATAAAAGTATATTTCCAGGCAATGGTACCATCCCAAAATAGTCGTGAAAGTCTGGGAGTCGGCATTGTTCTGAACAATCGCTGGGAGTAATTGGTCATTGTTGTGGTCATGCTGCTGCGGCGCTCTCACTTTTCAGAACAGTCGGCCTTAAACGGCTATTTTGGAGCAGTTACATTGCCCTGACGAGATTTTAATTTGTATTTTCGGAATTAGTGCATCAATAGCTTACGATAAAGACCAGATGCATCAAATTTGGATGCTTGAATCGCCAGCTCTAGGACTACAAAGTTTGCTGCTTTTAGCCGGCTATGCAGTACGTTTGTCGCAGCATTCATCAGTGACTCACATCTTGCGCATCTATCCGTGGGTTGGCAATCTACAATACGATTTCAGATCACGATGCTGCATCGTTACTTCGTCTGGCTAACTAACCAGACCACTGGATATTATATAACGTCTTATCTGACAAAGCACGGTTTTGTTTTCACCCCTCATCCTAATTCCTACGTCCCTCGATAAAAATAATATTATTTCTTTAATTATATACTATGTACGCAAATCCAACCCGTGCATGATTATAATACTTTTTCAACGACATACTGCATACTGGAATAGTTCGAAAACGTTTTTCTTTTATTAATTACCGGGTATTTGCGTATCATGAATGAAACATGAATACTTGAATTGTTGTTAATTACGAAGCTACGGTTGTCAAGGAGCACGGTTGAATTTATGATTATTCAATTACATGTTCAACAGCAGCAATTGTAATTGTAATTGTAATGTAATTGAAGCGTGCAAGGAGTAATTGTAATTGTAATTTGATATTTTGAGCATGGAGTAATTGTAATGTAATTGAAACATGTATGAAAGTAATTGTAATTGAACTGAAATAATGTAATTGATCCAACTCTGCTCTACACTAGGAGTGTTAAACTCAATTCCGGTCGCGGGCCGGATTCAGACCTTCAAACGTCTCGCAGCCCGGATCGGTAAAGTGTGTTTTAACACACACAAAATGAAGTCACTGAGTAAACCAGCTCACGTTACCGGGATACGCTACCCCTTGAACGACAAGACTTTCAATTTTTTTTTATATTTGTTCTGTTAGATGTCATATTCCATGCACCTAAAGCTTCTGATGATCGGATAAGTGAGTTCTGGCGACGGACAGACTAACCGACGAACCTGTGGGGCTCATGCACTTTTGGACCGAAGTCAGTACATGGTATATACCAGGCCTGGGGAAAGTGCGGCCCGCGGGCCACATGCGGCCCCCAGAGCGATTCTGTGCGGCCCGCGAAAAGCTGCTTGAAATTTCAAATATCAAACCTAATGTTAATGTCGCTGCATGGACTAAAACCATACGATGTATAAACTGAACCAGAAATTCGTTTACTATCAAGCCTGTTCATTAACACACCGTGATTACGCAGCTTATACGTACCTCACATGCCTAATACAGATTAAATCTAAAGTCAATGTAGCACGTTATGCCGTTAGAATTAAAGTCACAAGAAGTCACCAAACCTTCTTTGGTGCCATTGTCACGTGATGTGTTTCATAATCCATAATTCATGAAATAAGTCAGTCAATGCCCCTGATTTCTATGAATATATCACCACCCATAAAGGATGTCACAAAAACGAAGCCAAAAGTTGAAATTCAAATATCGTTAATAACTGCAACCTTCGCTAATCAACAAAGCCATATTTCCGCCAGCTGCACAGATCTCAGAAACCAACTACCAAGTCAATAAGTTATATATTATCCTTAGGACCGTAACTGCCGCACCCCAAACCCCCAATTGCGTGGCGAGCTCGACGGGCGCCCAAAATTAATTCATAATTGAACATAAATTATAGGTTATTTTTTGAAAATTTATGCAACTTCATTCAATGGTTTTTAAAATGGGCGTTTCGGCGTTAGCTAAAAGACCAACACGGGATACCAAGATAAAAGAACTTTAGCCCAACACGGGATTCCGAGAATGCACTGCAATTGCAACTGTTGATCAAATTAACTAAGTAACGGGCCGAAAAGGACTGCCCTTATGTTGACCGAAAACCACAAATTGTCCATAGGCAATATTTGCCAGTGAAGAAATACCAATCGGGAATCGGGGTCGTCTTTTTAGTTGGGCGCACTTCGGCGATTTCAATATCCTTTCACATACCAGACGGGAGGTCACGAAATAACAACATGGAACGAAGTAATTATACCAACGGACCCTCCCGAATATTTCCAAGACAGTACCTCACTCAGCTCTAGCAGTAAAACTGAGTAGGCCACTACGTGGGCTGAGAGAGGTCAAAAAATATAGCAATATATTTGCAATTACCAATATTATTGACCGATTGAATCATGAATCATGTCCGCGCTTCGCGCGATTACGGCACAGACGTTGCTAATTATTGTATACAAGACATCTCGTGCATCATGCATCTCGATGGGGGCTGGTATTGACAGAAAAACTAAGATAGGGGTTTAAAGAGAGTTCAAAATGTATCCTGTTTAACATTGTTTCGAAATATGACTGCAAATATATATATATTTGGGGGTACACTTTGTCCTCCATATCAACACATTCACGGAGCACCAATTCGTGTAATACACTGCTTCCAATTTAGAAATAAATTCAATACGCTGGATATTCTGAAGTTTCTGACTCGGCCCGCCAACATATTTGTGCTTCTCATTTTGACCGTGGAGAAAAATAATTGCCCATTCCTGATATATACCATGCCACTTGGCTCCAAATTGCAGAAATATGTCTTAATCATATTGATTCTTCTTGTCGAATGATAGATTGGCCCTTAAAATCAATGACACAATCCTGTCCATGCAAAATGAAGCGGGGTCTATTGAAAACATAATTTTGGAAAATATACACATACTGACAATTGGGCGCAGAACAAAAATCGACCGAAAATGAAATTGAACGCAAGGTAAGGAACGCAAGGTAAGGGGTGTGACTAACCAGATTTGTAGGTCGAACTAACGTAAGGAATTATATCGTCTTCAAGTACATACGGTTCGTCTTATCTCATTGCGCTCCCGTATTGCTGCTGAATCTTGAAATCTCTCATCCTTAACAATCGCATCAATATTTGGATTCGAATCCCGACTAGCAGCACATTTAGCGATATTGTTAAGATGTTTATTGGTTAGCCGTGATCGTTTATTGGTTAGCCGTGATCGTTGAACTCTTTATTATTGTTCATTACAGAGAACACTTGTTCGCGAAGATATGTAGTTCCAAACATGGATAAAACCTTGGCGGCCATGGCTGTTAATCGGGGGGTACTGCGGTGGAAGATACTGATAAAACTTGTTCAAGTCCACTGACGCAAAATTTATCCTTTATTTTGGTATCACACTGCAGGTCAATCAGCTACGAGGTCGATTTCAGCAGCCATTTTTGATGGCTTGACTGTAAATGGCGATCGGAACACGGCAAATCAAATGTAATTCTTGAGCTCATGGAAGACCTTAAACCTCCGTTCAAACTCTTGCAGCAAATCTGCTGTTTGCTTTGTAGTTTTCAGCGTTTGTACAGCATGGTGCATTTGATCTCACAGCCGAACGAGTCATGAATGCAATGAATACCAAAAGGAGAACTTACTGGTTCAAGAAAGCGTGCAATCCAGTTAGCGAGTTTGTGGTATGACGAGCCAACCATTGAGAGTATTGGACGCAATGTCACATTAGATTAATGCGTCTTAGGTAGACCATACAAGCGCGGGCGCATGGATCCTACTGCTCTAGCTTGATCGTAGTCCGTAGATGATATTTTCACTGCTTTCTTTGCAGTCAGAAGTAATCGTTGCATTCTTGCTTCAATCGCGCTGGTGTTGTCAGCTGCTGGTCCAATAGCAATGAACCTTGATGTGTCGTTCAGAATGCTCCCCATCTTGCCAATGTAATCAGATTTGTCCATAATGACAATCCCGGAACCTTTGTCAGGTTTGATGATGTGAATCGATTTGTTTGTAGTCAATACGCGCGGTCTAAAACTCACTGTCACGATTCATTAGGCGACAATAGTTACATTTCACTACAAATATGTCCAGAAATCGGACTAATAAAAACAATTTTGGTCCGTGAATTGGAAACATGCATGTTATTTGTAAGACGAAAATAACCAACTGGGCTCGGTTCAAGCGGCAAGCTGAAAAACATGCAAATGCAAGAAAGTAATGGAAAGACGGTCGGAGTTACCAAATCAATCAGGTGCTGAATTTCTGTATGTTGATATACTTCGAGCAATTCCATAGCAGACCGTCATCGCTGAAAATATTTTCCGGAATTTGTGGAACGGGGCAAGTATCGTGAAACCATATCTTGCACATCGAGCGTTCGACCATCGGTCCCTGATAATTTTTATCCCAAGGCAATTTGCAATGGCAATATACTGCCACCGGTATTGTCGACCTAGGGCCAGAGTGAGTGTCGCGCTCACCCCCTTGTCGTGTGATGGAGCCTCATTTCATTATTGCCAAACAATAACTGCGAAGCGTACTCTCATTATAACCAACACGTCCCGGGTCCTCTCCAAGACAAAGTAAGATAAGCGGCGTATGCCCCACAATGGGAAGAATTGCTCTGCTACTAGACATCTTGGAAAATGATTGATAAAGCTGCTTGAATCGAGACGGCAGAGTTTGGCGATTGAATATAATGCAGATGTCCCAATGTAAGCTTTGCGGAAGTACGAATAGTCATGTACATTTACAGTCATAAGACAGAACATCCGAAACTGTTACCCAGATGTCCCAATGTAAGCTTTGCGGAAGTACGAATAGTCACATACATTTACAACATTGCAGTCAGAAGACAGAACATTCGAAACAGTTACCCAATGGTTATTGTTGATGTTCAGTATTTGAACGAATTTCGATTTGGAAGTGTATGACGGCGCGTTTTCAGGAATGTAACAGCTGCTGCTGACTAGACCGTCCACAGTCAGAAAATCCACCCAGCAAACACCCGATCTCCCACGGACTAACGGGTACGTCCACAATTGTGCCCAGTCGTCCCACGTCCTACTTTTAGTGACTGAGGACTTGCTCAGTAAGTCACAAATTGATGTCCAATTATGTAACTCCAAGAGACCCCCAGAGGAAGTAACTTTAAGAGTGCTCCTATGCCAGTCACCAATGACCATTCCAGTGGATGTCATAATAGTGTGATGCCTGGATGCCACCAACACAGGAGTTGATTTGGATGTCCTTACTGGGAAATCGTTTCTATGAACTCAAATGTGCATTATTCTGCAGTGAATGCTGAATAAGTTGTGTTGTATACAGTCATGATACAAGTGAAATCTAGTGGAGTGAAGCCGTGAATGTTGATATGGTGTGACTTTCTCATCGCGTGGAACTCACAAGCCCGGCTGTCGATCATTGCGGTCGCACAGTGCTAAAGAGGCTCGATATAATGTGCGATACAGAGACACAGTGGCTTATTTTATTGTGACATTACTGGGTCGAAAATGCCCACATCAGGGGCAAATACTCGTAATGCATGTGAAATATTCCGATATCAGAACTTGATAATCGTCATGATGGGATTGTGATGACTATTACAATCACGAAACAACGCAGTAAGCAATCCTCTCGGCGATTTCGATAATGGAGTCGAACACGCCTGTTGCTTCAGATTCATCCAACCATAAAACGAGAAGCCTGCCTTCTTCTATTTGGCGAGCATCGCGCATGCGCCGCGCGTGTAATTCAATTTGATCACCGTATGTAGCAATGGCGGAGGGACGAATTATCACAGTAACGGTTTAGTTCATAATTGGAAACGTTAACAGCGTGGACTGTGAGATGTCTCTATCATGAGTACCGGAAGGGCAGGGAGCTTGGTATTTGAGTGCTATATTTAATAAACAGCAATAGTCTCGATCATCATGAACTGCTGATGCGATATAATGAATTCGATTATATGATTATAGCGACACGGCTGTAATATCACCTACAGACGGAATTGATCGACCCGCTGCTAATCGGTAACTCATGCAAGCCGATAATTCTTGTAGTAGGCTACATTTGATACTATATGATAATGTATTGATCATAGAAGTCTGATTTATTGTGCTCTGTTCCATAATGTCTCACAAGCAATAACTTGCCATTTCATGTGCATCCTGTGAAAAGTTTTACAAGGATTTCCTAGGACTGCAGAACCCAATCAGCAAACCAGATGCCGCATAAAGTAATGTACCGGTATTTTATAACATATCGGTATATACTGAATTTTGAAATGTTATGTATAGGCTTATAGAAATGTGGAATGTTCCTTTATGGAATGTGAGATTGCTGAATTTGTGGATGCATGAGGATTGTAGCATCACATTAACATCCATTTTCGTATTCTTGTGTCCACAACAGTATTTAACCATAACCATCTATAATAGCGTTAATAAAATAATTGAGGCTTTCAGTGAACATGTAAGAATTTTTGGCAATATTGGTTTATATTTAGGGTTTTTTAGGAACAACATTATAATAGTTTGTTAGCCCATCTTTAACCTCGCTCTAATCAAAGGATACTCCAACACTAAACCAATTATAAACTCTATAAACTTAACATGTTCATGGCCTGGTGCAGACGGGTTGTTGGCAATGTTACCGCAATGTTGGCACGGCCTCCGTGCATACTTTTATTGCTTGATTATAACTTTCTATATTAGTATATATACACGGAAACATTGCCTACATTGCAGCAGTATCAAAAAAGTAGGCTATGGATGGGCCCTAAGGAAGGCTGATTGCTCATGGTCATCTTGCCGTCGATAAGAAAACACAACCTTATTATCAATGGATTCTTACTATATATGGATGGGACATATCTGTGTTTGTGTATACAAAGTTACTTCATTTCTACCAGGAGACTAGATATTGAACAGGCAATGTTATGTAGTTCTAAACTTCAGAGGAAGGCGCCGCAGTGGTGCATTGTTCATGGATCAAGATGTTAAATTATGTAAGTTGAAGTTACGAACTATATATGATGATTTATGATATTTCATTAATTAGCAATTTATTACCCTGAAAAAAGTGCCATCGATGATGCGGAAATATACAATTGACGGTGGTTCGCAATCGGGCTGCTAAAACGTGCTGGGTGGAACTATAATTTTATTATAAACTGCATTGTTATAGTGGCACAGAGCGTGTAATTTCAGTAGGCTCTCTTGAAAATAGTCACATACTTGGCTCGAATCATAAGAATTTATACTCGTTCGAGATTTGAGTAACCATACCAATGTGCTCAGCCCTACTGATTAGTCATTGTAGTGAGTAGAATGTGCAAATGGTCCAGCTTGAACTTCATTGTCTTTTTTTTTACAGGATATTCTAGATTCCTGGCTTGGCTTCTTGACAAATGGCTTCACTACAAACATAATAATATCTTTGATTATTTAGATCGGCAATGTCTTCAATTGATAGTGTTCAACAACGTCAAGAACACTGGGCAAAGTATGTCTTGATGACTGGAACCAAAAACGTTCGGAAGAACTACTGCCACATGGAACAAGCGTTGCTGAAAAATCGGTGCTGCGTCATCCTCAGGAAAAAGTCAAAAGGTATAAAACATTGTATACACTTCATGGAAACCAGAGGCTGTGAAAGTAATCATCTTTTGAACTGAAGTAGATGTAATGTTATGGATTTATACACACCTAGAGGTAACAACTTTAAAGTTGCGTTAGATCTACTCGAAATGGAAGTAGATAATGCACTTCTGGAAAGTATACAAATAATAAGTTTGAAAAAGTAGATTTGGTCGAGGTGTTGCGTAGGCATTCTTAGCGTTTAATCATAGTTGGTGATCAAAGTACATATTGTTTGCACCGGAGTTTAAATAGTTGCAACGCCTTGAATTTCTGCTGTACAATTAGCCATTTACCAGGCTTGTAAAATTCACTTCAAAATGAAGTAAAAAGTTCTAAAAGAAGATTTTGTGCTCTATTCTATCCCAGGGGTTCTTGAACAGGGCCCGTAGACCCTTTTGTGGTACGATATGCATCGTGGAATTAGACCTATATGCTGTGGTTCTCGTGCTATGCGCAATTTTATGTGAATTGACTATCTGATTTTAATATAGGTACCATCAGAAATTGTGTTGAAAATAAATTTTGGGCTGCTAGAAATCTAATGAGTAGCATGAAGTGTGCGATCGCTAAGGCTAAGAAACAATGCTATTACTATGGCTAAAGTTGTTGATATGTTCCAATAATAATCGAAGCCAACATCTAATTCTGAATTAATTTGACTTTGGTAATGACAGTAGCAACAGCCTACTTATCACGACTATATCAAAACCCGGATTAGGCTACACCGCTCAAATGCTCTGATACTAGATCAAAGGTCCACCAACTGAAATAGTATAACCCAGAGTTTGATGATGTCATGATGCATCCTATTGCATCATCTCTATAACTCATTATTTTAACAAATTATGCCCAGCACAAAAATAATTTTATTGAAATATTCAAAACTGTGATTTTTTTCGTGTCAAACGTGAATAATACAATAGTAAATTACATCTCGAGATGTTTGTGGAATGCCTGTCTGCAAGCTCCCGTCAAATAAGGCCTACATGGAAATTATACATTGAATATCCCTATGTTGCTGCGTCGTCAAAAATCCGGAAATTGACCTGCGACCACATTTAAATTTGAAGCCTCTGCTCTATATGATGTGACAACATTATGAACAAGGAAAAGTTGAAATATCTATCTCGTATGCGAATTCGAAGAAAATGAATACCGGCTCTACATCATATCGAAGAATGTTTTTTAGATTTAAGATAATTCCTATTTTATGGTACTTTGAGACAATACATTTGTCATTCACACGATCGTGCGTAGCTACGTCCTACATGTGCCGTGTTCTGCGATATGACGAATCTATGTTTTTAGGCCTCGCAGTGGTACATAGAATCGGAATTCTAATTCTTGTTGAATACAATTTATGTACCCTAAAAGATCATCTGTTTCGACTTATCGTTGCTCTATTCAGATTCGTGGCAAGCCCCAGTTGTAGTAGGTGATAAGTTCCAAATAAAGGTGGTCAAAGTATTCATCGTTAGTACCGTACTAAATAGTATAAATAGCGATTTACAAGACATCAAACTACTTCCAAGTGTCGACATGGTCAAAATATGGAGACTTGAGGAATGTCGTAGTTGTATGCTTTTAAACAGAGATAAGGAAAGCAATCATGTTCAGTACTCAATTAGAAATATTTGTAGCGTCAGTAGTCTAGTACAAGTAAGAGTAACGCAATGTATTTCTACTCGGATTCAAGCACTCAAGCAGCGATATACATGGCTTATCAAAACTATTTTAGGTAAAGTAGAAGTTCTGGAAAGTACTGAAGTATGCACTTGAGGTGTTTCCACAATATAATTTGATTGACGGGTTTCATACTCTGTATCACAACGTCAGAAGCTCCCGTACTCGAGTAGACATTGTAGTATCGTCATAAATTATCACTCAGCACAAGTAGAAGTAGCGGATCACAATTAATGCATGAGGGAATAGAAATTGAAGCAGCTCTGACGCAAATTTCATGTGCTATGTCAGCAGAGTGGCTCTACAAATGATTTGCTGATATTGTTGTATATGTTTCAGGCAAAACAAAGACCAAGAAGAAAACTGTTGTTGCAACCAAGTTTATTGCGAATACGCACTCGCGCTCTTAACATGATGCGGTGCAAATGATGCATCGTTTTATAATATGCAATGTAAATTTTACTTATGATTGCTCCATGCTTTTCCCTGTTTTAGTTGTATTAGCAGTTGTACTTTTTCAAAGTCATGTGACACGTTTATTTCTAATTTCATGATGCACTTCAATTGAAATGTTTGTAAGGGTAATATAAAATTGACTTAGAACTTGCTGTTATATGCAAAATCCCACTGACACATTTATTCGTAGTGATTTCCTGATCGATTTTTCACGTAAGCCTGAACTTTGTTTACCAGTAATAGTTCATAAGTTAATGTTGTACTTGTATTTTGCAATTGTCGTTTTACAGTAACCCAATATAAACAGTTCGTTAGTTTATATGATGTTGAATTCCATGTAATTGCACCAGGTTAGGAGGGGAGTCCTGATATGGTAATCCTGAGGAATAGAACAGGTGGTAAATGACATATCCATAGGGAGTCACGTCGCGTCCACAGTAGGTCTGACGCATCCATAGGGAGTCACGTTCGCAGCAGATCCAATGAGTCCATATGGAGTCGCTTCACGTCCATAGTAGACCAACTCAGGAAGTGTTTAGGACGCTTCTAGTAGTCGACAAATCCACTCCAGGGAAGTAACACTGGGCGTCCTGCGTCTTTTCCGCAGGAAGTCAACTGGACATCGGGTGTTTGCTGGGCAAAGACAACCTCCACATACAATGATCGATTATATCGCTGTTAAGCCATAGATCCGATTCTAAAATTCGCTTGTTACGCGTGCGAATAGTCGTTAAATGAGGAGAGATAGTTCTTTTAGAAACAAAGCGCTGAGAAAGACGGCAACAGTTATGCGATACAACAGATCGAACAGAAATACCGGGCTTGTTCTTATCGACGCCGCGTAGTGCTTTTTTTTAGCCTGAAAATACTTTCCGATGTGTCGATTCGGAGGATCATTTCTAAAGGATTTTTTCCATACTTCCACTTCTTCTGGGAGGGTATTAATTGATTTTGGCAACTTGCCCTTCATGGGATGATTAGCAAATCTGTTCAAATTACCATGAAATTCTCGAATCAAGGCGGTGTGCAATTCGTCATAGACCATTGCAACTTGATCCAGTTTCGTCGGCCGTCCAGGCCCGAACGCGTGAGTTCCTGATTGGATTTTTTCGTGCTACCAGACGTTCGGCAATCGCGCGTTAAATTCTGGTAAGGGCTGGATTTCAAAGATTTAAAAAAGGTGTCATATGCTGCGTAGGTGAGGTTACTCCCAAATCGACCCAGATTCCCAGTGAGTAAGCTTGTTATGTACGGAATCCTTGGAAGAAAATTCTTCTTGAAAGAAGCAAACATTTCAGGCATGTAGTACCTATTTTTGCCAGCGGGTATTAAAGATTCCACCTCAGCCATAGCCCGTGAAATTACACTTTCCAAAACCCCCACGAAGAGATTGACTCAGTCGACTCATCGCCAGCTTAGTCAAACATATCATCGACATTTTCAGTCGAGCAAAATTTGTTATCTTCGCGTGTTATGGCACCGAGAAAAAAATGCAAAGATTTGTCCGCAGCAGTCTCGTTATTGGTGTTGAATAAGATAGTGAGATGATGTATATGAAGCAAGATGAAGTTCCAATCAGAAGATTAAAGGAGCAATCCAAATATATACATCATCTCCTGACACCTGCATTTATTTTTTGAGCATAAGGTCTTGAAATTTTTCATAATGTGACTTGCACACAATTTGAGAAAATGTTTTTTCAAATCATTCCCAGTGGCTGTCCCGGACAGGGCCGTAACTGCCGCACCTCAAACCCCCAAATTGGAGGGGCGAGCTCGAAGGGGCCCCAAAATTATTTCGTGAATTGATATGAATTACAGAGTATTTTTTGAAAATTGTTGCAACTTTTTAAAAATTTTTTTGCGCTCCGCGCGATTTTACGTTGTCAAAGTTCTTGATTATTGGTACTCTCCCCCTACCCCAAAAATAGATTTAAGATTTATAGGAATGGGCATATCGGCGTTGACCATTACAGCATTACGACATACCGACATATAAAGTTAGGCCATGTAACATGCCACTTCAAGAAGTGTGCCAGAACGATCAGCAGCGAGAAAACCTTGGCCGACAAGGACTGGCCTTATGCTGACCGAAAACTTCGTTGTGGATACAAAATACATATAGGCGCCTAAATGACTGGCGCCGAATGTTCCTGTCTTGGCAATCTGAACCTCACAAGACAAATACCATCCGGAAGGGGAAAATTAGAAGAAATACCAATCTGAAATCGTGTGATCTTTTAGTTTAGTACGTTTGGGCGATTTTTTTTTGATATAGCAGACAGGAGGTCACGAAATAACATCATGTAACGAAGTCTTACCAACGTGTCCGCCCGCCCGAAGATGATCAATTATCATTTACAGTTTCATAGACACCACATTCAGTCATTGCGGGGGGGGGGGGAGATAGTACTAAGCCGGAGGACCGGGTTCGATTCCCAGAAGAACTAGTAGAAAGGACTGCGTCTTCAAAAAAAGATCAACATCGAAAAGAACTGTGACATCGGGCACTCTAGGCCGAGGTTGATGTTAGAGTAAAGGATTGTGCGTTGTGTGTAACTTGTTCAGATGAAAATTATAACCCAATGATTGTTGTTGTTGTGGATATAGTACTCAGCACTACCGGTAAATCTGATTACGTGAGCAGAGAGTACGAGAAATTGATAGCAATATATATGCAATTTCCGATCATATTGACCGATTTTATCATTAATCATCGAATCATCCCGCAGGATCACTAGATCAGCCTATATGGGACCCATGACTCATGTTTTTTTTTGTGGGGGGGGCGAGGGTCTTGACGAAGTGCTGTTTCGTTCCTGCCAGCGGGTATAAACCTGGATATGTTTAATTTTTATTGATGGGTCCTACCTTTTCAAACACACCTCACGTAACTCTCCTAGTAAATCAGATTACGTGAGCAGAGAGAGGATAAAAATTGATAGCGATATATATGCAATTCCGGATCATAATGACATATTCAGTCATGAACTATATAATTTTCTCGCGCTTCGCGCGTTCAGGCGAGAAAAGTAGAATCACTAAACGGCCCCGCAATGTAGACGACAAGTAGCGGTAAACAGCGTACAGCCGAAGGGGGTCTGGGGGCGAAGGCCCCCCAGAATTTCGGTTTATCGCAATTTGGGGGGCCCGAGACCAACGTTTTGGGGGGCCTGTCGAAGTGATGTTACGGCCCTGGTCCCGGATATAAGCCTATAGCAGCACTGAAGATAGAAATCAACGGACTCTTCCATGAAATTGTCCAAAATCGAGGTTATCAATACTACGCGTCCATCGCAGATGGAAAGCAGCGTCAGGGCCACGAAACACGTCCTTTTCGTCACGGCGAAATTGAAAAAGGAGGTTGCTGATCGTGGCTATGTTGTGTCGATTACTCAAAAGAGAGGCAAGAGCAATTGGAGATTTCCCTTTCACAGGGTGCCTAACAACCAACTCATACATGTAAAATGTTCTTTGACCCGAGTTGCGCAGAATGCTGCCAGTTGCATCCAGATATACTATGTCAATTTTTGCAATCCCACGAAAGATTTTCATGGTTTCAAGCGACCAGAACATCAAGTATCGCGGATCTTTGCCTTGGCGTTGCAAGGTCCCAGCGATCTTTTTGTTCTGGTCACCAGCAACTCATTTTTCACGGATACGTGTCAAGGAATTCCATATGTTGATTTGGTCTGGGACAAGAATTTTACGGGCTTCCTGCCTAACCTTACTACAAACCGCTGGCGAGGGTACGGCGTCGCGGTTCCCTGACATCCTCTTTCTTCTGTACGCCGCTAACTCGTCTCTCGGTCTACTTTGTCTCTCCTATATTACGACTATTAAAGGTCAACTGCATCTTCATGACAACTTTGCGGAATCATGTTCAGAATTTTTTTTCATAACGAAATTACCGACTTTCCGTGTTTCAACTCAATCGGAAATTGCCGTAATTTTGACTGAAAGTTCCAATATTGGCATGTTTACAGAAAAAGCAGAATGTGCATTGTGACGTCAAGTGAGTGACACATATTATCAACAGCGGTAACAGCGGCTGTTTGTGTTCTCGCAGTTTTTATTCTAGTCAGTTATGGCCGAGGTTTCCATTGGATCTGATTTGCCAAGTGATATTGAGACTGAGTCCGAGTACTCGGATGTCGAATGTAAGTATCATTTTTGCACGTACTTACAAAATTACCGTTTAAATGCCGTATTGGTTCAGGTGTTGATGCGCTCCATCCCACGTCAGTGGAACCCCTTGCATCTTCATATGATGGGTCATGATCAGCCTAGCTTGCTCAGCGCAAGCCGCTCGTCGAGACTACATGGAATACAGTTGTATAGTCTGTAGTGTAATAGCTCGTTTCAGTCATGTATCTTGATAAGTTTGTGCTGTAAGGAGGTTCCGAGAGTTACTGACAGAATTGAAGTGTATCACAGTATTGCCAGGATTCAATTCAGTGTGTCTGGACGTTGACGTGTTGGAGATGTCCTACTATGGATATCAACAGGAATATGGCCGCAGAATAATAACATCGAGTTCGATGCATGAATGGGATGAATCTCTGATTCGGTTGCCAAATACTTTTCTCGCACTAATACATTTGTTTTCACTTTTCAGGAAGTTGAAACATACTGCCCACAGAAATTGTGTTCGCTGGGTATGGGGATTCTGTGGCAAAATCCAGCGGAAAATCCTGCCTGCATGCGTTGTTACTGCTTCCTGAACAAAATTTACGTTAAATTCTTACACAGGATTCCAGTTCAGTAACGCCACATTGTGAATGTACAGTTGTATTCCAAATAATAAACGCATATAACTCATCGACCAAAATAACTACTGTGTCAGGCAGAAAAGCATATCGGGTTTTATGTCGGGCAATAGCTTCCTCTCTGCTAATTTTGATTATGCTGCTAGTCAGAGGAGGTGGAACGGTCCCAGCACAATCGCTCAACTTAACAGTTTCTGGTCCAGTTCTGATGAGTGCTTGAACTTCTTCGGCAAGCTCATTGCAGTAATCTAGAACAGGCATAACAATATGACGAAATCTTTTGATGCAGTCAGATCACCGGCAGTTACCAAATGTTGAATTTTCAAGGATCATGTGAGCCGCACATTCCCCATCTTTGTACTTCGGGTATTTGACCGCGGTGCTCCTTCTTTTGACAATTTTCGAGCAATTTTCATTCAAATGCAGGATTGCCAACTGCATCCTACAAAATATGCATAATTGATGAGGCTAGTAATTATGCCAAAATCTGATATACGGCAGGTTGTTTTGAATAGCCGAGACACTGCAAGGTACCTACCTGGCTTTTTGACTGAAATATGATTGTAGTGATATAACTTTGGGCAGAAATGATTGAGGAGGGCATTGAATGATTCACTTCCAGCAGTGTTTCCATTCGGCGATACATGGCGTATGTCATTTTCCATTCGCGTGGAGTAGAGAACATCGCAAATCCTTTCGTATGCCAATAAATCTGAAAATGGATTGTCATAATGGTAAACAACAGAATCAAAGATGCTATTCATTGTAACTTAAATTTAGGCCTATATGTATCATGTATATATGCTGAATGGAGCAGTTTGTTTCTTTTTGATACAGTCAAGTAGGTTTTTTCATCTTTAAAGGATGTAACGGCATCTACACTACCCATAAATCAAAATCTGGAGTATGAGCAGTTTGTGCAGTCTTGCTTGATTCTCAGTGTGCTACCTAAACTTGACTCTTGCACGTCCGACTCTGATTGACACATTGGACAATGTTGAAAAATGCTTACCAGCTTATTCCTGTCCACAATCACAAACTGGGTCTTGCTATTCTCCAGACATTTCTCTGAATCTGAATGCCTGCAAATCAATATCTTGGTGAAGACTTGGTACGAATATGATTACACTGTTCAAGTACTCACTCTGACTCGCCATCTAACTCTGTTGGGTGGAAGCTATCGTCACTTGACAGGGATTGGATATCACTTTCACAGTCTTCATAATCCTCTCCAGCAATAGGATTTGGACAGCGATGAAAAGACACTTTGGGTACCGAATATCGCGTATTCGAGCAACCATACGCGACACAAGATGTACCTACGTGCCTCATCTTCTTCATACCTTCCATATTCACAATCAAATCCAGCATCAAAGTCAATCCCAACACGAATAACTATCTGTTTACCACACTGAGCTATACCAGGACTTCTACTGTGTCACTCACATGACGTCATTTCATAGCTGAATGATTTCATATCCGTTTTTCAGCTTTTCGATTTATAATTTAAATTACTTGAAAACTATCATGTAATTTCAACTTTTTTTATTTTATTCATATTCCTAACCACATAACGTACGAAATAAGGCAAAGTCATTTTCAAGATGCAGTTGACCTTTAAGTCGCCATGCGAATGTAACGCAAGATATGATATAGGGTATTATAAATTCTAGATTCCAGGATCGAGAAATTTATGACGTCATAGACACTAAGATCAAGTTTATATTTAGAATGCATACAGTAAGCTGTGTTCCCAAAATTAGATACTATGAGGTGTATGTATATATCGTATAATTCACGTGCAGAAAAGTTGTCAAGTCAGGTAGGCTAATGTAGCGTGTAGTGCGAGACATGCACGGAGCGTATCAAATTTGTCAATTTCTTCTTGTGTAGTAGCCTATTGCTGAGGTTGTTTCCAACCAATACGTCGATAGTCACGTCGTCGGTAAATGTACGTGGCGGGACCCGGCGTATCGAACAGTATTTTTTCATGTGCAGCATTATTTTAGTGAGAGTTTCGAGCAGGTTCAAAATTTCAAACAGTAGCATATATCAAACAAGACAAAATAAATTTTAATGGCATGCGATTAATGAATCAGCGTGCGCGATTGACATATTCAAATTGACCACTTATTAAACCAGCTGCGTTGGTAAAGTACTGCATGAAGGCTTCGCGTATAGCTTTTGCCTCTCTCGAGACACCTCTTCCAACCCGATCGAAGGAAACGAAGACTGCAGACGGGTGTTTGGGAAATGTAGGTTTGCGCCGAGATGAGCAATTGTATTTTCTGAGAAAATTGTGCAAACAGACACACGCTTTCACAACTTCATCCACATTTTCTGGTTTCAAGCACAACGGCTTGCGAAACACGCGGAATTTAGCAGACATATTTCCGAAAGCATTTTCAACTGTCCTTCTGGCTTTTGATAACAGGTAATTGAAAATTTTCTTAGACTGAGTGAGCTTTTTTGCCGGGAAGGGTCTCATCAAGTTGCGGCACAACGGAAATGCCTCATCCGCCAGCCGCCGCCATCATTAATCACATTCCCACGGAGCCATGGCGCAGAGGTGGCTGGAATCGGAGAACATGGCGCTCGACAATGGAGACTGATCTAGCGCAACGCGGGCTGTCGCTTGAAGACGCCCACGACCGCCCACGTTGGAGACGCTTAACACGAGCCCAAAACTGATTATCTCGATGTTCTTTTTGTCTCCTGTTTTCTTTTGCCCTTTTTTATTTTATCTAATTGAAAAGTCGATATATATATATATATAACGAAAACATGTGGCATACTGGGTAGTCTAGGTACTAATGGCTGGTCAGCAGGTAATTCCAATGTCCCGTCTATTATTTGCTTTCCGAAGTCGGAATGGCTAAATATCCCAGCATCAGCATTTCGTCCATTGGAGCCGATTGAAACCCACAGAAATTTATAATTTCCATCCGTTATTGCCATTAGCACCATGCTGAAGGTCTTTTCATAGTTGAAGTACCTGGAGCCGGAATTTGGTGGAGCGTCTATTACCACATGTTTTCCGTCGATTGCGCCGAAGCAGTTGGGGATGTTCCACCTTGATTGAAATTGCATGGATAGCTCCTCCAATCTTGAAGATGTAGGTCGAGGTAAAACGATAGGTTGAAGGCAATTCCATATGGCCTGAGATGTTTCTGGGACTATTTTACAGATTGTTGTGTGGTGTATCCGAAAACTATAGCCAAGTGAATGGTAGTCATTTCCGGTAGCAAGAAATGTATCAAACATAACGAAGTTACAATGAGATTAGTAGGTACAATAAAAGCACACTGCAATTCACCTCAAAGTCACAGCAAGCCTCTCAGGAGGACCAATGGGCTCCCTCATACATGTGGCTTGTTTGGTGATACTTGGTCCAACCAGTCGCAGTAGTGCTTGGTATTGCGCCTTGTTCATTCGGAAAAAGTTTATGAACATTTCTTCTCCCTCCAATGCCAATTCTTCAACAAGTTGGTGGAAATGACCTGTCGATTATGAAAATCCGTGAGTAAAAATGAGAAAATAAATACTGAACCACCAAAAATGCTCTCAACAAACTAGTTGTATCTTATATTAAGCCAAATCTCTGGTCGCATTATTAAGACCAGGCCAGACCAGACCAGCCCGCGATGCTTGTTGAGCAGTAGACTAGTAGTAAAATTTGTCTTTGAAACGAGACCAAAAAGCTGATGCAACAAAAATTGTTCCAGTAAGCTATTCGAGTTTTGTGTTCTTTTAATGTCAACGTTTCGGTATAAATTTCAAGACCACGGACCGGGTTCTTTCTTGATTAGCAAAATTTGTCTAAAAACAAGACCAAACAGACTGATACGTTACAAATTGACAAAAGTGAACTTTGCAATGTACTGGACCGGTACATACCTTGTGACTGCGCAGGTACAACTGCCGCACCCATTTTGAGCGTTTTTTTTTCTCCTTTAATTCAAAATAACATGCACCGACCAAGGATGCACACGTAGCCAGCAAAATTTGACGTCTTCTCTCGTCGTCCATCACTCCACACTTGCAAGACCAATAAACTGAACAAACTCACAAAGTGCCTCGCGCTGATGCTCAAAAGACGCTACAGGCCAGTGATGAGCGGACTGTAATATTTTTCGGTCCAAGTCCAATCCTGAAAATTTTCAATTCAGTCCTAGTCCATCCTGATCCAAAAATATTTTCAGAATTTACTGTCCAAGTCCGGTCATGAAAATTTTCAATTCAGTCCTACTCCATCCTGATCCAAAAAAAAATTCAAAATCTTAAGTCCAATTCTAAAACTGAAAAAACAGAAGGACATGTTAGGGCGGTTATAAACACTGCACATCCAATTCGATTCAATTCCAGCTTGTAGAAGCGAAGTTATTACAACACGAGAATTTTCAATATACTAAAAAGTATACACATTTTGATAGTGGCTGCCCGTCCCTATGAAGTTTTGTGAGAAATTGGTGCATTACAAGTTTGATTCAATTCCAACCAATAGAAGCGTGAAAATCGTTGTATTTACTGTCGGAAATTCTTTCATTAATAATTATAGAGCTACAACCCTATTTTGAACAGCTTCTTGGAGGTCTGAACTTGCATATACAATTGACTAATATATTCATATTGAAATTTACCCAAACATTTTCGACAGACACTCATCAGGGATAATCGTCAGCAACTAGTAGAGAATTAGGGATAATCGTCAGCAACTAGTAGAGAATTGGAAAGAACCTTGTATATCAACAATCGTATCACAAAACATGACAGGCGAAAATATCCGGGTTCATTCAAATATGAATATGCTATTCAACACTACACCTACACCGGTTGGAATCCAACCAGTAGCATCTTCAGCAAGTAAATTTGAAAAAAGAAGTTATTTCTATCCAACACTAATGTACTTATACAAAACAAATGACTAACATATTCACTTTCAGGGGTCACTATACAACAAACTTGCCATAGCAGTTGTTCTATGAGCACATAAAATACTATAGACGAAAGAACCAGCCGGATCACAATATATAGGTTGGCAACTAATACTGCGCAGGACATTAACGATCAACATGAACGAAACGTGTAAGAATGATGACATGAAAAAGCAGATGGTAGCACCTTGTGACAAAATAGTGCCAAATTATCTCGAGTACGTAGAGATGTACAGGATCAGGATTTTGGATTGTAACAGGTCAGGAATCCGGGTGATTTTTTGGCAACAGGATTGGATCCGGATTCCAAATTTTACTGTTTTGCCCGATCCGGATCAGGACAGGATTTTTAATTTGACGAAAACCTGATCAGAATCATGTCCAACATGTTAAGATTCAGAAAAGGTAAAACTTATCTTCTCGGAATTTATAATCTATGTTTTGTACATGTAAAAGTCTGATAATATATATTATCCGCTTAGGAAATTTCAGCGGCAGAAACGTCATGAGTTGCTTTTCCGTCTGGTCTTGATGTGGGTTCATTGGTTGATATCATTTTGGGTTTCTTTTGTAATTCAGAATGTCAGAGATTTTAGAATTGATATCTCGGAATGACGTTGTCATGGCTGACGAAAATACCGTCAAAAAGACGATAAGTTATGTTTGGTGACAGCTCCGACATTTGGTAGACAAACAAGATGGGAAATATGCTGGGCTAGGTATGTTTTGTGCTGTCAATATCATCTCAAAGTTCAACTGATGAGCACGAAGACTATATTAGATTAGGAGTCCTTTGAGTGACTCAGGATGGAGATAGCATCGGCTTACTGAAGTATTGGATGAATCCCAGTGCAATTGCCAGGTATCCAAATCTCAGTAGACTTGCTGTTGGGGTACCGTAATCAAAATTAGTATTGCTGCATCAAATGCATCCAGTGAAAAGGCGTTCAGTTTGTGTGGGAATACTATTGACAAAAAATATCCGTACTCTCAGCTGATAGCTTGGATGCTTTAGTTGCAGTGAAAAGTTCTGGTGACGATGTTTTCTAGTGAGGTCAGGCTGATTTTGTCATCATTTCTTTTTTTGTCAGTCTATATCTTAACGATAACCATGTTGCTATTCTTGAATACAATTTCAGTTATCATCTGTCTGTTTGCAGCATGTAAACTACTCTTATTTTGTAAGTTCATCCTGCCTTTCATTCTGTTGATGTTTATTTTTTCCAGAAATCACATATGGTAGTATCATATTTACCGCTGCTCATAGTAACATGGATAATGAAGCAATTTTTGAAAACAGGGTTATTTTTGGACTCGGATACTGAAATATTCGATTGCAACAGGATCAGGATTGGATCAGGATTATGATATCATGAAAAAGGATCCTAAAAAACCATGATCCGTACATCTCTACGAGTTCGGTGATGAGTTGCAGTAGGCCTTAAGCATCGCATTACCATCAAGCTTACGGTAATTTAGGCTGCAGAGAGAAGATTGTACCACCACGACTTGGTAGAATTCGTGCTCTTCTACTATAGGGTTGAATTCAACTCAAGTTAGACCAAGAAGTCTACAACAGCATAAGTGGCACGAATATAGCATACGAACTAGGCAAACTTTTCCTATGGATCAGCGAACCTAGTAGTATCTCGACTCGACCTAAATCCATGTGTCCAAGAAAGAGAAATATAATAGGTAGTAGCCCGATGTCGAAGGATTGTTAACATTATACAAACAGTGCGCCTCTTGCCACCTGGGCAGCAGATACAGTGAACTCGACCTAATATTTTGATATCCACCCATATGCGAACATCAATTCCATATTTCTACAATTCTAACATCAAATACTACCTTAGGTGCTCATGTAAACAGCACTTGATAAGATCGAATGTGCTGTTAACAAATTTACATTGCTCAGGTTGAAGAAATTCGAAAGTGCCAATGTGCCATACGGGCATCCCTAAAAGACGGAACAGCGGTGCTAACCAGCATTAAAATGTGCCAAAATTCCGTAATTTGGCTTCTAAATGCGTCAATTGACAACACTGGCAATAAGTTTTCTCTCCCGCCGCCCCTCACTTCTGGTTATGAAACCAGCGTGCCCGAGTCCGGATTTTGAAATGCTAAAAATCCAAGTCCAACCTGTTTTTTTTTAATCACAATCCGGTCCGATCCGGATCCGACATTTTTTTTCAAAATCACAATCCGGTCCGATCCGGTACCGACGAAAATATCCTGTCCAATATAATCTGTCGAATAATCTGTCGAAAATAATCCTGTCCAATCCAATGCTCATCTCTGCTACAGGCGCGTTATCAAGCGCTACCGCGCGGCGGGACTTTCGCGTTAGCTCGCGACTCCGGTGCGCGTCAGGGCGAGTCGAAGCATGGTACAGGTAGTCTTTAGAATAAACAAAGAATTGGGCTCGAAAGTCACATGACTTCTGATTCGCTGGGGCCAAACCACTATCTTAGATAGGCGCTGCGGTGTTAATGTCTGATATTGGTCTGTTTTCAATTCGTATTTTCTGTCTTAGTGAGGTTGTTTGTAGTACAGTTGGAGGTTTTATGGTATCATCGTAGTATAATTAGCGAGTTTCAGAGTTTTTAGATGGTTACTAGAATGGTTTGTTGTTTTACAGTCGCTCAAAATGCCACAGTATTGCGTGCCACAATGTCGTAATAGAAGAGAAACCAATCCAGAGTTGTCTTTCTATCGACTTCCGAAATGCAAGAAAGCCATGGGAAAGTGGCTGAAATTAATAAGGCATAAGGTGGATGATGAATTGTATTTGAATTAAAGGCTCTGCTTTTTGTATGCCAAGACCGTGTAATCAATGGCAATTATTTTGAGATGAACCATTTGAATTAGATATTTGTAGTGTATTTTAGGAGAGAGAAAGGGTTTACGCCAACGACAAATACAAGAATATGCAGCTGGCATTTTCCAATGGGCAAGGTGGCGGGACCTACTAGATTTGAATGGAACGAAGGCAAGAGAATAGACTCCAGTAGCCTTGAGAAAAGAATGAGGATATCCACCCCCCCCCCCAAAAAAAAAAAACATTCAGATTTGTTGACAACAAATAGTGAATGTGCTACACCTACAAGGATACATGCAGAAAATGATGATGTGGAAGAAATGAAAAAAAACAAATAGCTATTTTCAGGAAACGTGTGTTGGCTCTTGAGAAAAAAAAGAAGAATTACGTTCAGACAATATAAAATTGAAACAGGCCAATCACAAGCAATTCATCGACAGTTTTAAAGATAGTGCAGAGAAGATAGCTATGTATAGCCTACTTCGTTACCGGACAAAAAAACTTTCGACATAGTTGTGGCTATGATACAGCGGTTTACGGTTAACTATCATTCCAACTGGAATGTTAAAATCCTATCAATCGAAGACCAAGTGTTGCTAACTCTGGTGAAACTAAGACTCAACTTGCCAAATGTAGATTTGGCTGTTCGCTTCAATGTTAGTACAGGCACTGTTACCAATGTTTTTCGAAGTTTGATTGAGGTCATGCATGTCATTTTCCATACACGCATGATGGTCAAAAAGTTTCCGTCATTGCTCAAATGCCAGATTAGTGTTCCAGAGTGTTTCCTTAGTTTTCCTAACTGCAGAGTAATTTTAGATTGTACTGAAGTACGAACAGCCAAACCCGATGATATTGGCAAAAGTTGTCAAACGTTCAGCCACTACAAAAAGGTAACACACTGAAAGCATTAGTTGGAGTCGCACCTAATGGAAAGATAACGTTTGTGTCAGAACTATATGCAGGCTCCACGTCGGATAAGGCCATTACAAAAGATTGTGAAATCCTTGACTTATTGGAACCTGGGGACTTGATTTTAGCTGACAAGGGGTTTGCAATTCACAGCATACTTCCTCCAGGAGTTACTGTGAACCATCCATCATTTTCAAGCAATCCTCAATTCACTCCTCAGGAAGTATCATGGTCATTTCAAAATGTCGGGGTTTCGCGTTTCAAACAGGGGGAATTCGAATCCCTTGGCTGCGCGCCTGGAACACGCGCGTATCAAAAACGAAGACGTTTCTAACGAGATCGCATCGATTCGCCTGATTACTAATTATTGGTCACAAACAACTTGGCGTTTCAGCATTTCGTACGAGGTGGCCGCCACCTCGTAACCTCGTAAGTCGGCGCCTATGGTCCCGCATAACTTGTAGGTGTCTCAGCGGTTGCCCGACGTATGAGCATGCGACACAATGGAAAACGACAGTTCAACATGGAACACATCAGCATGCGTCACTTCAGCATGTGACTGTATAACCCAAAAACTTACCCTAACCTGAAACATAGCCTAACCTAACCTAAAGCCTAACCCTAACCCAACCATAAATCCAACCCTAACCTACCCCTAACCCGTAATTTAACCCACATGCTCGTGTGTCGCATGCCAAATTGTCGCATGCTGAAGTCTCGCATGCTGTAATGTCGCATGCTCATATGTCCACGGACCGTCTCAGCAACTTCAAAGTATACTTTTCTTGATATGATGGAGGACCACAAGTATATTAGCCTTTCTGGTACATACGTATTAGCTGCTGTAAAGGCTGTATCAAGGGGTATCTTTTTCTCCCCAGAGATCAGCTTGAAAAAGCTGCGATTGCTGGACGGACCGACCGTCTGCTACAACAGCATGGATCCCTCTGACTTCGCATTCATATAGCAGCTCCCAGAAGTATACTGCCAGGTCACCAGGTGGAAGCGAACGAGTTGGATACCATGCCAATGGTATGGAGAAATTTCCTTTCGAATTGATCGGACGTAGAAAACTGTAAAAAGAAATCATGAAGACAAGCTGCAACTGTATGGAACATGCATTTTTTTACCCAAAATGTGTGTTGCTATCAGAGTTGGATCAATTACAATATTTTAATTCAATTACAATTACAATTACTTCCTTACATGTTTCAATTACATTACAATTACTTTTAAACAACAGGTAATTGATTCAGTAAAGAGGTATTCTTTGACAACCGTAGCGACGTAATTAGCAACAATCTCAAGCTATTCATGTTTCAGTCCTGATACGTAGAATACCCTTCAATTTAAAAAAACTCGAACGTATTCGAACTATTCCTAATCATGAGTATTGAAAACTACGAGCACAGAAAAATGTTTCAAGCGACTGTTAAGAACCATTGAGCGACTAACAGCGAATAGGCTACAGGACAGTCAATGAAATGTAATCAAACGATTAGGCTACTCAGAGCTGAGTCAGGATCATTAAATGTAATTGCTAAGGCGTCAGCGATAAGGATGATACCGATAAGGTGCGTAAAATTAAAATAAACGCAAAAGGAAAGAACCTCCTGATAACTATGAATTACAATATTTTGGTTCGCATTTACATTTTCACTTGCTCGGGAACTATTAGATTGCATTTGATGAACATTAGGGTGCGAAAAGTTTCTGGCCCCAGTAAATTTGGCCAAGATTGGGATAACATCTCTGCAAATGCGTGATCAAGTCTGATGAAGCCTTGGTTGGAAACTTGAACTTTTTTGTTATTGTTGCAACAAGCCTCGGTACTGGTTAGAGATTTAAAAAAAAAACTTTGACCGTGGTGTAGGAAATGGTTCAGCACAGGTTTCAGAAGAATTTATTTGCTGTTAATTCATTTTTGAAATATTAAGGTTTAGTTAAGCCCAATGGTTCTCTAACTTTTTTAGACACACCCCCCTTTATGACCGTGAATATTTCGTGCCGCCGAGGCATAAAATATACTACTCTAATAGGAAATTTTCCAAGAACTATTTCCTTACATTTTCTTCGGTTCACTCATATGCAGGCCGTGTTATTTTTGGCATATGCCAAAACTGCCAAAAATAGCTTATTTTTGGCATTTTTCAATTTTTATTTTTGGCAGTTTTGGCATCGACCTCTAAATAAATATTTTCAGACTCGAATTAGTCATAAAAACGCTTTATTTGGGTCAGTTTATCAATAAAGACCAAAAAATGTGCAGCTTCCACTTATAATAAGTACCAACAAACAATAATAAGAAGAAAAAACCTAGCGATTACATAGGCTAATAATATCAAACAAAACCACAAAATGTGCAGTATCCATTCGGAATGGGTGCCAATAAGCAAAAAGAATGAGAAGCCTAACAAACACGCTCAACTCCTGATTGTTACAGCTTTTGAATAGACTTAAATTGTTTGCACTGTAACAGTGCTTCCAAACTCAGGTCAGCAAAGTTTCTTCAGAATTAATTTTTCGCCCAACGAATCTGGGAAATATTGGCTTCAACAGTAGCCGTTGAGGGAAAGAATGTTGCCAGTCCTCCACAAAAGGTTTTCAGGGCTTCAAAATTTCGGAGGGCAGAACCGGCTTCCAAGCATCATGAAAAGAGATCACTGCGCTAGTTCCATCGATCTCATCGCGGAAAGAATTTCCTTCCCGATACTTTTCTAGGAGTTCCCTGTGTTGTCTCTCAACACATTCTATTTTGTAGCGCGACCATCCCATCTCCATCAGTCTACCGATATATCTTAGCAGGACTTTTGTCACGTCAGATGGCTTTAATATTACCAACTCACATGGAAGAGTCCTGGGAAGGTTAGCTTGTTTAAGAACATTAACGCAACAAGACTGTCTGGCAAAACGAGACTGCAGCTCAGAAATAGCCGGACTGTTTGTTGTGTCACAATGCTCAACTCGATCACAATCCAAAAATCTTAGTTGAATTTGGGGGTTCCAGATCCACGAGCAGAATACAATTTATATTTTAGTATTCAGTAGAGCGGCAGCTTTCCATTGATACCCGTTTTATCAAATTTAGCGCTCGGCAAGCCGGTTAAAAATGGCCGTAAAATTGCCTTTGGACAAATGGAAAGTGTGACGTAAACCAAATGCAGTCAGCCGTTCAATCTCGCTGTGCCCACACCATTTAGGACACCATGCTTTCTCCCCTAATGGGTGGGCTGGACCCATAGAGTAAAAAACCTGCCCTTCACACTTGTAATGCGGTCCTGTTAACACAACACCATGAAAGAAATACACTATTGGCAGGTTGTGTTATTTTTGGCATATGCCAAAAATTAGTTATTTTTGGCATTTTCAAATTTTTATTTTTGGCAGTTTTGGCATCTGGCTCCCAAAATGCCAAAAATAACACGGCCTGCTCATATGGCACTAGATCTAGCTCTCAAGGTAAAATAACATTACCTCAAGTTTCTAAGAAATTGTCACAAAACAGTTTCAACTTCAAGGGTGCCAAGGTCTGGAATAACCTTCCAGAAGAATATAGATCGATGCAGTTCAACCAGTTCAAGATCAAATACCGCAATTTTCTTGTTGAAAAATACTGAAATAGGTATAATTTGTAATGACTGTGATGTAATACTGTTCCACTTGGTTAGTCTTCATTGTTCTTGCTTTGCTGCATATTTTTGCTGTGCACACTGTGCATTGTATACCAGTACTATGCTTGGATGCTTACTGCTGATTTTCCATGACTTTTATCTTGTTTATTTTTATGTCCACTGGTTAACTGTCATAATCGTTAGTATTGATCTTGCCATATTTACTCATTTATAACTCCGCTGGGTGGCGACTGAATCTAAGACCTACCGGTCCCCCGTCGTCTCCCAATCTATACCAATTTACATGTGTTTGTTGGTGAGATGAATAAAAGCATACTGACTGACTGACTGACGCCCTTATCGTCATAGCACACAATGAAACCAGAAAGTTAGCAATCCTTACATATAGTTTGATGGTATGGAAGGTCATGATTGTTGATGAGAGAATTCTCCAATACGAAATTCAGACTATACATCGAGCAATAACCATAAAACGGAGGTGAATCAGGCCAAGCGCGGAAAAGATTTCAGTTCAATGAAGCGTCGCGCCCCGGTCAGATGCTTTCACGCCGCCCAAGGGGGCACGCCCCCAGTTTGAGAACCACTGGTTTAGCCTATATTGTAATTCACAAGGTTTTCTGTTGCTACTGAAGTATGGGAAACAGTTTAGCGTGATTGAATTATCTAGTTATAACGCAGCACGCATAGAACACCATTGTAAATAGGCTAATCATTACATGTGGTGACTCTTTACTAAGGCCTTAAGGCCCCTCCTCGTTATCCTGGTTCGTACCGGATTTTCACTGGTGCGACGAATGATTGATTACAGTAAATGATTATTTTATGTTGTGATTGTCAGGTGTCCATGAAAATGTAATTGAGATTGTAGTTGAGCAAAATTTTGATCAAATTACAATTACACTAAATAGAAATGCTTAAATTACAATTAGGCTACATGAAAAAATGTAATTAATTACATTTAGCTCAATTACAAATTACAATTGATCCAACTCTGGTTGCTATCTCAGCTTTATTATTGAAAGGCGAGTCAACAAACCCGATCAGTCTGCCATCTCTCACAACTAACTTTTCACCATCTCTCACAACTAACTTTTCACGAACTGTCAAAGACGAAGGAAGTTTTAATTGCTGTGCCTAATTTCATCATAAAAAAATTGATGCCAACTTTTCATTTCATCAAGCGTGATATAAGCCGGAAGAGACTTATGCTCTTCCATGACCTCCTCAATTTATTTGATGGCAATCATGTTAATTCCGGGAGTAGGCTTGATCTTATTCCTGTGGATAAATCTACTTTTGAACACATCATCGAGTAGCATAAATAAGCGTTACCGAAAACGTTGGATTGTCCTTGACGTTGGCAATACCAAGAAACCACTTTCTTGGACGAATTTGTATTGCAGCAATTAGAGCTTATTGTCTCTGGTGGTCTGTATAAAAGTACAGCTAACCAATCGTCTTGGTGCTCGGCTATACAATACTTAACTCGAGAAGCTGTTGCCTTGGGTGAAGTTCTTCGTATCAGATATATGCTCAATACAACCGGTTTATTCAGACGTTTGCAGTAGTTGCGTATAGAGTCTCAATCAAAAGTAATCTCTAAGACGTGTTACATACACTCATATAGAGTCTCAAGACATCAAAACAAGAAGTAGTTTCTTATTCGAGACATAGCGGAATATCATGGACGAGTGATCACAGCTGGATAGCTGCAGTATGCAGCTGGGGACCTGGAAAACAGCTCAACAGCCCATTGAATCACTTCAGTGGGGTATCTTCGAGCATTTCTGTGGGATGACATGTTTCTCGACTGAGCATTGGACTGAATCCTGGACTGAATCCTGAAATAATTATTAATTTACAAACAAAGCTGATCTGGAAGCAATCTGATCTGGAAGCAATAACACCACCTGCTGATCACATTCAATCTCATCAATTTCTTGTTCTTCGTGAGTACGGAAACTGCCCATTTGCATAAAATTACTACAAGCGATGCAAATGCCATCTGTGTCAAAACTGTTCCCTGAAAAGTTATTCATGTTGCATTGAAATTACCTCATGGATGGCCTACTGCCTGCATACATGCAAATCATCTGAACCAAATTATACTACTTCCCTAGTACATAACAAACAGATGACCTAAATACATCCTTGGCCACTACTCTGATCCCCATTCCATCGTATGTATGATTCACACAGCCTGTCATGCTGTCTGCAAGATCCTTGCATAAAGCAATCCTGTTAAGTTGATCTGAACAAAACAACTTTCAAGTTTTGCAATCATCATGATGAACTCGAACCATTACTACTCACCTAGAAATGAAGTCAGAGTACAGAATGATAGCCGAGGAAGCTGTACTTTTTCTGGTTCTACTTGCCAGCCATAACATGAGATTGACTGCATCGTGACAGTCTCGTCTATTACAACTCCTTTTCAAAAAATAAAAACTCGTAATTTCACGCACATCTTAGACTAAGCAGCCTAATACTACAACAAACCTCAATTCAGGTACTACTATGCTTTCAAACAATCCAGTTCTTTTCTGTATGACCAAATGATTATCCTCCTCAGTTATGAGCCAGCAATCTAGCAATTCATATAGGCGTTATAACAAGACGAGTAGGTACAGCAGCACAACAAAACTTTTAACCCTTGTAAATTTCTTTCAAGTATTTAGCAGCCGTTTTCACGGTTGTCAAAGAGGCGTTAACCTTTTTGGAGGAAGTTCTTTCCTAGGTGTAGGAGACTTCCTGTGGGGTTGGCAGCTAGAGGATGATTGTTTTGAAATAATTTTCGTTGGTAGAGCACCTAGACGGAGCTTGGTTGTCTTACCACCAGTAGTCCAAACTACGTCATCTTTAGCGAAGTGATGGTCGCAAATGGCAGCACTGCAATAATAAATACTATATATAATTCTGATAGCGTCAACTAGATCACCAATAACCATGCCACATTAGGTCACATTTACACGCAACACTTGCTGATCGGGAAGCATCGACTTACGTTTCTTTATGTAACATATCTTTTGTAATATCTCCCCGAGTGTGGTCTCTGAGAGACAAGATGAAATTTGTCAACTTTTCCCGATGAGATCTCTCTTCAGCAGTCTTTGCAAATTGGGGTTGGCGGATTATGAATAATGCACGCTTTTGTCTTGCTGGAACGTGACCAATTACAGCCCGGTATTGCACAGTGTGTTGGTGCCATCGTTAAATAGGTTACATACAGTGACTGGATTGATTAGAAAACCAATGATTTTACTGCATGCTACCACTTCGCAAATGGACGTGATGTCGCAGAAAGTCCGATATCACGTGAAATACCATAAAACATTTCTAACAATGTCTTGAATATTTTACGGATTGTTTACTGCCCCTTGCTTTGATTCTGCATAGATCTTACCGATTAGTCAGTGATTGTGAGACTACACTCGACGTCGCTGCATTGTACTAGCCAGTCTTCAGGATTACCGGACAACGACCTAACATCGACCTCGTCCTCCGCCATATACCACCCCATTTTGTCGCTTGCGTCTTATATTCTCTGCATTACTTTTCATTCAGTGTGCATGCCTCTTATTTACTTCGCCTAGGCTAAGGTGGGTGTCTGATCTTAATGGCTACTCCAAGTTGTTTCGACACTTTCCTATCTTTTCATTGTATCGCAGTCCTGTGATGTTTTGAAACGATGAAAATAATAGTAAACCCGATTGATTGATTGATTGATTGTACTCTGCACGAACCTCAACAGCTATATTGACCACATATCAGCGAACTCAATAGGCAAAACCCTGGTAACAACCTTGAGCCATGAGCCTTATATGAAATGATTATTCTTCGTAAAACAACCAATCATTATCCACTGAATCCACAGCAAAATGAAGCCGTAGATTGCCACACACAAATCGCAATATATTATGGTTTCTAAATTTATCACACAGTTAACTGCCTGTCAAGTAACAATAATAATTCTTATCACTGCAGCATAACTTCATGCATATCAAGATATCTCCAATATTAGAAGGGATTTAAATCAGGCCAACTCAAAAGCGCACAAGTACATCACGCGCGCGTCCACGTCGTCCAAATATCATATGATCGACCGAAAAAATCATCGCTCTATCAAATATGCCGGACCTGGTGTGTGGAACAGTATCCCGCCGGCCATCCGGCAGTCGACGAGCATGTCCACATTCAAGTCGAAATACAAGCAATTGCTACTAAATGAATCCCCAAGATTACCGGACCACGACTGACCTATAGATCTCGCCTTCCATGACATGCCAACCCCATTTTTGTCGCTTGCTTTTTCTATAGGGCCTACTATCTTCTTTACTTTTCATTCAGTGTGCAATTACTGTGCATGCCTCCTCTTTACATCGCCTGGGCCAAGGTGGTTGTCCGATTTCATAGACTACTCCAAGTCGCTTCGACACCTTCCTATCTTTCATTGTATAGCATTTCTGTGGTGCAGTGAACTGATAAAATTGCTAATAAACCAATGATGATGATGATGTGCATGCCTCCTCTTTACATCGCCTATAGGCAAAGGTGGGTGTCCGATTTCATAGACTACTCCAAGACGCTTCGACACCTTCCCATCTTTCATTGTATCGCATTTCTGTGGTGTATTGAACTAATAAAATTACTAATAAACCAATGATGATGATGAGAATAGCTACCCATTGCTCCCGTCGTTTATCCGTCCGTTGCTAAGTTTCTCAACTTTGACATTCAGAGTTATATATTTCAGCAGAAACTCTACCTATATAGTGCTCTGAGTGTAAAAGTAAGGAAATTCAATATAGGAGCGGGTTGACGACGGGAGTATAGGTGACCCAGGGGGTCGCCAACTCAAAACGGGTCGCGGGCCACTTTTCAAATCCGAGAGATCGCGGGCTTCAATATCTAGATAAAAATAGGCAACGCCGGGGCCTCGGTAACGCAGTTTATTAACCGCGTTTGGATAACTCTACGTCAGTACAACGCTGTGCTAACATGGGCGACGGGCATAGTTACCACAGAAGAAATAATATGTTATTGAAGAAATACAAATACAACAAAAATTATGATCATCACTTCATTCTATTTTGAACTATGAGCTGGGCACGATACCTGACAAAACTTTTCAGCAACAAAAGCACGAATGGCCGATCTTTTTGCTATTCCCGGCTGCATTTCGATTACTTGTAGTCTGGTCGCATTCACATGCATAGTCGCAACGAACTAGTTGAAGGCGAAATACCCCCGTCGAACTGTCCATATCGATAATTGTTTAATGTCCATTGCCAGTGAACTCCGGACTAATCCAATGAATTTCCTTACTTTGACATTCAGAGCACTATCGGTAGAGTTTCTGCTCTTTATTAAAAAAAAATATAACTCTGAATGTAAAAGTTGAGGAATTTAGCAACGGACGGGTAAACGGCGGTAGCAATGGGTAGCTATTCTCATTAATATGTACCCAAGGAACAGCTCTTGGTTTCAAATAGGTTCTTGGAAATTTACATATAGTCTTCAGGGATGGTGATGAATATAAGTTGAGCTGAACAAGGTGTGTTGAGTCAAAAAAGTATAGGAACCATCGGTTTACCATATTCCAAACTTAAGCATATCCATGTTCAAATGCAGTGTACTCTTGAGATTGCGATTGCTCCACCTTACAGTCAAAAAACCAAAATGAAAAAGCTAGGAAAAATTGTCTTTGTAACCAGCTTTCATATGATACCCTACTCGCTTGAATATACTTATAAGGTTTTGCTCAATTCGCATTCTAAATTGTGTCACGCTTGACCGATTTCAGACCACCGACCAAGTTTCGCCTCAATTTAACCTTTATCACTACACCGCATGGTATTCAATAACACATGGGAATATAGACCAATATACTAGCTATTCAGAAAACCCAGTGCCAAATCTCAACTGTAATCCAACATCTGTTTACATCTTTTTGAATTTTACATTGATAAACCTGAAGGCTGCAGAGCTGAAATGAGCAGAAAATCGTCAATTTTTCAAAATGACATAACTTTTGACCCCAGGGATCAATTTTCCTCAAATAAACTTTATTATGTTCGAAATTAACTAATCTATGCATGTACCAAATTTCAGAAGATTTGGGAATGTGGTGGTTCCAACTTTTGTTGTCCAGGTTGGGAATGGCCCTTTATCCCCATCAGTAGGGTCTCTCAATGTCAATATGAACTTCCTGGGAGCCTCTCTGTGAGCTCTCTCGGTCGGACACTTTGCCAGATCAGCACGCAGGATGGTGAAAAGTTTCCTTCGCCGACTGGTTTGTCGACGTCGGCTCCAGTTGCATCCTGGTATCGTGTGCAGTGCGTTGAAGACATGATTTACACCTGACTGAGAATGAAAAAGTTGAAATTAGCAGCATAAATAAATGTAGAAAGTTTAAATATGTACCGTACTTTGTATGCAACCACGAAGAATATGGACAGTTCTACATCACACTCAAGAAAACTTCCACTAAGCTTACTAGGCCTACTACATTTTTATATGCTTCAATGCGACCTATCAAGCTTTCTAGGTTCGTTGAAAATGATATGAAAACTGTAATTGTCGTTGTTAATATAACTGTCAGAGGAATGGAACATATAATTTCGGTACTCAGAAATATGATCTCTTACTATACTTTACTCGAATCGCTGACCTGACTAGTTGGAAAGTTGACTACGGACAGTGGTCACACGTTGATGCAACCTTTCAAATAATTTATTTGCAAAACTGTGTGAAAATAGTCTTATCATCAATTTGGTAACGTAGCAAAGTAGACCCCTTATATCAGTCTCAACTTAATCCTCACCATTCATATCGCACACACGGTGTACCATTGACTCATAAAACTGACCACTCAAGATATCATGGGTTACATTATCAAATTGGATATTCACAGCCGCTCTACTAGTTTCCTTTGCAAATTTCAGATATACATGCTGAACATAATACATGTACTCTTCAGATGGATATTTCAGTGACCCTGCCTTCCGCTCCATCATAAATAATAGGGATGATTGCCTAGGTAACTCATCAGAGTACAGAGTTTTCACAGCGATTAGTGGAAAGCGGCAAAATGCTTTCTTCAAAGTATAACCAGCAATGTACTCCAAGGCTTCATTTTCAAAGGCCTTTATCTCTCCACTAATCATTTTGTCTTCTTTTCCGTTGTTCATGGTGGCTATTTTTTTTTAAATATATCCAGCAATATTTTTGGTGGGCGGAATGAGGTGTCTTGTACGAAGTACAACTTTGCATAGGTGCTTCCTTCGGATAATGATGGATTACAGTCGAGAGAGCCGGTGATTTGATGAATTCCATGATTATTTCCGAAATTTTTTCTGTGCCGTAATCACTCAATGTTAGGGTGGAATCAACTTCGCTCAATACAGTTTGTGGGTTCGGATGTCCTACATTATCCGCACAGACATCTCGGTTTGTCCTTTTTGGTAAAGTCTCGTCGTCCATATCCTCATAAAAACTCATGAACGAGTTTGTCCGTGAGAAAATCCCAGGAGAAATCATTACAATCAGCAGTAGCATCCATGTTGAAGCTATACCAGTATATCTGAAATAATAAACAATACGTATGTAATGGTATTTCTGAGTTGATAGATGATTACGGCTCTGGTAAAATCATCAGAAAGATCTTCAGAAGCCGCTATTTGCGTTCTGAATATTCCCGATTTCATGATACCATTCAGCAATAAATCCGGTAGTACTATAGTATTGTGAAAACCCTGGTATTCGATTTGTAACAGTCCATAATTACATTGTTTCGTCACACTTGATTTGTTATACTCGCGCTTCCTTCGTAGAATCGCATGGAATGTTCGCTGAAGTTTTGGTAGACACGTGGTTTTTGGCTAGGGATGGAGCAGTAACGATTGTCTGTGTGTATTGTGTACTAGTGTACAGTACACTGGCGTATTTGGCTGTATTGAAGATTCGCCTTGGATTATGAAATTAAACTGATTTATATGGTCAACGGCTGGGCTCGTGTGTGTAACGTGTTAACAACCGTCCGTCGCCAGGAGAGGTTCCGGAACCCGAACACTCTGTTACGTCGTCCCCGCTAAGCAGTTATCGCCGAATCGGGGACGCTACAAAATTGGCGAGCACGCCAGGACCTCTTCTTAAAGTGACGGTTCGGTTGGAACGACATGGACTGGAAGACTGCCATGACGGAGCAGTGGCGTAGGGATGTTCTACAGAAGCTGTCGGACAAGGTACAGGCGTGCATTAACGGATACAATGAAAGGCTGCAGCGAGGGGACCAAGGGGCCGGAGTCACCGCTGGGATTGACCGTGTGCGCGACAGCCGGACAGGGCTTCTTTCGGCTGGAACGAGCATTTCGAAGCGGAAATCAGAAGGCAAGAAGTCAGGCTTACCTGAGATTAAGACTGAGCAACAGAGCAGTGGCTGTCTTGACGACGCTGTGAGTGGGAGAGTAGACGCCCACTGGGATGGCACTGCTGCGGATGGACCTGCTTTGACGACACGAGCGTTATTGGCCGCGGAAGGCAAGGAGTCAGGCTTGCCTTGGACTGAGCAACAGAGCAGTGGCTGTCTTGATGACGCTGTGAGTGGGAGAGTAGACACTCACTGGGATGGCACTGCTGCTGTTGAGGCTGATTTGACAACACGTGTGTTACCGGCCACGGAAGGCATGGAGTCAGGCTTGCCTTGGACTGAGCTACAGAGTAGTGGCTGTCTTGATGACGCTGTGAGTGGGAGGGTAGACACCCACTGGGATGGCCCTACTGCTGTTGGAGCTGCTTTGGCGACGCGTGAGCTATCGGTCACGGAAAGCAAGGAGTCATGCTTGCCTTTGACTGAGCAGCAGGGTAGTGGCTACTGTGACGATGACGTGGGTGGGAGAGCGAACACCTACTGGGATGGCACTGCTGATGGAGTTGCGTCGACGACATGCGCGATATTGGTCACGGAAGGCAAGGAGTCAAGCATGCCTGAGACTAAGCTGCCGTGTTCTGGCTGTCGTGACGACGAGGAAAGCAGGAAAACGGACATTTGCCGGGGTAACACTGCTGCGGACGGGATCGATTCGACGATACGGCCGGTTTTGGTCGTTGAGAGCAACGGTTCGTGTTTACCTGAGATCGAGCAGCAGGAGAATGATTGCCATAGTAATGCGGCTGCCGATGTTTTCTTCACTAAGCGTGAGAATAGTGTTGCGCTGAGTGCACGTGAGAGTTCAGCTGCCCAGGGATGTTGGAGCGAGCTGCGGAAATCCTTCGTCCCATTCGCGACCAACGGGATTTTTATTGAGTGTCTGAGGCTGACCATTCGGGGAGCGAGACAGACGACGTCGAAGGAGCGAATCGGTGCAGTGACGTGAAGGAGTTGTAGAAATCGGACTGTGTGGGAATGACGAATTTGGAACGGACATTGTGGGAATGACGAATTTGGAACGGACATTGTAGTTTAATCTTTTTTTTTTCTTTCGATTGAGTGGAACGAAGTGCTATACATTTGTATACTAGGCCTAATACTGTATGTGATTTGATGAGCTAGCGATCACAACTGTCATTTGTAGGGTTGGTTAGTTGAGTAGATTTTGTGTGATTGAGATTTTTTTGTAGGGAAAATCCAATCAAGAAAGGTGAGGGTAGTGTGAAAACCCTGGTATTCGATTTGTAACTGTCCAGTAATTACATTGTGTCGTCACACTTGATTTGTTATACTCGCGCTTCCTTCGTAGAATCGCATGGAATGTTCGCTGAAGTTTTGGGTAGACACGTGGTTTTTGGCTAGGGATGGAGCAGTAACGATTGTCTGTGTGTATTGTGTACTAGTGTACAGTACACTGGCGTATTTGGCTGAATTGAAGATTCGCCTTGGATTATGAAATTAAACTGATTTATATGGTCAACGGCTGGGCTCGTGTGTGTAACGTGTTAACAACCGTCCGTCGCCAGGAGAGGTTCCGGAACCCGAACACTCTGTTACGTCGTCCCCGCTAAGCAGTTATCGCCGAATCGGGGATGCTACAGTATGAATACTTATTTACTCCCTGAAATTATCATACAAGTGTGGAATCGAAGTTGAAGTGAATTACAAGTGCTAATAACATCACCATATGTACATACTAAACTGCTGCACGACGCCCGCTGAAGTGCTCAGCGTAACTGCTTGCGCAAGCGTGACGGCTGGGCCTGCGTAGTGCGTATCAGAGTATAGATAACTAACCTACGTAGGTTAGTTATCTATAATCAGAGATGAGCATGGATTAGGATTGAGTTTTGAAAAAACAGGATTTGTGAAATTTTGTCGGATTTGGATTGGATTTGACATTTTTTTTCATAACGGATTAGGATTTGGATTGGATTTACCTATTTTCTGGGAGATTGAAATGTCGTGTGGCGAATGGCGACAAACTTTATTCAGATCAGTTATTAATGTACTTATGGTTACTAAGTTATCTTGAATCAAGTGAATCGTTGGTTATGAAAGAAAATTTTCGAATCCCTCCATTGCATAAATTGGTATTTTTCTGAATTTCCATTTGAAATCGGATTAGGATTGGACATGGACTTGAATATGAAAAAGTTATGGATTAGGATTTGGATTAGAATTCGATGGTTTGGATTGGATTAGGACATATAAATTTCAAATCCGCTCATCTCTGCTGCGTATCTATCCGTAGGTTAGTAATCTATGATAGGTGGGTGTCCGATTCCATAGACAACTCCTAGTCGCTTCGACATCTTCCTTTCTCTTCATTGTATCGCATTTTTTGTGGTGTATTGAACTGATAAAATTGCTAATAAAACAATGATGATGATTATATCGTAAAGTATATTCGGAGCGTGAAATCACGTGACCATCGCGAGTGTCGGATCTACGGTTTACCTTAGTTATCTATAATCAAAACCCCACAACAGAATCATTTTATAGTGATTTCAAACGAATTCAGTCCATTCTCAAGATTACCGGACCACGACTGACCTATCGATCTCGCTTCCCATGACATGCCGCTCTATTTCTTGTCGCTTCCTTTTCCTGTACTATCTTCTTTACCCTCATTCAGTGTGCATGCCTCCTCTTTACATCGCCTAGGCCAAGGTGGGTGTCTGATTACATAGACAACTCCTAGTCGCTTCGACATCTTCCTGTCTTTTCATTGTATCGCATTTTTGTGGTGTATTGAATTGATAAAATTGCTAATAAACCAATGATGATGAAAAAAAAATCAGCAACGCCTATATAAAATGAATGATTCCGGATTCTAGCGGGGGGACGGTGGATTTTGACCATATTCCCCGCGGTGGGTATCGCTATAGTTTCTTATGAATAGTCTTGCAGTGTGGTGGTGTCACTTTTCTCAATTTCACATATACGCAGGCCGTGTTATTTTTGGCATTTCAGGAGCCAGATGCCAAAACTGCCAAAAATAAAAATTTGAAAATGCCAAAAATAACGAATTTTTGGCATATGCCAAAAATAACACGGCTTGCCAAATAGTGTATTTCGTTCATGGTGTTGTGTTAACAGGACTGAATTACAAGCGAGAAGAGCGTGTGTGAAGGGCAGGTATGTTACTATATGGGTCCAGCCCACCCATTAGGGAGAAAGCGTGGTGTCCTAAATGGTGTGGGCACAGCGAGATTAAACGGCTGACTGCACTTGGTTTACGTCATACTTTCCATTCGTCCAAAGGCAATTTTACGGCCATTTTTGACCAGCTTGCCGAGCGCTAAATTTGATAAAACGGGTATCAATGGAAAGCTTCCGCTGTACTGATTACTAGAATATAAATTGTATTCTGCTCATGGATCTGGAACCCCCAAATTTCGTTTGGTGAAAAATTAATTCAGGAGAAACTTTGCTGACCTAAGTTTGGAAGCACTGTTACAGTGCAAACAATTTGAGTCTATTCAGAAGCGGTAACAATCAGGTGTTTATCGTGTATGTTAGGCTTCTCATTCTTTTTGCTTATTGGCACCGATTCCGAATGGATACTGCACATTTTGTAGTTTCGTTTGATATTATGAACCTATGTAATCACTAGGTTTTTCCTTCTTATTATTGTTTGTTGGTACTGATTATTAGTGGATGCTGCACATTTTTTGGTCTCTTTTGATAAACTGACCCAAATAAAGCGTTTTTATGACTAATTCGAGTCTGAAAATATCTATTTAGAGGTCGATGCCAAAACTGCCAAAAATAAAAATTGAAAAATGCCAAAAATAAGCTATTTTTGGCAGTTTTGGCATATGCCAAAAATAACACGGCCTGCATATACGAGAAATCAAACGGTGGTCAGCCCAGGATATCACGTGATACATCCGTTACGTGTGTACCGCAAAATTATGCGCTTTAGTGGGTAAATTTTGATTTATGGCTGGAAAATTTTATGGGCAACTGGCAACTGCCCTCAGATCTGAAATTCCTGGTGTTTTACCTGGCCTGTTGTGATAAACTGAAATTTGATGATTTTATGTTTGTGTGAGTATATCACCAAAGCAGGATTTTAAGTGATTTTAAATGTCTAGCTAGGGTACAGTGAGTTTCGATGTAGAAACTTGGGCATATGATACTATATTGCCTAGGCCCTGCCGCCCAGGTAAGACTAAACTCCTAGTCGTTTCGTTCGGCATCTTCCTGTCATTCATTGTATTTCTGTCTTTTGATGTTTTGGAGTGATGAAATTTTATGAGTAAACTTGAACTTGAACGTCTTCCGGACCGGGTGTATACTGTGTACCGTAGTCTACCGTACTTTCTTATCCACAAAGATATCAACACCACGAATCAGTACTCCCATGATCACGTCAAAATTTATGGCATTTACAATCGGTTTACGATTAGGGATTAGGTTGACATGTCATAATATTATGGTAAGGGCTTGGTTGGGGCCACATAAAATTAGGGTTTAGGTTTAGGATTAGGATTCATTAGCTCACAAAATTCTCAGAAGTTTCAGTGCCAGCACGGCACACAGTTATGAGTTCAATAATAATTTCATTTCAAAACACCACAAGACTGCGATATACAATGAAAGACAAGTGTCAAAACGACTTGGACCAGTTGGTTTTTGAAATCAGTCACCCACCTGGGCCTAGAGTCAAGGTTTGGGAATCATATCTCTGTCTAATGGATGCACTCCGTTCATTCATTTTGACTGAATAAGACAGTTGGTCATGGGTTGTATAATAAGGTAGTAAATAAGGTGTGGATAAGAAAGTTGACTAGACCCTAGTTGGGTTCTAGTTGTTTTCTTCTAAATCTTACTTCATGAATGGTGTAAAAGTAATCAATTCATCTTATATTGCCGTTTGCCACTTTGTGGCTATGTGAACAATTAACATAGCTCTTGTATATTAATTAAAATATGTAAGACAGACGGACATTTATGGATTCGTCAGTAATAAATTTTACTGAAGGTGACGATATGACCTATGAAGGCCTTGTTACTCGTCAACCTCCATGACTGAAGTGGGCTAATACTGTACTAATTTTTAAAATGTATATAACGGGACAGTCTGCAATAGAAGAAAATTATGGACACAAATATGTAACAAAGACAGTAGCCATGGTAACGTACTATATAAAGCAATATGAAATCAATAAGTACCGCAGTATAATATAGAAAGACTCTCAGATGATATTGTCATTTGCAAAAAGGTAATCCAAGTTGTGAGTTTTGAATTCATGCTTCATTCTTCGATATTGTCAAGTACGCTATTGCAAATATTTGGGCCCATATAGTCAATAGACTGTTAGGTCTGTCTAGATACCCATGCACAGTACAAGATTGCTAAAACAAGGTGGTATTAAAGTAAGGGGGTGGGGGTATTGGCGTCTGTAAATTTATGCATCAGGTTGGCTAGTTCATAATTATACAAATTGTAAACAAGAGAGACTACCAGGAGTTGGCGACAAAATACGGATATCTTTATCCAGAATTCAATCTCTCAAGTTGTAATAGTTGTATCGCATTAAACTTCTAATATATTTTAAAGCAACTTTTTGTCTCCTGGAAGTGTGCCGCGAGTGGCTATGCGCCTCAACCTGAAAAAGATTAGAAAGTGAATATAATATATTTAGGCAATCCGATTCTATGAGATACGTTAACACCAGACTTTGACAACTAAAATTTTTATTTAGATCGTCAACATTTCGCTCAAATTAGTCTCAACAGCCAACTAGAATTATGTAATTGTCCATATCTGCCTGCTTAGCACATTGTATATATAATATGTATGTTTTTATTACCCTCATTGCAGAATGACTTGAGTTGATAACAACCTTACGAGTTATGCACTCAAGTGGGTTACTTGTTCTCTCATCTCATGTATCGGCACTATGCAAGGGTGACGTGCTATCAAAGATTCTGAAAAATGCCAAGAAGCTGGTCAACTCTACGTTGTACGTTCACCTGAACAATGCCCATGCACCGCTCGGAGAGAACGCAAATTACTCTTGCCTACGTGACACCTTATCAAGGGGAATAGTAGCGCAACAAAATGCGGGTAACGCATTCCACGCAGATATGCTACCGTTTGTTGCAAAGTTCTATTCTGAAGCTTCTATTCTTTGCAACAACATTGATGTGAACCTGCTTCTACATAACATTGGCACTGATGCCAATGCACCGACAAATCAATTCAACACCCCAATTAACTGCATCTTGATTGATCATCCAGCACCAAATCATTCGTTTTTGAGAGATTTTGTGGCATCAAGTCTTTGTGTTTGTGATAATGACTCAAGGAACACAGTATTCTCAACTCCTGTGTACAGTGTGCTGGAGGATTTACAAATTCATGGGTCAGAGGAAGAATCATCTATGATTGGAAAATATGATGCTACTGTCATAGGAGGCACTTTTGACCGCATTCATCATGGTCATAAGGTGCTAATGAGTGAAGCGATACTTCTTGCAAGGAGAAAGATTGTTATCGGTAAGGGATACCGGTACTTACATTAAAGGCATAGGCTTGCAAAGTAGCGCCCTTCAAAAAGAACTTCAAAATAATCCCAGACATTCAATTTTATTACTGTGTTGTGCACAATAGCGGTGTGCTAACTATATCTGTATCTCTTACTGTTAATTTATCAATGTGTATTAGGTCTGTTCCAAATTAACTTTGAAACAATTTGATGCGGTACCGTAGCCAATATAATTTTAATAATTTTTATTACTACCTACTTCAAATGAATCCAACAATTTCTTCTAATACCAATGCCTCCACGGGTTGGAATTGAGCCAAATTCAGTGTGTAACTTTTTATAGGAAACCTAACAATTTTATCGAGTAGCTCGTAAAATTAATAACAGGTATTTCTGAACACATAAATTAGCAGAATCTGCTTGAGATAGCCTACTTGAAGTTATATAATCTGAAGTTACTGTATACAATATTTTGTGGACAAAATAGTAATCAATTGTAATATGCAATGAGAAATCTTCCTGTGACCATAGGTGAAAAAATCAATATGATGCACACCTGCACTTATTCATGTGAAGATCACACAACTTAATTTCGAGTTACCTGATGATTTCCAAGATTTAGATTCTCATCTATTTTATTAAAAGCGCAGTTTTGATCATACTTAGACATCTAGATATTACTATTAGACTAATTAAAGCAAAATGTTGGTAATCTAATTCAAATCTAATTTCTGAAATGCTTATGCTATATATAATTTTAATTCTAATTAATTTCTGGTTTCCCGGAAAATTATACAGAACCTTAACCTATGTTGCGAAACGAGCCAGGCTTACCATACAGACATATCCCGTTCTCATACTCGTGATAATGAACTCAGATTCATTCAGATTTGACATAAACTGAACTTCATTCAATTACCAAATCTTTGCGAATTCAGTATGCCATTCAATCTAATTACGAAAAGCCTGTGTAGCTATAACTCTGATCAAATTTAGAAAAGCTGTATCTTTTCTAGTTGTCCGAATTTGGTGTCGATTTCATGATAGTCTGTGTTCAAGTGTCTAGCGTGGTAATTTATGGTGAATAGTAGTGACTAGTGACTGCATCATATGAATTACGCACTATTAGATGATAGGTGTATGCGAAAAGCATGATTTTGTGAGGAGTGTAACTCGGTCATCAGGTTGAATTTAGAAAAATATTTTGGATTTCCCCATGATAATGACAGAAGAATCAATGTGCCAAATTTCATAGCCATCCATTAACCTTGGTTCTCATCTGAAAATAAATTTGCTCATTTGGCAGGAAATTAACAGGAGACTTGAATATCTGTTATCTGGTAGCCTAGTGGCCAATCCTTACTTTTATATGCTTAACACATGACTGCAGGAGTCAATTCATAAGACATGAAAGTTGTGACAATGCCAGAAGCAGTGTGTTGGCTCTGTGAAATATGGAAAGCCACACAACCAACAGTGATTGATAAGCTCAGCCAATATGTGTATTCTGGTTATAGAATAATCCATCGATATCCCTGTGCAAGCAAAAATAGACACAGTATTCTTTATGGGTTCAATACACTTGTTATTTACTACAACACAGATAATTCTTGGACCAAACGAAACATGACAAGCTGATGCTAAAACGCTAGGAGCAATACAACAGTGTGACTACTGTATCAAATAATATTTCTGTCGATTTCGCATTCATAGTTAGTTATTGGTTGGTGTGACTGAATTCGTTTGTATAATCTGTACACTAGTAATTTAGGCCTATCTATATTCTAAATCCCTCCATCCTATTTTAGGTGTTTCAGACGGACCACTCCTTGAAAGAAAAACTTTAAAAGAACTCATTCAACCTGTTGAAGATCGAAAAACGTCCTTAAAATGTTTTATCAGATTTGTTGCCAGGTATATATGCTTTTGTACTGTCTCCAATATATTCATATTTGATGAACTGTACTTTAGAATCCTGTTGATCGTTAGCACCAAAAATAAGTAACAAGTGATTGTTAATACTGCTATAACTCTTGGCAGTGAAATAATCAAGTGATCTATGTGCCAAATATTTCCAATAAAATGTTGGTTGCATGAAAACTCATTGTTGCAGTATAAGGTTCTTCCAAACAGCTTAAAACACAATACTACATAACTTGTGAGCATTTAGGAAGCTGCTGGAAGCTTTTGAAAAACTTGCCCCATATCACTAGTCATAGTCGATCAATGTGCTACGAATTTGGTCAAATAAGCATCATTAGCAGCACATCACACTATTAGACAGCTAGCTTAGGCCGATACATACCTAACGGAATAGTGAATATGAATATGGTAATAATGAATATGGTATGATTTTATTATCAGGCCGGATCTCGAGCTTCATTTGGAAACGATCACAGACCCGTATGGACCGTCGATCACTGTGCCTGATTTGGACGTCATCTTAGTCAGCAAGGAGACGGAGAAGGGCGGGCATTTGGTGAACGCGAAACGGAAGGAAAGGGGATTGTCGCAGCTGAAAGTTCATGTTATCGGACAGGGTAAATTGTTGCTTGAATTCTCCTTACATGGGATCCATTGCACTAGTTAAGAGTTGAACATGCTACTGGATTTTTGAAATGCGCATCAAGAACCGTTAACTTTTCTAACTGAAACTGGAACTAGCACTGCCGGTACTCATTTTTCAAAACTGGCAAGTGGAACTACCGTAATTTTCCATGTATAATCTGCAAAATTTTCACGATTTTTTGCCCTAAAATAGGGGGGGGTGCGTATTATACATGGGTACAACAAACCTTGAAAAAAATCTCCCTCGATAAAAAACTTGAAATCACACCTATCTTCATGTTTGTTTCCAATCGTGCATCACTTTCAGCCATCGCGCGTAGTAATTATTGGGAAGAGTGTTGCAAATTAACGAGAGTCGTGTGCACAAGCACGCGATCTCCTGCTGAGTTGGTTTGCCATTTGTACGCGAGCGAAATTAGGTCACTAATAGACACTCGCGTGCATCAATTCTCGCCAATTCATCGCGTCAAGGACAAGCCCGAACAATCGCATATGCAATTTAAACATACACAAGAGGCCATGTGCGCAAGATATAATCGCTTGCGTAATCAGTCGCATCTCCAACAGACCTGTTGCGCATGACATAACCGTTAGCCTAGGCGCAATCGCATCTGTAATAGGCATTGTGCGCAAGATGTCGGTTCGTTGGCCTAAACTAACTCGCCGCCGGCCTCGCAGGCTTTGGCTGCTATCTACTATCGTTTAGAGACAATGCCGTTAATTGTATAATGATTAGCAATCACATCTGTAAAAGGTCTCCTCGTGCTCAAGATGTCGTGTCGCTAGCCTGAACTATCGTGCCGCCCGCCTCGTAGGCTTTGGCTGCTATCTACTGTCGTTTAAAGACAATCCCGCTAATTGTATAATGATTAGCGATCGTTGTGTAATGATTGTTCAAGAGTGACATCGCAAAACAGAATGACAGCGAATACAAATCGGAACTATTCATGTACTGAAATGCAGGGTGCGTACTATACATGGGTACAGGCTTTTTCCCGGAATTTACATGCTATTTTAGGGGTGCGTTTTATACATGGGGGCGTACTATACTTGGAAAATTACGGTACTCAATTATCAAAGCTCGCGTCTAGTACTAGAACTACTCAATTTTAAAAATAACTCAGTTTTCAAAACTTGAAACTAGAACTATAGCCTACAATCATCAAAATTAGCAGCTAGAACTACTCAATTATCAAACCTTGCAACGACTTTTGAAAATACTCGACTAAAAGACAAGTAACTGGATTTAATTCAGAGGTAGCTTATTAATTATTGGAATCAGATCAGTTTTCTCATGAACGTCACTACCGTACGAGTTCAAAATGCCTACCCACCAAGCCTGTGGCTACAGGACCATCACCACCATCACCATCTAGGAATAGTACGTTGAGCTTGAGTGCTCTCTCTGCCCCGGTTATTCCAAATTTCATGCCAGAGTGATGCCATATTTCATGATACAATTGTTGATATACGATGTTCTTTCCTATTCTTTAACTAGTTGCTGACTATTAACCCCTGATGAGTGTCAGCCGAAAATATTCAGGTTCATTTCAATATCAATAGCCTATACTACTCCATTGTGTATTGAAGAATTTCTTCAAATAATTGTAATTCTAGTGTAATCTGAAAAAAAATGTATCGCTATAATTGTAATCCTAATCTAATTTGTTAAAAATATAATCCTTATTCTCGTCTCAATTGTAAGAAATGATTGTTTAGGAATAATTTTATTTCTAGTATAATTTGGGATAAAATGTGTCGCTGTAATTCTAATTCTGGTCTAATTTCAAGAAATGAACTATAGCTATAATTGTAATCCTAATCTAACTGAAAAAAAACCGTAGCTATAATTCTAATTCTAGTCTGATTTGGAAAATAACTGTGAAGCTGCACGATAATTCTAATTTTAGTCTAATTCTAATCCTAATTTGAAAAATAACTGTAGGGCCTATAGCTAGTATTCTCATTCTAAACTAATTTGGAACAAACTGCACAGCTATAATTCTAGTTCTGGTCTTATTGGAAAAAAGATAACTGTGTAGCTATAATTCTAATCAAATTTATGAAAAAACGCGACTATAAATTATAGCCCATATTTTTGATGACTCGAGTCATTTTCTCTCAATATGGCAATGAGTCGAACCAATTCATATTAGTCGAGACTCAGACGGCCAAGTCCGACATTTCATTATCATTTCGAAGAACAGTAAAGTGACCGCGCTATTGGGATTTTTTCCGTTGTTACTGGTACTTCGAAATGCGACCAGATACTGCTAAAAGTGAGTATATTATAAATGCGAACTATTCGATATCAACGGAACAGAGTCATGAAAAGTGGGTTTAACAACTTTAACTGACTTAGATTCCGACTTGAGTCATAAGGCTATGACTTGGACTTGACCCTCTGCTCCATGACTTGAACTCGGACTTGACTCGGTGGTGATTTGAAAATGACTCGACTTGACTCGAGTCAAAACTATAAGAGTGAGTTCGACTTGTGTATGACTCGCAGTCTTGTGACTTGATTTCTGAACTTAATTTTATTCGGAAGAACTGAAAATTTTCTAGTTTCTTAACTCTGCACCCAGGTAACCTATTTGTCCATCCCTATCCCTGACCCAGATACACTCGATTCTGACCAGTAATTTATTTTGCGTAGGTACCTTGCTCGGAGAAACAGAAAATGCAATCGACGATATTCCATTCGAAGAAATAAAAGTCAGTTCGTCCAGTGTCAGATTCAATCTGCTCGGTACGCTGTTGAAGCCTGCGAGAACGCCGACACACGATTTCATTCCCGAGTCTCTGCCTAAGCCTTACGTAATCGGTTTGACCGGGGGTATAGCTTCCGGGAAATCGTCAATAGCCAAAAGACTTGAAAACCTGGGTGCAATCGTTATTGACTGCGACAAGCTAGGACATCAATCTTACTTGCCCGGCTCGAGGGCAAATCTTGAGATAGCCAAACATTTCGGCAGTGATATCGTGGACGATAACGGAGTGATTAATCGGAGAGCTCTGGGGGAGAGAGTGTTTTCCGATAAGCGGGAAATGGACAAGTTAAATTCTATCGTGTGGCCAGAGATAGAATCGTTATGCAAGAAGGAGATTGTCACGTCTGTAGAGGTATGTGCGTTGATCGATTCTTTCCTTTAGTGGTATTGACAATATGCAACATTGTACACTAGGGGTGTTCAGAAATGACTTTACCTCTCAAATTGTACTGGCTTTTGTTAGGTTACCTAATTGAAGCCTGCACACAAAATTTGGTTAATTTCCAACCAGTAGCCGCATTGCTACAGGAGACGAAAGTTTTTTATTTATTATTAAAAAAATATATATATAAAAAAATTTCAAAATTTTTTGTTCACCCCATGAAAGTGTTAGGTTGTCTATAGAAACGATGTCCACCAAATTTGGCTCAATTCCAACCAGCGGAAGCGGAGTTATTGATGTAGAAGAATTTGGATTTGAATAAAATAGTATTTACGGTGGGCACAACTATAATATATAATTAAAGAATTGGTCACCGTAAATGCTATTTTATTAAATTATAAAAACCGAACAATTTCATGAGGTGAACAGAAAATTTTGAGTTTGTAATCTTTATTTTTAGATGATAAATAAAAAACCTTCTTCTGCTGTAGCAATGCGGCAACTGGTTGGAATTTGTCCAAATTTGGTGTGCAGTCTTCAATTAGGTAACCTAACAATTTTATCGAGTAGCCAGTACAATTTGAGAGGAAAACTCATTTTTGAACCCCCTTACTGTACACTAAGGTTGTTGAAAATTTTTACCTCAAGTTTTTGCTCGGTATGCGATAAAATTGTTTGGTGCATATAAACGCTGCACACCAAATTTTGCTCAATTCTAACGTGTAGACTGTAGAAGCAAAGTTGGTGTTTGGATATGAAATGATAATATTCGCGGCGGCTAATTAAAGAATTTCCCACTGGAAATGCCATCCTCTACAAATTCAAAATCTTGTACTACAATAAATTCGCCTCTACTGGTTGGAAATAAAACAAATTTGCTATGCGCGTTTTTTGAGGCAACCTGACAATTTTAACAATTATCCAGAGGAATTTGAAAAAAAAAATTTTTTTCAAGATGGGGTGGGCAGTCAAATTAAAAAAATAATAATAATAATTCGGAGTTTTTTTTCACTCTTAAAGCTCATATTTGAAATGAGCCATGTTTCCTCTAATTTTTGACGAGTCAGCGCACGCTCACCGAATCACTGCACTTGGACAACAGTGCGTAACGACTGAAAAAGGTCATCGCTCCGAATTTTTTGTGCGGAACGTCGATTTCCTGTGCACAGAGACCGAGTCAGCCCTGCGCACGTGCGCAGCTTAGAGGAAACATTGGAGATGAGTCAAATCGGTGCGCAACAATTAAAATTAGAAAGTATACTTATTTTTGGACAACCCTATTTATCCTCTACGACACCTTAGCCCTGCTGTCAAGGTTTGAATTGTTTCCTGTTACCAAAATCTACACTCCTATAATACAGTAGCCTATATATACTCGATGATTCGATTTTGCAGAGACATTCGCATCCAAACGCACCTGTGATTGTGCTGGACGCAGCCATATTACTGGAGGCAAAGTGGGACCGTCTCGTCCACGAAGTGTGGGTTGTCAATATCCCTGCTGCAGAAGCCACCGTCCGTATTATGGAGCGCAACCGTTTGTCGGAGGAAAGTGCAATAAAGAGAATCGGGTCTCAGACAAGTAACAAAAGCAGAACGGAGCAAGCCAACGTCGTTCTCAGTACTCTGTGGGAGCCTTCTGTAACTCAGAAGTTGGTGAGATGCCGAGATATGCAATTATACGTAGAGCAGACTTCTAGAAAACCCTTCGCTTTTCGAAATTAGATTACAATTAGAACTACAGCTGCAAAGTTTTGTCAAATTAAACTAGAATTAGAATAATAACTACCCAGTTTTTTCAAAATTAGAATAAAATTAGAATTATAGATGCAGGGTTAAAATGACTCGTGTCATGATTTTTTGGTGACTCGATTTGACTCGAGTCATTTTCTGAAATGCGTAAAATGACTCGAGTCAAGTCAACTTTTGTGTGGACTGGACTTGCACTCGAGTCATTGTGCATGACTCGAACCAAGTCATTGACTCGAGACTAGGACGCCCAAGACATACATTTCATTGAAATTTCGAAGAATAGTAGGTTACCACATTATTGGTATTTCATCTATCAGTCCTGATACATGGAAAATCGGGCTATAATCTGTTAAGACAGAGGAAAATGACTATATTACTAATTCGAGCCGTACTATATCAGTCGGGTAGAGTTGGAGAAAGTGGGTTGAACTGGCTTAAACTGAAAAGTGAACAGTGAACAAAATGACTTGGGCTCGGACTCGAGTCAAAACACCATGACTCGGACTCGGGCCTCTATTCGATGACTTGGACTCGGACTTGACTCGATGGTGAATTGAAAATGACTCGCTTTGACTCGAGTCGAAACTGTAAATGTGAGATTGACTTATGACTCAGAACCTTGTGACTTGGTTACTAACTAGAATTAGAATTATAGCCATCCAATTTTTTTCCAAATTAGATTAAACTCAGAATTACAGCTATAGGTTTTTTTACGAATTAGATAAGAAATAGAATTATAGCTGTAATTTCTTTCGAACTAGAGACTAGAATGTGAACTATGGCTACACCGTTACTTCCAAATTAGATTCAAATTAGAATTATTGCTGCATTTTTTCCAAATTAGATTAGAATTTAATTACAACTAAAGTAGATTAAAATTTAAATTACAGCTACAGTTTTTGTCAAACTAGACTAGAATTGAAATTGCAGCTATAAAGTCTTTTTTTCCAAATCAAACTAGAATCAGAACTATGGCTGCACATCTATTTCAGTAGTAGATCAGAATTAAAGCCACACAGATATTTCCAAATTAGATTAAAAGTATAGCTAGTTTTTTTCAAATTTGACTAGAATAAGAATTATAGCTAGTTTTCTTCGAAATTAGATGTAAAGGTAAAGGTAAGTAAAATTCCAGCTACCAAGTTTTTTCCAAATCTTAGAACGAGAACTATACCTACCCTGTTTTTCTTTAAATTAGATTAAAATTAGACTTAAGCTACAGTTCTTTTTTTGCAAATTAGATTAGAATTGAAGTTACAGCTACAAAGTTTTTTCCAAATCACACCAGAATGAAAGCTATAGCTACGCAGATATTTCGAAATTAGATTAAAATGGTAGCTGCATTTTTTCCAAATTATACGACTACAACAGAATAATAGCTACATGTGATTAGAAATATAGCTAGACATGTTTCTAAACTTGAATTAGAATTACTGAATACGCGAAAACTTGTCACATCAAACCCAATAAGCATGAGATTGCTGAATGCTTGTACCGCAAACTTGGCCCATTTTGCACCGTACAATTTTCCTGTAGCATTTTCTGGAAAAACAGAAATTAGATTAGAATTAGAACATGAAAGAATTCCACAAATTAGATTAGAATTAGATCAGCGTTGTCTCGTTCTATCTAGTTGTCCAAGTCTGCTGCAATGTTCCCTTTAATTTTTACGAGTCTGCGCGCACTCACCAACGCACTGCGCAGTCCCTTGGATAAAAGTGCGTAACGACTAAAAAAAAGGTCATTACTTGGCTTTTTTTGTGCGCGCCACACATTCGTCGGATGTAGAGGGCCAGAACCCAATCGATATCGGACTTTTGAGTCGATACCAAGGTGCTAATGACCCGAGTCACAATTTTTGGAGATTCGACTTGAGTCAATTTGTGTATTAACTCAGTCATATCATGAGCCCGTTATAAGTATAGGGGTGCCAGGTAGACATCGTGCCTACTCTAGTACAAGTGGAAGTGACGATGTAAATTTACACTAGTACAAGTAGCAGTAGCAAATTCTAAGTAAATGAAAAAGTAAGTATTTTATGCGTAGTTTTGCCTAAAAAACGGAAGTACATGTACTCCAACATCATGTCCACTTGAGGAAGTAGTGCAAGTCGTCAAAATCGACGTTATTATTTGACGAAGTAGGAAGTATTTCCACAGACAAGTGTGATAAGGGTTGTAACCAAGTCACAAGGCTCCGAGTCCGAAGTCAATCTCACTTTTGTAGTTCTGACTTGAGTCAAGTCGAGTCATTTTCAATACACCACCCAGTCAAGTACGAGTCCAAATCAGCATTCAGTCAGGGGGTCGAGTCCAAGTCATTGTGTTGACGGCTCAGTTTCCAGTTAAAGTCTTGTTAAACCCACTTTTTATGACTCTGTTAGGTGATATCAAATGGTTTGCATTCATAGTATATCAATTTTCCTCACTCTTAGCAGTTTCTGGTCGCGGTGAAATAATCAAGTTATCTATTTGCATATAGTGGCAAATATTTCCACTAAAAAGTTAGTTGCATGGAAAATCGTTAAAACTTGAAAAAGTTTCATAAAAAAGCAAAGAAGTTCCATGAAAAAATGACAAGCTGCAAAAAATGATTCCTTCAAACAGCTAAAAACACCATACTACATTACTTCTGAGTATTTAGGAAGCTGCCGGGAGCTGTAAAAATGTTGCAAAAACTTGCCCTAGTTATGACCTAAGACCATTTCTACTTAATAGACGACAGTTTTCAGTGTTTTACTCTTAACACTGCCTAGACTACTCACTTTATTACTTGGAAATCGCTTCTTCACTATACTATTTCTACTTATGTACCAACAATAATTCCCTGTCTGTAAAGTATTTAAAATGGATCAATATTTGCAGTCGCAGATGATAGAATCCCTATTACCATTTATCTCTTCACGTAAATAACCGATACTTCCTAGACTTTTCTCATGGCCGATACCGATTTTTCTTTCCAATGCTAATGTTGACTCGATATGATCAGCGAACCGATAATTATAATCAGTTGCGCTCTAGTCATGCAAGTCTTTTCCAAATAATTTAGGTTGCGTGGCTGTTTGCCTAATATTATCATTCTCCTCGTTCATGTGATGTCTCTGTTATGATCTGCATTTTTCCGCACTGCCAAATATTTGCTATCAAGTCAAATTCAACTTACAGGTCGAAAAGTCGTGGCAGGCTTTGCAAGAGAGGATATCGAAAAAAGACCCGGAAAAACCAAAGTTGTAGCGGATGCATTCAAATGATCTATTTTAATTACCGGTAGCCCGACACCATACAATTCAGTGTTCTTTCGCAATTCTAATAATCATTTTATCCTTGAAATATTTACTATGATATGTGTATACTGGTTACGCGGCTTTAGATCTGAGATAGGAAGGTGCCGAAACGGCTTTGAGCAGTCTGCCTATTAGGTGATGTAAAGAGGAGACATCCACACTGAATGAGAAGTAAAAGAAGATAAAGACTAAATTAGATGGCATGTGACGGAAGGCCTGGTCGATATATCGAGCACTGCCGTCTAGTTAGGGGTTCGGGTGCAGCAGTTGTCCTGAATATGATTGATCGGGCGCGGCACCTGAGGTAAATCTGGAATATTAGAAATAACATCTAAAAAATACAGGTAACTTATTGTGAAATTTGACCTCAAGATGTTCATGATTAAAAATCAGTTCCGACGCATTGGTGTAGCCAGGCGCCAGTCACATTTTTCGTACATCTTCATATATGACCATAAAGTAGAATATTTTTTTTTGCAAATTTTCTTATCACTACGCCCGATTTATTGTCACTCGATTTCTTGCTTTCAGTAATGGACTAATGCAGGGGTGGGGAACCTGCGGCCGTCGACATGTAGTTCAATTAGTATGTGTTGGCGGCCGTTGACGACATGCAAATTGAAATTACGGATTCACTCGCTGAACTAGTGGTACCCCCCTATAAATTAATCATACACCCAAGTTTAACAATCGAGTCTAACTATATTCACATCGCTATTATGAGTGACAGTGTCGCCAAATCTAGGATTTCGCGTGTGTACTCGCAGAAAGATCGTCGACGATGAAAACTTTGCACCAAATGATCGACGCGCATGTTCGCCGAAATCTTCAATATTTATGTGTCAAAGCGCCGAATAATCAAGTCCTTGTTAAATGAGCCCAGCAATATACATTCGCGATCCGCAATATATGCAAGTAACAATAGAATATTATCGACTGAATTCATTAATTACCGTTGAAAATTTTCCGAGCTGCGCGCGGCTAGGACGTGTATATGAACCCTGCGTCTTCATGTCATAATTGTTATCCATTTTGATGCGTATCAATTGGTCTTGTTTTCACCGTTACCTATTCCGTTTCGTTCCTAATGAAAAACTAAAAAATGTCATCTATATTCAAGTGGCTCGCGCAATGGTTCGTAAATTTCATATGTGGCCATAGCCGAAAAGGTTGGTCACCCCTGCATTAGGGTTACCATATGCCTGAATGAATGTTCTCAATTTTGTAATTTCTCCCTTTTTCTATAGAAAAGGATTAAAATGCGACTGCGGCGCAGCGAACATCCGAATTTCGTAAAAAATCGGGATTCGAGACAAAGTTATGACCTTTTTTTTGTCAACACAGTAGGCCTACTATCGGACAAATTTTTTTCAAAATCCCCAGTTTTCTTGTCCAGTGATAGAGCTTTCAGGATATTTGAAAACTGTCGTCTTAGGATCTCAAAATACGCTAACCCCAGTATTGATTCAACTATCGAGTGTAAACATGGAATGGCAACGGCCGATTTTGCGGCTTCGTTGAGGCTTATTCAGAATTGCTTCGCGACAGCGACATGTAGGAGTTCTGACAATCCAAAAGTTATCGTCGAGACCGCAGAATTTACTGAATCTGGTCTTATCGAGCTACTGTCGCGCCGATTCCGAGAAAATATAAATTAAAATACAGTATGATCAGGCACCGGTGTTGGGATGACTCGAGTCACATTTTTCGTATGACTTTACTTTGACTCGGCGTATCAGAAATGTGGATTGACTCGGAGCAAAATTCACATGTAAATTTCAAGTCATCAAGTAATCGGTGTCGATAAAAATCACTGTATCTTGCATATGTTCGGATTGTTCGCTAAACGTTGGTATAACCCGTGACAGCGACCAATCTCGTGCGTTTTACTGAGTCTCCATATTGTTCTTTTACAAATAATTGACAACAAACGAAGCGATCGAAGCTTACAGCTTACGTTGTTGATAACTAGTAGTAACATAATTCAATAGCAAAATATCTGTATCTGTTCTTTGTTCTTACCTTGACCAAAAATCTAATTCGAATATATACTCCTCAACCATTGGCGCAGGCTCGAATTGTAGCATATGAATTCGTTTCTCTACTCTCTATTTTGGCTGGTAACCATAAACTGAGTCTGCAAATATTTGCGTAATTTAACAGTTCTATACGTATATGTGAGCGATACTGCGCCCTATTGCGTGAAAATTTAACTCTGTATTCGTTCACCGGTTCAAAATTCTGATCTTTAGAATATAACTTTTGGATTGCCAGAAATTGTACAGTCGCCGCCGCAAATAATTCTGAATAAAGCCTAAGGCCAGTGCTTCCCAACCTTTTTCGACTCATCGCCCCCTTTTCAAACTCCACGCCGATCATGGCCCCCCAAATATTGGGAACCCAAAAATGGGCATACAGACTGATATCACCGACGAGTTGACTTGGAAAAAAGGCTAACTTTTCGGCTCAACCTCGAAATTACGCTTTTTCAGCTAAGTGTTGGTGAGTTACGTAACATAAAAGGTGATTTCTACGACTTGATTCCCAAATGACCGTGACAGCACTTCGACAGCCCACCCGCCCCAATACGCTGGTCTTGACTCCCCCCCCCCTCCATAGGGCGAGAGAGCAAACTTTGCACCGATCAGGCCTAACTCCCCCGATACCTCTTTACCGCTACTTCTCAGCACAAATTCTTGGACTCTTTAGTTAGTCGGCTTAATTCGCGCAAAGCGCGAAAAATTTCTATCATTCATGGTTCGGTCAATATGATCGGGAATTGCATATATATTGCTGTCAATTTTTTATCCTCTCTCTGCTCATGTATTCAGATTTACCGTACTCATGTAATCATATTTACCGTAAAACTGAGTGAGCTGTCTTGGAAAATGTATAGGGGCCGTAAATAATAATTGAACATATTCGGCGGACTCGTAGGTATAATGACTTCGTTACGTAATGACATTTCGTGACCTGTCTGCTACGTCAAAAGATATTCAAATCGCCCATACGAACTAGACTAAAAGACACACACGATTTCAAATTGGTATATCTGCACTGGCAATTAATTTTGCTCTGCGGGATGGCATTTTTTGAGGGGTTCTGATAGCCAGGACAGGAACATTTGGCGCCAGCCATTTAGGCCCCCTCGGACAATTAAATATATATGCAGGGTTGCCATCTACATGGATCTAAAAATAAGGACAGTCGAAAAATAGGATTAGCATGAAAAAGCGTTTTTGTACATACTTTGTATTAAACGAGCCGGGGCATATATCACATTCCATACTTTTCGCTATAGAAACAATCTGCTTCAGCAACTCCTTGTTATTAGAAAGTGCTTCGCGGTTCTCACGACGTCTCAGGTCAAGGTTTACCTTTACTCAGGGCCGAAACAGCACTTCGTCAGCCCCCCCCAAAAAAAACGTTAATCTTGGGCCCCCCATAGGATGATAAACCAAACCTTGTTCACCTCGTTGTGATTATAAGCGTCAACCAAGATGGAAAAGGCAAAGCCGAACACCAAGTTTAGACAAAATCATTTTTAAGCGTATGGAGCAAGAACTCCTGGCCGAAAATAACTTATTTGCGATGTTGGAATCGGGGAATATTGCTTTGAACAATTGCGATGTGAAGACGTTGGCGAGGAGTGATTGCTGGTGTTTGACAGTATGGAATGCCCAGGTACCCTGTGCCTTTTTAGTTTCTAGCCTTATTAGTAGCTAAAACTATATGCGCAAGTGCAATATAATTAAGAAAAATGTATCAATGATTTATAGTTTTTACTACTGCTTAACCAATGTGTCAGCCGCACTGCGCCTTTATCACTAAGCAATAAACGCTGCCTGCCCCCCAGCTTGAGCTTATTCTGCTGTAGACCAAACAGCAGGAACCGGGTACTGCTGTTTACTGCTAAAATGACGTCCGCTGCGGTAGCTTAATTGGTACAGATGAAATTTCTATAACACCACTCACTGCCCGCCCTAGCTATCTCACCACTTAGAAGTCAAATCTTGTGGTGTGTACGTCACGAGAGTTCCTGTAATTTATGATGTCATGAAATCACGACGCAAAAGCATAATTTTAGAATATTATGCAACACAGATACAAGAGGAAAACTATCGTAGTTATGTAGCGGTTGAAAATAAAACAAAATAAGGACGCAAGTCGAAAATAAGGACATTTCTTAGAAATAATGGCAGTTAAGTTTTCTAAGACGTGGCCCTTCAAAATAAGGACAAATCTTAGAAATAAGGACGGTATGGCAACCCTGTATATATGTATATCGTATAGGCCTATATATATCGAATTCGGTCAGCATAAAGGCAGTCCTTTTCGGCCAAGGTTTTCTCGTTCTGGCACACTTCTCGGAGTCGCATGTTACATGGCCTGAAACTTCATATGTCTTGGTGTGACAATGGCTGACGCCGAGATGCCCATTTCTATCTATCTATCCAATAAGCAAGAATTATGTGATATGGAATGGCGCGCAGCGCGAAACTTTTTGAAAAAGTTGCCTGAATTTTTAAAATAATACTCTATAATTATTGTAAATTCACGAAACGAATTGTGGGCCCCCTTCGAGCTCGGGTCCCCAATCCCAATTGGGGGTTTGGGTGTGGTAGTTACGGTCGTGGACGCTAATATAGCCATCGCCCCCCTATCGTCCCCTTCGTCCGTTTTCGCCCCCCTATCGCCCCCTTGGCTATTTTCGTCCCCTGGACCGACAAATCGCCCCCTGGGGGGTGATATCGCCCACGTTGGGAACCACTAGCCTAAGCGAAGCGGAATGAAGCTGCAAACTCGGTCGTTGCCATTCAATATGTTAACATTCGATAATTCGACAGTCATACGAGTTGAAGTGAAATGAATTATTCTAGGCCTAATTTTGCCTAAAGAGCCAAAACTGTGAATCAGGAAGTTTGAAATGATAACCACTTGTGTAAAGGGTGCGAGATTGCGAGACTTTCTGGAGTAGGCTTCTTCGCTTAATAGTAAAAGTACTTCGTTACTGATCATCTCTGGTTGAGAGTGAGACAAATAAGTAGGCCTATTTGAACGGGATGGATTTGTTTCATCCGAGAGTTTAACAAGATCGGATGCACTCTGACTAGGACTACGTGGTGGATTGAAAATGACTCCACTCCTAATTTCCTTTTACACTTTGCAACGTAGACAGTAGTTATGTGATAATGCTATAATAATCACTACTACGCGAGTGATAATGTCACAACTGGGCGAAAATCGTCTATTCTATGGTAAACCTAGTATCTTTGAAGAACCTATTTGTAGTATCAGTAATAATTTTGCGTGACTTGCGAAGACATAACCTGCAATTTACAAAGAAACCATGACCTCAGATTAACTGTGAATGGTATATGATTCATCGATCACATCTATTTTTGCGGCTAAACTACTAGCATCAGAAATTTCCACACTTTCACTTTGTAGGTTGGTAGGTATAGGGGGAATGTGGCCTTAGCTACTTGGCTTTTTTCCCCGGGACGATATCTGGCGTCCTTGCGATATTGACTCCTGTACTATTTCAATGGCTTATAACTTCATATAGCAAGGTTGTAATGACTCGAGTCATGACTCGACTCGAGTCAGACTCGAGTCACGATTTTCGGATGACTCAACTCGAGTCATTTTCTCAAAATACGGAAATGACTGGACTCGACTTGGACTCGAGTCATTGCGCATGACTCGAAGTAAGTCATTGACTCGAGATTCAGACGGCGAAGACCATCATTTCATTGTAATTTCGAAGCCTTAACACACTATTGGGATTTCGTTTGTTGTTACTGGTGCTTGAAAATGCGACCAGAAACTGCTATAAGTGAGGAAAATTGATATATTATAAATGCGAACCATTCAATATCACCAAACAGAAACTGGAAACTATGAGCAGTCAACACAATGACTTGGACTCGAGTCAGTCAGTCAGTCAGTCAGTCAGGTTTATTAATATTTTCATCGTTTCAAAACATCACAAGACTGCGATACAATGAAAAGATAGGAGGGTATCGAAACAACTTGGAGTAGCCATTAAGATCAGTCACCCACCTTAGCCTAGGCGAAGTAAATAAGAGGCATGCACAATTGCACACTGAATGAAAAGTAATGCAGAGTCATAATACCATGACTCGGACTCGATCCTCTGTTCGCTGACTTGGACTCGGACTTGACTCGGTGGGAATTGAAAATGACTCGACTTGACTCGAGTCAAAAATATAGAAGTGAGATTGACTTGTGACTCGGAGCCTTGTGACTTGGTTACAACCCTGTCATATAGCCCTTCCACTTGATATCGTGAATTCGATGACTGGCCAATTGGCCATGTAGTATGCACTTCTGTTAGTAGGGACTCTGGCGTTAGTGGTACTTTATTCCGCTCGGTGGTCTGAATTAGATTCATGCTGGGACGGTCATACTTAGGGCAATGGAGGAGGAAATGCTGCTTCACGTTTTCTTGGGTCCCGCATGCATCACAGGCCATTTTGGTGACTTTCACTTTGTGGTTTTGACATGTTTTGGAAGTTGCTAATTTTAATTGTAATTGAGAGCAAATTTACGAAGTTGAAACTAGTCCACAGACGCTCAAGGGATTTGTAGACCCCATGCGTTGAGAGCCTCGATGGCATAGGCCTTTTGAACTACACTAGCTGGTATTACAATAAGTCAGCAAATCTGGATTCTGGAATATCGGCCCGGTGCAAAATGACCGAAGACGTCGAAATGGTCTACAGCAAAAAGTACTTGAAGCGCAAAGCGAATATCTTTTGATCATTTTATCAATAGCGATTTCGAAATTAGGCGAAGCTGTCACTGGGGTGCGCAGTATCAATGGTCGGCCACGCTTGAATCACCTCAAGCCATTAGAGAAGCCGTAATAAATGTTTTCATACCGAAAGCGGCCGCACAGCAAACAGCGGTCGGGTGAGGGTCATCATTCCTTTGAATCCGAAGAATCTCATCCAGACATCCACGCCAAATCCGCCTTGGATAGCTTTTTCAAGGAATCCGAACTGTACAGCAGAGCTGAGATACATAAGGCATAACCTTTGCAGAGACCTTGGTCACTGGTCAGGGTTAGCAGGTGTTCATATACTCTTGAACTCTAGACGGCTCAACTGAGGAGTGCTCCTAGTCCTGTTATAAGGTGTTCACTGTCCGTGCTTGGATAACGAGCAGGCGATCGTTGGTTTTGGCTGGTTATTAAAGTAACTTCGGCTCAGAACGGCACGGATTCATCCGAAATGAAAAGTCATTTTAGTAATCAATAATCGTCAGATTTATTTTGATCCGCTCACAACCTACACACACAATGTATGATGCGATTTAATGAACATATCAGAGGATGCCGAAACGTCCAGTCGCGGCTCGCGTTTATTGAATTAACTTCTCGCCCAATATACTCGCGAATGTTATTTATGTACCGATGTGTACAATTTCCCCGTTGACGCTTAAAGGGGATACAAATGTTGAGACGACTCGCGTCACTATTTTCAGATGAAGTAATCGATGTTAACTTAATCACTCGCCCTGTACAACGGTGGTTTCCAAACTTTTTAGGCTGCGACCTGAATTTGAGTTTTATTTCATCTCGCAGCCAAATGACAAATCAAAGAGATTACCGGTATGATAACAGCAATTTACAACTAAATATAATGAAGCAATAAATCTAACTGTTAAGGCGAAACTTGACAATCCATAAGCGATTCAACAGTGGATGCGGTCAGTCTCATTCGCCTTATGCTTCGACAGTAACTGAAAGCTCGGTCACTGTAGCAACTCGACACTTGGTTGCTGAGAAAGCCTTTGTCCAACCGCCTTGAAGTTGGCAGCGTATTGTGGAATCGCACCAAAATTTCAATGCACATTGCACATGCCCCACAGGAACTGAAAGCTCGGTCACTGGAGCAACTCAACCCTTGGATGCTAGGAAAGCCTTTTGCCAACTGGCTAAAGGGTGCTTATTGTTTTATAACACCAAAATTTCAAGCACATGATGTCTTAGAAGCATCCTGGTCTCAAACGCCTTCCACAGTAACTGGAAGCTTGATCACTGGAGCAACTCGTCGTTTGGATGCTAAGAAAGCATTTGGCCAACCGGCTTGAAGTTGGAAGCATATTGTGAGATAATTCCAAAATTTCAATGTACACAATGCCCCAGCAGGATCTTGGAATCGAGAGTTCTCCATATCTTCTTTCAAGTAGCTAGGTTACTTCATCTTTCTATGGTTTTACTTCATTGTCATGTAATTCTAAGAAGTCTTAAACACTTGAACTTTGAGGTACATATCGTTGTTGAGGAGGATATTATTGCTCATTGACAGAATGAAGGAAATAGTTTTAATATTGGCTTAGCTTGTTCCACAACTTGTTGTTTTCGGTCAGGATCAGACTTCGTGTAGCGTTGTAATATTTGAGAAAAGAGATGAACGGTGATGCCACATTCGGTGCAGTTTCATCCTTGACTTGTATTAGAAATCAGCATTGAAAGTGTCGATCCCGACCGTGTAACATTACTTTGAATCAGCGAACTGCTTTGAGTTTTTCATTGAGGTCAGAGAGTTTGCAATAAGTCGCCCATGGCTGGTACTTAAGTCTTATCTGCCTGCGGCGAGTGTCTTCGCACAGTTGCGACCATATACAGAGCGATCACGAATACCAATACAAGACAGTTCCACTCTAACAGAGTTGTGCTTTTACGAAGAGAACAAGCTTGGTTGCGCAGGACTTCTTTATTATAGCCTCTTCAAGTTGCGCGACCGGTAAGTCCCGCTTCTGCTTCAGTCTTTCGCTTTCTTCACGGGTCGGACCCGCCGCATAAGCTTATGCGACATTTCGTCGAGCTTTCCGTGGGCATTAAATGCCAGTTTTTCAGGCACGTCATCGTATCCGTCTTTGCGTCCTGAACGTGGATTTGTTCCACTCCGTCCATATATGGAAGCTCTCTTCGCATACAATGGCTGAGAGGGCCCTCAAATCATAGATTCCCGCGTCCTTGCATCTCAGAAGATTTCTTCTACGAAACAGCCGCCGCGCCAGTTCATAACGATGGCGCTGTGGACCACTCGGTCCACTTGAGCACGGGACGTAATCCACGCGTTGACTTGTTCCGTCCGATATTTCTCGCTTTTCTTGCGGAACTCTGCCGGCAGGGTGGCATTATCCGCGACGATTGTAATGTCGACCACCCTGGCGACCTTCTCGCTCTTATTTATTATAACAAGGTCGGGTTTACGGAGTCCATCATTCGTTCTTATATGTGGCTCCCACCAAGTTTCATCGCCATGATGTTCGGCTTTTCGCATGACATAGCGAGCGACGCGATCGTGGCGTCTGATACGTGCGGCATGCGTCCTGGGGCACACTTGGAGTAAATGCCCCAGCGTCGCAATTCGTTCACAGCACTCACAGCGCTTATCGGATTCAGGACGTCCCCGTTCAACTTTGCGGTTCTGCAACCGCAGAACCTTGCGGCTCTTCAGCCACTGCCTACGCTGTCTGGCCCACGACTTCATTTGAAGGCGTCGGTAGCTCGTATCTGAAATGTTGCCGCAAGTTCAGCGAGGAAATGTGTTAACAAATATGCACTACACGTCATGTTTCAAGAGTCACATCAAGTATTAAGCATCAGCGTGCGAACATAAACTATTGGAGACATGTTATTTCGATTCCATTAAAAAATCTACTCATAAAGTCAACATCTGCAAACTGTTGAGCTTCTTCAATTAATTATCACTGAAAGGCAGTTACACAGATCATTTTTCAAATTGAACTGTAATTCAATTACATACGGAAAGTAAGCCACAGTGCATTACGATTACTGCTAGCCGAGAGAAGCTTGCAAACTATAACACGGAAGCATGTAAATTTAGTCAGGTTTTAGTTAGTCAGGGTTCACAATATTTACCAATTTCTGCAACAACTAAATGACATCGAAACAGTTACTATCACATTGTATTATACAGAATGTTCTCATATTGGAATGGGACTATCACATTGCATTATACAGAATGTTCTCATATTGGAATGGCGATATATTATTCTATTAACTGAAATATTTACCTCGTTTTACATCGTTTTATCAAACGAATTTTGTTCCGCAGCTCTCGTGCGTCTATACGACTTCGTTCTTACATACGACACACATATCCATATTCTCAAAAATCACACCTCCGTCCCTCGCCCCGTCAAATCAGCAATGAGCAGACCACGCGTGGTCGATATGCGAGCAGAGTTATTTTTGGCATTTTTCAGTTCTTGTTATGGCAGTTTTGGCATCACCCTCTTACGAGATTGTTTCAGACTCGAATCGAATTAGTAATGAAAACGCTGTATTTGGGTCAGTCACAAATCGAATTAGTAATGAAAACGCTTTATTTCGGTCAGTCACAAAATGTGCATCATTCACTTATTCAGTGCCAACCAACAACAATAGGTTTTTATTATCAAACGAAACCACAAAATGTGCAGTATCTACTTGGAATCGGTACCAACAAGCAAAACGAAAGAAAAGGCTGAAATATCATAAATCGTACGTGAATCGCTCCGTTCTCTCGCGATTAGTCGCCACGTTATTTTACTGCAGAAAGGCAAGGTTGAACCAGAAAATCACCATTTCTATACATGTTCCAAATAAGCGGGTGTGGCGTCACTAACAACATCGTCACGTTCTGGTGTTGAGGACGCATTTTCTGTGGTCAACAGAATATAAAAAGTTGTTAACGAAAGTTCGTGTCATAGCCCGCCACACTAAACACTTGACAGTACATATCCTAACACCGGCATGTGCACTTTTGAGTAATTCCCTCTCAACATGCAAACGCCCGTCTCCACTACAGTTTTAGATCCAATTAAAAATTTTCACATGGATAGGGTATCAAATTTGGAGCATAACAAACTTTGTTTCAAGAAAATCGGACAATTCGCTGCAGAGTTATTGCAATTTGAAAAATGACACTTTGTGCTCACTCGGCCGTGACGCTATACTGCTTGAAACCTATGTCTAATTGGAATTGACATTATAGTGATAAAATTGCAGCCAGGCAGACTCAAATTTCTGTAGTAAGATATTTTATATATGCTTATTGTGATAGACCTAACCTTTTAACTTTACAAATAGGGTTTAGAGGTCAAATGTCAATTTAAAGTCATCATGTTTTCAAAATCAGTCATGCATAACAAATATTCAACTTTGCCTAGCGTAATTCTATTTAAACCGATTTTTTCGAGAAAGGTGTTGAATGAAAGCTTGAAAAGAGTAGAACACTGCTGAATTGATATTGAATGTGATATTTGACTGCCAATCATCTCAATACTTCATTGAAAAGATATGTTTAAATTTTTCATTTTTTTCTAGCGTTTATAGTTTTTTCCATATATCTTTCTGTTTCTAGACTGCCTGATTGCCACCGATCTCTGATCATACAATATTTACTAGAAAACTTATTTTATAAATGGCTGTCATGTTGATTAAAGATCATATCACTTGGCTGAAACACGGATACGGATAAATGTTCACCAGACATTCTGAAAACGAAAAGAGTAGATTAGCTGCATCAAAAACCAATAGGTGTAGTGTGGGGCGATTGTTAATGAACAAGAAAGTCGAACAGTAAGTAGAAAGCATATCAATAATCAGTTTTGAATACCAATATTAAACATCAGAACACATTTTCAAATTATTTCAATATATACTGTCCATATTATGCACTTGACGTTTTTTCGGTGCATTTCGGAGTATGTAGGAACTTGGCAAATGCAGATTGAATTTGCTGAAGGGTGCCATTTGATAATTTGTGCTGGCCCCTTAATGTTGCCAAGGTTGGAGGTTCAACGATACACAAGATATGAGCATAAGGAACATAACATACATCTTCATATTCAGGAAATCTGAATGAGACCGAAGGCCCTTTTGGATGCATAAATTTTACTTTAGCATCATCATTTGCATGATCCACTTCGGTGATATATCCAATGAACCAGTCATTGTCATAAATAACAGATGCATAACTGCCCTGCTTGATGCCATCAACACATGGGTGACATTTAGGCTGTAAAAAATCAAAAATTAAAATGTCCTTCTCATCAAAATTTATGCGTTTCATGGCAACTTTGCAATTAGATATTGGCCGAAAATTATGAAAGGATCTGGTTCCTTTGATGGTGCTACCAAGAGCAAATCTTTTTTTCAATTGTTCTCTTGTAATTTGGAGGTATGTTTCTGGAAGCTCTTTGAAATAGATGCTGGGAATTGCAGTTTTGCAGTACTTCATCATTTCTTGAACATTCAGAATTTGGGCATCGTATGGCCGTCGTCGAAGACTTTCCAAAGTGGCTGTACCTCCTATTCCATCGCAAACGGATTTGCCGTGACTAGTTGCGAAAAAGGACCATTCCGCTTTCACACCGAAGTCCTCTTCGTGCCAGCACAAATTGATGAAGTTTTTGTAATTTTTATATTGCGCAGCGCAACCATCGGTAAAATATTCCACTTTTGTTACAGATGGCAATGAATTTTTCAAAAAGCTTATCGTTTCACTTTGAATTTCATAAACCATGGCTACATCGTGGCGCAAGTCGCTCGAAAAAAAAAACAAAGCGACAAATGCTGCAGCTCGCCATTTTTGACATAGTAGCATACCACTGGATGCACAGTACAATTACTATGAGACCAGTGATATCCTTGGGCTTCGTCTTGGACATGAAATGAATGGTTTTCACTGAAGTCCATCAAGATAACTACAGATACTTCCTCCAATGTCTCCTTGCGCAGTTTAAGAAAAGTCGCCTGTTGTTTTGCAATGAAAGAATGCGGGAGGAGTTTGATCAGTTTAGTCATGAGCACCGCAATAAACTCAGTCACAGGAAGTACCCTATAAACCAACTCTGTTCTGTCAGTGGCTGTCCACTGATTAAATGTAATTGGTTCATTGAAATCTTCAAATTTCCTTTTTATATATTCCTCAACTACTTTGGGGCCTGGGCAATGAGAACAACGTTGCAACATACAGTCTTTGCTCTTTGTATCACACACCATCATGCTGATCAACTCATGGTAACTCTCCTAAATTGTGCTGATTTCATCATCAATATCACATTCTGGTGTATTGTACACACGCAAACTGAATGTGTACCTGAGGATCCTGCCAATACACACCATTTTAGCCTTAAAGCTGCAAAGGTTGAAAATCCAACTTTGAGGTCATTGTGCTTCTCTCGAAATAGCTGATACAACTCTTTCAAGGTACATAAAATCAATTTTTTCTGCTGATATACGTTTCTTTTAACTGAGACCTTATCCCGAATTCCAGGCATTGTTCTTGAATTATCATCATTGCAGTAAAATTCTGAGATTGTTTCTTTTATTGACTGACTTGAAGCCTTTCCCTTTCTTGGTGGTGGTTTACTCAAAATACCATTTTCCTCGAGTATGCTTTTAGCAGCAGTCACTAAACAATATGGGACACCAAAATACTCGGATATTTCTTTTTTATTCCACGAATTTGGAGCTAATGTCAGTAGTTGGATTTTCTCTGCTCTTGTTGTATCAGTATGATTTATCTTGGCAAAAATTTCTCCCATTAAGATATCAAGATCATTAGCTTTTTGTTCCAATGATCTGTTGGAATAACTTTCCTCACTGACCTCATCTATTGAGAGGTCTAGTGCAGTTGCAACCTTTTTTGTCATTCTGTTTCTAATCTTCAATAATTTTCTTTTCCCGTACTGAGAGCGTCGATCTTTGGCCATACCATGCAGTTTCAAGGGGGACACTCCAATTTCGTTCAAACTTGAATTCAATACAAAACTTGATACCTGATCAATTGAACATTCTTCCTCACTATCTTCGCCATTTTCCTCACTATCTTCACCATTAGAAGAGTCACAGATTTGCGCACACATTGCTTTCAACTTAATATTGCAGTTATTACAAACTTTCTTTCCTGGAACAACTGTTACCATCTGCTTCTGCAAAGCCTTTGTCTGCTCAAGTGTTATGGCATGGATGTTCTTTCTAATTTTCCTTCTATGACACTTCAAGGGGTGACAACAAGTTACCTGCAATGCTTCATACTGGTCTATCATCAGTGCTTTGTGGTGTCCACATACTGTTTCAACTTTCCCCTCTTCGCTGATCAAATTTGCTCTGTGTAGAAGTTTCTCTCTTTCCTCAACATCCAATTCTTTACATGGAACTAGTGATTTCTTGGTCACAAATGTTAGCTTATGGCACTCGCTGGGCTTGTCTAATAATATTCCCACACTGCAGGATTCTATCGCGTTCATTGTAAATAGCATAAAACCTGATTGTAGCTGAACAACAAGACAGCACTATTACTCAACAACTCATAGCTATTTCAAATTATTTATGCCATGTCTACTGATTAACATCGATCGAAAGATTGCAGATCATCAGAGATATCCTACACGGATTGGCAAGACATTAAATAGGCAATAATATGCATACATGACTCTGTGTACGTGATTGGAATTTTGACTGACATCACATGCAACAGTAAATCTTATGATGACATTTTGACACGTTACGTAGACCAACAATCGTATCAAATATTACTCATAATATAGGCATAGGATATAGAGCAAACAATGAACTTGTAGTCATAAAATATACTGTTTAGCAGATTACCAGAGAACCCGGCCCTTGGAGAACCCGGCCCTACCAACTCGGCCCTCGGAGAACACGGCCCTTGGAGAACCCGGCCCTCGGGAAATTTTGTATATCAAGCACGCGTGGTCTACTTGTTGTGGTATTCACGGTGTTTTTCGACTACTCTGGACCTCGGAGAATGCGGCCCTCGAACAATTTTGAATTAAAAATGCATTAAATGTGAAGCCGGCCCTCATGAAATATTGTATTCACCGGCAACCCTAATATCCCACCTCCGGCAACCCTAATATCCCACCTCTACCAACCCTAATATCCCACCCCCGGCAACCCTAATATCCTAACCCTAATATCCTACCCCAACCCTAATATCCCCCCTCCCCAACCCTAATATCCCACCCCCGGCAACCCTAACCCTAATATCCTACCCCAACCCTAATATCCCCCCTCCCCCAACCCTAATATCCCACCTCCGGCAACCCAAATATCCCAACCCTAACCCTAATATCCTACCCCAACCCTAATATCCCCCCTCCCCCAACCCTAATATCCCACGTCCGGCAACCCTAATATCCCACCCCGGCAACCCTAATATCCCACCTCCACGAACCCTAATATCCCACCCCCGGCAACCCTAATATCCCACCTCCACGAACCCTAATATCCCAGCCCCGGCAACCCTTATATCCCACCCCCGGCAACCCTAATATCCTAACCCAACCCTAATATCCCCCCTCCCCCAACCCTAATATCCCACCCCCGGCAACCCTAATATCCCACCCCCGGCAACCCTAATATCCCACCCCCGGCAACCCTAATATCCCACCCCCGGCAACCCTAATATCCCACCCCGCCAACCCTAATATCCCACCCCCGGCAACCCTAATATCCCACCCCCGGCAACCCTAATATCCCACCCCCGGCAACCCTAATATCCCACCCCCGGCAACCCTAATATCCCACCCCGGCAACCCTAATATCCCACCTCCGGCAACCCTAATATCCCACCCCGGCAACCCTAATATCCCACCCCGGCAACCCTAATATCCTAACCCTAACCCTAATATCCTACCCCAACCCTAATATCCCCCCTCCCCCAACCCTAATATCCCACCTCCGGCAACCCTAATATCCCGCCCCCGGCAACCCTAATATCCCACCCCCGGCAACCCTAATATCCCACCCCGGCAACCCTAATATCCCACCTCCGGCAACCCTAATATCCACCCCGGCAACCCTAATATCCCACCTCCGGCAGCCCTAATACCTCACCCCCGGCAACCCTAATATCCAAATCACACGTCTGCTTCTCGCCAAGTCAATTCAATAATGAGCCGACCACGCGTGTTGATAATAACATTATTACTTTATTAATTCATATTAATACTCGTGAATACACTTTTCCCGAGGAATTTTCCGAGGGCCGGGTTCTCCAAGGGCCGGGTTCTCCGGCAACCGTTTAGCATGGATAAAACATGGATTAACTCACTACCTGTCATACTTACAGAAAGTCTAAATATCGTTTGAAAGGTAACCCATAAGTTCACTTGCAAGCATAATGAACATATCAAATTAATAAGATTACTCTCTGAGCATGGCAACAAGTATCTACTCGACTAGGGTTACCATATTTTTGTAATCCAAATTCCGGACGCTTTTTAGCGCCCACTAGCGGATTTCAGAATGTGGTATGAGCACATTGTGGATAATATGACGTCACACCAGCAAAGATTTGTCTATTGACTAGAGGTGGTCACGATCCGGTTCAGGAGTATGTTGTTCTGTGTTGTAGGTTGTAACCAGGGCCGAAGCCACATTTTCAGCCTCCTCCCGCCCAAATTATCACTGATCTTGAGCCCATCATAATCGATGCAACTTCTGGGGCTTTTACTATATGCATCTGGACGTTAAATGATTTGAATGATTTATGTCAATAATATTGGTTCTTCCATATATTACTATATAATTTTATCCTCTCTACGACCACATGGTCAGAGTTAACGGCAGAGCAGGTGGAGGATGATGACTTCGAAAATGCAAGGAGCGTCATTGTACATCGTTAACTCATGTCCAAACGGCCTAAACCGACTCTATGATCATATCGTTATCTTGTAATTGCGATAACAATTAGACTCATTTCTGTAACTGAAAGTTATTTTTATTTATTTTTGATCGCAGTTTTGCGAGGGTGGTAGTCGTAGTCCCCAAATTAAAAGCAATATACATGTTACTAAATCGCGCCCAGCGCGAAGAGAAATTTCATGTAGCGTAAATCTGCCCAAAAATAATATTGTTTATGTTGATTTAGGAAAAATTATGAGCTTACTTCAAAATTCCGGACATTTAGGCATATTTTAGAAATTCCTCCCGGACGCAGTTTTTACAGTGAAATTCCGGACATGTCCGGGAAATTCCGGACGTATGGCAACCCTATACTAGACGCAAAATCAGATAGTTAGAATTTTACTTTTAATATTTATGAGAAATTGTGCTATTTTTCACTGAGTACCAAATCATATTTTACACTATGCTGTGGTCAAATATCAATATTACAACCAAGTTTATTGTATTCTAATTGGCAACAGCTTTCATATGACACCTTGTTCGTGAATTTTGGTTTAAATAGAATTGCGCCAGATAAGTTTGAGAATAACGTTACGCATCACTGATTTCAACATATGGCAATTTTAAAACCAGGATTTGACCCTTGACCCTATATTGTGAAGCAGGCAAATTCCTAGTAAGTAAAGACCATGCACCGACAATCATTGTTAAACAGCATGCAAACCAATACCTTGCAATACTAATGATCTGTTGCAGTTACAATCATACACAGATTTTGAGCAGTAAAATTTCACGGTTGAGTAAGCACAAAACCATCATTTTTTGAAGTGTAATAACTTTAAGACCGTTCAACGAAAATTTCTGAAATCAATTTCATTTTACTCAGCACTAGTTACTCTAGTTGCACAAGATTTTACAGAAAATTCTAAAGAGGGTGTGGAGACGGATTTAAAAAATATTTGCATCTTGAGAGGGAATTACTATAGTCGCCGACACTTCGTCGTGCCCGCAATCTGAAGCGTCCCCTTGCGAGTGCTCGAGACATGAGACGAAAGGCGGTTGCCGCGCCAGTAGCAATTGTGGTAATTCGCTGGATTCCATCGCAATGAGAATTTCCGACCTGCAGCGAATGCGATGAGGATGCTGCGATTTCATTTCTCTCGTGTATCGGCCGACCGCTGGCTATTGTTGTGACGGCCTTACGTATATGCTAATACGTGAAATCAACTAGTCCATGATGTCTGAGATAGTTGCGCAATGCCGTGGCCAAAACATCGCGTAGCGCCGGGGCATCTGCTGGTTCAAGTTGTGGGTTGTGTAGCTGGCATATCTGCAATAAGTATGTTAGAAAATTAGTCTGATCCGTCAGACCGTCACTGCTGCTGTTGCGTCGTCGTCTCCCTTAACAAAAAAATAGATGAAGCGAAACAAAAAAATAGATGAAGCGAATGGAAAGAGCGACGACGTGGTCACTTTCTAACATCACATCTTTTGAACTATCCAGTCGACAAAGGATATAGCACTTTCGGCATCGTTGTCAGCAATCGTGGTACCGCGAAATTTCAAGTATGCCGCAGCTTTTTTGGACACATAATGTCCCGAAGCCCGTCATTTCCGTTTCTTCCGTTTTTGCATGGGAACCTTTATGGAAAACTGTATCACAATATATTTCACAAGACTTTGTGATATTTTAGAATAAATTTATCCAATGCGCATTGTCAAAGTAAAAAATTTTTAATTGGAAAAACTGTTCCTCAATCATCTCTTGGGTTCAATAGTTTTTGCATATAGACAGTATTCTCTTCATTACTTATTGCATTTCAAGATTATTGTAGAATTTGGAATTGGGAAGAATAGACCGATTTTTTCATTTACGTGAGGCAATAGATCCCCAAGCAACAGGCGGACGTTGCAGCAAGTTTTGGAAAGATTGTCAACATCAATTTTCCATAAAACTGTCGAAGTATTCTCCCCAGGAAATTCTTAACAGTTGCCGTTTTTGTATGATTCGATGTCCCTGAATTCGTAGATCATTTTTATCATATCGTAAATAGAAAGGCGACTTGACTTTTCCTGTCCAGCGACGCAACATTCGAGAAAAAATGTACAGTCTTCTTCAGACGCCAAGCAGCCTGATCCGTCAATACTTTTGAGTTCTTGCAGATGTCGATAGCACGATACCACTTCTGGAGTATTTTGTCTTTGAAGGAAGACAATGCATAAATTAAGTATTATTATTATTACGCAATTGCCTCTTGTAATGATTATCGCACAGCCGAAACGCAGCTTTCATACAATGACTTGAACAATTCAAAACAAAACTGTGATCAAGACAATTATCAGGTATTACGGATGTAACAATATCCAACGAATTGAACATTGCAGGATGCACAGTGATCAAAGTAATGCTACCTTGGACAACAGTGAAAGAAACTTCATCAAATTGTTGGAAGTGGCTTCTCGGTGATGACTGTTGCGGGAGATAACGAGCATGCAACAGCGTCCGATGTGGTGATAACATTTGAGAGGTAAGCTGATTATATAGCCACCAATGAGATTACGCCACGTGTCCAGCCACGCCCAATTTCAAATTTAAATATTCCCGCGTGTTTTTTTTCAAATTCTTTATTTTTGCTGTCTCGAATTTCAATGGATTATGAGAACGAATCCTCGCCGAGAATTGAACAGAGGACCTCACGACTCAGATATGAAAACGCGCCTTCTCCCGGAATCGAACCGAGAACTGTCTTCCACTATATTGCTCGCTGAAAATATGCGTATGTATTGAAGCTTTTAACGTTCCCTGACTCGAACCGAGGACCCTTTGACTTGTAGAACATCACCGTAACCATTACACTATCGCGCTCGCTACCAATCCCTGTCCGTATTGAAGCTTTTAAAAGGTTGTCTAATAAGGCACAAGCATTGAAAACACATTTGTTATTGTCACCATATATTTTCCGGGATATCCACATGATAGTGCTCCCTATAAAGTTCCTCATCGGAGGCGCTAAATAGCTCCGACGTAATGTCTGGCCTTAAGAAGACCTCGAGGGCGCCGACTTGATTGTACTCGACTGGGCTAATTTCCGCAGTCCTTCCAGACGATCTGCGCGATGCATAATCCTCCATAAAGGGTTCCAGTGATGCATCATCCGATTGAGGTTCTGTTTTTATCCTCACAGCAGAAAAATCCGCTACGCCGGCGCTCGACTCCTCAGCTTCAGCCCTCTCAACCTTCATTCCGTTATCTTCGCGAATGATAACCGGAACCTCACTCGCGTCCTCCTCCATTTGCTGGTTCGCACTTGCCTCGGCAGTCCCATCTTCGCGAGTTTCTGTTATCCCCCGCTCGAGCATAGTGGCTCGACATCTTAAAATTGCGTCTTTGTGACGTCTGTATCTCTGCTTCATGAACTCACGATCATTAGCTCTATCTTTTTTGTTCAAACGGTAGGGGCTTATAATCTTGTCTGGACACAGTCCCACATGCCCGGCGTATCCAGCATACCGTCGTCATATTTGCAGAGCATCTCCGCAAGACGGTCATTGCTAAAATCTTTCCGAACCTTTCTGGCGGCACCGGCTTTCTTCCTTGTCTTTTGCCGTCTGTTCTCCATATTATTCTTTAATTACGAATCCTGTAATAGAGATGATTATTACGATTTAGAATTCTTAACTCTAACAGCTCCGAGTTCTCGATGCAACTTCTCAGGGCGGAATGGATATTAATATAAAATATATCTCGTTTTAAAAGATACGAAGCGATTTACACCTACTGATGCATGAACATTTGCAACATCGTATCAGCGGCGTCCCCTTTCAATGTGCATGCTCGTTACATAGGGGAGAGAGTATCCATACGGTAATTATTCTGCCCCGCTATATACCTATAATTATATCTTCGCCGATTCGAAGCGCACATTTGATTTTGTAATTATTAAAATTACGAATATTACAAAATCCGAATTGCTCATAAGCTTTGGAACCGTTTAAGTTATAAACACTTAAGTGTTTTATAAGTTCTATAGTACTCAATATAGAACTATAGAACTTATAAAACACTTGAGTACTATAGAACTATCTCATTAACCAGATTCCTACGGAGCGATCAAAATCACCAATTGAATATGCCTGCATACGTTTAAATTAATTAGTACCCGACGGCGCGATATAAATATATAATCATGCTTCATCTCGAATAGAAACGTACGCTCATTATCTCCAGACGCGCTAAATACTGCGGCTCAATTAGCGTTATCAATTAAGACCTTTTACATTTATTCCACTTTGACCGTATACCTCATGTACCTAACGAATCATTCTATCTACTGCGAAAAATACTGTGACGTCACTTATTAATCACACCTCATTCATAATATATCTCAGTCGATTGGCCAATGCTAGTATCCTGTTTGCCCCGCAAATAGAATAAAAATATCCGCACAATCTCGAAACACGAGACCTTAAAAACTACGAAAACGGATGCCAGCCTCCCACACGCAGCACGTTAAGTTTGCGATCATCCTCAGAACTAACGATGTGAAAACACGAAGAAAAATCATTTATCCCAAGCCCCGGTGCGGACAAGTCATCGCTTCCGACACGCACACTCTAGCATCCCTATAAGTAGGCGTATGATAATGACGCAGGTCCCAGGTGTAGGGGCCGTAGACTCGTTACCGCGCTGCAGACGTGCCCGTTAATCATGCAGTTTCCCACAGATGCCAACACTGCCGAGAGGCGTTCACGATTTTGACCTTTACGATCCGCGTATCTCAGCCCCGGCGTAGGGTGACACTTAATCCTGAGACTGTGTTGAGATCATCAGGCCGACAGTCCCCGACACCGAAAATTTTTCACGAGGATAATGCCTCAGTTATTCAAGTAACGCAGCGAACTTCGATAAGAACTTCATGGCTCCTGTAAGGCTGGGGGCCGATGTTCATTAGGGCTGTTCAAAAATAACTTTTTTTTCCCGATTCAAGCCGGTCACCTCTTAAATCGTCAGGTTGCAGTAGAAAACCTTGCTCACCAAATTTCACTCGATTCCAACCAGTAACGGCCTCCGCAGACCCAATTAAATTTTTTAATTTATTATGGAAAATTAAAAAAAAAAATTTCCAAATTTTTCTGCCAACCCCATGAAATTGTTAAGCTGTCTTCAAAGACGTTGCAAAACAAATTTGAGTCAATTCCGACCAGTAGAAGTGGAGTTATGTAAGTTTTTCGTTGATAAATCGCGGATTATCACCGATCAAGGATAATCCGAGGATTATCATCGAAAAACTCACATAACGCCGCTTCTACTGGTCGGAATTGACTCAATTTTGTTTTGCAACGTCTTTGAAGACAGCTTAACAATTTCATGGGGTTGGCAGAAAAATTTGGAAATTTTTTTTTTCAATTTTCCATAATAAATTAAATTTAATTGGGTCTGCGGAGGCCGTTACTGGTTGGAATCGAGTGAAATTTGGTGAGCAAGGTTTTCTACTGCAACCTGACGATTTAAGAGGTGACCGGCTTGAATCGGAAAAAAAACGTTATTTTTGAACAGCCCTAATGTTCATCCTGTATGAGTTCTCTTATGCAACTGCATAGATCCTTTATGTCTAAATCGGGCCCCGCAGATCACTTGAATGGCTTTTCACCTGTATGAGTTGTCCTATGCGACCGCATATGAACTCGTTGTCTAAATCGTTTCCCACAGATATCGCACTTGAATGGCTTTTCACATTATAGCCCATTATCTCCAGACGCGCTAAATACTGCGGCTCAATTAGCCTAGCCATAATAACCTACCGCTATTTGTCAATTAAATATTTCTACGGGCGCATTTCTGCTACGCGGAGGCTCGAGTAGGTACGGTTTTCAGTTACCCATTACGGAGGTTAGCAGAGTAGCACGAGTGCCGTCACTGATTCTCGTAACCACCTGTCCATGTTAGGGAAAACGTAATGCCGTTTAGCCAATGCCAACGTCGCGCGCATTCCGGGGTGCGAAAGAGAATGTACATGTTCAAACAATTCACGCCTCATATGACGTGGGACCCACGCTCGTGGAATTACAGACGACTGCTGTGATTTAACGCCGATATCTGGGACGTGACAAATCACGCCCATCTCAAACCCAACCAACTTCAACTCTCTTAACTTCAAACCAGTCTCACTCAAGTACGCTCACGAAATTCTGTCAATTCCTTGTCCTCCTGTTGTGCCGCTGCAATACGCTTGATAAAATCAGGCTTCAAACCCTCTGGTACGACAAATTCATTAATCTCAACACGGGACAAGCAATCAGAAACGGAGTTGAAAATACCGCGGATACACGTAGTTTAGTTCACAAAGTAATTAATGTACTCAAGGTACCGAAACATGGCTGGGTCAGCACATTCCTTCGGATTGATAATCATCTTAGCCAACACCTGACCGTCCGTGACAAGGCTCACTGACCTGCCCATGCAAAAATCTCGAAAATGCTGCAGAGCCATGTATACAGCGTACGTCTCTCTCTTCACAGCTGACCATTTTCGCTGAGACTCATTTAAACTCTTGCTGAAGAAAGCCAGAGGTACATATCTCCCATTTTGGTACTCATTGATTACTGCGCCCAACGCAACTTGACTTGCATGTGTGACAAGCTGTATAGGTCCTTTGAACTTCGGAAAAGCCAATTTTGCTGCATCTATCAAAGCTGATTTGATCTGCTCAAATGCATTCTGCGCCACACTGGACCATTTGAGCTTACTCCGAGCATTTGTTCCTTTCAATAAATCATAGAGCGGCTGCATAATAGACGAGCAATTCTTGATACTTCTCGAATAATAGTTGATCATGCCGATCATCCTTCTCACCTCACGAATAGTCTTTGGCACTGGAAATTTCACAATCGCCTCAACTCGTCTGGGATCTGGCCTGATGCCATCTTTGTCAATTAAAAACCCCAAAAATCGAACTGACTCTGCTCCGAACTTACACTTCTCAATAGACAACGAAAGGGACTCACTCTTCAATTTCTCAAAAATTACCCGCAACGTCTCCAAATGAGACTTCGTCAGGCGTCGCTACCACAATATCATCACGATACAGAAAAGTATTAGGAATATCCCCAAGCAACTCGTAAGCCAATTTACACCATTGATCTCCACTGGACCGAAAACCGAACGCACACACATTGTACTGAAATTTACCGATTTCCTTCACATAAAACGCTGTCAAATGGCGGTCTGATTCCGCCACCTCAATGTTGTGGTACGCGCTTGCTATGTCAAGAGTGGAAAATACTTTGGCCCCTGCCATTTGTGTACGCATCGACGCAATATTCGGTAATGGATAACACTGAGGAGCCACATGCGAATTAAAGTAACGATAATCGATGCAGAACCGCACACCGGGAGGTTTGCCCTCAACGTGACTCTGTTTTGGAACACAAACGATTGGAGAGCAAAAATCCGAATCCGATTTTGAAATTACACCGCGCTCCAACATATCTTTAATTTGTCGCCGAACTTCTAACAAATACTGGGGTGGGATCGAACGTGGCTTCGGAGATCTTAGATAACCGAACGTTTTTATTCGCATGGCATGTTTCATTTCGCGCCGTTTAACAGGTTGCCGGACCAAGATCTCCGGAAACTCTTTGAGTAACTCAGCGTATGGCGTGCGTTCATTCGCGTCGATATGCGCGATAAGAGACGAAAATTTGTTTTGAGACAATTTTATTACAGTACTGCGGTCACGAGTCGCGAGTTCATCCAATTCTGGATCTAAAAGCAATTTATGTTTTTTCATGAAATTCCAACCCAATATTGGCTTCGACACTTCGGTTATTACAAAAGGACACTCAAGTGGCTCATTATTACCGAACTGCAACTTCATACCGAACTGCAACTTCAAAGTTTTAGTGCCATACGCATTAATCACAGAACCATTTGCTCCCCGAAATTGCCATTTCGGCGTATAGTGCCGAATCACATGTTCACTCGCTGGTAAATTAGAAATCATGGAACCACTGTCACTCAAGAAATTCAAACCATTTAATTTATCAAACGCATAAGCCAGATACTCAAAATCAAAAGAATTAATACTTGGACCACTTGGATAGAAACCACTGCCATATAGTCATGAACTACGATCAAAACATTTACGTTCACGATAGGCTGAAAAGCTCCGATCACCATATCGGTGATGATTCTGGCATACCCATTCAGTATTACTGCCACCTCGGGTACCGACGTTGCCGCCCCGATAACATCGCGTACCTCCGCGGTTTGACTCAGCCCCATTCTGCGTCATGGGAGAATGGTTCAAAGAGTCATTGCAATCATCACTTGGTTGCACTTGAACGCCAGCCATTTTCAATTCCGCCATTTGGTTCTCCATCCTAGCAAGTTGCTTACTTATCGACTCGATAAACTTCGTATCTTCCTCAGCTCTAGCCACGCGCAAATTTCCCTGTTTTTCCACACTTACTTCATTAGTTTGAATTGAGTTATTACCGGGATTCGACCCCCCATACAGCTCAACCGCGCGCTGACACATAGTATCAAAATCATCTCTATAATGTCCACGTAATGCGAAAGCGATGTCGGGCATGCAGTACTGCAAGAACACGTGACGCTTGAATCCCGCGATATACGGTGAATTATCGGCACCCGCACACTCATTAATCCGCGATCGCAACCTTCTGGAGTCAATTATACAACTACAAACATTCGCTCTGCGTTATATGGTTGCAATTCTTCGTCTCTTCTGAGTAGGCGCTTTTCGTTTGTCAATTCTTCTTGCGAGAACGTCGCGATGACTCTTGATGTATGTCCTCGTCACTGATTGCTGATTGATCCTTCTCACCGTCGTGCAAGGCGAATTTTAATCTTGATTGTCTTCGGCCGGTCGGTCTTGATTAATTGAACGTCGGAAGGTCAACCATATAACGCAGAGCGAATGTTTGTAGTTGTATAATTGACTCCAGAAGGTTGCGTTTACAATTCGCTGCGTGTTTCTTCCTTTGACGGACCGGCATAACCGCGCCGTACGGCCTTGTTGGCTGACGTACCACGACCTGTCTATTGCACACGTATTCGATGGATCACACCAGTGTTGCCACTCTACGTTTCCGGAAAAACACAAGATTGTGTCGTAAAAAAACACTAGATCGGCGACTAGATTACTAAATTGCAGGAAAAATTTGCCGTTTTCAAGTAACCATGATGATCAAGGTACAAATCCATAGATAAGAAGTGTTCCACACATGAATTCGATACATATGTATGATATACTGCATGATCATTCAACGAAAATTAATGAAACGAATTGATATACTGCAAGATTCATCAACGTAAATTATTGAAACGAATTCAACACAAGAAAAAATCAAATATTGTCGCTTTCGAATTGTACGGCATCATTAATATTATTTATCTTTCGATGGTACACCATCGATCAAAGAAAGTATATTTTGTGTGGCATATCGTTCTCACTACCGTACATCTTCAACCAAACAATGGGGAGGTGTCCATGTGCAGCATACTTCATTTCCATGCATGCACAGGCATGTGACAATGCCAAGAGATTCGTCATGAGCTTCCCCAGTAAAGGGAATTTTGATTCACCGAATCCATTGTGCACATATTTCAATCCAGCCAAAATTATGTTGGATGGCATTGACTGATAACCTGCAGCTCATTTTGCGAATTTGCCAAAGCAGACCATTCTTCTGACAAATCATTAAATTCAACAAATAATATCACAGAGGGAAATTGCACAGCTAGAAGAACGATTGATTCTATTTCTCTTTGTGTTGACAAGGCTGTTAACGGATTCAATACACTCAAGTCGGCAAATGAAAATCTTTCCCGAATCTGCAGAGTGAGTTCAACAAGAAACGACAAAGGATTTCACCGAAATCGCTTTTCATTTTTTCCGGTACATTCGCTTATAATTACGGATTCACAGCGCACCCTATTACGTAATGATTGCTTCTAACTGCACCACCACAAGGAATTGTTGAAAACAAACACAGCCAGAGACACCAAATCGCCCTATTAGCGATAAATTTAACGTATGATTTAGTTGGTATGTTCTTAGAATATTCCTTCTTCGCACGATTGCAGAAAAACACTAGATTAGCAAAATTGTGCGACAAAAAACACTAGAACACTAGGACGACCGAAAAAACACTAGATCTAGTGTTAAAACACTAGGAGTGGCGCCACTGGATCACACAGAAGAATATATTTTGTTTCTGTCTCCACGACTTGTAACTTTATTGCCAATCACGTACGGCCCAAAATGCAATATATTTTTCTCCCAATCAGCGAAATACTTATGAATGTCTATCGACTTCCGAATCAGCTAAATAATCATGAATGTATATCGACTTCCGAATCAGCTAATAATCACCAATGAATGCATCAATGTCTCTACGTGGTATTACACAGGTATATCTCGAACAGCCACGAGCGATTACATGCACCAAACATCGTACGATTTATTTCGTTATCTACGTTCACACGACAAATTATACGACTCACAAGGTATTATCAGGTTTCAGTTCAGGGAATTAAGTCCGTTCACAACACTCCCTATTGCTCAAATCTTAAAATGGCTTGAACAATATAGTATGTTAAAAATACCATGCCAGTAGAAACTGCTTTCATAATGAAAGATGTCGTGGGACGCAAAATAAGGGTCTGCGGGCCGCATAGGGCTATCCTTTGTGGTTGATCCAGTGGTGGCCTTACGATTAGGGGGGCCCTAGGCGAAACTTCCGGGCCCCCCCCCTTATCTACATTATCGCAACTTCTGGGGGGCTACGCCCCCCAGACCCCCCTTACTAACGCTGAACGAAGCTTTTATTGTTGTACACCTCGTATGCACTGTTCCGGTAGTACATTGTCTGTACATCATGATAAAACTGTAACCATATTAAATAATTATAATGCCATGCAAAAGTACTACTTGTCATATTTCAAAACAAGTGACTCAAGTGAACTATAGTGCGTGTCGAGACCCACCTATTTAGAAGAATTATGGGATGTAGCATGACATAATAGTATACCAAGGCAACTGCACGCCAAATAGACCATATCAAAATAAATCCAGAAAGCTGTCGGCTGACATTAGTAATAAGCCAGCACACCAAGAAGATTTTGTTGTATGATTAGGCATAGAGCAAAATGTGCGGCAACGTGGTACAACACCAGTAACACCACAGGAACATATCAGCACTGGTATAACCTGTGAAGAGCTAGTTCCACGATCAGTAAGAATATAGCTTTCAATACAACATCCATTGTGCACTCGAAGAATTTTCGGGTGCCACTTTTCAAGAGCACACCAAAGGGATTTAAACAGATTTAAAAGCAAAACCAAAAAGGCAAAGTATGATGCAACAATTAAAATTACAAACCATGACATTCACATTGTAACAATGGCAACAACAACAAACTTTGAAGTATACGGACATACGGTACTATAGTAGCAGCGCAATTTGTAAATAAACTGTTACACACACGAAACAACACTCACTAATGAGAAATTTGTAAGATATGGAGAAAATCTTTTTGTCTGTAAGAACTTGCCTGGTTGGATTAAACCTAAAAAGCCACAAATAGCATAGACAAAAGACCACTACAATCAAATACCATATACGTATTTGAAAGCACTGTTACATCATTCAAGTCATAAGGCATTATGGTTGTTGGGAAAACAGCATCATCCTCAATTTGTGCAGAAAATTCCTGAGCCGACATTGATTGTTAAAATATTTGTGTAGCAGTTCAAAATTTGCATTGTCATTTCTTTCCGAATCTGAACCACTTCCTTTTCTGAGATTCTGACTTACATTTAGCATGTACTCGCGGCATTGTAGCAGATACTTGACTAGAGTATGGTAATTAGGAAATACTGATGCAACAAATTACAACATAACTTTTAAATGAGTGACCAAACTCATCGTAGCTAATGAAGTGTACTGTTGTCAACTGACGAGTGCGCCTTACTTAATATGCTGTTTAGAGTTTACCGGGTCATATTTATATTGAACTGGTAGCCCATTTGAAGAATGTAATGGTCAAAATTGTCTTATGCAACACCTGATCTTAGGGCAAATCTTGGTTGCAGTCAAATCCGTGGAAAGTTGCATTTATTTTTCACTAAAGTTACACTAAAAAGGTATATTTATGGGTAAGTTCCTTGAAATTATTAAGGTATGAGATACTCGAATCGATGCGTATCCAAGGCACTGTCGCAAAACTCAGTGTTAGCGCCTTCGACAAAATCAATTGCCTGAAAAAATTGACCCAGTGGTAATATAATTTACGGCGGTCTAGCCTGAATGTGCGTCAAATCTGAAATGACCTCAAATTCAAACCACAGTGAAATAATCAAGCGATCTATTTACATATAGTACCAAATATTTCCAGTAAAAAGTGAGTTGCATGAAAAATCGAAAAGCTGCAAAAATTGCTTGAAAAATGAAGAAAAGTTACAATTTAAGATTCCTGCAAACAGCTTAAAACACCATACTACATAACCTTCGAGTATTTAGGAAGCTGCCAGACAAGAAATGAACAAATCTTGACAACCCTGAGAATGGATTTTCATTCAAAAAAGGCCTAATTCACAACAAATATGTTGAGTCATGAGAATGGCTCAGTAAACAACAATATATATGCTATAATAGCCTACATGCTTTCATTGGCTTTTCAAATGACTATTTCCTTTGATATTTTGGATATTCAGGCTCAGTGTGGACCGGCTTCATTAGAAATTAACATACCATATGAAAGCTGGCATCAAGAGCTAGCAAGTAGAATCTCACACAAACATATACTGGAAAATTTTGATGCACTGAAATATACACTGCTGCCACTAGGAAGTATATATTCAATAATAATTCATTACATGTTATAATATGACCTCACTGACATAAAATAGAAGTAAGCTCTTTTAACAAGCACAGAAATTCAATTATCGAATACCGTTTATAGTACCATATTCTACATCGGTAGGCCTGCATGTGTTTTCACGGTTATTCGCAAAATGATTACGAAAATTCGCATAAATGTGGGAGGGCGGGCCCTCATGAATTCTAAGTAAGCTCTTTTAGCGGGTGCAGAAATTTAATGATAGACTGTTTACGGTACCATATTCGACATCGGTAAATATATTTTCACGGTTATTCGCAAAATGATAACGAAAATTCGCATAAATGTAGGGGGGCCTCATAAAATCAAAGCAAGCTATTTAGCTGATGCAGAAATGTAATGATCGACTGCTGTTTACAGTACCAGATGCTACATGGGTACATATATTTTCACGGTTATTCGTAAAATGATAACCAAAAATCGCATAAATGAAGAAGGAAGGCCCTCATAAAATCAAAGTAAGCCATTTTAGCGGGTGCAGAAATTTAATAATTGACTACTGTTTACGGTATTATATTCTACAGGGGTACCTGTATTTTCACAGTTATTTGCAAAATGATAACATTCGCGTAAATGTAGGAGGGGGGCCCTTTAGCTACTGTCAAAATGGATAGAGATCATAAAATAAAAGTGAGCTCTTGCAACTAGTGCAGAAATTTAATGATCAACTACTGCTTACGGTACTATATTTTACATATGTAGGCAGTAGGCCTACATGTATTTTCACAGCTATTCGCTAAATGATAACTAAAATTTGCATAAATGTAGGAGGGGGGCCCCCCTATAAAATCAAAGTAAGCTCTTTTAGCGGGTTGACTACTGTTTACGGTATTATATTCTACATGGGTACATGTATTTTCGCAGTTATCTGCAAGATAATAACATTCGCGTAAATGTAGGAGGGGGGCCCTTTAACTAATGGCAAAATGGATAGAGATTATAAGATTGAAGTGAGCTCTCGCACCAAGTGCAGGAATTTAATGATCGACAATTGCTTACGGTACCATATTCTACATTGGTGCATGGATTTTTGTGGTTATTCGTAAAATGATAACTAAAAAATGTGGATTGATGTTTGACCCCTCTTTACGGTACAATACCAATATTCTTTATGGATACAAGGATTCCGCGGTTATTCGGAGAATGGTAATACTTGAAAAAAAGCGCGTAAACCGGAGAAATATATAGTTGAAAAAAGCGCGTAAACTGAGGAGGGGCCCCTCGAAAGCGCGTAAATCAACCAAAGTATATGAGGATGTTGTGGAGTCTTTTCTTGTCCTGTAGTAGAAGTTGAATTGGTTATGTGTATCAAGTTCGAAGTGATTGAGAAAATCAAAAACCTTATATAAAACTGCATGGTGTATATTGCACAAGAAAGAGTCGACTCTGTATATAGGAACATATATTAACAAGAAAGAGTAACAATAAAAACGTAAATAGTAATAACTAATGTCTAAATGTGAAGAAAACCAGATGTATGGTAATAGTAACGTCTATATAGCTCGAGGTTCTAAATTCCCTGCTATACAAAGTTGGTTATTAACCTAGGCATGGTATAAGGAAATAATTATATATTTAAAAAAAGAGATACGGTATCTAGAAATATCAACGTAAGACCTTAGTAGCTTTCACACTCTATTTAACGTCCACTTGCGAATGAATATAACTTTATTAGTTACACGAGCTTTCGGAGCGCTGCTCCTTCATCAGGTGTCAAAGTGAAAGTAACGCAAAAAGAGCAACGCAAAAATATTTTCAATTTGAACATATGCATATTATGACATCATAGGGAATGAGAAATTCTAGATACTGAAGTCGCGTACTCTATGACGTCATAGACACAAATATCAAGTTTTGATTTGAAATGCAAATAGTGAGTTGTGTGCCTAAAATCGGATTGGATAAGGTGTTTATATGCTAATTTGAAAAGAACAAAAAGTGCTAAGTCAAGCATTCATGGTGTAGTGAGACATACATCCTCTATCTATATTCAGCCCTTGTCGGAAAGTATCAAATTTGTCGATATATTTTTGTTCTGTAGCCTTGCGGAGAGTAGCGTCTTCCATGTTCCCGACCAATATATTGATAGTCATGTCGCTCTCCGAGTGCCCAGCGGAAGAAAAATGATCACCGACAGGCTTCGATTTGTTACCTTTCGAGATATCATGTCGGTGACCATTTACTCTCTTGTGGAGAGGTTGACTGGTTTCTCCTACGTTACGTAGGCTACGTACCATGCATTCGTACATCCTTTTCGACAGCGAATCAAATATACGACATTACTTGATTTACAAGTAAAATGGCCTTTGATGTTGTGCCGGGCGGGTCTTTTTGTAATCACGGTGCTGTGATTGAGAATAGCACACGTCTTGCATGATGGCTGTCCGCAATTTTCCACGCCATTTTCTCGTCTTGACCGAGGTAGCCTACTATTTACCAAAATGTTACGCAAGTTGCGTGGTTGCCGGATGGCTAAAATAGGTCTTCTCGGGAATACTTCATTGCATTTCGGATCGTTGATTAGTATTCGCTGATGTTTTCGTAAAATCTTACGGATCTTTTCTGCTCCCGGGAAATATGTAGTGACCAGCGGCACTCTGCGATCTTGTGTTTCCTCATTGTGATTTCGCCTGCAATCAAGGAGCTTCTCTCGTGGTACATTGAGGGCCCTTTTTATTTGATTCCTTATCAGCTGTTGATCGTAGCCAGATTTGATTAGTTCGTGTTTCAAAACTTCCAAATGTTCATTTTTGTCCTCTTTCTTCGAGCAAATTTTATGAATTCGAAGGGCTTGCTGTAGACTATTCCTTTTTTACAGTGTACTGGATGGAAACTGTGGTAGTTTAAAATCTTACCAGAGTCCGTTGGTTTACGGTAGAGTGACGTGAAAATGCGACCTTCCTAGATGTTGACAAGCGTGTCGAGGAATGAAACTGCAGTCATCGAGCTCTCCATGGTCAGACGAATGTTAGGGTGAAAGTCGTTTATTGAATCATGAAACTTTTTCAGTGACTGTTCTCCATGGGTCCATATCATGAAAATGTCGTCGATGTATCTCGTATAAAATATTGGCCGCAATGTTTGTGTATAGATAACTAACCTACGGATAGATAGCCAACAGCCGTCGTCACGCTTGCTTGCTCGGAGGAAAATACTGCTCAGCAATCTGAACTCAACGTAATTGCCAATCCCATAGCTGACGACCCGAGCGCTCAAATTGAACAAAGTTGATCTTATTTGAACGCTACTGTCGCACTGATTCCGAAAATATACATTCAAATCCGATCGGGGCAATGGAACCGCCTCGAAATACACCTCAAAGTCTGAAAATTGGCATTGTTCTGAACAATCGAGGACACGCAAGGGTTATTGTTATGGTCATTGTGGTGCGTCCATGCGATTGTCTGGAACAATGCCGATTTTCAGACTTTGAACGCTATTTCGGGCTGGTTCTTTTGCCTTGATGAAAGTTTAATGTATATTTTCGGAATCAGTGCGACAGTAGCTTTCTAATAATATCAACTTTGTTAAATTTGAGCGCTCGGGTCGTCAGCTATGGGATTGGCAATTACGTTGAGTTCAGGTTGCCGAGCAGTATTTTCCTCCGAGCAAGCAAGCGTGACGACGGCTGTTGGCTATCTATCCGTAGGTTAGTTATCTATAGTTTGTGTCTCCATGAAATCTTCCTCAAAATGATGCATGAAAAGATTTGCGTATTGCGGAGCAAATTTCGTGCCCATTGCCGTTCCTTGAAGCTGTAGAAAGATCTCTTCGTTGAATTCGAACGTGTTGTGAGTTAACGTGAAGCCGATAAGTTCCATGATGCTTTTCTTTAAAGGATGTCCAATTTCTGCAAGAGATCTCTCCACAGCCTCCATGCCATCCTTATGAGGAATACTTGTATACAGGGATGATACGTCCATGGTGACTAATATCGTTCCTGATACTAAGTGATTGACATTCATGAGTTTGTTCAAAAAGTCCGTGGTGTCACGACAAAAACTTGGTGTGCTTTTCACCAACGGTTTAAGGTGTTTTTCCACGTATCCAGATATGTCTTCCGTTATAGTTTTGTTGCATGACACGATGGGGCGTCCAGGAATATTCTCTTTGTGCAACTTCGGTTGAAGATAGAAGCGGCCAAGAGAGGGATCAGACGGGATATTGATCTTTGATTTCTCGTCTTCTTCCATATCCAAGTATTTTATAATTTTCTTTAATCGTTTCGTGTGTTCTTTCGTTGGGTCACAATATAGTTTCTGATACGACACGGAGTCGTTCAACTGTCTGTAGCCTTCTTCTAAATAGTCTTTCAGGTCCATGACGACTACTTTTCCTCCTTTATCAGCAGGCTTGATTACGATGCTCTCTTCCTGTTTGAGTTCTGTGATTGCCTTTTTCTGCTCCTTCGTAAGATTTTCGTTGTAGTTTCTGTTGAGGTGTTTCGACTTACTAATGAATGTAGCGTTAATTTGGTTGTGGAAACTTTCTAGATATTTGTCCAAATTGTTGTTTTCGCTGTGAGGTGGCCTCCATCTTATGTTATTCTTGGGCTTCTTGTTAATAATTTGTTCAGTTATCTCGTTTCCATTCTGAGAAGCTTCAATTTCCGGATTGACATCGTAAAAATGGTACTTGTTCCTCATTCTTCTGTCGAATTCATCGGCGTCTCCAGCTAACTCGTAAGGATCTAGTTTTTGAGTAAGGCAGAATTTCAAATTAAGACTGAGAACATCGATTTGAGACTGCGTCAAGGTTTTGCTAGACAGGTTAGCAACGGCTATATCCGATTTATTACTTTTAGCTGTGGCGCCCGGTGGCAGTGAAATTTCGGATTTTTCCCTTTCCATTACCAATTGCGTGATTTTTTTCTCTTTTTGAAGTATCATACCTTTGACTTCGTTTGTCGAAATTTGTCAAGTAATCAAGTAATACGGTATGTAGCACTAGTGGTTAAATGGTATATGATGTGAAACGTATTTGAAAAAAAAATCTTCAAAATGGTATATTATATACAGTTCAATTTTATTTCCACGGAGTGATAAATTTCTTCTTGACTTTCTTGTTCCTCATTGGTTGTTGAATATTGTTTTAATTTCCTCCTAGAGCTGTAACCGATTTGGAAGGGGAACGGATAGGAGGGTTGGGTAATGCGCCGAATATGTTTGCGTCGTCTTCGAAATCGATGGATGGTGTTTTGGAGGTAGTGGGGTTCCGAATTGGTTCGATGGTAGCGGGTGAGTTCGGTGGTAATTATGCCGGTGTAAGTGTGGGAGGGGTGGTTGGAGTTGAAAGGGATGCAGGATTAGAGGGAGGCGGGTTTGAAATGAGTATTGTAGCCGATCAATCCCTTTTTTAGGGTTCTTGTATCAAATCGGAGGGTGAGGTCGAGTAAATGGTTGCGGATGGGGTTGCATTCGAAGGTAATTTTGAAATGTTTAGGGTAAATTTGGATGATGTATTGGTTAACGTAGGGCAGGTGGGATGGGTTGGTGCAGGTAATAATTATTCCGTCGACTAGATAACGACGGAACAAGCGGCCAGGTCTCCAAATCTCCACAACCTGGCCGCTTGTTCCGTCGTTATCAAATTTTCTTCAAAAATGGCGAGGGTGAGGTCACCGGATTGGGCGAAGTAATAACTGCCCATTGCTAATCCATATTTATGAATGTACAGGTTATCAGCAGAGGAGAAGTAGCAAAGGTCTTGGCAAAAGAGGAAAAGATCGATAGCAAAGCTGGAGATTGGATGTGGGATAGTGATGGTGCTTTTAAGCTGATTAAAGGCATACATGACGTCCTCATTTCTTATGTTTGTGTATAAGGATTCGAAATCAAAGGTAACAATTTGGCTGTTGAACGGCGCGCTGGTAATCGTCGTGTTATCGAGAGCGGCTGCGATGTCATAGCTGTTCTTTGTTAGTGTGGGTGTAATGGCATGGCTCTCGAGGTGTTCGATGTAACCGTTCTTCCACTCTGTCAGGATATTGCCTAAAAGTTTGCCGGGTTCTACAGTAATCCAAGAGTGAGCCGAAATTATGGGTCTGCCTTTCAGTTTTGTTCGTCTTTATGATTGAATGGTCCTAGTTCCAATTTATGGGGTTTGGGTGAAAGGTTGAAAAGAGGGATGAGACAGTTTTCTTTAGTTCTAAGTTCTAAAAACGCAACGTTCTGCATGTGTCTCAGTAATAGTTTTCTTATCACTGAGGGCCTTATCTAACATTGTTTCTAAGCAAAGTTGAATAGGGGTGTAAATGTCTAACGGATTCATTAATGTACCAGTTGGTCGAATTAAAGCAGGATCCTAAATATTAATAACTAAGGCCCGTATTTAAGAACACCACTCGGTGCTCAAACATCGCTTGAGTGCCTCAAACAATAATAAATGGTATTCAATAACGTAACTCAAATCTCAAGTTTAAGGTCGGTTTGAGGCACGCATTCTTGAGTATGAGTTTCTTGTGAGAACTCACGGTATTCTAGGAGACTCAGAATCTGCATACTTGAGGTTATTTCGCTGAGTTTGAGCACTTTTTTCAAGTTTGATCATAGGGAAGCTTGAACTAGACTTGTTAGCTCTCTGACTGATAGTGGACATTGCAAGTGAATGTAGTCGTTCTCGTAGGAGAACCCAAAGAGAGAAGGAGTTGCTGCATTCTCTCGTAGACAACTTTATGGGGGTTGTCGAATCGAAAAAAGTGATGCCAAATCAATCCAACATAAGAATGAAGCTTGGGAGAAGATCAGTAAAGAATACAATGCTATGCCTGATGTGCAGAAGTTGACAGTCATACAACTAAAAAAACTATGGCAGAACATGAAGACCAGAGCAAAATCTGATATCTCTCGGGAGCGCACGGCAACGAAAGCTACCGGGGGAGGTCCACCTCCACCCGAAGTTGATGAGATTTCTAAAAAAATCTATAGCGCAATTCCGTCACAGTTTGACCCTTTGCCGAATGACTTTGATGGTGATTTTAGCGGTTCTACCCAAAATGTCCAAGGGGTCATAATCCATGTGTCGGATGCAGAGTGTATGCCTTGTATGGATAGTACAGACATGGACAGCAGTTCTGTATCCAACTCTGGTGAGGTTCCTATCATTACAACCGCAGGGAGTAATGTTATCCTCAATAGTACAATGATATCTCAACAAGAAAATGCTAGCTTATCGGGATCTACTCAGCATACCAAGAAAAAATTGAAAGCACAAAACGAGGTCAATGATTTTATTTTGAGGAGTTTATCCGAGCAGCATGAGGCGAAAATGAAACAAATAGACCTGCAGATAGAACAACAAAAACAGGAACAAGAAGTTAAAATGGAGAAATACAAAGCTGAAATGAAGTTTCTTAAGGAGGAACACAAAGCAAGAATGGAAATTTTCAAAAGGAAAGCAGAAAACCTAAATAACTGAAGCCTGTACCAAATTTTCATTGTGACGGCATGTTATGACAGATCATAATCAATACAGAATTTTGATGAGTGGTGATTGTAGCCGCCGTACGGCCCCAAGGTGTCGCTGTGGCTCTTTCACACTCCCGCCGAACAAGGAAGTGGACCCAGTGTCATTGTTACCTCACAGCGGTAACTAGGTCTGACGTAGCGTGGTGCAATTCACTGTTTAGTGCACGTGCGTTAGTGGTAGGATCGCTTTGGCATTAGTTCAGTTAATGGAATAGGAATAGTTAGGTTTATTGCATTGCTAGAATAGGGCTAGGTTAGGTCAATTCATTCATTGTCTCACTGTTTTGATATCTCGTTACAGTCAAAGTAAATCTATAAATAAAATAAACTAAAAAACCCGGAAGACACATTGTCAAGTAAGATGCTTTGTATTTGATTAGCTTAGTACGTACTTGCCAATGCTGATTGTATTTCATTTTTAATAGAAAACACGCACCAACAAAGCGAGTCTTTTTCTCTGTGCCGAAAGGGAATATAAGCAGCCAGATATTTCAATCCACCCTGTGGCGCGATCTGCGGGTTGCGGCTACAGTGATCAATAATCATGTTACGGTAAGAAATATGGGTTTAGAAAAGACAAGATTCTGTTTCTTTGTGCAGAGATGAAATGGTTGCGGACTATTTCTTGTCGACAAGCTGCTCCGTTGTGATCGCTGTCAGGTACATGTGTAACAGGTACTTTCTCAGATACTTGACTAGAAGGATCAAGTTCGATGGATCTAAATAGAAATTCAAGTTTAGATATAGATGTGCACTGGTTTAGTGGTATGTGTCAAGGAGTTAAGACTTGAGCCCGGGTTAGTTAAGCAAAATCAGTTTACACTCCTCAGGTATGACGAAATAGCTTAGACGCTAAATACACTTTAACACTTTATCGGAGTTGACTATCAAATGGCAAGATCTATCTTCGTGGCAACCCAGAATGAACATTGACACTACTAATTGTTATCGATAGGATTGAAAGGGTGTCTAGTAAGATTGCTTAGTGATAAACTTGTCAGGTTTCCTATAAAAACGCTACACACCAAATTTGGGCCAATTACGACCAGTAAAGGGCGTGCAATCCTGAATTGAAATTTCGACCATTTTTGAATTTATAGTATTTACAGTGGCAAATTTCGACACTCCGATGTGATCAAACTTCGTGTTCCAAGCATGACTGAAGGGAAAGTGATGTTTTTTTCACATATTTGCATCTTGATACTGGCCTGTTATAGCGTGGAGATAATGAAATTCCTGATTAATGAAAAATTTGACACTGATTTGCTGGAAATGAGTCAACAAAATTGAAATAGTCTCGCTTAAACGATGGTGATATATTAGCAAATAAAATACTTTTAAGGCTGAAATCGTGCACTACGAAGAGAAAATGAACCGAGGCACAGGTAAAATACAGCAAAATATATTTCCCAGGTTAATATCGATGCCCGAAAGTATCTTTTGTAGTGCCGATGTAGATTTGACGACGTTGTGGCTTTTTTCTTCGTAATACGTTATGATATTTGCTTTACACGATTCCTATATGCCTCTACAAGGGGGATTACTAATGCTAAGACATTATTTTCGAATTTTAGCCGACCTGCATCTTCATAGGGCAGGTATATGTACCGTAGTGAACCATAGTGTTTAGTTCAGTTATGCCATGATTTCAAGTAACATCATTGAAACATTCAACATAACTGGTTTTTATTTCGCAATGTAGAACAAGTACGTTTGGCCAACAAAACTCGAGTAGAAGGTAGGTAGAATTCACCACTTGATTACATTGTGCAAGTATAGGCAATACCCAATTAAGTATGGTACTCCTAAAACAGTAGCTACTTTGTTACGGACCAGTGACCACTTCTCATTTGTATGCATGCACCCTTTGGCATACTGCCATCATTCTGCCTAGCCACCTAGCATATTTTTAACATTGACAAGAATTCAAACGGTGGAAACATAGTTGTTTTTACCTGGTACGTCTAGCATAGTTGTACAGTATGGCTGTAGCCACAACGATCCCCATGGTGGTGGAAACTTTTGTTCGTATACCCAGTGATAGGCAAGGAAAAACCCTCTTCCAGACTCCAAAGGTCCTCTCAATTGTGATCCTGGCCTTGATGAGCGGTTTGTTGAATTTTCTCTCGCCAACATTTTGTGGAGCCAAAAATGGGGTCATAAGATATGGTTTGCAACCATACCCATTGTCACCCACTAGCATACCATCATTATATTGTCCATTTTCAAAACACTGCCTCAAGTTTGAATTCAAAAATATACGCGAGTCATGTACAGAACCCCTCCAACGTGCCACTACATTGGTGAACAACATATCGGAGTTGCAGACGGCTTGAACATTTAGGGAAAAAAATCTCTTCCTATTTCTGAAGAGTTCGGCATCTTCACCGCCGGGAGATTGAATTTTTATATGAGTGCAATCAATTGCACCAATGATGCCAGGAAAGCTCCCCAAAAAAGCCCGATCCTGCTAACTGTTGGCTGCGAGACTCCTTCAAGGTCTCCAGTGACGACTTGGAAGCTTCCAGTTGCATAAAACCTGAGCACGGCTAGGAATTTCAAGATAGGTGGCAGTGGTTGACCTCGATCAGTAACCGAGATAAGGTCTGCCATCATTCCATGAATCCAACAACTGCCATCTTTGTTAAGCGATATCTTTCAGTAAATTTCTCATCAGAAAACGTCTCCATCGGGTTGGTATAATCTAGCAAATATTTTCTTATGGCAGGTGCGCGGCAGGTGGTAAGATATTGGTTGACAATTTCTTGCAAATCTAGTGTATCGAGGAAATCCATCTGTATAAATGAAAAGTATTCGGATATCTGTCAAGTCATCTTTATTACCAGGTCCACCATAATCATTAGAGTATATTTTGATGGCAGCTATAATTGTTTGTAGAATTTACAGATATTATAATGCCATATGCTCCCCAAAAAAGCCCTGATACTGACCTTTAGCTGATTATGCTACAATTTTACAATCGCTGTGATGTACATTGTGCAAGTACATAGATACACATCTGAGCCTGCGACAAACTACGAACAGCATAGCAATACAGCATTTCAACCCTAGTTTGCATTTTGCAGCAACACTTCAAGCATTCTGCCAGTATTTGACAACTTCATATTCTATCCAATATAACAGTTTCCACCAATCATAGTTCGAAAAAGCGGTCACCGATGAATGAACACTCAAGTCTCAACTCTATCTTGAGATCGGTCCAAAATGGACCTTGAATACCGCATCCGCTCTAAATATGAGGTGATCTCAAACTGATCTCAGATTGTGCGATCTTGAGCTTGTCTTGAAGTACCGTTCTTGAATACGGGCCTAAGTCTCGCCTACTTACGATTCGTTCAATTTGTTCTACCTGATTCTTAGAAAATGTTGGCTTTATATGATTGGTATTTAATTTAGAGCCCCTAAAATTTTCCAAGTTATCCAAAGTATTTACTATGACATCCCTAACACGATTGGGGTGTATTGCGAAAGAGCTTTGGATATGGTCGAATTGAATATATTTTGGAGATTGGGAGCGGAATGGGTTTCAGGAAAGGTTTGGGTTTTCTAATGGGGTCTCTATGGGGGTTGGTTTTTAAAAGTAAGTTAAGTACTGCACGGGTGACTTCTCATTTTTGAGTTTATTGTGGGATCGAAATTGTTGGGTGGGTATAAAGAAGGGGCCTACACCTGAGATATCAGACAGAGCGTAATCCGGAGTGTATGTTGTGAAATTTTGGGAAGTAGTGCGAGGTTTGTTGAATTCTTCCGTGATATTTTTATTAATTAGATTATGGTGTGTGGTTAGTGAGGAGGTCATGTAAGTCTTGGTAGTAGAGGATAATTGATTTAGATGGTGTGCTGGACATAGTGTCGAGTTTTTGGGGATTATCGTCAGATGTGTAATTACGATATATAGCTGCTTTGAAGGCTTTTGCTGCTTTTTCATCATCTCCATCCGCATTAAATAGCATTTCGATAGTAGTTTCCACTTCATGACATTTTATGTGTTTGGCCCGTTCCGTTTTCCCTGCATCATCAAGATTTTTTCGCATTCTCTCTGATTAATGCATTCACTTTTCTTCATAGTTATGTCTTTCCCATATGGTTTCAAATCATTCAACCCCCTTATGCACAGCTGCATCCCAGTCTCCCATATGTTTAAATCCCAAAATCACTGGAGCACTTCCATAATTCTTTGGCAGTATGGTATGGAACGATTGGGTGGGTATGGAGTATGGAGAATTCCCATTCCATACCATACATTAGGCTTACCATATTTCGGAAATGAAAAAAGAGGACACTTTTTCAGAAATTTCAGACATGCAAAACTGCAGAAGAATTCTCAAAAACCGGTAAATTTTTCCCACTTCATGATCGGTTGACTAAAAAAAAAAAGGTCATCACTTCCGCTCAGAGCTCAAAATCACGTTTTTCACTCCACATTGCCAGGTGGATGACTAAAAAAAAAAGGTCTTCTTTTCGCTCAGAGCTGAAATCACCACTTTTCCCTCCGAAATACCCGCCGGAGCTTCACTTTTCACTAATTTGCATATCACTCGCAATTTTCTCTAAATCTGACCTAAATTTTCAAAAAAGAGGACAAAAGGCCGTCCTCCGAGGACACTTTCAAAAAAGTCAAAAAAGAGGACAAATCCTCTTAAAAGAGGACGTATGGTAAGCCTACCATACATGCCCTGGTTATATATATATATATATCGTCTTTCAATTAAATAAAAGGGCAAAAGAAAACAGGAAACAAACGAACATCAAGATAATGAGTTTTCAGCCCTTATTAAGCGCCTCCATCGTGGGCGGTCGTGGGCGTCTTCGAGCGATAGCCCGCGTTGCGCTAGCTCGGTCTCTATTGTTGAGCGCCATGTGGTTCTATTCCAGCCACCTCTGCGCCATGGCTCCGTCGGAATGTGGTTGATGATGGCGGCGGCTGGTTGATCGTCTTGATGCCGCACTAGATGACCGATTAAGCGTAAGCGTCGTTCAGCAGCCAGCAAACGGCATGGGACTGTTTTTGTGAGTTTGCGCAGAGCATTGGTGGATATGTGCTCCGGGTGGTGGATGCCGAGTGCGTAGCGGAGGAGTGCATCGTAGTTGGCGTTGAGTGTCTTAGCCAGCTTTTCTGTCAGCGTGAGTGCTTCTATTCCGTAGAGAAGAACCTGCTCGACAGTGGCACGGAAGATGCGGGTCTTGAGCTGGGTTGAGGCACTTGAGTGGAAGAGGCTATGTAGCCGTCTTGCCGCGCCCCAGGCCTTTGCTCGCCTCGCCTTGAGCGCTTTTCCAGAGTCAGCGACGTCAATACCGAGGTAAACAAAACTCGTTACATACTTGAGATCGATATCTCCCAGTTGAATTGGTGTCGCGTTCGCCGGTAGAGCTGGTATGGCCAGAACCTCAGTCTTCTTAGCGTTGATCTGGAGGCCAACAAGAGCGGCGGCGGCCTCTAGCTGGTTTATGAGACACTGTGCCGATGCGGTGTTCGGGGCAAGCAGGGCTAGGTCGTCTGCGTATGCAAGAACACCTACGTGGATTGCCTCGCGAGTCGTACGCGTGCGCGTTCCTTGCCGTGGCCGCCGTTCGAAGAAGTCGTGGCATTCATGTCCCCAAGCAGCATGGTTATGTCGCGCTGCGGGTAGGTTGATAGAATGCCTTCTAGTTGGTCGTAGAAGGCGAGCGTATCAGCTGGGAAGGCAGTGGTGTTCGGAGATGTTGGTCCATACGCACACACTAGGTGCAGTTTGCGGCGACGGAGTTGAATGCTGGCTGTGATAATCCGGCTGTTTATAACGCAAATCTTTGCCTCGGCGTGGAAACGCTGGGACAAGATTAGACCGACGCCTCCAACTCCGCCTTGGTTGGCAGGTGATTGGATCATGATGATGCCTGCGCCTAGGTCTTTTTCACGGAATGGTTCGGTGAAGTGCTGGCGATGTTCTTGGATTGCCAACGCATCAAGTTTGAGGTCTGTCACAAGTGCGGCAGCTTCTTCCTGGCGCCATACAGAGTTCAAAGTTCTCGTGTTCAGAGTTCCAAGTTTAACTTCTGCATTTAGGCTAATCCTCAGGGATCTTGGTTGAGGCTTCGGGTCCCCGGCGCCACCCGGCAGATCCCAGTCTTTCTGTTGATATTGTCCCACTCGGCGAGTACGCAGTAACTTAAGGTAGTAAAGTCTTCGTCGCACTTTGCGACTTGGTCTACTCTGTTTACTGCCTATACTGCGCAGCACGTCCGAGCTGTACGTAATCATTACAAAGCAATCAGCTAGCGGAGCGAGAAATACACGTCTGCACTCGGCGACTGACTAAAGCGACTTCGCCCTGGTTAGGGGACAGCCACATTTATCGCAGATCTTCGTATATGGCCTTAAGTAGAATAGTTCGCAGCAGATTTATTTGACTTGAAGGTTTTTATTTGCTCGATTAATTGGCACTCGTGGCACTCGATTTCTGAAGATGTGTTGAAACATTTGAATGAGGAGGACCGTGTGTTTCTGGAGGATCAGCGTGGGTCACGTAGATTCACATTTGGCTATACAGACCAGGCTCAATTCAACAGCTCTGTCGCAAACGAGCCGCAGAGGATGCCGAAATAGTTCGCAAAAAAAAAATCGCAAGAGTGCGAGTTCTCTATTGTAATATCACCAGACTCAATTATATCTACTAGCGATACTGAGGGCTCTTCTGACTCGGCCAGATCGACCGAAGATGAAATGCCCGGATGCAGTGGCGTGAAAAAGCCCGATTTCATTTTTTTTTGAAAGTTCCACGAAAAGCGTCAGGTTCGAGTAAAGTATTAGCTGCTGCCGATAGGCATAAGATTTCGAGCAATTGCTTGAATGATGTATTATCATCACTCATTGTAGATTGCGGTGGTAATGTTGACGATTTTGTGTTGAGTACCACAACAACGTTGCGGTCGAGAAATATTGCGCGCAGCGAAATGTTCACAGAAATAAAGGACAAATTTCAATTTCCGACCGATGGCAGATCAATCACAATTCATTGGGATGAAAAGCTGCTGAGGACTGGGAATGAGATGACTTCTAAAGAGCACATTATATATATAACTGAGTGTATAATCCCAGGACTACACAAAATGTGCAATTCATGAATTGGCCAAGGCAATGTGGGCAAGAATATGTTGCGGACATGGAGTCACAACCATCGGATTTTGCTCCATCCATAACTGTGATGTGGAGTCCGATGACTGTGCATTTAAATGATATACCTTTTCGACCAAACCATATTGTTCCGATTTTCCAATGAAATACGGAAAATAATATGATTCAACTGAAAGCAGGACGATTAACCCGTCAAAAATTAATTCAGCGGATCACAGTCAGAAGACATCGTATTCAATAGATGTCGAAGAAATGTCAAGGCGAGGCTTCGAACCTGGAGTGAACCTGGAGTAAATAATTTTCAAAAGGTAACAAATTCCATTGATGCTGGGGAGAGGTGTCTTCTATGCGGACCAATACCAACAATTACCAAACCAATTTTGTATCAATCAAACCATAGGCGCCGAACGCTAATTTTCCTTAGGCATGCGGGTTCGATGACGTCACAAAGGGATGACGTCATAATGTGACAAAGCAAGTGATCTCCTACTTAGTTGGTTTGCCTTGTGCCGTCGTGCGTGTCAGGTTTTGATCTTTACACGCGCCCGCAAACCTCGCTAATTTATCGTGTCAACAACATAGGCAATGTGCTGAAGATATAATCACTGGCCTAAACAGTCGCATCTCCAGCAGGGATGGTGCGCACGATATAATGGTTGACCTGAGTAATCGCATCGGTAATAGGCCTGGTGCGCAACACATCATTTATTGTATGGGGCATCAAATCAACCTTGTTGTTTAAAATAGTATCTCAAGTTGCACAGAAGGTGGGAATGCGTTACGCATATTAAACGAGGTACGCATATTAAACGAGGTATCGAAATTCGTTTTAAGCATTCCAGTCGTTTTGGCGAGTTTCTGTTTTTTCATACCAATGATAGCGATGAAATGAGAGAAGCGTTGCCGTCGCTCCGGCCGCTATGCCCGACTCGCTGGCAAGGGCGTAGCCAGAAAAAATATTTGGGGGGGGGGGCGAAAATTTCATGACGTAAATGAACGTTAAAGATAAAGAAAAATAGGTAAAAAACGATGGACTTGGGCCCTTATTGGATGATTAACATAACATTTTGTGTGATCGTTATATATATATTCCATTCACAGAAATGATGTGATAGTATGATGATTGTGGAAAACCCGACGACAACACCTTCGCGCGAAGCGCGCAAATTTTTCTTGGTTAATGAATGAAATTGGTTCATTATATTGTTATTTGCATACTGCAAATACGTTTTCATTAACAGATTTACCGGCAGGGCTGATAGAAGTGGTGTCATCGGGGGGCGCTTAATTATACATCTTGAACTATATATGTTGCATATGAACTATATATGAATGTTGATGAACTTTTTTTACTCTTCCAATAGGATCGTACCGATAATAGGTAACGGGGAAAACAATACTTATATTTATACGTATCAAAATTAATAACAATTTATGACATGAAGACTTCTGGTGGATCCCCGACCTAGCCGCGCGAAATATTGTACAGGACGATCTACGAAAAATGTGGCGTGCGTCAGAACTGGTATTTTAGTCGTCAAAATCCCAAATTTCGCGGTCAAGCTAACCAAAATTTGGTTATTTGGTTTTGGTAATTTATTGTTTGATAATATTAGTAATTTCGAGAATCAGCCCGCGGGTCACTCAAAACCTTTTCGCGGGCCACGGGTTGGCCGCCCCTGTTCTAGAGAACGTGCAGAACGTAAATTCTTTTTTTTAATAAATGAAGGATTAATTTGATCAATAATATTGGTGCGTCTATATGAACAAGTGGTGTCCATTCTTATTGACGCTATAGCCTACTTTAAAGATTGAAATCGCTGATACAAATCAGACCAAATACAAAAACTCCTTTGATCAGACTCGTTCAATTTCAAATTAGCACTTTTTAACGTGAAGTGGTGATATTTTCTTGTACCACGCAGTCGCATTTGTGTTGGAGGGGCCTGATTGCAGGGACAGGATCATTAGGCGCCATGCAGCCATTCAAGTACCCGAAAATGTTTCTCGAAGGCTTTCGGAATACATGGGTCGGTTTTATGGCCGTCAATCATTGTGGGGGCGCACTTTGCGGATTCGCATGTACCCTACTTTATCTATCTTCGTGTGTCCCGGAACGGAAGTTGCCGGAGCTAACAGTCCCCAACCCCCATACTGAACTGACACTCCTATAGACTCAATCAACCCAACGACCTCGGGCTACTCTAGTGTATCTACTGGTACTGTTGTATTTTCATAATAGAGAATGCAGCTAAATTCTATAATGGGTATTTGCGGAAAGAGTTCGTGATACCGATAATAAAATCAAGACATGAATGGACAATAAATCGCGCGAAGCGCGAAGAAAAATTTTAGGTTACATACATCTGCCCCAAAATAATGTAATATCTATTGATTTTACGAAAATTTTCCAAAAATTTGGGGGGGCGACCGCCCCTTTCGCCCCTCCCTGGCTACGCCAGTGCTCGCTGGGTGATGCGAAAAGCGTCAATTGACAATTTTATTGCGAATTATGAAAAAATGTTGAACTTGAACTGGTTGGAAGAATGCTGCGATAGTCAACAACAAGACGCAACCACCAAGGCACTTTGTCTATCTTACTTGCTGCAATTGGAAAAGTTTTCTACCTACTTTCATCTGCGGTTACTTCAACGGCTGGTGAACACTTTCCACTCTGTTCACAAAGCAATACAAAGTTCCACGATTTCACTATTTTCGGCCAGGCAATTGATTTCTAATCTGCCTCGCGTCCTCATTGGTGACGGGGCATCAACGGAGAATGCCAGTGCATTTTTTTACAAGGTATCTGGCGAAGCACGAAAATTAATATTAATATTACCTTCCGTTCCGCGCGCACGGAGCCGAATGCACTCACAAAACTCTGACCAACAACATTCTGTGGATGATTTCTTCCGTCATACTTACCATGATGTCTTTTCAAAGAGTAGTGAAATTCTTTTGAGTAGATATGACTTTAGTGCATTGCGTCGATTGAAGACGTATCTGCGATCGACAATGTCACAGCGCCGTCTCAACTCATGCTAAATCTTGAATGTCCATTCTGAGATGGTAGAAAAGATTAATATGGAAGCCATGATCACAGAGCGCATCAATGCTTTTAGATATTAGGCACTCGTTATGCTATTTCCTGTCCGCATTCTTTTGTTTAGTCACGTCACAATTTCTTTCCGGTCACAAATACAATCTCATTGCGAGAGCGTGTATTTGTTCAACTATAGATAACTAAGGTAAACCGTAGATGCGACACAAGCGAGCATCACGTGACTTCACGCTCTAAATATACTTTACGGCACTGTTGTTGTTTTGCTTGGCGCTTATGCAGCAGGAGGCAGATTTCAGCATTAGGATGGTAATATCTATCCATGGGGTATGTTTAGCGAGTAGCTGCTCCGTATGGTTACTAACTAAGGTTGTTGGATCCATGCTACACAATATGTGATAGGAAAACGACCAATCGAATACCATTTCGAAGCCATTAAATACGGCTGCCCGAAGCGGGTTTCTTGTTTCTCGCGATAGAAGTTCCCAAGGTGTCGTATTGAAAGTAATTATACTACTAATGACGTGTTGGTATCATATCAATCAGAATAAGAAACGGAATTTCAGTCGAAACGTACAAGTAAATACAATTTTTAAGCCATAATAAATGGCTATACCACACAAGTAGAAATTCAGAGATTGGAAGTAGTTACTCATTACGGGTTGGATTAGAAAAAGCATTTTGGTTGGCCTGATCTAAATCCCTTCTAATATTGGAGATATCTTGATATGCATGAAGTTATGCTGCAGTGATAAGAATTATTGTTACTTGACAGGCGATTAACTGTGTAATAAATTTATAATCGTACATAACTTGTGATAGGGACGGAGGGAGGTGTATTTGATTGGGAGTCACTGTTGACTGACGACGTAATTCATGACCTGTTGTACAACGACATGGAAGAAAGTAACGACAAAGAAGCATCTGGTCAAGTTGAGAAGCCTACAGCTAAAGCGGCTATTATAATAAATAGTATTTTACCTCATGACTTCATTCAACAAATCAGTGATAAAATCACGTTGTCTGACTATGGCAGGCAGAAATTTGATGGATTTTGGAGTGAGTGGCAACTGGTGATAAGACTCTGGAACCTAGTGCATTGCTCAGAATAGCCACAATACTACTGCCTACCATCTATCTTCATTCAATAAGTCTGTAATGGAATCAGGCTGTCCCAATGCGGCAAGCAGAAGATTGATGGAAGTCGATGTGAATTTCAGTCGAAGCAGGTGATAACGCAGAAGCATTTCACGCATGGGACTATTTCTATGAAAGTTTATCAAGGATCAAATTTATCAAAGGTTTTGCTCGGCACAATGAAGCTAATGAGTTCAGTCAAAGAAGAAGAAACTTTGAGGAAAATTTGGTGCGTTGTGAGCAAAAGTCCTCAGTACATTGCATGGGCACTTTCAACAACACACGTGGCCCTCTCGGAGGAGAACACCGCGGTTTGGAAATTGTAAACTCTGCATTGCAATTTCCAACCACGTGGCTCCTTCATTTCATTTATGAAGAGGAAGGCTTGACCAAATATTCATATTTTGGAGGCAAACGAACCCGATACTGAAGTAGAAATGATGTTAATTTCATCTCAAACGCAAGTAAAAGTAGCAATTTCCAATAAGGCTGAGTTTAGAAGTAGTCAAATATCATAACCATGCTAGTAAGTCTTACAAGTAGGTTACTTGAGTACTTTGAAAAAGTAGAAGTATTTCGTCACTATCCACCTGTTGGAATCTGCCAAAATATATCTGACTGTGACATAACCAACAGTCCATGTGTTTCTGTTTTTATGTGCCATATTTCGTGATTTATTTTCTATATCATCATGAAGAAGGAAGCAATAAAATGCGGTTTTACCAAATTTGTCTCACCTGGGAGAGCCTAACAAGGATTAGAGAACCGAATCAATGGTCATAAGTCACAGAGTAAGGGAGTGTCTATATTTCCATCAAACCGAAATACATAACAAATAAGGCAGCATCAATAATGACATGGAAGATATAGCCTGCACATGCGCAATACTAGGATAGGAATGAGTGATGAGACCTTCGCATTCATCTTGTCGGATCACACCCACATCAAACATGTTGTACACTGTCTCATCTGATTGTATAAATAGTCGTAAACATATATGATTAGAATAATGTAAGGGTTAAGTAGGTTAACAGTAATGATATATGACGACAAGATGAAGATTTTCTACATCCATCATACGACTGTTCACGGATAGATGTTGTGACAGTGAATTACAAATGAGAGACCCTGAGTGGACAATAGATTTCTAGCCAGGTTACTATTAGATGCAGGGAACTATAGATTTGCCCGTTGACAAGGATCTTGTAGTATGAGAGTGAAAATATTTGTGTGTAACTATTATCTTGTAGAATTCAATGCTTAATGAGGGTAGGTGACAACCTGGTACGTAGAGGTGCTCCTACATCTGAAAGCAGATGGGCTGCATGTTTTGAAAATACTGGGTGTCAAAAATGTGGCAATTAGAAGCCGCCTTGCGGTAACAAATCATCCAGTTAAATTATGTCAAATGTGAAAAATCATTTCACTGACAGCTTAAACGATGAAATTGACATTGCGCTGATTTTATGGAGTTTTGTGCTTCTTAGATAAATTCCAGCGGTGATTTGGATATCTGACTGTGGAGTTACGCTAGTCACTCCATCATGCAGGCATTCACAGAGTCTCTTTGGCAAAGCTGTGCAATAATAGAGGGATCATCAATGATGTTACGTAGGTCTTATGTCACACAAATTTCACAACCTTTACTTTCATCCTCTTCGACTGGACTCAGCATCGTCATTTAGTTTCATTTTGTTGAGAAGAAACTTGGTCCTTGATAAATTTATAGAAATAGTCCCATGCATGAAATGCTTGGTGGGATCACCAGCTTTGACTAAAATTCGTATTAAAATCCATCAATCTTTCGGTTGTCGTATTCGGATAGCGTGATTCCATTACTGACTTCTTGAATGAAGATAGCTGGTAGGTGGTATGATAGTGACCCTTGTATAAATTTCATATCCAGCAACCACTTGCTTCTTTGCCATCATTGTCCTCTATGTCATTGCACATTATACAGCAGATAACATGGTCAGTGAGCAGTGACTTTCAATCAAATCCACCTTCATCGGCCAAGTCTGGTATACACCCATCTTTTCTGGCAACGAGCCGACCACAATGGATGTAAAGATATCCAAATATGTTTGTTGCTACTACGACGCCCAGTGTTGATTGGCATCATTATGGAGATGAATACGGTGTCGAAAGATGCTCTAGTGAATTTCCTCCATATGTCCGATGAATTTCCTCCATATGTCCGATACCACAGATGACTTTTTTGCATGGCCACCAAAAGAGGACAAATGCTGGGTCTCCTTTCATTACATTCTTTGCAAGATCCAGCAACTTCAACTTAAGGATGCTACAAATACTGCACGACGATCTGCCCTCAAATACATAATCTCACCAGAAGACAAGCCAAAGATCCAAAATGTATTTTCTCATTTCATGTCTAGAACCCGCAAAACCAAGTATCTTTTACAATATTGTCGCTGTATGGCCTCGAGATATCATGGATTAGTTATGAAATCAAACTGTCCACCAGAGTTTTGCGGTTGTGTAGGAGAGTTTTGCCGTAGTCTACCACAGAGTTTTGCTGTTGTCCACCAAAGTTTTGCGGTTGTCTACCAAAGTTTTGCGGTTGTAAAGGAGAGTTTTGCGGTAGTCTACCAGAGTTTTGCTGTTATCCACCAAAGTTTTGCGGTTGTATAGGAGAGTATAGTGGTAGTCTACCAGAGTTTGTTGTCCACCAAAGTTTTGCGGTTGTATAGGAGAGTTTTGCGGTAGTCTACCAGAGTTTTGCTGTTGTCCACCAAAGTTTTGCGGTGTATAGGAGAGTTTTGCGGTAGTCTACAAGAGTTTTGCGGTTGTCCACCAACGTTTTGCGGTTGTATAGGAGAGTTTTCTAACAGAGTCACCCTCAAAACCCTGCTAGTTACCACCAAAACCATGCTAGCAACCCGCAAAAACCAGGCAGATTCAGTTATATGCGTGCATCTTTTACAATACTGTCGCTGTATGGCCTCAAGATATCATGGATTTGTTTTGAAATTCAACTATGCACCAAATCTGATGATCTGTACGCGAAACCCACAAAAGCAAGGCATATTCAGGGAATGTGCGCATCTTCTACAATATTGTCACAGTATGGCATTTGAAGACATAGATTAGGCCTATGATCTAATTCAGCATTAGGCAACACTCTCAGCAATTTGAGATGTCTAATGGGACATTCATGTAATTTCTTCACTCAAGTCTTCCAGTTAGAAGGGAGATAGCCAAAACACCTTGAGAAAAAGGGGAATAGTTGGGAATAGTTGAGTTTTTCAAGTGTGTCCAAAATTGTTGTTACATCACAAATAATGTACATCATGACCATGTGGTAGCTCACTTCTTGAAATTTTAAGTACCAGTGGAAATTCACTAGCAACATGGCAGGAGCAATGGAAAGTACTAAGAATCCTTGTGTTGTTTGCTGCATGCAATGTAGAGAGGACTGCATTGAATTTAGTCGGTGCAATGAATGGACTCATTTTAATTGCCTCAACGTGCATGTAAGTAAGGAATATATTGCTAGTAAAGAATACATCTTCTTGTGCACAAATTGTTATAATTTTGAAGATACACTGCAACGGATATCTTCCAATTTCAATTTGACTACAATGGATCATTTACCTCAGCAGGAGACCCTCATGATTGAAGCCCATGATTTACGTGCTCCAAATATTACTGGAACTGCAAAAAATCTGAAAGAAGATGTAGGTGCAGTGAAGATTCTTGAAAAATATGATTCAAAGGTCTTGGCCGAATATCAACCAATATCTGTTGGAACGGATGGAAATTGTTTATATCGCGCAATCTCCCTATTAATGTACGGTTCAGAGAGCATGCACATTTATTTAAGGACTCTTAGAGCAATAGAAATACTAAAAAATTCACAATATTACGATGACACTGCAAAAGATTATTCGGACCCCTTCAACGATTGGCGAATAGTATCAGCTTGTCATTATGGCTCACATTCAGACATTTATCATGCTCATGCCATTGCAAATTCCATGGTCATATCATTAGTATCGTACATGCCATCAGTAGGACCTCAGGACATGCGAGCTCCAGCCTATTGCAAGAAGATTGGAAATGTGCGCAAATTACCTTCGGGATCAGTCATGCGGTCCAACACATCACCAAAAGAATTTGAATATAATATCAATCATTCTGTGGTGTTAAGGAAAAGGCATCAACCTGCATGCAATGACTCAGAGCCACTAAAGACTTCAGTGTCCAATACTACGGCAGTTGTGGTGGAGCAGAAAGGTACTTCCACACCTTCCATTGAAAGTTTGAATACTAGTTGTGACAGCGAGGAGCCTAAAATTGATGTAGATAGTAGTTTTTTGAAGCCTACTAATATGCAAGCTCTGCCTTGCAACAAATATCTTCCATTCAGAGAAATATTAACCAAGCTTTCCTCTCAAATTAGATTGGATCTTCCGAGGAAAGTCCCAAATGGATTGAAGGAAGATGTGTATGTATATGTCACCTTCAAAGACAATGAAAAATGCAAATCTAATGGACATCAAAGGGATTTTACGGATGACTGTGGGGCTTGGGAAAAATGTAGTTTCACATACAATTATTATTTGAAGGAAACCAAGGAGTACATTCACAAGCGTAAGGGTATTTTTTGCAGGAAAAAAATGATTGATGGTGAAAGTACCTTCACTTCTATAAAAAAATTGGTTCGTGATGACCTAATCGGAATCACTAGCTACTATGCAAAACTTAAAGCAGACAACAAATTGAGATAAACTACTGGGAGCATGATATTGGTGTTTCAAGTTCAACTCATTTTGATCAATTCAAACAAGTCATTGAAGATAGGGGTTTGAAGATGTGGCGATTGAAATTACCGAATCAGTTCTATCTCCTGACAGCGAGGAGGTGTCGTATGTTGTGGCTGGGTACATTGGTAAGAAGGTCCTCCAAATAATGTCTTGTCAAATATGTCATGAGTCCTTTTTTGACGCGTCCTGTGGCGCAAGTTTACGTTATTTCGACTTGCTCGATCACGGGGGACTGCTTGCTCCTCAGAACCACTCGGCAAGTTTGTTGCATCCAGTTTTTCGATCCTAGGTGGTTCTGATAAAATCATCTGTTCTCACCCCCAAGTCGCAGTGAGGGAAGCTGGTCAATATGTTTTGCATCGTTTTGGGGGCACCTCAAGTTTTGCATGTTGTGATCATCGAGATCGAGCTTTAAAATTGGCGAGCAAAATCAGTGTTAACACATAGTATAATAACAAGCAGTATCTGGTAAATGCCTCTGTGAGAAAAGATGCTGCGAAGGACTTGAAAAAACGGCAGTTGAGCAAGACGTAGTAGTTTGCTTACTGCAGTAATTCATTTCACTTGCAGAACTTCTATAGGCTAAGCTTCACGTACGTTTTTTCAGAGTAGTTCCCAATGAATGAATTTCATTTTCACGTGCTGGAATTCATTTTACCACGCTGTAAAATACTTCTACATGCCCAGGCCGTGTTATTTTTGGCATATGCCAAAACTGCCAAAAATAGCTTATTTTTGGCATTTTTCAATTTTTATTTTTGGCAGTTTTGGCATCGACCTCTAAATAGATATTTTCAGACTCGAATTAGTCATAAAAACGCTTTATTTGGGTCAGTTTATCAATAGAGACCAAAAAATGTGCACCTTCCACTTATAATAAGTACCAACAAACAATAAGAAGAAGAAAAAACCTAGCGATTACATAGGTTAATAATATCAAACAAAACCACAAAATGTGCAGTATCCATTCGGAATCGGTGCCAATAAAGCAAAAAGAATGAGAAGCCTAACAAACACGCTCAACTCCTGATTGTTACAGCTGTTGAATAGACTTAAATTGTTTGCACTGTAACAGTGCTTCCAAACTCAGGTCAGCAAAGTTTCTCCTGAATTAATTTTTCGCCCAACGAATCTGGGAAATATCGGCTTCAACAGTAGCCGTTGAGGGAAAGAATGTTGCCAGTCCTCCACAAAAGGTTTTCAAAGCTTCAAAATTTCGGAGGGCAGAACCGGCTTCCAAGCATCATGAAAAGAGATCACTGCGCTAGTGCCATCGATCTCATCGCGGAAATAATTTTCTTCCCGATACTTTTCCAGGAGTTCCCTGTGTTGTCTCTCAACACATTCTATTTTGTAGCGCGACCAACCCATCATCTCCATCAGTCTACCGATATATTTTAGCAGGACTTTTGTCACGTCAGATGGCTTTAATATTACCAACTCACATGGAAGAGTCCTGGGAAGGTTAGCTTGTTTAAGAACATTAACGCAACAAGACTGTCTGGCGAAACGAGACTGCAGCTCAGAAATAGCCGGACTGTTTGTTGTGTCACAATGCTCAACTCGATCACAATGCAAAAATCTTAGTTGAATTTGGGGGTTCCAGATGCATGAGCAGAATACAATTTATATTTTAGTAATCAGTACAGCGGCAGATTTCCATTGATACCCGTTTTATCAAATTTAGCGCTCGGCAAGCCGGTTAAAAATGGCCGTAAAATTGCCTTTGGACAAATGGAAAGTGTGACGTAAACCAAATGCAGTTAGCCGTTCAATCTCGCTGTGCCCACACCATTTAGGACACCATGCTTTCTCCCCTAATGGGTGGGCTGGGCCCATAGAGTAAAAAACCTGCCCTTCACACTTGTAATGCGGTCCTGTTAACACAACACCATGAAAGAAATACACTATTGGCAGATTGTGTTATTTTTGGCATATGCCAAAAATTAGTTATTTTTGGCATTTTCAAATTTTTATTTTTGGCATCTGGCTCCCGAAATGCCAAAAATAACACGGCCTGTACATGCCCATTGGCATTGCCCAAGTTGGGTATTCTCGTTACATTGTCTTCTTGTATGTTGGTGGATAAATACATTGCGACGCTGTCGCTTGGCTCTTAATTGGGTTGTTTCATCTGAAAGTACTAATTTTGCCTGTTATAAGACTTTATTAGACTTGAATGGCTAGGCGTCTGGTATCGAGAAGTGAGATCGCAAGCCATCATGTCTGTTTTGTAAGCGTCGGCCTCTTATATCCCAAGCGTCGGCCTCTTATATCCTGCAACTGCAATGTGCCATGTTAGGCCGTAGGTATCGTAGGCCCCGGTTAACTACTGCATATTGACGGATTATTGTATCTGGTTATCTGTATAAAAGTATAGCTAATCAGTCGTCTTGGTGCTCTACTATACAATAGTTATCTGGAGATAGCCTTTTGCTCTTGGTGAAGCCTGTTGCTCTTGGTGAAGTTCTTCGTAACAGATATATATATATACTCAATACAATGGTTTATATATATACTCAATACAATGGTTTATTCAAACGTTATACAGTAGTAGCGTATATAGTCTCAATCATAATCCTAATGGTCTCTAACACGTGCCATACCCTAATATACGAGTCTATGGCTCAGTGGTCTCGAGTCATCACAAGAAGTAAACACTATCTCTCGTGTGCTATACACTCCTATGAGATTATCTATCACCGGCGAGGGGATATCGAATTTCTCAATCCAAATTCTAAGCATCAGCCTCACGTTCAATGGGAAATGGGATAATACTCGAGTCATCATTTTATCGCCATATGCATTGCTACTCTGCATTTGAAACGGGTGTATTTCATGCCGTTTCTCCAAATGAATTGATAAACAAGGCCTTTTGATGAATATTCAATCAGCGAGTCAAGATTTATAAGACTCCGTCATTGTGTCTTTCCGATGCCAGTAATTTCTGAATATCTTTTAATCAACTTCTTTCTTCAGTCCAGATAACAATATGATGAGATTGTTAGTCAAGCTATTAGATCACGATAGAACTATTTCTGTTGCTGAGGCAGCGGAGATGAAAAAAAATGCGGTTTACGAGGTATTTGAAGATATACTACACAAAATCAAGTATTAGGACAATGCATTTGACCACTATGCAGGGCTTCGGAGCAGCCGTAAATTTGCATTGCTCCAGCTCCGGAGCTTTCTTCTATAATACATCAGCTTCCGGCTCCAGCTCCGGAGCAGCATTATTACCACTGCTCCGGCTCTGAAAACTATCGAAGGTGTCTGTCTATATCAGGGGTGAGCAAACCGCGGCCTGAGGTCCATATGTGGCCCGTGATAAGGCTTTGAGTAGCCCGCGAGCTAATTTCCCATTATATTATCGAAATTCTGTTATATTATCGAAATTGAATTTGTGAAAACCCGAGGTTTCCAGAATGTTCGGTATTTTCCGTTTGAAATATTGTTGCGCGTGGTATGGCTGGAGACCGCGTGTTGAGTTGAGTGGAGTGGGGAGTTGGCTGAGAGCGTGGCTGAAGATGGATGCGAGTGAGTGTGTCTCTGTGTTTGGTAGCGTGAAGTATTAGTAGTTTGGGGCAGCAGCGTGAAGTAGTGGTGGTATTAGGCAGTTAGGGCGTGAAGTAGGTAGTTGGTCTTGTGTTGGCGGGCTTGAGTTGGACGTACCGGTCGGAATCTCTGCGCGGATAGGCTGGGGCACGGCCTAGTCACTGACGGTGCTGCGCGAGCACCTAGGGAGTGATGTTGCCCCGTTGGTAGTTCGTACTCGCTTGTAGATAGCAAGACTGCTGCTGGGCTAGGTTTAGGCTGATGGGTATGTGTGCTTGTGCGTGAGGCTTGTGTGGAGTTTAGTTACAGTTTCCTGTGTAGTGTGTATCGTATAGGAGTTATGGATCGTCTGGGTTCCGTTATGTGTCCGTGAGCATCGTTATTATGAGTTTCTTGTGTCGTATTAATATAATCTTATACCGCATAGACTTGTGGTGTTGTCGGTTGTACCGTGATTGCAAGTGTCATTTGAGCAGGCGGCAGTCGCAGGGAGACGAGGTCCCGAGCCCAGTAACACACCTGCGATCCCCGTTATTGCTACCGGTATACGCCGTAACGGGGTCGCTACAAATTTTGGCGAGCACGCCAGGACCTTGTTTATCTTTGTGATTGCCGCTGCTGTGCATGCGTATAATATGTCGACTATCGAGTGCCGGTATATCGTATATTCGTATTTGAGAGATGAAGCTTTTTTGGGCGGAACGTTTGGAATAGCTATTTGTTATTGTGTCTGCGGTGGCCGAGTGTTCTGTGGATTCTTTATGACGTGAACAATGGGAACGAGCGTTCGTACTGGTTTGGCTACTACGAAGTACGAAGCGGAGGCCAATTATAGTGAGTGGATTGGCTGTGAAGAAATTGTAACCAGTGCCTGCAGTGCATGTGCGTGCACTTGAACTGAAGATGTTACAGAGCCTGGGGTTATGTGCTGGCGGAGTGCAGTAAAGAGGCGGATGGCTGAAGATAACTGGGCGAGTGACGTTGATTGCGGATTGCGGAAGCTTCAATAAATGTGTATGCTGGATTGCTGGTCAAGCGGAGCATCGGGTCGTAACTGATAGCCCTGTCGTGGGCCGTGTCGAAGCGCAGGGTTGGCTCAGGCACTGATGACGGTGACAAGCTCGTCAGTGTGTGTCGGCGGCGGAAAATCGAATGTCCCTTTTCGGAACCATCATTGCTTGGTGGTGGATTCGCATTCAACTGAGGGCAGCTTGGACGGTGGCCATGGCAAGCTGTGGAATGCAGTCGGAACTAGTGCGGCGGACTTCGATGTCGGGGAGCAGTCTCTGAGGCCAAGCGTACTCATGTTATTGTAAGCTGTTTGTGGACTTGAGCGTATTGCTTTGGAATTGGGCTATTGGTGATTTCGATTTTGTTTGAGAAAATCTCAATCAAAATAGGCCGGGGTAGTGTGAAAACCCGAGGTTTCCAGAATGTTCGGTATTTTCCGTTTGAAATATTGTTGCGCGTGGTATGGCTGGAGACCGCGTGTTGAGTTGAGTGGAGTGGGGAGTTGGCTGAGAGCGTGGCTGAAGATGGATGCGAGTGAGTGTGTCTCTGTGTTTGGTAGCGTGAAGTATTAGTAGTTTGGGGCAGCAGCGTGAAGTAGTGGTGGTATTAGGCAGTTAGGGCGTGAAGTAGGTAGTTGGTCTTGTATTGGCGGGCTTGAGTTGGACGTACCGGTCGGAATCTCTGCGCGGATAGGCTGGGGCACGGCCTAGTCACTGACGGTGCTGCGCGAGCACCTAGGGAGTGATGTTGCCCCGTTGGTAGTTCGTACTCGCTTGTAGATAGCAAGACTGCTGCTGGGCTAGGTTTAGGCTGATGGGTATGTGTGCTTGTGCGTGAGGCTTGTGTGGAGTTTAGTTACAGTTTCCTGTGTAGTGTGTATCGTATAGGAGTTATGGATCGTCTGGGTTCCGTTATGTGTCCGTGAGCATCGTTATTATGAGTTTCTTGTGTCGTATTAATATAATCTTATACCGCATAGACTTGTGGTGTTGTCGGTTGTGCCGTGATAGTAAGTGTCATTTGAGCAGGCGGCAGTTGCAAAGAGACGAGGTCCCGAGCCCAGTAACACACCCGCGATTCCCGTTATTGCTACCGGTATACGCCGTAACGGGGTCGCTACAAATTGCTCAGATTGTGAACTCGCTAGGCCAACCAAAAATATGATTCGTCTGGCCGCGACACTAGCGATGTTGATGACTGGACTAAAATATCAGTTTCGACGCATTGGCAGATCCAGAATCCAGTCACATTTTTAGTAAATCGCCGTCTATTATAATTAACCAAAGAAGCACTTTACTCCGTGCCACAGCATTAAAATTCTGATGCGACGTTTTAACAATGGCACTGTACTCATTGCCATTAGGTCATACAGCTCAATTGCCATTAGGTCATACAGCTCAATTCAATCTTCAAATGTGCGATTATTATTCAACTGTAACTGTAAGTTAGCGCAAAATGTTCGGATATAACGACGGGATCAAATGGCCAATGGTTTGATGTTCGATATTGGTGCACTAGTTACCAGTCCATCCGGTGTCGATCAAGTTTATCGGAATAATATTTTCCCGTTGAAATGAATCGAATAATCGAAATAAACCCTGTGTCATGCACATTGCGCCATGCCAATAACGAATTAAACTGTGCAGTATGCACATTCCACATTAACAAGTTTACGAAACAGATGATTACAAATTGGAAATCGCGTGTCAAATCAGTATTTTGTCTCCAACATAGAATACCATGGGGTTTTGGCTTAATCTTCTGTCATCCCCTAATTAAGTTCGAAAATCCTTACTGGAGTGAATGTCAATGATGCGCAGTAATGAATTGCAATTAGCATGCATAATTGCATATTCGCAATAACACTGTCCACTTTCGCGGCCCTACTAAAGAACTATCACGAAAAAACAAGTATTTGCTTATCCGATTCGTAGCAACGATGACATGGAATTTCTCGGCTCGTGCTCGTCATATCGACATGTGCAACGAAATCACGTTTTTATCATCTCTCCTATTTCGCGTAATACATAGTGATCATTCTTTTCGAAGCGTATGCAATTGGCCAACAAGGTTGTGCTGATGATGAAATTGCGGGTATGCCGAATACCCACAATATTGACAGGCATATGTCGCATACCGAGGTTCGGCACTCATGTATGAAAATTGAACATTGAACTGCTCTACTATTAAATCCCCAGGAACATGGTTAGCGCCAAAGAGGAAAAGATTCTTAATTTCGCGAAGGTTTGCTTTTGAATTCGGTAAACTCGGCAGATATGGTTGTTGCATATATAATAGCATCTCATGAAATAAGTCGGAGCCGGAGCTACTTCTCAAATAACTGGCTCCAGCTCCGGCTCCGGCTGAATTTTATATGGAGCTCCGGCTCCAGCTCCGGTAAAAATGCTCGGCTCCGGGGCTCCGGCTCCAAAGCCCTGCCACTATGTTCATCTCAAGTATGCCATGGTCGATGGCAATGACGTTCCCAAGGTTAACATTCCAATACACCAAAGAAAAGAAGGCAAGACCAAATTTACTCTATCAACCGTTGGTATCGTCAGCCGCGTCGAACTGCGGTTTTCTGTGAAACACTCTACACCAGGGGTCGCCAACTCAAAACGGGTCGCGGGCCACTTTTCAAATTTCGTAGCGGCCGCGGGCCGCATGAATTCAATATCGATGTAAAGTAGCTATAACCACGTTTTAAAACTCTATGTTAGTACAACGCTGTGCTACCTAACATAGTCGATGGGCATAGTGATCACAAAAGAAGTAATATTTTATTACAGGAATAAAAATACAACAGAATATCACCGTCATCAATTTCATTTTATTTTGAACTCTGAGCTGTGCACGATACCTTGAAACGCTTTTTGGTGCTAGCGACATACGCTACTAAATGAAAGACCATCTCCACGCAAAGCTTGATCTTGTGAAGAAGCACTAAGCCAGTGGTTCTGAAACCTTTTTAGACATGTCCCGCTTTATGATACTGAAAATTGTCGTCCCCCTTATTGTCACATCACAAAATGCATCCATAGAGGTAGCAATCCGAAGGGATAGTTTAATGGCATGGATGGTTATGAATGTTGATGACAGAATTCTATAATATGAATTCGGGACTATACACAGAGCAATAACTATAACTATGAACTCGAGGTAAATCGCGCGGAGCGCGAAAAATTTGTCAGTTGATTGCAGCTCCGCGCCCCCTTCAAATGCTTTCACGCCCCCACAAGGCGACACGCCCCACAGTTTCAGAACCACTGCCCTAAGCCGTTTTCTAAGCGTCTCGGTCTTGGCTGTATTTCGGCCATTGCAGGTTAATTTCAGTATGTGCAAGATGTTTTCTTAGCTTTCTTCCGAAATCTCAAATCATGTCGCGGGCCGCAAAATATGACCCCGTGGGCCGCGTGTTGGTGACCCCTGCAGTCTACACGCAGTGGTTCCCAACCTCTTTCGATGTCCGGGCCAACTTTAGAATTTCAGAGTACGGTTGGGGCCGCACGAAGAACGAATAGAAACATCAGGAAAAAGGAAATTCAATTTATTGTACAATTTGGCATTGGCTTTGATGAAGAAGTGTGCCAAAGCGAGGAGGAATTACAGATGCTTCAGTACGCAGTAGCTGCTTGAGATGGCCATCGGTCAATTGATTGCGATATTGATTTTTGATTCTGGCCATTTTGCTGAAAAGTGCTTCTCATACATAACTCTTTGAGACCCAGCCCACTCATATGAGTGGGTGATTGTCTTCCCGGAACATCCACGCCCACTTATATGAGTGGGCGATGACCGCTTCGCGATTCAAGCGTCTACCTATGCAACCTTCTTAGCATTATACTTGAAGGTAGAAGCGATATAAGGCACAATTGATACTATTTTTAAATAGCACGACAGTACTTGTAGCTATTAATCAGTTTTGATTGTGAGCTCAAACAGAGCTCAAACACACACAATGAAGGTCATTGATGAATAAACTATACAAACACGCCATGACCTTCTCAACTATACGATTTCATCGGCAAAGATGGATGGCTGCAAGGATTCCGGTACAACGTATAGTAGTGGGTGCGAGGCCGTCTTATCCAATGCGTCCAGCTCAGAAGACGAGATTGCGCCAATCGCGTTATTGCAGCATGCAAGACCTTCGCGTATCGTCATTGGTCATCTCGCCGACGAATGCAAGAAAACGCATTGATAGCCTACTGTAGTGCGTACTGGAGCGAGAGGCCGACCCAGGCATCAACCTTATACGCCTTGTAATCATATTCCTGATGCAACTGCGGAAAATCTCGAGCCTCCAGTAATGATTGATCCGCATCCACATACGGTAGCACATCTAACAAAGGGTCAAAGGAAACGCGACATACCCACGAGACGTCCTAGCATGGATAGATTGCGGGCCAGGCATTTTGCGAAACCAACTCCTCCTGGCTCCAATAGACCCGACCCCATCTGCAGAAGGACAGTCATGTCTGTTACCACAAAGAGCGCACGAAACAGCTACGTGAAGGAACATCTGTCGGGCAGAAATTAAGACCTGGCGAAACAAGCTTCATGTGCGCTGAATGCGGTGTAGCTTTGCATGTCTGTTCACCCATGCATTGAAGTTTACCACACAATAGAAGAATACAAAAACTAAAAAAAATGAACTCTGTCCCGCTGATCAAATGTAAATAATCTTGTTAGTTTGCGGTTTTTTTTTCATAGAGACTGTTAGTTGGTTGTTGTATATACAGGTCCAGCATAGTGTTCAAGACGCTAAGGGCATTATCACCGCGGGAGTCGTCTTCGTTTTGTTCATTTTTCATTCAGAGTTGTTGTTGACTTCATTATGCTTGCAAATGCACCTTGTTATTCATCATCAGTTACATTTTCTACAGTGCGGATAGTTCATCAGGTGCAGTGTAAAATTAGTACCGCTGATATTGCGCTGAGCCAATAACCTAATTATAAGTTTCCCGAATGTTGAAAGTAAGTCACCAAATATTCATTCCACCAAATATCGTCAGATTCCCAAATCTAGGCGATTTTTTTTCAAAAACTGTGGCTTCAGTCAGTACGTTTCTTTTTTCCGAAAGATTTACATGAAACATTGGACATAACGGAAGTAAAAAATGATGAAATATGATTCCTTTCCGTACACTTTGTTACATGTGATTATCCTAATTACACGTCTTTCATCTGTTAGGGATTTATGCTCTGAACTGGTATTATGCTCTGAACTGGTAGTTATTTCGGTATGTTTCAGGCTCAGAACTGCTTTACTGAAATGTATGTTCCTGTAGATATACATACAGTTGTCTTCCATTATCGCAGGCCCTTGAGACGTACTTCTTTTGCGATCTTTTGCTATTGATGGGTAACTTTAACCGTTCTTAATGAATTTGTTTGACAGATATCATTTAGCCATAACTTACAATATTTAAACTCGATATTCTTTAACATCTTGTCCACGATTTCAGCGTTTTTTTCATCCGGTTTCTTTAGCCTTATTTTTATTCTTTGGGCTATTGAAGCTATGATCCATTTGGAGTCAACCGTTTTCTTTTGATGCTTTATTTTGTTTCTACCAGCCCACACCGCCTGGTTATAGATGGTGATGGTTTTAATCAGGGCCGTTTCCTGGTCTTGTGTTGTTCTCTCATTTATATTCATACAAAGTGTTAGTTCTACCTCTGGGGTTCGTATCTGAACTCCCGTTGATGATTCCCAGGAGCTCAGTATCGCTTTTAGGGCCGGTTTCGTCTCCTTGCATTGGGCAAAGAGGTGCGCATGAGTTTCCAGTCTCGTTTTGCTGATCTCACAGTCTCTTGTTGTCGCTCCCAGTCTTGGCTCTAGCCTCTCGTTGATTTGCAGAATCCCCTGTGCAATATTCCAGTTAATTTCTTTTTGCTGTGGTGTGAGGGTGTTGTGGTTTATGTTTTTCCAGTTTTTTTCCTTCTAAATCTGATATTTCTCGTTTGTGTTGTCTTTCCAGGGTTTCCTTGTATATATCTTTCCGTCTCTTTTTGTCAAGATCCTCAGCTGCAATGCCTATTTCTCTCATTGTGTCTTTTTTCCTGTCATTTAAGGGCTGCAGTGTGTGCGCGGCCTGTCCTTTGAGATGGATCTTTTTTGTATTTTTTTTAGTGCGAAGGCTAGTTGGTAGTCTTTCCTTTTCTGCCTTCCTTTTCTCCTCATCCCTGAAGGTATTTGATTGCCGGTTTTATGTACGCTAGATCTGTTACCCTTGGGATGTCTACAAGGTCTATTCCTCCAAGGGCCGTGCTCAGTGTTAGGGTTTTGTAAGTTATTCTTCCTTCTACACCGAGGAGGAAGAGCTTGATCTTTCTTCCTAGTCTCTCTGCAATGTCCTTGGGGAACCTTGAGTTCGCGGCCTGGTATACGTAAAGTGGAAGGACGTTGGTTCTTATTATGGTCACTATTTCGTCTCTAGGCAGGTTCATTTTCCCTACTTCATCCATGAGTTTTTTTTTTGCAGGGCTTCTTCCCATTGTTTTCAAGTAGCATATTCCTCGCTGTCGCTGGTATTTTTTCTTCCCTCGCTAAATCTTATCCCCATGGTTTTCTTTTTGTTTATTTCCATTCCACTTGCTTTTACGAAATTGTTTATCATTTCCAAGGCCTTTTTGCAGTCCTCCTCTTTTGATAGGGTTACTGATATATCATCAGCATATCAGCATATGCTGGTGCTATTATTGGTTCCTTTTGCCCTTTCAGTTTGTGCCCCGTGATATTTTTGTTTAAGCACGGTAGGAGTGACTCAGTTGTTATCGTGAATATCTGCATATATATCGGGTCTTCTTGCTTTATCCCGGATCTTATCGGTATGTACTAGCCCGTTCTGCCATCTATCGAGCTTTTGGCCTCGCCTTGTCGGTAAGTTTTTTCCAGGTAGCCTCGGAATTTTTTTCCGAGTCCTGCCGTCTTGAGGGCTGCCTGCATGAATTTATGATCATTCATATCATAAGCTTTCTTAAAGTCAATTGAGACAATTGCTTCCTTCCTGCTTTCTCTCGTGTCTGCTGTCACTTCCCTCATAATCAGGTTGATGTTTTTGGGTGGGTTCACATATTGCTGTGGGTGCGTTATGTGCTGTAGGTTGTTCTTTAGTCTGTTTTATAGTCTGAATTGAGCAGTGTAATTGGCCTATAATTTTTGATATCCCTTTCATCTCCATCACATTAATCACACCCCGCGCTAGGTCTGTTGGTATCTTCTGTGCAGCGTATAATTCGTTTAGCGTTCTTGCCAGGTCTTTTATGATGATTTTTAGGTTGATTGCATAAAATTCCGCACTTATCCCATCCTCGCCTGGTGATTTCTTTTTTCTCTGCTGGTTCATAGCCGGCCTTACCTCATAGGGTTGTATTTCCGCATCTATGGCGTCCTTTTGTTTATCTGTGAGCTTCCCTTGGTGGTATTGCAGGAAGGTTTCATGTCAGTGTTCTTTTCTTTTTATAAGTCTTTGTAGAAGACCTCTACTATTTCCCTAATTTTTTTTTGTCTTTTGTTGGCCTCCCTTGATGGCCTAGTATTTCTTTTGAGGCATCCTATCTTCTCTTCCTTATTTTTTTACATAGGAGGTATGGTTTTTTGTCAAGTAGGGTTTCCTCCTCTATTTTTCGTTCGCGAAAGCTGGCACGCTGCAGCTTCTTTGATCAGTTTTTTTATTAATAAAACACAAGTTGGGTGGCCCTTAAAAGGGCCGTATAGCGATAAGTAAAAATTGATTACAGTTACAAAGAAGAAAATGAAAGTTTCCACGCTACACATAGTCATATTGATAATCACATGGATGAGATAATGGCCTTATGAGGAATAATAAACACATATAAGCGAATTAAAATGTAAGGGAATGCGCGACAAGTAATCGTCATTGCATATTTTTGGCTGGCTCACAGTTAAATTCACTACTATGTACGACTACGGTATAAAATTGAGAAATAATTTTCATTTATCAAGGATTTGTTGATTATTATTCTGACATATTGTTTTCTCAGGAAAAATGTTTAAATTCCGTGTTACTTACGACAAATCTTCAGTTGCGGACCACATTATGTTCCCTGATGCTGGGCTCAACTTCAGCATACAATATTTTACCAGTGAATTCAATGACTGGCTGGATGTAGATGATATGGAAATATTGCCCGACTCTTGCAGGCTTAATATCATCAAAAATGTGGATTTGGAGATCACAAATCAGTCCATCGACTGTGACACATCTTTGGACAAAAGCACGGATGGTACTGTTAGGAAAGCAAGTGTGACAGATGAACCAGACTGGAGTTTCAAAAGTGAGTTCACCGAGATACCTTATTAAGTAGAGCTGATATTTCAATGATATTTATTTGAGTTGGGCAAACTAGTTCCGGTGAATTTCAAAGCATGCTAAATCTAGCAAGATATCTCACACACGTTCACCTTGAATTTGAAACCACATTTGGATGCTCTTTAATGATTGTATCCGCTTCTGAAAACTGAGGGATGCGTCTTTACCATGAACACATACGAACAATGGCCCATTCTCCCATATTAGATGCGGTTTTTAAGAGCTGCTTGCAATACTCCTGCAATCGTAATTTCAAAATATTGCCTGCATGACCAATATATACGATTTCAAAGTGCACCCCATATTACTGATCTCTGTCAGCAGTATGTATATGATACTTATATGATTATTGAATTTACTTTAATTTCTAGATCCTTGATGATATGAAGCATCTTGTTAGGTGTGACATCGTACAGACGCTTCAAGTTTACAAGGAAAGCGGCAAACTTGAAAAAATTAAACGCCTTGTAATATCGAAATGGACAAAGTTACCGATGACATAAAATTGTTACTTCGTGAGTGAGAATTATCCTCCTTTCGTTTAACTCTGGACTAAATATAGAATTCGTTGGTTTGCAGGCAAAGATGATGTATCGTGGCTAATCGGGATGGTACCGTTGCTCAAAGGCAATGATCTAGTTGTACTTCAGGTAACAAAAGAAGTTGGCCTGCCTCCTAAATTTTCATTCAATAGCAAGCTAAATGATATACGTCTATTTAATGAAAAGCCCAATGTAACTACTAGTATATATAACTACTAGCCCACTGCAAAATGACATTTGCAATCACTTTTCGAAATTAGGGATTGCGATGCATGGGTCACAGATAGGGCTGGGCAAACCCGAGTACCTGAGTGATTCGATTCTGAATCACGTAAAATGAGTCGAGTATTCCAGTATCATTATGACGTCACAACAGAATTTAATATGTCAGGTTGAAAAATGCACCTTTTATCCCACCACAAAGAATATAATGCCTGTTATTCGTCACATTAAAGATACTTTGGTATTTTTTCGACCATACCGATTTCATTGCTCTTGTTGAAATTGTTGTTGGATGATGATGACTTTGAAAATGTGTTATTTCCAGTCACGGTCGTAGCTTTGTACTATGTCTCGTAGGCTGCGACACGGCTAATCAAGGTTTCAAGGTTTCCCTCAATGGAAAATGGTATTAAGACTATAATTCTCGATGGTAAATTAACTTTTAGTGATGAGGAGCGCATAATTTCAGTACTAGAAAAACTCATCTTTTACTACTCGACTCGAATCATTGTGCCCAGCCCTAGTCACAGACAGAAGTACCAAATTGCATTGGTTTCTAGTTTATAGCATGATGTATCATTTAATGCAGAGATTATTTCCTTTGGTAGGAATTGATTCTAATATACATTACTTTACAGGAAAAGGCAACTACGCCATATCCGACGTTACTCTGCTACAGTGGAGTGAAGGTGTCATTTGATGGAATTGTCATCCCCTGCAGTGACTTGCTGCAGGCTGTTGCTGTATTGGTGGCTATTTATTGGGTTTTCAATATTTCATTTTCCCCGCTCAACACAATTGCTTCATGCAATTTTTGTGCGGGCATGTGCTTAAATTTCCCACCATATAGGTACCCTTGAGACCGATAAAGCTTCTTAATGTCGCAGTAGTGATTTCAAAGTTAGTATTTTAAGCCTAGTTTTGCCTAATAAACTGAAAACTATCAAGTAGAAGTAGACTTTGATCTCTATTCACCAGTATGGCAGTATAAGTCGCATTTTCAAATGAGTGAAAAAATATATGCCTAGTTTAGCTTAACAAACCGTAAACTAACAAGTGGCAGTAGTGTTTCAAGTAAGTGAGAACTAACAAGTAGCAGTAGTGTTTCAAGTAAGTGAAAAGTATCGACCTAGCTGTGCTTGACAATCCAAGAAGTAGAAGCAGTCTAAATTCAAAACAATTGATGTAGCAATCATAATCTGATTGGGGTCCTTCATTACTACCACTTCTGTTAAGCTATATCGAGTTATTCCGTTGATTTATTTATTGCCAAATTTCAATTGTAGCTGTAATAATATATGATTGAAAACTGACCCAATTTTGTGGAATCTGTAGCATCCAGCAAAGGTGAGATAGCTAAAAATACACCCATATGGGCGGCGATGCTTCGGGATGTAAAGGCGTCTTAATCACCTTTAGGATGTGGGTGAGTTATGTTGAAAATCAACCCCAGGGGTGTAAAGGGTGTTTTTGCTTGTACCACCTCTGGAGGTGTGGAGGTACACCTTTTTTATTTACAGTGTATCCACGTGCGTTTTCGTACGTATTCGCATTACCACAAAATATACAGGAATAATATAATGTTCGTTTCTATTATTACCAAAGTTATACCTCATAGCTTCATCTGCTGTTACGAATTACTAGGTCGAAGATATTGATTGCACTGAAAGGAAGGACCCTGGCTAACCGAATCAGGCAGTTCCGTGAATTCGTACCAGCACTCTCCGGGCAGCAGGTCATTTCAAAACCGAACTTGCACTGCGGCGATCAAGAATACTGTTAAAATAACGATCGGTGATTTGGGCCGCCTTGAGGATGGGATGGGGAAAAGTCGGACCCGTACATCGCGGCTACTGCTTGCTACACCAATTTGTCGTCACGAGACGGTATCAATACGATGTACAAAATCAGTACCACACAGGTAGTAATCGAACAACATTTCAAAGCGCTGAAAATTTGAATTGCAAGGCTAGATAAAGAAATTTACGTTTCAATGTCAAAACCAAAACAATCAAGACGGGACCGTTTTTCCCTGCAAGGAGTCGAGATGCACAGCTAACAGAAGGTATAGTGAATCGTGTACCTTCGCTAGTAGAAGGGTCTGTTGTGACTACTGTCATTGCTGATACACGAGAGCCCTAAAATCAAATGAAGTTGGAAAACAAACGATGTTGGGTATATTCTTGACTACCATTCGCAGCTTGGCGATGGTGAGAGATATATAGACTTCCGACTTATGGTGGTTTAAGAAACGTTCCACTTCTTGGCATGAGGAGGAAAGATATCAATCAAATTTCTCAAAGTATGGCTTGATGATGATGATGGATTTTCAAAATGGTTGGTTTATTGTACCCAGCTCTCTGGCGGATGCGGTTTGTGCAAGATTTGCATTGAAACGAAAGCACGTCTTAAGCATGGTAACCTACAAAATTTTGCTTTTGTCCAAAAGCCATGCATGGATTTCATGAAATTTATTGAAAAGGCTAGAAAGGCTTCTTATCATAAAGAAGCAACTGCAGCTTCAAAAACTTTTCTCGGAACCATTGAAAATGATAAAAATGTATGCACATCCCATGCAAGTGAGAGAAAATAGAAATATAACGAGAATAGAAATATAACGAGTGCGATAGTTCAGAGTAAGGTAATTTTATGAAGCTCCTTCAGTTTCGCATTGACTCTGTGGACGAACATATGAAGAAACATTTTTGATCGGATGTATGCAAATGCCGAGTACACTAGCCCGACCATACGAAATGAGATGCTCAGGAAGGACCATTATGGTTGTTGAAAAGATCGTCGCGGAGGCTAACGAATCGTTCGTGTCTGTAATAGCCGACGAGTCTTGCGACATTTACGGAAAAAACAGCTCAGCATTGTTTTGAGATATGTGAAAGGTTCTAAAGTACACGAAAGTTTCACGAGATTTGTTGAAATGGAATGTTTCCGCAGAAGCAATTTATGCAGGCATTTTATCTCATCTCTCTACAATAAGGCTGGATTTTGACGAATTGGTCGTAGAGGGATACGATGGGGCATCAACGATGGCAGGTCACGTGTGCGGTGTACAAAAACACATCCTTGATAAATACCCTCGTGCAATATTTGTATACTGCGCCCCGTGCAATATTTGTATACTGTGCCCTCTGGTCGTCATTGACTAGGTTTAATCAATGAGAGGGCACAGTATACAAATATTGCACGGGGCGCAGAATACAAACCTAGTCATTGACGACCAAACTAAGTTTCCAATAATCAAAACCACCTGTGACATCATCAGGGAGATGATCGTTTTTTCCATAGATAGTCCCTAAAGGTGCACTATTTTGAGAATTAATATACCCTCTGCGCGATCAGGTGGTTTGAGAAGTTGGTTTGAGAAGTATAAGAGCATCCGCTTCTTCAAGTCTAATTTTCTGAGTACCTCTCAAGTTAACCAGGAATGTTTACTAGACCTGCCAAGCGTGCGCAGTGCGATCCGGGTCATCCTGGCCTTGGCAGCAACAACTGTGGAGGCTGAAACGTCTTTTCCGTCCATGAAGCGGATCAAGACCTGGCTACGCTCAACAATAGCTTCCGATCGCATCTCAGATTTATGTGTGCTTCATGGCCATCGCGAAAGGATGAGTGAGGACAAGATCGATAGAGTTGCAATCCTGATGTTGTCATATTCTGTTTATTCAATAAATTGATTCTACTTTTTGTTTGAAATTACCTTCTGAATCTATAAGAGTGTCGATATTTTTCTGAACTCAGCAACCAATAAGTAACTTTGTAAACGTCTGAAGCTGATTTATTGGCCTACTAATCCATCTCTATAGGTGCATTTGTTTCTTGGCTTCTACATCAGGCGGTGGGATCTTGAAATAAATGTGTTAGTAGCTGCTCCCTTGGACTCATCAAAAATTTCATACATAAGAGCTACAATGCTACATAGGTAAGGGAATGTATTTGCTCCGCATTACGTATTGGCCGTCGCTACTATATAATTCCTGCATGACTGTTGTATTCCGAAATCGATAGCGCGTTTCACTGTGCAGCGATTGTCCAATTGTTAACGAATAGTACATGAGGCAGATTCGTTTGTGCCTCACCAGGCTATTGTTTCGTTGCGACGGCATTGTCTGTAATAAAGCCGAGTGTCACCTTCCTTGGCCATTTTGAAGGGGTTAAAGTGCTCTGATACTGTCAATATTAGGATTTTTTGAATCAGTGTCACGATAGCATTTGATTGATTGATACCAGTTATTATGAATTCCAAGTTTTTTGTGATGAATTGCATTGTCTTGGGTGAGGCACGACCCGCCCGTGCCTCACGTCTCCTTGGCGCTGTATTTTTGAATAATAATTATGCAAATTGATTGTGTTTGGTGAAAAATGTTCAAATTTCGTTATTCATGAACATCGATGTAAAATATCAATATTAATCATCGACTCATGGAGGGTTTTCACTCACTCACCCTGACGGCAGGTGCCTGACCTGCCTCATTGGGCCGCACGTCCCTGATGTATACCCTTTCATACATTATCTCATGACACCACTCCTAATCCCCACAACCGAGCCAGAGAAAAAATATAAATAACTCTGCTCAATGCGGTGAGCAGAGTTTTGGGATGGTGAAGCGAAGATTTCATATGCTGCATATACCTACGCGAATGAACTAGGAGAACGCCATCCCAGCAATAGTTGCCGCTGTATGTATTCACAACTTCGGAATACTGACTAGAGAGCTTTGCACTGATCCGGGCGAAAATGATGACGATGGTAAAGCTGATAGGGATCAAAGCGCCATACCACCGAGCTTGTCAGGCTAGGCTTACAGACATGAAATAATTGCAACCGATTTCACGTAACTTGGCGTTAAAATGACCAATTCATTTTTAGCAATGTCATAGGTCCTTGGGATCACTCCTACAACAGTTTGCAGTCTGCATCGTCATGACATGCAGCTCCTCCTTTCTTTTCTCCTCCCTATTTCTCAAAACTTTCTCTTCCTCCAGCATAGCTATCTTTTTTTTCAGCAGTGCAATCTCACGATCTTCAATGGACTTGGCTAAAATATTTATACACCCAATGTACCAAGGAATCGGGCAACTTCTCCTTTACTGACTCCAACTGTGTATAGTGGTACTATTAGTTGAGCATACCAAGTATCCAACACATTGATGATACTCAATTTGCGAGTATCTCTAATTCACTAAATCCTTGGAACATGCACCAAATAATCAGGAGTTCTAGATAGCACTATTGAGACTAATAATAATGCTACACCGCTCATAGATAAGGTCACACATTGCAACATACGCCCGACTAATGTGTGCTAGAGAATAGGCACTGGCTCTCATTACCTGCATTATCAACTTTCTCAGTCTGGATGACATACACTGCGTAAGCGCAAAGTATTAGAGAAATGTCGATAAGCACAATTACTAAAGTTCTTACCAAATTCACGTTCTGAGTTAGGCGGTTGTTCCGCTGCAGGCTTCAAAAGCAAGTTAGATGACGGGTTCTCTTCAGAACAACCTATAAAGGAGAGGTCTGAAATAATCAAACTGTAGAACACAATGTGTCGCTGGTTGAGGGGATCAGATCAACAGTAGAAAGTATTGAATCACTTGCTGCATATTTCAAGCGAGCTGGTCTCTACAATATACAGCATTCCATGAAGCAAAGCAATGATACAAGGTGGAATTCCATCTTAAAAATGGTAAAGTCGTTTAATGACAACCAATTGGAAATTTGCACTTTGCTATAAACTCTTATGGCCAAGAATAGATACTGGAAAACAGAGACTGGAATACATTGATTGTTTTACAGGGAAAACCCTGATCACTTTCCTGGAGGAGTTCAAATCTCAGACATTGGAATTGGAAGGTGAATTGGATGCTACCTCTTCACAAGGTATATATGACTATAATGATCTTAAACTTTCGATGCAATCATCGTCAACGCATACTTTGTTACTTCAGTTTCTGACAGAAGAGTGATCGAGATGTTTGAGTGAAAAATTTGAAATAACTGACATGCATCGTCTTGGCTTTTTTCTCAAATCCCAAATACAAAGGTCCAAATGAAAGAACCAAGGTACATGAACAACATGCTAGAAACTGGTCCTCTTTTTTCTTTCTGGAAATTCTACAAACCACAGCAAACCAGGGGAAGATCATTCATATACTGCTTCTAAAAGGAAGGAGATAGATGGTAAGGTAGTCCGAGTCTAGATGAGCGGTTATTTAATTGGCAAGAGGAAGTTACAGGACACTATGAGTTACAGGACCCTATAACCTCGATACTGATGAGGTAGCAAACTACAATCAGACAAACTTCAGTCGACTGGACGTCGAAATTACTTGAAAATCAGAGTAAGTTCCTGAAGCGTAGTGCACATTTGCGTAATTCGTACGCGCGTACTGGACGCGTTAAGTATTTTTGTAGTTTCTTTCCTTTCTCTGCTCTTCTCTCGTTTGCTCGTCGCGTAAAGAGCCTCTTTTCTCTCGTTTTTTTTACGCGGGCATTACGCAGACCTTACGCGGAAAGTGCGATTCGTACGCGCGTATTGTTGACTTGCCAAGCTCCCAATCAGACATAGCTCCCAAATATGGTCCAGAAAAATGCCCGGCATTTTCACACCTTGGCTAGGTAACGTGTCTAACCGTTTTGAAAAGCTTATTAAATCGGCTGTTCACCGTTGTTATTTCAGCGTTAACACGCATGTGGTGTACACGACGAAATCCTTGTTGCCCAACTCTCGAAAATATGAACTTCCTGCCTTCAATGCAAGCAATGTTGTCTACCAATACAAGTGCCACTGTGATAAGATTGTTTGAGCGTATTAGGCAGCATATCCCTTAACTATATATATCGTCTTTCAATTAAATAAAAGGGCAAAAGAAAACAGGAAACAAACGAACATCAAGATAATGAGTTTTCAGCCCTTATTAAGCGCCTCCATCGTGGGCGGTCGTGGGCGTCTTCGAGCGATAGCCCGCGTTGCGCTAGCTCGGTCTCTATTGTTGAGCGCCATGTGGTTCTATTCCAGCCACCTCTGCGCCATGGCTCCGTCGGAATGTGGTTGATGATGGCGGCGGCTGGTTGATCGTCTTGATGCCGCACTAGATGACCGATTAAGCGTAAGCGTCGTTCAGCAGCCAGCAAACGGCATGGGACTGTTTTTGTGAGTTTGCGCAGAGCATTGGTGGATATGTGCTCCGGGTGGTGGATGCCGAGTGCGTAGCGGAGGAGTGCATCGTAGTTGGCGTTGAGTGTCTTAGCCAGCTTTTCTGTCAGCGTGAGTGCTTCTATTCCGTAGAGAAGAACCTGCTCGACAGTGGCACGGAAGATGCGGGTCTTGAGCTGGGTTGAGGCACTTGAGTGGAAGAGGCTATGTAGCCGTCTTGCCGCGCCCCAGGCCTTTGCTCGCCTCGCCTTGAGCGCTTTTCCAGAGTCAGCGACGTCAATACCGAGGTATACAAAACTCGTTACATACTTGAGATCGATATCTCCCAGTTGAATTGGTGTCGCGTTCGCCGGTAGAGCTGGTATGGCCAGAACCTCAGTCTTCTTAGCGTTGATCTGGAGGCCAACAAGAGCGGCGGCGGCCTCTAGCTGGTTTATGAGACACTGTGCCGATGCGGTGTTCGGGGCAAGCAGGGCTAGGTCGTCTGCGTATGCAAGAACACCTACGTGGATTGCCTCGCGAGTCGTACGCGTGCGCGTTCCTTGCCGTGGCCGCCATTCGAAGAAGTTCGTAGTATCCGGGAAGGCCGTTCGCAGCACGAAGTCAAGGATGACCACAAACAAGAATGGTGCCAGGGTGTCACCTTGAAGCACACCAGCCGAAGTGTTGAAATCTCCGCTTGGGCCGTCATCTGTTCGGACTCGCGCTCGTGTGTCAGTGTAGAGGGCCATAATGGCGTACGTTATCACCTCAGGAATTCCATAGAATCTGAGGATCTCCGCCATGGCTGGGCGCGAGACCGAGTCGAAGGCTTTCGCGAAATCAACGAAAACGGCCACAACATTCTTTTTGTGTGAGCGGCAGGTGTCAATGATTGTGCGCAGTGCCAGGATGTGCTCTGTTGTACCGCGGGATGGTCGAAATCCATTCTGAGCATTCAGGAGCTTGGTAGAGAGTTGCTCACGTATGCGAAGGAGCAGTACTCGGTCGAACAGCTTGGCAGCGGTCTGCATCAGGGAGATGCCTCTGTAGTTCGCTGGGTCACTCGCAGCGCCTTTCTTGTAGATAGGGACGATTTCGCTCTCGAGCCACTCGGGGGGCACCGGGCCGCCTTCGAGGACGCCATTCATGATGTCGAGGAGCACAGGTGCAACGCCCGAGGTGTAAGCAGCCGTTGGGATGCCGTCCGTGCCGGTGGCCTTGAATTGTGGTACTCCACTCATGGCTGTCTTGAGCTCACCTAGCGTGATCAGGGTTGTATTGATCGCTAGAGGATTTGCTGCTAGTGAAGGCGGTGCAACGAGCACATCGATGTCCGGTGCAGGTGTAGATAACAGGGTCTCGAAGTGTGCTGCGAGGTCTTCCGTACAGGCCTTCACGCGGGTCCTCTTGAAGCCAACTAATTCACCGATAGCTTTCCAGGCTGCTCTTGGTCGGCCTGCTTCCAACTCCTTTTCCACGGAAAGGGCAATGGCTTCGACTCGTTCCTTGCGAGCTGCGTCGTAAACGTTTGTTAAATATAGAGCTGCCTCGTTCGCATCGCTATGTGCGTCCAGTGTTCCAGAGGTGTACGCAGCACGTCTGAGAGTCTTGAGGTTGCGGCGCGCACTGAGCACTGTCGGGTCGGATTCCCAGGCTAATCTTGGCCGTGGCTTGCTACGGGCCTCACCGAGCGTTTCACGGGCGGCATCCTTGACTGCTGCTACAAGTGGCGCAAAGTCGGTCGGCATAGCATTTTGGATCTCGAGGGCGCGGAGTGTGTGCGTGGTAAAGACATTCATCGTATTTGCGTCCTTAAGATCGAACCAATTTGGTAGGGGCTCTTTCGGTGTGCGCTTCGGGACGAACGGGAGGCGTTCACGAAGCGTGGCCAGCACCATGCGATGGTCACTCCTGATCGTTAGCATGCGCACCGTTCGGCAGTTCGTGAAATGGCGCCGTGCGGGAGCATTGCAGCAGATATAGTCCAGCCGTGTGTTGCGTTGGCGCATACCGTCAAATGTCGTCATACGCTTCGGCTTCATAGAGAAGTTGGCATTGAGAGGAATGAGGTCGCAGCGGTCGAGTAGATTGGTAAAATGCTCCGAGTTGCTGTTCTCATGGCCAACTGGGAAGCGAACTCGCTGCGAGCGCTCGGCCAACGTGGCATTCATGTCCCCAAGCAGCATGGTTATGTCGCGCTGCGGGTAGGTTGATAGAATGCCTTCTAGTTGGTCGTAGAAGGCGAGCGTATCAGCTGGGAAGGCAGTGGTGTTCGGAGATGTTGGTCCATACGCACACACTAGGTGCAGTTTGCGGCGACGGAGTTGAATGCTGGCTGTGATAATCCGGCTGTTTATAACGCAAATCTTTGCCTCGGCGTGGAAACGCTGGGACAAGATTAGACCGACGCCTCCAACTCCGCCTTGGTTGGCAGGTGATTGGATCATGATGATGCCTGCGCCTAGGTCTTTTTCACGGAATGGTTCGGTGAAGTGCTGGCGATGTTCTTGGATTGCCAACGCATCAAGTTTGAGGTCTGTCACAAGTGCGGCAGCTTCTTCCTGGCGCCATACAGAGTTCAAAGTTCTCGTGTTCAGAGTTCCAAGTTTAACTTCTGCATTTAGGCTAATCCTCAGGGATCTTGGTTGAGGCTTCGGGTCCCCGGCGCCACCCGGCAGATCCCAGTCTTTCTGTTGATATTGTCCCACTCGGCGAGTACGCAGTAACTTAAGGTAGTAAAGTCTTCGTCGCACTTTGCGACTTGGTCTACTCTGTTTACTGCCTATACTGCGCAGCACGTCCGAGCTGTACGTAATCATTACAAAGCAATCAGCTAGCGGAGCGAGAAATACACGTCTGCACTCGGCGACTGACTAAAGCGAATTAACTGATTCGGTCAAAAACATGCGCAAATGATCGCACGGAGCTCGCATGTCAGTGTAAATTGGCTGCCAAAACAGACTGCTATGACGATTACCAAGCATATGAGTGAAAACCTCGCCAGTGCGCACAGCACTATAATGTCATTGCGCGTGGCAGATCTTCTACTATTATTCAGTTGAACAAACCTATTTTATGCAGACGAAAAGATTTCCTTAATAACTTACATTTTTCTCATTAATGCGTGTAACTGTTTATCTACAAATTGCGTTCCTACTATAGTACCGTATGTCCGTATACTGCAAAGTTTGTACTGTTACTGTTGCCATTGGTGGTACAATGTGAATCTCATGGTCTGTGATTTTGATTGTTGCGTTACTGACGCTCGGCAGCGACAACGTGCGGCACAGCACTAAATTTATTCTCACTTTTCGTTCAGCGATGACGTAAGCTCTCGTTTTGGCCAATTTAAGCCCTATGCACACTGAGTTCACGACCCGACGGCGACAGGGGAATCACCCTGTCGTACACGATTCTCGCTATCGGCGACTCGCTAAATCGTGACCTAGTGCACACTGATCGCGATAATCGCTCACTATCGCGACATCTAACGGCGATAAATTCTAGCAGCCCTGGTAGTATACGGATACCAATACATCAGACATTCACGGATTTCTGAGTCACTCAAAGAGTGAAACAGATATATTTTTCATGATCTCATTTGCTTTTTCTTCAGGCATAGCTCTTAACTGGCTTGCAATAAATTTGCCGAAATTTTCAAAGCGATCAGGCCTTCTTTGTATTTCTTCAGTAGAAGTTTTCAACATCTTCATCATCTCCACCTAAATATATGAATAAAGGGTTAGTTACATAATGTAAGTACATTCCAACATAGCAAACAACACTGGCCATAAACTTCATAGAGCTGAGTAAAACCATCTCTCCTGCAACAATGGTACTACTAATAGAAGACAGTTCATCTTTCTGTCCACAGCATATATGCCTCTTATAACACCATTACGTAAACAATTTGAACTCTTATTATTCTATTATGGATGGGTCATAAATACTCTGCCAATGGCCATGGACTACCCCTTACTAAGAAGGCACTCATAAAACTTAAAGTTTCGGATAGCCGAGTCAGCTTCTGTCATCTCTCACTCAGACTAGTTCGATGAGAATTGAGTACACTAAAATCTACATGCAATATATCTGGTCACAACATTTAGAATGAATATATCAAGTCAAAATGGTCACTTGGACACTGCCTCTATCCACTCCATTACTGCAAGGCCTCTTTCGAAGACTGAAGTGCTCGCCCTGGGATATTGGGGTGTCTTTTGGCGTCTCGGTGTTTGGTAAATCCTCTGAAACCACTAGTGCAACAAATTAGTTCATACACAGTCGAGTATAAAGAAAACTCAGTTCATACATTCATCCCTTTTCAAGGAGGTATGAGCAGCATATGTGTCTGTCTCCGCTTCAGTCAGAATAAAAAAAAATTGTCCACCGTTCTGAAGTTAAGACAGGAAATTAAAACAAATGCCAATAAATGTATATGGATGTTGTCATTACTCCTTGTGTTTTATAACGGAATCAAGAAAACTCAGCTGGGTATAGTATGGCCATGTTCTGGTGGCTGAGTTGATGACCCAGAGGGAACATCTTGCTGCTTTTTATGCTTTCTTCCGTATTGAGTGCGTAGACTATTCCATCGTCTCTGGCATACATCAACTGGAATGAAGACAGTCATAATGAAAACCATGAATAAGTACAAAACGTGTGGTTCAAGTAACAGTACACTTGATATATTGTCAGGATACAGATGTAAAATGAGGCTCTTTGTAACAAATCCACGGATAATTTCTATGTTAAATATAGAAGAGAGTTGCAATATCAACAAATAAATAAAATCGTCGAACAAACTAGGCATGCAACAAAAATTCTTACTGCTGGTAGAAAGTTGTTCGGCAATAGTGGTCCAAGCCTCATCCAACTTGTGCCGCTTCTTATGAATTGGTAACTGAACATTCCAAAGGCAGGTATGTTGTGAGATCAAATCAATTAATCTTCTATTGAATTCAGTATCCATAATCAGTAGTAAACTCTGTTATGAGACTAATAAAAACAACAACAACAGATGATCAATTGCAGCAATAACAGAATGATGAGAAACGATAAGTGTTATTCACTTCCAATGCCAATACATCAATGTGCAGTTGTGCACTTTCCAACTTCACGAATCATTTGCAATTTACTCAGTGCACAAGAATAGTCATTGGTTCTGTTGCCAGGGAACTGCACCAACTGTCAGGAAGTACTTCAATAGCTGAGATCTGTAGAATCCAGCATCTCGAGTATGAAAATTTGTGCCAAATGAAGAGAGTTGGTGCAAGTTGACATTTTCCGGGATTGCCCAGCGCCAATTTCCATCCAACACATGGCCATCACTATTCACATTATCCCCTTGAATTGCTGATGATGACATCAACCTTGAGCCATTCTTGTTCTGTATAAAATTGTGAAGCACAACAGCAGCTTGCACTATTGCTTTAACACGTTCAACATGACAATTTATAGGCCTGTAAAATATTTGGAAACGTACAGCAAGTATCCCAAAGGCATTTTCAATCACACGTCTTGCTCTACACAAGCGATAATTGAAAATTTTTTTGTTGGCATCTAAATAACGACCAGGAAATGGTTTCATCATTCCCACTTTTAGTGGAAATGCATCATCACATGCAAAGTAATGCGGCATGATTATGTCAGAGGATGGTAAAAGGCTAGGCGATGGAATACCCAATGTGCCACTTTCAAATCTACGGCCCATAGTGGAATTGGAATATACACCACCATCACTGTGACGACCACAATCACCGATAGAAACCAGGGTAAATCGATACTGAGCGTCACATACAGCTAACAAAACAATGGAGAAAAAGCCTTTGTAATTATAGTAATCACTGCCAGAATTCAGTGGCGCTGTAATCTTTATATGCTTCCCATCAAGGGCACCAATGCAGTTGGGACATTGCCATATATCAGAAAATTCAGAAGCAATTCGAAGCCAGTCCGTGGTAGAGGGGGGCGCAAGAACAATAGGTGCGAGTTTGGCCCAAATTGCTTTGCAGCACTCATCTATAATTACTCCCACTGTTGTATGACCAACACGGAAGGAGAAGGACAGTTGTACTTCATCGGCTCCCGTGATAAGGTATATGAAAAAGGATTATTGTTGCACTGAACATACAAATATACATACAAATATTTTTGTGCTCACAAATATTTTTGTGCTCAAATAACATAAATATATTTGATGAAGTAGAAATTCGTAACGATATTTCAATATACATTTACTATCCATAACTAGGTCACTGTCAGATCATATTGTTTCACTGATCAGAAATGTTCATATTGATAAAACAGCAATTATGGAAGCCTTGTCCACACCTTATTTCATGATCTCACCTATTTGACTATAAATTGACACACCTTAATAGACAACATGCGAACATAAATCATCTCAATATTACATGGCTTCCTTTATTATTACCGAGATCTATTCTCCGGGCGAAATAAATTCAAAAACTGAGCTTTAGAACACATAATTGCAGTAGTACAGGTACTGCATAGAGCTTAGGGTAACAGCTGAATTATGAATCTATGCTAATCTCAAAGTCAGAATCAATCTTGTCTTTGGAGAGATAGCCTTGCGAAAATTAGTGTCAACATGTTTGATGTCGTCATGAATAAGCATCAGCAAGGTGTGGAACTCTAAACTGGTCATCCTGAAATACGTGTGGCCGGGGCCTACGATATTCACGGCCTTATCTGGTACATTATGCGTTCAAGAGCTAACAGGCCGATGCTCACAAAACAGAAATTTGCGATTTCGCTTCTCGCTACCAGACAGACGCCTCGCCTCAGATAAGCTGTATGTATTCGTACAACAGGTCAAATTAGTACCTTACCGTAAGAAAGTGACAAGAAACAGCCTCGTAGGTGCAGTTATCCACCGATTGCAGAAGTAGCGGCTAAGTAGTGAGAAAACACCGACATGCTCATTGCTCATGTAAACCATTTTATTGCATGGTAAAATCAATTCAAGCACGTGAAGAAGAATTGGTACACATGTCATATTAGAAACTACTTGCAATAACCAACTTGTATCAAAATCAAACTTGCAGCATACAAGCTACGGCCATAGGTACCGGTAATGAGAATGAAATGCATCACCGAAGAATGCAAGCTACGTCTTGCTCAACTGTCGTTGTTTTAAAGTCCGTTTTTAAAGCATTTTTCTCACAGAGGCATTAACTTGCTTCTGCTTGTTATTGTAATATATATTCACAATGATTTTGTCGCCAATTTCAAAGCTTGATCTCGATGATCATAACATGCAAAGCCCCCCCCCCCCAAAAAAATAATAATAGTAATAATAAACGATGCAAAACTTATTCACTGCGACTTAGGGTGAGGGCAGATGATTTTATCAGAACAATCTAGGATTAAAAAACTGGATGAAACAAACTCGGCAAGTGGTTCTGAGGGAGTAAGCAGTCCCCCACGATTGAGTAAGTCGAAATAGCGTGAACTTGCTTTACAATTTACCCAGCAACTACGCACGACACCTTCTCACTGTAAGGAGATAGAAATGATTCAGAAATTTCAATAGCCACTTCTTCAATGACTTTTTTGAAATGGTATAAACGAGTTGAGCTTGATGTCAATTTTTAGGATGGAACAGAGCAGTATCATCTTTTCAGAATTGGTAACTTCTGTTGAACCAACCAGAAACCTCCCCCCCCCACACATTTGCCTATACCGTGAGAATCGTCAACCAAGCATTAATCAGGTTCAAGAATGATGCCATATCTTCCGTGAGAGGCAAGTAACTTTTGCAAGCTGCAATAGTCGACTCATAGAATGGAGCAAGAGCTAAGTTGAGATTCTGCTTGTTATTGCTTGGATGTAACGAGGCATATATCACTTTTGGCGCTTTCCGCAAATTCGAATCATTATCATGAGATTCGCTGATTTTGTTAAGATCGCTCCATGCAATAAATCCGCTGGGTGATGATACACCTGAAGAATCAACGGCTAATGAGAATGGAGGAAAGACAAATTTCTTGGCTCGAAAAGTTCTTCCAGTAAATTGTGTTTGGATTTTCTGATACATTTTTGAGATATTTCGGGAAGTTGAATAATGCGCCACGCCACACCTAGTCATGATTGAATTCCATACGGTAGAAAATTACATATTGATTACGGTACCCTCTTTTGTACATGGTATAGCTTTCTGGAGTGTGGGACTCGGTCAAATCTTATAAACTGCTCATTTTATCAGACAGCTCAAAATCTTTCAACTGATCATTCTGAAATATCCTTCTCTTCGGTGGTTTTCTGCAAGGGGTCATAGTCGGGATCAATGATGGCCGTTGCAGCTCATGCTCCGATCGGATGGTAGGAACTGGTTTTCCATCCAAGAGCAGTTTTTTTCGAAAGCCACAGTCTTTAATGTACTTTGCTTCGAAATGCAACACACAAATTACAGAATTCTTCGTTGGCTTCCAATCACATCCATTCACGAAAGATATCCATTTTTTGTAACTCCAAATCCTCAAATGGAACTTGAAACTTTTTGTTTAGTTGTCAAATATCCAGCCATACTACCATAAGCACAACATTTATTGACCATTATCAATTATTTTACCTTAAGCTAAACCTGAGTCACCAAGTATATACAATCAGTCAAAATTAACTGGAAGAAAGGCCACATGAAGCTCGCCACCAATTCTTCACCATATACATAATACGCACTGCATAGCGGTATCCTACGTCACGCAGTAATCCGGTCAAAACGACAGCTAAACGTTTTCCACTACACTATATACGGAATATCTTCCCTGGACCATTTAGCTAATCACGGCATCATCCTGTAACATTTCAAACGCGGCGACGAGCTCAAAAACTTCAACTCAAACTTGAGGGGTCTGCTACAGAGTATTTCAATCGCATTACTGTAGCCTGCCTAATAGTATAAGACAGTAAAAACGGCAGCTTGAAACATAGCTGTCAACCCTCAACTCGAAAACTCGCTTCAAAATGCGAAGAGTCCGGTATGAGAAGCGAAATAGAGACAATCGCCGATTGTGACGTTGAGAGTAATCGTCCTATCAAAACTTTCGCCCATTATTACGTCAATAGTAATAGCGAATTTCTGTTTTGTGAGCATCGGCCTGTTAGCTCTTGCAAGTGTCATGTACCAGATAAGGCCGTAAATATCGTAGGCCCCGGTGTGGCATTTCTCCGGATCCCAACCAGCTAAAAGGCTTTCTGCTAGCACAAACTCTGATTGAGTATCTCTTTCGGTCCACAATTCATGTACCCAATATGATCTAAAGAAACATAAACTGGCTATCTGTGCATTTGACTTCTTTCAAATAGGCATATGCCGTGAACGGAGCACGCCCATGGCAATAATAACATTTCACTCACCTTTCTGCAGAGGGACATAGCTCCTGACAAAGATAGTAAGCACAAATTGCTTTAGCTCCTGACAAAGATAGTAAGCACAAATTGCTTTAACTGAAATAGCTGCCTTTCTTCTATTCATATTCATCACTAAAATGAATAAGATCCTGCTATTTTATCACGCAAGTGGTAGCTCAGAGAATCCCTCGAGGACCTACCTGCCACGATGTCGCCGATAAAGTAGAGCATGTTCTACCGGTACGCCGACGTAAATTAGAGAAAGAATTTCGTCGGCGACCGCCAAAATCGCGACTCTCGGCGACTCCGGTGTGCATCGAATTTCTGCGATTCTCTCCTATTGTTGCACAACTGCGTCGCCAACTCCAGTGTGCATAGGGCTTTAGTGAGAGAGTGATAATCGTACGCGCGTACGATTTACGCAAATGTGCACTAGGCTTGACGGAAAGTATCCCAACTTGTTCACCAATGCCCAGAAAACGCTTCTCTGATTGACTCATTTTATGTATATGAAGCACTTTTCAGCAAAATTACCAGAATAAAAAATCAATATCGCAATCGATTGACCGATGGCCACCTCAACCAGCTACTGCGTACTGCATCATCTGTAATTACTCCTCGCTTTGGCACACTTCTTGAAGCTCAAAGCCAATGCCAAATTGGACAATAAATTGACTTTCTTTCTTCTTAATGTTTCTATTCGTTCTTCGTTGGTACGTGCTTTGATGCTATGTAATTTTGATATACTTGGGGGTATTCTTGCGGTTCCAACCGTACTCTGAAATTCTAAAGTTAGCCCTGTCCCCGAAATAGGTTGCGAAGCACTGCGTGTAGAGTGTTTCACAGAAAACCGCAGTTCGACGCGGCTGACGATACCATCGGGTAATAGTAAATTTAGTCTTACCTCTTTCGCGTATTGCAATGTTAACCTTGAGGACGTCATTGGCATACTTGAGATCAACACAGTGGACAAATGCTTTTTCCTAATACTTGATTTTACACTCACAACCGTGTAGTATATCTTCAGATACCTCATAAACCGCATCAGAAAGACATAAGGCTGCTGCACACTGGCTTTGCGACACGACTAAAACAGGTAATCCCCCGATCGTGTCGCACTCACGATCGCGGTAGTTGCGTTCCGCTGCACCTAGGCCTATCTGTTCTGTACCAGCTTAATGATTTCGTAACAGTATCGGTTCTTGGTTATTACTATTGAAGAAAATATCAAGATACTTCCTACACTTAAATGTGTTTTCTATGTGTCCTGACTGCATTTTGCTGATGCCCCGAATTTTGATAAGGAAGTAATATTAAGTAATATCTTAGTGCCACTATAGAGACTGTAGGATGGAGCGACGACCCATTGTTCTAAGTTTAGATCCGTCACGCTTGACTTTGCGTAGTAAAATTCCATTCGCGAAAGTCCGATTGTCCTATTTTACATGTAAAAGTATAGGCGATTTCGGAAATGCATGGACGAATTTGAGTGCCGAAAAAGGGTGGAAATATTCTGGCTAGACGGTTCAAATTTTGCATGTTACGAGGAATGAATATGTTCTCACTAAAATAATTTCACAACTGTCCTCCACCCAGAACACGTTTAAAATCAATTTCCCGCAATGCCTTATTCAGCGATAAGTTCTCCGCTGCCGAATCCCGTAAACTCGTAGACAATGCTATAATTGATAAGGCTTTAATCCTAGTGCACATTTGCGTAAATCGTACGCGCGTACGATTTTCACTCTCTCACTAAGTTGGCCAAAACGAGAGGTTACGTCATCGCTGAACGAAAAGTGAGAATAAATTTAGCGCTGTGCCGCATGTTGTCGCTGCCGAGCGTCAGCTACGCAACTATCAAAATCACAGACCAAGAAATTCGCATTGTACCAATGGCAACAGTAACAAACTTCGAAGTATACGGACATACGGTACTATAGTAGCAACGCAATTAGTAAATAAACAGTAAACCTATTTTATGCAGACGAAAAGATTTACACGCACTAATGAGAAAAATGTAGGTTATCAAGAAAATCTATTCGTCTGCATAAAATAGGTTTGTTCAACTGAATAATAGTAGACTCCAACACTTTTAAATGAAACAAAGATCTACCTCGCGCAATGACAGTAAAGATATTGTCTTTATAGTGCAGTGCACTGGCGAGGTTTTCACTCAGATGCTGACCAATTGACGAATCATATGCTTGGTAATCGTCATAGCAGTATGTTTTGGCAGCCAATTTGAACTGGCATGCGAGCTCCGTGCGATCATTTGCGCATGGTTTTGACCAAATCAGTTAAGGGATATGCTGCTTAAACAATCTTATCACAATGTCACTGGTATTGGCAGACAGCATTGCCTGCATTAAAGGCAGGAAGTTCATATTTTCGAGAGTTGTGCAACAAGGATTTCGTCGTGTACACCACATGCGTGTTAACGCTGAAATAACAACGGCGAACAGCCGATTTAATAAGCCAAGGTAGGTGTAAAAATGCCGGGTAATTTCTGGATCAGATTTGGGAGCTATATCTGGTTGCGAGCTAGGCAAGTCAACAATACGCGCGTACGAATCGCTCTCTCCGCGTAAGGTCTGCGTAATGTCCGCGTAAGAAAACGAGAGAAAAGAGGCTCTTTACGCGACGAGCAAACGAGAGAAGAGCAGAGAAAGGAAAAAAACTACAAAAATACTTTACGCGCCCTGTACGCGCGTACGAATTACGCAAATGTGCACTACGCTTAATGCGGTAATAATTGAGTGGCCGTTGAAAGCCGCTGATACCGATACCAAACTATTTTCTGTGCATAAGCAACCGACGAAAAAAACGATTAGCTTACACGGAAAGCGGATGAAAAAGAGCGACGAAAATATTATCAATACATCCAAAAGATCAATATCGTACACTGTTTCATCGGGCATTAGGCCTATGCTACATTGGAAGACTGTACTTGTTCGTTTTGACATCTTCTTTTCTGTTCACTCGGCTACATCGCTACATCCCGTTGTACATTTCGCGTCTTTAGCAGTAAAAATAATAGAACCGCCACGGCAATTATGGTCAACAACTACGCTATCCCTGGATGTACCTATGTCAACAACTACGCTATCCCTGGATGTACCTATGTGAACAATCCGCGTAGTGACCAATCCTGTAAGAGATCCTTATTCACGGTACGAAGACCACAGCTATTAAGGAATGAAGCGGCCCAGAAGCAGCACGCAGCAATGGCCAGCCTCCTTCTTTCCATCAGGGACCCCTCAAAAGGAGATCGTATCAAGACGTTGCTCCATAATGAGACGTAGGTAAAGAAGCTGTCTCAACTTCAACAGAATTAACAGTGTAATTTATAATAGAGCCGCAATCTGCGAAAATCATTTTGAGGAGAGCGATATCATTCAGCTCAAAACCAGAAAGCAACTCAAAAGTGGGAGCTCTGCCTAAGCTAAATTTGCCTGAAAGATGTAGCACAATCATAAAGGTATGCGGGGTATCTCTCACTCAGATCAAGAAACCAATGCACCAAACGATTCCAATTGATATATTTATTCATATAGAAGGCCGGCACACGCAACTAGAATATTGATTGGTATGCTAATAAATTTCATTATTAACACCACACATTCAACAGAATTGCACAATATACCATAACCGATTCCATGCTATTGATACCAGACATTCTTGCAGTGGAAACTTTTTCCTCAGCGTGCTCAAGTGCATCAACAATCTTCACGAGCAAAGATGCAGCAAGAAGCTGGTGCTGCAGGCCAAGAAGTTTGCTTGCCTGATGGCAAATGTTGGAGTAGTATTGATAAATACCATCAGTACCAACGTCACAGAACCCAGCATTCAAGCGTTTGACAAGTGGAAAAATAAGATTTAAATCCAATTCCTCAAATCGTGGTTCACACCTGGAAATAGAATGACAATTACGGCAAGCAATTTTCAAAATGTTCATTACTCGGTCGATGGCAATTTGCTCAGTTAGTGACGGGAGCTTATGCACTTTCCCGTGCTTCTTGAGTTCCCTTACAGTGGGAAATATGGCTTCACAGACGTCACAACTTATTCCACTCCACTCATCCAATCTTTCAAAGCATTGGGAAATTTCCTCCTCGGTGATGGATTCCCAATCCTCCCACAATCATTCTTCGGCCATAACTTTTACGAAAAAGTATCGGTTATAAAAGAATCAAAATTTCTGTGAAAGCACTACTCAGAATTTTATTTCCGTTTTGCTAATCAAATAACAATTACCATACCGGAACAGTACATGAAGATAGCTCGCTAATTCTATAGTATCACAACAATGTCCTCCAATAGTACGGTAAGTGACTTATATTTTCTCGTCGGCAAGTCAAAATACATACAGATTCTGCTGAATGACGCCTTCCAGAAGGACCGTGATTTGGCATACCCACTTCGCCTGCAACGAAATGCCGTTTCATTTTCATCGCCTGCCCTTTTATTGTTATCTTCTATCATCATACAATACGCCACTATAATAGCTATTATATCATAAATCATCGCTGGTATTCACCGACCGTGCGCATTGCGCAGCGATATACCGGCATATTCATCGCTTCGTACGGCAACAAACGCAAGACCGTCACGCAAGTATCCAAGATATTCACTAATCAGGCCAAACATATTAGGACGTCCAATTAGTCACAGAGTCCGTTATAAGTATTCAACCTCAAATACTCCGACCCATTCCCATCGACAACCATGCATTAAAAACCAACAAAAACTCAACTTTCCACCGTCTGAATTCCATGTGGGATTGATAGTGGTACACGTAACAATTAAGCCGTTTCCATGTGCAGGTTTTGTTGGCAGAGTGACCATATATGGGCATAGCTTTCATGACTCAGCAAAATTACTCTGCCAAGTGGTTGCCCCGATCGGTTGGTGGTTGTCAGAGTAATTCACGGTTGGCAGAGTATCTTGCTCCGCTCTTGGCTACGTCGTCTGTTTACTATCGCAGTGGCTGGGGCGTTTCTTGTGTATCAAGGATCAGCTAATTGCGGGAATAATTGAATTTGGACTTTACTATTGATAGACGTATTACCTTATTGTTAGTTAACAGAACAGAATGATTTGAAAGCAGCCTGAAGTTGCCGGTGATGCATCAACCGCAGCAGGATGCCAATTTTGTGGCGCAAGTGGACTGTGTTATCGAGTATAGGAAGGCACGCCAGGAACGTCAGCTTCCATTATTGATATCCCGGCGGGTTATCCGGGTAAATCTTCATATTTTCTGTGTATGTGGTACCGGTATCGCGGTATGTAGGATGTATACTGTATAGCTTATTACCGGTACTCATTTTTTATAATGCAGGTACGGCACTTCAAGGAACGCCAAGAGAAGGAAATTGGAATCTGGAAGAATAATAAAGGCTCTAAAAGTGATAAGCGACGACCTCGACGAACAGCTCGAATTCTTGAAGGAGTGGGCGGAAAGACATTTGCAACAAATTACCAGCATGTGGAATGTGGATGACGCAGCCCATAGTCCGCCTTCACGACTAGCTATCACCAATATTCTGACATCTATTTCCAATCAGAATATGTTTGGATAGATCAATGACTGATGCTTTGCTGAATTGATGGTTTCTTTATAAAAAAACAAACATTTGAAACATGCAAACAGAGACGAATTTGTAGCCTTTAAAATCACAGTCAGGGTTGAAAGGATAGGCAGAAATGGTTCGGCGACCTTCGCTACATCGGCGGTATTTGGTAGGACGCATTAAGAACAATCCTCGTCGGGATATCAAAGCTGCTGATTTAAATACTGTCCTGATATTATCCATAGCTATACGCTGTAGCACCCTACAGCAAAAATTCCTTTCGGAAGATTTTTGCTGTATAGGCCTTGTTCACCACTCCGGGTCTCTTGACAGAAACATCTCTAAAGGCTACAGAATTCCACAAACTATTTAGCAGGTACTTTAATGTCGATATCCTCCAGCACGAATTTTCACCACTAAGTACCGGTACCGATTGTCAATTTTTGTTCACCAACGTTTATCGGCCGCTGATCATGTACTGTACAAGTACATGTAAACGCGGCCACCATTCCTTGGCTCAGCCAATGCGGGCTAAGCCAAGTAGTTGCCGTACATGGAAACGGCTTAAATGGGTAGCTCCCTACGCAAAGCGGAGCGTGACCGATCTAAAGGGAGTTGAAAATATTATTGCGCGCAGTGTAAATAGAGTAGTTCAGCTTATATAGATATTTCGGTATATCAATGCACTAATACCAGTATAATATAAAATATTTATAGTAATATGGGCAATAACAGCATAAATATCCATTTTTACAAGATAATTGCTGCAAAACCATGCAAACAAAATATGTTGCGGATGAATATTAATTAGGCATTTAAATCAGCCTTCACTCCATCCTACAGTCTCTATAGTGCCACTAAGATATTCTCAAATTCGAAAACTCAGTTTATTATTTCAACTCAAGACGCAGATGCACAATATACAGTACCGAAGATACGAAGAATACAACAAGAAGGTGTCAAATCGTTTAAATACCCTGACATAGTCCATCAATCAGATATTCAGATATCTTTATGATATATAGGCCTACCGGTACTTTCGTAATGTCAATCATTTCAGTGGCATTGGCGGGCTAGGGGCTTTTGGAACTGTGGCATTGGTGGGCTAGGACCGGGTCATGTTCTCTGTTATTCATCTATGCATTTTTGTGGTACCATTTACTACAAAACACACAGAAGACTTGCTCCACACTGTCCATATCACCAGGACAACAGTTTTTCTCACAAACAGACCATCTTCCTTGTTGATTATTGTTGAAAATGTGGCAATCTGCCAAATGTTTGTAAGAAAGTTCAACTTCTGGAAAACCTTTAATCCAGTGCTTTGACACCCTTTTGTGTGCTGTCTCTTTTTTGATATCTTTTCCGGGCTTTAGTGGACTGATATTCCCCGGAGGAGTAGAAGCAAGGAAGCTGCTAACCCACTGCCGACATTTCTCCGACGGAATCGACTGGGGCAAGGCAAGCTTGTGCAATGCATCAGGCAATAAATATTCACAATAACATGCAACCCACAGTCGTAGCTGTTGGATTGTTGTGGAGTGTCCTGGCAAACCACAAATTGCCAATCAGATATGTCTATTCTCAAATTCACCACGGCGAAAGTGCCTGAAACAAGTTTTATCAACACCGAAAATATGTTTTTATACTTGTGACAACCCTTCATCAAGGAATCAAATATCACTATTTTATGTTGCTTATTTTCAACCACTGCAACAATCCCGTGGCCACCAGGATTCACAAGTACCATAGGTGTCATGATTTTCCGCTGCATTCCGCCATGCAAAACTTGCAACGGGTTCAGATTGTTCATGCTTGCAACATTGATACATGAACGCATCGAAAAGCAACGCGGATTTGTGATCAGTTGATGAAGCATCAGCCAGAAACTTCTTAACGGACAGCTCAATCACTTCATCAGTTAACCAATTGCTGCCCTGGAGAGATGGATATAATTGATCCCCGACTGGTTCACCGACATTATCCGAATTCAGCCAAGGATATATTTGATCTTCCATCTCAACATCTGTAAATGAAATATGAAACAAATTTGAAACTGAACGTTCACACAGATAGTTCGAATCATTTACAAACCACATGCACAGTGAATTAGCCTACTACATATAGTCAGAGAAAACTTTCTTACAACTTACTTATACTTTGTTGAAGAACTCGCGTAGACTTTGCTTATAGCTACCCGGGTGGTTATGTTTTCAGACTGTAATATCCACCTCTACGTTTGTTGCTTCTACGTTTTTAGGCAAGACTCCTATATTTTGATACTTGAAATTTTGTAAACTAGTAAAGTTGGCATCACTTTTATGCAGAGATGGTCAAAGTAGTCAAGTAAGCTACGAAAGTAGAAGTAGTGTTTTGAAAATTCACCTAAAACAACTAGAACTACTGACTTAACTCTACTTAAGTGAGTAGCAGTGAAAGCAGTTAGAAATCCCCTTTCATGGACTTTCAAGCTAGATGAATATAATACTTATAATTGATAAACTGTAAATAGAGAAAGAGAAAGTAAGTAGATAGTAGAAGTAGCAAAAAATCAGATTTACTTGAGTGAGTACTGCAAGTACAAGAAAACTACTTAAGCATTCTACTTTGTAAAAGTACTCTGTTACCGACCACCTCTGCATTTATGTGTGAAATCATCTTACAAACAGCATGAAATAGTCATGACTAGTTTTTGTAACTTTTTTACAGCTTCCTAAATACTCAAAAGGTATGTAGTATGGTGTTTTAGCTGTTTGAAGGAATATTATTTTGCAACTTTCCACGACTTGCTTGTTCATAAATGCAACTTTTTGGTGCAACTTTTGTTAAAAACAAATGCAACTTTTCACGGATATGACTGCAACAAAAACTTGCCCTAGTCATGACAGGAACATTGAAACCATATGATCCCCCGACCAAATCTACTTTTATAAACTACTCGAGTAATTTTCATTCCTTTCTATTTCTAAAGGAGTAGAAAAGATAATAGCATTACTTCTACGTGAACGGCAACGCTTACTACTTCAGCACATCTGTCTGTAGATTGGCCATTCTAGTTTTTAAATAAATCCAGCTTCCCTCAATAGGGAATCAATGAACAGTATTGAACACGAGAATGAGGCATTTTCCTTTCGATAAAAATTTAATGCTATCACCTTTACTCTTTTCGTGACAACTTCCTTCGCATCCATGATTGCTTCAAGGAGTGTTGAATCAATAGTATCATTTCCACCGATACCACTCGTTGACATATCCAAGTTGAAATCAGGCATGTACCTCTTGATAGGTGATGGCATATCAATTTTCATAGGAGTCGATGTGGCATTTGATTGCAGTGACTTTTTCTCATGAAGGAGCGCGTCAGGTGCAGGATTAACTTCATGATCATAGTCTGAATTTCTTGGTCTTTTACGACCAGCCTTTTGTTTTCCACGGCGATTTTTACGCATCAAAGATAGCGAATAGCAAAATTTATCATGACCATTGAAATCGTTAAGTCCAATCTTCACTGCAAATATATGGTAAAATTTTCCCGTGCTTGGACATGTGCAAGTTGGTTGGGGCTTGTAACGAACACAATGGCGTGATTTTCCATCCGGATATGTAACAATGAATGCCCCACTGCGAGCTGAAAAACTGATGTTATCCATTTTCACGCACCAACGGGCTAACGTCTTTTGTGACATTCTGTATGAAGGACATTTTTCATTCTGTATGTAGGACATTTTTCAATGTTTCTCTGATCCTTTCATCTTGAGAGAGTATTTCCTCAGCAATGCATTCAAATTTTGTAATCGTTGGCAAAATCATGTCAAATCTGCTTTGTTTGTAGTTGTCAAATTCCTCCTTCAGTTGATACTGGCCAATTCCGGTTCGTGATCGACAAAAGTCATAATGGTATATGCCTTGAATTTGCTTTAAGACCAATATCATCGCGTCAACAGGCAACTCCTTATAATCAATCTTGGATTTCAATATTAAATTCAGGAACTCTGAAGGAGCGTATTATTTGTGATCGCTCCTTCAGAGAATGCTGGAAATTTCCTCGTAATGAAGTCACAACCATGGCGAATTAGGTCGCCACGCAAGTTCTTTTCAAAATACACTCTGAAGACTCAGTCCATCTGCTTTCCAAAGACTGGTCTTTATCCAAAAATACTTCCATACTTTCGGAGGCAATCAATTGAGCGATATCATCCTTATATACTTTCAGATCATCAGAAGTACCCCCATGTTTTTTTTTATCCAAAAATCCACATCACGAATTATGTGATTACTGCAAAAGACATTGGTGAGATTTGGAAAGTGCTTTCGCAATGCTTTGTTATCCCCCTTTCTCTGTCTGTCACAACGGGGATATTGGTAACTTTTGAGTGTCCCATACCACTGAATACGTCTTTGATGAAATCACAATGATGTAAGAAATACTTGCGCTCATGAATCATAAATGCAACGGGATAGATTGGGTCATTTTTCAAAAGCACATTCCGAGAAACAACTATTGATAACTAAAAGTCCCCAATGTTTAATGTTGTGTCGTAAGATATTACCTGTTTAAGAGGACTCTGCTTCTGACACAATCGAATCAACTTTGCTGTGTCCTGAAGTAGTTCTGGGTGACTATGGGCCGTATGCACCAACATGTTTTGAACCCAAACTGGAGATCAAACAGGGGTTCAAGAGATATTTCCAAAGCACCAACACCGAAATGTCAATGATCTAGCGTTCACTCTCGCCGAATTTGATCGAAAAGTAAACAACCGCGGGAGGTTGTTTAAAATGCAGTTCAGTGCTTTGGCTTGGTTGTCGCTGATTGTGGTCTCCTGTTTCTCGCGACTGGCTGACTGTAAATTGGTTCATGTTGAAGACGTAGGTGCACAATTTGCTATCTTTCCGTAAATTAGCAGACTTACTAAGCTGTAGGAATAGATTTTAGATGTTTCCGAACCCAGTTTCACCAATGTGAGGCCGAATGGCTTACAGTTTACAGTTAGATGATCGCTGATCGGTATACCGGTATTAGCGAGTAAAGTGGTGAACCAGGAAATCCATATGACTGCCTCAAGGTACCGGTTATGAAGATGCAATATTCTTGTCTTGCGCCTTGTAGGTTTGAATGAAAGACCTTCGGGTAAAAAATAAATGAAAATTATGACCAAGTCTGACGTCTTGTATACAGTGTACAGTTTTTGAAGTAGGCCTACCCTGCGCCCTGCGGGGTGCAATTGATGAGGCGTTTTCCCTATAAAGTTTGATATATTTCACCATCATTGAAGCTATGCCAGTACAGCCTATATTACAGTAGATTGTCCTCATAGCCCAAATGACCGGGTTGGAATCCCGGTACGTTTAGCGTAATATATTTGGTGTACCACGACGGTTTTCAGCGTCACACCTGTGTGTATTAGTAGAATCTTTGATGTGCACGAGACACCGATTCCATATTAGCGAAATGGAAAGCACGTGGCTGCCGGCTGCCAATGTCACGGCATGTCATGAATTGCTGAATCCTCTTTTATGTAACTGTTTTAAGTTAAGTATGAAGTATGAGTACGGAATTTAGTAAAATAGACCCAAGACAAAACTGAAAGTTGATTTGCTTGCTAATGATGTAGGTTGTCGATTGAGTAGTGGGAGCAGAAGTTGTATGGATTTGTACTAGACGTCAGGAATCGTGGTCCTGTGATTTGCGCTCGTGGTCAGCTGTAGATAAGTTGGTTTTGGAGCCGCATGTCTTGCAAATCTCTATATTATAGTAATTTTACAGGTTTTAGGTTACATGAGTGAAATATATACAACGATAAAGCGTTTCACTAATCTGGAGATTCTCGGATTAGGTCACAGTCAATGAGAACGGGCATTATCAAGTGATGTCGGCCAAGAGACCATTCTCAAAAATGTGCATAATATGCAATAATTTTATGTTGGAAGAAGACACATATACATATACAAAAGAATCACCATGAAACTGAAGGTTATCGATTCCGATTTTGATGTACTTCGCAAAGAAGAGGGGACTAACTATCCTGGCTCTGGCTCGTATGTCAATCGCTAGAGATTTTGGCTGAATATCATTACAAAAGTTATCTGTCTGAGTCAAATTCCCCAAAAAGTCAATGACTTCAAGAGTACTCTAGTGATAGGACCGAGAAATCAAAAAACCAGTCACGGAAATGTGCATAATATGACTGCTTTGGAATTGAATCATGTTGAGGGAAGGTAGCCGACATCAACATGGACCACATTCATCTTGATTTCTACAATATCATCAACATGCAACTGAAGGTCATTCATTCTGATATTGATTTACTGCTCATGCTCAAAGAGGTGACAAACTGCCCTGGGTCGAACGTCAATTGCTAGAGATTTGGGCTGAATATCATTACAAAGTTTGCTGTCTGTGTCAAATTCCCAAAAAGTCAATGACTACAAGAATACTCGAGTGGTAGGACCGTGAAATCAAGAAACCAGTCATGGAAATGTGCAAATATGACCGATTTGGAATTGTACCATGTTAGGGGAATGTTGCCTACATCAACATGGACCACATTCATCTCAATTTCCGCAATAGCATCAACATGCAGCTGAAGGTTGTCCATTCTGATATTGATGTAGCCTACTGTGCCTGTATGATGATGGGACTAACTGCCTTGGTCCGAAAGTCAATTGCTTTATATTTTGACTGACCGTCATTCCGAAGTTTGATGCTTGAGTCAACTCGCCAAAAATATGAATATACCACCAATCGAAATATAGTGAATGATTAGATCGACTCTGAAAAATGCTTCGGTTGGCACTATGATAAGGGATGTACAAATCTTACATATTCTATAACAAAATAATCTTTTATCTCTAGCAACGTGCTTACAATAATGCTTGAAAGAATTCGGTATGTATAGCATGGTATTTTATCATGTCTAGAGCAGAAAATGTTAGGTGTGCACACTGTGCAGTACTCATGATTGAATGAAAAGGTTTTTACTTGGATGAGTTTGTATTTGTATTACTTGGATGAGTTTGTATTTGTAGACTATCTTCATTTCATGTGTTTGGCTATCATGATAATATATTGTGTGATGATGAAGACCAGACCCTGGAGATTCCTATTTACTTGACAAAAATGCAAATTGAAGGATTTCAGTTCTTTTCACAAACTGTTCAAGTATACAACATGATCATGAACAATGAAATAAGTTTGTCGATTTGTGTTACTTTATCAGTTGAGAATGTTGAATATATGCTGTGCAGATATGGTAGTTGGATTGGATTGTCGGGCTATTGAGAGAACGCAGTAATGGTGGAATCTCGGCAAGTTTTGCGCAATTGATTAGGGGAGCACTGATGATTCTCAAGGTGACAGTACTCCCAAGGAATTAAGGAAGCACAGGACACTCATTCCGTTCGGGTTAAATTCGAATGTGGGTAAAACAATGAAGGTGATATTCCACACTGTGAACACACAGAACAAGTTGTGGGGGTGAGGACAGTGCGTGAAAAGCGCCATTGGCCCTCGAGTTTTACAGACAATGTTGTGTCAAATATATGTTCATAAGCCAGGATAATGTAAATTTTCGCCCTGTCCTTCAATTTACCTCCTGGCAGGGCATGACTAAATTTTGGAGCTTTAAAAGCATGATGGCAAAGCTAGCAATGGTATTTGATTCGAAAATGGTTACAGAAATATAGCCGGAGTTTTGTGAATGTGCTCAGCGGCTCATCATTGAAATGGACATCGCGCTAGCGACCGCTGAGTTCCACAAAAAACTTGTTTTGTTTACAATTCGGTCGGCCTTGAGTAGCTTTTCAGGGTGCAAATTGAGCATCTATTTACTGAACGCTAGCTCGTCTCAATGATCATCAGTTCGTCTGAACGGCGTTTAAATATTGATGGTGCATCGCGAGAAATTTTGAACTGATGTTTCGTTTGAGTTATGTTCGAGCGAACAGACGATCAGACTTGAACGTGTTCAATGTTGGTGCATACGGCCCTATGATTCAAACTTTCTGACAAATTTTTCAGTTTGCAATGCTATTTCAAATGCACTGAAAATTTCATCGTTTGATATATTGCGGTTCTTTTTCGCATTATACCAAATATTTTCAACCTGCTTCCGGTCCCGAGGCCTGTCAATTGCAGCATGTCTTTGATCGGAATGCTTGTTCGCCTCCGACTGACAGTCGGTATAAATTTCATTTGCCTTCTTGCTCTTTGATTTATTCTTGACCTCTTAAAGCACGTCTTTCCTGGTGGGCAAGTAAAAATTTATCTTCGTTTCGGCATTTCCGTGAGGATGATCGCTATGTAAGGATTCATCTCCAACATAGTGTACCAGAAATACTGGTGGTTCACAACAAGCTTTCTCGTTTTCAGTAAAGCAAAAGGCAAACCGCTGAAATCCACTGAGAGTCGTTTTCCAGGAAGATTAGGATTCTTAATCTTGTAGTATCGCTTGGTAACTCCCGTTTCAGGATGTTTATTCATTCCAACATGAATAAAGCGATATTGATCCTTGGTAAACTCTACCTTATGCTCCATAGTAATTGCACGAAAGAAGTATGCCTGACCCGCTTTCGGTGTAACTGTAGATAACTAACCTACGGATAGATACCCAACACCCGTCGTCACGCTTGCTTGCCCGGAGGAAATTACTGCTCAGCAATCTGAACGCAGCATAATTGCTAATCCCATAGCTGACGACCCGCGCGCCTAAATGCAATAAAGTTGGTCTTATTTGAAAGCTAATGTCGCACTGATTCCGAAAATATACATTAAAATCTCATCAGGGCAATGAAACCCCCTTGAAATACACCTAAAAGTCTGAAAATATGCATTGTTCTGAACAATCGCAACCACGCAAGGACCATTGTTACTTCTACTTGTAACTGAGTAGAAAATTCAAGGCGATACTTATACTTGAGTAAAAACTACTTTAATCACCTCTCATAAAAAGTCAGCCACTCTAAATCTTGTACGCCGTCCACAACACAGCATTGTATTTTCACGACGCAATCATGTAATGTACAGAAGTATACACTCCAAGCAATACACTTGAAGAAAGAAACATTTAAAGATACAGAATTGAAGAAAGAAACATGGCGCAAAAGCTGTTAAAGTGGATGCATGGTTTTTACAGAAATAACTGTGATAGTTATCAGTTCTTGTCATTATTCAATTGGAAGAAGTCTTTGCATCATGTCATTTATCATTGCATCAGCACGCTTTCCATTAGTGGCTCGCAACTGTGTCGCAGCAAAGCTTGCAAAATGATCATATTTGTCCAGTTTTGGTGCAGAAAACTGGTCACCGCTCTTTTGTAAACGCTTTTGCACCTCGTCCTGAAGAACACAAAATTTCTGTCACATACATTGGAGATGACATGTTCTTTAACGCACCTACACCTACCTGTAACAAATGTCTGTCTTCAGAGTATCTTCTTTTCTTCCCTGGCATGGGAGTTACGGAGTTCATTGGCTCCTCGTCACCTCATCCGCGTAAGCGCTGTCTTACAAAAAGCCTAGAAGTGGGCCGTGCCCAAGTCGACAGTTACGAAAAATGAGAAGAATATCGGCCTGGTGTAAAATGATCATAGTAGTCGAATATCGGCCTGGTGTAAAATGATCATAGTAGTCGACAAACACCACAAAACAAACAAACAATCACTCGTCCATGATATTCCGCGATGTATGTCTTCATTGTCTTGTCAGAGTAATCACGTGATCATCATCCCGTGATCACTCGTCCATGATATTCCGCGATGTCGCAAGCGAGCTATAATACCTACCGTATATGTGCTAATTTGCTGGCGAAAGCTGCTAATTGTGGCTGTGCCTTTGTGTAGCTCATGTTAAGTGCTATCTCGTCCGCTTGAGTATCTCACGTGAGATTGATTAATTGATTGCTTATGTGATTGGAGTTTAGGCGGATGGACGTGTACAATTGGTGAGCAGATCACTTGAGACGGCGGAGAGAGAGGTCGACTTTTGTTGTTGTGTTCCTGTTGTGCCCTTGTGGCAATTTATGTTTTTTGTTTATCTTTGGCTTCCAACTAACATCTTTATCTAAATATCTATACATATTCCCGGCTACATAGCCTCTTCCACTCAAGTGCCTCAACCCAGCTCAAGACCCGCATCTTCCGTGCCACTGTCGAGCAGGTTCTTCTCTACGGAATAGAAGCACTCACGCTGACAGAAAAGCTGGCTAAGACACTCAACGCCAACTACGATGCACTCCTCCGCTACGCACTCGGCATCCACCACCCGGAGCACATATCCACCAATGCTCTGCGCAAACTCACAAAAACAGTCCCATGCCGTTTGCTGGCTGCTGAACGACGCTTACGCTTAATCGGTCATCTAGTGCGGCATCAAGACGATCAACCAGCCGCCGCCATCATCAACCACATTCCGACGGAGCCATGGCGCAGAGGTGGCTGGAATAGAACCACATGGCGCTCAACAATAGAGACCGAGCTGGCGCAACGCGGGCTATCGCTCGAAGACGCCCACGACCGCCCACGATGGAGGCGCTTAATAAGGGCTGAAAACTCATTATCTTGATGTTCGTTTGTTTCCTGTTTTCTTTTGCCCTTTTATTTAATTGAAAGACGATATATATATATATCCCAAATATTTAGCATTAGGGACTGTCGAAAATTTATCTTTGTCGATGGTTAAAAATGGAGAAGGTAGCAAGATCTTCTGCCTGATATTGATAAGAAGCACTTGGAGTTTTTGTCGCACCGATATTCAACATATTGAGACTCATCCGATGGCAGATATTTTCAATCTCAATATTGACTGAGTCTTGCAGAATACTAAAATTTTGGTCAGATTTATATAGGCAAGTGTCATCAGCAAATAAAGTAGTTGAGAATTTAGATGTACCTGGTAAATTGTTTAGGTAGGCTTACCATACGTCCTCTTTTAAGAGGATTTGTCCTCTTTTTTGGCTTTTTTGAAAGTGTCCTCGGAGGACGTCCTTTTGTCCTCTTTTTTGAAAATTTAGGTCAGAAGTGAAGCTCCGGCGGGTATTTCGGAGGGAAAAGCGGTGATTTCAGCTCGGAGCGAAAAGTAGTCATCCACCCGGCAACGTGGAGAGAAAAACGTTATTTTGAGTTCTCAGCGAAAGAGATGACCTTTTTTTTGTTTATTTTTTAGTCAACCGATCACAAAGAGTTTGAGAATTCTACTCCGGTTTTGCATCTTGTAAATTTCTGAAAAAGTGTCCTCTTTTTACATTTTCAAATTATGGTAAGCCTAGTTTGGGTGAATTGTGAAGAAAAAGGGGCCACGAGCAGGTCCTTGAGGAACACTGCAAGTAATTTCGTTTAGCTCAGATTTCGTACATTGGTCTCCAACAATTTGTTTTTGGCAATTTAGATACGACTAGAACAAGGCTAGCGGTGGCCCATGACAAGGAAGTGCAGTTATAGCCTTCACTGCTTTTAAAGTCATGCAAATCCCCTCCATGCTATTCCAGTAATACATGCGCGCCGAGCAGGGAAGTCATAGATACCAGTGTTACTAATCAGGTCTTTGGTCTGTCCCATATAGAATATAACACTATCCGTCTACACACTTTACTCGCTGCGGCAGCCGCACAAAAGGAACCAATTTCATCCTGTTCCAACAATTATTGTTTAAAATCAGTAACAAAGAACATATTTACAGTGGGGTCTTGGAACATGACGAGGCAAAGATCCAAACTGCATGCCAGACGTGAAATAAGAAATATAAAGTGTCAAAATGCATTTTCTAGTTTCATGTCACATTTTAGACATGAAATGAGGAAATAAATTTTAGATCTTTGCCTTGTCTTCTGGTGAAATTGTGTATTCGAGGGCAGATTGCCGTGCAGTATTTGTAGCATCCTTTGGCTGAAGTTGCTGGATCTCGCAAAGAATGTGCTGAAAGGCGACCCAGCATTTGTCCTCTCTTGGTGGTCATACAAAAAAGTCATCTGTGGTATCGGACATATGGAGGAAATTCCCTAGGGCATCTTTTGACACCCCATTTATCTCCATAATGATGCCAATTCACCACTAGGCGTCGTAGTAGCAACAAACATATTTGAATATCTTTACATCCATTGTGATCGGCTCGTTGCCAGAAAAGAAGATGTGTATACCAGCATACTGCTTATCCTCCGATGTCCGCTTGAACATGATTTATCTAACAGATGCTGGTGTAAAATGATGGAACGATCGAGTTCCTGGGACTGTGCCACAAGATTTCGCTCACAGAAATGGAAAACTTTCTCTATTGAGAGCAGAGCTGTTCCAAGAGGCTGCATCAAGCTTGTCCGTAATAGTGTTCGCTTCACGGTTCCACTAATACCATCACATGGTGTTTGCCATGGCTTGTGGCAAAGAACTCCCATGAGGCATCATAACCAAAATCCTGATAGTGAAAGGTCAAATTCAGAAAGGTTTTGTAGTGATTATATATTGACCGCAGCCATCACAAAAATATTCCATTTTTCAAATTAAAGGAAAATGAATTTTAAGATACTGAATCAACTTGCACTGTAGTGCATAGACGAATCCAGTGTCATGACTTAAATCAGCAGACAAGAAGCAGAATGAAAGATTTTGAACTGTCCCATCAACAACAACATACAAAACAACAGTGTGGACAGTACATTGCTCCTTGTTCCAGTGGTAGCTCTGTATCTCATCTTGAATTATGTATGAATAGTTCTCGGCAGAATCATCAATAATTATTGCAGTGTCCGGCGAGAGGTTTGCTTTGAGATCCTTCAAATACCGGGCTTGACACCTATAAAGTAGAATTACAAGAGTGTGATGTCAGGTTATCCGTCTTTGTTGAGGCAAATTAAACAAAGACAGACAAACAAACATATCGTTAGAGTATTAAGTTCTGATCGGTCTGTTGACTGCAATTGCTCGATTAAATATATTCAGACTCTTTTCCATTGAAGTTCTCATTTACTTTTTCGGTTGATCGTTCCTTTCCGGGGCACTTTTAACAACCGTGGACCATACAAACCTGGTCTTCTAGGTCACACACAACTTTGGCCATCATGTCTTTGTATTCTAACCCACAGGCAGAAGCAACCAGCTTGGCATTCTGGTGAATTGCACAAACACACACTGAATGGCTTCCAGAACTGCCCATCTTGATACACCATTTTGAACGCAATTCACAGAACTTGGACAGACCAATCTTGCTATTTCTTGCAAAAAGCAGCTCTTTTAAATTGCAGAGAAGCAGTCGCTTTTGCCGGTGGATCTTATTACCCAAGCTGACATAGTCAGCGGATCCTGCCATAATCCTTGAAAATTCATTATCTTCATAAAATGCTAATACCTACCTGATCTTTCACAGCATCACCAATACCATGTTTAACAGACCTCACGCGTTTCGATAGCAGGCCATGATCAGATTTCAGCCTGACGTACGGTGCAGGCCTGACGTACGGTGCTCACATGACAGTAAAAAATGTTGCTGTCTCATGAATGGACCATGATGGCGGGTCAAGATTTTCACCTTATCACAGTGAGTTGTCGCTTCATGGAACTTTTCCTTCAATTCCAACATGGCCTTATCAAGATCATCATAAGGATCATCATAAGATGTCTTCCACTTTTTGTTGGAGCAGGTTGGTTGTTGTTCAATGGCATCTATGTCAATCTCCCCGGCAGTAGAAAAAGACATTGCTAGAAAATTCTTTATATTGTTCATTTTTCGTTTCATGGCGGTGGGTTTGTGTCTTTTTGGCATGCTGTGTAATTTTAAAGGAGAATATCCAATTGCCTGCAACGAGCTGTCCAATTTTTTTTTTTCTCAGTTGTCCTTCTGTCTTCATTTTAATATTCCATGAATCCTGGAAAAAGTAGACGTCGTTTTTCATGTCCACAAACTCCACTCCGAGCAAAAGTATCTTCCTGGCGCGCCTAGGATGCGACTGATCTCCCGTCACAGTGAAATTGCGCAAGAACTTGAAAAGTGTCATCCCCTCAGCCCAGTGGTTCTTAACCTGGGGGTAATTACCCCCAAAGGGGTAATTTACCATTTTTTTGGGGGTAATAGACATTTTTTAAACTTGTAACGCTGCACTGAAATATTTTGAAACGTAAATATGAATGTAGGCTAATTATATTTCTGCGCGCTTGTATATATTTTGTTTCACTTAACACACCATGCCTGCTGTGATATCATATTAACCACTAGTGATTATGAATAACATGATCGAATGTAGTTTAGTATAGTGCTAGGTAAGTCCAATTTATTTTGCAGTAGTTGGGATCATATATTGTTACGCATGCTGGCAAATTGAAGGACAACGAGGGTCGTCTAAGTTCAGCTTTACACCTATGATGCAGTAACAATATCATAGAAATAGAGTTATCAGTATTGAAAAGTGTAGTGTCTAGTCAAAGAAATTAAGTCTAACATCATCACAATGCCTTCGAAGAAACGAGGCAAGATATTGGAACCTTTTGGGTTCGCCTTCAAAATGAATAACCAATCTTCGTCATCATGGGATTGAGCTTTCTGATTGAATTTCATTAAACTTGTTGCCGTGAAATAGGATTTTCTGCAATGGTATCTATCAAAACGAAATATCGAAATAAGTTTGCGATCGACAATTACAGGAGATGATGTCTATTATCCTCTCCTTTGTCTAGATGTGACCACCGGATAACACAAAGACAGCCTCGGCCTTACCATTGACATGATATTTGCAACAGGCATTACAACAGGCAGTACATTATGACGTCACGTTATGATGTAATATTATGATGACGTCACGTTATTTTTTGAAAAGGGGTAATTGCATCCCATCATTTTCTTCTTGGGGGTAACGATATGAAAAAGGTTAAGAACCACTGCCTCAGCCCATGGTGCCCGATTCCTGTAAGCTTTTACTGTGTCATCAGTGCTCGCCCGTTCTTATGTAGGGATCAAAGATCGCTTCGTGTCCGAACAGGTACATGCCATGTTTACGTCGGCCAACAGAGTGATCATTCCCGGCTCCGCCGGGCATAAGTCTCGCAGATATCGGTACGCGACGCTCTGCGCCGCCAAGTCCGAGAACAGAAGCTCGCGTGGAACAGTATATTACCGGAACTTTGATACATATGACGCCACGTACTTCAACAGCAATCCTTTGCCGTCTGCCATCTGGACGTCCGTAGAACAACGTAGCGCCTCAAGCAGCGGGAGCGCGGCCAGTTCCGAGAACTGGGCATCACGGTCCGGAAAATCAGCACTGTCTTGTTCGATATCCAGTTTCGAGGGATCTTCGAGCAATGCCAAATAGTGGACGTGAAGAGTTCCACGCTGTTGGAACTCGAATCTATAGAAGTACGTTTTGACGCTGCATCCGGGCGCTTTCAGCATTGTGGAGGAAATTTTGGCGCTAATCTCTTTTACCTTTGCCCGACACAAAGTGCAAAGCATTATTACTATTAATAAAGGCTTTCAGTGGCACTTATCTATCACCTGTTAAGGTCTTGTGTGCCACGGACGCAAATAAGACCAGGAAAAATTTAAGAAAAAAGCACTCGGGAAAATTCAAGAAAAAGACACTCAGTATGACAACGGCACTCAGATGTATCTACCACTTGATAGAACTAATTCAGCAAGAGCGGGCGATAAGGCTGGAACAGAGTAAAATGAAGATTGAGCCTAGTACACTCGTCGCGCAGAAATCTGCGATAAAATTGATATTCCGGACATACAATAACAAAATGGTACACCGTTTCAGGTACGTGACCACGTTCACAAAGGGGGGAGGGAACACAGCCGATTTTGAACGGAAGACTCTTCAGCTTGCAGTGTCCAGTGCGGAGCCGGAACATGATGGAGTCGAATAGACGATTGGAGAGCATCGGCGCAGTAGCGAGGATTGATTTTCGGAATTGACGGTAGTGCGACCCGGTGTCCGAAGAACGGTATTGGTCTTGCATTTGACGCATGATCTCCGTTAGTATATGCGCGATATGCAACGTCTCTCAATAGACGCCAACTCCGTAGACCCTTTTCCCAAATAGCGCGATCTTTCAGCGAGGACTTCAGCTCCCGGAAAAGTCCATTCGTAAGGCGATATAGCGTTATGAACACGTCGAGGAAACGGAACTGCCGCACGGCGTCGACGATATAGTTAAGCTGCCACTCCCAGTAGGTGGGCGAGAACGGTTTAGAGTCCAATGCTCTCGCCGGTGAACAATCGAGCGCACGTGCTGTTCTTATAAATCCATCTATCGAATTGGAATCGCAATATGGAAAACCACCGAAATAGTCCCAACACACCGGAGAGTAACCTGACCACGTAGGATCTCTTCGCACATTTGTGACTGCCTGTATCAGAAATCGACGTTTCGCATAGCGAGCGGAACGGGTACAATAGCGGCCACATTGCCGTCTCAATGAATTTCAAGCTGAAAAGCTTGTCGTAGTTCAGACTAGCAGCTAGCCCGGCGTTGTCGTGACGGGTGATACTCTCCGTAGGCGCTCTCGGGAGACGCTCGTAGGTATTCATACGCTAGGGTTGCCATACGTCCGAAAATGTCCGGAATTTCACTTGAAAATCTGCGTCCGGGAGGAATTTCTAAAATATGCCCAAATGTCCGGAAATTTGAAGGCTTGAAGCAGGCTCAAAAGTTTTTCGTAAATCAACAAACAATATTATTTTCAAGCAGATTTATGGTATTAAAAACTGTTCTTCGCGCCGCGCGCGAGTTTGCAACGTAGAAGGATGTTAGTATGTGCTTCAGGCACCACCCTCGCCAAAAATACGCACAGCAGGGTGTGACCTGAAAAGCAGCATCGGCATTTGTTCCTCAATGTAAAGGGTTGCCCAAAAAGGTTCGCTCTTATCCATTACGCATGATCTCACGTAAGGGTGACTTGTAACCATGCTCGTCACCCTTTGATAGTCGTCTGAGATGGAGCACTGTCTCTTAAATGGAAGTTTGCGATTGGATTTTCTTTCTTTTCCTCGGTCGCTTTTGGTCACGCATTTGCTGATGATTTGTTGGTTGCATTTTCAGATCATTATTTTTCATAAGGGTTGTGTAGGCCTTTTTGGGTGGCATGAACGTGGTTAGTAGCTTTACTTCCTTCAGAAACTCGACTGAACTTCTTACATAGTTACTGGCTGAAGCAGATCTGGCATTTCCATGGACATCGTGCCCGGGATGTGTTCCCAGGTATTCATACACTGCAATTTCCTTGTCGCAATCCTTTATTCATGACATTTTACGTTTGTAATTAGGGTTTACCCTGTTTTTGCAAAAATAAATGCACAAAAGAGAATTGCACTGGGTGATATCATCGGACGATGATGCCAGTGGGATGTATGCATAATCATCTTTTACAACTCTAACCCGCCTACAAATCTCCCCTTCGTATTTGTAGGTATTTTTTAGATTATCACTGTCATTGTCTTTGATGTAGTACACCTTTGGATCGCTGAAAACTATGTAGTACACCTTGGATCGCTGAAAACTAACCCAAGCACCACAGTCGTCTATGAAAACGTTATTACGATTGTCTCCTTGTCTTCGAATATTTGATTTGTTATTCACAACGAAGTAAACGTTTTCTTTTCTTCCTTTGGGCACTTCCAGCAACTGCTCCCCGGTCCAAGACAGCAATTTGCGGACCACGTTTTTTTGAGGTAAAAATGACTCGTGCGATAGAGGTAAGCCTAATTGCGGAGTTGTCACAGAGGCGTCAACAATACTCTCGGGCTCATCAGTATGAAATGCCGCATGTCCAACCGCTTCCATTGATGCACTATTACATTGCACCCCTTCCAAACCTTCATCACCTGGGGGCCGCCCTTTTTGTAGACCATTGTCGTAATTCCCTCTGACCAGGATTTACATATTCCTCCGAATTGGTACGCATTATTTATTACTTCCTGTATGTCGTTCTTGAGGATGTGGTAGTAATTTGCATAAAATTCCCTAGATAGACCGTCTGATCCTGGTGTTTTTCCTGTTTCCATTTTCTGGATTGCGGCTTTAATTTCCTCGTGGTCTATCTGGGATTCCAATTCTTCTTTCTCTTCAGGGGTGATTCGTATATGTTTAATTTCGTCAAGGTATTGGTTCTGTATATCGTTTTTTGCGTTCTCGTCCATGGCCCAGAGGTTTTTATAGAAGTCCTCTATCTCTTCTAGTACTCCCTCTTTGGATGTGATCGTGGCCCCTGCTTGATTTGTTACCGCGCTTATTACCTTTCTGTTTTACCTTTCTGTTTTAGTTTTTCAAAGAAAAATCTTGTGGGTTTCTCCCCCTCCTCGAGGTCTCTAAGTTTGTGGAGGGTGCATTGGTGTCGTATGTCCTCCTCTTCTATTTTTTTTATCTCTTTTATGGCCTCAAGAGGGCTATCTTTCGGATCCGGGTCGTTTTGTATTTGATGTATTTTCTCATACAACGCCTTCATCTTGGTGTCTTTTCCGGCTTTTTTCAGCCAACTGTAGTTCTTTGGTTGGGTTTTGATTTGTTTTTTTAAGTAGTCCCACCATTCGTACACATTGTTAAAGAGCGACTTGTTTTCTGTGCACGTCTGGTGTGTTCTTTTTATTATTTCATGCAGATCTTGTTTTGAAAGAATCTTGAGTCATTTTTCCACGTCCGGTTACCCCACTGGATGTTAGTGGGCTTGGCAATGTGTATCTTCTGCATAAAGATATGATCAGATATAGTGTTTATTTGGTAAGTCGTTCTTCTGACTCTTGTCATGTTTTTGTTGGACACATATATCCTGTCAATTCTACGCGATTGCCTAGTTTTCATTATAGTATATAGTTATTTAGTTGGGTTTCGCCAACGCCACGCGTCTCGGATATTATAGACTTCCGTGAAGGCCTTCCAGAGTTTGGCCGCAGGTGTTAGTATTAAGTTCTCGCTGTTCTTGCAGTCTATTTCCTCCGTGACTATATTAAAGTCACCACAGATTACTGCGGCTTCTGGGGCTTTTTCAATATCCAGTATAAGTTCCTTGTATAAATTTGTAATCTTCCTACGTCACTAGGACCGTATATGTTATATACCGTCGTTTCTTCGTCCGTCTCGTTGTCAATTAGCTGTAGCGCCTGTGCCCGATTTTCCTTTTTTGCTCGCGACCCGTTTTCAGTGCTCTGAATGTCAAAGTGAAGAAATTCAACCAAGCGCGGGTAAACGGCGGGAGTAACTATGACTCTCTTACTTAGAGACCTGCGTAAGCCGGACCCTGGGGTTCCATGCTCGCTGCAGGATGCGGCCCCTCCACTTCTGGCGGTAAAGAACGGGCGAAGTTGGCTTAGTGCTGACGAATGAGGGAGTTGATACACCCCTCGATGCAGGAATCAGACAAGGGACAAGCCGGAGGCTGCTATAGCTCCACAAACGTAAATGCCTCGTGATAGGGCCGGCCTTCCAGAGGACCGGCGCCCTGGGAGGGCGAGCTTACCCGGTGCACTGCTGACGGTGAGACTCGGCTGATAGTGACCCTACACCAGTCAGCACCATGAGGTGCATCGGAGACCCCCCCAAGGCAAGGAAAGGAAGCCTATAGTGGCCCAGATGCGATCGTACAGTGAGCGAGCATGGCGGCGGTGTGGCTTGAAGGGATCACTGGCAGGTCGCCGTTTGGTGATGATCGCCTACCCTTGGTCCCCGTGTTAACGTACGTGCGCTCCATAAGGACGCCGCAGCCTGACTACTAGCATCGTCCTTGGGCCGAACCAAACGTCTCTAGGTCCGCCCTCTAACACCCAGTGTTAGGACCCGAAGGTAGGGCCTCGGTAGCCCCCCTTAGCAAACTGTTGCTTAAATTGGGTAGTTCCTCTGCCTAGTAGTCCCTGCCCCTCGGCTTGAGTCCCGGCTAACACCGGTTCACTGTTGCGGAAGGGAGGGTTCTGCCTGGAACGCCCTGTAGTCAAAGGAAGGAGAGCCCGCCCAAACTCCTGAGACCTCCCCCAACCTATCTGCCCAAGGGCCGACCTAGTTCCGGTAGCCCCCACTCACTGCGAAAGGTCCGCAAGGGGTGGGTCCCTGGTCCCAAGGTGCGGGCCACTAGGGGTAGATGGCTGTCCCCGCTGATCGTCTCCTGACGCTGGTTTCTTACCGAGTATTCTCTCTTTGCAGTGCTCTAGCTAGTTGTATCTGTGACTGTGAGACTATTCAAAGACGTGAAAGCGAAGTTCAGCAAAGAGGAAGTACAGCGTGAGATCAAGAAGACTAGAATGGCCGACGAGACTCCAGGGAGCTGTACCCCAGGCGGTGGATCTCGAGATAGATTCCCGTGTGGAACCTGCGGCCGATCATTCAGTTCGCCCCAAGGCAGAGGGCAACACCGTAAACGGAGCCACTCGGTGGCGTTTGCGGCTGAAGCGATTGCGAAGATCGCGACCAAAAGGCGGCAGTGGTGCCTGGAAGAGGAGCGAGTTCTGGCCGGTGCCGAGCTGCACCTCAAATCTTCTGGTAGGAAGATTGACTACAAAATCTTCGAGAGGGCTCTCAACTTTGAGCGGGGCATCGAGGCCATCCGGTGTCATCGTAAGAATGCAAAGTACAGGGAACTTGTGCTGAGACTAGAATCCGAGGCGGCCAACAGCTCGGTGGCAAATGACCATAGCCCAGCGGAAAGGGATGCGGCAAATGGACCCCTTCCCCAAGGGCACCTTCAGCAAGGGCCCGCAAGTTCGGACTGGCTCGGAGCGGCAAATGGGCCGAGTTATCCTAGCCCCCTTGAGGAAGGGGCGACTGTGCGAGGGGTATTGGGAGCGGCAAATGGGCCTAATCACCCCGGGACATACAGTGCGGCTGAGGGGCTCGTCTGTCCTTATCCCGAGGGTAGCGGGATACCATCATCCACGAGTACCGGGGCGGCCAACGGACCGGATACTCAAGACCCCGTGGCCGGGGCGACAATGGTCTCGTTTAGTCGGGCGACGGGAGACGGAGAATCCCAGAGCCAGTACAGACCGGCCGAAGCTCGAGATATCTGGGACGAACGTCTACTTGAGACCCTATCCCCGCTGGAGCCTCGGGATCATTTGGATTCCTTGGACCCTGGAGAGGAAGGCTTCCTAGATCAGTTAATTGCTGAACGCTCCTTGGGGGCGGCCTTGGCGGAAGCACTAATGGCGCACGCTGGAGGTCTAGTGGACCGCCTCGGGATCAGCACGCCATCGAACTCCTGGACTGTCAGGAAACCCCCTCGTGGGGGATTCCGATCGGAGCGATCCCTACGGAGGGATAGGTATGCGGTGGTACAACGTCTGTACGCCAAGTCTAGGAAGTCGTGCGCGAGCTTAGTCCTGGGGGGGGGGTAGTTGGCGGAGTTCGGGGGCCCTCGGGCAACCGTCCCGGTCAGAGATGATCGCCTTCTGGCGCAGGATAATGAGTGTCGAGGCTGGAGCGGATAATAGACAGGCGACCCCGAAAGGGCCCGTCGACTGGGATCTGTTATCCGGGGTGACAGCAGAGGAGGTGACCTGTGCTTTGCGAACCTCTCGCCCTTCGGCCGCAGGCCCGGATGGGATGACACTCGGATGCGTCAAGAAACTATCCGTAAACTACTTGGTCAAGCTATTCAACGTATGGATCCTGAACCGTGCCCTGCCTTTGCCGCTTCGCTCAGCCCGAACCGTGTTGGTTCCAAAAGTCAATAGCCCAAAGTCACCGGCGAGTACCGGCCGATTACCATCGGTCCGGTGCTGGTTCGGGTGTTCCACAAGCTGTTGGCTAAGCGACTCAGCATGAGCTTTAGGCTTAATCCCATGCAGCGGGCTTTTCTCCCTACTGACGGCTGCGCGGAAAATGTGACGCTGCTTGACGCGATGATCACTCAGGCCAAGGTCAAGGGGTTCAACCTGTGTGTTGTCTTTCTCGACCTGAGGAAGGCGTTCGATTCCGTCAAGCACGACAGCATTCTAAGGGCGGCCAGACGGATGGGAGTTCCGGAGCCCCTCGTGGAGTACATAAGCAGCTGCTATGAGGGGGCAGCGACCGATCTTTACGGGGAGCGCATTGTCGTCACGCGAGGTGTTCGGCAGGGCGACCCCCTATCGCCGGTGTTGTTCAACGCGGTGATCGACGAGGCCTTGTGTAGTCTAGAGCCTATTGGTCCGACCGTCGAGGGTCACCTGGTCAGTGCTTTAGGGTTCGCTGATGACGTCGCGCTAATGACTGAGACCGAGCTGGGCATGTGTGTGCAGTTGAAGCGATTCTTCGACGCCCTTGCCCCGACCGGCCTGGAAGCAAACGCGGCCAAATGCAGGTCCCTTCTTATCCGTGCAGACGGTAGGCGAAAGCGGAGTTGTGTAGGTGTGGCAGCTGCGTTGCGGATTTCTGGAGCGCCGGTCCCTTCACTGGGTCCGGACGAAGGCTTCCGTTACCTGGGGCTGGAGGTGGGCGCGGGCGGATGCCGGGCACCCCTGGGGGATACTCTCCGCCGGGGTCTGCGCGAGCTGTCCGAGGTTCCCCTGAAGCCCCAACAGAAGCTATACTTGTTACGCAACCATCTGATTCCCAAGTTGATCTACGGTGGTTCCATAGGGAGGCTCACGCACGGGATGCTGGCGACGTATGACACCGAGGTACGAGGATATGTGAGGAAATGGCTCCATCTTCCGAAGGACACGCCGGTGGCCTTATTCATGCCGACGTCACTGATGGTGGTCTCGGAGTGCCCTCCCTGGCGTCTCGACTTGTCCTCTTGCAGCGAGCGCGTCTTACCCGGATGAAGGACTCCAGCGAACCTTTAGTGTGCACTAGGGCATGGTCAGTTCGTGTCGAAGGTGCTCACAAGGCTCGGTCAGCCTAAGGTTCAAGGGATTGGGGTCGATGCCTTGGACGACGAGAAGTCGGAGTACGCCAGGTCGCTATACCGTTCGCTCGACGGCAAGGGCCTGGCGGAGGCGCGAGAAGTCCCGGCGGTTCACCGATGGGTAACGGACGGCACGAAGTTGCTCAGCGGTCGCGGGTTCATCGGAAGCGATCAAGATCCGTGGTAACTTGGTAAAGTCCCGTGCGAGAGGCGCCAGGGGAAGAAATGATGTGGACCCAGGGTGCCCTGCTACCGGGTGCAGGTCTATTGGAAGCTGGGAGACGCTGTCTCATATAAGTCAGACCTGCCCCGAGAGTTATCACCTTCGGATAAAGCGTCATAACGCGGTCCTGAAGATTTTGACCGAGACAATCAAGAGGTCCGGGTTTCGGACGCTTACGGAACCCCGCATCCGCCTGCCCAGCGGACTGCACATCCCTGACCTCATCTGCTGGAAGAAGGAGGGCCGAGTAGCGTGGACAGTCGACGTCCAGGTTGTTTCGGACTTTGGCATCACTTCCCTGAGTGCTGCGCACCAGAGAAAGGTTGCCAAGTACGACAAGCCGCGTATCCGTAACTGGACCCGGGGGAGGACCGGAAGACCCTCGGTGCGGGTGACCTCAGCAACGCTCTCGTGGCGGGGCTGCTGGTCGGCCGACTCCGTGTGCGACTTGAAGCGCCTCGGGATTACGAACAGGACGCTGGTCGTGTCCGCACTGCGCGCGCTCAGCGAAACCAACTGGATGGTGGTGAACCGGTTCCGCACGGGGAGATTTCCCGGGTGAAGGCCCCCTCGGGTGCGGGCAGGTAAGCAGACGGAAGAGCGAGTATTTCAGAAGTTTCTTCTCGGTATCGTGAGGTCCGGGCCTAGCGCGGCTAGGGACGCATTGGAGCTGTGAGAGTGCTGGAGTATGACTGGTTAACGCTGGTGGCAGGACTGTGACTGGCCTCCGGGCACAGACCCAAGGGAGCCGGAACGTCGGTGTAACGAGGTGGATCATCGGCATCGCCGTGCAGGAGTCCGTCAGAAGTCATCCAAGCACAACCTGAAACTCAGGCAATAAGCAAGTCGTCATGGTAGCCGCCTCTCCTTGAGGTGGGGCACCCTTCGACTTCACATTTCCTACTCGAACTTCCTGAGCGAACTGCCCGAGCCGGGGGACGCCGATGTACCCGGACTTCAGATGTTAGGGCCAGCAGAGCCCCCTGATGGCGCGAGGCATCGGAACAGCCGCCTGGGGGTGCCATTCTTGCCTTAACATTATATAAGACATGCCTCTTCATTTCAGCAGCAACAATGCCACTGAAAAAAACATCTGTCGCAATGTTGAATGCTGAACACGCCTTGACCTTAAATGCGGAAACCATAGCTTTTCCTTTTTCAATAGCTTTTACGTCTCCAACTATCCTTTCTCTTTCGTATCTCATAATAAAATAGTTTTCCACGTGTTTTGTTGTAATTTTTGGTAAAAAGTCCGTTTCTGCTACGCTCTGATAACCATCCTTGGGCCAAACAAATGATTGAGTGGTCTTTTGTTTCGCAGATGTTGACTGGCTGGTAGTGTGAAACTGAAAATTGCAGTTTCTGTCATATGCGTCGAGTCTGCAAATCAAAAACGATAGCAATCAGGGTAATTAGGAAATATTTGTAGCCCTAGTATGAGCATCAGTATTAGTGTTAAGAATTTCATCATTTCAAAACACCACAAGACCGCGACACAGTTTGGAGTATTTTTTTAAATTAGACACCAACCTGGAAGGTCCAGTGGACTTAGGTCTGGTAAAGAGGAGGCATGCACTATAGATAACTAACCTACGGATAGATATACAACACCAGTCGTCACGCTTGCTTGCTCGGAGCAAAATACTGCTCAACAATCTAAACGCAACGTGATTGCCAATCCCATAGCTGACGACCCGAGCGCTCAAATTTAATAAAGTTGGTCTTATTTGAAATCTACTGTCGCACTGATTCTGAATATGTACGTTACGTCGTTACAGTCTCATGAGGACTATGGAACCACCTCGAAATACACCGCAAATTTTGAAAATCGGCATTGTTCTGAACAATGGCACCCATGCAAGGGACATTGTTATGGCCATTGTGGTGCGTCGCTGCGATTGTTTAGAACAATGCCGATTTTCAGACTTTGCGGTGTATTTCGAGGCTGTTCCGTCGTCCTGATCTGATTTTAATGTATATTTTCGGAATCAGTGCCTTTACAGTAGCTTTCAAATAAGACCAACTTTATTTGATTTGAGCGCTCGGGTCGTCAGCTGTAGGATTGGCAATAGGCCTTTTGCAGGACTTCGATCACGTGACTAGATACGCATAGCAACAACAAATTGGTTAGCAAGCTACTTTCTCGCGCACCTGCTTCAGTGCTAAATATCGCATAGTGTACTGTTGATTTCTGAATAAGCAAAAGTGATATGACTAGTCGAAATTCTGCGACAGCCCGAGGGCGCCTCACACATCCTACGACTCTCATCTCTTCAGATAGTCGAATTGGAGATGCAAACAAGATTAAAGAACGAACAAAATATAATAAAAGAACTCAAATATAAGACAAAGACAAATTTATTCAAGTAAAATATATAAAAATACAAGACAATTCAAAACAGCGGTTTTGAAAATGACCAAGCAAAACCTGGCAAAAATTGGTATTTCAACATCAAAAACGAATGAATCATAATAAAAGAACTGAAATATGAGACAAAGATAAAGTAGAAACAAAGACAAAGTTATTCAAGTAAAATATACAAAATACGAAAATACCAAGTCAATACAAAACAGCAGTTTTGAAAATGACCAAGCAAAACCTGGCAAAAATAGGTATTTCAACATCAAAAACGAGAGAAATATAATAGAAGAACTCCAATATAAGAAAAAGTGGAGACAAAGACACAAAAATATTCAAGTAAAAAATCCAAGCACAAACGCGCAAAAACTGATATTTCAACATCAAAAAACTGGTGACGGAGATATGTCGATCTTCGTACTGGGGTGGTGGGGTGATGGGTAATCAAGTTTGGCAACTTGTGCCCTAGAGTCTTAACCCTGAGCTTCATGAAACTAGACACGGTTTTGAATTAATTTTATTAAGACAGCTTTCCACAGTCAGATAGTGTATTGGTGTAGGCCTAATCCACAGCTGCAACATCAATGGGTTGCGGGTACGAGTCTGACCGAGGTAGACTCCAGAATCTCTACCTAAGTGTTGGAGGTTTATCCAGGCTCCTCCTCGCCATCTCATCTATGTAAGCGGCGTCTTATAAAAGCCTAGAAGTGGGCCGTGCTACAAGTCGGCAGATACGGGATAAACATGAAAAGTGGCCAGGTGTAAATGACTATAGTAGTGGACAAACACCGTGAATACCTCAAAACAAACAGCCTAGGCTTAAAGGGGGCGGTATTAATAGGCAGTGGGTGTTTGTCACAAACTGTTTTCAACAACTTCAGAATTGATTCCCAGAGCAGGTTCATCTCGTATGAAGACTGAGGCCATGTTTTCATGAGAAGCGTGCGGAATCGGGCCTTGTTCCTAAACTTCAACCTCACTGGAGATTTGTTACGTGTTCGTTACCGCTCTCGATACTCATTTTCTCTCATTTATAGAGCGTTCGCACTGAGAAAGTTGTCATTCGCTACGCTATCGATTACAATTCATGACATGAACGTCACACGATCATAGCGTCCTGTTATCACACTTGTTAAAACTACCTATCTAGGTGGTTAACGGTCAACCAAGCACTGGTTTTTGAGCAGTTCCAGTTCACCGAACAATTGGAACACATGTTTTTGTTTTGCGTAAATCAAGGCACCCATATGCTGTTGCGTGATGATCTTGTCGCCATCGCATGCACTAGCCATCACTAATACCAGTGGTGTAGCCAGCGGGTGGGTTTTCAGGGGTCAAAAGCGCTCCCATTTCGAAGTTGTATTGATCGGTCACATTCCGAGAAAATAGCCGAAACAAAATACATGCTTTTCTAAGGACCAAGTGAAGTGCAAACATGATTGCACTGGTCGTTAACGTATTTGTCATTGTGTGACGAGATCTCGCCATCGCGATCAACTAGGACAGTCTCGCCATCGCGATCAACTAGGACAGACCCACAAGGATGTTAAAGTACGCCGCATTACATGGTGATTTGCTTCAAATCACCCTATTCAGCCTTTGAAGCATTGACTAGTATCGCTTGAGTCAGTACGGTCGTACCAAACACGGCGTCAATGAAAACAGGGCCTTAGAACAGTCGCTCCCAACATTGAGATCTGTAATCCACAGTGGTAGGGTTACCATACACCCTTTTTTAGTTGCGAGTGTGCAATCGCCCAGCAGCCAAATCTATAAAGGAGGATGAATTGCCAATTTTCGATTTATTGAAATGGATGGACAAATCCTCCTAAAGTAGGACGTATGTACAATTGTACATAGTGGGGCATGTAACCTGAGTTTCGCAAAGTAAAGTGCAGCTGAGCTCCGCGTCGTATGCCCGAACTGAATCGAAGGACGCTGTTCCACTTTGGTTCACTTATTCTTTGTTGATGACATTACAGATACTTCATGGCGTGCATTGATACATTTCCCGAGACTTGTTTAGTCACTCCACTTTTTCGCAAAGATGGCAATCATCCCCGAGCAGGTTTAAATGCAACGGGTCAACGCCTTCTGAAACTAATCAAGTGCAACGATCTCTCACATGATGGTAGAGAAATTATCGGCCGACATCGCCTCGTCTGACACAGCCTTAACTGGAGGCGGCAGACCGGCATCTCCAGAGGAGCCATTGGCAGAGAAGACCTGTGGTACAGCAGTAATTATAAATTTATTAGATTCTTATGGATTTTATTTAAATGATTTTGCAGGCATAATTCAGGCTCAAATTGAACCAAATGATAATCCCTTCGACGATGACGCCATTTTGAACCAGTCATACAATTCTAACCTATCGGTTCAGAGTACTGATAGTAAGTAATCTGAAAATCACGCCCAATTTCTATATGCGCAAGCCTATATCTTTTTCAGAATTCTCTCCGATTCAGACGTCGAAATATGCCTTACCAGCACAAGGTAATCATCGCATTTCTATGATACGTCTCCAATTCCAACTATTTCTTCATTTATTCGATACTTAAGTCGTCGCGACATCTTCGATTGAGGGTATGATATTCGACAAATTGTTTATTATCAAATCACGAAACTCTGAAGGAAACACATTAACAATTGAAGTAATTCTAGGTTGTTGAATTTAGCTAAAATGCTGTTCCACCAATAGCTGACGAAGGGCTCTGCCTGCAGTAGTGCTTCCACCTGACACAAATCCGGCGATATCATTCTCGACTTGGTAATGCGGCACTGATATTGACGTGTTCACAGTCACATTGTGTAGACATGCTGCCATGACAATTATTACCAGCGTGTATTATCGAGTCGCGCACACATTGGGTTCGACAAGCAAAAGAAACGTTGTTCAAGTACACCGAACGCTCGTTCGATCTTTATCCGGGCTCCGATTAATGCGTGGTTATACCTCGCTTCAGCCTGATTTGATGGGTTTATTATTGGTGTCATCAAGTTTGGGAGGCAAGGGTAACCACTGTCACCAACTAACAACCCATCAGTTGTTTCCATTGATGCACACAGGGTCGAAGAAGAGTAAATTCTTGAATCGTGTGTTGATCCCGGCCAACGACACACGACGTGAGTGAATCTCATATTAAAATCACAAACGAGCTGCACATTTATTAAGAAAAATCTCTGCATTATCCCCGCCTGGAGATAGTATCTTCACATGGGTCCCATCAGCAAGTCCGAGTATCTACACATGGGTCCCATCAGCAAGTCCGATAACTCCTGGGAATCCATGTTTATTATAAAATTTCATTTTTTGGCCCATTAAGCTACTTGGATCCGTTGGAAACTTCATGAAATGTGCCTTCCTTTTTGCAATCACCCGTACCACATTATGGACGATGCGACATGTTGTTGCTTGATGCATATTCATCAAGTCCCCGTCTGTGGTTTGAAAATTTCCCGTGGCGAAAAATCTCAAATCCGTGATCACACGAATATGCATCGGGAACGGGTTGTTTCTGTAGGCCCCGAGCAATATCATTTTTTATCATATTTATCAGATCGATTACTTGAAGTTTTGAAAGCCGAAATCTTCCAACAAATTTGTCACAATTCCATTTCCTAAATGGGTCGTCGAATTTCCAAATTCTGCAGCCGCTCCAGATATACAAGATAGGCATCCATGCGACTTATTCTAACTGAAATTGTCGTGCAATATATAACGATGTGACAGGTGAGCATAAAAATTGGGTTTCGGTCATTTCTTTACAACTGCTTCAACTATGATACAAAGTATGAATGGCATTTTAGCGAATTTATTTAGGGGGATTTTTCGAAATTTGTGTTATACTCATCAATCAGATGAATCGAGGGGTGAGATGCTGCTCCAGATGGCATGTAAAGAGCATGGAGCCAGGTTCGACTATTTACAGGAGAAAATTCGATGCACGAAGCGGAAACTAGCGCGTGATGAAGAAGTTCTGAAAAAAAACAGAGCCGTCTGTTAGAAATACAGATAGAGCAGAGGTAACGGAACGGATAGTGTACCGCAAGTCGTCTTACTATTACTCGTTTTTATTCAAATTTGAAGAATCATTCATCCAAATGAGAAGCTGGAGTCAATCAAAGCATAAACTTTTGCGGTTTTGTTTTTAATATAGCACCCAACAGCCTGTGTATCGTACTCATGGTAGCCATTGTTTTTAAACTTCGTAACAATCAGAAATTAGGCAAGAGTTTTGATGCATGGCTAGAATTGAGCAGATGAACATTCGGAGCAAGGTCATTTGAACATTTCATACGCGACAATGGTGCAAAGCGATCTACAATGATCTTGATCATTGATCACGGTTACGCAGGCCACGATCAACTAACTCTGGGCTGACAATGGTGTATAAGGCCCTTAGTTGAACATATCAAATAGCCAACACATTGATGATACTCAATTTGCGAGTATCTCTAACTCACTAAATTCTTGGAACATGCACCAGAGCTGTCAGGAGTTCTAGATAGCACCCTTGAGACTAATAATAATTCTATACCGCCCATAGATAGGGTCACACATTGCAACATACGCCAGACTAATGTGGGCTCGAAAATGAGCATTGGCTCTCATCACCTGTACCGTCAACTTTCTCAGTCCGGATGACTTCTACATACATACACTACGGAAGCGCGAAGTATTAGAGAAATGTTGATCAAGCACAGTTACTACTAAAGATCTTGCCAAGTTCACATTTTGAATTAGGTGGTTGCTCCGCTACAGGCTACAAAAGCAAGCTGGATGACGGGTTATCCTCAAAACAACCTATTAAGGAGAGGAGAGATCTAAAATTATCAAAATTCGCTGTGAAATCAGATGTAGTTGAAGCATGACAGTTTTGCAGGCTGCTAAACGTGTGACTCCTATAAATTCCTATGACCCAGATATTCATCAAAAATTCGCTGTGAAATCAGATGTAGTTGAAGCATGACAGTTTTGCAGGCTGCTAAACGTGTGACTCCTATAAATTCCTATGACCTTAATTACTATACGATGCCTTGCTGCTAGTGATACCTCTTATGGCCTTTTCACATGCACTTTCATCTTCTATGACAGCAGAATCTTGAGTGTTGATTTGAATAATGAATCGAAAAAGCAAGACCAAAATCATTTGATGTTACCAAGAGTAGTACTGGACAAAAAGTTGCTCCATCAAAGACGTCCGTGGTTGGTGGTTATCCAACTACATCATTACACCAGTCATGAGTTATTTCATGAATCTCATTTGGGACGAGGCCTGAAGGTAAAGGTGCTATTACAATATGCACGTAAGTGATATGCAAATTGTAGCAGGATTAATATATGCCGATGAACTATTAGCGTATATAAGCTAATGTATGAGACAGCTGTGGGATGTGCGCTAAAATATAGGCTACTCACTCATAATTATGACTTAAATCAGTAATTTCCGGCACACCACCACCAGTCTTTCTTTCTTTGCTTTCTTTTTAAAACGTTATACTCGCTGCGAGCCTTTGTTTTCATGTTTTTCAAACAATTTTTAACTTGAAGGCCTGTTCTTTTCACTCCGACTCCCGCACTATTCAACTTATCTTTTATTAAATTCCATCTTTTATCTTTTCTTTTATCTTTTTCTGCGACTGAGACTTCGTCGGTTTTTTCGATATTGCAGAAGCGTGCAAAATAAGAAGGTCAGTAACTATATCCTTCTCTGCCCCCGTGGAATTCAAACTTCTTGTCTTTTTATTAATGTCTTTCAGAGTTATTGTCGAATTGCTAGCAACCAGTAAGGTATGGTTATATTATTTATTATTTTTGGATTATGGACAAGATTTTTCGGATTTGCAGGGATATTTGGATGAGATTGAGGAGCAATCCTCCTAATATCACAAAATCCAAGTGGGATGCTAGCAACCCCAACAGATTGTTTAGTGGTATGGACGGTTATGAATGAACATTTTCTACAGTGAGGATAGTTCATCAGGTGCAGTGTATTACACTGTACCTGATGAACTATCCTCACTGTAGAAAATGTTTCACTGTAGACAATGTAACTGATAACGAATAATAAGGTGTATTTGCAAGCATAATGAAGTGAACAACAACTCTGAATGAAAAATGAACAAAACGAAGACGACTCCCTCTGCGTCGTCGACTGCTGCGGTGATAATGCCCTTAGCGTCTTGAACACTATGCTGGACCTGTATATACAACAACCAACTAACAGTCTCTATGAAAAGATAACCGCAAACTAACAAGATTATTTACATTTGATCAGCCGGACGAACAGACATGCAAAGCTACACTGCATTCAGCGCACATGTAGCTTGTTTCGCCAGGTCTTATTTTCTGTCCGACAGATATTCCTTCACGTAGCTGTTTCGTGCGCTCTTTGTGGTAACAGACATGACAGTCCTTCTGCAGATGGGGTCGGGTCTATTGGAGCCAGGAGGAGTTGGTTTCGCAAAATCCCTGGCCCGCCATCTGTCCATGCTAGGACAACTGGTGGGTATGTCGCGTTTCCTATGACCCTTTGTTAGATGTGCTACCGTATGTGGATGCGGATCAATCATTACTAGAGGCTCGAAATTTTCCGGAGTTGCATCAGGAATATGATTACAAGGCGTATAAGGTTGATGCCTGGGTCGGCCTCTCGCTCCAGTACTCACTACAGTAGGCCTTCCTCTCTTGACAAAGGGCGAAAGCGGCCTATCAATGCGTTTTCTCGGCGAGATGACCATACGTGACGGCCTTGCATGCTGCAATAACGCGATTGGCGCAATCTCGTCTTCTGAGCTGGACGCATTGGATAAGACGGTCCCGCATCCACTACTATACGTTGAACCGGAATCCTTGCAGCCATCCATCTTTGCCGATGAAATCGCATAGTTGAGAAGGTCATTGCGGCGTGTTTGTATTGTTTATTCATCAATGACATTCATTGTGTGTGTTTGAGCTCACAATCAAAACTGATTTCGGGTTGATTAATAGCTACAAGTACTGTCGTGTTATTTAAAAATAATATCAATTGTGCCTTATATCGCTTCTACCTTCAAGTATAATGCTATATCGCTTCTACCTTCTAGCATAGGTAGACGCTTGAATCGCGAAGCGGTCATCGCCCACTCATAAGTGGGCGTGGATGTTCCGGGAAGACAATCACCCACTCATATGAGTGGGCTGGGTCTCAAAGAGTTATGTATGAGAAGCACTTTTCAGCAAAATGGCCAGAATCAAAAATCAATATCGCAATCAATTAAACGATGTCCATCTCCTACTGCGTACTGCATCATCTGTAATTCCTCCTCGCTTTGGCACACTTCTTCATCAAAGCCAATGCCAAATTGGAAAATAAATTGAATTTCCTTTTTCCTGATGTTTCTATTCGTTCTTCGTTGGTACGTGCTGTGATGCTATATAATTTTTGCTATACTTGAGGGTATTCGTGCGGCCCCAACCGTACTCTGAAATTCTAAAGTTGACCCGGACATCGAAATGAGTTGGGAACCACCGCGTGTAGAGTGTTTCACAGAAAACCGCAGTTCGACGCGGCTGACGATACCAACGGTTGATAGAGGAAATTTGGTCTTGCCTTCTTTTCTTTCGTGTATTGGAATGTTAACCTTGGGAACGTCATTGCCATCGACCATGGCATACTTGATATGAACATAGTGGTCAAATGCTTTGTCCTAATACTTGATTTTACACTCACAACAATGTAGTATATCTTCAAATACCTGGTAAACCGCATTTTTTTTTATCTCCGAAGCCTCAGCAGCAGAAATAGTTCTATCGTGATCTAATAGCTTGACTAACAATCTCATCATATTGTTATCTGGACTAAAGAAACAAGTTGAGTAAAAGATATTCAGAAATTACTGGCATCGGAAAGACACAATGACGGAGTCTTGTAAATCTGGACTCGCTGATTGAATATTCATCAAAAGGCCTTGTATATCAATTCATTTGGAGAAAAGGCATGAAATACACCCGTTTCAAATGAGTAGCAATGCATATGGCGATAAAATGATGACTCGAGTAACATCATATTTCCCATTGAACGTGAGGCTGAAGCTTAGAATTTGGATTGAGAAATTCGAAATCCCCTCGCCGGTGATAGATAATCTCATAGGAGTGTATAGCACACGAGGTAGTGTTTACTTCTTGTGATGACTCGAGACCACTGAGCCATAGACTCGTATATTAGGGTAATCTCATAGGAGTGTAGAGCACACGAGTTAGTGTTTACTTCTTGTGATGACTCGAGACCACTGAGCCATAGACTCGTATATTAGGGTATGTGACACGTGTTAGAGACCATTAGGATTACGATTGAGACTTTATACGCTACTACTGTATAACGTTTGAATAAACCATTGTATTGAGTATATATCTGTTACGAAGAACTTCACCAAGAGCAACAGGCTACTTCACCAAGAGCAACAGGCTATCTCCAGATAACTATTGTATAGTAGAGCACCAAGACGACTGATTAGCTATACTTTTATACAGATAACCAGATACAATAATCCGTCAATATGCAGTAATTAACCGGGGCCTACGTTACCTACGGCCTAATATGGCACATTACAGTTGCTGGATATTGTGAAGGTGTGGCTGTGTCGTGCATGGAGCAGTAGATAGCTGACTTGGCGACTGGCTGGCTGTCTTTAGGTTGGCGACTTCTTAACTCACAGTTTCACTCGGTACGGATGTATTGCAGCAGAGATACGTTAGGCGCTGAGGTGAATCTCAGATCTCAAGGGCCGTCACAGAGAAACGTGGGTTTATATACCCGAAAATGCGTAACAATGAATGCGATTGTAATGCGTTAGCCAATGAGAACGGGTTGGTAAAGTTCTAGTGACAGGAAAAAGGCAGTACTCTAGCTAGGACTATGTTTGGCGTAACAATGCTTACAACGCTTGCGCAACACTAGCAGAGATAGCAGAGTTTACAAGTTGTCATGATATACTAAAATCCTAATACACGCAAAGTATATTTCCTTCATAACGGATGCCTGGCGTTAGCTAGGGACATTGGGTTAAAAGGACCAGCAGTTCGCTACACCGACCCTCCTTTGCGAGGGAGCGGAACTAGGTGACGTGGAAGAGTCAAATTAATGAATTACCGTTGTCGGTATCCGCCCTGAAGGAAGATAGCGAATGCGTGGGTTTAAAGCTAACTACAAAAGCAAAAACATGCAGTTATGAATGATTGATGGATGGACCGAGTGAATTTTATATTATTACAACACACTACTAGCCTACAAAAAAAGCAGCCTATGCAGAAACAACAATAAAGAGGTAATCACCCACGCAGGGGTGGCGATATGATAGTTAAATCGATCGCGCCGCGCGTGGGGGCAAGGTTCTTTAAAAAAAAATCATAGCAAGTAAATCACCCACGCAGGGGTGGCAATACGATAGCTAAATCGATCGCGCCGCGCGTGGGGGCAAGGTTCGTACAAAGTCACCATGCTGAATGACTAATGAGTCAATATGTGCAGGACCCTCGACGGTACGTGCTGGGATGCTGGAATGGGCTGGATCGGTGGTTGATGTCGCTACCAAGCCATGAGCGTGTGGCGTCATAATGCATGCGTGTGGACAGTTGAATCTCAGACCTCGGTATCGAAACCGGACGATTCGCGCTAGTCGTCTTACTCCGTTGCCGTATGCTGCTGTACTGTCGTGACCCGTTGCCGTATGCTGCTGTACTGTCGTGACCGTTGTACGTCGGTGTCAAATCCCAGAGGAATCGGTTCGTACGAAGCTTTGAGGCGAACGTGGAGCAACAACTGGTTGTTGAAGTCGTGCGTTTGAGACAGGGCCGTGAACTGTGCGTCGTTCGGCTGTCGGCAATGGAATGAGCGAATCAGTAGAGGTTGTGTCCACGTGTCACGCTGTCCGAGTGGTAGACATGATTGACCGATCGCAGTTATATATCCTGGTGGCCCAAGCATCCAATGTCATCTCCAACGAGCGGCGTACCGTCGTCCGGGTCGGGAATTGAGCGGGTAGGCTGAAAACAAGCTAGGCGCCAGCATAACGTGATAAAAAAATAAGTCTAACGATTACTAAGCCTAGACAAAGTACAGAAGATACAGTACATGAAACAATGCAATTACCACAGCCGAATAACCACAATCCAGGCGGGGCAGCCTATGTAATAAACGGGAGTGAAGGCAGTGCCCAGCATAGGACAGGACGCTGTGGCCCGCTGGTTCGCCTATGATTCGGCTCGATCGCCGGAGATGAGCGATGTATGAAAATTGTGAATGTTGCGAGTGATATGTGTCGTCGCGTGCGCGGTTTGTGTCGCGTGAGGAGGACAAATCTCGTTACATGCAGCATGTATTTTTGAAGGTATATTGCTACGCCGACCGGTATCGTAAGAAGCGGCCACTGCATGTATAATGCGTATACGCAGTGTTGTCAGTGGTAGAGGACCCCATCCATCACACCTGTTCGCGAAATGGGGGTGCAAAGGTGAACATTCTTATCGGGCGATAAATGAACATTATATTAACTGGTACACGATACATAGGCAAAGATTCAGATGTGAGTCTAACTGTACCAAATCCTTCTCCAGACTTCATGCGACCCCGATCGCTCGACCAGGGAAGGTGCATTTCCACGCGAGTTTCATCGTATCCGCCAGCAGACACTCCGAAACCGCGCCATGGCTACGCACCCGCTGGCGTCAGCGAAAAGATGAAAAATCCCAAAGACAGCCTTTGAGGCAGCGGGCTGCTAGATCGGGGTCACACGTGTGCACATAATTCTGAAGACGTCCCCGGAGCTAGGCTGTTCACTCTTACTAACGATGAACATATGCCGAGTGTCCCGGAGCACTAGATGGATCCTCAAATGTGTCGTGAGCAAAGTTCAAACGTTATGAACAGACGGAGCTCAAAAGACAGTCCTTGTACTTTGGCAGCGCTAGTTACCTGACCAGGTTACGTCACGATAATACTAAGATTCGAAGAGAGAATAAGACACAGCGGGAGGTTTGATATGGCAGTTAAGTGGTAGCGATCCTGTGGCTAATAGATGATTGGCGAATGCTAGAAAAACTGGCTGTTCGCGCAACTAGGGCGAGAACAGTGGGAGCAAAAAGAGAGAAAGCACGTAAGAATGAGATTAGACATGCAATCCGGCTTGAAAGTGGAGAAAATAGAAAATATAGGATCGAAAATCCGTCACACAGCTGGTTGTTGTTGTGACGATGCAGAGTTTAGTGCGACTGCTACCGGTGTTGTATTAGGCGTGGCGGTGCGCGGCGCGTCCTCATTAATTGCGACCGTGGGTGGTATATCATAATGTTGAGCGATACCACGCAGCGCGTCAAAATGTGATGTGCTATTGCGCGGACTGTCGTATGGCGAACCCTCTGATAGTCGATTACTAGCGGGATATCTAAAACTCGGGATGGGTCTCTCGTTTTTTAGGCGGACGAGAGAAGTGTCACTTCAGACGCATCGACAGCGGAGTAGCTGTCGACAATCACTTATGAAGGATTCGATACCTAACAATTCTACCAGCTTTGATTGAATTTGATTGGCATTACTTATCTTGTGCACCATTCTAATTATGGCACAATCGTTACATTACAATTGGAGTAGTGATGTACCTACGATTTAAACTATTAGCTTAGCCGACATTCTGATTTACTCATATCAAACTGAGAACAAATGTATATCAATCCAGGCTAGATACAAAGCTGATACAACCAAAAATCACAGAGCAGACAACAAACCTATTTTAATCAAGGCAGTTACAGAACAGATGCGGTCCAAAATCACAGAGCATATAACAAACGTATTTCAAATAAGGCAAGTTACAGAACAGATGCAGTTCAAAATCACAGAGCAGATAACAAACGATTCTATTGAAGGCAAGTTACAATTCTATTGAAGGCAAGTTACAGAGCAGATGCAGTCCAAAATTACAGAGCAGATAAAAACCAAAGAGCAGATAACGAACGTATTTTCATCAAGGCAAGTTACAGAGCAGATGCAGTCCAAAATCACAGAGCAGATACGAAAAAAAACAGGGCACATAACAAACGGATTTTAATCGACAGAGCAGGTGAAGTCCAAAATCACAGACCAGATACAAACAAAATTCACTAACAAATAACAAACGAATTTTAATAAAGGCAAGATAGAGAGCAGGTGCAATCACAGAGCAGATACAACCAAAAATCACTAGCTGATATCAAATGTTTTTAGTCACGGCAAGGTACAGAGCAGATACTGTCAAAACCCACTAGCTGATAACAAAAATTTTAAATCAAGGTAAGTTTGAATTATGATACAGGCATATACAACCAAAAATCACTAACAAACTAGGATTTGCTGGAACCCTTGGAGGAAAGTTTCCTGATCTTTTGCTGTTTTTGGCTTATTGGCAGCTGTGTCGTAGGATTGCTGTTTATGCGTTTCAATTCATTTTTTGCAAAGCAGTTGAAAGACGTTTGGATGATCAATTCAAAATTGGATGATCAATTCAAAATTGTTATGGGCAATCTTCTCATTTTCACATACAACAGATGTCAGATTGCACAAAAAAGTTGACTTCAAAATTTCACGAATGGCAGACACAAAAACACTTCTTGGATTGTGACAGGTTAGGAACTTTTTCTTAACATCACTGTCGTTGGATAGAGCTGTGTAGTATTGGACAGCAAGGGTTGTCAAGACATAACAATATTCAGATGGTTCTGAAAGACCACCCCTGTTCGCCATTTGCAGCACTGATTTGTACTTGTCTGGTGTAGAATCAGACAGTGGTGGAACAGCAATGTTCTTAACAAGTAAATTACTGCATTCTTCACAATGCCTTCGCCTGATAATAGACCGACCAATATAACCACTTACATAGAAAGAAACATCATCATCATCATTGGTTTATTAGCAATTTTATCAGTTCAATACACCACAAAAATGCGATACAATGAAAAGACAGGAAGATGTCGAAGCGACAAAGAGTAGTCTATGGAATCTGACACCCACCTTGGCCTAGGCGATGTAAAGAGGAGGCATGCACACTGAATGAAAGTAAAGAGAAGATAGTATAGAAAAAGAATGCGACAAGAAATAGGGCGGCATGTCATGGGAAGCGAGATCGATAGGTCAGTCGTGGTCCGGTAATCTTGAGGATGGACTGTATTTATTTAGTAGTAATTGCTTGTATTTCGACTTGAATGTGGACATGCTCGTCGACTGTCGGATGGCCGGCGGGATACTGTTCCACACATCAGGTCCGGCATATTTGATGAAGCGATGATCTTTTCGGTCGATCATATGATATTTGGACGACGTGGACGCGCGTGTGTTGTACTTGTGCGCTTTTGATTCAGAGGTAAAGAAGTCATTGAAATATTCGGGGCAACGACCGCAGTGAAACTGATACATGAACTTGGCGATTTCTAGTTTCCGCATATCTTCTATGTTTAGGACGCCGAATCTCTTCAGCAGTGACTTATTGGATGGGCAGCCAGGTCCCTTTGGGGCCCTAGCTATGATTCGGAGTACTTTGTGCTGTAGTTTCTGCAGTGGCTTGAGTGCAGTTTTACTGGCAGCCCCCCAACAGAGGATGCCATAATGTAACTTCGATTGGATTAAGGATTTAAAGAGTATCAGAAGAACCCATGCTGGCATGAAGCGCTTAAGGCTGTAGAACAGGCCGCACTTCGGTGATAATTTAGTTTCTAGGGACTGAATATGACTCTTCCAGGACATGTTCGAGTCCAGTAAAACTCCGAGATATTTGGCATTATCTGTGTTGGAAACGGGCTGACCAGCGATATTAACGGTTAGGTTATTTTTTGAATTTACTGTCAGCAATTGCGATTTAGAGGCGTTTATGCAAAGGTTGTTCTGGGCCGTCCACTCATGGACTTTGGGCATTTGGTCACCAGTCATGGCATCCAGCTCTGCCGTCGAAGATGCGGAAGAGAGGAGGTGAGTATCATCAGCGAACAGTGTGGTGTTCAATGAGGAGATTTCAAAAATGTCGTTGATATATAAGGTGAAAAGGACCGGTCCAAGTACTGAGCCCTGGGGCACACCACAGGTCACCGGGTGAGGAGAAGACAAGGTGTCTGAGATCGCAACCATTTGTTGGCGTCCAGTGAGGTAACTTTTCATGAGCTCAAGTTGTGGGCCCCGAAGTCCGTAACGCGCCAATTTCGAGATGAGAATTTTATGATCTACGCAGTCAAACGCTTTTTTTAGGTCTAGAAAAATGCTACATCCCACATTTCGCTTCTCTGAGATATCATAGTACTGTTCGGCCACTGTTAGGAGGGCATGAGCGGTTTGGTGTTTGTTTCGGAAGCCAAATTGTTGAGGGGAAATGACAGACATTTTGGCGAGGAATGAGGACAGGCGGGAGAGGAGCAACTTTTCAAATACAATCCCGATGCATGGGAGAACGGATATCGGACGGTAGTTGGTGACATTAGTTCTATCCCCAGCTTTGTGTACAGGGACTACTCTGGCTTTTTTTAGATAGCTTGGGTAGACTCCATTTTCTATCATGAAGTTGAAAAAATGGGCCATATATTGACCGATATGCAGGCTTATCATTTTTAAAAACCATGATGGGATTTGGTCATAGCCGTCGGCCTTGTGCGATTTCAGTTTGTGGATGGCTACTTCTACTTCGTATTTGGTCGTAGGTTCAAGCACAATTGACTGGGATATCGATCTCACCTCTGACCTGGCCGACACAGGTTTTGTAATAGAAGAAGCAATATTTGGGCCTACGTTACAAAAATACTCATTGAAGTGATTCGCGATCGCCGCCGGGTCTGAAAGTTTGTTTCCGGTATCCGAATTCACAATTTCCGAAACAGACTTATGGCCTTTTTTTCGATGTAGGAGAGAGTTAAGTCCTGACCATGTTTTTCGAGTGTCCTTTATGTGTCTGTTGAAAAATCTCTCATTGTATTTTGCTTTTGCCTTGGAAATAAGATGCACGGTGCGATTCCTGAAATGTCGAAATCTTTCTCGTTCATGTTCTGGGCAGTTCTTGGTGTCTATTCGGTTATGCCACCGGTTACGTTTACGGATAAGTTGAATCAGCTTTGTGGTCATCCACGGATTTCGCTTCAATTTTCTTTGACTTCTCGAAAGGCGCTGTAGAGGTGCAAATTGTCCCAGCAGTGATTTGATAGCAGACATAAACTCAACAAATTTTTCGTCAAAGTTGTTTACCGAGAGGTGGGGGATGGCTGATGTTTTAAATTGATTGAATGCGGCATCATCGAGCGCTTCTTCGTCCACTAACTCTTGTCGTCTGCAGAGGTGATATGTTTCAGGGGGTGTCCTTTGTTGTTCTTGTGATAGAAAACCAATATGGTTGTGGTCACTGATTTTTGCCGAAATGACATATGGAATGATTTCCATGTCGCGCGAGTTGGTATATATGTGGTCGATCAAAGTCCTTGACTTTTCGGTTATGCGTGTAGGCTCGGTGATCATTGGGTAGAGACCGGCGGATTTGACGGCGTTGGAGTATGCGTTGCTTTTGTGTTTTAGAAGGTTTATGTTAATATCTCCCGCAATGAAACACATCTTTTTGTCGCTGTTGACTTTGTCCAGTGAGCGCTCCAACGCTTTTGCGAATTGGTTCATGTTTTTCGTGGGATGTCGGTATAATACGGCCACAAGAAAAGATTTGTGAATTCCAATTGGGTGATCAACTTCCAGCCATAGCTCTTCGCAATCTTTGACATTCAGATCGTAGTCCGTGCAAATTTCGTAAGGAATTTTTTCTTCAATGTAAAGACCAACACCTCCGTAAGATTTCTTTGACTTCGGTGCCGGAGTATACTCGAAGTTGTAGCCCGATATATCAACGTTTTGCGTGGGTTTGGTTGAAAAGTTTATTTCTGAAATTGCTACGAAGGTAGGTGACTTCAGGTCAACGATAAGGTCTTTTAACTCATCATGGTGGGAATTAGATTGCAATCCTCTGATATTTGTATGAATCAAACTAATTTGTTTACCCTTCGGGGCTTGCAGAATTGATGCCGTCTCGTTGATCGATATTGAGTTACACTTTCTGATCAGTGGGAAACTATTCTTATTCGTCATGATTCCGAGTTGACCCAAATTCCCATGTTAGCTTGTCAGTGAATGGAGATACTTATGCGTTCGCAGTTCGAATCGCGTCACGCAACGCTGGCTTAATCCAATTATGAGGGCGAAGAGCGCTACAAATAGCGATTTTACAGTAGCATATATCGAAATATATTAGCACCAAACCTTTGGATGAATAATATCAAGTATAGAGTTTCGGTTCAAAATTGCTATGTATTTTGTCCAACGGTTGGCGAAGCTGGGTCCAAATCGGTATTGATTGTCTGACGGTTGGTGAAGTATTGCAGCCAATGGCAAATTTCCCGATGTAGCAAGCACAGTTCTGTTCAGTCTTGATATCCTATCTCCAAATGATATATCCAGTTCATCAAACTTTTTGCGTCTTCAACCGATTTCTTGCTGTATCGTTGGTGTATCAATTTGGTTAGTGAAAATTCTGTCTATCTAACTCGATAAATCGACTTCTTGTCTTCTAGAATCCTGGATTTGCGCCAATTATCATAGCTACATTACGGGAGCGCTGGAAACGCGTCCGCTCACCACGACGCCTACTTAGACAACAGCCGCATCACTATCATCCACCTCGTCAATTGCAACATTACTCAAGAATTCAACTAACCACAAGAACTGGGAAGAATGTGATGCATCATCCTCATGATCATTTCTATGATCAGATTGATCGAGATGTGATGCGGTGCACAATCCTCGCTGTTGGAGTAAACTTAAGCATCGGATCTTTTTCTCTGCCGAAACCAACTGCTTCACTGACATGAAGAAGTTGCCACGGTATTGCCCTGATCCACTTCTCCTTCAATTTCTCATCACGTGGAAACTTGAACAGAGATAACTTGGAAACTTGAGCAGTGGCAGCAGTTTTCCTATTAGCCCTATCTCCAGTGCGGCATTCAGGAACGCAACATGTGTAACCCATCCTAATAAAGACTAATAATCATTGTCCCTAAATTACTAAATTCAGAATAATAATCAAGTGAAATTATGAAACCATATCAAGGTAGTGAATGGACAGGTAGCCGCATTTCAAACAAACACCCACCTTCATCTAAACATGTAAATATGCATTGTACACTGAATACTAGCAAACATAGGTGGACAAGCTTCAAATACAACCAAGAGAAAGCTATAGAAAACTAGCAAACATACTGGACAAGCTTCAAATACAACCAAGAGAAAGCTATAGAACTGCTGAAAACTCCAGATATATCATAACATTTGGACCAAATATGGCGTGTACCGGTAGTAATTTATACAATACTATATCACCATAGTCTATCAACTGCTAATGCCTGCACACTAGAATATGAATATATGATCGATCATCACTTCTCACTCACCATATCATAGTCCACATACTTTACACTAATCTAAATCTAGGCAAAATACCTCGTAGAACAAACACAGCCGCATCTGCTAAGGAGCGACCGGCCATCTCAAGAGCTCGCAAAGACTGATTAAGTGACACGCCTGTCGGGCGGCGGCGCGAGTGAATTCGAGAGAGTAACTCATCCCGAAGTTTTAGAAATCCCTGGAAAAAGGCAGTACTCTAGCTAGGACTATGTTTGGCGTAACAATGCTTACAACGCATGCGCAACACTAGCAGAGATAGTAGAGTTCTACAAGTTGTCATGATATACTAAAATCCTAATACACACAAAGTATATTTCCTTCATAACGGATGCCTGGCGTTAGCTAGGGACATTGGGTTAAAAGGACCAGCGGTTCGCTACAATATAAGAGGTCGACGCTTACAAAACAGACATCACGACTGACTCATTGATTGCTTGCGATCTCACTTCTCGATACCAGACGCCTAGCCATTCAAGTCTTATAACAGGCATAATTAGTACTTTCAGATGAAACAACCCAATTAAGAGCCAAGTGACAGCGCCGCAATGTATTTATCCACCAACATACAAGAAGACAATGTAACGAGAATACCCAACTTGGGCAATGCCAATGGGCCTGTAGAAGTATTTTACACCGTGGTAAAATGAATTCTAGCACGTGAAAATGAAATTCATTCATTGGGAACTACTCTGAAAAACGGACGTGAAGCTTAGCCACAGAAGTTCTGCAAATGAAATGAATTACTGCAGTAAGCAAACTACTACGTCTTGCTCAACTGCCGTTTTTTCAAGTCCTTCACAGCATCTTTTCTCACAGAGGCATTTACCAGATACTGCTTGTTATTATACTATATGTTAACATTGATTTTGCTCGCCAATTTTAAAGCTCGATCTCGATTATCACAACATACAAAACTTGAGGTCCCCTCAAAACGATGCAAAACATCTTGACCAGCTTCCTTCACTGCGACTTGGGGTGAGAACAGATGATTTTATCAGAACCACCTAGGATCGAAAAACTTGATGCAACAAACTTGCCGAGTGGTTCCGAGGGAGCAAGAAGTACCCCGCGATCGAGCAAGTCGATAACGGAAACTTGCGCCACAGGACGCGTCAGAAAAGGACTCATGACATATTGCAGCTTCGTTCCGCTTCGCTGAAGCTTTACTCAGACTTATTTTACGGCAGCTACTGTAGAATTTCTGGCAATCCAAAAGTTGTCTTCCAGAGCTCAGAATTTACTGAATCCGGTCTTGATCGAAAGCTACTGTCGCACTGATTTCGAAAATATCAATCAAAATATGGTGAAGCACCGTACTGAGATGAAAAACCACCCTCAACATCCAAAATCTGCATTGTTCAGAACAATCGGATGACCGCAAAACAATGACCATAACAATGACCCATTGCGACTCTTCGATTGTTCGGACAATGCCGATAATTCAGACTTGGAGGGCGGTTCAGTGCCTGATCATATTTTTATTTACATTTTCGGAATCAGTGCGACAGTAGCTTTCGATCAAGACCATATTCAGTAAATTCTGAGCTTTGGAAGACAACTTTTGGATTGCCAGAAATCCTACAGTAGCTGCCGTAAAATAAGTCTGAGCAAAGCTTCAGCGAAGCGGAACGAAGCTGCAAAATCGGTCGCTGCCATTCCACGTTTACATTCTATAATATCATGCTCCCAGTAGTTTACCTCAATTTGTTGTCTGCTTTAAGTTTTGCATGGTAGCTAGTGATTCCGATTAGGTCATCACGAACCAAATTTTTTATAGGAGTGAAGGTACTTTCACCGTCAATTATTTTTCTTGCAAAAAATACCCTTACGCTTGTGAATGTACTCCTTGGTTTCCTTCAAATAATAATTGTATGTGAAACTACATTTTTCCCAAGCCCCACAGTCATCCGTAAAATCCCTTTGATGTACATTAGATTTGCATTTTTCATTGTCTTTGAAGGAGACATATACATACACATCTTCCTTCAATCCATTTGGGATTCTCCTCGGAAGATCCAATCTAATTTGAGGGGAAAGCTTGATTAATATTTCTCTGAATGGAAGATATTTGTTGCAAGGCAGAGCTTGCATATTAGTAGGCTTCAAAAAACTACTATCTACGTCAATTTTAGGCTCCTCGCTGTCACAACTAGTATTCAAACTTTTAATGGAAGGTGAGGAAGTACCTTTCTGCTCCACCACAGATTTATATTCGTGAATAATCTTGCTCAGTAGAGGTCCGCAATCATAATAAAATGCATGCAAGCGATCGTCTTTGTTCAATTTGCAATATTGGAAAAGATGCGCACATTCCCTGAATATGCCTTGCTTTTGTGGGTTTCGCGTACAGATCATCAGATTTGGTGTATAGTTGAATTTCAAAACTTATCCATGATATCTTGAGGCCATGCAGCGACCGTATTGTAAAAGATCCATGTATATAACTGAATATGCCTGGTTTTTGCGGGTTGCTAGCATTGCTAGCATGGTTTTGGTGGTAACTAGAAGGGTTTTGAGGGTGACTCGGGTAGAAAACTTTTCCTATACAACCGCAAAACTCTTGTAGACTACCGCAAAACTCTCCTATACAACCGCAAAAATTTGGTGGACAACAGCAAAACTCTTGTAGACTACCGCAAAACTTTGGTGGACAAGAGCAAAACTCTGGTAGACTACCGCAAAACTCTCCTATACAACCGCAAAACTTTGGTGGACAACAGCAAAAATCTTGTAGACCACCCCAGAACTCTCCTATACAACCACAAAACTCTTGTAGACTACCGCAAAACTCTCCTATACAACCGCAAAAATTTGGTGGACAACAGCAAAACTCTTGTAGACTACCGCAAAACTTTGGTGGACAAGAGCAAAACTCTGGTAGACTACCGCAAAACTCTCCTTTACAACCGCAAAACTATGGTGGACGGTTTGATTTCATAACTAATCCATGATATCTCGAGGCCATACAGCGACAATATTTTAAAAGATACCCACAATTACCTGAATATGCCTTGGTTTTGCAGGTTCTAGACATGAAATGAGAAAATACATTTGGTGGACAACAGCAAAAATCTTGTAGACCACCCCAAAACTCTCCTATACAACCACAGAACTTTGGTGGACAACAGCAAAACTCTGGTAGACTACCGCAAAACTCTCCTTTAGAACCGCAAAACTTTGGTAGACAACCGCAAAACTATGGTGGACGGATTGATTTCATAACTAATCCATGATATCTCGAGGCCATACAGCGACAATATTTTAAAAGATACCCACAATTACCTGAATATGCCTTGGTTTTGCAGGCTCTAGACATGAAATGAGAAAATACATTTTGGATCTTTGGCTTGTCTTCTGGTGAGATTATGTATTTGAGGGCAGATCATCGTGCAGTATTTGTAGCATCCTTTAGTTCAGTGGTTCTTAACCTTTTTTCCTCCAGCGCCCCCTTTCAAAAATTATCGTGCTCCAGCGCCCCCCAACCGCATATTGTAAGGAATGTATAATAAAGACAATGAGTAAGAGGGAGGGCGGTGAAGTCGCGATTTCAGACTTCAAGAGCCATAAACATCACGGTTCAATAAACCTTGTATGACCTTTGTGACGTAACTGTTATATAGTTCACTGCCGTTCAGTTTCGCCCTCGTTGCCTGCTTTGTATCAGTTGCTAATATTTCGACTATCAATCTTATTCAATCATATTTACCTCGCAATTTTTATAGATCCTAAAATAATTTTTATGAATAGTCTGATTCGAAATTTGTAACTGTCCTCAAGGAAACACCGTCAAAAAACCGTTTTTCGTCTGTGTAAAATAAAATCCAACGAAGCAGGCAGAGACGCGTCATCTTGGGGTGTTGGATAGGACAGTTATATCTCTATTGTGTATACGTGGAAGTTTCCACCCCTCTTTCGCGGCTACATAAAGTTTTTTGACGAATCCATTCAACAAGTGCACCAATCAACAAAGAAAACTCAACTGTCATTGTCATGGATTCCAACAACCAAACCAAAGATCCTGATCTGGATGTTACACCGAGATGCGACGAAGACAACAAAGTCACCAAAACAAAAGACAAACCAAAGTCTTCAAGGTCTCATGGTGCCAGATCAAAATCATCAGTTCAAACAAGATCCATGTCAAAGGCTTTAGAGCACAAATACTTGAAACCAAAAAGTTCAAGCAAATCAAGTTCAAGTCATCGGTCATCAACAGGTACCGGTACTTCTACATCAAGTCATTCAACTAAATCTCGCTATAGTGAAATGAATGTTGAAGATGTCGTAAATTATCACCGGAAACTGCAAGAAATATGCTCTGCACGAGCAAAACAGGATATTGAAGATATTCAGGCTTCATTGAACACTGAAATACAATCAATTCAAAATCAAACTGCTTTGGCCCGAGCCAATCTACAAGAACAAAAAAGGAAGTTAGAAGAAGATCTGCGAAAGAAATTGGAGGAAGAAAGGAGGAAGTTGGAGGAAGAAGAACAAGAACTACAAAGACTGCAAAATCAGCAATGTGAAATGATTAAACAAAGGATGCAGCAAAATGCTGACGAAACAGCTCGCCGTGTAAAACGAGAACATTTGCAAAATACTTGTGAACTAGAACTAGAACTCACTAGACGAGGTGTATCAACGCAAAGTTCACCTCAACTGACAGCGGCAGAACTGCAGCCATCTGAGAACAGGAGCCTGGCTCCTCAAACAAGCATTGTTCCAGAACAACTACAGCAAGCAAGTGCAACTATTCAACCTACGAGCAATGTAATAACTTCAATTGCTGAACCGTCTACAAGTGTTGCTCCAAATGTAACTCCACTGATATCTTCAAATACTTCATATGCAGGTGTGGCTATTCCTTTTAATAGCATGTCTCACAGTTCTCGCCAAGTGTCTAATGTTGTAGGCTTAAGTGAGAATGTATGTGTGCGTGAAAGATCTAGTAATTGTGTGACTGCTCGTTTGGACGCATGCATTGCACCCAAAAATCAATCGCCTGTAATTGATGCCAAAATTAGTCGCCTTATTGTAGCACCTCCCATGATTGATACACAAATAACTACTAATTTGCCTAGTTCTTTTGCATCTGGTAGCGTACAACCCTTTGTGCCAGTTAATTCAAATCAAGCAGCTACAGCAGGCTGCACAGTTCAAAATACTGCAAACTCTGATCTCAATGTAAAGCCTAACCAACCGCCTAACTTGATTCAATGTGAGAATCCGTATGTCATTCACCAGGTTAAACCCAGTGATCAAATTGTTCCATTAAAGTTGGAACCAAAATGTTTTAGTGGCGACCCAATTGAATTTGATACATTCAAGGAAATGATAAATGCTACTTTGAATCGTCAACCATGGTCGCAAAAGCAGAAGTTGATGCATCTTTTGCAATATACTCGTGGTATTGCCAATACTTTTGTTAAAGCTTGTGAAGATATGGAAAACTGCTTTGATGAAGCTCTTGCGGTATTGAGAGACAATTTTGGTCAACCGTTCCAAATAAGTGACCGCTACATAAACACTGTTATAAATGGCTCGAAACTTGTAGAAGGTGACAACGATTCTCTCCTCTTATTTCATGCATCGTTAACCGCCTGCACAAATAAGTTAACCAAATTTGGAAGAATTTGTGATGTTTCACGCTCCATGGTTGAACAAATTGCCGAGAGACTTCCCCCTTCTTGGCAGCCTGGTTGGAGAACCTTAGTGGCGGAGGTCACTTTTGACCTGAAAACCGAACTGACTGTTGAACATGTAAATGACTATGTTCGCCAGAAAATTAGAGAAATCACTAGTAAATATACCAACCCTAATCATGAAATATCCAAGAAGCAAGTGACTGGTGTATTCAAAACTGGCAAGCCCAAGGCATCATTCAGCACACAAGTTGTGACTCCAACATTAGAACTTTGTTTCATGTGCAACGAAAAGCATTTCTTGAATCAATGTGTCCAGTTCCGCAAAATGCAGTATCCTGATCGCGTTGAATTCGTAAAAACCAAAGGGCTTTGCTTCAAGTGTCTAAAGTCAGGACACTTCGGAAAAGCATGCAAACGCATTCAAGCTTGTATAAGGCCTGGTTGCAAAGGCAATCATACAACACTTCTTCACCCACCTGAAGAAAAGATAAAAGAGGTTGCTAACAAAACCTTGGATTCGGCAAATGAACAAATTGAAGGCCAAGGCAAAATTTCTGATTCAAAAGAAGCTACCTCTTTCTTCAGTGCTTCCTGCGATGACAATGAATATGATGATGATGAATGTGTGACTTTGAATGTAGTTCTGGCAAGACTACGGGTCGTTGGCACTGACAAGTACATCGTCACCTTGGCATTGATTGATAATGCAAGCAATTGTTCATTCATATCTAAAGAACTCGTGAAACTACTCGGTCTCGCTGGGCCCGAGCGAAACGTAACTTTCCAAACAATCGAACCATCTAAAAATACCAAGAAGTCAACCATTGTTCGTGGTTTAGAGATTTCTGATTACGAGGGATCAGAATACGTACCTCTGAAGTCACTGATATCCACAGAGAAAATCGCTCTGGACAACGACCTGCGGCCGACACAAAGTGATGTACATCAATTTCAACAATTTGAAGACATTCCAATCCCAGATCTTTCTGGAGACATCGGTCTGCTGATTGGTAAAAACAACCCTAAAATTCATAAGCCTCTGGAAACTATATACGGACCTGAGGATTACTTCGCAGTGAAAAGTGCCATCGGATGGATGTTTACATGCCCAAAACAATCCGAACCTTTCAAACCTCACTCCTATTTCATTCAAACCAATCCAAACCCTTTGTGCAGGATGTGTCACGATGATGTCAATTCCATAGCAAATGACAAAACTGAACTCTCTGTAAATGATAAACTATTTATGGAAAAGGTGTCATCGACAATCCTACTTGACTCGAACGGGCACTACCAAATGGAATTACCATTGAAACATCCGGATTTAACATTGCCCGACAACAAGCATCAAGCAAAACAAAGAATCAATTATCTGCAGAAAAGATTCCAAAAGGATCCAAAGTTCTTCGATGAATACAAAGTTTTCATGTCTGACATGATCACAAATGGATATGCCGAGAAGGTTCACAATGATGGGCCAGTTGGTAAAACCTGGTACCTGAGCCATCACGGTGTGTATCACCCTGAAAAGAAGACTATCCGCGTTGTTTTCGATGCATCTGCGAAATTCAATAACCTGGCGTTGAACGACCTTCTGTTACAGGGGCCAGACCTAACAAACAACCTTGTTGGTGTTTTATCGCGCTTTCGCAGAAATGAAGTTGCGATCCAAGGTGACATTCGATCAATGTTCCACCAGGTTAAGGTTGATGAATCTGATAGAGACCTGTTACGCTTCCTGTGGTGGAAGGATAATGACCCAAACCAACAACTTGAAACGTACCGCATGACTGTGTTTTTATTTGGGACTGTGAGCAGCCCTAGCTGTGCCAACTTTGCTCTACGAACTGTCGCTGAAGACAACAAAAATGCCTATGACATTGATGTCATAAATGCGGTTCAAAAGAACTTCTACGTTGATGATTTTCTTGATTCCTGTGAGGATACTCCTGCTGCAATTCGTCGTGTGGAAGATGTCAGCTCTCTGCTAAGCAAAGGTGGATTTGAACTGACAAAATGGGCAAGCAATTGCAGAGAAGTACTGGCAGCAATACCAGAATCAAACAGAGCCAAAAACCTGAAAAATATTGACTTGTTAACTGATGAGCTACCGATGGAGAAGACATTGGGGCTTGCCTGGAATATAGAAGATGATTCGTGGTGCTTCCGCGTCAAAGAAAAACACAAACCCTGTACCAGAAGAGGAATTCTGAGTATCGTGAACTCAATTTTTGATCCGCTGGGAATGGCGCAAACTATAGTGCAACCAATGAAGGTATTGATGCAGCACTTATGCAAAAATAGTTACAATTGGGATGACCCGTTACCTGAAGAAGCCAGAAAGATTTGGTGCGACTGGTTATCTCAACTACAGAAGCTTGAAAACTTTACGATTCCAAGATGTTTCAAACCGTCAAAGTTTGGACAGGTGACAAGAATCGAACTTCACCACTTCTCAGATGCCTCCGAGTTGTGCTATGGTGCAGTATCTTATCTGAGATATGTGAATGATGCAGGGGAGATTCACTGTTCTTTTGTCTGTGGAAAAACAAGACTCGCCCCCATCAAAGGTTCTACCATTCCGAGAATGGAGTTGTGCGCTGCAACAATATCTGCCAGTAATAACAAATTTCTGCTAAAAGAGCTGGACCTGCCTATTGACGATTCATACTTCTGGACTGATAGCACAACTGTTTTGCGATATCTCACAAACAAAGACAAAGCTTTCAAAACCTTTGTTGCGAACAGAATCAATATGATCAAAGAGTCTTCAGAATCATCAGACTGGAGATATGTACCTTCAAAACAAAACCCTGCTGATATTGCTTCTCGGGGCCAGACTGTTTCTGAATTCTTGACTTGCGACATGTGGAAATTCGGTCCAGAATTCTTGTGGAAAGATTCTTCGGAGTGGCCTCAACAACCAACATTTCTAGAGGAGTTGTCTTGTGATGACTCAGAAATCAAAAAGCCAAACAAATTGTGTTTTCTTACAATTACCACTCCAAATTCTGTTCTTGATGAACTCATCTCCAAGATCTCAAGCTGGACTCGACTGAAAAGGGTGCTGGCATGGGTCTTGCGCTTCAAAAATAATCTTCTTGCCAAAGCGAGAAACAAACAACCAAATGCAAAGCTGACAAACAAAGCATTGACTTTAACCGAAGTTAAAGCTGCTGAAGAAATGCTTATACGTCATGAGCAAACAAAGCACTTCTCTGAAGAAATAGAAAGACTGAAGACTGATGAACAAATCAAAAGATCCAGCCCGATCTACAAATTGCTACCATTTCTGGATAATGGGACCCTCCGGGTTGGAGGCAGAAATCAAAATGCTCCTATAGGTTACGACTCAAAACATCCGATAATCATTCCAAAAGCGAGTCCAATTGCAGAATTGGTCATTCGAGATGCTCATGTTTCATGTGGCCACAGTGGCCGGGAATATGTTATAGCCCAAGTCAGAGAAAGATTTTGGATTGTCACAATCAATTCCAAAGTACGATCCGTTCTGAAAAATTGTGTCTCATGTAGGAAACGTCAACGAAAACCAGAATCTCAACAAATGTCTGATCTACCATCTGATAGATTAACTCCGAATGATCCGCCATTCCACGCAGTTGCGGTTGACTGTTTTGGTCCGTTTTTAGTAAAGCGTGGTAGATCTGAGTTGAAACGATATGGCGTTTTGTTCACTTGCCTAACCACTCGCGCTGTCCATATTGAAATTGCGAATAGTTTGGACACTGATTCTTTCATTATGGCACTGCGCCGCTGCATTGCACGCCGTGGACAAATCAGTTTGATACGGTCAGATAATGGCAGCAACTTCACATCTGGTGAGAAAGAGTTGAGGCAAAACATTTTAACTTGGAATCAAACAAAAATACAAGATTTTTTGGTGCAAAAACAAATAACTTGGTTCTTTCAGACCCCTTGTGCATCCAATCATGGTGGTGTATTTGAAAGACAAATTCGAACAGTGCGAAAGATTTTGGGTGCTCTGTGTGATGAACAAATGTTGTCTGATGAATCTCTATTAACATTGATGTGTGAATGTGAATCAATTATGAATAATCGCCCCATTTCAACTGTGTCTAGTGATCCACATGATTTGACCCCAATAACCCCTAACAGTCTATTGTTGTTGAAAGATAAACCCATGCTACCACCTGGTGTGTTCAATGTCAAAGATGTTTACTCTCGAAAAAGATGGAGACAAGTCCAGTACTTGGCTGATCTTTTTTGGACAAGGTGGAAGAAACAATACCTTCCACTACTTCAGATTCGCCAAAAATGGAATGAAAAGAAAAGAAATATCACTGTAGGTGATGTTGTGCTTGTGTTGGATCAAAACCTACCTCGTAACATGTGGTTGCTAGGTCGTGTGATTGAGACCCTACCTGACAAGTCTGGGTTGGTGAGAAGCGCGAGAGTGTTTACCAAAACGAATATTTTGAAACGACCCATAAACAAATTGGTGCTTCTCTGTGAAGCTCATGACTGTTGAGAGCTGAAACTTGTTACAGTTTTTTGAGTATTGTAACCTTTCGTTTCTTTGTGTTTTTATTGTGAATTTGCAGTTGTGTAAAAATTGCCAAACTTGCATAAATTCAAATTTTCAATTTTTAAAGGGCCAGGATGAAGTCGCGATTTCAGACTTCAAGAGCCATAAACATCACGGTTCAATAAACCTTGTATGACCTTTGTGACGTAACTGTTATATAGTTCACTGCCGTTCAGTTTCGCCCTCGTTGCCTGCTTTGTATCAGTTGCTAATATTTCGACTATCAATCTTATTCAATCGTATTTACCTCGCAATTTTTATAGATCCTAAAATAATTTTTATGAATAGTCTGATTCGAAATTTGTAACTGTCCTCAAGGAAACACCGTCAAAAAACCGTTTTTCGTCTGTGTAAAATAAAATCCAACGAAGCAGGCAGAGACGCGTCATCTTGGGGTGTTGGATAGGACAGTTATATCTCTATTGTGTATACGTGGAAGTTTCCACCCCTCTTTCGCGGCTACAGGCGGTAACAGCACTTCGTCATCCCCCCTAAAAATGATTGCATTGCGCACCCCTAGCGTGATAAACCAACCGAGGGCTTCGCCCCCAAGAACCCCGTAGCGTGATTTCGATGGTCAGCAAAGTTTGTGTGGCATGGTCGCCCTAGGTTACAAAATTTTCTATTATGCATGAATGAATAGTTGGTAATTAACATATATAAGTCGCTATAAACTTTTTATCCTCTCAGCCCACGTAATCAGATTTACCAGTACCGTAGCGCTGATTGAGCTGTTGTATGGGAAGATGGAGGGCACATAATTAATAATTAAAAATATTCGGGCGTGCCCGTAGGTACAATTAATTCGTTACCAGGGCCGCCGTAACAGCACTTCGTCAGCCCCCCAAAAAACGTTGGTCTTAGTCCCCCCCCCCCCCATCGGGTGATGAACCAAACTTCCGGGGGGCTTCGCCCCAGACCCCCTTTCGGCTATCCACTATTTGCTGATACTAGTCATCTACATTGGGTGTCCATTTACTGAGCCAGGTATTCCCGCCTAGACGCGCGAAGCGCGAAAAATATAAATAATTAATGATTGAATTGGTACATATGATCGGGAATTGCATGTATATTGATATCAAATTTTATCCTCTCTCTGCTCACGTAAACAAATTTACCGGTAGAGCTGAGTGATGTGTGATTGAAAAGGTAGGACACCTCAATAATAATTATACATCTCCGGGGGTATACCCGTTGGCAGGAACGAAACGGCACTTCGTCAGGCCCCCCGAAAAAACTTGGGTCTTGGGCTCCCATAGGGTGATAAACCGACCGCCCCCATCACGTTGTTCACTTTGCCACGAAATCAGCTGTACTGTTTAGCGAGCCAGTGCGAAGTGCGAAAACTTTCGATAATTCATGATAAAATCGGTCAGTAAGATCGGGAATTGCATATATATTGCTATTAATTTCTTGTCCTCTCTGCTCACGTTACCAGATTTACCGGTAGAGCTGAGTGAGGTGCAATGTTCCGTCTAAGCTGCTCACGTGCCCAGTGCTGACATGGTATCTGTGCACAGAAAATCTACGTTGCGCACAACTAATCCGAAGTTTTGACCTTTTTTTCGTCGTTACGCACTGTTGTCCAAGCGTCTGCGCAGTGAGTTTATTGAGTGTGCGCAGACTCATCAAAACGTGGAGCGAACAATGTGAGGTGTCTTGGAAACTGTAGGGCCCGTAACTAATAATTAAACATATTCGGGCGAGCGAACCCGTTGGTATGACTTCGTTGCATGATGTTATTTCATGACCTCCTGTCTGCTATATCAAAAAATATAGAATCGCCCAACAGGGATATCGCCCAACAATAATATCTAGTTTTAGATATCCCTGTCGCCCAATCGTACTAAACTAAAAGACGAACACGATTTCAAATTGGTATTTCTTCACTGGCATATAATTTTTCCCTGCCGGATGGAATTCGTCTTCTGGGCTTCAGATTGCCAACACGGGAATATTCGGTGCCAGTCATTTAGGCGCCCATGGACAATTAAACCTATATGTCTTTTGTAGGCTATATATAACGAAGTTTTCGGTGTTCATTTTCTCTGAATACTCATTAAGGATATGTCCTACCACCACATCATCTACTGCGAAGCTATTTTTCTCCTGAGCCCAGCGCCCCCCATATCGCCCCCTGAGCGTTTCCGCCCCCTTTCAAAATCGCCAGCGCCCCCTGGGGGGCGCTGGAGGCAAGGTTAAGAACCACTGCTTTAGTTGAAGTTGCCGGATCATGCAAAGAATGTACTGTCACGGTGGTTCTTTAATGCTATTCTTTCGTCACAATGGTCACGCTCGACTCGCCTCATCGGACGGCAGAAGAAGCACGACCGCGTTTCACTCTTTCTTTCGACGGCAGTGTGGTTAGCAGGGTCATGAGTTGCTCCTCGTTTGGTAGGGCACAGACGTAATGTCGTTTCATTTTACAGTAAATTGCAAGTATTTTTTAACGTCTTGTTATCAGTTGGATTAGTTGATCCGTGTTCGCTGTTCGTCAATAATACAAAGTACCGGAAAGACACTGTCTCTGGATTAACAAGCTTGTTAAGAATATCGGATGTCAGTCATAGATACTATCAGCGAGATACTCTCGTCCAGCTCGGTCAAGGAGCTAAAACTCGTCCCTCAGGACATGTACTGAAAGGAGACCCAGCATTTGTCCTCTTTTGGTGGTCATGCAAAAAAGTCATCTGTGGTATCGGACATACGGAGGAAATTCACTAGGGCATCTTTCGACACCGTATTCCTCTCCATAATGATGCCGATCAACACTGGGCGTCGTAGTAGCAACAAACATATTTGGATATCTTTACATCCACTGTGGTCGGCTCGTTGCCAGAAAAGATGGGGTGTATACCAGCATACTGCTTATCCTCAGATGTCCGCTTGAACATGATTTCAACAGATGCTTGTTTAAAATGGTGGAACGATCGAGTTCCTGGAACTGTACCACCAGATTTATATCTCTCTTCATGAAAGGCTCTGATGCTTCTTAGATACTGTGTATATAATATAAAAAATTCATTTCCTTTTATATTTTGGTCACAGAAATTGAAAACTTTCTCTATTGAGAGCAGAGCTGTTCCAAGGAACTGAATCAAGCTTGTCCGTATTAGCGTTCGCTTCACGGTTCCATCAATACCACCAGCCATCAGAAAAATATTCCAGTTTTGAAATTAAAGGAAAATGAGTTTTAACGCTTCACGGTTCCATCAATACCATCAGCCATCAGAAAAATATTCCAGTTTCGAAATTTAAAGAAAAATGAATTTTAAGATACTGAATCAACTTGCACTAGGGTGCATAGATGAATCCAGTGTCATGACTTAAATCAGCAGACAAGAAGCAGAATGAAAAGTTTTATACTGTCTCATCAACAACAACAACGTACATAACAACAGTGTGGACAGTACATTGCTCTTTGTTCCAGTGGTAGCTCTGTATGTCATCTTTAATTATGTATATGATTTGTTCTCGGCAAAATCACCAATAATTATTGCAGTGTCCGGCGAGAGGTTTGCTTAAAGATCCTTGAAATACCGGGCTTGACACTTAGAAATACAGTGTGTGATGTCAGGTTATCCATCTTTGTTGAGGCAAATTATAGAATGTCAGACAAACATCGTTAGAGTATTAAGTTCTGATCGGTCTGCTGACTGCCATTGCTTGAATAAAATATATTCAGACGCTTTTTATTCAAGCAAAGTGCTTATTCACTTTTTCTGTTAATCGTTCCTTTCCGGGGTACTCACTTTTTCTGTTCATCGTTCCTTTCCGGGGTACTTCGAACAACGGTGGACCATACAAACCCCGTCCCTTTCCATGGTACTTCGAACAACGGTGGACCATACAAACCCGGTCTTCTAGATCACACACAACTTGGGCCAGCATGTCTTCGTATTCTAACCCACAGGCAGAAGGAACCAGTTTGGCGTTCTCGGCAATTGCACAACCACACACTTGATGGCTTCCAGAACTGCCCATCTTGATACACCATTTTTGACGCAATTCACAGAACTTGGATGGCTTCCAGAACTGCCCATCTTGATACACCATTTTTGACGCAATTCACAGAACTTGGACAAACCTATCTTGCTATTTCTTGTAAAATACAGCTCTTAAATTGCAGAGAAGCAGTCGCTTTTGCCGGGGGATCTTATTACCCAAGCTGAGATAGTCACCGGATCCTGCCATTATCCTAGAAAATTCATCTTAATAAAATGCCAATACCAGATCTTTCACAGCATCACTAATGCCATGTTTTAACAGACCTCAGCAGCATTTTTTGGCCTGCTATCGAAACCTGTGTCTCATGAATGGGCCGTGATGGCGGGTCTAGATTTGCACCTTATCACCATGATGAAGTCACCACCTTTTGGGATATGAAAACTTTTTGCCATTCAATTAGTTGTTCACCAATCATGTCCTGAGATGAGGCAGTGGTAAACAACAATACAAAACAAAAACTTCACACAGTAGTAAGTAGCTCATATTCAACAGCTTGCAGAGAGATGCTATAGTTAGGCTCTGCTACCTTGTTAACTGCAGTGAGTGACTAAGTAGAGAATCTGATTACCTCATTGGATATATTACAATCTTCATCCAGCTGCATCATGAACTCAGATGAGGTCTCCGGATCTTTACACAAAATGCACTGCAAACAACAGAATAGTCCTCTCAATTTTAACTATGATAGTAAATAATACTATTTATTGTCTAGCTATATAGTAAATAATACTATTGTCTAGCTATATATTTGACCATCTACTTTACCAATGATCATACACTGAGCAGATCTCTTGAAATCACGACATGCGACTTTGGTGCCATCACAAATAGGAATAGGGTGAATAATAATATCTCGTTGGGGAGACCAAATCCGAAATACCACCACATATTTTCAGCGCTTCCATATCCCCTGTAAATTGAGTTGTCTTGAAATGATACAACTAACTACGAATAATTCATTTCATTATTTCTCTTCTCTTTACTACTGCTAGTCTTATGTATTAAGATCATCATACGATGTCTTCCACTGTTTGTTGGAGAAGGTTGGTTGTTGTTCACTGACATCTTTGTCAATCTCCTTGGCAGCTGAAAAAGCTAGGTCATTTTTTATTTTGTTCATTTTTCGTTTTATGGCGGTGGGTTTGTGTCTTATTGGCATGCTGTTTAATTTCAAAGGAGAATATCCAATTGCCTGCAACGAGCATTCCAATTGTTCTTTCTCAGTTCCTTCTGTCTTCATTTTAATATTCCATGATTTCCTCGTCATCACTCGATTCGGCCTCAGATTTCATCTGTTTCAGAAATGCATGGCATACTTCCAAACCTAGTTTATTTGCTTCATATTTCTTTCTTAATTTAATTACCAGAACCAAACTAATTATGTGTTTTTCTTTTGAGAGTTTTGACATTTACTGTACTACTTCGATGAACTCCATGTAAATCACAACATAATTTAGACAAATATTTTTTAAATCCGTCTCCACACCCTCTCAGATTTTTCTCTAAATTTATATACAACTGAAGTATCTAGTTCTGAGTACAACGAAATTTATTTCGCACAATTTTGTTCAGGGATATGTATATTTCGCACAATTTTGTTCAGGGATATGTATAACTGAATATATCCCTGATTTCGTTGAACGGCTCTCGAGTCATTGCAGTGCGAAAAATGATGATTTTGTGATTACTCAACCATGAAAGTTGGTAACACAAAACCTGTGTATGATTGTAACTGATATAGCTCAGAGGTAACGTAGAGTAAAGGTTTGAATGTTATTTAGTAAAAATTGTTGGTACATGTTCTTCACTTACCACGAATTTTCCCGCTCATCACTCTTGAGGCCGTAAATCTCGCTGTGGTCTTATAGTGTGTCAGTTCTACAACACGTTCCAACCTCGTTCAGGGGTATTTGAAACATAAAAGTTGCGATATCGACAAAACCGTACCCGCCTAAACGCCCGTTTTCGCGGTAAATTGCGTGTCGTCCCCATGAATGATGATCAAAATGAAGAGTAAGGACAAAACTCCGTTTATCCAGATTTATTTGTGATTAGAAACGACTTGATGAATCTTATTTTTGAACGCATTTGCTGAAAAGTTAAATATCATTCGGATTTATATTCGTGAATAATCTTGCTCAGTAAAGATCCGCAATCATAATAAAATGCATGCAAGCGATCGTCTTTGTTAAATTTCTCAACCTGCTCGTTCGTCAACGTGGACTTGTTGCCTCTTTGACGGTTACATATTGAATTCGCTAGTTCCTCGACGTCATTATCTGAGCGTTTGAATGTGAAGAGACATAGAATTTCGACAGTAATAGCAAATATATTACCCTCATTTGCGACGATCTGTGTGTCCCGGCCCGTAGCGAATGGAGGTTCCGAAGTAGCTCCATTTGGTCGCATATCATCTTCGGTGTGAAACGTGGTATCGTCCTTTGTTTGCGGCTCTAGTTGAACTGTGGTCGGGGTTGGTGATTCAAATGATACTTGATCAACAGTTGCGGTCAGATATATGACGTTATAGTTTTATAGGACTTTACATACCTTCATTTGGAGGAACGTTTGACGCGGCCAAATCCGAATACTGGACGTCATGTGCACTGGCGTAGCAGCATGTGCTGCCGCCCCTGGCTCTCGCTTAAAATGCCGCCCTCCTTTAAGTAGACCGCATTAAATTTCGACATAGATTCATGTTCAAGCAATCTTGTCAATAAAAATAATCACTTACAAATAATACGCCGCGTCTCAGCCTCATCGTCTCAACGTTGATAAGGCCACAAATAATAAATAAAATGAATAGCGAACGAATGTATTGTGCAAATAGAAAATCAATAGCCGCCTCAAAGCAGAATCATCGATAATATCCTCAAATTCAAGTTTTTGAACGCAGTCTCTTTAGACAGAATGCATAGATCTGATAGCCGATCATCATTCATGGTGGAATGTAAATGGGGGAATGTAAATAAGACTTAATCAGGATGAGCTTTGAGAAGCTCCTCACACAGCTGGCGATTGAAACACCAATGGTCAGATAAAGTTCATCATCATCATCATTGATTTATTAGCAATTTTATCAGTTCAATACACCACACAAAAAGCGATACAATGAATAGACAGGAAGATGTCGAAGCGACTTGGATTTGTCTATGGAATCAGACACCCACCTTGGCCTAGGCGATGTAAAGACGAGGCATGCACACTGAATGAAAGTAAAGAAGACGGTGTAGAAAAAGAATGCGACAAGAATAGGGCGGCATGTCATGGGAAGCGAGATCGATAGGTCAGTCGTGGTCCGGTAATCTTGAGAATGGACTGCATTTATTTAATAGCAGGCCTAATTGCTTGTATTTCGACTTGAATCGCACAAGTAGCTCTGCATTAACTAACCACTGTAAAACATCAAACGCTGTTGCACTACGATCAAAAGTGGTTTCACTGCTCCGCTCACTGCTCCGCACCAGCCTCTTAACTAAACCTTTTAAAATCTTAAGTGGAACAACGTCATATGATCATATCTTAATTTGTGTTCGTCGTACAGGCCTCATATTGGTTTGTACGAAAAGCTAGCATTCTTCTGATTTATATGATCCCTAATTCGAAGGTATAAGGCATGACAATTTTCGCAGCTAACTCCAAAAAGTCCACCTCGTCGTCATAAAGTGCTTCTAAAAGCGCTGGTGAATAAATTGTGAGTTTCGCTTTACAGCAGCGCGTGGGAATTCAAAAATCCAAACATATCATTTAAGTGGTGTATGCCGGTAAACCTAGTTTCAGCTTCAAGTTTAAATCTGTCCAAAGCTTGAAACATGCATCGTCTAACTTCTTCAACAACACTGAGGCCAGCATTTTCTGATTGTTCGCCACGCATTCTCCTTTTTCGGCGATTTCTCCGAACAATCGGCTATTTCGGAGTGGTTCCATCGCCATGTTAACATATTAATTCGTGTTTTCGGAATCAGCGCGACACCAGCTTTCGATTGAGACCTGTTTGATTAAATTTTAGCTCGCGGGACGCCAGCTATAGGACTACCAATTACGTTCTTTTAGCCGGTTGTGTACACTGTGCCGAGCGAGATAGTGTAATGGTGATGCGTCCGGCTTCTCGCTCGGTGGGTCGCGGGTTCGATACCCGGCCGGGTCAGACCAAAAACTCGAAAACTGGTATCCGCAGTTATCCCGCTAGGCGCTAAGCGATCACGGAGGAGAAAAAACGGGGGTGCAGACTAGATGACCTTACTATTAGGTGCGTATCGCATCTCCGTCGTCAAAGCATCTCGATGGTGTAGGCGAAAAAGAATATCATATCTGTCTCTCCATCTCTCACTGTGCAGCCTCATTTTGCCACCCCCTTGGAGCCTGGCGCCCCTGGCGCAGAGCCAGAACCGCCAAGTGGCTGCTACGCCACTGGTCATGTGTACTGGAAATGGCCGTCCCGAGTATTTTTCTGCACAGAATCGCCGCGGCAGCCGCCCTCTTAGTTCTGCCTATCCCGTCATAGAGTTGACTCGCCACCTCCGTACTGTGCGACGATGACATCGCTATATGATATTGTCCCTTGTCGTCTAGCGAACTCGCCATCATCGCGACTATTTTACGGAGATGCTGGTACGTTAGGCGGATTTCGTGGCGACCGAGATATTCGACGACACAAACCGATAAATTTCGGAACGGCTTGCCGTTCGAGTTTCGCAACGCTACCTCCTCCCGCGACAAATGCAAGTCTGGATTTGTTTGCTTGGATTTGTTTGCTTGCAAATCTGAATTCAAAGAGGTTTGAGACCACTCCATTACACGTTCATATCTTCGTAGCACCTACCTGTTTGAATCGGTCATAGTCTTGTTGACCCATTACTAACAAACCCCGATTTGAAGGGCAATTGTTGTGGTTCCCTGTACGACTAACATCGACGGATCGTCAACGGAACGGACCGCGTGGCCAAGCTCATATCCGGTCACTCTACGGAAATATGACGATCTCGTGCCATTTTCGCGGCCAAGCAATCGCGCACGTTTTCGTCCGTTATCGGTTGATGAAGGTTTCGCTTTTGATCATTCTAAAAATAACACGCCTATTAAACTTCAAACTGTACGATATAAAATCTTGGTACGAAACTTTTGATATTCGGCCAATTTTCATTGATGTTCATGTCGAGAGACAAACGTTTCTCATGCTGGCGCTTTTTCCTCATATTGGTCGCTCTTGAGTACGTGACAATGATTTGTAACGCTCTTAGTTGGTTGTCCGGCGACACGTTATCCAATATCGCCGGATGCTGCAGACGCGCTAATTCCAGAAATCCCTTTAGCGACGCCAGGGTTTCGAAAATCGTGCTTGCGGACAGTCTTCCATCGGCGTTACAAATATACGTTACTATTGTTCCGGCCCGTCTACCACAAACTTCTTGAAAACCAATTTCAGTTTGCTGACGACAATTTTTGTGTTTGCTTGGCAAGCGATTGCACTTGGCGATGCCTCTCGTACCTGTAACCAAGTGACACATTACTATCAGAGTTACTCACGCTTGAAAAGTCGGACTCGAAGGTCAACTTTTGAAAATTTCCCTTGTAGGTGTCGCAACCTACCCCAAAGCCGTCCCGTATTCTATCCGAATGGGTAATCCTCCGGTGCGTTGCTATACAGGCCGTGGCCACTGATCTCGAACAGAGAGCATACCGAGACCGTGGGCGACATTGCTTGATGTCTTGCCTGGGCTCGCGCAAGTAGCGAGCATAGACGATATGATGCAAAGTGCTACCTGAGTGACACCTGCGCCGCCATACTTACGGCAACAAAAATGATCAGATGAAGCGAATGGAAACATAGCAACAAAATTTACCACAACACATGAACACTAAACCAAAATATCGCGTAGTAAATCGAAGCAACTTGATTTTTGTATAAAGAAAATGATAAAAGAAACTAATGTCTTTCAATATTCACGATACATAAATCCCGTCAGAGTCATGCTAGTGCCGGAGCTTACATATCCAGTAGCTTAGGTAGCTAGCATTCGTCCTCTTCCTCTTCCTGCAACGACGTCGCATGTTGATGTTCTAGGACAGGGGTTCTCAAAGGGTGGGCCATGGCCACTAGTGGGCCAGTTATTTGGGTGGGCCACAGAGCTATTTCTAAAATTGTAGCATTCGTGAAAGTTTGGTTGCATTTTATTTGTTCATATTAAAAAAGTATACTGATGTTATCGAATTTTCATCCGACTCTGAGACTTAGTGGCACGTATGTAGTCACGAATGTACAAGTCGAAATAGGAGGGGATACGGCGGCTTTTGCCCCCCCCCCCCCCCCCGCTATGCCAACCTCCGGCCAACAGCAACGAAAATAATTTCGATTATATAACTGAAAGTTAATGCTGAAATATCCAAGTATTCCGGCAGGGTCATAATGGATTGAGGAGTTAGCACAGCACATTATTCTTCGGAGTCGGTCAGCGGTAATCTTCAGCAACTAGTAGAGAATTTGAGAGAACATTGCTCAATCAATCGCGGCATCGACAGGAAATTACCGCGATTCACCGCAAAAAAGGCAACAGAGCCCATCGAACGAACAACCAAGAATATTGATATCTATCTCACTGGATTGGTCCTATTTCCACCCACCTTCAAAAACAATTGATTTCCGCAGTCAGTAAGTGTTACGACACATTGAAAACTAATGTGATATTTACGATAACGGAACTGCTCCCTTCAGCATGCAAAGACGTGCTTCCAGCACTTCGAAAAAGTAACGTAGTGTATGAATTTAAGTGCCACTGTGATTGTGGTTTCGTATCAAGGACGTCGAAGCATTTGCAGGAACGCATAAAACAGCATGTCCCTAGATTTATCAAAGTACGTGCGTGCATCACGCTCCGTGAAAAGCTCACCCTTGACTCATCCGCTTTAGCTTGACGTTGAGCGTTTAAAGGTCATAAATTCTGCCATTGGCAAACATCTGTTGGATAATGCCGCCTGTGCGAAAAATTATCGAGACGACATATTTCGCATCATCGTGAGGGGCCGCTCACGCTTTCATCTGTGTGCCTAGGGGTCGACCTTTATCAAAATAAATCAGCCCAAACTTCGTCAACAAAAAGAGTTCATGTATCACCTTAAAATTGTACATTGAACGCTCTCTTGTCATGCTGGTAACGTCATATTTCGAGATACGATTGTTAATGCACAAATGTTCTTGCCGACTCTCTACCAGTCACTGACGATCATCACTGACGAGTGTCAGCCGAAAATATTTGGGTTTCATTTCAATATGAATATACTATACAATTGTATATTGAAGCTCTGTGTCTGCAAGAAACTCTCTGGTCATATCTGTAAAATTTAGAATGAATTTAGTATTACCTAGGATATATAATAATAATTTATCACCCTCCCTAATTCGGAGAATTGGTAATGAAAAATACATTGTTTGAAAGCAATTTAGACCCCAAGTAATGAATCAAATATTATTGAATAAAATATGTTAGGTACGTCCGCCATAAACTCTGCTTTCAATGTATATGCTACTTACCACCCATACATCATATTTCTTTCTTAAATAGGATTGAAGGATTTAATGCATGATTTACAGCGATAAAATGTGAACATCACAAATGAACCATGCTGAATTGAAAATCTTCGCGCCAAAACCAGGCTTGGCAGTTATCACCCAATAGCTTTCAAAATAAGTCGTGCGTAAAAATAAATTCATCATAATTTCTAACGTACTTCTGGTAAGTAACATATCATATCAAAGTTGGCTTCGACATATCTGTCCATGATATGTTATTGTTTGTGTTATTATGTTAGTTATTCTAAATAACTTTACAGAAACACTGCTGAAACTAGCGCCAGTATTGATTCTGTTATACTGGAGCCGGCCCTCGGCTCCTGTGACTTGGTAGGCTAATGATTAGTTCTCTGATTTCAACGTGTATTTATAGTTGCCCTATAAGGACTACTCGTGCTGTTGAGTTGTCTCTTCTGCAATAAAAGTGTCGACATCGATGACACGAAAAAAATTCAGATTTTCGTACGGATGCACACGGATGCAGGGGACAAGTTACAAAAAAAAGTAGCCAGAATATGTTTTTAAGGTATAAGGTATGGGAATCGGACTGAAAACCTGGACTTTTTAAAGTCGGTCAATTCTGAACAACCCTAATGTATATATATATATAATCTCGTCGTGACCACCAAGTTAGAGCCACTTTACTGGTTAATGGCTGTATTCAAGCAATCTGTCATCGTAATTTGACTATTTGAGAATAAGGGTGCGGTAATGCTTACTATCTTTAATTAAAAAGTTGAACATTCCAGTTACAAACAAAGGCATGGATTAGGCTGGGATTTAGAGCCAGCCTTTGGCATAATTTTACTACTAACTTTTGTATTTAAAATATCTTCAATATACAATTAAATAGTGTATTCATATTTAAATAAACCCGAATATTTTCGGCTGACACTCATCAGGGGTAATTGTCAGGAACTTGTAGCGAATTGGAAAGAACATTGGAAAGAACATTGTATATCAACAATCGTAACACAAAATATGACGTCACCAGCATGAAATTTCAAACGAGAAAGCGTTCAATGTACTATTTTTCAGGGGGTGCACGAACTCCTTTTGTTGACAGAGTTTGGGTTGGTGTATTTTGATAAGAGTCGACTCCAAGGCACACAAATGAAAGTGTGAAGGGCCCCTCCCAACGACGCGAGATCTGTTGCATCGATAGTTATTCGCACTAATCGGATTATCTAATAGATGTTTGTCGATGGCAGAATTAATGGCCTTTGATCTGTCAGCATCGAGCTTAAGTGGATGAGTTGAGGGTGAGCTTCTCATCGAGCCTGATGCACGTGTTCCCGTGTTCCATTTTGGTTTATGTGTTCCTGCAAACGCTTTGACGTTCTTTCTACGTAGCCAGAATCACAGTGGCACTTATATATACCAAAACTACATTACTTTGTTAAGTGCAGGGAGCACGTCTTTGCAAAGTGTCTGCAGGAACGCATAAACCAGCATGTCCCCAGATTTACCAGAACACGTGCATTTCATTTTATATTTATACTGATGTGTTACACACTGGCTATGCTATGAGGAAACCTAGCCATTTCAATCTAGGAATGTGTTTTCGCAGTGAGACTATATTGTGATGATATCAAGGGACAAAAATTGATGCAATAACGATGATGGTAGCAATAGTTTAACATTTTCAGGATAATTCTCATACTGATTATATATTATAGCCGGTTCTGCCTAAAATATTTCGCATCAAAATTTATCGATGTTTTTATTCAGATCGATATCTTGTCAAGTCTCATAATAGACCTTATATATACTCAGCTTTAGGCATTTGGCGTTTTGAGAAGAATAATGGTAATCAATTGACATTACGATGCATTCTGATACTGAAAGCCATACGTGTGAAGTTTGTGGAAAGGGATTTGCAGTCAAGTGTAGACTCGATGCTCATATTGCTGTTCATTCTGGTGTCAGAAGCCATGAATGTGGAATTTGTGGGAAAAGATTTACTGCCAAGCGTAGTCTCAATACTCACATTCCTATTCATTCTAGCGTCAAGAGCCATGAATGTGAAATTTGTGGAAAGGATTTGCTATCAAGGCTGATCTACATACTCACATATCTATACATGCTGGTGTCAAAAGCCACAAATGTGATGTTTGTGGAAAAGGATTTGCTCGGAAACCACACTTGAAGAATCATTTTAAAATTCATTCTGGTGATATCTGTGGAAAAGGATTCGCTTCCAAGCAGAGACTCAATACTCACATTCCTATTCATTCTAGCGTCAAGAGCCATAAATGTGAAATTTGTGGAAAAGGATTTGCTATCAAGGGTGATCTAAAAATACTCACATATCTATACATGCTGGTGTCAAAATCCACAAATGTGATGTTTGTGGAAAAGGATTTGCTCGGAAACCACACTTGAAGAATCATTTTAAAATTCATTCTGGTGAAAAAAGCCATGAATATGATAACTGTGGAAAAGGATTTGCTTCCAAGCAGAGTCTCGATACTCATATTGCTATTCATTCTGGCATCAAAAGCCATAATTTGTGGGAAAGGATTTGCTTCCAAGCAGAGACTCGATACTCATATTGCTATTCATTCTGGCATCAAAAGCAATAAATGTGAAATTTGTGGGAAAGGATTTGGTGTGCAGCGTTTCTCAAGGTAACCTGATAATTTCATGACTGAATGGCTGGAATCCAGAACAAAAAGTTATTTTAGAACAGAACAGCTCTAGTGCTCAGTTTAATTATTATAGATAACTAACCTACGGATAGATGCCCAACACGTGATTCACGGTCGAACTTCTTTGAACAGGCGATTTAGAATCCGGAACAGAATTCAATCAATCTCAGGCTATAGTGGAAATTCTTCATGACTGGGAAATTGAAGATGATCGATTTGCGATGTGTTTCGATACAACAGCATTAAACACAGGAAAATTCAAAGGCGCGTGTATTTTGCTGGAAGCATTGCTGAAACGACCACTCCTCTGGACTGCATGCCGTCATCATGTTTATGAAGTGATTCCCGTCTTGTGTGCTTCAAGGCATATTCGGAAAATCGACTGGCCGATGTTGATGACGATTTGATTAAATCACGGGATACATTGAATCGAGAGGGTCACGTGATAGGAGAAAAGGCGACGGAAGGTGATATGTCTTGTTGACACGAGCCAAATTGGATGAGATCAGTGGTAGTGACTACGGCCTTCGAGACGACTACTAAGAGTTTGCTCTTTCCAGTTGCTATCCTGACGAAGCACCGTTTTCCTACTTCAATTTCTGGAAACCAGGACCTCACCACAGAGCAAGACGAATGTCTACGGCAATTTATACTTGAAGATGCTGCTTCTTCAATACCAGTTAGGACTTGACGACAGCACGCTCATGCTGCTGTAGATGTTTTGTGATTTTAAAGCGAGTATTCGTGCTTATTGGCTGCAAGCTCCATCGGAGGCTGCATACAATGATTTATAATTTCACAAAAAATGCTTGGATTCTCAGTTGCCTCCGACCCACTGAGTGCATTTCTCAACACTGTAATCGCTGCATTCAATACCCACTTGTGATACTTATCGGAGGAGCTCATTTCCTTTGCTTTATGTTCGAAAAATTTAAATGCTGATGAAAAAGCATTGTACGGTGAACGAATCTATGATTCATATAAAAGGTGTATTGGTATATCAATATCAATGCCACCCCAGAAACCTGTTTTTCCAGCTGTTTCTGGCGATACCGAATTTCCCCATCTGGTGGGTGCCGACTCGACCATTATGTTCAAAATAGTTAAATTCAGTTTGGAGGACATGAAATTTATGCAACATCCCTCGTTGAGTTGGCCGAGATTTCCAAAATATAAATGACTTGAAAATGTAGCGTCACCGTTACATATTGTAATGATCCAGCTGTCACGTCTTCCAAATAATCATCTGTAGCACGCAATGCCAGATTGGCACTCGAAAACATGAAACTCGGACAAGAAGCAAGAAAAGGTGCAGACAAAACCAGAAAAGCCAAAATCGAAGCCGAAGAAGCTAGCATCGCAGCTGAGCTTTCCCGATGCGTTCAATCACTCCCCGAATGCTGTTACCATTTATAAATGCGCTCACGTCAGCCACATTAATATGCCGGTTTCCGACACAAATGATGTCGATTCGGTCATTCGGAATGATTTCCTAATGCGCTACCCCAGCAGTAATTATCTCCACAGATAGTCTTGCAAAACGGCACGAGCGACGACAAGCCTACTGGAGACTGTATCATAAGGAACACATACGTTGATGACATACTCCATTCATCAGATGATCTCGAGACCTCTATCGAGATCATCGAAGAACTGCGAACGCTTTTCGCACATTACGGATTCAATCGGACAAAATTTGCCAACGGTAGTTCTGCGATTATGTCACGGATTCCCGGAGAAACCCGCGCTTCCAATCTGGTTGATCTCGACTTCGCGAATTCAGATAACTAGCGAACGTTGGTTGTTATCTGGAACGGGAATGAAGACACTCCGTGCACGCACTAACATCGTACCCAAGCCTTTCACCCGCAGAGGCATTGCAAGTCATATCACACAGATCTTTACCACATTCGGATACCTGAGCCCGTTCTTGCTAAGGCAAGGGCACACCAATCGACGATAGTTTCAGTGCGAAGTGGAGCAAATGCGTCGAAAGGCTTCCATTTCCCAGGTCTTACAAACCACCACGATTCTCGCTTGTGGAAATTCAACTACAGGCTTTTGCCGATGCTAGTAAATCCGGTTATGCAGCCTGCTGTTATTGTCGTCGTTTCGAGAACTCTGACAAATGACACGTCGACATTGCGCTCAGAGGCGTTTTATAAGAAAGACGTTATGAAAGATGTTGACTACAATTTTGACACTGTTCACTACTGAACCAACAGTAACTCGGTGCTTCAAAGCATCAGGTGTATTTCGGCACTTTCGTACATCAACGACTGCTCAAGATTCGTGCTCTGTCGCTAGTCGATCAATGGCGGTATGTTTCATCCGCCAATAATCCAGCGGATATTGACTCAAGTGGCGTAATGCCTCATCGTTGGCAGCTCGTAAGAATGAGGTTCCAGGGGCCGACTTTTTGCTCAAGCCTGTCGAATCATGGCATGGACACAACAAAGCTCACCGTTCCAAAACAACAATCGAACCAGTGTTTTTGACTTTTGTGTAATATATATGTAATGTGTGTAATATAATCATATAATATAATAATCCAGCGGATATTGACTCAAGTGGCGTAATGTCTCATCGTTGGCAGCTCGTAAGTAGGGCTGGGCAAAATCGAGTACTTGAGTGATTCGATTCTGAATCACGTAATATGCTTCGAGTCGAGTAATCGAGTATCACTCATTATGACGTCATACCAGAATGTAATATGTAAAAGTTCAAATATGTACCCTTAACGTGACCACAAAGAATATAATGGCTGTTATCCATCACATTAAAGATACTTTGGTATCTTTTCGACCATACCGATTCCATTGCACTTGGCGACAATGTTGTGAGTTGATCATGACTTCGGCCAATCAAGGTTTCAAGGCTTCAACAGTGAAAATTATTATCGAAACTATAATTCTCGTTGATAAATTAACTTTCAGCTGCGAGGACCATATAATTTCAGTACTCGAAAAAATCGTATTTTACTACTCGACTCGAATCATTAAAATTATTACTCGATTCAGATTCGAGTACTCGAATCATTGTGCCCAGCCCTACTCGTAAGAATGAGGTTCGAGGGGCCGACTTCTTACTCAAGCCTGTCGAATCATGGCATGGACACAACAATCGAACCAGTGTTTTTGACTTGTGTGTTTGTGTAATATATATGTAATGTGTCCTAAGCAATTACCAAATCCCAGATTTTGGCATAATGATTTGAAATTACAGTAAGGTATGCCACATTACCAGTTGATAGGCAAAAAGCAGAAGCAGCAACCTGTTGTTCATACAATGTTATCCGAAATGTCTTACTACACATATACAAGACAGATCAGATATTATTTATATAACAGTACTTACTCATTGACTGCATCATCTGGAAAATTTATATATATTTATATTTATACATATTTTCGTGTCCATTGATATTCCCCTTTTAGTTATGGATGATATCGTAATCGTCATTTCCAACAAAGCATACTGTGTATGTGTAGCTAAATTTAAGCACTATGCCGATACCTTTAGCAAAACATTACGACACAAATATAACCATGCATAGTACATATCGATTTGCGCCATGTTCGTATTCTGGAGACTCCTAGGTAGCAAGTAGGTAGCTAGCAGTCTTCATGACGAAAAATGTAACAAGAAAAAAATGTTTAGGCTCCCTATGCCAGTCATTATTTGTAACTTTCTCCTGTTCATTTCCAAGACTAGGTTTCTTAGTGTAAGCGGTCATCTAGATATGGCGAAATTGGCTATTTGTACGGGCACTTTAGGGTGAAATAACTCAAAATAATGATGTAATTCATTCATTTGCTATCTGGTACCACATATCAAGACCCTTTTTTGAAATTCAAAATTTTTCATTTTTCACTCCACCCTACTGTGGAGCTCACGTTTTATGCACATCGCGGTCATTGTTTTGAATAGTAATAATGGTCTTCGATTTAGACCAGTGTTTCCCAACCCCGAGTCCGCGGGCTCATTTGAGTCCGCGGAAGGTCCTTGGTGAGTCCGCGAACACAGGAATTTTTGGTAACTTAATCGGCACACACAGTTGACAGATTGTCGACTTGGTATTTCCTCGTGTTTTTCAATGGAAAGACGCCAGTCTCATAGCGAATTTAATAGTTTAGGTAATTTTATATCGATAAAACCTTGAGAAACGATCGTGGATCCTAATTTAGGGGTCTGCTTACTTAGTTTCAGATTGAGAAGTCGAAAATCCACGGAAATATCAAAATTTTCAATCTTTTCTTCCACTTCCGATATGATTTCGGAACGTGTAATTGACAGACCTACGGGGCTCGTTCACTTTCGGACCAAAGTCATTGCAGCCTTACGGATAAAATAGCTTTTTGGTCCGAAAGTGAACGAGCCCCGTCCTGGTCCGGTTTCGTCAAATTCCGATTTAAGATTAGGCTGCATGATTCGCAAAATACCAAATTCCGATTTAAGATTAGGCTGCATGATTCGCAAAATACCTATGTTGATATGTTAGTAACCTTAATAGCTGTCATCAAAAAAAATGCATAGATACCTCAAATATGTGACTGGCGCCACTCAACCGGAATAGTGCTTTCAGAACTACATTCATTGCAGTAGAATTTATTACCTCGGTGGCTTTTCGGGTTTCCCTTATCAAGAATTAACGGCACCATAAAAAGGAGAATTAACGGCACCATAAAAAGGATAAAGAGTTTGTATACAATCTTTAAATATTCCATTAATATATTCCGCTGATTGTCTGTGTAACGACTTCTGAGTATTGTATAATTTGATTCTCTCTTATCCCTTTATTATGACTACCGGAGTACCGGTACAGCTGACTTTGGACAGCTACCGTTCCTTTTTATTATTGCATTGTTACGTCAAATTTTGCCAATTTGGATTTCGTTTGAATCTCTTGAATCTGAATGCATGAGCAGAGATAGCATAAAAAATTTACAGCTATATATATGCAATTCCCGATCATGTTGACCGATTCAGTCATGGATTATGGAATATTTTCGCGCTTCGCGCGGTTTATTCGAAACAAGGCGGCTAACTGAACGGTACAAAAATTTCGCTGAGAAATAGCGGTAAAAAGGTATCGGACGGGGGGTCTGGGGGTAAAGCCCGCCAGAAGTTAGGTTTATCGCCCTGTGGGGCCCAAGACCAACGTTTTGCTATTGAAGGGTGGGGGGGGGGCTGACGAAGTGCTGTTACGGTCCTGCACATAGGCACATTGCACAGGTTTCCGGCGCGATATACGCTGAGTGTTGGTAATTGATTATGGCGACTTGTTCATTTACAGACTATTTGGAAAATGACAAATCGTAGGGACATGTGCTAATCACAGAAACAATCTATAGTTGTCTATTATAAGTAGAACTCGAGATGTGGACTGCATTACTGAACAGTTGCTTGAATTGCAAAGCCGACAGATGTGGAAAGACAGGTTTAAGAGAGCTTCCTTGACTCAATTTTAGCCAAATGTGCAGTCGATGAAGCATAGTCTTTCAGATCTTTGTTAGCAAGTTGCAACAGCTCTTTTGCTATTTCCGACCACATCACCTTCCTGTGTGAATCTGGCTTTTCAACTCTGACGATGAGCAAAAGAAGTATAGCAATAGACTTCAACCGGAAGATGACATCAGATGTAGGCCTACATTGACAACCATAATTCCGGAATTCCATAAACTTGTCAAGCAAGATCAAGGACAAGGCTCCCATTGAGTGTGGGTTGAGTGAAAAACAGTGCTTGCTTTTTTGTTGATACCGCATTACACTCTCTTGGATAGAAATCAAAAAAACTATTTTTCGGTAATATATAGCTTGAGTCCGCGGATATACTGGCGGGCTTGAGATGAGTCCGCGGGTCAAAAAGGTTGAGAACCACTGATTTAGACTGATGTCTTGGTTATGAATAAGTTACGATGGCCTTTTTCTGAGACAAGCGAGTCTCAGTTTCAAGCGATATGGGTTTAGGTTTGAGTAGGTTATGGTAAGCATATTTCGTTTCGAATCGATTTTGCAGCAGAAAAGCCTCGAAGACCTAATGTGTGGCTTTGCGAGGAGAGGAGTCGGATTGGCGGCGATTCCCAGAGCGATGCGAAAAGGTATTCTGAAAGACCTTCATGCTGGTCACAGAGGCATTTACAGTTTCAAAGCGCGAGTCCGGTTAATTGTGTATTGGCAATATATGAATGAGATCGAGTGGTCATGCAAGACAAGTCATATCAATTATGCATAAAAGGTCGTCCACCATACAAAGACTGTCCAAACCTACAGAGCCAGTTGAGCATCTTTCCATAATAAATTACGCATTCGAATTTATATCTAATATACTATTGGCGATTATCCTGGCAGTATGCGACGTTGCAGATGAAGAATTATACCAGTACGTCGGCTGTAGCGTGGCACTGCCTTGTAAGGGTGTTTACAGTGACGATAGTCGGTTTAACTTGTCAAACGGCATCGTCTACAAATTGTTCAAGGATTCGCAGAATATTGTTGAAGTAACCATGGTTAGAGACAACCTCACCAAACAATTTCAGCCAGTTGACCCAGAGGTGGAAAAATCTTCCGACCGTACCGAGTGCAAGGAGCATGAGATATTGATAAAGAATCTGAAATTATCAGACGGCGGTCGAAACACATGCACAGTACATACCCCATTCTATGCCAACAGCGTATCTACTGTTTTAACCGTTGAAGAACGCCCCGATATGCGCATGAATTTCACCTGCATCGTGAAGCCATTCATCCACTGGAAGCCGCGCGAAAAATCTCTGGCAACATAACCACGCTTACCACTCAGGGCACCTATCAATTCATTGCTAAGAACGAGAACGGACTTCACCAGAATAGGCATATAGCGGCATCTGTAATCGGTGAGCTATGTCCGTGTTCGGTCCTATCATATTGCCCATTCACGAATGTACTTCCGAACCGCGAACCTGATTCAACATTCGGATTGCCTATAGTGACCAGGCCCTGGTCGAACAAGGCAAATGTTGACTAAGGCTAGGCCCGACCCGAAAATGCAGTGACATTTGGAGAAATAATGTGGTATTAACGCCTTCAAACACACTCCACAAACTGAAATACGCAACTCGGCTCAGTTATACAACTGCCTCTTACGGAAGCACCGCTTCAAATGAGCGAGCTTGCCAGTTTGCGTCTTCGACCTGTCAATGTCGAAAAACGTCTTGCCAGTTAATTTACCACGTTGTGAAAATTTGCTGCGGGCCCAAGCGGACCGGAACTGCATCGAAGTTATTGTCGTAACCACTGTATTAAACTCTTTTATTGAACACTGTTTTCAAGCATTCGGAATGTTAAATTAGCCACCAACAAACGAACCAAAATAGGCTATTCTTCAGCAACCAACGTGGCTATTCTTCAGCAACCAATGTGAGGTCAAAAATGTTGTTCCCAGAAAATCTGTTGGAAGAATATTTATTTTCTGCTGCACCACCGAGGAAAGAGAGACATTTATTGATTCTTCCCATCAAAAAGAAAATCACACTAGAAGGAAACTTAATTGTCCGGGACAGGGTGTGATCGATGTGACTCTGGCTAGAGTCAACTGGTCTGATTACCCCGTGCATCCAACTATTACAGATGTTATTTAGGAATGCGGTTGCGATAAATATCGTAGGTGGTTAGTTTATCGAGTATCTACATCATTTTGCGTCTCCATGCTACTCAAGAGTGGTGAGCGCCTAACCGGAAAGCCACGGCCATAAGTTTTACGATCTAATCTTTGGTCTGTGTGACGACTCTGGCAAGGCCGGGGCTTGAACCCACGACCAATCGTGGCTTCAAGATGACGAGATGACCAAAACGTCATCTCGTCGATGTCGTAGTACAAATTTCGAGTCATTAGTAATTTTACATTACTCGCAAACACGCATCTTGCCTTTTCGAAAGCACCACCTCTGTGGAAGTATAAAAAGTATTTTCACTCTCAAATAAATCTCAGCAGCCTCTTTGATAACTTTTCAGACCTTTCATATCTACTTCTACTTGTAAATGAGTAGGAATAATTATCACGATCATTTTTATCCTACTTGAGTAGTTACGTAGACTACTTTGACCCAATCTATAAGCTAATTCTGCACTTCAACAATCTTTTTTTGATGATGAAATACTAATTTTTTATTCGTAATTGTGGCCGATGAAAAGTAGTTTGAGATGTACTTCAACAACACGTAGGGCTGGGCACAATGATTCGAATCTGAATCGAGTATTAATCTGAATGATTCCAGTCGAGTAGTAAATCACGATTGTTTCGAGTACTGTAATTATGCTCTCATCATCACTGAAAGGTAATTTATCAACGAGAATTATAGTTTCGATACTATTTTCCACTGTGGAAGCCTTGAAACTTTGAATAGCTGTATCGCAGCATACGAAACATAGTACAAAGCCACGGACGTTACTGGAAATAACACATTTCTGAAGTCATGACCACCCCACAACATTTGTCACTGAGTACAATGAGATCGGTATGGTCGAAAGAATATTAACGTAATTTTAATGTGATGGATAATAGGCATTGTATATTCTTTGTGGTGGCACGAAAGATACATATTTGAACTTCGACATAATACATTATGTTATGACTTCATTACGAGAAATACTCGACTCGACTCATGACACGTGATTCAGAATCGAATCACTAAGGGTGGAGGCCAAAAATATAGATCAAATAAAAGATCTGGGGATTTTGCACGTTGCTGGATTTTCTGCGGGCCAGAAAGGTAGATTAGTAAGATTCTGCCAGAACCGACTGATTACAGACTGCTGCTTCTTGATCCTGGTCGCCACCAGGATTAAAGTCTGGATTAAGGTACACAAGCATATAAATTTGTGCGAGGTTCGTAATAGTTAGGATATTGTAGTTTGGAAATGCTTTTCTGAGGTTCGTTATAAAGACAATGAAGATTGCATGTTGGCGATATTTTGTTACCGGTACCCAATTGTGCTTCTCCTTATTGACTGATGATCATGTTATTACAGAATGTTCAATGATAATTGCATACAAACTATGTAATAAACGAGTTCCGCCGTCCTCTTGCATTGGAAACAATCAACCAAGCCGTGATATGCCACATCACCAAACATGGCAAAAAACAGAATAGCAATTGAAGGTTGCTTCAAAACAAGAGAAAGTGTCAAAACTGAAAATGACAGAAGGCCTTCAGAACATTCAATTGGAAGAGTGACTGAAGATACGGTATCTGACCCGGTGACTGTTCTATTTATTTCAAGGTAAGTTTGTAGACATTAATTATATCCATAATAAGGCGCATATCAGTAAATTAATGCTTAAAGCTGTCATACCAGCACAGGTTCAGCCACTTGAACATCATTTTGAAAGTGATTCCACCGTATTGTCTGTAGTTACTGCAGAAAATCAATCATGCAAGTTATTTTGCAAGATAGTAATGAGAACTTGTTCGATACATTGACCACATCGAGATGTGCTCTCCATGATGATGATCGGTTCGTGTCAGAGGCAACTCTTCTCGTTATTTTCATCACTACATTTTGCTAACACATAGTTACAATCCTGTAACAATGGAGCCTGACCGATTATATCGGTTTGCAAATAGTATAGACTCGATATCACTCTTTGAAATAATTATAGTTATCGGCCATTGGAAATGAATAACTATGGGCAATTTTCGTTACGTCACAGCATGTTGATAGGAAGTCCACTAGACTGAGAATATTGATATATTCCACATAAATTACACTTTACAGGTGTGCTGATACAGCATTTCTAGTTTATTTCCTGACCAAGTATAGCATTGGCTGTAAAGCTGTTCAAATAGATGCTCTGAAGTTTTTTTAAATGCACATTTTGAGGTATTCCACACATTTTCAATATGGGCTATAGTAGTTATCGGTGAAGGAGTTAGATATTGGTTTTATCGGTATCGGCCAAAAACTTCAATATCAGTCGGGCTCTAGTATACAATACAATGAAAACTACCAATTCTGCACTTTGTGATCAGCTGGTTGCAAAATACAAGTTTTTGATGACTAGAGACTGACCGATTATTGGTTCACCGCTCATATCGAATGGATACCATACTTGGAAACAGATATTGATATCAGCCATTAGAGAGGAAAAAATATCAGTTGGATTAGACGGGACATTCTAACTGGTAGTAAAACTGATAGAAATAGAAGTAGTCCAACACAAGGCACTTGAGTATGCAGTGTAATTAGGTAAAACCTGTAAATATCGTTTTTACAGCTTTATACTTGGTTTAACCATGACCTTGCTTATAGAAGAAAAACCCTTTGTTTCGGTGAAATCTCGCCTATTATCTCCGTATCGGTCAACTTTTACCCCTTAAACGTATGATAAATACTTCGGAACTAGTGCACTATACACCAACATTACCCGTTCATGGTGATCACCTTATTGACTCAATCTTTCCACACGTCAACCTTTTTCTTTTATTGTTCTCTCGAATTGATATTTCATGACTCACCAGATTTCTAGTTACGAGGTTTCAGTTTTTCCCGTTTACGCCCATTACGTAAAATACTTCATTAGATACCTATTACATACGATGCGCCGCCGGTTTATTTTTGTACGCCTTATACCTATCGCAATGTTACTTCTAAAATTACCAAATTTATCACACCACACTTCACTTCTTCCATAAAACAAACTATGAAAATCACGTATTTATCTCCAAATCTCAAACACCCATTCTTACCTTCAGATTTAGTCATTCTCCGTTGTGTTCCGTATTACTCTTATCGCCATCCATTGACTTGTTCCGTTTCGTCTCCTCGTGTTCCTCATACGACTTAAGGTTCTACGTCGACGACACCTTATACAACCTACCCATAACACAATCAACAGAGAAACCAACCCTGTTACCACCATTATTACAACCACTGGTTCCACGATAGGTATCAGATTCGCACCCTCCATAATCATCCTATCGATCAAGGATAATCCTCTTACCTTATACCCACCTTCCATCATCACCAGTTCGTGCAGCCATCGAGTATAGTTGTAGTCTACGAAATCTGTGGTTGTCTTCCCCACGGGGGTTCTTGATAGTCGGTAATATTCAGGTTCGGGTGTTCCCAACCTTTGGTTTTTCTTCCCAGGCAGAGGTGATGCGCCAGCCATCGTTGACTCCAAGGTAGTATTCATTAGTTCGACACTGCTCGAGGACGAGTCGTCTTTGCCGTCTCCTGTTGAATACAAAACAGTTGTTTCGGTACTTACCTTGTGGTTGTGGTCCGGGTTTTGGTAGTCCGTCCCGATGTCGATTCCGTCATCATCTCTGGAGTCCTGCAGAGCGTCTGCAGTGGTAACCGGATGCACTCGCGTTGTTGTGGATGTTTCACCAATGATTTTCGTCATTCCGTAGGTTTGGTTTCACGCGCGAAGAGTTTGCAACTGTTGCTTCCCATAAGTCGCATCAGTTGGTTTGACAGTTTTATACTCCTCCTTTTTGTTAGCCATCGATTTCGATCGTCTTCCTTGCACCAGCCTCGCTTTCATCCGCCATTGTATTGTAAGGGGTGGCAGATGTTTCAGCGCTGTAGTGCTTGGATCATAGTCTTTCGCCGCTGGAGTTACCCACGTCGGACATTAGTAAGCGATCATGTACACTTCTTGGGATGGGGGTTTACCTATGACGTCCGTCTTGCTACTATCGAGTGCGACTCGCCTTGTCTTGTAGTCTTTCATTTATTTTCTCATGAACAACAAAAATAGCCAATTTTCATTTGGCAAAACCTTGTTCAATAATACCAAAATCAGGTATTATATCTATTGCTTCCTTTAGTGCTTTCGCCTGACCCTCCCGCGTCAGGTTATAGGGGCCAGAAACGAAAGGCTTAGTCGATGGGTCCTTACGTCCGATGTCGCATTGGTATTTCATGGATTGGGGGGCGCTGAGTTGGCCCCGCAGGCTATCAAGTTCGGAAGCAAATGGATCATAAACGGCTGTCAAGACTCCTTCAGGAATGGCGATATTTTCTAGGCCAGCCAAAAGTCAGGAGGTTTGTATGACAGTTTCGCCAGTGCTACCGATTGTGCACAGAAACTTTCGAGTTCCGTCTTCACGCTGGGACTGGTGTCTTGTCGTAAGGTTACATAGTAGGCCCAATGCGAATCTCGTGATGAACGGGGTTTTGGTGTTGGTGGAGAGAGGGCGAGGTTTTTCGTTGTCAGCGGGGATTCCCAACCTATTCAATCTGACCTCTGATCTCGGCGCGTGCCCACGCCTACCGTCACGCCGGCGGATTCGGTCGCCGCGCGGGGGCCCGTTTCTGGGGAGACGTGCATCTTAAAATCCCCAGACTACTTGCCGGTCATGACCGGACATGTGTCCGGTTAGGCGGTAACAGCTGCTTTGTTTGGGAAATTACTCATAACTGTGGCTGTCGTCATGCATCTATGGGCCGAATTGTTACAGTTATTCGGACAAGTGCATCCACGAGAGCTTTCAGGACCAGTTTTCTCGTGCAGGTCCTTATTTACGTCAGCCGGGATTCCGCGCTCGACGTCTTCATTATTGGTGCCGTCAGGGATTCCTGACTCGACACATCTTTAGTTAGTGCCAGCAGTGCTAACTGACCCGACACTTTCTCGACTAGTGCCAGCAGGGGCTACCTGACCCAACACTAGGGATTTCCCATATTTTTTTGACCTTTTGGGAAAGAAGGTAAGACAGTTGCCGTCGTTAGATCGGCGTATTTATGATTGGTGCCAGCAGGGATTCCTAACTCGACACATTTCGCGCCAGTGGTGATTACCATCTCGACACTTGCGCCAGCGGCAACGGCCTGCGGCGACACAGACAACGTGCCGGCTCGACGCTTATCTGGTTTGCAGCTTCCATCAACCCATTATCGGTTACAGTGTCGCGAAGACTGCTTCCGACTTTGGTTCCGTCCCGTTGATCACACGAGATCCCGTCATGAAGCGTTACTAAAGACAACCCTTCGTTTGCATTAGGCGGAGATTCAAATTCAGTCGCTATGTTTGGTAATTGTTGTACATGATCAATCCATTTTAGACCTACAATATCGAGAGGTCTCCTTCCTCGATCGCAAATGGAGCCGATAGTCCGTCGAAATTGATTATTACTAAGGAGTCAACGTGGGAGGAGTCACCTATATCACGTAGTTTCATGTCTATAGGTTGTCGCTCCTCCCAGCTTGGCGGGTATTAGGTTTCTACGACGTTTTTCAATTTGAGGACGCTTCCCGTGTCGGCGCAGAAAACCCCAGTTGTGATCCTTCGATGATCTTTTCTTTTCATAGATTGGCGTTCGCAGATAGTAAGGAGGTAATCGATGTGTTCGTCTTCAGACTCTCCCCCGTCCACTGAAATTGCCAAGAAATGACGCTGAGCCCCAGAAGACCAGTTGGTGCCTCCATTTGATTAGAGTGTAGCTTCATGGCGCTTGCCATGCAAGTATTCCACACTTGGTTCGATTTACTTCACAGAGCTCAACCACATCTCCTGGCTTTTCCACATTTTCCCACACCCCTTATACAACCCAGTTTTGTCGACGTTGATTGCAGCATTGGTTGCAGATTGATCGAACGAAGCAGTGACCTTGGAAGGTCCAGCGGCTCAAACTATTCATACAATAGACAAGCCCCTTGGCTTAATTCAACCAACATATTCCAATAATTATCATGCAGACAGCAATGAAGTATCTATGCAAAACTCGGTTAAGTTGGCACACGGAACATACGTCAATCACAACACGAGTCAAGATTTAACCTATTCATATTCATGCACGATTAATAACAGTTCAATACTCCAAGGTGTGTTTACACCATAAATGTGACGGTATTTCCTGCCGACAATATACATGCATAAAATATACAAAAAATATGCCAATCGATGCCATAAAAAAACAATACCACACAGAGTTCAAGTTGACCAATTTGCCGACCACCTTGTTTATAAGAGTTCCCCAGTCTTCCAGATGCAGATATCAAACTGCAATTAGTCCAGGAACCGACCCCTTGTTTGAGTCGTTACTACTTAGGATCATCAAGTAGCCTACTTGCGTGCTGTCGATTCGGAGATCGGGCATTCCAAGTCCAACAGAACGCAGGGTTTGTTGAGGGTTCGTTGTAACGATATCCCGAATGCAATACCTCTATGTTCTTGGCTCTTTCCATCTTTAGCTCATCGGCGTTATGGAGCGATTCCAGCAAATTTGATCGAGCTGCTTCATTTATGTATGCATTGCAATTTCGGTTAGCAGTCGCACCCATTTCATCGCGCTGCTTTATTTCTGTATACTTGGCAACTGCAGCAAGCAGCCGATCCAATCAATAGCATGTCAAGATTTTTCAGAGGGACATCGGAACATCACCCTTCAATCTCAAAAGACGTCAAACCCTTTCACAATGCCTCCGTCAATGTCCGGTTTTCTGGATATAGTCTGCTACTGGATGCTTCGTTTGGGGCTCTGTTTCAGACTGGCGGATTTACTTGGCATAGAGTCACAAGTTCGCCGAAACTAGCGGACGCACCGATGTCGTCTTTATATGCAATAATTGGATACTACAACTGATTGTACAATTCATGTGGACATCATACATGGCATAGATATGCATACATATATCAGTCATACTTCGGCTCACTGTAAAAGCTCGCATACATGAAAAAATGGTGGCGCCATTTTTGGTAAAGCAAACTGATGGTATAGCTAACACCTAACATGCATACGACACAGTCCCAGATAAGCACAAAATGATACCATCTCACTTATAATAGTCATATGTGAACCAATATCCCAATTGTAATCATGCTATATTCCTTAATCTCCAGTATTGGTGTGCTTAAGCTTTTTTATTCATTCGTATATATCGTGCTTCATAGGCAATAGACTAGGCTTATCGCGAATTTCGAACTCACATATGCTCCAATGCGTTACCCCAAGAGGTCTTTAAATACCCATGTTACTATTGTCTTATGGTCCATTACACATCAAATTTTCAAACTTTTGTCCCGTTGGGGTGAAGGGTCCTGACACTAGTATAGGGGCGGGGCCAGTTATGATGCCTTATTAATACCTACAGTTGTAGTACTCGCTATTAAATTACTGCAGTAACAACCAACTATTCTCATATTAAATGTTCATAACTTATACCTATCTAAGACATGTTAGCGTCATCTTAAAGCAATATGATGGTAGATGTCAAAGATTAGGTAAATGCAGTACTTGAACAATATAAGAAAGATAGGCGTCACGTTGCAATAATACGTCATAGTAAACCCTCCCATGAAAATACCCTTTTGCAGATTGATTTTTGCCAATACAGTAAACTTCATAGTTCATACACGTCATGATTGCAATACGACAAAATGGCGCTCGTCAGGCGCATTCACTTCGTAAAGTGAATACGCGGACAAAGCGGGTTTTAGGCTAGTGTCATATTCCATCATCGACACATCAGTTTCGAAAAACGAATGTGTGGATAAGTTCAACCATGGGTTACTTTTCTAAGGTCTTTATATTAGCAGTACTGGCCTGAAGTATTCCTTATGTTATAGGCCTAGTAATTCCGGTTATATAATATTTCTGTATTTATTGTAGTTGGTGCCTAAAACGTTTTGGAAAGTCTGTCGATATTCTTGGTCTAAAGACCAAGGTATCGATCCATTATTTTAGTAGCCCTAATCGTTTTGGAAAGTATATCGGTCTTCTCCAGGGTCTACCACCAAGGTACCGAGGTAGCAATTTGAAATCCGTTGACATTGTTGTTTGCGATTAGATAGCCGGCAACTATACTGGCGCTTCAGCGCTAGGACGTAAAATCGACACAAGGCCCCGATACACATGACAACACAAAATGGACACAGTAGCCAACGAACTGGCTCGCTGCTCCTTGACCATTTACAGCGTCTCCACAGGGGCATTGACGTCCTGATCAGAATGGTATTGAGTGTATTGACCTTGCCGGAATAGTAGCGCTTGTGACGTTCAGATATAGTTAAATATATTTCCATTTCGAGTCAGACCCAGACAACTAGAAAATTTTCAGCTTTTCCGAATTAGATGAGTTTTAGAGCTACACAGCTTTTTCAAATTACGTTAAAATTAGAATTAGATTACTGGCATTTCGCTCTAATTCCGTGAGATTAGACGACTATAATTATTTAGTTGTCCAAGCCTGGTTCGAGTCGCCTGCTGGCAGTACCAATAATAAATCCAATTTGACTTTGTCCTTGTTATTACTTAATGCGACAAGTGGGTATATTTCTGAAGCTATTTTTGAGTTAGTGCGTTTCATCAATCTGTCAGCGGGGTAAATTGTCCTCAAAAACACTAAACAAGAATGCTCTAAAATGCTGACAAAACCATGGAATATCTAGGTATAAAGGCACCCGCCTTATTGTCGGCATAAATATGCACAGCGAACGGCACATATTTATTGACGCACTGCGATACTACACATTTACAACGCCGCAACATACCCTACGGAAACTTTATCGCCGCTAGTGATTATTTTTCATCCTCACTAATTCTTGGTCCTAGTTCGTCCCATGTAAGCTTACACGAAATAGTAGAGTGTTTTTCGGCATATTCAAATCTTGACTGGAGTCAGGCTCACTTTCAACTAGACACTTTCATCACGCCAAATCTGTCGCAGCCAATTACTACACGCGACAGGATAGTTAGTACGACTGCCCTGGATCGCAGTTTCGTGGTGTTTTGAAATGATGAAAATATTATTAAAACTGATTGACTAAACGCGGCATAAGCACTCATCATTTCCTGCTTTTATATCTCTAGACATTAGTATCTTTGGACTTTAATTAAACTATACTAACTGTCCTACTCGAATTTTCGCGTAAATGAATTACATACCTTTCGTATTGATTATTCGAGCGGGTTTCTGCAGATATGGATCAATACCGTTAAGCATGATCCGTTTTGAATACTATCGATAAAATGTGTTAATATGGTGTAGCCTTCTTTGTTTCATCCATGGCGACTAGGACTATATACCGCGCATGTTTGAGAACAAACGGCAATATTCGCGAAGGATTTCATATGTCATCACCCATTCGAATTACAACAGAATATGACTGATATCCAGAGGTGGTCAGTCACGAAGTACTCCTACTTTTTGGAAGTATTCAAGTAGTTTTCCTCTACTTCTAGTACTTATTCAAGTAGATCTGATTTTCTCTACTTCTACTTCTACTTCGTAATATTTTGTGATCTACTTATTTACTTTTCGCTATTTTCAGTTTGTCAAGTAGAAGTAGTCTAATTCCCCAATACGAACGATAACTTGAGGAATTCCGCGGCTGTTTTCATGGAGTACCAACATTTAATATTCATAAGAGTCAAGTAAAGCCCAGAAATTTTATTGCGCTTCGCGCATAGTAGTAATGGAGTGACAAATATGTTTTCATGAAAGTATCAGTGAATGTAATTTAGGTACCGGATTGCTTGGTTCCTCTCACACCGCATTGTCGTCCTTATCAAATATTTCATCACAGTAAATATGGCCCACCACAACGTTTGAAACTACCGCTTCACAATCTAGCAATTGCCTATCATATTGTAATCTAGCAGCCCCTTACGTGTCTTGATAATCTGGAAAATCCAGCCTTTTTTAACGTTACACCTGTTTTAGCAGATGACCTTTTAAGCTTTGTAGACAAAATACAGGAAATATATTCTCCGCTTTTTAGAAGTGGTATTTGTATTTCATTTTAATTGCGAGTATCATACTTTTACTTTCATAGATGTTAAAGCATAAACACATGTGTAGTAATGCCTCCATTTTCCGAAAATAAAACTAGCCTACACTAAACATAACTTTTGCGATCCACAATATTTGTTATTAACGTATAATAATCACGCAAGGTGATGTAACCGTATCCGATACATTTTCTACGTATTGCTCTTCGCCTAAACTTGGGGCCTTATAATATGGGGTAGGGCGCCATCCCATGATATTCCCTAAAAACGGGGTGTTCCAGTAAACAAAAGATAACTATCGCATTTTCATATCAGTACTATAATTTGCATCCCATGATGCGAAACAATAGTTATTATGTCGAAAGTTGATACCTCCTGGGATGCATCAATACGAATCAAGCTCCCTGCACGGGCCGCATAGCTCAATTCGCAGCTTTTGACAGTCCATGCGAACGAATTAAGACTGTTTTCAAAACTACTTACTTACTTGAGTAGATATAAAGTCAGTTAATTCTACTTCTACTTCAAGTAGTTTTAGGTGGCTTATTGAAGAAGTACTTCTACTTGTACTTGAGTAGATTTTTCCGACGCTACTCCTACTTCTACTTGAGTAGCTTTCTTGACTACTTTGGCCACCTCTGCTGATATCATCCATAAGTCAGTTTTTCTTTTCTTTAGCAATTGTCATATAATTCGGACCCTCTCTGTCTTTCAGCGTTCCCTTTATTTGAATTCAAAACGACTATCACTTTTTATACAGTTGCACTATGTTCCAGAATAGCTATAACCATAAACTCTTGTGACCTCAGCACAGTGTGGAGATCAAACCACTACCTTCGAGTCACGAGTCACCTTGAGACATTACACATTTCGACCCGAGCCCAGCCAAGTAGCCTACCGTCAAGTCATCATTCAAGCCAAATTGAATTTTCGAAGTATGCATGATTGCATGATGATGCAAAGTCACTACACTTTGCCAACTGGGTGTAGGACAAATTAATTGGTCATTTATCTTGAATCAAATACTGAATAAACTTAAATATACATACGCTCTGATCTTCGATGACGTAACCTCGGTGTAACAATGCCAGCCTCGTCCGTGCGTAGATGCGGTCTGTCTAAGCTTCAATTCCTCCGCTTCGTGTTGGAGTCCGAATTGGACTGGCTAGATGGTGATTCGAGGCTGCTTATATGCATTTCTGTTTCAAAAACAAACAAGGACTTCCCTGCCAAGAGCTGGCTATAAGTTTCGGGCCCAGTTCGTGATGAGTTATTTTCTTTTTAATCTTTTTATGAATCACAGTTCGTGCTGCAGCCGCGGCCATTAACTAATTGTTTTCGGCTCTATCAGCTACCAAAATGGCACAGCTTCGTGTGCGAGTTAATCTCCCTCATCATTATAAATGACCCATTATAACGACTTCGTGCACGAGCAGAAATGACTAAGTGTCACGATTCGGCCTCGGCTCCTTATTTGGATAGAAACATCGGTCGCCCTTTTTGATTTTGTGCCAACCCAATACATTGCAGTACCTCGCTCGCTGCAATCACCTTTCCCCCGCTCAGGGAAATACATTACCTTTGGGTTGTCAGTCCTTTTACAAGCTTACTCAGCAACCCACACACAACAACGTCTAACAACAAGAATTCTTCAATTCGGGTTTTCATGCGAAGCCTAGCTGGAACTCCGGGATCCTAGTATTTTTAGGCGTCAGAGGCATACCCTGTACGACCTTAGCTTGGCTGGCCCATAATTGGTCGAAGCGACGACCTAGCGCATCACAAATAGCCCCCCTTTTTTATTAAAAGGGCGACTTTTGTTCATATATTTCTTTAGGTCGCCAGCGGGCGCTGTTGTTTCATTATGCGCACACGAAATTCATTCGAGGCTCTCCTAAACTGAATTATAGCATAGAGCAGTGCTCTTCAACCTTTTTCGACGTGGTACACCCTTTTAACGTTTGCTCAAAACTCGTACACCCCTGGTCTTCAAAATGACTTTTTTCCTCAAATCGTACTGGCTACTTGATAAAATTGGTAGGTTACCTAACTTGCCTACACACCAAATTTGGTTCAATTCCAACCAGTAGCCGCATGGCTACGGGACAAGAAAGTTGCTATTTATTATATAAAAATAAATAACGAAAAATGTGAAATTTTTCTGTTGTCTATAAAAATGATGTTCTTCAAATTTGATTCCATTCCAACCAGTAGAAGCGGAGTTATTGCCGTCAAAAAAATTGGATTTGAATAAAATAGTATTTGGTCACAGAGTTTATTCGCAGCCAGTTAGGCCGCCAGCCACGCAAATTGGAATTTATTTCGTGTCAGCCCCAAAACAGCATGACATTACGAACGATAATCAACCTAAATGTAACAGTATTGGGGAGAAAGTAAGTGAAGCTACTGCTGCAGAAGCGGTAATTCAGATCAGCGATGATAGCAGGCGCACCAGCCTACTGCGTATCAGGCCTGCCTCACACCACACACAGTCGATAGTAGCACATGGGCTGGAAGAGATGTCAGTAACCTCAGATCGTATGCCGCTATACACAGTCTATTGTCGCTAATTGGCATCACTAATAACAAAATACTAAATTGCAAATGTATGGCGAAAGATTGGATATAAAATCGGCATTTTAAAACAAAAGGGTTTCGATTTCAACACGGAAGGTGTTTCGACCCTGGCTGGCTACGTCACTTCATTCATGTGCATTGCGGTATTTATTAACGCCGGGTAGGAAGTACCGATTCAAGACGTCTGAGCTATCGCGGCGGTTTCCTCGAAAATCACTTAAAGACAAATGACTATAGCTCAGACCTGGGCAAAGTGCGGCCCGCGAAGCCATCCTGTGCGGCCCGCGAAAGGTTGCTTGGAATTCTTAACATACAACCTGCTTTTTTAACGATGATGCGTGGACTAAAATTTAGGCTGTATCAACTAAACAGACAATTCGTTTGCTTTGAAGCCTGTTCATTAATATGTCACGACTACGCTTCCTACATACCTTTCATGCGTACTCCAGATTCAAAATAAAGGCATTGTGGCAAAGCATGAGCAACAATTAAATCCATAAGAAATCACTCTTTCCATAGTTTAGATCAAACCTTCTTAGTTGCGATTGTTACATTACGCATTATACGGTACGAGTTTCAAATCGTAACGTGAGGCGTTTCCAAATCTGTAGTTGGTAAAACCAGTCAATCAGTGCTCGCCACTGCTATATGACTCATCAATCATCATCATCATCATACCTAATATCTATCACCCATAAAGGATGAAAGTTCATGTCAAAAAGAGGAAATCGAAAGCTGAAATTCATAGAGGGTTTAGCGCACTAATATTTGTATACTGGAGTTAGGGGTAGACCCGTCATTTTAGTTTTTGCCAATCATGTCGGCGGAAGTAAGGGTTTGAATTATGACAAAAACACAAATCTCTCGGTCAAGAGAGGGCGAACTTCAGGAAAACTGCAAACTTCGCTCAACATCAAGGCTATTCGAGCTGCACACTACTCGGAATACAGCGACCAAAGCGACCAAAATTTGTACTATCCCATATACATTTCAGTGCAGTGGCTCTCGAACTGGGGGCCGCGAAAGCATCTGAAGGGAGGCGCGAAGCCGAAGTTAAATGTATTTTTTTTTTCGCGCCCCGCGCGATCTACTCCAAGCTCATAGTATAGTTATTGCTCTGTGTATTGTCCAAATTTGATATTATAGAATTCCCTCATCAACAACTATAACCTTCCACGGCATTAAACCATCCGTTGGATTGGGCGTGAACATTTTCACTATCATGAAGCGGGGCGTTCCTAAAATAAGTTCGAGAACAACTGTTTTAGTGTCTTAATAGAAGAACGTCGATAGGGGTTTAAAAAGAGTTAAAAACGTATCATATTTAACATTGTTTCGAATCATGACGGCAGATAGCTATTTCATTAATTAACCGCCACTTTCTCATTAGCTAACATACACTGAGCAGCATATATTAACAATATAATTTAGAAATTGAAACACACTGGATAATATAGCTAAAAATTTCCACTCGGCCCGCCAACGTATTATCTACTTCTCATTTGGCCCGCGGAGTAAAATAATTGCCCACCCCTGCTATAGCTGAACACATGTTTGTTAACTGCATACTTTCCAACACCAAACGGAACCATTGGTCTATTGCCGACGGCTAAATGAATAGGAGAAATATTTGCTTATGACATCACAATCAAGCGGTGTACAGTATTACCCAGGGATATCCAGAAGTCTAGGAGTTCTAGATATCCCCGAGTATTACCTTTGAGATAACATCGTACCATATTGCTCATTAACCTGTGCGTCAACCTGTACTGACCCATACATAAACCTGCCTTTGTGATAGCTAGCCATCGGCTCATTGTAATTCGGATCTGGTACACCCCTGTACACCCCATCCGAGTGGTACACCCTTTTCAAATTCTGGTACACCCTAGGGTGTACGACCACCTCGGTTGAAGAGCACTGGCATAGAGAGTACCGCACGAATAATTTGTATCTTCTTTGTACGGGCGAAACCAGAATACATATATTCTTGCGCGCTGTGTCAAATACATGCGACATCATATGCCAACGATTGTTAACACACGGCGTTGATCACCCGAATTTAGTGCGAGTTTAGAATCCTGGACTATTGTTGATTTTCCTGAGGTGAATTTATTGAAATTCAACGTCGAGTTAACTTTATGTTTTCTTTCACCGAATAGTTGCAAAATTGCGGAGTTTAAAAAGGTGTTAAGATGGGATGGTGTTTGATTTGTGATCAATGCATTTTATTCAAACTCGTCTTACCGTATTTGATCCATAAATGATCATAACAGTAGTTTGTGACATCGGCGGCCTAACAATCAGCTTCCTTTAGGCTACTGATGTGCCGTGAGTAGTTATTGTAATCGCATCTCTTTGGTATCGAGTTTACCGTATGGCAGCGATTATGAAATTTGACTCCTTATAACTTCCTGAATTCGCATCACATCAAGCGCTAACCGTTATTTTGAAATATGTGGTTGCCGTGAATCATAGGCTACCGCTGTCGACCTCAAACTCCGCTTTATTTAAAATTGCCGACAACTTATTCCACTCGTCAACTTTGTTTGTTTCTGGCAAGTATTGTTGGTACACGTATTCTACATTAATAACTTCAAGTTCAGAATACTCCACTCTACAATTCTACCATTTTCTTTATGCTTACGCGTCAAATTTTGGTTGTGTTAAATTCATTTGTTCCATATAAGTTCAAATAAACTTTAATAAAATATATGCCTCGTCATAACACACTTCTTTTACAACCATTCTCTCGAATTTCATACAGTGTTCACCGTGTAACAGAGGGTACTAGGTATATGAGAACCAATACTTCTTAATAAAGTTATGTTTCATTTTTTTTTGCTGTCCGATTGTTAGTTTGCTTTGCTGATAGTAATGTTCCAATTTATAATGTTGTATTCTGTTATTAAGGTATCGTTTTCATCGTATTTTACCTTATAATTGTATTATAATGTTAGGCAAAATCGTGCTTCATCCCCTGGCACGTTTTTGGTCATAACTTTTTTTCCCCAAGGTAAAAAAAATGACAAAACCCATCATTGAAAAGCTGATAAAATTATCTTTCCAACGGTATATAATACGTCTGCATAAGAACTTTTTCTAGGTTGAACCAAAATTCTACAGAACTATTACTATACGAATCTTCGATAGCAATTCACATATTAAAACCTACCACAATTCTGAGAAAAAATAGAAGTACTTCATGACTGTCACCACTGCGTTCTACGTCAGTCCCACAAGTCTAGAAACAATGCAAAGATGTCCACATGCTATAGTTATATTCATTTATGTTTATTTCACATCGTTTACACGTCACGGCCTCTCCCATTTTCGATGCAATTCAACGGTGATCCATCGTTTGATTGACGATTCCGCAGAACATTTGGGCGTTTAGTCAACTCCAACTTCGTGATGGGGTTTCTAATAATCGGACGATTGAGATTTGGATATGTGTTTTCGATGCGTCGCCCGAATTCGACACCTTTCATACGAAGTACGTACTCGCATTGCGGAAACCATTTAGCATGTTCCGTCCAAACCTCGTCTGTCCGGTCCCACCGAAGTCCACCATTGCTGTAAAAACATTTTGTCTTGTCCGAATCGATGTAATAAAACCCCGCATTTGCTAGTTGCTCAACGCTAGCATTGATTTTAGCGGGATCCCAACCTTCGTCGAAGGTTGCTATTCTTCGTGACAAGGACGACATTACAGGATTCGCGGGGTTTTAGGCAAGGGAATAGTTCAGCAAGATAGTGTTTTTCATCCTCGGAGGGCTCATCTGGTTCTTTCACATTGATAGTGAGCCGTCGTATTTTCTCGTGAAGCAAGTCGTCCAAATTCCCGCGGTCGTGCTCAGCTAGTGCGATATTTCCTGAAAAGCTACCACGCGCGAAAGTACATTTTGGAAAATATGTGTAAGGTGTATTTCCGATACGTCGTCTATGGGTTTCCAGTTGCGAAGAACACCGAAGCAGCTAAAGCACTGCGTTCTGTCTAAGTTACCGAGATAGAAAAACCCTTGTTTCGCCAACTCGCCTACTGCGTGGGGTATTGGATAGCTAGGCCATTTCTTGAAGGTTTCGCGTCGCTTCGATTCCCTTTTCAAGTCGAGGTTCTTAATCAAACACGCGTGTTCTCGGTCAATGATATTCGCAAGTTTTATGTCGCTGTTATTGACTTGCGGTGTCTCGATTTGGAGCTTAAACCCCCGTAATAGACTCCTGAAGTTCGATCTTTCAACGGGAATATTGAATACGTGTCGAACACAGCTCGCTTCGTGACAACTTACATTCGAATCCTTTTCAACCCATTTTTCGAGTGAAATACTGCATCCGAAACATTTAATTTTGTCTTCGAACCCTAGCCAGTAATATCCGTCAGATGCTAAATCTGCACGTTTTGGGTATGATAATCTCGAAAACCTGGCGAACGTTGCGAGTCTATATAATTCGGAGAGGTGAGAGCCCGACGCGATATATACACATCCTTGTACTGGCGGATCCGGATCGAAGTGTTTTTCCATAACAGTCTCTCATTTTGGGAAACTATTTGAGAAATATATCATCCTAAAAACACACAAAACCATTACTACGAATCTTCGATAGCAATTCACATATTGGCAACAATAATGTCATTTGCTGTGAATTCAAAACCATAGGTGAATATTGAAATGTCACGAAGACAGAGCTCGTTCTCTGGGTAATTTTTAATCTTAGGTGCTGACTTTTTCCGGCAAATTACCATCGCCAAAGGAGCGATACAAGACACTTAATGTCAATACAAAAACGAACGGACAACATAATTAGCAGGACTTACCTTGCAAATATGCGTATTGCATGAAAACAGATTGTTTTCAGACAGCAATATGGGAGACAGGTGTTTATTTCCATCGACAAAGAGCAGTTGGCACGCACTTGGTTATCACACTGATATTTCATAAGGAGATCCGATATCGATAAATAGCATTAAATGTGCGAACAATGCAACTGTTACTGGCCATATCGATTCATAAACAATATTCTGCTACCACGACAACTTTTCAAGTGACTCAACGTTGTAATGCTCACTCTTAGTATAGGTATTTGAATAAGTTTTTATGTATGGCATTCGATTCTACCGTCATATGTCTTAGTTCAACAACTTGGATACGAATTATAGCTACACAAACGTTTTATAGTCGAGAATCTACTGTTTGGGGTAGTCACACAAGATCAGAACTATAACGAATCGCACCATTTTCACGAACGTCAGCGTTGACATCGGAATATTCTGTAATCCATTATAGATCACAAGCTTCTTTTCACGAGTTTCATTCTCACATCGGGAGATCAGTAATAATCGGCTCTATGTCGTCGCTTTCGGGAATATACAAGGAAACACTCCGAAATAGAATATTTATAATAGAGAGGTAAACAATCAGATTTGACCATCTTCTCATATGGTTATTCGATCAACTGCCATGGACGCTCTCGATACACCAGCCTCTGAATTACAAGGCATCGGTGCTGTATTCCAAGCCATATATAAGAGTCTCGTATAATAATGCACGGCGGTTTCCGCTGAATATTTGAGACACACATTTTTTTTTTGACCGTCACGCTCTGCAAGAGACCGTATTTTAATGCTCAACGAAAATGATCCCCTAAAACTACTTGAAGTGGAAGTAGAATTGACTGCCTTTACATCTACTCAAGTAAGTAAGTAGTTTTGAAAACAGTCTTAATCTGTTCGCATGGACTGTCAAAATCTGCGAATCGAGCTATGTGGCAGGGGCAGAGAGCTTGATTCGTATTAATGCATCATGGGAGGTATCAATTCCCGACAGAATAAGCATTGTTTCGCATCATGGGCATGCAATTTATAGTATTGATATGAAAAGGCGACACCAACACTTTGTTTACTAGAAGACCCCGTTTTTAGAGAATATCATGGCATGGCGCCCTGCCTTATATTATAAGGCCCCAAGTTTAGGCGAACAGCAACACGTGGAAGTTGTATCGGATACGGTTTCATCACTTTTACGTGATTAGTATACGGTAATAACAAATATTGTGGATCGTTAAAGTTATATTTATGGCCGTATTACGAAAACAAGGATTAATTCGAGAATTGCGTAATACTCGGATAGAAACTCGGCCTACAGTAAACTCCGGTTGGTATTACGAAAAAAATGTAATTCGTCGCCTACTCAATACTCGCATTACATGTAATTCGCGTCATATATCTTGGTCATATTTGCGATACCGGTACATGAATTTATCGTTACGCGAGCGGTTCGTGTTTTCACGGTGATTTTCAGCATCAATGATCGATTGATCGGTCATACCTGGCTCATCTTATAGAACAACAAAAGGAGCATGTCACTATAGAAATTAAACATGGAACGGCAACGACCGATTTTGCAGCTTCGTTCCGCTTCGCCGAGGCTGGAGTGGAGAGTGGTTTTGCGTAAGCGACTGTAGGATTTCTGGCAATCCAAAAGCTATCTTCCCGGGCACAGAAGTTATTGAATATGGTCTTGATCGAAAGCCACTGCTGCACCGATTCCGAAAATATAAAGTAAAATAATGATCAGGCACTGATCCACCTAGAATCCGTCCTCCAAGTCGAAATATCGGCATTGTTCGAACAATCGGAGAGTCGCAATGAGTCATTGTTATGGTCATTGTGTTGCGGTTACCCGATTGTTCTGAACAATGCCGATATTTCAGACTTGGAGGACAGATTCTAGGTGGATCAGTGCCTGATCATTATTTAAATTTATATTTTCGGAATCAGTTCAACAGTAGCTTTCGATCAAGACCAGATTCAATAATTTCTGCGCTCGGGAAGATAGCTTTTGGACTGCCAGAAATCCTACAGTCGCTTACGCAAAACCACTCTCCACTCCAGCCTCGGCGAAGCGGAACGAAGCTGCAAAATCGGTCGTTGCCGTTCCATGTTTAATTTCTATAATGTCACTATAGATAACTCAGGTAATACATTCCATTTCGATGGTTGCCCGTACGTACAGTAGGGTGCCAAATTTGGGAATTTGGGAATATTTCAAGGCTGTTTCGCAGTATGTATTCGTGTACCTAAGGAACAGTTCAGGATTACTAAAGGAAGCATATGATGTCTAACGATCAATAAATCGTTATCTTGCAATAAATTTTGAGTTACGCTACTGCATCTGCTATCGTTACAAAACTGACGGCGGTGTAAACCTTGCTGTGGTGAAGCTATTACTTTTTAACGATTAGCTATTTTTCTTAGTTCTCTAGTTCATAGCCACAAGATTTTAAATATGGATTCAAGTGTTGAAAAGAGGACAAACTATTCAGAGTATGAAAAAGAGTTTTTGCTGAATTTGGTGGAAAAGTGGCCTATATTAAAGGACAAATCAACAAATAAATTTACAAACAATTCCAAGGAGTTGGCCTGGACAAAGATTCAGGTTGAGTTTAATATGGATAGCCATACACGGCAAATTGACAATTGGATGAAGCTAAGAGCTCAATATAAGAACCTGAAGGCAAAGGCGGGAAAAGAAATGACAAAGAAAATGTGAAGACTGGTGGTGGATCCTTCAAGGATAAAGAATTAACTCCAATTTCGCAGCAGTTTTGTAGGCCTACTTCTTTTGCCACTCTTCGGTGTACATTGGCATCACTCAGTGAACATTGAAACATATCTCAATCTTGAATTGAAATCGGAATATATTATTGCTGCATGAATTTTGTGACAGAACAACAACAGAACAAGACATATTGGTATCTTTTCAGATGATACGTCGATATCTGCACCTCCTAAACCAACCTGTTCTGGAAAGAGGAAACTTGCTCAGCAGTCTAAATCCCGGAATGAGCTGTACAGATTGCAAGCAATCAAACTAAAAAAACAGATAGAGCTCCTAAACAAAAAGCTGAAATTGGCAGAAATGGAACTTGAACAGCGTTCCATCAAAAAGTAGACGTGATTAATAGATATTTTTGAAGAGTCGTAATGCTCGTTCCTAACAGCTTCATTATTTCGTTTTAGCCAGCACTGTTCTTTTGTGATTTAATATATTTTCTTTATTGCAATAGAATTGGATCCATATCGCCGCTGTGGAATCAAAGTAGCTATTGGCCATTTTTGTAAGATTTTTATTCTCTTTTGATAACATCATGGCCATGACCATGTCTATTTTTGTGTGTCACATTGTTTCTAACATGAACATGGTCAAGATATGACCGAAGAAAATTAGACACGTTCGATTCCAGAGCGATAATACGTTTGTATTCCAATACTGTGCTGCAAAGGGCTAATTGTCGAATATATTTTTGTACTGTGGTTCTACTTTGCTACTGCTAAAATGTCTCATTACTAGAGCGATTTTTTTACCTAAAAACGGCTGCTTCTGCTTCACTTAAGATACTGCAGTATGTTGAGTGTAACACCACATCAACCTAAAATTTGTTGCATTTGGCGTTTATGATTCACAATAGGCCGTCTAAAGCGGTAGGGGCTACACAAGCTGTAAAATGTCAATAAGTTCACCGAGAGCGCAGGTGAAACGAATGCAGGTTGCAAAAAATTTCGACATTATTTTGACAATATTGACATGTTGGATATATTGCCATACTCATTACCAATGTCATGCTGATTATACTGTGCTTGCTTATATGTTTCTTTGTTCTGCCACTCAATAAAGTTTCTTTGTGCTGGGCTGCTGCTCAATAAAAGAGTGCTTCAGACATCTAGTATTATTCATTCCACTGCAGGTACCATTTAAATCAGCAATAGCAAACAATCTGTAGAATTGTGACAAGGTATATTTACTAGTAGTAACTTGTCAATATGTATTTCAGTAGTAAGATAAGAACCATGTCAAATAGCCATTGTATCATTGTAACGGAATAAAATTTCCAAGATTAATCCAATTTGAAGGCTTATTTTTGCTTATGTCAGGGAGATTGGAGATTGAACAATGGAAATTGTTTTTTTAGGAAACATCTATTCAAAAACTGTACAGTTATCTTATCATTCGCAACTGCACCACATCACATTCGGTTCTACGCAGATGAAAAGTGCAATCTTATCAGCTGCTGACGGATCGCAGAAGCTTGTGCGTAGTCTGTACACTGGCCTTGTGGTGTAGAATCACTAGGATCCATTCCATCATCTGTAAATTCATCAAGTGATGCCTCGATCATGCCACGTTGCCTGAGAAAGTTGTATATGCAGACGCAGGCTGGAATCACGTTCAAAGTTGTGTCGACTTTTAACCTCATGCCTGTTTTCAGGCAGGAAAATACTCGCTTCAAAACACCAAACGCGCGTTCGATTGTCAATCTGGTCTTTTTGTGGCTTCTGTTGTAACACAGCTCAGGCTCACGCAAAGGATTGCGTAACGGTGACATTAGATAAGTAGTCAATGGGTAGCCTTGGTCGCCAAGCAACAGTCCATTTGAGGTCGACTGGCTTTCCAGATAACCATATAATGCAGAATTATGGAATATCCTTGCATCATGTGTCCGTACCATTTTGCACAAATGTTCGTAAAGACGAGTCTTGCATCACATACAGCCTGAAACATGAATGTATGTATTAGTATTGTGAATTACTATTCTATACATCACTTGCATCACTGGACAAAAAAAATTTCATTAAATAGTTATTTTTAAACCACAACAAACACCCAAACCAAATTGTATGGTGTAACGTCATGTTTTGTTTGCTAGGAATATTTGCATTATCATCAAGGCAGCAACATAATATGGGGGCTCAGTGTAGTTAGGCCTACTTATCAGCAACAGCATGACCAATTGACTATCACTAGGCAGTGTTCCCCATGAATATGTCAAAATTTATGGCATTTATGATTGGGTTAAGGTTGCGGTAGAGGTAACGGTAGAATGTTCCTATCATACCCTATACGAATTATAAATTATAATTATTTTAGTGCAGGTGTTGCCGATATACATCATTATAAACTTCGGTTATGATATTCACCTGGCAGTTTATGGAAAAGTAACCTTTTCGGTTCCTGAGCCGTTCTGCATTTTCACCACCTGGGCTCTGGATGCGAACATGAGTGCAATCAATTGCACCTATTACATCTGGAAATGATGCAATAGAGTAAAATTCTTCCTTTACACTGTGCAAGTTCATTTGTGGCCATCGTACGAAAGTCCCTATATTACCAACTATGACGGCCGAAACCTGTGAAAAAAGTACTGGATTTGCAAAAGAACAAACAATCAATCACTGTCAATTCATTACCTCTTTGATCACATTAGATACAGTCGGCTGCGAAATACCTTCCAAATCAGCAGAAAGCAATTGGAATGACCCACTGCTTGTGAAGCGTAGGAATATGAGCATCTTATGCAGTATTGGTAGGGCAACACCTTTTCTAGAATGCCTGAAGTCATTCTGAATGACTGCAATAAAGTCATGAAGACCTTGTTTTGTAAAGCGATACCGTTGTCTAAATTCCGCATCTGTGTTCTTTTCCATCGGGTTCTGCAAATCCGCCAGTCGACGTTTTGGCACTCTTTCAACAGCTTCGCCATCATATTCCTCCTCACAAAACCTCATAAACTCCAAAAAGTCCATGTTATCGTCAGCAGTCGCCCAATGCATCTATCGGGAACCCGGACAATGATAGATTATTCCCCGATTTCGGAGACTTGCATTTTAACAGTATCTGGGTCTCACAAAGCGCAGAAATTGATTTCATAATACCATCGCGGCTCAGGTGGCGCTCGGTATTACGAGAGTCGGCGATGTGTGACCGCAAGTAATGCCCGTCTTACAAAAACACTATTTTAATACGAAACAGAGGATAACTTCGCAAATTATCCTTAATTCGAGTGTTACATTCGTTTCGTAATACGGGCATTAGTGTAGCTTTATTTTCGGAAAATAGAGGCATTACTACACTTGCTTATATGCTTCAACGTGTATCTTCTGCAGACAAAAGAACTAAAAGTAATTCGAACTTGAAGTATGATACTTGCATTGAAATACAAATACCACTTCTTAAAATCGGAAAATACATTGCATGTCTTTTGTCCATAAAACTTCAAAGGTGATCTGCTAAATCAGGTGTAACGTTCAAAAAAGCTGGATTTTCCAGATAAGCATAGGTAATTGCTAGATTGCGAATCGGTAGTTTTAAACGTTATGGTGGGCCATATTTACTGTGATGAAATATTTGATATGGGCGACAATGCGGTGTGATAGGAACCAAACAATCCGGTATCTAAATTATATTCACTGATACTTTCATCAAAACATATTTGTCACTTCATCACTACTATGCGCGAAGCGCAACAAAATTTCTGGGCTTTACTTGACTTTTATAAGTATTAAATCTTGATCCTCCGTGAAAACAGCCCCGAAACTTCTCAGGCTAGCTTTCGTATTGGGGGATAAAACTACTTCTACTTGATAAAATGAAAATAGCGAAAAGTAAGTAAGTAGATCACAAAATATTACGAAGTCAAAATAGAAGTAGAGAAAATCATATCTACTTGAGTAAGTACCAGAAGTAGAGCAGAACTACTTGAGTACTTCCAAAAATAGAAGTACTTCGTTACTGACCACCTCTGACCGTTACTGTATTGTAGCTGTTCTTGGGAGAATTTAGTGTATCATTGTCAGTTTATTAATATTTTCATCGTTTCAAAACACTATACAAAACTGCGATACAATGAAAGACATAAGGCGTCGAAACGAGTTGGAGCTTGGAGTAGTCATTGAAATCAGACACCCACCTTGGCATAGGTAAAGTAGAAAAGAGGAATGCCCACCGAATGAAAACTAAAGCAAAGAATATGAAAGGAAAGCGACAAAATGAGGTGGCATGGGGCGGAAAGCCAGATCGATATGTTAGGTCGTGGTCCGATAATCTGACTAGTATTCTAGTGTGTATGTGTGCGTGACTATTGTTATGTCTTTGTACAATGCATGTCGATCGCTGCTTCATCGCAATGTTTTTTTTCCAATAACGCTTTGTGCTTGGTATTGTAGCATGGTACGAATGTTCGACTATATTTTCAGACTGCGCATGATTGTTTCCTGACATGAAGGATTGTTTACCGCGGCGAACCGTCCAAGATCGCACCGTCGTAATCAATATTCACATTTCCATACACCAAATCGCCCTTGAATGCGTTAGCCGATAACGACAAATCTTGTATTATTGCCGCCTTAAAAGATGGTTCGCTTGCAAGATTGAAAATATTAGGAATGAAATTTACATATCTCAATATATTGAAAATACGTCCTACTGGAGTTGATAGCATGGCGGGTAGAGTTTGATTCGTTGTTTGTGATATTCATGGGGCTTGTAGACTACTAATACGGTCATTTACACCAGGATGGTTTTCGTCATTTGTGTCCCTTAGCTACCGACTTGTAGCACTGCCCACTTCTGAGCTTCTAGAAGGCGTCGCTTACACGGATTATATGAAAAATAGGAGCCGGATCACCGATTCATTGCACCACTTCACAAGCGATTGTGGACAGAGACAATGGGAATTTGGGTCGCAGGCTATAATCACTCAGCAAGTACGTCTATTTGCCTAGAGATAAGTTTTTTATCACTCGAATATAACGCCAAATATTCCCAAACTCATATTCAGTGAAATTAAGCCATTCCACCAATATCCTACGTAACGAGGCGAACTTTTCCGATACGTCAGCGTACAATGGAATCGAGTATCGTATAGTTCTCAATACAGGAACCACATCGACGGAAGAGTCACGAGTCAGAAGAAAATGACTACGTTGATATAATTAATCCAAACAAGTATTTTAAACCCCGACTGACATCATCGTATCACGCTAGATCGATCACGGCTGATTTATGGCCATCACTTGCCAGCGCAATTAATCCACCAGTAGCATGTAAAATTTAAAACATCTGTTTCCGGATAAGCGTAAATCCAAATGTAATCCAGTAAAAATCATCCAATACGCTGTACTCCAATCCGAATTCACGCTTATATGTATAGTATACGAGCCCCCGATTCGTCGGCGTACAATGGAATCGAGTATCGTAGTTCTCGATACAGGAACCAGATCGTTGTAAGAGTCACGAGTCAGAAGAAAAAATGACTACTTTGATGTAATTGATACAAACGAGTATTTTGAACTCCGACTGACATGATCGCATCACGCTTGATCGACCACGGCTGATGATTTCATGGACAATGGACATCATTTGCCAGCGAAATTATTTGGCGAGTAGCATGTAAAATCCACAAATCCGGGTCCGGATAAACGTAAATCCAAAAATAATCCGGTAAAGATCCTCCAATGCGTTGCTTTTCCATGCAAATTGACGTTCGTTTGTACCGTATACGAGGCTCGCTGCTGGCACATACGCCATCTACTGTCCTGAGCTGCGGCAAGTAGCTTTGGACGACGTCAACAACCGCTTGAACATGGCGGCTAGCAAGTAGCAGCAATCGAACCCCATATGATTATTCAAAACTGTATGCTTACAATCATATCAATGTGATATACCATGGACTCAATGACACAAACGAGTTTGATTTGATAACACGTGCACCACACAGATAGCTTGCAGTCACACTCGATTGAACCGGAAATCATCGATCGAGAGATCCAAGAGAAATCAGAGTACACACCATAGAGATCAAGAAAGATTCGATGATCATACGTGGAAAATTACAGCAAAGAATACGATAACTTCGATATTACTCGCTTGATAATAAAATTATATTCACCGCAAACGAGTTTTGACACGCAGATAGCAACCTTACTCAATTCCAGAAAGCGCGACACGATAGGACAGCCGGGTTTTGAAATCAACAGGCAGAACCAGTGATCAATCCACTCATAAATAACGAGTCACGCCACAACCGCGAGAATTACGTCACAAATATTACACCAAACTCATTTCAAACGGAAATCAAACAGCCACATATCAATCAGATCGCTTGCAGCAATCCGTCACGAACTGCAATTCTGCAAAATGCGTAAGTCCGTTATCCTTTGTTTCTTTATTTTATTAGAGATTTTAGTTTCTTTAAGTTAAAAGACGATATGCGTCTATATCCACCATTTCTCTACTACTGACATTTTCCGGAAACAACAACCGGCTTGTAGTAATAAAGTAACTAATAACACTGGACTCTCCTGAAGCTAACCCGCGAGAACCTAACCACACGCTTACCGTATGACTCATCTCTGTTTATCCCAAGATTCTGTCCGGGAGATCTTGCAATGGTCTCAATATCTAAACCTTTACCCACCGCGATAGAGGTCAACGTACCTCGAAGGACTTCAGCGACAAAGCTCAACAATTCCATGGCCGGTTCCGAGCTTAGATCACTGGCTGTTTGTGTATCGCCACTCTGATTAATGTTGCTACTTGGAAACGACGGAAATTCGGTTTCAGAAACGATGTTCGGTGCGGACTGTTGCTGTTGCAACGTTCGTTTCGCGTCCCAGTAATTACTGTTCGAGTTGGTCATCATTGTGTTACGTTTGAACTCTTGTCGGCATCGTGCGCGTCCTACGTAACTCGCGGAGTGTGAACCTTCACGATTTACACAGTATGGTTCGTTTAGACCAGTGGTTCTAAACCTTTTTTTCTCCAGCGCTCCTTTCAAAAAATATCAATTCAGATTCAAGTATACTCGAATTATTGTACAAACTACTGGATTTTCAAAAAGCTCAACTATAGAACTATACCCGATTCAACTGAACACCGCCGAAAACCACGACACATGATTTCTAGTTGTTCGGCAACTAATATTTTTTTTTCAAATGTGCAACTAGAACTAGAACTACTGAATTTCAAAATCTGTAACTAAAACTAAAACTGAACTTTCACAATTAGCAACTAGTACTATTACGCCTACTCAATTCTCAAAACCTGCAACTAAAACTAGATCTTTGAACTTTCACAAATAGCAATTCTACAACTGCTCAATTCTCGAAATCAGTAACTAGAAACTCAAAACCGTTATTTAGTTGACAATCAATCTATACTAATTTTTTAGTTTTTGCAAGTCTGTGCCCATCTGGCCCTCTCTCAAATCTCAATATAGAAATGTTTCCTAACCTCGTCTTCGCGTACAAGGGCGAGAAGGATGCCAGCCATATATGCATCGCATGCTTCAGGCAGTAAGGACTGCATGCTTTGACTTCACCAGATTTACTAGTGGCGTAACCAGAATTCAGGTTATCCAGACTACCGATTACCGATATCGAAGGTTACCAGTCACTAGTAGCGTAACCGATTTCTGGTGTCAAAGGTTACTGGAGACAGGTAAACCTCCTGCCACTGCCTGAATTTTTCTAACAGTCTGGAATTGCGCCGTAGTGGAATAGTACTTGACTTTCCATTCGGACTGATTGATATCGAACATTTTTACGTGTTTTGAATCAACGTGGTTGCAATCAATACAGGTAGCACGTGTTTTCATCTCTAACCCTTAACCGCGTCAGTCCATTAAATCATTTCGTGTTATGAATCGGAACGATAAGCCATGCAAACGGGTTCTTCTACATGCAGCAATATGCGAGAAAATTGGCGACCGTATTAAACGCCTCTGGATGGTGGATGTTCAGGAGCAGCTCAGCAGGTCTCCAGGTGACAGTGCGAGACCATGACGGAAGACAGGCTGAAATTTTTACATCACCGACGCCTCTCTACGACCTTGACGGCCATCTTGGACTAATTGTACCGCCTATCGTGAATACTCATGCGGTATACCATTATGATAATACATTACGCTATGGTGTTGTAGCTGGGCCGCGGTCGTCAATCTTATACAGGGAGAGAGGCACGACGCATGTTGTTGACCCGCGCCGGTGTTTACTTCATCAATAATGAAATAGCGCAGACAATGGACATTGTGGCGCACATTAACCTTATGTGAGTATTAATTAGCGGCGTCATCGACGAGGTACTATATTTGAAGGTTCTGTCGAACTGACGCTGCGCTGCCACCTAGACTGGCGTGTATACTAGGAGCCAGGCGCGCCGCACCATGGACCGCACAACTCCATGCTGTCAGTCAAGGTTATACGGAATTCGACAAGAAACCCCCGTTTGGCGAATGGGAGTTCTATCTCACGGGCAAGATGGGCTACCCGGTCTTACTCAGTCTCGTGAATAGGAGCTGCCATCAGTGGCCGCAGACTGTTGGCGTTCGTCACCATCGCGCTCTCTTGGCTTGACGCAAGCGTCTTCGCTCGGCTAGCACAACGGCGGACGAAGGCTTTCAAATGATAAACGAAAGCAATCGGGTATGAGCGCTACTCTTATATTGGACAAATGCTGACTAGGGCTCAGACTATGGCGTGTCTTTTCTGCGCGGTTATTGAGGCTCGCGGCAACGGACTTTCGCGCCACATTTCATTTTCAAGAGGACGCCGGTAGCGGGAAAGACCTTGCTATGTGATATTTCATTCCCGCCGCGTATTTCCAGTCTAGTTCCGCACGATGCGTCGGGTGTGGGTCAGTTACACATGGACTCACACTCTCGCGTGTTGAAATGCGATGACGCAGGTCTATATTTTTGGGGTCATTCCGGCATGATGTCGGCCGTTGAGCAGATGTTCCATGGGTCATGGTCGGCCAAGACACGCGGGTCGAAACAAGCCAACGGTTTAACTGTGGTCGAAGCTACCACCAATGCGCCTGACCCATTCACGTTACTGGTTGAATGTGGAGAAAATCGAGAGGCTTGGGAAAGACGTTTTCTAGTGTTCGAATTAACCGGACATTTTGTCCCGCGTCTCAGTAGCAGGCCGATTTCTAGCGCGACGTGCGAGTTAATATTAGACCGACTCGTAGCCGACCTCGTCCGCGCCGGCATTGCGGGCCTAGAACAAGACTTATGCGCCGATCATTTTCGCACGGTTTCCGATTACCACGCCTGCCTCACCAACATGATGATGGCCGTATCAGACTATAGATAACTAACCTACGGATAGATGCACAACACATGACTCACGGTAGAGTGATGCGACAACAGCAGAGTTGTTGTCGCTTCATGGCATGAAACGGGAGCGTAATTGCTAATCCCACTGATAACGACCCAAGCACTCAAATTAAATATAGTTGATCTTATTTGAAAGCTACAGACACGCTGATTCTTATAATATATGGTACGTTGTATTGGAACATACAATTATAGTCAGGACCAACTGGTTACATTACCTCATGTTCCTTTCAGACGAGACGGCCTAGAATTACTGGGCAGAGCAACTTGATTGCCTGCCCCGGATTAAACTGGTGGTTCGCCGGTATCAAAAGCAAGACCATATTATTGAATGATCTATATTAATAAAGACTACATTCTATGATGACTTTTCGATAGTGCAAACGGGGACTGCTCGTCTATGTCGATAATAAATAACCACAAACCAAGGTTAGGTGCTAACCATCTGTATTTTGGGTGGATAACCCCTTACCGGTATGTTGATGTTCGCGAGTGGTATACGGGAAACGCACACACTTCATCAGGCTAATGCCACCCCCGTCCGGTACGATAGCGGTATGTCGTCACGATGGTCAAGCCACTGCCAGTTCCGGCGTTGATTACTAATGTTCAAGTGGAGCGACTGTGCCATTTACGGAAAAAAGATGGACGAATACGCCGGTATTCCGGAAATATGCGAGATTGGTGGGTTGATCAAGGAAATACGTAAGCTCACCGACGAATGTGTGGACCGTGGCCACGACAGACATACTGATAAGGAGTAAGTGCTGCTTTGTATAGTACTTGTATAGACACGCCAATGGTGTGTGTTGAGTTAGTATAATATGCAGCTATCATGGATAATGATAGGCATAATGTTATGTTACAGCTCGATGAAGGACGACTCATCAGTCGATATGGGATTGACTATCTCTACTGTAGAAACACGCAGGTTTGTACACACAGTATATCGCTTGACTGTCCTGTACACGGTATTATTAAAAAACGATCGTGCGTTTAGTTGGGACCCACAGCTTTCCACGGGCGGAGCGGGTGGTACCGACCGTGCCGAAGATGAATTGTGAGCATTTATTATACGATAACATTTATAATGGTGTCGACAATCACTAAAACATTGCAGCGATGAACCCGTGTCCGACCAAGGGGAGCCCCGTGCCGTGGCGGCTCATATCGGCGAGCATGGTACGTCGTATTGGAACATACAATTATAGTCAGAACCAACTGATTACGTTACCTATGTTCCTTTTAGACGAGGCGGCCTACAATTACTGGACAGAGCAACTTGATTGCCCGACCCGGATTATACTGGTCATTCACCGGTACCAAAAGCAAGACCATATTGTTGAATGATCTATATTAATAAAGACTACATTCAATGATGACTTTTCGATAGTGCAAGCGGGTCCTGAACAGACGGCAAGCTGTCGTCAGTCAATGCGAGCATAATTATTATGAATGGTTTTCCTTGCGTAGTTTGCGCAATATTGCACAGAAACAGTCGCAATCAATAGCTGTCGACACAACCTCTACCACATTTAAATGTTCACCTTTACAGGAGTGACGCGATCCTCAAAACATACGCATTGATGCTAGGAGTCATTCGACGAAAACATGCTGTGTTATAGCTAGCTTGTAATTACTGACACAGAGTTCCTCAAAACGAAAGGCTATATACGCGTCGACTGACCATAGAACACACATGCGCGACTATATGTGTATGTCAAATCACCTCAGACTCCGTACACCATCACCAATAAGACAGCAGCGGGTCTATATCCTATGGAGGCGTACACCTGCGTATCGACATGTGGACGGGTAATATCAACCACCAATCGTCGCTGAGGAACAAGTAGTCAGCTATAGTTGAATGTAGTGCTTGTTATTCGTTGCTCGTGAATGCTGACGTGATATTCGACCACTCTATTACTCGTATATATATTTACTAATGTATGGGAACCAGGAAAATATACAGGATCAATATTCAGGCATAAGTGTAACAACAGTTAACATTGTCGTGTATTATCTATCTATAGGTATCGGAATGATACGTAAACGAGAATAACATGTCCATGGACGTATAACGTATATATAACAAGATGTGTTACTGGCCTTCAATGTGCGTATCCATTAGGTGTGTGTGTGCCCATAAGGAGTCCGTGCTAATAGTTACCGGTATCCAGCCGGTGGGATGACATTCGATTCGTGCGTCTACCTGGAGTGTTGTGCTAGCGATAAAACTCCACTGTACTGTGCCCTTACCACAGTGTACATGTACATTTGCAATCGCCCGTGCCTTCGCTACTTGTAAACATGTAGTTTTGTATTTCAACGTGTTGTAGTAACACCACAGTGTGTGGATAGGTCGTGTTAAATGTTCATGATAACATAACGAACGTATCTGCTCAGATTTGTAACGGGATGATATACTGTTAATGGAGGAGTATACCGATCGGTAAGTCGTTGTTATAGTTATACAACGTATGTATATTCATGCAACGGATTAAATGTACCGTCCCGTGCAAACACCGGTATTGTTATGTGTGGATGGTGACGTGCTGCCATCGCGACCAACCCGACGATAAGTTAATGCTACCCATCGACGAATTGGTATCAACATGGACGCAGGTACGCGGTCGTGCAGACCCGACTTTAGGCATTATATCAGTTATATACGTCTGGGACCGGTGACTGACGACTAGTGTGACCCGCGTGTACTCTAAGGTGGCGTGGGCACTCGAAAAATCACGTAACTGTCACGCCAAGAGACCCTCGACGACTTTGTTAAAAGGCGAAGTCGCTATTGCTTTTCGTTGATTTTAACTATGTTCCATTTCGAGTTGGGTGACATAATTTCGCATGGTATATTTTGATGCTGTCATATCACGCTGTACCAAGTTTCAAGACTATGGCTTTATGACTAGCGTATCTAGTAGATCAGCGCGCACCGATATATTGTCGACTTTGATAACGGAATTACTATGATAATCATTGAGTGACGATACTGAAACTTACTGCGAAGCTGCATAACACAACCATGCCAAATTTCGTCATCCATATCGGTATGAAACCCTTTAAAAACTCACAGATACAAATATCAAATTTTGCGAAAATTCCATTAGGCGGTAGGCTCATTACGACATCAGCGCACGCGGACCCTTGATACTCGATATGGGACCTTAACTCGGAGTGGGAAATCTATTATAGTCGATTCCAGTATGGTCGACATCAAGAGTAGACCCGTGAACTAGTATTGAAGTCCAGTCCAGGACTTCACCAGAATAGGCATATAGCGACATCTGTAATCGGTGAGCTATGTCCGTATTGAGTCCTATTATGTATTTGCCCATTCACAAATGTACTTTCGAACCGCGAACCTGATTCAACACTCCGATTGCCTAGCCGAACAAGGCAAATGTTGACTAAGGCTACGCAAGTCCCTAAAATGAAGTGACATTCGGAGAAATGATGTGGTATTAGCGCCTTCAAACAGACTCCACTATCTGAAATACGCAACTCAACTCAGTTACACAACCGCCCCTCACGAAAGCGCCGCTTCAAATGAACAAGCGTGTTAGTTTGCGTCTTCCACCCGTCAATGTCAAAAAACATCTTGCCAGTTAATTTACTACATTGTGAAAATTTACCCCACGTAGCTGCGGGCCTAAGCGAGCCGAAACAGCATCGAAGTTATTGTTGTAACCACTGTATGAAACTCTTTTGTTGAATACTGTTTTCAAGCATTCGAAATGTTAAATTAGCCACCGACATACGAACCAACATTGGCTATTCTTCAGCAACCAATCTGAGGTCAAAAATGTTGTTGCCAGATAATCTATTGGAAGAATATTTATTTTCGGCTGTACCACCGATGAAAGGGAGACATTTATTGATTCTGCCCGTCAAAAAGAAATCACACTAGCACACGGAAATAGTAACAAGGATACTTAATCCCGGGACAGGGTGTGATCGATGTGGCTCTGGCTAGGGTCAACTGTTGTGAAGATTACCCCGTGCGTCCAACTATTAGAGATACACTATACACTACACATCCTTGAGATACGATTTAAGCCTGCGCCGATGGTTACCAAGTAATTTAAACTAGATCAAAATTCGATTGAAGTCATATAAGAAGTTTGGTTCAAGTGAGTGAGTATCGACCACAATGAGCAGTGTATAGAACAGAGATAGATACTTTTTCCATTTGATTACTTCTCATAGTTTACGACAACGTAAGCTCCGATCACTTCGTTTGTGGTCAATTTATTTGTGATAGAACAATGGAGACCCAGTAAAACGCACAATCAACGAGTCATTGCTCACTCTCAAAGGTCACACCAGCGTATCGCGCACAATCCGAATATAAGCAAGATCAGCCATTTTTTATCGACAATGTTACTTGATGACTTGAAATTGACTCGCATATTTTGCTTTGAGTCACGAGTTAATCCACATTTCTGAAACGTCGAGTCAAGTCCTACGAAAAAGGTGACTCAAGTCATCCCAACACTGCTCCATACCCACTGTGCGCGATGCAAATTCCGTGCTTTAAACATGAAAATAAAATGTCAATACTCCAAACAGCCCCGAAATTCCTCAGGTTATCTTCCTGATTTGAGGAATAAACTACTTCTACTTGACAAGATACTACGAAGTAGAAGGGAATTAGATATACTTGAGTAAGTATCCAAGTAGCTGAAAACTACTAGACTACTTTCGTTACCGACCACCTCTGGGTATTTTATGACTTCATCGACAATGCAATTTGCAGACTGCCGTGGGTTTGTTAAGAACCACATACGGCACCGTCAAACATTCGACTGCTGTCCTGTCCGCAGTCTACCTCACAAAATACTGCAACGACTCATGCAAAAAAATGAATTTTATTGAAGAACTTGTTGCGGTTGCGGCTGGAGTATCGTTGGGGTAAGGGTAACGAATGCAGGGCTTTGGAGCAGGAGCAGTTCAACATTTATGGCTGCTCCAAAGCCCCGCCTCCGATACCATAACCCTAACCGTTCATAGAAGTCATAAATATCGGCATGTTCATATGGAAACCAGATAGTTGGTGACTTTTTGTAAATCATCAGTTTCCCAAATCTTTCACTCAGGTTGCTGGGATGCCTGTAACAATTTTTCCGTTACAGAGGATGCCGAGAGGTGAAAGAGGTTGAGACCCACAGGCTGGCGCAGTGAAAGCAACGGTAGCTCTGTCTTACAATGCCGAAATACAAGAAAACGTGCTGCACCAATGTGCAGATATGACTTCGGAAGCCTTCAATTGGAGCGATGCGTTGACAATCTGGAAGACCAGTGTTGAATTTACTTAACATTAAAGATTGCAGCGAACATCACTCACGAACATCTATGTCATCCAATTCGAAACCAACAGCAACTAAGGCATATTCAACACCGACATGTACGATTTTGAGGGGATGAAGCCAGGAATCTCCAACACGTAGCCGGCGAGGAACCCCAAGTAATTCCGTTGCGACGTCGGAAACTTGAGGCCCAGCACCCAGTAGCACGACACCAACGCCGCGAGCGCAGTTCGCATGTCCTCGACACCGGTGATTTTCACCCCGTCTACGGCTACGTGGATACGTCCCGAGCAGTCGATCACAATTGTAGGAAAAGGCGCCGTCAGTGCTTTCTTAAAAGAAAACCATTTTCACAACAGTTGATCATTAGGGCTGTTAAAAAAAAACTATTTTTCCTGAATCTTGCTGGCCAGGTGATTAAATCGTTAGGTTGCCTTAAAAAACGACGCACATAAAATTTGAATTCATTCTAACCGCCCCGGTGATCGCGGATTTCATGCAGTTTGAAAATTTCGAATTTACTGAAAATTGCAAAAAAAATTTTTTTTTATATTTTTCTGTCAACCATATGAAATTGTTGTCTTCTAACACAAATGCAAAATAAATTTGACTCAATTCCAAGCCGTAGAAGCCCAGTTATCTGAGTTTGTCGATAATTCTTGGAATATTATCGACAGATCAAGGATAATCCCAGAATTATCAAGGAAAAACTCAAATTTGGCATTTTTCAGTAAATTCAAAATTTTCAAACTGTAAGAAATCCGTGATTAGCGGTAGGGGTAATTCAAATTGGGTGTGCGTCGTTTTTCAAGGCAGCCTAACGATTTAATCACCCAGCCAGCAAGATTCAGGAAAAAAAGTTTTTTGAACAGCCCTATTGCTCATACACTACACAATTACGCATGTTACAATACATTTTTATTCCACCTGGGGTCGCAATATCACCAATGCTCATCACGATATTCATGTCAATCTGACCAGAGTATATGTTTGTACAGTACAATGCACAATAGGGATGTTCAAAAAGACCCTTTTAAGCTTTCAACACATTTTACTGGTTACTTGATAGAATTGTTAGGTTACCAAAACACCAATTTTGGGTCAATTCCAACGTCCGGAAGCTAAGTTAGTATAGTAGAAAATTTTAGATTTATTCAATAAAAATACACCAGCCAAGGCTGTGGCAACAAAAAAAGTTCGCGTATCATCTAAAAATAGTGCAATGAAATAACTCGTATTCGACATTTCATGCTGGTGACGTAATATTTTGTGATACAATTGTCGATATACGACAATCTTTTGAATTCTCTACTAGTTGCTGACGATTATCAGTCGAAAATATTTGGGTTCATTTCTATAGGAATATATTTTAGGAAAAATTTATCGTGCATCGTTTTTCAGACAACATAACAATTTCATGGGTCAGCCAGTAAAATTTTAATTTTTTTAATATTCATTAAATAAATCCAATACATTTTTCTCATACAGCAAAGCCTCAATACGTTGAATTGCAAAAAGAAGTAGTATTTAAAGAGCTTCTCGGAGATACAGAACTTATCATTTCAATATGAATATACTATCCAATCAAAAGTAGTGTGCAGTGCTTTTTCGGCAACCAAATAAATTATAAAGTAGGCAGTAAAAACCTATTTTGGAACAGGCCTATTGTTCATGAACAGTGCAAGGGGGGGGGGGGGCAGACTTTATTTTGGGAATCAGGAAAGTTCAATAATTGGAAATTGGGTAGGAAACTAGTACTGGCACAAATAAAAACAAAAATATTCTGGTCACTCAGCTTACATCTCCTCGCCATGTAATGTTACGCACATTCACGAGCTCCGCCACTGCTAATACAAAGAAGGTGTCATCCAGCTCTGAAAACAAAATATGTATGAGAATTGGTCAGAGACAGTTAATGATGCTAACTCTTAGTGACAAAGAGTGTATAATTTCGGTACTCGAAAAAAAAAACGACTTTTCTTAGTGGACTCGAATCATTGTGCCAGCCTTGGCACTTGGTAACAAGAAACTACATACAGATATCACGCTAACGTCACAAGATTACCGTCCAACAACGTCCAATAACTCAGAATCTCCGATCGTTGCGAAAATCCGTGGGTTACGAAAGCTTTGATTCTATTCAGTTTACGTTTCTCGATTTCATCCATTTTCTTCCGGAGATCAAAGTTGACGATATCATTCATTTCCTTGAGCATCTGAAGAACAGCTCACAAGTAACGGCATGTAATGTTTTAGTATAAACGATACGATTGTTAATTTGTTCTTTACAGCCATCTATTGGTAGCTGACAATTACCCCTGACGAGCGTCAGCCGAAAATATTCGGGGTCATTTCAATATCAATTTAGAGGTCGACCGATTATCGACATGGCCGATTCTCGAGGCCGATATTTAGAGATTTCCCGATTATTGATAACAGCCTATGAAGGTCGATATTTTATATTTTAGAAAAATTCAAAAATTTCGGGAATTCAATGCACCATGTTCTCAATCTCAAGAAATCGACGACGCAAAGGGCGATATACGACAGATTTACCCTTTGCAGGACGAGTTTAGCTGGGTTGCATGCAGAGAAACTATGCTTCCTGCATTGCAATCTACCGAGTGATCTGCAATTCTGTATCACATTTTGCTTTTTGGGTTATCCCAAATTTCATCGAATGTGCACAATTAAGCAATTAATTCTTTTCAATTTCAGTTGTCTCGTTTGTTGTTCAGCTTTCTGTGGCATGTACAAGTGCCATCTTGCCTATTATATAATATTTATGGTGAAATTGTTCTCTGCTCCTTTCATATTAATATCGGCCTATGATATCGGTATCAGCCTTGTGAGTAAGCCGATATATCGGTATCGGCCTGTAAAAATCAATATCGGTCGACCTCATTCAATACAGGCTACTATCCCATAAAAATAGCTTGAACGCCCGCTGTCTGTCAATTAAATAACCAAATACGGTCAAGGTTCACGAATAATTCGATACAAAGCTTCGTCGACGACAAGTAAGTAGGAACAAGTACTTGAAACGCCCGAATAAATTGTAATCTGTGATTAGTACGCTTCCTGCGTACATCTCATTGACATCCGGCGCTATCGTTACCAGCCTGAACTACAGGCCCGGCATGATTTGCCTGCTATCTCAACTTGTGGGATTGTCAGGGTGGCAACCAAGGCGAGGCTCCAAGCCACAGGTCAATCTCCGTTTTATAATTTTGCCTCAAGACATTCTCAATTCACCACCCAGTCAAGTCCGAGTTCAAGTCATTGTGTTGACTGTTCAGTTTCTAGTTAAAGTCTTGTTAAACCCACTTTTTATAACTCTGCTTGTTGATATCGAATGGTTGGCAATTATAATATACTAATTTTCCTCACTTTTAGCAGTTTCTGGTCGCGTTTCCAAGTATCAGTACCCATAGACGAAATCCAGTGTTGGGATGACTCGAGTCATGACTTGACTCGAGTCAGACTCGAGTCACTTTTTCGTATGACTTGGCTTCAATCGAGTCACTTTGCTAAAATGACTTGACTTGACTCGGCGTATCAGAAATATGGATTGACTCGTGACTCGGAGCAAAATTCACGAGTCAATTTCAAGTCATCAAGTAATCAATGTCGATAGAAATCACTGCATCTTCTATATGTTCGGATTGTTCGCGAAACACTGATGTAACCCGTGAGAACGACCAATCATTCAATGATCGCGCGTTTTATTGAGCCTCCATTGTTCTCTCACAAATACTTTGACCACAAACGAATTGTTCGAAGCTTACAGCTTACATTGTCGAAAACTTGTAATAAAGTGAATTAATAGAAAATTTCTATTTCTGTTCTTCGTTCTTACCTTACCTAAACGTCTTGTTTCATTGAAATTGAAATAGTTTGTACACTCCTCAACCAATGGCACGGACTCGAAATGTATCATATCAATATGTATAAATGAGTAATGTATTGCATCTTCTCAATTCGTTTCTCCATCCTCTATTATGGCTGGCAACTATAAACTGAGGGTATGCAATTACTTACGTAGTTTAACAGTTCTACGTATATGTGAGCGATACTGCGCCTTATTTCTTGTATATTCAACTGTACATATGTTGATCGGTGCAGAATCAATGACCGCTCGATCTGTAATTCAGACAGCTATAGCAAAATGCAATGATTTAGTCATGCTTCATTCTTCGAAAAGGCAACTTGACTTGAAATGTGACTTGACTCGTGACTTGACTCGAGTCACCTTCGAAAATCGATTGACTTGACTTGACTCGAGTCAAAATGTGAAATGACTCGTGACTCGAAGGTAGTGACTTGATCCCAACACTGACGAAATCCCAATCGTGTAGCTACTTTACTATTCTTCAAGACTACAATGAAATGTCGGTCTTGGTCGTCTGAGTCTCGAGTCATTGGACTTGGTTCGAGTCATGCGCAATGACTCGAGTCCAAGTCGAGTCAATACACAGATTGACTCCGGTCGAGTCATTTCCGTATTTTCAGAAAATGACTCGAGTCGAGTCGAGTCGAGTCATCAGAAAATCGTTCGAGTCATTACAACCCTGGCGATTGTTATGCCATACTGGCTCAAGACTGACAGCGTGAAATTTGAATAACTTGGAATCTGCGCAATTGGCCACGAACAGAATTAAATTCCGCACAAATTACCATCTACAGCAACAGGTTGCTCTTCCCTGATCTAATAGTATACATACGGTATGTCTTACGCCTAGTTTGAATCCGCATTCCAGTTGTTGAGTCTTTAACATTTCTGACAAATTTCCCCAAACTTGTTTGAAAATAGCAAAAAAACATTGAACGGGACATCAATTTATTTCACGGTAGGTTGCACTGAGACTAATCCTAATGCTGGTAGTGACTACAGAGAGCACGGCGTCGTTCTGTACTGACATTCTGAATTCGATCGGTTTTGGAATTGAATAAATTGTGTTTACTTAGGGTAGCTTAATTGAGGGCGAAACCGGGCAACTTATATTGCATCTAAATCTGTCTTAGGCAGTGCAGTTCGCCAAATATTAACTAACAACAGCTACCCAACGCATCGAACTTTAGGTTACTGCAAAGCTGTGAAGTAATGAATGACTTACACGTGGGAACTTCTCCAAATTTTCAAAGAATATCAAAAATTTGCTCAATTGAAGTTGAAGTCAGCCTATACTCCGTTGAGCGCGAATGCTGGAGTTAGAATTTGGCGAGATTTCTTGAATACGAAATAAGTTTCATCTTTAACAATCGTCTTCTCAGAATGATTGTGAAGCACATTTTTAGTCAGAATTCATACAGACGCGGTTAATTTCTCGCGCCCCCCAGGTTGAGAACTCCTGTACTAAACGATCGTCGCTAACAACAACAAAAAACTCTTGACACTAACCTATTTCGCTTCGAGCAAGCATGGATACTCCTCCAGGATTCGACAAGTTGTCATAGCCTGAGCAATAGCGGCTCTCCTGTTGGCAAAAGTCCTTTTCATGACGTTCCCAATGAATATTTGACAAGGGGCTTCTTTCTTCACTTCGGCGCGCAGACCGTTTATCAGGGCCGACATCTGCTCACGGTCTTCAAATTCGTCGCCGTAAGGCTGGAATCGCAGAAACGAGTGAAATATTAATAGAGAAATTGGCTTTTCAACCGTATTGAGCATCAGTTGCATTTTTTTTTGTAAAATATATTTCATTCGCACAAACTAACCGAAAATTGTAATACAAAAAGAAGTTATTGCAAGTTTTTGAAATTCTCTATATGCTGACAATTGCCCCTGAAGAGTGTCAGCTCGAAAACCTTCGGGTTTTAATATATTTATGATATGAATATACTTTTAAAAATAATATGAAAATGCAACATTTATTTGTTCCGATGTGCAACAAATTTGCTCCTATGTAGCTTAAGCTATCAAGTGTCCCATTAAAAAGGCAGCTATTTTCGCTTGTTTTGATTTTAACTACATCACTAAAACCCTTCTCGGCCAAACAAGTTGTCGGGTTTTGTACAAGAACGTCTACTAGTGCTTGGATGGCCAGGTCTTAAAATCTGTTCAGCCCTTCTATCCAAAATACAGCGTATTTTTCACGAGTGAGAAATGCTTGCAGGAAGAAATCGATTGAAAATAATTTCCAAACGATCTAGGAGAGTAGGCACGTTAGAGCTCGCTACCTGCATGATGAGACGTTGCTCTTTCTCCAACTTATGTCTCGCGAGCATATGAAAACAGCAAATGAACTCACGATACCGTGTGTTCTGCCCTTTAGCTCAATCTAACTTGGGAATTAATAACAGTTTAATAACGTTAAAGCAGCTTTTACGACTACCACCAAAATCTGTGTTTTTGCGGCATCTCGCGACCCGAGCCTCACACATGAACAGGAATTCATTTTTATTATTGCAGTGGTATGCTACGATTTTACGGACATGCATGACATACAGAACGCGCACACCACAATTCTATCCAACACAGCTCAACAAAGCATGTCTGACACACGCGATTTCATATTAGGGTGAATTAAATTACTATGCGTCGCAGTTGTACTACTGTCTACTCAGATTGCAAGAACGGGAATATTCCGCGCCGACAACGGAGCATATCCATATCGAATGGTTCGACAATCCAGCCTCGATCATTTTTGGCCAAAGTTTTGTCGACGCTTATGTTTTGGCACCGCATTTTATCAGAGGTTTGTTGGCCAAAACTTTACGTCTTCATTTGACCCGACGCAGAAGGGGTTAGCCTCAAAATGAATGTGTGTCATCGGGCTGAACTCGCTCGATGCACACGCCTAGTCCCAACACTAGCTCATCTCAATGGTCTTCGACCAGGTTTTCCATTCGGACCAATCTTATGAAGTCTCATGATGATGCCGTATTTTCTGCTTGTCTCACTTATTGGCTACAGTACCCAACACAGTGACCTTTGATATGTAAATAATATCGCAGGATTTTTGCAATTAATTCATCAAAACTACATACATATTAACACATAGGCATCTGACACCGTGTTGACCCAAAATTATACCCTTTGTGGTCCATATTTTAATAAACCTTGATGGGGTAAAAATTTGCGTCACAGTAACTTGCAAATGTGAGTCTGTAATGATGTGCCTCGCACTAATCGAACAGTTATTACGAAAAAATGATGATTGGTTAGCGAAAGAAAACAGAAAGTCAATTTGACGTCATTTTTCCAGCCTGTCGTGGGCTCAGAGGGGCTGATATACTGTATAGTGTATATCTGCCACTACACCAGCTTCCAAACCAGGCGGTACGTAATAATTATAGTCGAAAATATTAAATCACTAGAGCTTGTGGGAGCTACGATCGGTGGTGCAAAGTTTGTACGATTGCGTCACAACTACAAAAGTTACACTGACCTCAAATTCCCTATTTGGTTTATTTTTTCTATTCCATGTTACAAAAATTAGCAATAATTACGATTTTCATTCGCACTTGATTCGCACCACCTTCTTCATGGCTTTGAAACTCGGCATATTATTAGATGACATCATTAGGATATACCACACAAATCTTGACACCTATCTCGATATAAAACACCTTCAAACTCAACATATAACAATACCGACTTTTGGATTGAATCAGTGCTGCAAATCGGTCGTCATTAACAAAGTCGACTACTTAATCAGAGCTTGACGAACGTTAATCACCGTCAGTGTCCACACCACCTCTGATGACACACTGCTCTAACCACGATAACATCAAGTCTCATTGTGTCGCACAAACTTGCAGCAAAAATCCAAAACTCACATGACTGGGGTGTTTCCATCTCGGAGTAGTTGCGGTCGTACATTTCTTTGGGCCTCCAAACTTCCATCGCATCGCTCGCTGGTTCCTGTCGACCATATGCGATCTGCGGTACCCCTTCAGTTTATCGCGCAGCTGCTGATGCCACGATTTCTGAGTTGGGAAAAGTGGAAAATCATCTGCTTTTCACAAATAGCTACAGTTTTTTACCAAATCAAGAATGATAGCTACACAGGTTTTTCCAAATTAAACTAGAATTAGATTTATAGATAGCTGGCTACGCAGATTTTTTTACCAATCGGACCAGATTGAGAATAATAGCTGTACAGGTTTCTCCAAATAAAACAGGAATTAGAATCATGGGTACAATTTTGTTGAAAGTAGATCACAATGAGAATTATTGAATTCGTAAAAACTTTTAAATTGAATTAATCTGCTGTAGCGTTCTGAGAAAATCTATAAATTTGATTAGAACTAGAAGGACAGCATGGAAGTATTCCACAAATTACATTACAATTAGATTACTCGCATTTTCACCGAACTAGTCCTTTCAGAATTTTCCGTTAGTCCAAGTCTGTAATAGAGCATGCTACAATGCTACAACAATCCTTGAAAAACTAAATGTTTGATGCATTGCGCCATCGAAGCGTAACACAGCATCAGATGTTCAGCATCAGGGTTCGCGGGACACTTTTCAAATTCCGTAGCGGTAGTGAGCCGCTTCACCGCATGGATCAAATATAGAGACACGCAGTAGGACACACAGCGTAGCAACCACGTTTACGAACTTTACGTCAGTACAACGGGCATAGTTGCCGCATCAAATGTCCACTTACGTGATAACATCCGTTAGTTGGGTACTTGTCACGCAGCATTGGATATTTTGTAACCAGCCTACTGCAGACCTCCGAATACTGGCGACTCGTCGGGTATCTGAACGGAATAAAATGATATGCTCTACACCAGTAGTTCCCAACGAGGGCGATTTTGAGAAACAAGGGGGCGAAAATTACAGAACGTCCCTTGATATTTAGGGGATATGCGGTACCGATGGATGAAGAATTCGAAAATGATCTCTGGCCCCCAAATCTTCAGCCGATAAGAGCAGATCTTTGGCTGGCTCAACACTTTGATACAAGCTCTCTACCGGGTATGTATATTAGGGCTCTTCAAAAATGACTTTTACTCTCAAATCGTACTGGCTACTTGATAAAATTGTCAGGTTACCTAATTTAAACCTACACACAAAATTTGGTTCAATTCCAGCCAGTGAAAGCGGAGTTATTGCCGTCGAAAAATTTGGATTTGAATAAAATAGTATTTAGGTGAGCACAACTATAATATATAAACAAAGAATGGGTCAACGAGAATACTATTTTATTTAAATCCAAATTTTTTGATGGCAATAGCTCTGCTTCCACTAGTTGGAATTGAACCAAATTTGGTGAGTATCGTTTCTATAGACAACCTAACATTTTCATGGGGTGAACAGAAAATTTTCAAATCTTTTGTCACTCATTTTTATATAATAAATAGAAACTTTCTTCTCCTGTAGCAAAGCGGCTACTGGCTGAAATTCAACCAAATGCGAGGAAATATTCCGCCAGTCGAAAAAGGTTGGGAACCACTGCTCTACACAGTACAATTGTCGGTGGCCTGGCAGCGAAATGCAAGTAAATATCTGGGATGCCCTCCCCCAATCTACTGATATATTGTGCATGACCCTAACCAAGTCATGTGACTTGAGACTAGGACGGCGCGGACAGACATTTCATTGCACCTTCAAAAAATAGTAAAGTTACCAGATTATTGGTATCGTCTGTCAGTCCTGATACTTGGAAAATAGGGCCAAAAACTGTTGAGACTGGGAATAATTTCTACATCATGAATGCGCGCCATTCTATATCACTCGACAAGAGTTGAAAAAATTGGATTCAACAGGATTGAACTGAAAACGGAACAGTAAACACAACGACCTGGGCTTGGACTCGAGTCACAACACTATGACTTGGACTCGATCTTGTAAATCAGTGGTTCTAAACCTTTTTTTCTTCAGCGCCCCCTTTCCAAAATTGCCTGGGTCTGGCGCCGCCCCTATTTTGAGGACCGTTTAGTAAAAAACAATTGCTAAGTGGTCGGAGTCCGGTTTCGGTTTGGGACTTTACTATGAGACCACTCGACTAGTTAACAATATAATTGTATGTGCTGTTTTCGGGATCAAATCAAGGTTGTATAACAACCACACGAGTTACCTTGTATGGCATAAGACGCTTTCCATAAGTGCGTCCACGATAGCTAAGCGCTGAGACCGCTCTATAACTCCGCGTTTTTTCATCGACAAGCATTGAGACAGTTTGGGAGTTTCGTAGGAATCCAGCCAACAATATTCTTCTGCACAAACAATTTCGTTCAACATCATCACGAAATCGTAACAGTCAATAATAATTACCGTCCGAATCACTTGGGGCGGGAGAGTTTTGTAACGATGGCGGCGACATTGCTACATCCACCGCAGTGTCATCTTAAACAATGACGGAAATAAATGATTCGTGCTACATTACTTGAAAATTTCCCGTAATAGAGTAGTTGTGAATTATATCTCTTTGCATTCCTCAAAACAACTTTTTTGAATTTGACTGCCTTGCATACTCGATAAAATTGCTAGGCCGCCTACAGAATGTTGCACGACAATTTAGGCCCAATTCCAACCTATGCAAGCATTTCTACATAAGAAAAAAGTCTTAGATTTATTTAATAGGAATTAATATATAATTTTTTCTGAATTAACTGACTGACCCCATAAAATTGTTAGCACAAAATTCTGGATTTGAAAATTATAGATGTACGGTTTAGTATTTATTGCACATCTTACAACATTATGCAATGTTGCTGACATCGATCATATCACGATACCTTCTTCCTCGATTCCCAATTCTTCTGCCATAGATCCATTGTCTTCGGTATCCTCGTGTGACGCAGTGTCCGACCCCGTTGAGGTTACCGTTTCCACCCTTGGGCCGGAGTCTAGTCAGAAAAATAGCAACATTTTTCAGTCAATACTGGAGACCAGGGGTGGCCAACCTTTTCGCTATTCACAGCCGCATTTCAACTACTCATTTGGCCTATACGTCCGCATCCCAGGGCATAGTCATAATTAGCAATGCTGGACGCCAAATACCCATGTTAGAGTGTCTATGTCCAATTCCGGTGAACTAAGGACTGATCTATTTAATAATGTAGGTTTGCTATAAACACTAAAATCGGGAATGGTGACAGGTTATGTTGGCGGACGATGCATAACCGCAGATTCTCTTATCAATTTTCTCATTGATAATCGAAGTTTTACACATTACAATCAAATATTTATCCTTTCTCAACCCATGTTATCGTATTCACCGGTAGAGTTGCTTTTGTGCCGGAGTGCGACGTCAAAAAGTGCTTCGAAATATTGACTTCTCGTCTGTTATAGCCCGTGCGCCTCGAAGACATTTGGCCGCCGATCGGCGTTTGGCCTCTGAGCGGGTTTAACCCTACTCATGACTTGGACTCAGATGTGACTCGGTGGTGAATTGAAAATGACTCGACTTGACTCTAGACAAAACTATAAAAGTGAGATCGACTCGGAACCTTGCGACTTGCAAGAAGCCTGATAATTGGTTTAAGAGTTTTGAAAAAAATTGCCTTCAATACATTTAGATGAAATGTTGGGTGACATGTCGATACCTTCTTCCTCCATACCCAATTCTTCTTTCATAGAACCATTTGCTCCAGGATCATGTTGTGACGCAGTGTCCGACCCCGTAAGGGTTACCGTTTCCACCATTGGACAAGAGTCTAGTCAGAAAAACAGCAACATTTCTCAGTCAATACTGGATACAAGGGGACATTTCAACTACTCATTTAGCCTAATCTATTTTATGATATAGGTTTGCTATAAATAACGAAATCGGGATTGATGACACGTTATGTTAGAGGATGAAATATTAATTTCTTCCAACTCGGTCGGGCCAAGTTTTGCCGAAGAATTGGTTAATTATTTCAGGGATACATAATTATATAGGTAGGCTATAACAGATGCCATCGTTTTCACTGTTGCGGATTGGTCTTAAAAAACACATCGAAGAAGTGGTCAATGTAGTTAAGAAAGCTACTCAAGTAGAAGTAGCAACAAAAAAATCTAACGAAGTACAAGTAAAAGTGCTTCTTTCATGAGCAACCTAAAACTACTTCGAGTAGTATTGACTGACTTTAAATATAGGGGAGAGTGGGTAGGTATGGGCCACCAAATCTTACAAAGCTATAACTTGGCCAAACTTGGTCTAATATTGCTAAATTTCGGTATGTACGATCATTAGTTATATGGCTAACTATTCCTGGTAGGATTAAGCTAAAATACCCATGTATTTGGAAGTGACATCAAATTTTGTAACAATACATCATTTTTGTAAATGAAAAATAGGCTACGAGGTATGGGCCGGGGGGTGGTGAGGTATGGGCCACTGTCTGTATTGAATCAATAAATACCATTCATATCCCGCAAACCTCAACTCTTGTCACAGTTACCAACAGTTTGTATATACTGATATAAAGCTGGGCTGGAAGTGGACAATTCATATATTTCAGTTCCCGTATTCATCGTAAGCCATAATGCATAACGAAACAAGATATCTATAAATATGTAACATGAAAATCACTACCAAATCATGCTTCTTTCGCCTCAACTAACCCATCAAATCCAAATGTCACAGCTCTATCTCGTATTTAAGTGGGAGTGACAAACCATGATACATATTCGAGCATATGACATACTGTGCTCACAAACTTTTTTCTTCTTCATTAAAGACAGTACTGGAAAACGATTTTGAAATCTTTTTCATGTGAGACTCATCCCCTGTTTTTCCATATACCTGTTTAATGTAGCTCTACCAATTTTGTACTGACGGCATGCTTCTCTTTTTGATACCTCCCACGCTTCAACGTTTCATATTGCCAAGCTCAGATCTGATTATGAAAACTTGCCATTTTATGGGTTTCATGATTTACTTTCAAGTGATTGTATATGGGAGGGATAAGACCAACACCTTCTGTATTCTAGAGATAAATATATTTAATAGGATCAATCAAATATTGATTTCAGGTATATGTTATGCTGGCCCATACCACAACCTATTGAGGTATGGGCCGGCCCATACCCCAATCTTCTAAAAGGCCCATACCTCAAACACTCCATCTTGAGGATTCTTACCATAATTTCAAGATCCGAGAGATTGACAAAGCATTAAAACTATACTCTATAGATAGCATATTTCAATAGCTTTCACACCATAAATAAGTCTAATCCAAACATGCACATATGTGAACTCAAACCCAAATTCCCTATTTTCAAATAAATTTACTTTAGACCGCAAAAATTATATATCTCTAGCTAAGTCAAAAACTCCGCTGGCCTCATGGCTGTGAGTAACATGGGTAAGTCTGGAGCCTTTTTCTAACAATCACACAGCTTGTCAAGCAAATGTGATGTCACAGTCACCAGATATGGCAGTGGCCCACACCTCAACAGTGGCCCATACCTACCCACTCTCCCCTACTCAAGTAAGTAAGTAGTTATGAAAACAATCTTAATTCGTTCGCATGGACTGTCAAAAGCTGCAAATGGAGCTATGCGGAGGGTGTAGAGAGCTTGATTCATATCGATGCATCCCAGGAGGGGTCAATTTTTGACAGAATTAGTAGTCGTCCACATCATGGGATGTAAATGATAGTATAGATATGGAAATGCGATACTAATCCTCTGTTTACTCAAACACCCAGTTTTAGGGAATATCATGGCAAGGCGCCCTCCCCCAGTAAGTAATTAGAACTCAACGTATAATACTCGTAATTGAAAGAAAAATACAAATACTACTTCTAAAAAGTGGAATATTTTGTCCAGAAAATTTTAACGGTGGTCTGCTAAAACAGGTCTAACGTTAAAAATGTCAAAATCCACATTTCCAGATTAGGACGCGTCATGAGCTGCTAGCTATAATAGCTAATTGCTAGATTGCGTAACGGTAGTTTCAAACGTTATTGGTGCCCATACTTATTGTGATGAAGTATTTGATATAGGTGACAATGCAGTGTGAATGGAACCACGCAACCCGGTAGCTAAACTATATTCAGTGATACTTTCATGAAATCATACCGGCCACTTGATATCTACGCGCAACAAAAATACTGCGTATTACATGACTTTTATGAAAATTGAATGTTGTTACTATGTGAAAGTGGCCTCGGAATTCCTTAGGCTATCTTTCTTATTTGGGGATCAAACTACTCCTACTTGACAAACTGAAAATAACGAAAAGTAAGTAGTTCCCAACATATTACAAAGTAGAAGCATCGAAAGAAAGATCTACTTGAGAAAGTACCAGAAGTAAAGGAATACCACTTGGATACTTTGAAAAAGTAGAAGTACTTCTTTGCTGACCACCTCTGGTAATAGAGTATTTTTGAATGATATTTCTTTGCTCAAAGCAGTTCGATCGAATCTCGTCAGGACGAATCGTCAACCATTGCAAATTTTACTCGCTAGTCTACGTGATAGAATTGCTAGGCCGCCAAAAAAATGTTGCACGCCAATCATAGGCGCCGAACGCTAATTTTCCTTAGGTAGCCTATGCGAGTTCGATTACGTCACAAAGGAATGATGTCATGATCCGACGGAATTGATAATTAGGGTTAATATAGCATCAATTCATTAGGGTTAAGTACATGCATAAATACCGATTATGCAATATCTTCGTGTCAACAAACTTGAGCGTATGATAAGCTTGTCAACGAGTCCGGAAGTGCTGTCAATTAGCGAGTCCCTGATCGCTAGCGAACAATTATATACGCCGCTTATCAATGCGAATACGTAACCTCGGCGACGATTTGCGCAAGACAAAATGTCCGAGTTGTTATGGAATCTGTTCTATAATGGCACCGATTTCAGGTGGTTCAAACCTTTCTCGTCTTTTACAACTCAAGCCTTGACAGTTGACACACATCTCCCGATGGTTATGTTTCGGTATTAGCGGAATTCACTCACGCATTCACGGCGCACTCACAATCGCACATGTCTGCGGACATTCTATGTCAAGGGTCGGCAACCTACGGCCCGCGGGCCGGATCCGGCCCGCCAAGCGAAATCGTCCGGCCCGCGACATAATAATTAGTTATCACAAGAATACGGCCCGCCGCTTCATAATGAGTTTGAATCTGCAGTGCAGCGCTGCATGAAAAAAATGCGGCATTGCTACGATATAATAGTAGCCCACATCGTATTAGTCTATCGTTACGCCATAAAACGAAGGTGGTTGAAGTAGATGATGGAGAATAGACTTGACTGGATCAGTGCTTATCAATTGGGTGTATCTCGCAACCGAAGGTGTTCCATGCTTTTTTAAAGGGTTAATCACTCTAACGGGGTGTGACAATAAAGGTGTTCTTCCTTTGCTTCGAAAACGCTTGGAGCATCTCAGACGCAATCTCAAACTATTCAATTATAGATAACTAGTCTCCGTGTTAGTTAGCCAGTGTATAATTTGATTTTCCAGAAGGCATCGTGTGCCAAGACAAAAAACCTGAATAGTGTTTTGGCCAAAATGGTCAAAACTGTTAATATGATTTTTGTCTCATCAACTGAATCAGTTACGCCAGATATTACTAGAAGCAGAGAATCAATATGGCGATGTCATGTAGGCCTATATCTGTCATGTTCGCTCATTGAGTCGAGCAGCTATGCTTACACGAGTGTATGAACTGGGAAATGAAATATAGCAACTTTCCTCTAAAATACAAATATCGCCGACTCACAATCTTGTTATCGAAAATGGGTATCCCATCTCGCTTTCCTGGTACATTTAACGTCTGAACATCTGAACAGATTGAACTTGCAACTTCAGGAGGAAAACAACTACATACATGAGATGTTGAGGCGCATTCAAAACAAATCTGTGACTCTGGAAATGTCAGCAGTACAAAGAATATTATGCTCACTTTCATATACTGGAGGAGAGAAAACCTAGTCTCAACACTACATTTCTAACTGTGATACGAAATTTAACTACAGAATATTCACCCGCTTTTCCGACATTCCTTCTCTACAAAATGAATTCTGACTATTCAGTACTCTGTTTAATGTGGACGCCAATTACATTGCCTGAAAATTTCAAATGGGCCTTTCTGAAATGCGATGCAGTTGAATTGAATGACAAATTTCATACAAAGAGCATATCGCTGCATGACTTTGACAAAGAGTACGTTCTTGAAATTGGTCTTTATCCCAGCTTGACCAGCAATGCAAAAGAAATTGCATCGATTTTTGGAAGCACGTACGCATGTGAACAATAGTTTTGAACAATGAAATTCACAAAGAGCAAGCTAAGATCACGTATTTCGGACGTCCATTTTGAATAGGGTCTGATTATTGTTTCATCTGACTTGTTATCAGAAGAAGAAACCTTTCACAAAGCAAGCTGCGTCAATTGTCACAATTATTCTGTGTAGTATGATTGAGATTGCAGCAATGTAGGATAATATACCGAAGTGAACTTAAAATATAGTACTAAGAAAAAATCCGGCCCGCCAAAAGGTTGTACACCTGAAATTTGGCCCGCGACTAGCGAAAGGTTGCCGACCCCTGTTCTATGTCATTCAGTTCAGCGATGTCGCTCTTTAATTACAATCGCTAACCAGCAAACACCTAATGGCATTGTCACCAAGCCATCGAGAGATCGGAGCCAACGCATGCTCGGCTCTTGACGCGATAGTTGGCCAGCGATGATATCTTTCGTACCAGGCCTGTTGCAGATACGATTGTGTGGGCAAGCAATAATATCGTGTGCGCCAATGCAGATGTGATAGTGCAGGCAGCGATGGTACAGTTCGCACCGGGCCTACTGCGCACGGCAATCAATGACATAATTTCGCGATCATCTCAGCGGGAGATCGCGTCGCGTTACATTGTGCAAAGACAAATCTCGCTAATTGACAACGCGCTTGTCGCTAATTGGCATCGCGCAATGGGTTACCTCGCTCACATAAGCGGCAGCAGGTTATGTCGTAAACGGAAATACATTGCGATTTGTTCTAAATAACACAATCGGGGCTTATGCCGATTCCTGCCAGACCGAATTCTAGGTATGCCGCATACCTAAGAATATGTCAAGGTATGCCTGGCATACCTTGCATACCCAGGTTCGGGTCATTTCCAACCTATATAACAAAAAAGTTTTGGATTTATTTAATAGGAATTGATATATAATTTTTTCTAATTTTACTGGCTCACCCCACAAAATTGTTAGCACAAAATTTTGAATTTGAAAATTCTAGTAGTATGTAGACTGTATGGTTCAGTATATATTTTACATCTATCCACTGTAAATACTAGGATTTGAAATCCCAAATTTTGAACATCAATAACTTTGCTTTTACTAGTTGGAATAGAATCAAGATTGCTATACATCGTTGCTGTATTCAACGTAAGAATTGAATAGGGTTATATAGGGTGGAGTAGAGTCACCAGAAGTCCCGCCGTGAAACGATTAACAGCCCTCTACTTGCTAACTTGGACTCGGACTTGACTCGATGGTGAATTCAAAATGACTCGACTTGTGACTCGGGACCTTGCGACTTGCAACAAGCCTGATAATTGGTTTAACAGTTTTGGTAGAAATTGCCTACAATAAGTTTCGATGAAATGTTGTGCCACATGTTGATAAAATACGAAGTTTGAAATCGAATTTTGCAGTGTTGCTGACATCGATCATTTCACGATACCTTCTTCCTCCATTCCCAATTCTTCTTTCATAGATCGATTTGCTTCGGGACCCTGTTGTGACGCAGTGTTCGGGCCCCGTAGAGGTTACGGTTTCCACCATTGGACAGGAGTCTAGTCAGAAAAGCAGCAACATTTTACAGTCAATACTGGAGACCAGGGGTGGCCAGCCTTTTTGCCGTTCACAACCGCATTTCGGCTACTCATTTAGATTATACGGCCGCATTCCAGGGTATAGTCGTACTGATCACTGCTGGACGCCAAATACCCATGTTAAAATGTCCACTGTCCATTTCCGGTGAACCAAGGACTAATCTATCTAATGATATAGGTTTAATATAGACACCAAAATCGGGAGTGGTGACAGGTTATGTTAGCGAATAACATCTTTCAAGAAACCGGCAGTCAATTCGTAAATTCAAACTGCTTGGCGACGCCTGCCAACACATACCTATTGAATTACGTGTCCACGGCCGCACAAATTTACTTCTACGGCCGCCGCTGCTGGAGACCAACCAACTATTATGAGTTTGCCGATATCGTATTTTGAAAGGTATATCGTCATCAGCAGATTACAGGGCCAAAATATCAGCTATTCCTGTGATCTCAGACCATAGTAGTTGCTAGTCAGAGTCATAATCTGAGACTTGGGAATATTGATAGATTTATTTTCGTAAATGCGCCTTAAGCTAGATTCCACATGTTTCGAATTTCGGTGGAAGAAATCAGAGGGATATCCGTTATCGGATTAAAAATACGATATCGGTCGGGCTGAAGTCAATACTGAGAAGAGAAAAAAGATAATCAAAAACTATTGATATTTTCACAAGATTTTCAGTTTTCTGGTGTGTTTATCCCAGTGTCATGAGAGGTCGTAAACTATCTCTAGAAATGCAGGGTGAAATACTATTTTAAGTATCATAGGATGAAGCTTTCATTTTTAGCTCGTCGCTAATATCTTGCAGCTTGCAAGCTTGATATCTAATTTTAAAGTGGATTATGTGTCAGAACAGTTTCAAGAACTTGGAAGTAATTAATTTATCTGCTATTGGATTTACAAATATAGTTATAGGCCTATATCTTGTAACAGTGAAACCAGCGAAATTGCATCATCTCTTGCTCCATTGTCATTCTTCTTGGGACTTCGGCCTATATATATAGCGTGTATACAAATTTCTTTCCAATTCTCTAGGCTACTAGTTGCTAGTTCCAAAGTAGATTAGAATAAGAATTACAGCAGCAAAGCTCTACTTCTAACTTATCGTACAAAAAACTGCATAGCTACCTGGATTTTCTGACACTTTCATAGTCATAGATGCTCCCTCAAATGTTTCGTCTCCCAGACCTAGAATAGACAAGGTTGCTTAGATCAAACAATGATTACCATGATCACCGATATGGTTATGATGAACACTTTTTGTCGTGTTGGGATTGGATCTTCCGGGTTGGAGGTGGGTTAGGGTATTCTAACATTAGGATTGGGAATATGCCAAGTATCGTATCACTCACCCAGCCCTAATAGCTCTTCCCAACCCACCTCCACCTCTAATAGGTAATAACTAGTGCCATTTAAAGTCATATGTTTTTCTGTGCATCAGTAAGTCGTTAAATCAATTTAATGCAAAAAACTGCATCTCTATGAGGTATATTACGAAAGTTATTAGCTCATACAAAGTCATAGTTTCCTGGTTATGTCATAAATCAGACTTTCAAGTTATATAGTCATATTTTTGAGTTATGAAGTCATATCATTGTATACTTTAAACGGTAATTCCAATTTAAGCGGTGAAGCAAATAAGCACTAAGAAAGTAAGGCAATTTGATTGCAAGTATCGCCAAGAACAGAAGCAGAGCTGCCGATTTCGATGCATGTGGCATACCACCACAGCCCATAGTTAGTTAGTTACTTGTTAGCGTAGCTGGTTGAATGCTGCTCAATATTATGCCGAGAGACCTCCGAAAGTGAACGAAATAGTAAATGCATGGGAAGGTGAAGGAGTTATTGTAAAAAGCATCAAAATTCAGTCAACAATCCAAAGTTGACTACGGTAGTTAGTTAACAGAAATATGCCCCCACTATAACAATATTTCAACAACCCTAATACATGATACCCCTCGACTCTAATAGTTCACAGCTTTAACCCCCGACACTAACGTCGTTTATAAATTTTGACATGTTCATGTCACATGTGAATCATTAAATGGTGATCATGGTGAACACAGTGTGATGTCTGGCTGCTATCGACGAAGCGCAAAAACTCCTGTAGCTGTCCTATTTTTGTCACAAGTAGTTTGCAGGATTCCGGCATGTTTCTAGCATCCTCAACATCAACCCAATCCTGCCATTCCGTGTCAAGTATTGAAGCATAAACCTTTGGTCCTGAATATTGAAGTCGGTCGCTATATTTGCAAACACTTCTTCCTTCTTGGTGACGATAACCAACTTCTTGGGTTTCTTGAAAGTCACATGGTACTTGTATTTTTTTGACGACATATCAATGTACCGCCTGAGAAAAGAATTTTTCAAAGATTATGATGAAATTTCGTCATAATATTGGTCATTGCACTGGGCGATTAACCGAACTCCTGGGGACTTCGTAATTGCATGTCCTATAATTGCTCTGAAAGTGATCAGTTTTACCGGTAGAGCTAAGAGAGGTGGTGTCTTCGTAAGTATTACAGCTCGTTAATGATACACAAATAATTATTGATCCATCTACGAGAGCGTGGGGGGGGGGTTGTTACTAATCAATCTGTTGCACGTTCTTCAATTGTGACCTCCCGGCTTCTATATGATTTAAAGATATTGCAATAGCACAAATGTACCAGACTGAACAAAAAGAACGTATTTTCTGAGACACACGTACACACAATTCCAAGTTGACATTTCCCCACGGGGTGTGGCATTCTCTCAGATTGCCAAGCCAGGACTATTCGGTGCCGACCATTTAGGCAAGTATATTTGTTTGTTTGTTTTGAGGTATTCATGGTGTTTGTCGACTACTATGAGCATTTACACCAGGCCGATATTTTTCATTTTTATTCCGTAACTGCCGACTTATAGCACGGCCCAGTTCTAGGCGGATGAGGTGGAGAGGAGGAGTCTGAAAAACCTCCAACACTTAGGTAGGAATTCTGAAGTCAATACACCACTAGAATACGATACAATGAAGAGAAAGGAAGGTGTCGAAGCGACTTGGAGTAGTCTACGGAATCAGACACCTACCTTGGCCTAAGCGATGTAAAGAGGAGGCATGCAAGCTGAATGAAAAGTAAAGAAGATAGTATAGAGAAAGGCAAAATAGCAAAAATAGCAAAAAATGGGGTGGCATGTCATGGAAGGCAAGATCGATATATCAGTCGTGGTCCGGTAATGTTGAGGATGGACTAATACAAAACACAGTATATATAATTCAATTCAGAACAAGGCTGTAGCGAAGAGATCGGGAGATGATCAAGTCAGGTACAGGCTGAAAGGATGGTTGTAATGTGAAACTTATAACATAAAATAACACGCTCGCAAAGCAAAAAAAATATAACATGTTCGCAATGTATCAAAAACAGATGAAAAACTAAGTAGGATCATTCACAGTAGGTAACCTAAAGAATGGACGAGATAACATATTGGGGTTGGAGATGAGGGGGATATTAGGGTTGGAGGTGGGTTAGGGTATCCCAAGATTAGGGTTGGGTGATATTACGGTTGGATATCTCGTCCCTCACCCCGGCCCTAATCTTGGGAGAGCCTAACCCCAACTTTGACACTAACCCTAATATCAGAAAATTAGTCCACTTCATTGAAATAGCTACATTAAAAGGACGGTGAGATAATTTTCAAATAGAGTACTTTACGCACAGAAATCAACGACCACGAAAAGGAAATGGACTGACAAGCAGGTAAAATACGGGTAAATATATTTCTCAACTGATACTCATACCTAGGAGTATTTTTGTTGGACCAATTCAGAGATCAGGAAATCTATCCCAGTTATGCAGGGGCAAACCTCTCTGCCTTGATTGGAAGTTTTTACTGATTGCAAAGTCGCCATTACCAAAATCTCATCCACGGAGACATCAGTTGCATTCCTCAGCAGTTCAGTGGTCGAATATTTCTCTGCTACTGGACATTGACTGATCCAGGGCGTTAAAAACGGTATTGATTGCAATTGAGAATGGGCTATGCCAATGAATAGTATCCTTATACGGATAATTTTAGTATCCCGCACCTTTCCGGGTTTTCTAAATATTTTCTGCGAGGCCAGGTTGAGCGTCTGCGATGGTCAGTGATCGAATGTTTCACCCTCAGATACTTCATAAGTTCAATTTTAAACTTTATACGACAGTCCTCTGCCATTTACTAGGCATAATTTGCCTTACCGGTACTCTCGAAATTTTGTGTCCCACAGTTCTCGCGTTTTTTAGATAGGCCTACAGTCTACACACAGCACACCAGTTCACACTAACCGTATTCCGACAGTTAGGCCTAAACCTACACCTGCAGCAGCCTTGCCATCTACAGGCCACGGTCCAACTACCGGACAATGTCATACATTAACCTCTAGCCAACAAGTACAATGCCAACTGCCTGTCATTTCACACATCAAGGGTGGAGCCCAATTTCTCTACTGAGTAGCGATTCTCTACTCAGCAACGATTTCGTAACTCAACTCACGCCAAAAAGGATACTCATACTCAAATGCGTCCAGATCGGCACTCAAATCTAAGTCAGCGCACCACCAGACTTAAGTGTCAATTTTCACGGTCGGGCAGCCAACTGCCGGCAATACCCGCCAAATACCGTATTACCGGCACTGTCGTATATAGCTGGAATAGGTACACTAGTGAGGTTCTGCTGAGCGAATGAACGCAGTGGCGCTTGGACGGATATTGTGTCTATAATTGTATCTTCTGTACCCTTTCGACTTGTCGTACGGCATCTCGGTATACCGGAACGGTAACTTCTGCAGTCTCAATGCGCTAGCATCTCCCCCCCCCCCCGCGCCGTGGCGGTTCTTACGGCGACAAAAAAGCCTAGAAAAAGACCTGACAAAGAGAAAGCACTCACAAGGAATGGAAATAACTAGAAAGGGACGTGGCTTCAAAAAGATCAACATCGAAAAGAACTGTGACATCGGGCACTCTAGGCCGAGGTGGATGTCAGTAGAAAAAAAGATCGCAACTGCGTGTCGTTCGATATCCTCCCATCTGTTCATTACATCGCATTGTGTCTTATCGCATTTTACATTGTGTGTGACTTGTTCAGATGAATAATATAACTTAACGATACTTATTATTACGCATGCTCTTCCCACAATTAAATGGATGAAACATCTTGAACAGACCCCAGTATGAACCTCAGCAGATAGAGTTCCAGCAGTGGTGGCCTTACGAACGGGGGGACCCTGGGCGAGACTTACCGGGGGGGCTATAAGTATCTAACCGTAACTTCTGGGGGGGCTCCGCCCAGACCAGGTGCTGGATTCGGCTATGTCTATTAATGCATGTGTCTAAGGATAGACTACATCAAGACTAAGTAATTCTACTGCATGCAGAGACGTGATCATCATCGGGATACGGGACTTTTCTAACAAATGCATAGATTTGATGATGATTGACACATCCGTACGGAATCATATTCTTGCTTGGTACACGGATTTCCATGTTTATTCGTTATTATCCTTATAATCTGAATAGGGGGGGCCCTTCGACCAGGGGGGCCCCGGGCGACCGCCCACCTCGCCTACCCCAAAAGCCACCACTGAGTTCCAGGTAATATCAGGGTTAGGATACCTTCAAGCCAGTTTAGACGATAGCAGCAATATGCTATTGGAAATAAGAAATAGATGCATTATTTGTTACGGTATTTCTGGTCTGCACTTACGTGTTCGCATCATGTGAAACTTATCTGTATATATTTCGAATGGGTTTGTAGCGACTAGCAAAGATACTTCTGTGGGGCATAGGAACGTTCCGGGTATCTTCAAGGATTTATATATTCATATTAGGTGATCTTTAAAGAGTGTGGATCAGCTGAGGGTATTCATTGCATTTAGATAAATCAGTGAGAACTGCGTCTAGTTTGTAGGCCAGTGACGAAATAATGACGACAGCGTCGTGTTGTCATGACAAAATCGTTCACGCGTGTCCGGTCGAAGGCGAAAAAAATCTGGCAACGCCATCTCGGAAAACGACGTCTGGAAATCGACACTCAACTGAGTAGAGAGAATTGGCGCGCACTCAACGCTGAGTAACGATCGATACTTAGTTGAGTATCGATACGCATTTGAGTAGAACTTGGCTGAGGATAGGAATTGGGCTCCACCCCAACTGTCTAACCCATCATATAGCTCTTTGATATGCAAATGAAAGAGAATAGAACCATACTAGAATAGGGTTACCATATTTTTGAAACCCAAATGCCGGACGCTGTTCAGCGCTCACTAGCGAATTCTAAAATGAGGTATGAGCACATTGTCGATAGGTATGACGTCACACCTGCAAATCTTTGTCAATCGACTAGAGTAGGGTTATCATATTTTGGACATCTGAAAAAAGGACTATTTTTCAAAATTTTTAAAGTTGCCAATCTGGGGGAAAATCCTGAAAAATAGTAAATTTTTCCCACTTCGTGCTCGGTTGACTGAAAGAAAAGGTCAATTTTCCGGCTCAGCTCCCGAAATACCCGCCGGAGCGTTACTTCGGCAGAGGTGGTCAAAGTAGTCAAGAAAGCTACTCAAGTAGAAGTAGAAGTAGCGACGAAAAATCTACTCAAGTACAAGTAGAAGTACTTCTTTCATGAGCAACCTAAAACTACTTGAAGTAGAAGTAGAATTGACTGACTTTAAAAGTACTCAAGTAAGTAAGTAGTTGTGAAAACGATCCTAATTCGTTCACATGGATTGTAAAAAGGTGCAAATTGAGCTATGCGATAGGTGACGAGCTTGATTCATATTGATGCATACCAGCAGGTATCCAATTTTCGATAGCATAAGCATTCGTCCACATCATGGGGTGAAAATGATAGTATTGATAAGGAATTGCGATACTAATCCCCTGTTTTCTCGAACAACGCGTTTTGGAAAATAGCATGGTATGGCGTCATCCCCCTATAACGCCCGTAGTTTAGTCGAAGAGCAATATGGTAGGCTTACCATGTTTTGGAAATCTAAAAAGAGGACACCTTTTCAGAAATTTGGGACTTGCAAAACTGCAATTTGCTCTAAAACTGACCTAAATTTTCAAAAAAGTGTAGCGTCCCCGATTCGGCGATAACTGCTTAGCGGGGACGACGTAACAGAGTGTTCGGGTTCCGGAACCTCTCCTGGCGACGGACGGTTGTTAACACACCACACGAGCCCAGCGTTGTACCATATATAAATCAGTTTAATTTCATAATCCAAGGCGAATCTTCAATACGGCCAAATACGCCAGTGTACACTAGTACACAATACACACAGACAATCGTTACTGCCCCATCCCTAGCCAAAAACCACTTGCCGACCCAAAAACTTCAGCGAACATTCCATGCGATTCTACGAAGGAAGCGCGAGTCTAACAAATCAAGTGTGACGACACAACGTAATTACTGGACTGTTACAAATCGAATACCAGGGTTTTCACACTACCCTCACCTTTCTTGATTGGATTTTCCCTACAAAAAAATCTCAATCACACGACAAGACCTACTCAACTAACCAACTCTACAAAGTAAAAGTTACCATCGCTAGCTTATCAAATCACATACAGTATTAGGCCTAGTATACAAATGTATAGCAATTCGTTCCACTGAACCGATAGATAAAGTATTAAACTACAATGTCCGTTCCAAATTCGTATCCCCGCACAGTCCGATTCCCACAACTGAGACAACTCCTTCACGTCACTGCACCGATTCGCTCCTTCGACGTCGTCTGTCTCGCTCCTCGAATGGTCAGCCTCAGACACTCAATCAAAATCCCGTTGGTCGCGAATGGGACGAAGGATTTCCGCAGCTCGCACCAACATCCCTGGGCATCTGAACTCTCACGTGCACTCAGCGCAACACCATTCTCACACTTGGTGAAGAAAACATCGGCAGCCGCACTACTATGGCAATCATTCTCCTGCTGCTCGGTCTCAGGTAAACACGAACCGTCGCTCACAACGACCAAAACCGGCCGTATCGTCGAATCAATCCCGTCTGCAGCAGTGTTACCCCGGCAAATGTCCGTTTTCCTGCTTTCCTCGTCGTCACGACAGCCAGAACACGGCATCTTAGTCTCAGGCATGCTTGACTCCTTGCCTTCCGCGACCAATATCGCGCATGTCGTCGACGCAACTCCATCAGCAGTGCCCTCCCAGTAGGTGTCCGCTCTCCCATCCACGTCATCGTCACAGTAGCCACTAGTCTGTTGCTCAGTCAAAGGCAAGCCTGACTCCTTGCTTTCCGTGACCGATAGCTCACGCGTCGCCAAAGCAGCTCCAACAGCAGTAGGGCCATCCCAGTGGGTGTCTACCCTCCCACTCACAGCGTCATCAAGACAGCCACTACTCTGTAGCTCAGTCCAAGGCAAGCCTGACTCCTTGCCTTCTGCGACCAATAGTGCTCGTGTCGTCAAAGCAGGTCCATCCGCAGAAGTGCCATCCCAGTGAGTGTCTACTCTCCCACTCACAGCTTCATCAAGACAGCCACTACTCTTTTGCTCAGTCCAAGGCAAGCCTGACTCCTTGCCTTTCACGGCCAATAGCACACGTGTCGTCAAAGCAGCTCCAACAACAGCAGTGCCATCCCAGTGGGTGTCAACCCTCCCACTCACAGCGTCATCTGGACGGCCACTACTTTGTCGCTTAGTCCCAGGCAAGCCTGACTCCTTGCCTTCCGATTTCTGCTTTGAAATGCTTGTTCTAGCCGAAAGAATCCCTGTCCGGCTGTCGCGCACACAGTCAATCACAGCGGTGACTCCGGCCCCTTGGTCACCTCGCTGCTTCCTTTCATTGTATCCGGTAATGCACGCCTGTACCTTGTCCGACAGCTTCAGTAGAACATCCCTACGCCACTGCTCCGTCATGGCTTTCTTCCAGTCCATGCCGTTCCAACCGAACCGTCACTTTAAGAAGACGTCCTGGCGTGCTCGCCAATTTTGTAGCGTCCCCGATTCGGCGATAACTGCTTAGCGGGGACGTCGTAAAGAGTGTTCGGGTTCCGGAACCTCTCCTGGCGACGGACGGTTGTTAACACACCACACGAGCCCAGCGTTGTACCATATATAAATCAGTTTAATTTCATAATCCAAGGCGAATCTTCAATACGGCCAAATACGCCAGTGTACACTAGTACACAATACACACAGACAATCGTTACTGCCCCATCCCTAGCCAAAAACCACTTGCCGACCCAAAAACTTCAGCGAACATTCCATGCGATTCTACGAAGGAAGCGCGAGTCTAACAAATCAAGTGTGACGACACAACGTAATTACTGGACTGTTACAAATCGAATACCAGGGTTTTCACAAAAGAGGACAAAATCTCAAAAAAGAGGACAAAAGGCCGTCCTCCGAGGACACTTTCAAAAAAGTCAAAAAAGAGGACAAATCCTCTTAAAAGAGGACGTATGGTAAGCCTACAATATGGAGAAGTTGTATAGGATACGGTGTAAACACTTTTGCGCGATTAGTAAACGTTAATAAAAAATATGGTGGACCGTAAAAATACCATATTGTGTAGCTTTATTTCCAGAAATTAAAGGCATCACTGCACTTGCTTTTATACTTCAACATGTATGTTATTCGGACAAAAGAACTGATATTAATTATAACTCAAAGTATATGATACTGAGAATTGAAAGTGAAATATAAATACTACTTCTAAAAGCAGAATATGTATTTCGTGTTTTTAGTTCAGAAAGTTTCAAAGGTGGTATGCTAAAACACTCTTCCCGATTAGGACACGCCATGGACATATATATGCTGGATTACGATATGACAAGAAAATGCTAGATTGCGAAACATCAGTTTCAAACGTTATGATGAGCCATATATACTGTGATGAATTATTTCATGGGTGAAGGGCGACAATGTGGTGTGAACGGAACCACGCCAACCCTCCACCTAAATTATATTCACCGATACTTTCGTGAAATCATACTAGTCACTCCGTATCCACTGCGCGCGAAGCGCGACGAAAATTCTGTGCTTTACTAAGCTTTTATGAAAATTAAATGTTAATACTCCGTGAAAACAGCTCCAAAATTCCTCAGGCTATCTTCCTGATTGGAGGACTAAACTGCTTCTACCTGACAAACTGAAAATAGCGAAAAGTAAGTAAGCAGATCACAATATATTAAGAAGTAGAAGTAGAAGTAGCGAAAATCAGATCTACTTGAGTAAGTACCAGAAGTAGAGGAAAACTACTTGAGTACTTCGAAAAAGTAGAAGTACTTCGTTACTGACCACCTCTGTACTTCGGTGCTGATTTACGGCATATCAGTCGAATGTGGCCGTAAATTTGACCAAACTTCTCAAAAAAGAGGACTAAAAGCTTCTTAAAAGAGGACGTATGGTAACCCTAGACTAGAAGCAGTCACGATCCGGCTCAGGAGTATGAGGATGTGTGTGTTGTAACCAGGGCCGAAGCCACATTTTTTCAGCCCCCTCTCGCCCAAATAAACACCAATAATGCAAGGAGCGTAGTTGTACATCGTTAAGTCGTGTTCATACATCATAATAATCATCATCATCGTCATTGGTTTATTAGCAATTTTGATCAGTTCAATACACCACACAAATGCGATACAATGAAAAGATAGGATGATGTCGAAGCGACTTGGAGTAGACTATGGAATCGGGCATCCACCTTCCTACCACACCGTTTAGATTATTTATCGGCCTAATGCCGGTGCGCACTGCACCACTAAGCTACCGAACATCCGCTGGTTTCCAACCTTTCATATGGTCGTGTCTCCATTTCCAATATGAAAATGTTCCGTGGCCCAGCTCAAAATTTGATAAGCTGATTACTAATTAAAGGTCGGCACATTTGCCCAGACTTGCTCACGGCCTATTTTGAAAGTTGATTACGTTCAACATCTTCGCGAACCCCGAAATAAAGGCCAACTACCCTAAGGTTTGAACCGCCATCTTTGAATATAACACCCAAACGGCCTAAACCGACTCCACAAATATACCGATATCTTGTACTTGCGATTACAATTATATTCATTTCTGTAAATGAATGTTATTTGTATTTATTTTTGATCGCATTTTTGCGAGGATGGTAGTCTCCATATAAAAACCAATATATGGGATACTAAATCGCACTGAGCGCGGAGAAAAATTTCCTGTAACATAAATCTGCCCAAAAATAATATTGTGTACGTTGATTTGGAAAAAAATATGAGCTTACTTCAAAATTCCGCACATTCAGGCATATTTTGGAAATTCCTCCCGGTCGCAATATTACCAGTGAAATTCAGGACATGTCCGGGAAATTCCGGACTCATGGCAGCCCTATACTAGAAGTAGTTGATATCATGTTTTTAAATCAATCATTTTACGCACTATCAGATAAAAGTTGCGGTAAAGGTTGGCATGGAAAACAGAGAAAGGTTGCAAAAAGTTGCACTATAAAATCTCTCCAAACAACTTAAGACATCATTGTACAAGTACATGCACAATGTACATAATCTCAGTATCTAAAAGCTGTCGGATGCTGTAAAAAAGTGGCAAAAGTTGCAAAAACTTGCCCTAGTGATGACTCCGAGTTAGCAAAGGCTGCAAGAACATCACCCACGGAAGAAACCGGTGTCACAACCCAAGCCCAACGATGACACGTGTCTTTCATCAGTAGAATTACTCACTTTTCAAAATCGACAACTACAACTAGGTCTACACCAGGGGTGGCCAGCCTGCGGCCGCAGAAGGAATTTTGTGCGGCCGTGTACACGTATTTCAATTAGTATGTGTTGGCGGGCGTCGACAAGAAAATTGAATTGGCGAATTTACTCCCAAATTTTTAGGGGATTTTGATCAAACTTGAAATTTTCTTCGCGCTGTGCGCGATTCAACGCGACTTCATTTTCGATTTTAGTATAGCAGCACCCTTTGCAACCTAAGCACCACAGTACACTGAGTACAGATGTAAACATGAACGAAAAATGATGCGCCCCATATATAAATACCAACTTGGAATCGTGTCCTCCTCACGAAAGAAATTTGTTTCCATGGTGCGTTTGGGTGATTTCGATAAATCTTTCCAATACCGCCAATCCTGCTGGGAGGTCAAGAAATAACAAAGTGACTTATTATAATCGGCTCACCCGTAGATACATCATCATTTATAACTTGCCCTAAATTTTCGAAAACACAGCCTCCATTAATTTTACCTGGGAATCTGATCACATTGGCTGAGAAAGGATAAATGTTTGACAGCATAATAAGTGAAACTTACGAATATTAATGACAAAATTCATTCGCGAATCTTAAATTTTTTCGCGCTCTGCGTGACCATGTCGACCTTAAGAATCTATTCAGTATTCATAACATGACCACTCGCGATTTCGGTGCGTAGGCTAGCCTATCTATAGTAAGCGGATATGAATAAATTAGTCTGGAGCTCACCGAATATGGACGGACGGTTTAAATTGGGTACTTGGCGTCCAGTTTGTTCATTATTACGACCTATGTTACTACTTGACTTCATTGTCATATAGGCACAACGCGTGTACATCCTAAATATTGGGGCGAAGTGCAAAGAAATTTCCTGATTTATGACTGAATTTTGTCAATAATATCAGTATCTGCATAATATATAATTGCCCACGTGATTTTTAGCGGTAGAGCTAAGGGAGGTGGTGTCTTCGAAATTGATATATAATTAATTAATTGTCCATCTACTAGGAGCGGGAGTCGTTTTTAATTAATCTGCTACATGTTCATATTTCGTGACCTCTCGGCTTCTGCATGGTAGGGTTACCATACGTCCTCTTTTAAGAGGATTTGTCCTCTTTTTTGACTTTTTTGAAAGTGTCCTCGTAGGACGCCCAAATGTCCTCTTTTGTGAGAACTTGTCCTCTTTTTTTGAGAATTTCGGTTAGATAAATGTGAAATCGGTACTGTAGTGACGCTCGGGTGGTTTGACTTTTTTTTAGTCAGCCGACAACAACGTTGGGAAAAATGTACCAATTTTTCCGGATTTTACTTCAGTATTTTTACTCTGAAAAATTTGAAAAAGTGTCCTCTTTTCACATTTCCAAAATATGGTAACCCTATGGTACAAATGTACCGGACCGAATAACAAGAAGAACGTGTGTCATTCATCAGAAGGTGCGGCATTTTCTCAGATTGCCTAGACAGGACTTTTCAGGCCCGAACATTTCGGCAAGTAGGCCTATATTCGAAGAGCTTCTTGAAGGTATACAGAACTTCAATATACAATTGAATAATAGGCCTATATTCATATTGATATTGAAATGAACCCGAATATTTTCGGCTGACACTCGTCTGGGGTAATCGTCAGCAACTAGTAGAGAATTGGTAAGAACATTGTATATCAACAATCGTATCACAAAATATGACGCCATCAATATATTCGCTTGCTTGTTTGTTTTGAGGTATTCATGGTGTTTGTCGACTACTATGAGCATTTACACCAGACCGATATTCTTCATTTTTATTCCGTAACTGCCAACTTATAGCACGGCCCAGTTCTAGGCGGATGAGGTGGCGAGGAAGAGTCTGATAAACCTCCAACACTTACGTAGGAATTCTGAAGTCGACTTCGTTCGAACTCGAGCCCGCAACCCATTGGTGCTGTAGCCGCGGATTCGTCTACTGCGCTATCTCGCCACAGGCAGGTATGCTATGTGAACAACTGACAATGAAAATAGGGCGTGAAAATGACTAAATCCATATATTGATCTAAATATTTTGGGGGGGATAAGTTACCATTAAAATCAAGACATGTAGCGCGACATTGAATCGCGGGAAGCGCGACATTGAATTGCGGGAAGCGCGAATTCAAATTTCAGGTTTAATGATTCTACCCAAAAATAATCTATAAACTCATGTTTATTTTCGAAATAATTTTGAGCCCCCAATTGGTGGTTTGGGGTGCGACGCATTGATTCATATTGAGCTACATGTTATACAGTCCATCCTCAAGATTACCGGACCACGACTGACCTATCGATCTCGCTTCCCATGACATGCCGCCCTATTTCTTGTCGCATTCTTTTTCTATACTATCTTCTTTACTTTCATTCAGTGTGCATGCCTCCTCTTTACATCGCCTAGGCCAAGGTGGGTGTCAGATTCCATAGACTACTCCTTGTCGCTTCGACATCTTCCTGTCTTTTCATTGTATCGCATTTTTGTGGTGTATTGAACTGATAAAATTGCTAATAAACCAATGATGATGATGATGTTCATACCACACGATTACACGACTACGATACGACGACACGACTATTCACGAGTTTTCAGAGGGTGAGCGTCGGCGAGACACTTGTAATTACTTTAGTTGCAGCATGCTGGTATTTCGTGATCTGCAGGGAAAGCTATCGTCACTTAATTGATCGCTCACACGAACCACGCAACCAATTATAAGAGAATTGTCTATAGTGGAATTCACGCGATTGTCAATTTGCATTTATTCACGGGTGCAATGTCCATTGCCTCTGCTCGTGGAATTAGTGGGATAGGACCAGGGCCGTAAAAGCACTTCGCCATCCCCCCAAAACGTTGGTCTTGGGCCCCCCATATGTTGATGAACCGAACTTCTGGGGGGCTTGGCCCTCCGGACCCCCCTCATGCTGTTCCCTTATTACCGCTACTTACATATCATCTACATTGAGGGCCGTTTAGTGGGGCAGCTTTTCTCGCCTAAACGCGCAAAGTGCGAAAAATTTCTATAATTCATGATTCAATCGGTCAAAATGATCAGGAATTGCATATATGTTGCTATCAATTTTTATCATATCTCTGCTCATGTAATCAGATTTACAGGTAGAGCTGAGTGAGGTGTGTTTGAAATGGTAGGACCCCTCAATATTATAATTATAAACATCTTCGTGCGTATATCCGTTGGAAAGAACGAAACAGCACTTCGTCAGGCCCCGCAAAAAACTTGGGTCTTGGGCACCCATAGGGTGATAAACCTGCCCCACATCATCTTGTTCGCTTTTGCAACGAAATGAGTGGTACTGCCGATTGAACCGGCGCGAAGCACGAAAATTTTCGAAAATTCATGATAAAATCGGTGAATAATATCGGGAATTGCAAATATATTGCTATAAACTTCTTGTCCTCTCTGCTCAGGTAATCAAATTTACCGGTGGAGCTGAGTGAGGTGTCTTGGACACTGTAGGGCCCGTTGGTATAAATCCTTAAGATGATGTTATTTAGTGACCTCCTGTCTGAAGTAATGGCCAACGCCGATATGCCCATTTCTATAAATCTTGCGCATTTTTTCTTGGGGAAGATAATTGGCAACTTGAAATCCCGCATGGCGCGCAACATTTTTGAAAAAGTTGCCTAAATTTTCAAAAAATACTCTATAATTTATGCTAAGTCACGAAATAATTTTGGGCCCCCTTCGAGCTCGCCCCCCCCCCCCCAATTGGGGGGGGGGGGGTGCGGCAGTTACGGGCCTGAATAGGACTCATGTTGCAAATACAGGGCTCTCCCGCGCGATCTTCGACCAAAGTTCTATCACCGGCGGTTTACGAAAAGTGACGAAATATTTGGGAGGAGCCATGGCCTCTTATGTAGGGTTACAATATTCGTGCCACCCAAATTCCGGACACACTTCAGCGCCCACTAGTGGATCTCAAAATGAGTTATGACGTGACACTAGCAAAGCTTTGCTCATAGACCAGAGGTGGTCACGATCCGGTTCAGGAGTAAGTGACTGTGTGTTGTGTACCCGGGACCGAAAGCACATGTTTTCAGCCCCTTCCCGCCCAAATAAACACTGATCTTGAGTCCACACTATGGGGTATGGGGTATGGGGTATGCGGTAATGTTCCGTGTCCCAGATCAAAATTTGACGAGCTGATTACTGAAAGAAGTCAGCACCTTTGCCCGGACTTACTCACGGGCTATTTCGGAAGCTGATTACGTTCAACATATTCGCAAAGCCCAGAATAAAGGCAAACGACCCACACCACACGTTTGGAACAACTATCTTTGAATAAAGCATTTACACGACCTTAACGATCTCTAGGAATATACCGTTCTCCAATAATTGCGATTACAATTAGGCTTATTCCAGTAAATGAGGGTTGTTCTTATTTATATTTTATTGCAGTTTTTGCAAGGCTGGTAGCCTGAGCCTCCATATTAAAATCAATAAATGTGATAGTAAATCGCGCGCAGCGCGAAGAAAAATATCATGCTTAATCATAAATAGTCCCAAAAATAAGGTTTGTATGTTGATTTACGAAACAATTATGAGCCTACGTCAAGTCTTCAAAATTCCGGACATTTGGCATATTTTAGAAATTCCTCCCGGACGCTAGCTTGAACAGTGAAATTCCGGACATGTCCGGGAAATTCCGGACGTATGGCAACCCTACTCTTATGCCCCCCCTGGCTACGCCAATACCGCCAACTAACCAGATGGCTAATTGTACACGTCTTATAGCTGGACTAAGCTATGTCTACCTACAGCAGGGGTGGGCAAACGTTTGAGCTCGCGGGCCGCATTCAACATTGAATCCATTCGCGGGCCGCACTATATAAAATTGGGATTATAAACCAAAACTAAATATTGGTATTTGATTATATAGTGACGACATGGAGATAATATATATGCTTATTTAGAACAAAACAAACATTGCTATTGATGATATCGTACTCGCATCAAAAACAGTGGCGAGATTTCATAAGCTGGTTCAGCTCAATAACCAATTTGTCAAAACTATAGAGATGATTGTCAGTTATCCCGTTGTCCCCCTTATCGTCATACCACAAAACGCAACCAGGAAGCTAGCAAGCCCAACGAATAGTTTGATGGCATGGAAGGTTACGACTGTTTTAAATATGAAATTCAGACTAAATACAGAGCAATAATTAGGAATTATATGGAAATCGCGCGATGCGCGAAAAAAAATCAATTGAGATAAGCTTTCCGCCTCACTTCAGATGCTTTCACGCCCGTCAGTTTGAGAATCACAGCCTTAGGATTATCATGGTTAAATATACTAAGAAAAAGAATAATCAAATCCCTGCATTAATTCGATTTTTGGTACGCATTTTATCAATATTTTAATAAGTTTCTTTAGACTCTCGCGGGCCGCATGCGGCGCGCGGGCTGTAGTTTGCCCACCCCTGGCCTAGTCGTTTCGTTTGCTGTCAATTTATTTGTGACATTTGTGACGGATGCTCAGTAAAACCAGGCTGCACAATTTCTGAATGACTGGTTGCTGACACATGTCATATCAGCATGTCGAGAATATGTAGCCTGCTTTGAGTCACGAGTCAACTCGAGTCATCGTCTCAACAGTGCTAAGTAATACAAAGACACTCCGGTTATTTACTCAAACTGGCTTGAAGTAATCTGCAAAACGACCCTCTTGTAGTCTTGCTCATGCTCATGTATATCCAATGGATATTATCCATGATAGTTGCATCACGTCTACGCTATTCACGTATAGTGGCTTGCTTTTTGTCATTCCAACCTCAATCAATAGGCTACTTACGTTGTTTATTGTGCAATGTGCATGCATCCATTACATCGCCTAGGCCAGGGGTGGGCGATTATTTTTCTCCGCGGGCCAAATGAGAAGTAGAAAATACTTTGGCGGGCCGAATGAATTTTTTTAGCTATATAGGCTACTCTCCAATCATATTTTAATTTTATATCTAAATTCCATTGTTAATAAATGCTGTTCAGTGAATGTGTTGAGAAAGTGACGGTTAATTAAAAAAATATCTATTTGCCATCATGATTCGAAACAATGTTAAACATGGTACATTTTCAACTCTCTTTAAACCCATATTTACATTCTGCTATCGAGACACCAAAACAGTGGTTCTCAAACTTTTTTAAGCACGCTCCCCGCACGCCCTTAGTCATGGTCACAAAATATTAAGACGAGCAATTATAGAATGCTAGCAATCTTAGCGGATAGTTTGATGACATGGAAGGTGCTGGCTGATGATGAAGGAATTCTGAAATATCAAAGTCTGACAATGAGTGACTTAGGGTAAGGCTCGGAGTTAAGACATATACAGTTGGTTGCCCAATCTTTGTTTGTTTACCAACCGTTCTGATTGGCTTAAACGCTACAATTGTAACGCATTTTCAAGCAAAAAAACCCACGTTTATCTCAAGTCGCCCCTGAGACTTGAGATTCATCCACGAACCGTACGTATATTAGATGGTTGTGTTGCGAGATTTTTCTTAGACCTGTTCAGTTGGCACCAGTTGATATTTGGTGTCATAGCGACTTCTCTTTCATTCAGTTTTATTGTGGTTTTGTAAATTTTTTTGAAGTTGGTTTCTGGGAATTGTTTTTGTTCCCAGTTTAATTTTTTGTAATCCCGTAAAGTGGTTGCCCAATCTTTGTTTGGAATGTCTATGTGTTGAACGGTGTTTTTGAATAATTTGGAATTAATTGGTTTGATCTTAGAGCCCAATTGGTATACCGCCAGTTTTTGCCAGAATTCTACAGGAGTTTCAATGTTTGCCAAGTCTTTCATTTTGATTATATTGCAGGTTATTGATTTGTGTTCTGGGGAGGCCATTCCACCTCCGCCTTTCTCCTTGATCAAGATCGATCTCGAGATTGTTTTCATCTTTTCAGGATGGTATAAGAAGTCAAAAAACAGCTTATCAAGTTATATAAGTTATATATAAACTATAGGATATCAAAGGATGGATATATCTTCGGCCTAAAAAGATTTAACAGGGGAATGTTAAGACTGATTAAAAGAAAAACCGAGGTGTATAAATGCGAATTTTGATGAATAAAATACGAGACAGTGGATCACGTCTTCGCAGACTGCAGAGTAACAACAGGAGTACTGAAGAATATAGAAAAGGCCCTCCGATTGCGGCGTACGAACAGAGAAATGATACTTCACAACAAGCTGAATGAAGACAGTGTAAAGTTGACGCTGATATCGATATACTAGCGTACGGTGCTGCGATATAAACAGCACCTAGATATATCAAACGGATACTTGTCAGACGAAAAACATGGAGGAAGAACACGGCGGAAATCATCCTGAAGAAAATGTTGCAGAGAATAAAACTGCAAAAAGAAAATCTCATAAATTAGAGCATACAAAAGTGGACGAACAAAATTCAAACATTCTTATCCGAAAAAAGAAGGAACGATGGGGAAGGAAACGACAATAAGGACGATGACGAAAGAGAGAAAGACGAAAGCAATGATGATGAATACCAACGGACGAAGGATGATGGACGAAACGGAAAAGAACGCGGCGAAATCTGAATGTGTATGTGAGAATGTGTGCATGCACTGTGTTTGTATATTTCATGTGTGTGAATGCGAGTGCGCGCGATAAAATATAAATATAAATTATATGTATTGAAATTATTTAAGCGATAAATATGTTGGCGGACAGCCCAAAGAAAAAAAACCGTATGTATATCTTCTGTATTGCATCCGACCGAGTGAACATGTGAGTTAAGGAATCACCAACCTAAAGACAGCCAGTCGCAAGCTCAGCTACCTATTGCTCCAGCTCGACACACCCGTCTGTTACACCCGTCAAATATATTGATTGTTGGGTACCCTTCCCTTATCAAAAAATATGCATGATTTATAGAAATTGGCACTTCGACGTCCGCCATTACCGCGCCACGACGGATCAAGACATATGAAGTTATAGGCCATGTAACATGCGACTCCGAGAAGTGTACCAGAAAGATCAGCAGCGAGAAGACCTTGGCCGAAAAAGACTGCCCTTGTGATAACCAATGTATGTGTTTAATTGTCCATAGGCGTCTAAATGGCTGGCGCCGAATATTCCTGTCCTGGCGATCCAGTGTTGGGATGACTCGAGTCAGACTCGAGTCACCTGTTTCGTGTGACTTGACTTGACTCGAGTCACTTTGCTAAAATGACTTGACTTGACTTGACTCGACGTTTCAGAAATGCGGATTGACTCGTGACTCGGAGCAAAATTCACGAGTCAATTTCAAGTCACCAAGTAATCGGTGTCGATAAAAATCACTGTATTTTCCATATGTTCGGATCGTTCGCGAAACGCTGTTGTAACCCGTGCGAGCGACCAATCCTTCAATGATCGTATGTTTTAACAAGCCTCCATCGTTTTCTCAGAAATATATTGACCACAAACGAAGTGATCGAAGCTCACAGCTTACGTTGTCGTAAACTAACAGTAAAGTAATTTAATAGCAAAATATCCATTTCTGTTCTCTGTTATTACCTTAGCCAAACATCTTGTTTTATTGAAATTGAATTCGTATATAGTCTATATGCTCCTCAAATATTGACGAAGACTTGAATTGTATCATATCAAGATGTAAATGGATAGTGTATTGCATCTTATCAATTCGTTTCTCTATTTTGGCTGGTAACTAACTAACTATAAACTGAGGCTATGCAATTACTTACGTAGTTTAACAATTCTACGTATATGTGAGTGATACAGCACCTTCTCGCGTGTATATTAAACTCTACATTCGTTCATCAGTTCAGAATCAATGACCATTGACCGCTCATTACAGACAGCTAGTAAAATGCAATGACGTAATCATGCCCTGTCCTACACCGTTAAAAGTATCGTGTTATAATTTCATGCGCCAATGTTATTTTCGTTTCGGTTGGACGAATCAATAAATATCTCTCTCTCTCTCTCTCTCTCTCATACTTCGAAAAGGCAACTATGAGACTTGAATTTTGACTTGACTCGTGACTTGAATCGACTTGACTCGAGTTACCTCCAAAAATCGAGTGACTTGACTTGACTCGAGTCACTTTCGAAAGTCAATTGACTTGATTTGACTCGAGTCAAAATGTACAATGACTCGAAATGACTCGTGACTCGAAGGTAGTGACTTGATCCCAACACTGTGGCGATCTGAGCCCCACAATACAAATCCCATCCCGCAGGGAACATTATTTGGCAGTAAAGAAATACCAATTTGAAATCGTGTACGACTGCGTACGTCTTTCAGTTTAGTACGATTAGGCGATTTCAATATCATTTGACATAGCAGATAGGAGGTCACGAAATAGCATCATGTAACGAAGTCACTATACCAACGGGTACGCCCGAAGATGTTTAATTAATATTTAGGGGTCCCGGGGCCTACGATAGGGGCCCCGGGGGTCCTACCTTTTACAACACACCTCACTCAGCTTTACCGGTGAAAATGATTACGTGAGCAGAGAGAATATAAAAAATTGATAGCAATATATATATATGCCAGTGGTCGGGAACCTTTTTCGTCTGAAAAGCCATGTTAGCCCTATATTTTCCATTTTAACTTCCAAAGAGCCATACATATCAATCAATTGTTGCGTCAAAATTGAAAATTCGTGACGTCATGGTAGTACTAGTTCGAACCCACTACATGGGATTCGTCGTGGGCACCATATCTTCTCTGTAATTTCACTACTTCTACTTCATAATATTTTGTGATCTACTTACTTACTTTTCGCTATTTTCAGTTTGTCAAGTAAAAGTATTGTAATCCTCCAATCAGGAAAAAAGCCTGAGAAATTTCGGGGCTGTTTTCACGGAGTATCGACATTTAATTTTATAAAAGCGACAGGCAAACTAAAAGGTTTTTAGCTCTGACTTTCGGCGTATTGACACCTCTGGTCTAGACCCGGGGCCTAAGGCCAAGGTGCGTGTCTGAGAGAGAGAGAGAGAGAGAGAGAGAGAGAGAGAGAGAGAGAGAGAGAGAGAGAGAAAGAGAAAGAGAAAGAGAAAGAGAAAGAGCGAGAGAGAGAGAGAGAGAGAGGGAGAGAGAGAAAGAGAGAGAAAATATTTATTTTCATGCAACCAAAATAGGCTACATTAAAACAAACGGCAACGATAGTGGTACAGAAAAACGCATGCATTGCATAGTGTTCGGTATCAGATAGGAATGATCGATATGACCGTGAAGGTCAACTAGTCTGATCACACCAGCATCAAGCACTATTACTTGACTCTATACAGTCTGATCTCAAAGACTACTCCAAGTCGTTTCGACACCTCTATCTTTTCATTGCATCGCTGTTTTGTGGTGTTTTGAAATGATGAAAATATTATTAACACTAGATCATTGAGTTATATTTTTCATCTGAACAGTCCCACACAATATACAATGCGATAAGACACCATGCGATGTAATGAACAGATAGGAGGATGTCTAACGACACGCAGTTGGGATCCTCTTGCTCTATCAAGTATGCCGGACCTCAATTGTGGAACAGCATCTCGCCAGCTATCCGACAGTCGTCGAGCATGTCCGCATTCAAGTCGAAATACAAGCGATTTCTTCTAAATCAATACCAGCCAGTCTTCAGGTTTACCGGACCACGACCTAACATCGACCTCGCCCTCCGCCACATGCCACCCCATTTTGTCGCTTGCGTCTTATATTCTCTGCATTACTTTTCATTCAGTGTGCATGCCTCTTATTTACTTCGCCTAGGCTAAGGTGGGTGTCTGATCTTAATGGCTACTCCAAGTTGTTTCGACACCTTCCTATCTTTTCATTGTATCGCAATCTTGTGATGTTTTGAAACGATGAAAATATTAATAAACCTGACTGACTGACTGACTTGTAATCTCACATCCACCTCTGCCTAGAGTGCCCGATGTCACAGTTCCTTTTCGATGTTGATATTTTTGAAGCCACGACCCTTTTACTAGTTATTTTCATTCCTTGTGAGTGCTTTCTTCCGTCGGGTCTTTTCCCGGGCTTTTTGGGGGTAAGAGGAGCCCAGATAAACCTCCGACGGGACTCCGCCAGATTGGTAGGCGCTTATCGTCACCACTACGCTATGTCCCACGCGATTGATTGATTCAAAATATTTTTGGTTGTGGTTGGACTTTTCGTGTTAAAAAAAATTTTACCATGGAAAAATCCAGACTGGGGTACACTGGTTCATCATTGGTTCCGCAACCAGAACAGCGGGACGATCAAATGGCCGAGGAAAAAGTTGTTACTCCAGTGAATTATTATTTTGTGTTGCCAGATCGCCAGTACCGGTGCAAAAGCCATCAACGTTGTCGAGCTGAGAGCTGGGCCATCACAGAGTGGATGGTGGCCTCGCTTTTTTTTAAAGCGTGACACTGTGGTAGTACCCAGAGTCATATCGATCACACTTGTCCTACACCGTTAAGTTTCTTGTTATTATTACATGTGTCAATGTTATTTTGTCGACGGCTTGCGAATCAAGACATATCAATAGGGCTGGGCAAAATCGAGTACCTGAGTGATTCGATTCTGAATCACGTAATATGGTTCGAGTCGAGTCGAGTAATCGAGTATCACTCATTATGACGTCACAACAGGATGTACTATGTCGAAGTCCAAATATGAACCTTTTATGCCACCACAAAGAACGTAATGCCCGTTATCCATCACATTAATCACAAAAATCGACCATACCGATTTCATTTCACTTCTTAACAATTTTTTTTGATGATAATGACTTCGGAAATGTACTATTTCCAGTAACGTCCGTAGCTTTGTACTGTGCCTGGTATGCTGAAACACGGCTAATAAAGGTTTCACTGCTTCCTCAGTGGAAAATAGTATCAAAACTATAATTCTCGTCAGTAAATTAACTTTCAGTTGCGATGACCGTATAATTTCAGTACTCGAAAAAATTGTCTTTTACTACTCGACTCGAATCATTAGAATTACTACTCGATTCAGATTCGAGTACTCGAATCATTTTGCCCAGCCCTACATATCAATAAACTTGAGGTAATGATTCGTATTTTAAATATATGGCAACCGGTTATGTAAAACGAACCGCTTGAATTACATTGTAATTCAGCAATAGTCGCTAACCCTTCGACTAAACTCTGGTAGAGGAAGGATTGGAAGAATTACTTGTCATATATTCTGTAGTTTAAAGTCATCGCCTCTATATTCTAAAACTAAATGTTCATTTTAACGGTATGTAGGTAAGGCTATGCATATAACAGTAATAACAAATATAGTAAAGTCGATAGAATATCTCGGAAGCATGATATAGGAGTTAGGACATGAAACACGTATAGTGGTTACGGTACGTTACATTATGGGTACACGGTATCACATAGATTGAAGCATATATAGTATTCCGAGACTCGAGATGCTATACAGTAAGTGACAACCCAACAGGACATAGTAAGTGTGGTATAATATATGTTTGGTTAAATTTGTATAGAGATATTTTTGTAATACAACGTAAATATTCATTTAGTCATTGAATTCGGAAATATAAATTCGACATTTCACTTTGGTACGACTGGCTTAATGGTGGAGACAGAAACGAAGAAAGTTATCCGTGTGATCGAACTGCGGGTGTACCAGAAAGACTCTGTGGTAGGTCAGCCAACAAGTCATTCATTGCCGTTTAAGCCAGTCCGTGTAAAGAAAGATATACACAGCGGGCAGCGAATTGTACAAGTAACCTTATAGAGTCAGATTACGCAAGTTTAACATCATAAAGACATTAGCACTGCGTTATATTCATCTTGAGCCTATTCATCTTATTATCGGCGAATTGGTATACGTATTTGAATGATACTAATTGCTAGGGTTTTGTTGAGAGCAACATTATAGGTATTGTGTTTTCTGTTCACTATATATATTGGATGCATTGTAAGACTCGAATCAGGACTTATAAACTAGGATATTTTCAGGCTTTCAAAATTAAATCAGAATTGGAATTATACCTACACAGTTTGTTCCAAATTAGATCTGCATTACTGAATTTGGAAATTGAATCCAGCTGAGTTGATATCAAGTCAGAATTTGTTATCATAATCAGAACACGAGAAAAGAAAATGTCTCTCTGCACACCAAGCTTGGTTCATTTCGTAGGCTACTATCTAGCCTAGTTCACCTGTAGATTTTTCAGGACAACTGAAAATTTGATTATAATAAAATATTAGTGTAGGAAGATTTCACAAATTAAATTAGACTTAGGGCAAGGAAACATTTCACATATTAGATTTTAAAACGGCAATTCACTCCAATTTGTCTACTTAGACAACCAGAACTCTCTAGTTGCACAAGCCAGGCTCGAAGTATTTGGTTTTGATAATACTATCGCATTGCGAGCAACATTATTTACAGGTGTAGGTGTTCATTTTTTACAGTAGATCACTGTGTAAATTGGATGTATTGATACTAAGAGTTGGATTGTGCTAATGCCAGCTGTATTGGAGGATCAAAATGCGCACAAAGCTATCGTGTCATTCACCAATAACTATTTGTCTTTTTGTAGGCTTATGATTCGTATCTTGATCAATCTGTTTGTTATGGTCAAAAAATGGTGACACATTTCCTTTGAGTTTTGGTTTGTCAAAACAAGAGTGCGACAGGTATTTGATCCGATGCTGATAATATGGATAACTAACACCTATTCTCCAACACTCCCGATATATTAGGTCGATATTCGCAAGATATGGCTTAAGGCGCATTTTCAAAACTTCAGAGTGGTATTTTTAGCTTTACAGTCATCGCTGGTAAATTCAAGTTTTCAATGTGGTTGTCAAAGTGTGCATACTGGAAATTTTCTCAGTGCTGTTGAGATGTTACTGTGTTTCAAACTTGAAATATTTTTTATATCAGATTTAATGACTTGGTGATTTAGCTTACATTATGAAAAGCGGTATAATCTGCATAATACCTGTTTTTGTTACATGGATAATGACGACTGATGCTCAAAATTCGTTTGAAGAAGTTCTCCCGTCATCATGCACGACGCAGTCACTCTATTTTGACTTTGGGACGTTAAGCTGTCGGAATTGCAGTACCGGTCAACAGGTTGACACATCAGGTGGGTGGATTTAGGGCTGATCAATAATGTCTTTTTTGCAAATTTTACTGGCTACTTGATAAAATTGTTGGGTTGGCGGAAAAAATGAAGTGTACCAAATTTGGCCCAATTCCAACCTGTAGGACAGAAGTTTTTGAGTGGCCGGCCAGGTAATTTTAGAAATTAGTCATATTACCAAAAATAGATTGCCCAGATTGTGAACTTGCGTGGCCAACCAAAAATTTGATTAGTCTGGCTTGGGATGTGATGACTAAAATATCAGTTTTGACGCATTAGCAGATCCATGGGCCGGTCAAATTTTGGTAGATTTTGTACATTACAATGAAGCAGAATATTCTGCGGTAGAGTTATCTAAAGCAAAAATTTTCTTCACGCTGTCTGCAATATGTTGTCACTCGATTTGTCACACTCCTGAAAATGAAAGAATGCCTAATGTACCAGATTAAGTCTAATTATAATCGCAATTACGAGAGAAAGTGTCGTCCAACATGCGACCTTGCGTTTGCGCTCGCAGAAAGACCATCGACGATGAAACATAGGCATAAAATGATTGACACATGTTGGCCGAAACTTTCGATATCGATATGTCCAGGCGCCGAATAATCCAACTCTCGCAAACTGAGCCCAGCAATAGACAGTAGATCCGCAGTATACTCAAGTACCAATAATATTGACCTATAATGGCCCGCGCGATGGTTCGTCAATGGAATGTGGCCCTTTGGCCGAAAAGGTTGGCCACCCCTGATGTAGGAGCATTGCTGTTCGAGAAAGTTTTGAGATTTAGGCTAATAAAAAGACTCAAAAGTTTTCAAATTTCACAGGCCGCCTCATGGAATAGATTGGTGTTCTAAAAAAACATGCATTATCAATTTGGTTCAATACCAACCTGTAGAAGCAAAGCAATTTAGAATAATTTTTTTAGATTAAAATATTTATTATATAAAAATTTAAAAATTTTAAATTTTACTGGCCTCCTAATGAAATTGTTGGATTTTCTGAATAAACGATGCATTTCAAATCTGATTCATTTCCAATATGTAGAAATTTTTGGATTTATTGAGTAAAAATGAAATTGTTGGATTTTCTAAAAAACGAGGCATGTTGTTGTTGTATGTGGGGTTAATGGTGCTTGAATACTAATGTCTTGTGCACCAGACCACTTTGAAAATAATCCATCCGCAAAGATTGATCGGGTATACGATGCATGACAAATTTGGTTTGATTCCAACCCGTAGAAGTGAAGCTATTGTAGTAGAAAATTTTAGCCTGCTTCGACAGGCCGGAATTGATCCAAATTTGGTGTGCAGCGTTTTGTTGGCTATCAAACAATTTCGCCATGTAGCCAGTAAAATTGAAAAAAAAAGTTGATTTTAGCAGCCCTATCGTTCACACGTTCTGGCACATGACTTATGATTCGTATTTTTTCCAAGGTTATTCGTGCAGTTGCCAGAGTACTTACGCTCAGAATGTTCAGAGTCCGAGGAGATTACAATGCACCTTATGCCCATCTGTAAGTGTTGTATTTCTTGCTATTTAAATAACCGTGCTCAATTCAACGCAATGATCTGAAAATGGACCCTCTCTGTGTAGCAGCATAGTAACGTGGCTCCATTAGATCTCTATGTGCAGTAGGGGTATTCAAAAATGACTTTTTTTCTCAAATCGTACCGTTGGCTACTTGATAAAATTGTTAGGTTACCTAATTCAAGCCTATACACAAAATTTGGTTCATTTCGAACCAGTGTAAGCGGAGTTATTGCTGTCGAAAAATTTGGATTTGAATAAAATAGTATTTACAGTGGGCACCACTATAATAAATAATTAAAGAATTGGTCACCGTAAATACTATTTTATTCATATTCTAAATTTTTCGACGGCAATAACTCCACTTCCACTGGTTGGAATTAAACCAAATTTGCTACCGTTTCTATAGACAACCTAACACTTTCATGGGGTGAACAGAAAATTTTTTCAAATTTTTTGTTATTTGTTTTTATATACCGTACCGTAATAAATAGAAACTTTCTTCTCCTGTAGCAATGCGGCTACTGGCTGGAATTGAACCAAATTTGGTGTGCAGTCTTAAATAAGGTAACCTAACAATTTTATCAAGTAGCCAGTACGATTCGTGAAAAAAAAGTCATTTTTGAATAGCCTACCCATTGTGCACTTGTGCAGGCTATGCAGAGTGAGTCAACTTATGACAGATCCTTCTCTGTGATTTTTGTCGAAGTAATGCCAAAAAGATATATTCCTCGATGAGGCTTCATGGTAGGCCTACCTAGTAGGCTATATTTCATTTAAAGAGCTTCTTGGAGGTACAGAACTTCGTTTTCTCTACTAGTTGCTGACGATTACCCCTGACGAGTGTCAGCCGAAAATATTCGGGTTCATCATCATTTCAATATGAATATGCTCTGCAATGGTATATATATGTGTATTTCATTTAATAAAATGAAATAAAGTCGTTCTCTCTCTGTAATTCGTTTGCTTTTGTGCCAATAGGCCTACTCATTAGGTTCAGTTTTTTATTAAAAATTTTATCAGGTCAAAACATCACAAGATTGCAATACAGTGGTATCATTCATCCATGAAAAGATATAAAGGTGTCAAAACGACTTGGGGTAGTCTTTGAAATCAGACACCCAGATGGGGCTGAGCAAAATCAAGTAGGCTGCCCGAGTGATTTCATTTGATTTGAGTCTCACTTGTTGCGACGTCATGAGACTATTTAGTATTCATAATGTTGACGTTTGATTTGCGACCGATAGTAAATAATGTCAGTGACACATCACAATAAAGGTTAATCGGGTATTTGTTCGGCCTTTTGTGCCTATTTCGTTGCCTTTTGTGACAATGCTCTGGGCTGATCACGATTTCACATTCACTGATCAGCTTTGTACTACGGTACTTGATTAGTTTGCTGTGATACGACAAATAGATGTTTCAAGACTACTAGTGGGAAATTGTATTAAAAAACTATATTTCTCTGTGATGAATGTGAAATGTGAAAAGGTGAGTATCACTTCAGTACTGTACCAGTACTCGAAAAGATCATATCTATGGCGATTTTTTTTAACCTAAAAACAGAAGATTTTTGACTTAAAAAATCAAAATTTTGTCATTTTTTTACCTTGAAAAACTATATTTTTACCAAATTTTGACCTAATGTATGCAAATTAGGTTTTTATATACCCACATAATGTTAGAATTGTGCTACTTATCTTCATTTCTGGTTGGAACGGTCTGTCCTTACGAAGTAGCCTGAAAAAACTTTTTTGACTCAAAAACTGACAAATTTTTACATGAAAAAAACTTTATTTTAAAGAAACCTGGCCCTGTGAAAAATTCCAGTAGTTGCATCACGTATTATGGTAGAAATGATTAAAAGTCGATGTAGTACAACGAAAGATACTTCCTGCATTCTCGGGTAGAAAGTGTCTGTCCTTACTAGCAGCTTGCCAAGAATGGAGAAAGAACGTTCAACAGTAGCAGTTGAATTTTTGTGTGCGTACATTGCTGGTGACATATCGTGTTGCTTCATTCTGACAATTTTGTCTACATCACAATTTTTCATCACACGCTTTTCGATATAAGACCCATACAATTCCCAAGCAGTCTTACTTCAGTTAGGATATTGCTGTACGTTGAGCATAACACCATGTCAACGTACCGTATTTGTTTCATTTGACCGTTTATGATTCGCAATGAGCAGACATTGGGCCGTCTGCAATGTTAGGCCTATGAAGTAGGCTACAAGCTGAAAAATGTCAAATGATAAGTTCACCGACAGTGCAAAATCTATGATACAAACAAAACGCAGGTTGCAGAAAAATATTTCACTTCGTATAAAATTTTGACATTTTTGAACCTAAGGCTACAATTTTGACCTAATTTTGCCTTTTTTGACACTTAAAAAAATCGCCCTGATCATTTCGCACTTGAAACAATACATTTTATACTCAATTCGGATTAGTGTGCACGAATCATTGCTGTTTTATAAGGAACCAAATCTGGTGAACCTTCATAAACCATGTTTTACTTCTAGGGCTTGACAACGCCTGACGGATACTTTTGTGCGACTTGCTCCTCGGTATCGTGCTCGTGCGCTGCCACGGAATCTTTAACAGGTAAAAGTGTTATGGAATCACGATTAGTGGTAGCTGTGTCAAGTGCACAATGTCATTTATTTCTACTTGGCAATTTTAATGAAATATTATTATGCTGACGTGTCAGAGTGGGATAACTAAAAAATATGCGGCTTTTCTAAATAAGATTAAAATAGAAATTAAAGCTGCACAGTTTTTTTTTACCAAATTAGTTTACAATTAGAATTACTGAAAACTGGAAAGTAGATCAAGCTCAGTTCAATTCAAATCAAGCTTCCTTATCATAAGCAAGAAAAATCGCCTGTACAGCATGCTTGGCTCGTTTCAGAGAGAGAGAGAGAGAGAGTATTTATTTTCATCCAACCAAAATACATGAAACACAGACGGCAACGATGGTGGCACAGAAAATATGCATGCGCAGTATTCGGTGTTAGATAGGAATGATCGATAAGACCGTGAAGGTCATCTAGTCTGATCACACCAGCATCAAACAGGCACACTTGACTCTGAACAGTCTGGCTGTAAAAAATGTTGGTTGAAAAAGAGAATAAAACAAAAATTAAACGATGGTGGCAAATGATCAACGAAGCAATGTCTGGGCGAGGTAGGGCAACAGTGTTAGTATAACGACAAGAGGTGATGAAGTAGGTCTTTTTTTAATCTGTTATTTAAGGCAATTCATGGATATCTTGTGGTAATTCATTCCGAATGATAGGTTATGAGTAGTCGATAGATCTCTTAATTAGGTTGATATTGGGTGGGGGAAGTAGATATTTCCCTTTGATGAGGATGTCGTGTAACGGGGGTGGACATTTTTTTTGGATTGGAGTCAAGATGAGATCATAGAAACATTTTGCAAATTAGATTAGAATTAGAGCAAATCAGCAATTCACAAATGAGATCATATACGGTATTTCACTACCGGCATTTATCTCTAATCACTATAATTGGACTAGAATTAACTAGTTTCCCTAAACTGGCTCGTATATTTTACAAAAAATTCAAAATTGCAGTACCCTGCATCTTGTCCATGCCCTACTGCTGAAAAATATGTTGAGAATTTCAGGTAGACTTTTTCACAGATAGTAGTTATGGATATGGATGCTGCACAAGTAGGATAGTTGACGACATTATCAAGATTGATGACATTGGCATAATAGATACAAACCTACAAAGAGATATTTGTAGTGATAAGATATTGGCATAAAACAAGAACATAAGTTGGTTTACCTGCCAGCTTATTTGGGACTCGGTATAGCATATCCTTTTATTACGTTATCACTACTTATGCATGTGATTATATATGTTTTTATATTTGTCACAGTTGCATACAGTGCCCTAGGAACTGCTACAATGAGCTGTACCTCGTGTTCTGAGACTTACTTGGCCGGGACAGGCAGTCAAAGGTAAGGCACTAGCAGGGTTGTAATGACTCGAGTCACGATTTTCTGATGACTTGACTTGACTCGAGTGATTTTCTCAAATACGGAAATGACTCGACTCGAGTCAATCTGTGTATTGATTCGACTTGGACTCGAGTCATTGCGCATGACTCGAGCCAAGTCATATGACTCGAGGCGCAGATGGCCAAGACATACATTTCATTGTAATTTCGAAGAATAGTAAAGTATCCACACCATTGGAATTTCGTCTATTGCTACTGGTACTTGAAAATGCGACCAGAAACTGCTAAAAGTGAGGAAAATTAGTATATTATAATAATATACAACCATTCGATATCACCAAACAGAGTTATAAATGTCGGTTTAACAAGACTTTAACAAGAAACTGAGCAGTCAGCACAATGACTTGGACTCGACTGGAGTCATAATACTGTGACTCGAACCTCTTTTCACTGACTTGGACTCGGACTTGACTCGGTTGTGAATTGAAAATGACTCGACTTGACTCGAGTCAAAACTATAAAAGTGAGATTGACTTGTGACTCGGTGCCTTGTGACTTGGTTACAACCCTGGATACTAGTACTGGGTTAGAATTGCCAGTCGGTCATACTTTGAAATAGCAATTCTCACGTAGGTAGCAGGTTTTTCATTTTGAGCAGATAATGTCTCCTCAAGATCTCACAATCACTTTGTTTGCAACCCATTGGTAATCAAACTGCTTACAATGGGCAGTTGAATTATGCAATAAGTGGCCCAAATTACCCAACTAGAGCCAGACCGACGTAGAATTTTTGATCAGATACCAATAAAACCGATAACTAGTACCCTCCCTGATGATCCCGATATATTTGGTTTATATATTCAAAAGATATGAGATCTAGCTTAAGGCGTATTTCCAAAACTTAACAGCATGTGTTGAAACAGCTTTACAGCGATGGCTTCGCTTAGGCATCAAATAGACTAGAAAGACCGCCTCTGCCCATCAGCAGGGCAAGTTTTTGTTACAGTCAAATCCGTTGAATGTTGCATCTATTTTTCACAAAATTTGCTGTAAAAAGCTGCATTTGTTTTTCATTAAAAAGTTGCATTTAAGGACAAGTTCCTTCAAATTATTAGGATTAGATACTCGAAGGGATCAGTATCCAAGGCACTGTAGCAAAACACAGTGTTGGCGACTTCAACAAAATTAATTTCCTGAAAAAATTGAAGTGAAAATATAATTTTCGGCGGTCCAGCCTGAATGTACGTCAAATCAGAAAAGACTTCAAATTTAAAGGACAGTGAAAAAATGTATTGACATAAAGTACTAACTATTTTCAGGAAAAGTTATTCGCATGAAAAATCGAAAAGAGTTGCATAAATTTGCATGAAAAATTGAAAAAGTCTCACGAAAAATCGAAAAAGTTACAAAAAGTTTCATGAAAGGAATGGAGAACAGCTGCAATATAAGAATCCCCCAAACAGCTTAAAACACCATACTACATAACTTCCGAGTATTTAGGAAGCTGCCGGAAGCTGTGAAAAAAGTTGCCATAGTGATAAGAAATAGACGATTATTCCAGTCTAGCAGTCACACATTATAGTTCTACGATTCCCCGCTTACATTCTGTGACATCACGAAAATTGCCGATATTACTCTAATTTTATTGGCTGTTACTGATATTTCTTTCGAAGTATGACATGAAATCAATATTATTGCCGATCTGATAATCGGTCATGCTCTAATATCAGCCTTGTATCGTTGTCATGAAATGTTACACTGGTCTACAAATTTCAACTTTTTTTTTCAAGTTTGGGTTTTCACAACTGATTGGCTAATTTTGAGACGGCGAATCCAAAAATTGCCTTATATTTTCTCTCCCACATCACGTTTTTGAGATATGAAATATTCCTAATTTTTGAAAAAAATCTATTTTTGACCCCACCCTTGTTGTGAAAACGAAGAATTCTGACGCAGTAATCCAGCTTTAATTAGAAAACAAGCATTCTATATTATATTCACACAAGTTTGCGTTGTCTTTATTAAAATTTCATGCCTTAGAATAAAAATTAGGTTTGCTAAAGAGCAACTCTGAAAGCTAGCACACGCGTGACATTGCATACTGCTTCCATATTGTGCTGCCCACAATCATTTCGTTTATTGCAACAATATAGAAGGGTTTCTTCTAGAAATGGGATTGCCTCAGTATGATGCATTGCAGTCGAATCGAGACTATTCATTGATAGTTCCAAATGAAGTTGGTAGTGTGTTCTACTTTACACTGGTAATGTGTATGGTTATATTCTGATAGAACATTCGGTGACAAATGAAAGCATAATATCAGCACATCAAAACCGTTGTTGCGAATTTGAAGTACCATGAGCATGGTTGGCTCATCTGTCTAGATTTAAAAAGGGTGAACTTTTTGCTGGGGCAACAAATTGGCTACACCAAGTTCCCATGTTTCCTATGCTACTGGAACAGCACGGGGTAAGGATCAGCACTGGAACGAAGAAGAGTGGCCTCAAAGGCTCACCTTGACACGTGGAGACACTCTTCTATTTCTGTGTGCGTCTTCAGAATTTCTGCACTCCGTTGGAATGTCTATATGCATAGTGTGTAAACTGTAGGCTATAATTCAGATAATAGGCTACCTTATCACTGTCCTATCGACATGTTCGTCAGCATGATGAAGCGATTGATGTTATTATGGTTGCTCTTTTGCATGCCTATTTTTTCATTCCAAGGCATGAAATTTTAGTAAAGACAACGCAAATTTGTGTGAATATAATAAATAATGCTTGTTTGCTAATTGAATCTAGATGATTGCAAGTAAAAACGTGTTTATTGCATCAGAATTCTTTGTTTTGACAACAGAGGGGGGTCAAAATTTGATTTTTTTCAAAAATTAGGGATATTTCATATCTCATAAACGTGATGTGATAAAGAACATCTAAGGTCATTTTCGAATTCAGCGCCCTAAAATTAGCTAAAGCCAATTGTCAAAACTCAAACCTGAAATTTTGTGTAGACCAGTGTTATAGCCTACATGGAAGACGTATTAGTTGCTAATCAAATTGTGACTTTCCAACAGCTGCAATCCATGTCCAGACTGCGAAAGTGTATGCACCGCGTCTGGTACGTCTCCTATCTACACCGGAGGACTCTGCTTCAATGACACACTCGTGGCTAGTCTCAGGCTGGCTTCTGTACCAACATCTGTGAGTCGTTCATTTCTGTATGTAATAAATGAGCTCTCATTATCAGATAGAAAATTCCTGACTTATTGTTGATTCTAACATCCACAAGCAATGCTCATATTTACACCATCTTATTATGTTATGACAAATAACTTTGCAAATGTTTCTCCCCACTTAGGTAATATTGAAACCTAGATAGGAGGTAGCATATCAACCATATGACCATAATTATATTGTGACCAGCTGACTCAACTGACTAAATGACCTAATGCTTGTATTGTTGCCTACATTTCACTGCATTGATCACTCTTACGTAGTAAATACACCTCTGTCTATCTGTCAAGCAATGTAACACAAAGCTACCCACATTCTAACAAACTGCATAATCTTTTAGCAGCTATGGACATGGACAATAGCGCTCTTCAAAAGGGACTTTTTTCTCAAATCGTACTGGCTACTCGATAAAATTGTTAGGTTACCAAATTTAAGCCTACACACAAAATTTGGTTCAATTCCACCCAGTAACCGCTTTGCTACAGGAGAAGAAAGTTCTATTTATTATATAAAAATACATAATAAAAAAATTGAAAATTTTATGTTCACCCCATGAAAGTGTTACGTTGTCTATAGAAACGATGTTCACCAAATTTGGTTCAATTCCAACCAGTGGAAGCGGAGTTATTGCCGTCGAAAAATTTGGATTTGAATAAAATAGTATTTACGATGACCGATTCTTTGTTTGTTTATTATAGTTGTGCTCACCGTAAATACTATTTTATTCAAATCCAAATTTCTCGAAGGCAATAACTCCGTTTCCACTGGTTGGAATTGAACCAAATTTGTGTGTAGGCTTACATTGGGTAACCTAACAATTTAATCAAGTAGCCAGTGTGATTTGAAAAAAAAGTCATTTTTGAAAAGCCCTAATGGGCAAGCAGTGTCAGATCGCTCGGCATATTATTGTCATAAAGTTGGAAATTACTCATCACTAGGGTGATTTTTTTGACCTAAAAAACGGAAGATTTGACCTGTCAAAATTTTGACATTTTTTTACTGTAAAAATCTTAATTTTGACCTAAGATATGCAAATTAAGTGTTTTCCTACATAATGTTAGAATTGTAGACCTACTACTTATCTTCATTTCTGGCTGGAACTGTCTGTCCTTACGAAGTAGTTCGGCCTGAAAGAACTTTTTTGACTTAAAAACTGACAAATTTTTCATGAAAAAATTTCATTTCAACAAAATCTGGCGCTATGAAGAATTTCAGTATAGTTGCATCACGTATTATGGTAGAAATAATTAAAATCTGTTGCAGTACAACAAAAGATACTTTCCTACATTCTCGGGTAGAAAGTGTCTGTCCCGACTAAGTAGCTTGCCAAGAATGGAGAAGAACGTTCAACAGCAACAGTTGTTGGCTGGAAACACTCAAGTTGTGCATAGACTGCTGATGACAAACCGTGTTGCTTCATTCTGACAATGTTGTCTACATCACAATTTTTCATTATGCGCTTCTTAATATAAGAATCATGCAATGCCCACGCAGTCGTGCTGCAGTTGGGATATTGCGGTACATTGAGCATGACGCCATGTCAACCTATTTGATCCATTTCAATGTTTACGATTTACAATGAGCAATGGGCCGTTTACAACAGTAGGCCTATAAAGTAGGCTACAAGCTGTAAAATGTCGAATGATAATTTCACAGACATTGCAAAATCTACGATACCAACGAAATGCAGGTTGCAATAAAGTTTCAACTAGGTAAAAAAATTTGACCTAACGCTACAATTTTGACCTGACTTTGACTGTTCTTGACATGTCTAAAAAGATCGCCCTACTAATCTCTCTGACAAAGCTATTTCAAATTTGTTACAGACAAACGCCTACGTCAATGAAAATTTGGTTGCAGCTTATGGAGCTTGTATGGCTGACGTGAGTGTTTGATGCCTTGTTTAAAGAGGACACCGTATCAGTTTACCTATTTGTGTCAGAAAGCCGGAATAAAGAACCAAACGGCGTGTGCTAGCCTGGCCAATATGTGCGTCATGGAGCAGTATTCTTTGGATGCTTCGTCTTGTATCCAATACCAGGCAGCCAACGATGATGAATTGGATTTTGCTGATGCAGTGGAATGGTGGGATATCTTTTGCGATTGCACAGTGTAAAATAGTATCGAAACTGTCATTTTCGATGATCAATAAATTCTTAGTAGCAAGAAGCATATAGTCTAAGCTAGGTAGGCTACTCGCAATAATAATCTCCCACTACTTGACTCGAATCATGATAATCAATTCTTGACTCACAGTCGAGTACTCAAACCGTCGTTCCCAGCCTTAATCATGAAGTTTCGGCTTTACTGGAGCATCAAAAACGATAAGCATTGATTTCCAGCTGCTCATGATATGTCTATGACGTATCAACTGATATGCATTAATATGCATGCATTAATCTGAGGCAAATGAGTTATTTGTAATTTGTGCCCGCGGACTAATCTGAATGGATTTGAGTTCGTATAATAGCAGAATAATCATTAGGGTATCAGCAGTCATTATGACGACCTAAGAATAATGCAGAAAGTTCATATATCTACATTTTATGTCAACACAATGAACATAATGCCAGTCATGCGTCACAATGAAAGATAATTTTGTATTTTTACCATACCTATTTCATTTTGCTTCGTGACAGCTGCTTTGGGTCGATGAGGACTTCACGGAAATGGCATTTCCACTAAAACGCGCAGTTTTCCACGACATTTTTCTATGCTGCGATATGGCCCATCGAGGTCACAAGGGTTTCACAGTGGATAATAACATCAAAACTATAATTCTAGTTGATACTGACTCATTTCAGTACTCGAATCATTAGAATGAATAGGCCCACTCGGTAGGGCTCTTCAAAAATGACTTTTTTTCTCGAATCGTTCTGGCTATTTGATAAAATTGTATGGATACCTAATTTAATCCTACGCACCAAATTTGGTTCGGTTCCAACCGGTAGCCGCATTGCTACAGGAGAAGAAAGTTTCTATTTATTATATAAAAAAAAATAGCAAAATAATTTGAAAATTTTCTGTTCACCCCATGAAAGTGTTAGGTTGTGTATAGAAACGATGTTCACCAAATTTGGTTCAATTCCAACCAGTGGAAGCGGAGTTATTGCCGTCGAAAAATTTTGATTTGAATAAAATAGTATTTACGGCGAGCACAACTATAATAAGTAATTAAAGAATTGGTCACCCTAAATACTATTTTATTCAGAATCCAAATTTTTCGACGGTCATAACTCAACTTCCACACAACCCAACACTTTCATGGGGTGAACAGAAAATTTTCAAATTTTTGGCTATTTATTTTTATATAATAAATAGAAACTTTCTTCTCCTGTAGCAATGCGGCTACCGGTTGGAATTGAACCAAATTTTGTTTGCAGGATTAAATTAGGTAACCTAACAATTTTATCAAGTAGCCAGCCCGATTTGAGAAAAAAAGGTCATTTTTAAAGAGCCCCAACACTCAGTTTGGTTTCATGTACCTTAGTCATTGCATGTGGGCCCTCATTATTATCAGTGTTTTCCTCACCACGTTTTCTGACGCAATCCACAGCCCGTGAGCTGTGAACACTGCCTGCAATTCTATTGATATGATATGTTCGTGCATTTATAGGCGTGAAGGTAGGCTGCCTTGGCTCTACTATGAAATTGCGCTGAACGACGACATTTTGTTGGATGACACCATCACTGAAGTGTACAATTTCAGTCCCGTAAGTATTCATATTCAAATAAACCCGAGTATTTTCGACTGACAGGATTGTTGATATTCAGAGTTCAGCAGCGTTGTAATGACTCGAGTCATGACTCGACACGAGTCAGACTCGAGTCACGATTTTCTGATGACTCGACTTGCCTCGAGTCATTTTCTAAAAATACCAAAATGACTTGTCTTGACTCGAATCAATCTGTGTATTGACTTGACGTGGACTCGAGTCATTGCGAATGACTCGAACCAAGTCATACAACTCTAGACTCAGACGCCAAGACTGTCATTTCATTATAATTTCGAAGAACAAGTAAACAAACCACCCTATTGGGATTTCGTCTACTGGTACCGATACTTGAAAATACGACCAGAAACTATTAAAAGTGAGGAAAATTAGTATGATATAAATGCGAACCATTCGAGATCACTAAGCAGAGTTATAAAAGTGGGTTTAACAAGACTTCAATTGGATCGGAGCTGTCAACACATTGGCTTGGACTCAGACCTGAGTCCTAATACCATGACTCGGACTCGAACGCCTGCTCGGTGACTTGGACTCGAACTTGACTCGGTGGTGAATTGAAAATGACTCGACTTGACTCGAGTCAAAACTATAAAAGTGAGATTGACTTGTGACTCGGAGCTTTATGACTTGGTTACAACCCTGAGTTCAGACTAAGGTCAGAGCAGAAAAGCTCATAGATCAGTGCTACTAAATGTTACCGTTATCTTGTTCATGTTAGAAATGTGTTTCTGACGTAAGCACCATGGTTGATATGATGAGATGTGTTGTATTTTCAGGACACTGTGCTGGACTTGGTGGTGGCTCAATACAGAGCTAACGGAACATTCCTGGGTATGGCGAGTGTGCAGAACGGTCTCATACAGGTGAAGATGGAAGGGTTATATGCTTTCCTAAATTGATATAATTACGTTCTTAGCCCAATATAGTTATCATTAGTGCGATTTTTTTACCTAAAAAAAAGAGAGATTTTGAACTAAAAATTAAAATTTTTACATTTTTTGACCTTAAAAAATTAGCTATGACCAAATTTGACCTAACGTATGCAAATTAGGTGTTTCCTACATAATGTTAGAATTGAACTACTTATCTTCATTTCTGGTTGGAACTGTATGTCCTTACAAAGTAGTTTGTCCTGAAAAAATTTCTTTGACTCTAAAACTGACAAAAAATTTTCATGAAAAACTTTATTTTGACGAAATCTGGCCGTATGAAGAATTCCAGTAGTCACATCACGTATTATGGTGGAATATTAAAAATTTGTTGTAGTGCAACGGAGGTTACTTTCCTACGTTATCAGGTAGAAAGTGTCTGTCCTTACTAGGTAGCTTGCCAAGAATGGAGAAAGAACGTTCAACAGCAGCAGTTATTGACTGACAACACTGACAAACCTGGTGACAAACCTTGTTGCTTCATTCTGGCAATTGTGTCTACATCACAATTTTTCATCGTGCGCTTCTTAATATAATAACCATGCAATGCACACGCAGTCTTGCTTCAGTTAGGACACTGCGGCACGTTGAGCATAACACCATGTCAACCTATTTATTTCATTTGAATTTAGCAGACGATGGGCCGTCCACAACGGTAGGTCTATAAAGTAGGATACAAGCTGTAAAATTTCAAATGATAATTTCACCGACAGTGCCTAATCTACGATACAAATGAAATGCAGGTTGCAAAAAAATTTTCACTTTGTAAAAAACGTTGACAATTATTGACCTAGCGCTACAATTTTGACCTAATTTTGACTTTGATGACATGTCAAAAAAATCACCCTAGATATCACGGTTTCATTGATCCAGGTTTGGGACATGAAGTAGTGCGAGGCAACATTGCCAACTGCTGAAAATTTTCTTCCTGTTGAAATTAGGCACAAAATAGTCGCATTACTGTGATTTTTTCTGTAAACGACACACCTTGTGGTGTTGTCTCCTAATTTGTATTGATCTGGTCTGTGACGATGTTACACAATATCCGAACTTGAAAACGGAATCATGATCGTTATTTTGCGATATGATGCTCAAATTTGTGGCTTGTTTCAGTTATGTCAAGACAAATCGACGGTATCAAACGCAGCTTATGAATTTGGGACGGAATTCGCCTCTAGCGTGAGTTGTTTTTTATCTCTAGATAATATTTTATTCATAACATTTGTATTTTGGGAATTCGTGCTTTGACAGGTAATTCCAACTCAGCTGAGCCCATCCACCAGTTGTAGTGTTAGAAATGGACTGTAAAACCACAATAGACAACCCCAATGTCTCTTGACACAAATTTAAACAACTTGAAAACATGTGTCGTTGTCAAGTCATTTCCTTATTTCGAGTCGATCTGTGTATTGACTCGACTTGGACTCGAGTCGCTGCGTACGACTTGAACCAAGTCATATGACTCGAGGCTCGGACGGCCAAGACCAACATTTCACTGTAATTTTGAAGAATAGTAAAGTAACCACACTGTTGGGAGTTCGTCTATTGGTACTGGTGCTTAAAAATGCGACCAGAAACTCCTAAAAGTGAGGAAAATTAGTATATTATGAATGCAAATCATTCGATATCACCAAACAGAGTTATAAAAAGTGGGTTTAACAAGACTTTAACTGGAAACAGAGCATTCAACACGATGACTTGGACTCGAGTCATAATACCATGACTCGGACTCGACCCTCTGCTCGCTGACTCGCACTTGACTCGGTGGTGAATTGAAAATGACTCGACTTGACTCAAGTCAAAACTATAAAAACAATAAAGACTTGTGACTTGGAGCCTTGTAACTCGGTTACAACCCTGGTTCTTGCAGTCATTGCTAGCTCAGAGTCATCACTACTATCAGTGGTGTAGAGTGTCGAGATAGCGCAGTGGTATAATCCACAGCGGCAACACCAATGGATGCGGGTTCGAGTCCGACCGAGGTTGACTTCCGAATGCCGATATCCAAGTGTTGGAGGCTTACCTAGGCTCCTCCTCGCTATCTCATCCGCGTCAGCGGTGTCTTACAAAAGCCTAGAGGTGGGCAGTGCTATAAGTCGGCAGCTACGGAAAATAAGAAGAAGTCCGGCCTGGTGTAAATGACCATAGTAGTCGACAAACATCATGAATACCCCAAAACAAACTATCACTGGTGTAGTCAGGGGTGGGTTTTAGTGGTCGAAACCCTCCCAATTCAAACTTGTACTGATGGTTATGTCGAAAGGTGACACGATTCCGATAACATATAAGAGCTTCTTTGAGGTACAGAACTTCAATGTACAATTTAACAGTATAATCATATTGAAATGAAACCGAATATTTTCGGCTGACACTCATCAGGGGTAATCGTCAGCAACTAGGAGAGAATTGGAAAGAACATTGTATATCAACAATCGTATCACAAAACATGACGTCACCAGCATGAAAGAGAGAGCGTTCAATGTACTATTTTCAGTGGGTAGACGAACTCCTTCTGTTGACAGAGTTTTGGTTGGTGTGTTTTGATAAAAGTCAACTCCAAGGCACACAAATGGAATTGTGAACGGCCCCGCCCAACGATTCGAAATTGGTCGTCTTGATAATTTTTCGCACAGATCGGATTATCTAACAGATGTCTGCCGATGGCATGACATGACATAAAACGTTAATGAGTTGCTTCAGAATCAAATCTATTCCATTGCCGATTTTTGAATTTCGTTGGTTCTGGTTCTAATTCTAGTTGCACGTGTGGAAATCCAGTCATTTCTACACTTCTGCTCTAAATACCCATTTTATTGGTTCATTCCAGTGTACACTCTCCGTTAGCGATTTATTGGTGAGCGATGTAGCCGACACTTATTACTCGATGTACCTGAGATACATTTCTACAGCGGGATCAACGCTTCTACATCCTGTGCCTGTCCTTGTGTCAAACTACGAGGGTGACACGGGCACTGTCAATCAAGGTGAGTTACTACATTAGCAGTGCTGGTCAATAACTGGTGCTTCTATGTTTTCAAGTAATCAAGTAGATTTTGCTGATTGTCAATACTTTAGTGCTTCTGTATGTAGACTACTTCTACATGAGCGTGTTTTTTGACAAAACTACTACTATGGCTTTGTAACGGTAAAAAAATTTAAATATGTAGCTTTCAAGCGACCACAAGGAATATATGAAGAGCTTCTTGGAGGTACAGAACTTCAATATACAATTAAATAGTATATTCATATTGAAATGAACCCGAATATTTTCGGCTGACACTCGTCAGGGGTAATCGTCAGCAACTAGTAGAGAATTGGAAAGAACATTGTATATCAACAATCGTATCACAAAATATGACGTCACCAGCATGAAATTTCGAATGAGAGAGCGTTCAATGTACTATTTTTAGGTGATACACGAACTCCTTTTGTTGACAGAGTTTTGGTTGGTGTATTTTGATAAAAGTTGATTCCAAGGCACACAAATGGAATTGTGAACGGCCTCGACCTACAATTCGAAATCGGTCGTCTCGATAATTATTCGCACAAATCGGATTATCCAACAGATGTTTGCCGATGGCAGAATTAATGGCTTTTGATCGATCAGCATCAATCTTGAGTGGATGAGTTAAGGGTGAGCTTTTCACATCGCGTGACGCACATGTTCTGATAAATCTGGGGACATGTTGGTTTATGCGGTCCTGCAGACGTCTTGACGTTCTTCCCACGTAGCCACAATCACAGTGGCACCTATATTCGTACACTACATTACTTTGTTGAAGTGCAGGAAGCACGTCTTTGCGTGTTGAAGGGAGCAGTTGTGTTGTTGTAAAAATCACATTGGTTTTGACTGTATCGTAACATTTACCGACAGCAGAAATCAATTGTTTTTCAAAGCGGGTGGAAATGGGGCCAATCCAAGGTAGATGGATATAAACATCTTTTATTATTCGTGCGGTGGGCTCTGTTCGTTTTTCTGCGTTGAATTGCGTTAATTTCCTCTCCATGCCGCGGCTGATGACGTGTTCAGGGTAACCGTTATCAAGTAAGATTTTTCGGATGTAGTCAAGTTCTAAACTCAATTTGTTACCCGAACATATCATCAGCGCTCTATGCACGAGTGTGCCTATGAGGTTAATTTTTCTGCGCCGAGGACTAAATGAATTCCAGCGAAGGTATTGGCCTGTGAAAGTCGGTTTTCTGAAAACAGACGTTTCAAATTTGTTGGTATTGCGCTTTTCAACTAATACGTCCAGAAATGATAATGAGTTATTGCGTTCTTTTTCTATTGTGAATTGCAAGGCCGGGTGAAGCGAGTTTAAGCGAATGAGAAATTGGTCACACTCCGATTCATTCCTGAAAATGACAAATGTATCATCTACGTATCGGCGGTACAATAGTGGTTTGGCGGACTCACGCTGGGACAGAAGCTCGCCCTCGTAATACCCTACGAAAATGTTGGCCAAAATAGGTCCCAGGGGACTACCCATGGCTAAGCCGTCTATTTGGCGAAACATGACCTCGTTAAAGCTAAATTCCACCGAGCAGGTTGCCGCTTGTAAAAGTTCCACAAAGACGTTACGCGGGATTGATGGTGGCGGTAACTTACCACCGTACAGCGCGTTGGCACAAATATCAATAGTCTCATGCAGCGGAACGTTCGTAAAAAGACTAGAGATATCAAATGAGCTCAGAAACACGTCTGGATTCGGCAAATCCAGGTTTCGTATTTCACCAGCGAACGTGAACGAATCGCGAACACATTCCGTGCCGTACAATTCCCGAACCGGTTCCAAAATGTCAGTAAGCCATTTTTTTTACGAACGTTCCATTGCATGAGTCATATTTTGTGATACGATTGTTGATATACAATGTTCTTTCCAATTCTCTACTAGTTGCTGACGATTACCCCTGACGAGTGTCAGCCGAAAATATTCGGGTTCATTTCAATATGAATATACTATTTAATTGTACAAGGAATATAATGCCCGCTCTACATCACATTACAGATAATTTGGTATTTTTCGACCATGTGTATTTCATTACTCTTTGTGACGATCAGGGTTGTAACCAAGTCACAGTCCATCTCACTTTTATAGTGTTGACTCGACTCAAATCGAGTCATTTTCAATTCACCACCGAGTTTGATCCCGAGTCCAAGTCATCAAGCAGAGGTTCGAGTCCAAGACATTGTATTGACTGCTCAGTTTCCAGTTAATGTCACGTTAAACCCACTTTTATAACTCTATTTGGTGATATCAGGTGGTTCGCTTTTATACTTTGCTAATTTTCCTCACATTTAGCACTTTCTGGTCGCGTTTTCAAGTACCAGTACCAATAGACGAAATTCCAATAGTGTGATTACTTCACTATTACTCGAAAATACAATGAAATGTCGGTCTTGGCCGTCCGAGCCTCGAGTCATTTCCGTATTTTGAGAAAATGACTCGAGTCTGGTCGAGTCATCGGAAAGTCGTGACTCGAGTCATTACAATCCTGGTGAGGATGCTGTGGGCTGATCACCACTTGACAAATATAGCATTTGCAGTAACGTGCCTAGTAGGGCTGTTCAAAAAAACTTTTTCAGATTTCACTGGCAACTTGATATAATTGTTAGTTTGGTGAGAACAACACTTCGCACCAACTTTGACTCAATCCCAACCAGTAGAAACGATTTTTTTGCTGTAGAAAGTTTTGAATTTATCATTAAAAAACAAAAAAAGAATATTTCAAAATTTTTCTGTCCACCCCTTAAAATTGTTAGGTTGTCAGTATAGATGATGCACACCAAATTTGGCTCAATTCCAACAAGTATAAGCGAAGTTATTGCAGTAGAAAAATTTGAATGGGAATAAAATAGTATTTACGATGACTAACTCTTAAATTATTTACTACAAAATCACGGAATTCAAAACTTTCAACTGCAACAACTTCGCTTCTAGTGGTAGGAATGGAGCCAAAGTTGGTGTGTAGCGTTGTTTTCAACAACCTAACAATTTTATCAAGTAGCCAGTGAAATCTGAATTGAAAGTTTATTTTTGAACAGCCCTAGTGCCTAGCTTTGGAGGCTACTACATGTTTCGTACGCTGCCGCACAACCAATGGAGATCTACAGCCTTCCACAGTGGAAAATAGTATCGAAATTATAATTCTTGTTACTCTTAATGGCAAAAAGCGTATATCTTCAGTAATAGAAAAAACATCTCTCACTCGAATACTCAATTCAGATTCGAGTACTCGTATTATTGAGGCCATCTCTAACCGAAAATATGTGTTGACCAATATCAATGACCTTTTACAGTTAATATCAGCATTGATGAGTATTTGTGAGCAATATCCTAACCCTCCAATTTCGTGTCTCGTAAATTTATTATACCATTTACCATTACACCATTATATACCAAATGATCAGTTAGTTTGCAGCCAATTGACTAGATCAAGGGTTCTCAGCCCTTTCCTGGCCATGGCCCATTTTCCGGTTCAAAAATGTGCTGTGGCCCACCTGTTTAATGCGTCGTCATGGACAACGCCGATATGCCTATTTCTCTAAAATAGGCGCATTTTTCTCTAACTGATGATATTTAGAACTCGCTCTCCCGGGATATGAAATCGCGCCAAGCGCGAAATAAATTGCAACTAGAGTAAACATCCTCCAACAAACGACCAACGAAATAATCTTGGGCTCCTTCGAGCTCCCCCAATTGGGGGTGAGGGTGCTGCAGTTACAGCCCTAGTATATCATAAGCTAAAACTCCTAAGTAGATTATTTTCGTCCGCTGCTCCATTCACGTCGCGAAACACAATGATCACTTCCCCGCACTGTGTGATTGGGACTTAAGTGATAGGCCTACTATTGTGGGGAATACTATAATCATTATGGGCCAGCATCGAACAATTCATTGGTGAATATGGTACCACAGAGAATCGGAGAATGATTTTTCAATATGCGTGATGTACTTTGTATGTCTTGTGCCAAAACAAGTGAAGTTGCGATGTCAGAATATTCAATCCAATGATACAATCAATTCCTGTGACTCTTCCATTATGTATACAATGATTTCCAGGTCGGACATTTTAAACCGACTTCAAAGATTTTTGCACTCCGATAAATTCTCAATCCATTAAGATTCGTTGTGTTGGTGCAGTATACATCCGGCAGAAGTTGCAAATAATTTGCTATTATGACTCATTTTAGCTTGCAATAATACGGCCTGCCGAAGTACAGTAAATCTGTACATCAATTGCACTTCAATGCGAGTCCATTGCACACCCTTTTCAACGGCATACGACAAATGACCGTGCCGGAATACTTGGTTACTTCAGCATCATCTTCCAGTTATTATACGCTTGAAATTATTTTAGTTACTGTTAGCCGTAGTTTGTCATAGCCAGTAGAAAAAGCCACCGTTTCTCCCTAACGTTTTCGATTTGTACATGCTGACTTTATACGTGCCACTACGCCTAATCAGAGTCGGATGAAAAGCTTTATGTAGCGTACGTATAATTCGATTACGTATCTATATTTTTAAGCGAATAACGTAAGAAATATAACTAAACTTACATTAATTCTGAAATTTTCTAAATAGCTCTGTGGCCCACCTCAAAATGCTCTGTGGCCCACCCTTTGAGAACCCCTGGATTGATAGTATGCACAAGTCTGTAGTCAATTCCTAGAATATATCATGAATTTATTCATTAATGAGTACTGCAGAACGCTCAGTTTCTATAAATTTCGACAAGAGCAATGTCAGCAGCCTTCTGCATGATATGATGCGGTTTCGTTTCAGAGAGCGATACTTCCGAGTGGCAATTGGTGTCGAGATTCTTTCTCGTTGACACCCTCAGTCTGAACAGCGCATCGCAAATACAATACGCTTATTACCTCCAATTGGAGTGAGTTTACTGCCAGGTACGACACACAACGTATTGACTCTCGAAATCGTACTCTTCTATCTAGTATCGAATTGAAACCAGCCACTTCAACGGGCAGTATCTACCCGCCTTTGCTGCATGTCACTTACCAGACTGCTTCCACAGACGCTGGGACCACGGTTGAGGTATTGGAGATTCGTATTGGATAACTTGTGGATACGCGTTCCATTTTTTGATATTTTAACCATTTTACTAATAACTACTTACTAGGCCACAATCGGGTGTGTGATTGATTTGATTCTGAATCATTACTCGTCAGGATGTCGCAACAGTATGAGTGATGCCAAAAGTTAATAAAATGTACCTTTAATGCGACCACACATGATACTATACCAGTCATCCATTATATGAAAGATAATTTGTTATATCGCCGACCATACCTGTTTCATTGCGCTTTGTGATTATGTTGTCGGTCGATCGCGACTTCACCGACATGTCATTTCCAGTAACATAGCTTTCCACTTTGTGTTTGGTATGGTGCATTTCTGATGAGTTGACTTGACTCGAGTCATCATCTCAAAATACGGAAATGACTCGACTCGAGTCAATTTGTGTATTGACTCGACTTGGAATCGAGTCATTGCGCATGACTCGAACCAAGTCATATGACGCGAGACTCAGACGACCAAGGCATACATTTCATTGTAATTTCAAAGTATAGTAAAGTAACCACACTATTGGGATTTCGTCTATTGGTACTGGTACTTGAGAATGCGATCAGAAAATGCTAAAAGTGAGGAAAAGTAGTAGATTATAAATGAGAATCATTTGATATCATAAACAGAGTTATAAAAAGTGGGTTTAACAAGACTTTAACTGGAAACTGTGCAGTCAACACAATGACTCATAACACCATGACTCAGACTCGACCCTCTGCTCGATGACTTGGACTCGGACTTGACTCGGTAGGGAATTGAAAATGACTCGACTTGACTTGAGTCAAAACTATAAAAGTGAGATTGACGGGTGACTCGGAGCCTTGTGACTTGGTTACAACCCTGCTGCTCACTTTTGAAAATTTGCAACTAGAACTTGGACTAAAACTACTGGCTTCTCAAAATTTGCAACTGGAAGTAAAACTCACTTTTTCAAATGTACAGCTAGAATTACGACTGACTTTTCAATATTTTCAATACTCGCAACTAGCACCGAAACTATCACTTTTCAAAGCTCGCAACTTGAAACCTAACTAGATATTGGTAGTTTGTAAATGACCGCTTACAATTTGTTTCCACGTTCAGGCCATCTTCAACGTTCACTACATCGCCAGTACGTTCGACCAAAGAGAAGGGCTGAAGGTGTGACTTGAAACCAAAATTTGAATGTCCGGTGTCGTTTTAAAATTATGTGCGTATTTCAGATTAGTATGTCTATCCTGGGCGTGCTGGCTGTCCTTTATGCTGCCGTGGAAGCTAGCGGATGGCGTAGAAGGCAGGGGCTGCCCTTCATCGAATTCAATGTAAGTCGTTTTATATTTTTGGCCGTTGTCTGTTACCAAACACTTGATTGTAAATTGGAGATACTGAACTTGAGATCACAATCGAATAGTATACCATATTGAAATGAACCCGAATATTTACGGCTGACACTCGTCAGGGGTAATCGTTAGCAACTAGTAGAGAATTGGAAAGAACATTGTATATCAACAGTCGTATCACAAAATATGACGTTACCAGAATTCGCATTTAATTGTATGTACCGTATTGCATTTGTATGGCTGTAAATAATTTCATGCGAGTTATAATTAGGGCAATTTTTTTTACTTGAGAAAAGGAAGATTTTGACCTAAGAAATAAAAATTTTGACACTTTTTGACCTTCAAAATCCTAATTTTGACCAAATTTGACCTAACGTACGCAAATTAGGCGTTTTCCCGCATAATGTTAGAATTGTACTACTTAAACTCATTTCTGGTTGGAACTGCATGTCCTTACGAAGTAGTTTGGCCTGAAAAAACACTTTTTTGCCTCAAAAACTGACAAATTTTTATATGAATAAACTTTATATTAACGAAATCAGGCCCTATGAAGAATTCCAGTAGTTACGTTACGCATTATGGTAGAAATAATTTTTAAAAAATGTATTGCAACGAAAAATACTTTCCTGCATTTTCGGGTAGATAGTGTCTGTCCTTACCAAGTAGCTTGCCAGGAATGGGAAAGAACGTTCGACAGCAGCAGTTGCTGGCTGACAACACTGAAGTTGTGCGTACGCTGCTGGTGACAAACCATGTTGCTTCATTCTGACAATTGTGTCTGCATCACAATTTTTCATCGTGCACTTCTTGATATAAGAACCATGCGATGCCCACGCAGTCGTGCTTCAGTTGGGATATTGAGCATAGCACCATGTCAACCTACTTGTTTCATTTGAATGTTTATGATTCACAATGAGCAGACAAGGGGCCGTCTACAACTGTAGGCCTATAGAGTAGGCTACAATCTGTAAAATTTGAACATTTTTGGACCTAACGGTACAATTTTGACCTGATTTTGACTTTTTTTTACATGTCAAAAAAAATCGCCTTAGTCATAATAAAAGGCAACCTTGGTACCTTTGCTAAAATAATTAAGTTCTCGACTAGTACGAGTGTCAGCCGAAAATATTCTGGTTTATTTCAATATGATTCTATTATTCAATTGTATATTGAAGTCCCAAACTTCGATGTGTCTCTTCAAATTCTTGTGCCGAGTAGATTCATCCGTATTGCTTCAGCGGTTGGTTGAATGCATCCATTTTTTCAGACCATCGTACATTTCGTGATATACACAATATCCAATGCCGCAAACATGTTCTTTGTGGTCATGTTCGGATATACATTCGTCTTGCTCTTCTACTTCAAGGTAAGTATGCATGGGAACTTGCATTATCTAATTCAATGCAGTCGTTCGCTATCTTCTTATTTCAAACGTGCCTTGTGCTTGCGACTCGAGTATCAATGACAAAACTTGTTTTGCAGGGTCAAATGATCGCGACGACTTACGTACCGGCTAACAACAGCTACGAGACCTATCTCTTCTTTGTCTTCATTTGCTGCGGATTTGTTTTTAAGGTATTCCCTTATTTCTGCTGCCACACACAGAATGGATCAGTCAGTCTGAGTTGCACAAACTACTGGATTTTCAAAATGCACGACTAGAACTACTCGCCTTTCGAAAACTGTCACTTTCGAAAGCTCACAACTAGAATTAAAACTAGAACTGGTCATATTTCAAAACACGCAACTACTACACTAAAGCTAATCGCTTTTTAAATTGTGCAACTAGAACTAAAACTAGAACTACTCACTGTACAAAATTCACAACTAGAACTAGAAATGGGCTTCTTGGAGGTACAGAATTTCGATATACAATTGAATAGTATATTGATATTAAAATGAACCCGAATATTTTCGGCTGACACCCGTCAGAGGTAAGCGTCAGCAACTAGTAGGGAATTGGAAAGAACGTTCTATATATATACGATTGTTGTTATACAATGTTCTTTCCAATTCTTTACTTGTTGCTGACAGTTACCCCTGACGAGTGTCAGCCGAAAATATTCGGGTTCATTTCGATATGAATAATGAATATAGGCTACTATTCAATGGAACTAGAAATAAGCACACTTTTTAAATGTTCAACCAAGACTAGAACTACTCACTTTTCAAAACTAGCAACTATATCTATAACTAATCACTTTTTCAAATCTGCAACCATGGCCTACTAGTGTGCAAACAGATCTGGAACTAGTCGCTTTTCAACAACAGCAACTAGAACAGTGGTACTGAAACTTTTTAGACACCCCCCTTTATGATAATAAAATGGGTGAAAAAACTTGTTCAGTTTGCCGCAGCTTCGCGTCCCAGTCAGATGTTTTCACGTCCCACAGTTTGAGAACCACTAAACTAGAACTTGAACTGCTCGCTTTTCAAAACTATCATCCAGAACTAGTGCTACCGGTAGTCAATTTTTGAAAAGCTATCAACTGGAACATGGCTGGCCAACCTTTTTTATTCACGGCCGCATTACGATTACTTTTGTAGCCTACGGCCGCATTGTAGCGCATTTTTTCAGATCCACGGATGAATTTCGTCATTTATATTAGTAGTTTCACATATTACTATCAATTATTATTGATTCTTTTTATCCGATGCGGTCAGATTCAATCCACGCATTGAATCGTGCATAACGTGAAGAAAATTTCAAGATTAATTAAAATCTCTCAAAAATCCGGGAGTCAATTCCAGGGTTGTAATGACTCGAGTCATAACTCGACTTGACTCACGATTTTCTGAGGACTCGACTTGACTCAAGTTATTTTCTCAAAATATCGAAATGACTGGACTCGAGTGAATATCTGTGTATTGACTCGAACCAAGTCATATGACTTGAAACTCAGACGGCCAAGACCGACATTTCATTGTTATTACAAAGAATAGTAAAGTAACCACACTATTGGGTTTTCGTCTATTGGTACTGGTACTTGGAAAAACAGAGTTATAGAAAGTGGGTTTAAAAAGACTTAAATGGGCAACTGAGCAGTCAACACAACGACTTGGAATCGGACTCGAGTCATAATACCATGACACAGACTCGACCATCTGTTCGCTGACTTCGACTCGGTGGTGAATTGAAAATGACTCGACTTGACTCAAGTCAAAACTATAACAGTGAGATTGACTTCTGACTCGGAGCCTTTTGAATTGGTTATTTATAGCCCTGGTCAATTCGTGTACTCAATTTGCACGTCAACGGCCTACGACACATACTAATTGAATTACGCGCGTCTGCGGCCGCAGGTTGTCCAACCCTAAACTAGAACCACCTACTTCCATAATTGCACAACTAGAACTAGAACTATCCACTTTGAAAAATGTGCAACTAGAACTAGTAGCTTTTGAAAACGCGCAACCAGAACTAGAACTAGATCTGCTTAGTAAGCAGTAGCTAGTTGTCTGTCGACTAACGATATTGCTAGCTCGCATAAGTATGGTTGTGTCATATTCATAAAACATCCCTTGCATTACAGGCTATCAGCGTGATCATCATGATCTTCAAGCAATCGTTCGTTGATATTTTTTTCCTTGACTGGGAGAGACCGCGATCTCAGCAAGCCGCCGGCGATGCCGACAAGATCAGCATATGGAGAACATACTTTATAGCCAACGAATGGAACGAGATTCAGGTGTGTTACTGCGTATTTTTGCTGGCTTGATCATTTACACTTACTCTTTGAAATGTTTAGACATCTCGCAAAGTCAACACGACGCTCCAGCTGTTTATTGTGGTATTTTTTCTGGAGGTGGGTTGTCTGTGCAAGATTGTTCATCCAATCATGATATAGGGGAGAGGAGGCCTAGATGAGACACTTTTCTGATATTACAACATCACTCAATGAGTAATGCCTTCTGAGGATTAATTTTGGCACCAACGGAAAGCCTGTCATCTGTACTATTTATGGCTATGGCTTGAGTTACATTAAACAACGTACTTATGGATTTCTTGGCCCACAAAAATCCTTGCTCAAATGTCTCAACATACCCCCAGGTGAGGATAACATGAGACACCAAGCAATTCTTGCTCATTACACCACCAATATATCCCAAATGATGAATCAACAAGCAACATCATGAATAGAATGTAATAATCATGAAATAATCCACTTTTAAAAAGAATTCCTACATCATAGACGAATTTAAATGACATCGAAAACCAATTGTCCATGGGATCCATCAACAATAAGAGTTCTGTTAATATTTTGTCTTGTAATGTACATCTGGTCAACTACCAGTGTTGGGATGACTGGAGTCACCTTTTTCGTATGACTTGACTTGACTCGAGTCACTTTGCTAAAATGACTTGACTTGACTTGACTCGGCGTATCAGAAATGTGGATTGACTCGTGACTCGAAGCAAAATTCACGAGTCAATTTCAAGTCAACACGTAATCGTTGTCGATAAAAATAAATGTATCTTTCATATGTTCGGATTGTTCGCGAAACGCTGGTGTAACCCGTGAGAGCGACCAATCATTTAGTGATCGTCCAATTTACTGAGCCTTCATTGTTCTCTCACAAATAAATTGACCGCAAACGAAGTGATCGACGCTTATACTTTGTCGTAAACTAGTATAGTATAGAAATTTAATAGCAAAATGTATCTTTCTATTCTTACCTTAACCAAACCTCTGTTTCATTGAAAATGAATTCGAATATAGTTTATATAGTCCGCAACCATCGAATTGTATCATATCAATTTGTAAATGGTTAATGTATTGCATCTTATCAATTCGTTTCTCCATTCTCTATTTGGCTTGTAATTATATAAACGGAGGGATATGCAATTACTTACGTATAGTTTAGCAGTTCTACGTATATGTATTTGAGCGATACAGCCCCTTCTTGCGTGTATATTTAACTCTATATTCGTTCATTGGCTCAAAATCAATGACCACTCAATCTGTATTTCAGACAGCTAGCAAAATGCAATGACGTAATCATGCCTCATACCTCGAAAAGGCGACTTGACTTGAATTGTGACTTGACTCGTGACTTGACTTGACTTGACTCGACTTGACTCGAGTCACCTCCAAAAATCGAGTGACTTGACTTGACTCAAGTCAAAATGTGCAATGACTCGAAATGACTCGTGACTCGAAGGTAGTGACTTGATCCCAACACTGTCAACTACGGGATAAATAATCTATTATGTGTGCCTTGAACAGTACTTTTTGAATATTGCGATGCTTTTAAATGGAAAAGCCCTCCGATGCCTCAAATTACTCCCATGGGTTTGTCTCATCCTACCCCCACACCTGAATTATTGTATAAACTTCAATAAAAAATATTCTGTCAATTACTTTTCAGAGGTAAGTGCATGGTTACACTGCTAATATTGCACTCTACCAGCTCCAGTAATGTTGTTTTAAAATATAAAATGCTATCATAGTTATGTTCTTACAAACATAAATTCACATATCTGACACAGACAATAGAGTTTTTTGCACTTTTCTGCGCAACCTCAAATCTGTTTGTCTTGTGAATACGGTAGGACTATAGAATGATATCCATCAGAAAATTGTCGAATGAAAAAATTCCATGTCTCATCTTGGCCTCCTCTCCCCTACCTGGGGTCATACAAAACGATTCGGGTAGTCAACTCTGAATCGAGCATTCGTTGTAATGATTCGAGCCTTTATTCCAATACAGAAATGTTGCGCTCCTTGTCACTAACAGTTGATTTATCTACGCAAATGATAGTTTCGATGCTGTTTTTCACTATGGAAGGCTGTAAACCTAGATTGGTGATATTGCAGCATACCAAAGCTACGCACGGTCGTGTAAATAACATGGCGTAACTATTATCAACACACAGCATTGTAACAAAGTCCAATGAAATGAACATGTTGAAAAAAATACAAAATGATAATGAATGTCATGTACCACTAGAGTCATATTCTTTATAGTAGCATGCAAGGCACATGTTTGAACTTTCCAAATCTCACATACTGTTATGATGCCATGATGAGTGACAAACGAATGCTACAATCAGAATCGCTTCACTCAGGTACTTGATTTTGACCGGCCGTAGACATTAGATCCTACATATCTATCTTGTTAGTTTTCATTTATTAAAGGGGCACTGCACTCTAAAAATGATGTGGTCTCAAATTGAAGGGCAAAACGAAATAGAAATTTTGGCCGCAGCCGATTTTTTCAGAACCCCACCGTAATGGAGCTGCAATTTATTGAAATTTCAATAGCAACTTCACGCCCCAGCAGTCAGCAGAGATCGAACTTTATATAGTTGTCAGCGTTACTACAGTCTATAAATTAATTCTAATTTAATTTGGAAAAATCTTTGGAGCTATCGTTCTAATTACAATGTAAGTTTGAAAAACTGTGTACCTATAATTCTAAACGTAACTATGAATGTAACTATGAATGTAATTCTAATCTTTTCTGGAAAAATCTGTGTAGCTATTGTTCTAATTCTAATCTAAGTTTGAATAAACTGTGTAGCTATAAGTCTAAGCCTATTTGGAAAAAGCTGTGTAACTATGATTCTAATCTGAGTTGAAAAAATATGTGTAGCTAAAATTCTAATCTATGTTTCAAAAGACTGTGTAGCTATAAGTCCAAGCTAATCCAGTTTGAAAAAAACTTTCTATCTACAGGGCCTAAGTCTAATCCTATTTGAAGAAAGCTGTGTAGCTATATTTAAAATTCCAATCTAATTTGTAGAGGCTGAAAATTTTCCTGCTGTCCCACTTTGTCTTAACCTGTTAGTTGGTATTTATTGCTGATCCTCACTCGCTTCAAGATCGTCAACTTCAAGAATTTTGCATTGCTCAACGCCAGCACGGAATTGAATCCATCCTCAGATATCTATACTCCTGCATACAGCGATCTGCTGCGTTTTGGTGTCAGCATGTCCGTATTTATCGTCGTTGAATTACTGCAGGTTTGTGTTCGAATATGCAAGTATTCAAGTGAAGTCGATGCAAAATTGAATACATTGTTCATATACAAACAAATCCGACTATTTGTGGCTGACACTCGCCATGGGTAATCGTCAGCAATTAGTAGAGAATTGAGAATAACTTTGTATGTATGATTGCATGCACAGTTGTTAATGTACAATGTTCTTTCCAATTCTCTACTAGCTGCTGACGAATACTACTGAGGACTGTCAGCCCAAAATATTCATGTTTATTTCAATATCGATATACCATTCAATTGTGTATAGAAGGTCTGTATGTCCATTGTCCAAGATTCTCCTATCTATTTTAGGCAAGATTTATTCCATGTATTTGCTCTGTACTCTGTGTGGACAATATATCGACATAATTTGTTCTTTTTGTTTCAGCTGATCTACTTCAAGCTAATCCACGAAAGATTCATCAGCGACCGCATGAGGGATTTCGTGGATCTGTGCTCCGTTTCAAACGTAATGCATAGTAACTATCGTCGGTACTCGATTATGCGTAGAAGTGTTGGATTCTAAGTTAAAAAGAAATATTGTAGGCCTAATTTCGCCCCTAATAAACAAAAAAACTGTCAAGTACAAGTGATGATGATCTGAACACATAACCTTAGTGCAGGTTGATAAAACCTACTTGAGTAGTCATAAAAAGTAACATTACCCTGTCACTGACCATCTCTGCTGGCTACAAGTACTTGTTGTTGCTAATTCCATTACAATTTAGCAAATTTTTTGAGATTTGTGATGCATACCCTCAGAATTGTGCAATATTTACAAATGTTCTTTTTTGAATTCTGAGGAAATTTCTGAGAAAAAATTCTAAATATTTTTGTCACTAGGTGGTGCTACATACAAAATATTTAAAATCGATATTTGTCGCTTTAATGATGGTAGAGAACCAATTAAAATGTCCAATTAACCAATTCTGGGGCCAAGGAATTGAAAAAAATCAACTGTTTCGCTCTAATCTTAATCAAAAAAAGTGTATGAAATGAGTGACCCCGGTTGATTGTGCGAAACCATTTCAGGTGAGCGTGTTCATACTGTCGCAACAAGCCTACGGATATTACATACACGGACGATCCATTCACGGTAAAGCCGACACCGATATGTCCGAGATGAATGTCATGATGAAACGAGAAGAGGTTGGTAGAAAACTGCTTACACTGTGGTAAATTTTCAAAAATTATGGGCTGGTGATTAATATGTATCAAAATGATACACATACAGCACGCTAGTACATCAATTAGTTATTGCATATTCAGTCCATGTGATTGTTGAGCTTAAGCTTTCGGTCTGACAATGTTCTTATTTACTGGTTTGGTGGAAGAAAGTTTGAGAATTTCATTAGGCTTAGGGTACGATGTGGTAATTTTTATACTAAATAGAGTCAAACTGTCATTTTCGAAGCTCGATGGAGGTCGCCGTCTCTTACATCTTCAACGAGTCAATTTTTTAAATTTCTTTCTTGCATAGTGTGTAGCGTTATGAAATGAATGAGGATATATTTTGTTAATTTTTCGTGGCTTCCTGAAAATGGCTCGCGGACAACTAGTTCATTCCAGTCCTCTAATTAAAGCAAATTCAACAAAATGCCGGTAACTTAATTGTAATCTAGTTTATAGTTTTCCTGAAAATTGATACAAGAGAACGATATAATGCTAATTGAGCTAAGCTTAAATTAGTGTACAATTATGAGGACCAACCATAATGCGATAGGGACTGGACTTGCTTTTTATCGTCGTTCGTTCAAATTCGGAATGTAATTCAATTTCATTCATTAGTTTTAATCCTAATCTAATTTGAAAAACGTGAAAATTTTGTAGTTGCTCAACCCTGGTTGAGAAGCACTGATATAAATGTGTTCATTTTCGATGACAACGCGACTTATTCTGGATATTTTCCGTTACCAGGAAGATCTGGTGCCGAGACGCGGGCTCGAGACGGGTTCCGACAAGCAAGTCTTCGAATTGCTCATCCCGCCAAAGATGAGAGTACAGTACGACAAAATCTACGAGCCATTGCAGCAACAGGTAGGCTCTTTTCTGCATGATTTTGTGTTCGGGCGAGATCAGGGGCTCTCAATCTGTGGACCATGGCCAATGTACGCTGCGTTTACTGCCAGATCAAAGAGCTTTTGGGTCTTTTAGCACTTGAAGATTTGAATGGCCATGGCGGTAACGTCATGTGTTGATAGCATTTATAATATGCGCGTCTATTTAGAATTGTCAACTACTTGCTGACGATTATTCAATTGAAGAATTTACCGAATTAACGAATCTCATTACTTTTTCAGATACGTTCTCAGCCTCAAGGCAATGGTGAGTATTTCCGTTTTTTTCAGCATGTCAGTGAAAAACCTTGTATTTAACAGTAGGGTGATATTTTGAGATTGGTACTGCGGCTGTACACATTGAATTGAGGTCGTCTACCAATCGAAATATTCGGAGTCGAGGAGTGAGAGTTTATTTCTTTTAGTAACGAAATTTAGAGTCTCGGGAAATATAGTATCAGTACTTTCCTCCCACGATGGGAGCCTTGAACATTGGTCATATCATAGCGAACGATATATAAGACTATGAATGCCCATGCCCATGGAACCGACATTCTGTGATCTATCCTCGATATGGGCACCAACTTCAATGGAAAGATCATGGCTCGAGGTTACCTAGACCAAAGTTATTTTTGATGAAATGTGACTGGGGAAATCGAGTCCCCGAGTCATTCCAATTTCAGTCGAGTATGAAGCTTCAATTCGAGTATTTGAGTAACACTCATTATGATTTCATAACAGTTTGAAAGAAGGGCACAATTCAAATATGTACCTTTTATGATTGTGAAGAATATGGGACACTTCTTCGATAGTAGGCAGACATCGAACATGTTTCTCATGACCACGTCAAAATATACTATTTTTTTCCGCATTGGAATTAGGGTTGGGGGAGGGGATATTAGTGTTATGGAGAGCGATATTAGGGTTGGAGGTGGAATAGGGTCAAAGCTGAGGTTAGGGTATCCCATGATTAGGGTTGGGGTGAGGGACACTATGTCCAACCCTAATATCCCCCTCCTCCAACCCTAACCTTGGGATACCATAACTCCAACTTTGACCCTAACCCTAATATTCCCCCAACCCTAATATCGCCCACCCTAATATTAATATCCCCTCCCCCAACTCTATTATACCTCACCCCAACCCTCATCTTGGGATACCCTGACCCTCTCCCAACCCAAATATCCTCTCCACAGGTAAAACCACTTATTTTGGCTTTTATAAATTTTGATGTCTTCCTACTATCGAAGAAGCAGCAGATATCGTGGCGGCTCTCCGTCACATCAAAGATAATTTGGTATTGGACTTTGTGACAATGTTGTGGATTGATCATAATAGCAATATGTCATTTCCAGTAACGTGTGTGGCTTTGTAATACATGTTTTGTATGCTACGAGATGACTAATTGAGCATTTCAAGGCTTCCACAGTGAAAGTAGTATCAGAACTACAAATTACATTGATACATTAACTCTTGGTGACAAGGAGCGTTTCATTTCGGTACTGTAAAAAAATAGTCTTTCAATACTCTGGTATTATTATTACAATTGATTTGAGTGCTGAAATCATTCTATCCAGTCCTATTCGTATTCACAATCGTTTACCATCAGGTTCAGGAGTCCATTTTTTGAAAGGAATACCCAATTCACCATAAGTGCAATAGAAAACGATTGTACATTGTTCACAGGTGGCATGGGAAGAGACACGAACGTTATGAACGACCAAATGCGGGCTTACGGCGTCATGAAGAAATTTCTCACTTCGTTCTTGGATCATGTGAGAGTTTATGCATTCTATTTTAGTCTGTGTCAATCGAATCATTTTACAAACCATATACACACACGCACAGCGTAGGATTTCTATTATCACTACTTCGAATGGGTAGAGATAGAAATCGCTCCATAAGACTCAGGGTTGTAATGACTCGAGTCGAGTCCAACTCGAGTCAAGATTTTCCGATGACTCTACTTGACTCGAGTCATTTTCTCACAACACGGAAATGACTCAATTCGTGTAAACCAGTCTATGAACTTGACTCGGACTGAGTCATTGCGCATGACTCGAACCAAGTCATACGACTCTAGACTCAAACGGCCAAGACCGACATTTCATTGTAATTTCGAAAAAAAGTAAAGTAACCACACTGTTGTGATTTCGTTTATTGACAGCGATACTTGAAAATGCGACCAGAAACTGCTAAAAGTGAGGAAAATGAGTAGATTTTAAATGCGAACCATTCGATATCACCAACAGAGCTATAAAAGTAGGTTAACAAGACTTCAACTGTAAACTGAACAGCCAACACAATGACTCGCACTCGACCCTCTTCTCGCTGATTTGGACTCGAACTTGACTCGGTGGTGGATGGAAAATGACTCGACTGGACTCGAGTCAAAACTATAAAAGTGAGATTGACTTGTGACTTCTAAACGTTATTATAGTCTTGATAGACGGAGGTTGACGATTGCAAACCATTTAAACTCTTTCAATGGCAGCTCCACACGTAGACAAGCTTGTCGCCATGATGCAACAACAGCCATCTCACTGATACTGCCTTGTTCACAAGTTGCATAAATGAACATTTGTTTCAACAGATTGGTAACTTAGTTGCCATTACTGCGTATGTAGTCGCCAGCTTCCCACATAGGCCGGGAGTAGGTTTACCGACCTTTTCTTTAGCAATCAGCTTCTCAAATTTAGGAATTTGGGTCGAGAGCATCAAAAATGTTGTGAAACTCTGCAGTAGATCAATTCATGATCATAATTTACAATTCCGATAAGACGTTACCATGATTTTACTTCAATTCGTGTTCAGGGGCTGAAAGATTTGGACTACAGAGTCAGGGAAAAGCTCTTTCTGGAAAAGATTCTGGGCATTGAATTCCAAGACTCTACAGAAGAGGCGTTTTTCACCATCGGTAAGATATTCTTCTGATACTTTGATCCAGATTGGTACAAACTATCATTCTAGTTCGTTGACGGTCATTTAACTGCTGTTTTTTTGAGTAGTTCTAGATCAAAAAGTTGGTAATTCTAGTTCCAGTTGTAAGTTTTAAAAAGTGAGTAGTTATAGTTATAGTTGCCGGTTCCAGTTTAGAGTTTTGAAAAGTGAATAGTTTGAGTTGGACATTTTAAATAGTGAGTAGTTCTAATTCTAGTTGAGACTATTGAAAATGTGAGTGGTTGTAGTTCCCCATTTTAGAAAGTGTCCCGTTATAGTGGTAGTTGCAAGTTTTAAAAAAAATCAGTAGTTCTAGTTGTAGTTGGCGTAATGTGAAAATCCACGAGTTTTTATTAGTCTGCATCGATCCAAGTCAAATTTGTCGTGTTTCACGCAGGAGACGACAATTCCTTTGCTGACATCCTCTTCTACGGAAACGAGTTTGCTCTGTTTCTATTCGACGTGTTGCTATTCTCGTTGGTCGATTACGGGTCTGAGAATTTCCTGCTGGCGGCTGTTTTAACTTATCTTGTCGGAATGGTAAGATTGCTGATACGGTTGTTGATATACAATGTTCTTTCCAATTCTTTACTAGTTGTAGATGATTGCCCTTGACAGCCAGCCGAAAATATTCGGGTGTATTTCAATATCAATATAATTTTCAATTATACATTGAAGTTTTTTACCTCCAAGAGTATCTTCGAATCATTTGATATGGGTAAGTGTGGCTTGGCAGTATCGAGTACATGAGCGATTTGATTATTTCGCTCCTAGTCGCGTATTCAAGTATCATTCGTAGTGATAAGAGTATGGTTGATGTGAGCGGTTCGAATATGTGCTTTATATGCATTATACATCACACCGAAAGTAATTTTGTACTTTTGCGGCCATGCCTTGCACTTTGTGACCATTCGATATCACCACAGTTATAAAAGTGGGTTTAACAAGACTTTAACTGGAAACTGAGCAGTCAACACACTGACTTGGACTCGGACTTGACTCGGGGGTTAATCAAAAATGACTCGACTTGACCCGCGTCAAAGTTGTAAAAGTGAGATTGACTTGTGACTCGGAGCTTTGTGACTTGGTGAAATTGTTGTTGTAGTACAACAGCGAAAGATACTTGTCTATATTATCTGTTAAAAAGTGTCTGTCATTACTAATTCGCGGTTGATATGTTATTTTTCAGTTACTCAGACTTGTTCGGAACCAGTTGTCGCGGCATAATCTGGCAAAAAAGACTTTGATCGACAAGAGGTTTCTGATTTAGGGTGGTCGAGTGAATCAAATGCATTTTACTGTTTATAAGTACCATCGTTATATTGCCATCGTATTATTTTCACATCTTATAGGTATGCGGTATATATTTTTGTAGAAAAATAAAGAATATTGCTCGTAATAAAAACATGATTGAGTGAAGGCTTCGTGTGTGTGTTTCTGAGTTACAGCATCGCCGTAGTCGTAGGTAGGCAGCTTGGTGAGTGATTCTAGTTGCAGAACTACAGAAAGACACGTGTTGTCGTTTGGCGTGAATCGGAACTCCGTCGTTTTCCGTTGTGCGATGTTCTTGCAGACTTTGGTAACTCTCATAAAGTCATCACATATAACACTTTGGGATTCTAAACCCAACCATTTCAGACTTGTAGTGATACGCACCTGGAAAACCGATCCGATAAAATAAAAAGAGTTTAATCACTTCGGAATCGAGTCTAGTTAGATGAGTTTTAGTTGTGGATAAGGTCGTTACATCAATTTCTAGTTGTGACTTTTGAGAAGTACTTCTAGTTCTAGTTACGACTTTTGAAAATCCAGTAGTTCTTTCTAGACTGTCCGCTACAGCTATATTAGGACAGCAGAGATCAGGGCTTAATTTTTATTCGTAAATCTAATTCCAGTTTCGGATTTGAGATTCAATTCCAAATAGGAAATTAATTATCTCATCCAAATATGATAGGCGGGTTATCATGTTTTGGAATCGGGAAAGGAGGACACTTTTTCGAAATCTTCAGATTTACAATACTGGAGTAAAATTCGGAAAAATGGTACAATTACCACGAAATTGTGGTTGAGTTGACCAAAAAAAATGTCCAATTTCCGACTCAACTCCTGAAATACAATTTCTCATGCGCATTGTCCGTTGGCTATAACTAATAAAAAAGAAGGTTGTCACTTACGTTACAACCTCGAATTTCCTGTTTTGAGAAGTAGCATGAATTTAAAATCTAGCTTGAAAGTGATCGCAACTTCATATCTGATAGATCCCCGGCCAAAACGATCCAATCCGTTACGTTTTTTTCAAGCCCAGTCAATATTCAATTCTTGCTGATTTCTGCTGGACAGTGACTAAAATGCGGCTTTTGGAGTATTTTTTAAATGTGTGGCTATTTGGATTTTTGGTAACAGGTTTACGTCCTGATATTATTTCTCACCCTGCCACTGGCACAGCAGCAATAATTTTGATGATGTAGTTTTGACGCATTCATAATTCTGAACTGTTCATTTGCAATGAAGTATTGCTGATCTATAATCCGTTGGAAAGCCCTGAAAAACACAGGCAGTCAGACTTCCGTGGATTTTTGCCGCAGACTCTCCGTACCTAACGAATAAAATTATGTAGCCATAGTAAGCCTATTATAGCTTCCTTGGAAGTGTAGGCTATATGGTTGTATTTGGAAATTACTATAGTCTCATTTCACTAATGTATAAAACTTGATGTTATTATGCTGTGGTAAATTTCCTGTTGATATAATACTTTCACCCGAATCACATCCGTCATCACGCGATTCAAAAACGAGATGGAATATGAACGCTTGTCGGCGAACGAAAGATTCCAATATTAAACAAAACTGTAAGCTAAGTATTTCATTTCTAGATAGCCAAAGCGTGGAATTTTTCCATGTAATCGAATGAATTTAGTCACTTTAGGTTTGTACTTGCATATGTCGCTAAAAATTTATTATCCTGTCTCATCAGCCCACGCGACAAGATTTTACAACGGAGATGAGCCAGCACACTACGGTAAGGATTATTATTTATTTATTGATGGATACTTTGATGGATACTTCCATCACCTCGGTGATGGTGCTCCAAGTCTGAACGCAGACAGAACTAGACCTATATAAAGGCTAGATATGAGGTTCTCGAGGCTTGGCTTCCGGAGAGTCCCGTGTTATCATGCAATTACTTTGTTACTACGAGAAGGTTGTTGTTTCCAGGAAAATATCGTGATCGCTCACATGCAGGCCTACGCGAACAACCTGAAATAGCCTACGTCGCGTGATTTCAAATTCACGTTCTTTTCGATGGTCGATTCATTTCTCACTGCGTTCGAATTTATAGCGCGGGGCTCAGATGGCAAGGACAACTTGGCAGTGTCCTAGGCTAAACCAGGCCTAGAGTAGGCCTACTTTCTTATTTACTCATTTGTAAATTGTTACTCTACTCAAGTACCAACGAGGAAGTTGACCACCTCCGGAGGTTTCATCGTCACCGTCCGTCGTCACCTGAACGTCTCGGCCCGCGCCCGTCGGTACAAATCCCTAGATGAGTGGCTCGCAAAGTAGGCGATACCCCCATTGGGTGACAATTTTGTCGAGAGACAAGGGCCAATACACTAAAGGGGGTGTTGAGAGGGGCCAAACGTTAATATGTAGTCGATGGGAGTTGATAAAATGGCGGGGCTTACTACCTGAGATATCCCAGCCAACGAATGCGGAAAAGGATAGAATCGGGAAATGTGATTTCATTTAACCAATTCAACTTGTTACATGAATTTTCTCGACATTGCTATACGCGTTGTTTAAGTGCACCCCAGAACTACTTTTCATTTGCACATTAACGAAAACAAAAATGAGTAGGCCGCATTTCATCATCAATGAAAATAAGATCATGCAGTGTTGAAATATAGAAGTAGTTTATAGATTGGGTCAAAGGAGTCTACGTTAATACTCAAATATAAGCGAAAAATGATCGTGACAATTTCTACTCATTCACAAGTAGAAGTAGATATGAAAGGTCTGAAAATTTATCAAGTGGGCTGAGATTTATTTGGGGGTAAACGTACTATTTATTGTTTCACGGAGGTGGTGCTTTCGAAATTGCAAGATGCGTCTCTGCGAGTACTGCCAAGACTAGTGACTCAAAATTTTTACTACGATATCGACGAGATGACGTAGTGGTAGACCAACCACCGTTTGATCGGTCGTGGGTTCACTTCCCGGCGTGGGCAGGCAGAGTCGTCATGCAGACCAAATATTAGATCATAAAACTTATGGCCGAAGTTTTCCCGTTCCCGCTCAACACTCTTTGAGTAGCATGGAGATGAAAAATGATGTATATCTTTGATAATCTAACCACCATGCATTGCCATCACATATCCGTGAATTGCCTTATAATAGATTCAAAAAAGCCCTACTTGATCACCTCTTGTCGTTACACTAACACTGTTGCCCTACCTCGCCCAGACATTGCTTCATTGATGATTTGCTACCATTGTTTAATTTTTTTTTCTATTTTCCTTTCTTAACTAAACATTTTTTACAGCCAGACTGTTCTGAGTCAAGTGTACCTGTTTGATGCTGGTGTGATCAGACTAGATGACCTTCACGGTCTTATCGATCATTCCTATCTAATACCGAATACTGTGCACGCATATTTTCTGTACCACCATCACTGCCGTTTGTTATGTATTTTGGTTCGATGAAAATAAAGACTCTCTCTCTCTCTCTCTCACCACAGATAAGCAAATTTGGAATTTCTATGTCCTAATCCAATCCAAATTCGAACCTTCAAATCCTGATCCAAAACCTAATTCATAACTTTTGTATATTCAAATCCGAGTCCAATCCTAATCCGATTCTGACTTGAAATTCAGAATAAATGCCAATTTATGCAAGGCAGGAATTGAAAATTTTTCTTTCACAACCAACAATGATCTTGATTTAAGATGACTTAGTGTAGGGCTCCACCTCATGTTCATTGGCACCGAGTGTGCCATAAGGACATTAACTACTGTTCTGAATAAAGTCTGTCGCCATTCGCCACACGACTCATCAATCTCCCAAAAATCGGTAAATCCAACCCAAATCCTAATCCGCTCGAAAAAAAATCTAATCCAGATCACAAAAAAGTTCACATATCCGTTTTTTTTCCAAATCCTAATCCTAATTCATGCTCATCTCTGCTAACCCCCTACGTTATCTATTGCAACCACTTTCCTAAATAACATCTATTATTGTTGGAAGCAGGCTGTAATCAGACCAGTTAACCCTCGCCAGAGTCACACATCACACCCAGGTCCAACACCATTAACTTTCTTTGTTAGTTTGTTATTTCACATGATAATGTGATTTATTTCCGGTGCGAAGGATCAATAAACATCTCCCTTTCCTCGATGGTGCAGTCGAAAATAAACATGCTGCCAATAAATCATCTGGCAACAATTTTTTTGACCTCAATATATGCATAGCTATTTTGCTGAAGGATAGCTTATGCTATGTTCGTTTTTCATCGGCTAATATAACATGTCGAATGCTTGGAAACAGTGTTCAAGAAAAGAGTTAATTATAATGGTAACGGCAATAGCTTTGATAATGTTTCGCTCCGCTTGGGCCTGCAGTTACGTGGGGCAAATTTTCACAACGTAGTAAATTATCTGGCAAGACGTTTCTCGACATGGACCAAGTCGAAGACGCTAACTCGCACGGCACGTGACACGCTTGTTCATTTGAAGCGGCGTTTTCGTGAGAGGCGGTTCTCTTATTGAGTCGAGTTGCGTACTTGAGCAAGTTTGAGAGAGCGAAGACCACGTTTTTTTTAAATGTCACTTCATTTTAGATACCGGTCTGGCTTTAGTCAACATTTGCCTTGTTCGGCTAGCAAGCTACCAGTATTGAATCAGGCCCGTACAGTTCTTATACACCTCTATGACGCTCAAGTAACACAATGGACGGATTGCTGTTGTAGAATAGCAGAGGTGAAAAGCACAAATGAATATATAAACGGAGGTCATGGCAGCTGTTGTGTATCTGTCTTCAGCCAAATACCTAACATGCAGACAAGTGATTGTAAGCGAAAGTCCGTTATTACTCGGATGACGCGATCCTAAATCGGAACGAGAACACAGTACACCCATTATTAGGACTACGTAAGTACGTTATCACATCCTTTTCACCCCAAGACGTCGTGATACGCAATCCTTGAAGTATTTGGGTCGTCTTCGATCTTCGCGGTATGATTTTCGGTGTAGCAGGTGCACTGGTTGCTTCATCAGCAACCACGAAAGGTGTTACATCATTGAAGCAATAAGACGATTGTGGCGACGTCAATGTCTTCTCGGGTGTAGTCTTTTCTACCACAAGTTCCAGCTGAAGTCCTACTTCTGTTATAATAATTCCGCAGGTGTCTACGGTTTATTTTTATGAGCATGCCGGATTCTAGTCCAGTAAGGCATCTTCGTTCATCGGCGGTACACTTACTAAAATTGAAACGATACAGAGAAGATTAGCATTGGCCCCTGCAGCAAGGATATTTTACCTACGGATGTTCTCTGTTGGGTTGCTAATTTTGCTTGACTGCGCACGCGACCATTGACTTCAAAACGATTAGGTTGTCCTGCCGAAATCGGCCGGGACGCTCTCCCAACCAGACTAAGACCACTATATAATTTTCAAATTATTATTTTCCAAATTAGATTGGAATTGGAACTACAGCTACACACATTTCTTGATTAGGCTCGATTTAAAATTATAACTACATAGTTTTTCCTAATTAGATTATAATTACATCTACAATTTATCGGAATTAGATTAGAATTACACTTATAGCTACACAGATACGTGTGTACAGAAAGCTTGGGTCTTTTCGCACTAGCCAATTCTCCTGTAGCATTGCCAGGAAGCCAGAAATTATACTAGATTGAAAACTAGAACATGGAAACAAGCAGTTTCTACCCACATGATACTTGCCTACCCTACTATATGAAGCATTTCAACCTGGTTTTAGATCAACCACTTCTTGGATCACACGAAATACGGCGCTACACCCTATCACGAATTTCAACCTAGTGCGTTTTGCATCAACCATTTCTGGGACAACCAGAGGGTGCCTATGATTCGTTCCTTCCTTGCTAGATAAAGAACTCCTACCTAGTGCGCTTTCGGATCAACCATTTCTGGCATCACACAGTTGCTGCCTACCCGATCCCTTCCTTCCCTGCTAGATGAAGCACTACAACCTGGCTTTGGATCAACCATTTCTGGGATCACATGAAACATCGCGCTGCAGCGTGACGTACCTAAATACTGAATTTTCCTTTTCAGAAACCCCAGCTTTAGGTTTTGAATGATATTAAAAAGAACGAATGAAGAAATAATTGATTAATAATTAATTAATGATGATCGACTTCATGTCGCCCTCGACGTAATTGAAGGTGATCTGAGAATACAGAGTGGGTAAAGTTTGGGCTATATATCTGCGAACGAGATATTATAGACATACCGATTCTGATTTTAGTTCCACTGTGATTGATTTTTTTTCCGATATGGAACTGTCACTTTGACCTACGGAGGCGGCGTCGACGTGTGCGTCGGGGACGGGGGTTTGGGGGATTCACACTGTTCAATATGTATGGATTAAAATTCGATAAATTTTTGACTCAACACATTGATCGCCTTGGAGTTGCGTCGACCTCCCTCCCTTCTTCTCAATCGGTAGGGGAAGGAGGTCATAGACGATCGGAGTCCTGAACAATAAGATCATTGTTTGTATAATGATAATGACATTGGTGCCATATTCATTGAAATACCTTTTTACCGTTACGTCTTTCGGAGGTGGTTCTTCTTCCACAGCAAAATCAGTATTCTCTTCTTCCACCTCTTGAAAAATGAAGGATATCTTCTGCTTATTCATAATTGTCTACTTGAGCCTATACGTTTACTTGAGCCTATACGTTATCTGTAAAGATACGAAAAACGGTTAAAACAGAATTACAATAATGAACATTCTACGGCATGCGAAGAAAGTGGCGAAAAGGATAGCTAAGGGCGTATAAAACAGTAAACAAAGAATCAGTAGGTTAGCCGATGTCTTCCGTGGGTTTGAAGTACGAGTTGGGTATGTAGATATTCTTTCTGGCGACGAAGGGTCGGCTTTACAGCTTAACCGTGGTCGATTCCAAAACCTTTGAATGAAAAAGTAGACAACAGCCACGAACAAGTATGGAATATAGTGACAGTTACCATGAGCTCATATCATATAAATTATCTATTCACAGTTTACCGCTAAAGGTATTGGCCACTGAATGCTGCCTTATGATAGAAGGATGACAGATTATAGATAACTAACCTACGGATAGATAGGCAACACGTGACTCACGGTCGAGTGATGCGACAACGGCAGATTTGTTGTCGCTTCATAGCATGAAACGGGAGCGTAATTGCTAATCCCATAGATGACGACCCGAGCGCTCAAATTAAAGTTGATCTTATTTGAAAGCTACAGTCGCGCTGATTCTGATAATATACATTAAGCTTTCATCAAAGCAATGGAACCACCCCGAAATAGCCTTCAAAGTCTTAAAATCGGCATTGTTGTAAACAATTGCTACGGCGCAGCACAATGACCATAACAACGGTCCGTGCGTGGTTGCGATTGTTTAGAACAATGCCGATTTCGTGTCACCCCGAAAACAGCATGACATTACGAACGATAATCAACCTAAATGTAACAGTATTGGGGAGAGAGTATGTAAAGCTACTGCTGCAGAAGCGGTAATTCAGATCAGCGATGATAGCAGGCGCACTAGGGTTGTTCAAAATTTGGAAAATGTTTGGAATCTGCGTGTCCATCGCTTATTCTGTAGATTATTGTTAAAAAACAATAATGGGCTTGAAAGAAGCTCGCAGGAAAGCCGGTAATATTTGTCTAAATGCGTTTGAAAGTAGCGGTCGGCGAGTGGGCGGGGAATCGATGAAGTGGGCGGGCAAAGAGAAGCCATTAATCCTGATTGGTTGAAGCCGGGACTTTGTGAACACTGCTGGTAACGATTTTTGCGTGCTGTTGTGCAGTCGTTTCTGTTGGTGGCATTACAGACATGCTTTTGTTAATGTTGTCATCGTGTCATCAAGAGTCCATAGTACAACATTGCAACCGCCTAAGTTAATATCTACCTGCAGAAAGTGCTATGTATTGCTGTGCTCTCGCTAGTTGAGATACGAATAAACTAGAAGCATGCATCTTGCTACCTTCAACCTTTCCAAAAGTTACTGACAGTGAGTGAAACTCAAAAATTTACCACCAGGAGTCAACATCTGAATAGTACTTGTTATGACTAGTCGACGTCTCACCCATAAACGAACGCATGTTACACTTTTTATTCACAATTGAATGAAGGCGAAAAGCACTATTTACAAAAGACATTAAGAAAGTACGTTGTTGTCAGGCACAAGTTGCAGATTACAGGCTTTTGATCAGAGTTGACTTCCTGCTGTCTCCAACTGTCTTCCTATGCTGTTCCACAGCTTGAAGCAGACTGTCTGACCTTTGTTGTTCATTGTCAGTCAAGATTGCAGCATAGTCTGTGCTTAGCTTTACACCTCGTTGTGCGGCATCATTAACGACTTTGACAGAAGCTCATTCTGGTGTAGGAATCTGACAAGTGCCAAACATCAACCGGTTGAGCTAGCCACGCCCCAGAGCATTCAAAAACATCAAATATGTACCACGACTGTGGCCCAATAAAATCAGACAAAGTAGTGTCCTTGTTGATGTGTACAGTTGCATTCAACGAGGGCGGGTCTCTCCTGAAACTTGAAGTTAGCTCTACCTGCAGGAGCGTCTTTGCCATATCTTTTCGGGTTTCATTGCTTTCTCACTCGGCGAAAACAGGGCATATACAGCGGTTTCCTCAACGATATACCAGTCATGCTTTAAAAGCTTTTGTGAAGCAGCTTTGGAAACTTGTTCATCATGTTCCTTGTAACTCAACATGTCCTGGATGAATCTCAAGTCATAACCTACTGATCACGACCGATGCTGGAAGCAACCCAGGCAGGGATATAAAAGAGAACTAAAAATAAATTGAAGCGATGCAGCAGTTCCACTTCTTCGGATTTGTAATGTAACTGATCAGCCCACATGAACATCTTCTGAGCATACAGAATTGTGCCCATTCACCTTGCATGGTGTGTTGCACCAGCGTGTACTCAAAGGTGGTGTGGACACTGCCGGTGAATCCCCTTGGTCACGCTCTGATTGGGTAGTCAACCTTGTTATTGACGATCGATTTGCAGCACTAATTCAATGCAAAAGTCGGTGTTGTTATATGTGGAGTTTGAAGATGTTTTATATCGAGATGGGTGTCAAGATTTGGTGTGGTATATCCTAATGATGTCATCTGATACTATGCCGAGTTTCAAAGTCGTCACTCAATGACTAGAGTGTTAATTTCGTTATCGAAGTCAAGTGTAGATTTGTTAGCGTCGATCGTAGTGCAGCACCGTTGTGCTGTGTGTGCGACTCACCCTGTGGGATGTTCGTCGGATAGTTAGATAATTTATTATCTACTGATATATATTCTACTGGAATTTTACCTAGGCCAAAAATATACCATCAGCCAAGCCATCATAAAAACATTATCTTTGAACGTTAACTATTGCAGATTTCTAGACTTAACTGCTAATTGCATATTGTAATATGGTTTACTGCTGTGTTCCGGGATGTAACTGGTCTTCGGTCAAATCGAGAAAGGCGGGTGCCGGGCGTACATTCTTTAAAATATTAAGGCCAGATCTAGCAAAAAATGATGAACACAAGATGCACAGGAAATCATTGCAGGGATTTATTTTGTCATTACGAAATGCATCACATAAGAATGACACAGTGGCGGCTCGTGACAATATCGGGTGGTGGGGCAAGGGCTGCGAGCGACTTTTATCAACATGACGTCACAATGGCGTTTTCCAACGTAAAAACGTAACTTTATGATGGTCACATGAATTTCCCGACAACAGTGATTTTAACGTAGGTGCCGCCAGAGGTTTGCCGGTGAACCGTGACTTGAAGTGTGGTAACAAATGTTTTATTCATTTATTTTTAATCAAAGGATTATTTTACAAAATGTACGTGAACTAAGAATCGTCCCTATGCCACGAATCAAGTATCAGGTCATCCTTAGTAGCATGCGTTTTGATTTCATGGTAGAGTTATAGATTACGCAAATCGATAGACCCTAAAATCCGACCGTCACCCCAAATTCGAAATCCGGATCCAGTCCGGCCAGGTAAAAAAACATTGAAATCCTGCTCCGGCTCCTGAACCGGACTGTGGCCATCTCTGGTTACGACCAGGTGATAATAGGCAACCAAAGCGGAGGCACCCGGCGTACGATTGGATCAATAGACTGGACAACTTCTAGACCTCTCATTTTCGCTCTAAAGGCAACTGCGTAAACTACGTACGAAATAAAGATTCAATACGATTCATGTTCGCACTTGACTTGACCTGACTAATTCCAATGACTAGAACTCGAGAGATTGCGTAAGCCTAACTGGAAAGGTCAACGAGTTCGGACACATACGCAATTGTTATCTCATAGATTGGACCTGTCATATTGAATCCAGAACATCAATTTGAATGGTCTTTGAAGAACTAAGGACAGCGGCCTCGGAACTTCGGTCTCGGAACAACATAGTACATTTTGGCCTTGAAACTGGAGATTGTGACACAACACATACGGCTTACTGTCTATAAGTCTGCTGCGAAATCGCCGTTGGAAAATATATTAATCAATAAATACATGAATAAAAGCCGTAACTTAGTATACTGTTACAAGAAATCATCGAGAAGTAGCATACGCAATCTCATAACCCATTCCGGTATGGTACACTGTCAAAATCAATGCAAACAGACGAACACCGAACTTCGAGTAAAATAGATCGAGGAATAGGCTGATCGAATGATCAGCTGTTAGCCGACATCGAAAATGAAATAGCTATCGCAATTGACAGGGGATTGTAAGCAAATGGTTTGAAGGCCACAATTTCACAGTGAAATGGACATTGGCGAACATAAAATTATGTGAATATTTGAATGCAAACCGAGAATCTTGGTTAGCTGTTTCATGCGATCATCGAGATATACCATTGGAAATATCATCACCGATCTCGTTAGGGAACGCAGACTATAGATTAGCATAGACCGACACCGGCTTTTGCGTGAGATCCGCAATGACGTAGGTAGGCTAAGTATCAGATCAGCACGCATCTCTACCATACTCGACCTCGAAAACGAAATAACTGCCTCAATCATTGAGTGTCAACTTTAAGACTTGGCACCGCGTTCGATACTAAAATCAAGACATACCGTGTGAAAGCTCATGACAGATCTAGGCCCTATTTCTTGTCGCATTCTTTTTCTATACTATCTTCTTTACTTTCATTCAGTGTGCATGCCTCCTCTTTACATCGCCTAGGCCAAGGTGGGTGTCAGATTCCATAGACTACTCCTTGTCGCTTCGACATCTTCCTGTCTTTTCATTGTATCGCATTTTTTGTGGTGTATTGAACTGATAAAATTGCTAATAAACCAATGATGATGATGATGAGGTATGGAACATCGTTAAAATCAATAGAGACCAATAACGGCTTTTGCGTAAATTTGTTGGCGATAAATGAAGAGTCAGCTCTTACTCGACTTTGGAAACGAAATTACCACCCACATAGTTCAGTGACAAACTTAAAACTTGTTACAGCGGTCGATACTAACACTTACCGTGCCAAATGTCATGACCGATCTGGGTATAGAACATCGTCAAAATCAATGGAGACCAATACCGGCTTTTGAGTAAAATCTGTTTGCTGTACTATGTACATGATAGATCAGCACACACTGAACTTCGGAAACGGAATTACTACCATTATCTTTAAGTAGCAAGCCTGAAACTTGGAGCAGTGTTCAATACTACCTTCACGACATATCATACCAAGTTTCAAGAATTATCATGGTGCGAAACACCGTCAAAATCGACCTATACCAGCAAAGGTCGACTCAACGCATATTACGGTAACCGAGTTCAGATATAGATACGATTGTTACATCACACCTTAAGGGCGAGTAGGCATATTTGCCCCGGTTGCTCGGCCATTTTACGAATAGGAGAGAGTAAATCACCGTTTCTTTATTGTGCGCGGCTTTGAGAGAATAGATAGTGAAAGCTTGTTATGAGCGCTACCGGGGCAAGCCCCGGCTAGGCATTCACAAAGCGAAAACACAGAAGAGAATTCGATTTTCGCAGAGACTTCGCTATGTATGGGCGTTTGCAAGCGAAAGCACAAGAAGAACGCGGGTTTCGCTGTGATCTCGGTATATATTGATTGCTGTGCGTCTATAAATGGTTAAATTGTTATTGAACAGAATTTTAGGTGGGGCAATGCCCCAGTTGCCCTATAGGACGAGCCGCCACTGGAATGACAGTATATTGCACCAACTTCACAAGGAAACGTAAGATTAGACTCGGCAACAGACAACATAGTGTTTTGATAAAGCGATTAGCTTCATGATTTGTAGTAGGTTATGGCTTCAACCCAGGCCGAAGTCTTAATTGTAGAAATGTTATCCACGGCTTTCCCTATTATAGAGGCTAGAGACTGAACGACAATGTGGATAGAGAATACAGCATTGCTAATTGAAAACTTCAAGGTTCTTCCCTCGTTCAGTGTTTCATTATTCAAAACAGTATTGTTTTTCTTTGAGTCAAGGAAGGAGTCTGGTCAGTGATCTCCATTTGGAGAAATCGAAAGCAGATTCAATGTAAAATATTTCCAGTCATAATTCAGATTCTTGAGTCCTACAAAAAGATCGATATGCCATTGATGTATAAAAATATTTCTAGTATAGCGACCACATTCTTCAGCATTGAGATTCTGTATACCGGTATTGCTTTTCAGTGCTCATATTTGTGATGTGCATTTTGATGATGGTGATGACATCATCACTCTGAAGGAAAGGAGGAATTTGAAGATTGGCGCTGTACCAAAACACCACTTGCCCAAATCTCAAAATAGTTGTGTGCCACGCAAATCACCAGATGTTCGAAAAGTTCAACCGCCAGCTGCTGTTCGAAAAGTTCATCCTCTGAAAATCAGGCACTCAGACCAGGAGGGTATTTGGCATTCGATTAACAGCCTGTCATCGACATCGAAAGGTGATACTGACATGTGTTTCAATTTGCATAAACCAATGGTTATAGCAGGGTAGCCTACTTGTGTTCGTTGGCAGGTGATTGGATCTTTTACTCCAGAAAAGAGATGCTAGTCATGGAACTGCAATGGAATGATGCTGTTGTTCCTCGAATACGGTATGGTACAGTATAACCTGACATTGACATTGGTATGATAGCACCTTCTATGGCCAAGCACTAACAGGACTTGCCTTTAGGTTGGAGTTCGTACAGGATATTGAGCAGATTCATGCTTCATTTTATGGCTGGAAAATCCCCATTGACAGCACCACTTTACCAAACCTTAGATTCCAAACCTTGCATTCATTTTTGAGTGAGTTCCATCCAATATTTTGAAGCATTTTTCGCAGTTTACATAGCAGTAGTAAAGGGAAATGATGGAATGAATTATTCGTAGTTGGTTGTACGGTTTCAAGGCGACTAAATTTACAGGGGATATGGAAGCGCTGAAAATCTGTGGTGGTATTTCGGATTTAGTCTCCCCACGAGATATTATTATCCACCCTATTCCTATTTGGGATGGCACCAGAGTCGCATGTAGGGATTTTAAGAGATCTGCTCAATGTATGATCATTGGTAAAGTAGATGCTCAAATATATAGCTATTCAGTTTGAGGCAATAGTATTATTTACTATCATAGTTGAAGATTGTGAGGACAGTTCTTCGCAGTGCATTCTGTGTAAGGAGTTGGAGACCTCATCTGAGTTCACGGTGCAGCTGGATGAAGATTGTAATATTTCCTTTGAGGTAATCAGATTCACTACAGGCACTGCAGTTAACAAGGTAGCAAAGCCTAACTATAGCATATCTCTGCAAGCTGTTGAATATGAGCTACTGTGTGCAGTTTTCATTTGTATAATTGTTTCTAAGTTGCCATGCCTCTTTTTAGACATCTCAGGACATGGCTGGTGAACAACTAAATGACTGGCAAAAAGTTTTCATTTCCAATCAGACAAGAAGGAGATACCACCCTGATGTCATCAGATGGGCTCTGGAATTGCACTGTCGTTCACCTGCCGCATATCAGCATATCGTTACCAGCAAGGCTCTTGTGCTTCCTTCAAGCAAAACATTGCAAAGATTTAGGTGAATGTGTTCTTTTCATCTGTGATGTAGATCCATATATTTATGATGATTGATTTCAATGGAACTTTGTGAAGCCTGAGCCTGGCATCAATGATATCGCATTCGAAGAAATTGATAGAGTAATGACACAACATGACCACCTCCCTGCCTTCATCACCCTCGATAAAATGAAAAGTAATTAAGTGTGCATTTTGACATATATGATTGTAATTTTTTTTCGTGAAATTTTTCAGTCAGAGAAAATTTAGTGATGTCCGAAGGTAAATTGGTGGGCTTTATCGATGCGAACTTTTCTACCGAGTGCAAACTAGCTACTCACATTCTTTGGTGGGTATATTTTTCAATAAACTTGTATAATTGCAAGTATGGAATTACAATATTTGATCATTTTCCAGTGTTTTACTTGCGCACAGTGAAAGGTGAAATCTCTCTTCCCATTGCTTGGTATCCCACAATCGTCACTCATGGAGGAGATCTGGCATTGAAATTCTGGACCTTACTTCGTCACTGCGAGATAAGAGGCATTCAAGTTCATGCCGTTATTGCAGACGGCATGTCTACGAATCGCCAATTTTTCAAAGTGTTGGCTGGAAGTCAAGAGATACCTCTTAACTCCTCTTTCTCGGCACCGAATTCATACGGCCGTAATAGACCGATACTGATCTTTTCTGATCCACCGCACCTGCTCAAGGTATTGTGCGAAGCTATACTCTTCTTTCATGATAATTGTGATTTATTTATTACATACTGTGAGGAATGCTCTGCATTCCTCCAAACCAAGTGGAACCAAATATATGAACAAAAATGGGCATGATATTCTTTGAACTCACATTCTGAAACTTTATGAAAATGAGAAATACAGCCTCATGCTCAGAAGAACAAGACTCAGAGGCCCATATTAAATTGAATCCATATTCTAAAGTATGTTTTCCATTTTAGTATATTGTTATCAGACTTATCACTAATAGCAATTGAAATCTAGATGAAAGTAAACCTGGCAAGGGACATTCTGAGCTGGAATTTGTGCAAGATCTTCTGTTGTGGAAGGTAGTATTCAAATTTTTCCAATATGAGAAGTAGCCTACATATCTTATATATTTCAAAGGCTGAAGTGGATGGATTGGGTGACCAAAAGCGTATTCTTCCACGAGCAACCTTGGAGGGATTGATCTTCACATCACGCAATTTCGTATTTCTTTGTGAACGATTACTCCGAGAGTTGGATTATGTTTGCCTGCGGACCTTCTCACAAGATGTTTTGGAAGCTTTCTTCGGAAATCTTGTAAGAACCAATTTGTCCTGAATAATATCTCGTGTTCAGAGAAACTTGGGCAGGCATTCGCAAAATCCAGATCTCAAGGCTGTGGCTTACGGAGTGCAGCAAATCACCCAGCGCAAAATTATAAAAAAGATAAAAGGGGGTAATACCACTTTTGGCACAAAAAACGCGTGGCAAGAGGTCTGCAATGAGCCGATAGTGAAACGTCGTAAATCCAAAGGTCTGTAAGACCTGGTGTGCAGTAGAGTACGCGGCATCCTAATGTTGCAATAAATTAGATTAGAATTGAAATAATTGAAGCATAGAAACATTATACAAATTAGATTACTGGTATTTCGCTCTAAAATTATCTCGACTCAGAAAGGGGTTTATTTACGGTGCTTCAATGATGGAAATGCAAAGGGTCTGCAAGGTTATTCAGTCAATACGGTTAAGTACTGAGTTGGGACCACTTGGGTCAATATTTTAGAACTATTTTTTTTGACTCGTCACTTCATCGTACTTGTACTCGAGTCATTGCGCATGACTTGATATCAATGTATATATGTGCTAGATACTGTTCAGTGCTCACCTTATCTTATATTTCCTCTCAATAGAAGTGTTCCGTAATGGAGTAGCAAATCATGTCGCTTCTTTTTTCAGAATAAAAATAATTATTCTACCTGTGCTTGTCTTCTTGTCACTCAAATATAGGGGTAAATTGTAATACAAGATTCAGAACAGATTGTGGTATCCTCCTAAGACTCAATTTATTGCCATCAGATTGCAGAATAAAAAAATAAAAATGGGAGTCAAGCACAAGTAGTGAAGGTGGAGCAATGTTGACGATGCAAAGCTGCTATGCAATAAAAACCAATATAATAATACAAGAGAAAGAATCCATAACATGGATGCACTAATCAATAATAATCAGATTAGATTTTAATCTGAACAAGACACACATTGTGTAATGCAATACACAAAAAACAATGCATTGTAATGAACATAGGACGATGCCGAGATAACCAGTGAATACATAACTGAAAATGCTAATGACGAGCCAAAACTATTGAATTCGCGTGCTAGCAGCCTTTACTTTGCAATTTCAAATTACCTCTCAACCCTTTGGTCAACAGACACTTCCCTCGGATTCTGTCAAATAACTTTTTGGCAAATCCTCTTCCAAGAAGCTTGGTTACTGTTTTCACAATATGTGTGAGGATTGCGATATATATTTGCAGCAATTTTGAAGAAATATTGGTCTTTCAAGATAGTCTCATAAAATACACTTATGTCAACATTACCTGGGGACCTGCTAAATTCCGAAGCTAAGTCTCATAAAATACACTTATGTCAACATTACCTGGGGACCTGCTAAATTCCGAAGCTAATTTCAAATAAATATGCTGCAAAAAATAGAACCGCTTCCATGATTACAGGAGCTTTAGATTAGTCATTTAACTTTTTTTTGACGTGTGAAAAACATTTCCATTTGATTTTAAAAAGGCGACCGGCAGTAAACGGGCGCCTGTCAAGACTAAGCATCTCAAATTCGCTATAGCGAATTTGAGATGCTTAGTCTTCCTGGATGCGTCGACTGAGCCTGGCTGCTGGACAATCACTATTACACTTTAATTGACAATTCAAATACGACATCACATGGTCCTCAATAATGCTCTTTATGTCGTGAGTGCATGCCGCACTGTCAATAAACTTGAAATTATCTGGGATAGCTTCAATACAGCATTCAACTTTGTTCACTTTCTTGCAAGTAATGGGCTTGAGCTTGCGGGTTGTCAAATTATTGCCGTAATTGCCCGTCAAAACTTTGAGGAGTTGTTCTATTTTTAGTGGTGCATCTCGAACCAAAGCTAATACAAAATCCCGAGATTTGAAGCTGACAATAGGTCGCATTCTGTAGGTTTTTGAAGATGGATTTCGCAACAATGCAATCCATTTACTAAAATGCTGCGATTGAAATTCAATGAATCCGGAATCTCCAACCGAGGAAGTGGTGAACAGTTCCCATTTCTTGATACGCTTTTTATAACACATGATATCAACATCTGTGTATTCATTGTCAGCAACGAGCCAAGTGTGCAACCTAAGTGTCGCCTTTTTCTGTAAATTTTTCGCACAAATGTCAAGAGTAGAAGTGACTGCTTCTCTACCGGGTGGCCATTCGTCAGGATCCAATCTTGCCAAAATAGTAATAGTCTCAACGTCGTTGAAGGTTCCAGGCTCGAATCTGACGAATGATCCTCCTACCTCAATTTCATCCCCATCTTTTCCAATTTTGATGGATTCTGTCACACTGGGTATATCCTTCGCGCGTTTAGCACCACTGTCTCAGAAATATCCTGGTGAAATATACTAAGAAAAAGTTAATCCATGCAATAATTCGATTTTTAGTACGCATTTTATCAATACTTTTAAAAAGTTTCTTCAGACTCTAGCGGGCCGCATAGAACGGCGTCGCGGGCCGTAGTTTGCCCACCCCTGGCTTATAGACTAGCGGGGCGGTAGCTATAGCGTTATTCGCTTCTTTCTGTAAGCTGTGAAGGCGCACTGTATCTAATTCCTGCGTGCTTCGCAAGAACCGATGCTGTGATTTCGCTGCACGGAGAGTCATGCAACCACCGTCGAGACAGTGTCGTAGCGCGCCGGTAATTAAGCCAAGTCCAGCCAAAGGTTATAGGCAGACAGTCTCCCGACGCCTCAAGCGAGAGGCGCGACAGAATAGAAAAAGTAGAGACCCGACTCAAGGGAGAGTCAAGTCTCACGAAGACGAGTCTAAAGAAGACTCAAGTAGAATAGGAAATCCGGCGACGATGGAGAGAATGAAATAGAAGGAGAAAATTAACCTAAGTGAAAAATTAAGCTAGGTACAACGAAACTTAACTAATATTTACGGTAAGTCGGTCTTTGATCTCCAATTTTTTGGTTCTCTATGTCGAGACTTATTTTTAGGTTTATAATTGCTTTTTTGTATATCGACAAGATGATCCAATCTATTTTTGTTGTTCCTTCGCTGTAGAGGATCGCGTCATTTGTTATAGAGGATCGCGTCATTTGTTAGAGTTTTCACTAATATTTCTTCTATGTTTTTTTATTATTTTTTTGGTATACGAGCATGACGTCAGGATGTGCTTGACGTTATCTTCTTTTTTACCGCAGAATTTACACGTTAGAACTAGGCTAATATTTCTTCTATGTTTTTTTATTATTTTTTTGGTATACGAGCATGACGTCAGGATGTGCTTGACGTTATCTTCTTTTTTACCGCAGAATTTACACGTTAGAACTAGGTTTTTTCCGTGCTCATCTTTGGTTATATTTCTTCGGCGCTATTTTTCACCAAACATGTATGAATCATGCGCGATTTTTCGTAGTTTATGATTCGCTCGTTATTTTTTATCATTTTTCTCCCGAAGGATCTTTGTCTGGCGAACTTGTTCCAGTTGATTTCCCTTTTTTCAGTTCTTTTATTGCTCTTGTTCTCTTTCAAGCTTTTGATTCTTTTATACATTGCGTTATGAGTGGCGCCATTCTTCTTCGGTCCATTCTAATTGTTCGGCCAGGTATATGCTGTCCGTCCACCACTTCGGGGTGGGATATTTGTGTGGCTCCGAATTCGAGTATAGTTTTGGGTTTATTTTATTTATTTTTGTTCCGAGTTCATAAATTGTGTGTTGTTGCCAGATTTCTGTTGGTTCGACCAGTTTTTTCAGTGTTGCTATCTTTTCTATCCCGCATGCTTGTACTATTGCTGCTATGTCTGGGATGCCCATTCCTCCCACTTTTTGATCTGCTATTAGAGTGTTTCTTGCGATATTTTCGATTTTTTTTCGGGGTACCAAAGGAATCGGAAGCAGACTCCTTCAATTTCCTTTATATCCTCTTTCGGCATCGGTATTGCCCTCGCGTTGTGCGTTATTTGTGAAGTAACCATACTGTCGAGTATGGTTTTCTTCCCTAGCCAGGTCAGGTGGCGGTTTTTATATGCCTCAGTGATTCGACGGATTTTCGCGGTTCTTTTTGCCATGTTTTTTCTTTATCTGGTTTTTCAATATTTGGATTTCCTGTTTCTTTAGTACTCCTCATCGTGTATTAGCTGTGCCGGGTCCGGGTTTTTCGTTTAGGTGTAGAATTTCCGTTTTTTCGGCGTTTAGTTTTTTTGTCCAGTGGCTTGTTCAAAGTTTTCGAATTCTTTGAAGATATGTGGCAGTTCCTCTTCTGCTAAAAATACCGTCATATCATCAGCGTATTGCTGTATCTTCACGTTCACTTTCCCGATGGCGGCTCCACTGATTTTTCCGTTGTTGTTTATTTTACGCGCGAGGGGGGTCGATGCTAATGGCATAGAGCGCCATACATGCGGGGCAACCTTGTCTTATGCCCCTTTGGATTCTTATGGGTTCGGTTAAGGCTCCGTTAACAGTAATTTGGCTTGTTGCTGTTCCGTATGTTTTTTTTTATTAGCTTGATTAGATGATTTGGAACTTCATAATTCTCTAATATGTGTGATTGATCATGTGAAACGCTTTTTGTTGATCTAGGTTGACTATGAGCGTTTATCTCATTCTTTCATTTGCGTATTCTAATACCGCTTGGATGTTTCGCAATATGTCGCTAATCCGTCTGTCTTCCACTGCGCACTTTTGCATCTGTAGTATCAGGTTTCGCAGCGCTGGTTTTAGTCGGCTTGCAATAATTCCCGTCATGATTTTGTAGTCCGTATTAAGAAGCGTGATAGGTCTCCAATTTTCGAGTTTTTCTGGTTCGCCTTTTTTGTAGATTAATGTTGTTATGCCCTCTTTCCAGCTGTTGCATAGTTCTCCGAAGAGGTATGCATTATTTAGTAATTCCTGCAGGTCGCTCTTTAGTATATTCCAATAGGTTGTGTAAAATTCTTTTGAGAGTCCGTCCGGACCTGGGGTTTTTCCAGTCTGTCCGGTCCTGGGGTTTTTCCGTTTTTCATATCTTTCAATATATTTTTGATTTCGTTTTGGTCTGTGTGTCGAGGTTTTTCTTTTGTTCCTCCGTTATTTTCTGGTCCTTCACTGTTTCTATGTATCTGTTCTGCATGTCTGTGTTGTCATTTGGCGATTTGGTCCAGAGCGTCTCGTAAAACTGTTTGACTTCCCCTATCACCTCCTCTTTTGATGTTAGTTGTTTTTTTCCGTTCGTGTTTACTATTTCCATCAGTGCTTTGCTATATTTTCACTGCTTTATTTTTTAGAAGAAATATTTGGATGGATGGTTTCTCATTTTCTTCCAAGTCTTGCAGCTTATATAGCTGGCAATTCCGTCGTAGGCTTTATCGCTATCGCTGTGTTGTTTTTGTGCGATGCTATTTTTTAGTGCGACGACTCTTGTTTGTTCGGCCTTTCGTTGTTCGGTGCCGAACTGGATCGGGTATTTCCTGATCTGGGTTTTGAAATACTCCCACCATTCATATATGGTTTCGTATTCGTGTTTTTTTTGGTGCATTGTTCATGCAATTTTTTATTATTTTGATACAGGTTATCGTTATCTTCAAACATTCTTGCGTCGTTTTTCCATGGGCTTCTTCCCCATCTGGCCTGTTCAATCTGTTTTACTGACAGGTGTTGCAGGAAAGTATGGTCGCTAATGTAGTTTAATTTATATTTGGAGTGGCTTCTTATGAGGAGGTCCTCTGTAACGTATGCTCGGTCTTGCTTGATGTGCCTTCGTCACTGTATACAGTCGCTTTATGTGTGTTGTGCCATCTCCATATGTCTCGTAATTTATATCTTTTTGTGAACTCTTTCCACACTTTCGCTGCTGGTGTCAGCTTGAAGTTGCTGTTGTTTTTCGCGTCGATTTTATTCGTGACGCAATTAAAATCCCCGCATATTATCATCCGGTTTGGTATTTTTCCGAGTTTCTCGGTTAGTTCTTTGTAAAAATTTGTTTGATATGCCCCCACATCCGCGGGTGCGTATACATTAAAAATCGTGGTGATGTCTCCGTTTTCTATGTCCTTCAGTGTTAGTGACTGGATCCTGTCCGGTACTATTATATGGCTTTCTATGTGGTATTTTTGTTCTAACTCCTTTTTAATCAGAATGCTGGTTCCCTTGAAATATAGTTTTTTTTCCCTCTTCTATGTCTGTCCATTCTTGGTTAGGTTTGGTTTGATTAGGGTAGTACCTGATGTTTTTTTGTTGTGCCCATCTGTTTATCGTCGTGTCGTCGACTCTATGGGTGTCTTGGAGACAAATGATGTCCCATTTTTCTGTTCGTGTTAAAATCTTAACTTTTTGCCAGTGTGCCTTTAGGCCATTGACATTGATTGAAAGTATAGAGGAGAACATTTGTTTGGGGTCTGGGGCAAGTTCGGCAGTCGGCTTACATCTTCACGTTGTCTGGTTCAAGAAGTTTCCTTCTCGCCGAACTTTCGGCTTGTATCGTAGGGCTTCTTTCGCTTTGACTTCTTTTGCTTGGTGAAGAAGGTGCGCTAAAGAACTCAGCTGCTGTGAAATTTCTACCTTCGAATTTCATTGTCAGTGTTGCTGTGTGGCCTGTTCGGCTTTTGATTGTTTTAGATTTCTTCTTATCTCTGTTCTTATTTTTTTTCGAGGTTTGTGTGAGTCTTCCTCACTGGTTATGATTACTGCTAATTCCTCGTCTGTCGCGTTTTCACTGCTGTTATCTTCTTCGTCTTGTTTTTGTATTATAGGTTTATGGAGGTCACTGTTATCAGGTGTCGGTGGCGATCTTAGGTTGAAAAAATCTTCGCCTTCCGACTCCTCTATAATGTCTGCCTCTTGTTCCTGTGTTTGGTTAGGACTTGTTATGTCATCTATTTGTGGCTCTGTCTCTGGTTCTTGTGTTTGGTTAGGACTTGTTATGTCCTCTATTTGTGGCTCTGTCTCTTCTTCCATGTTTTGCATTTCTGCCTCTACGTGTTTTTGTTTTTTGGGCAGTGTTCTCGAATATGCCCTTTGTTTTTTGGGCAGTGTTCTCGAATATGCCCGTATTCTTTGCACTGCACGCATGCTGTTTGATTTGGGCAGTTATCTGCGTTGTGTCCTTCCTGCAGGCATTTGAAGCATTTTTTGTTTGTGCTTCGTCTGCAGGAAGGTACACCTTACATGGTGCTTTCCTGGAATGTAGTCCCTTATGGTGATCTGCCTGTATCCATTGTGGATATTCGTTCCTCTGCGGTAGATCAACTTTATGTTTCTCACCGTTCCGCATCCCAATTGTTTGATTATTTGCTCTATTTCTGCATTTTCTACCTCTGTAGGTACTGCCCTAATGTTTATTTGTACAGCCGGGGGCTGTGGTCTATGCAGATATAGAGTTCCGTTTTGTGTCGGGATTCCCTGTACAGAGTTTCTCAGGAATGTTTCAATGAGGTTTTCGTAAGGAACATCTTTGTGAAATGATAAGTTATATGTCGCTCTGCCGATCTGGAAGATAGAGGCGATTCCATTCCTTTGTTCCCTCAAGAGCGGGTGGCTGATTATAGCTTCCACTATATCTGTGGCGTTGCTCTCTGGCGGCGTGATAATGTCCAGAGAGCGTGGTCTGTATCCGTATGTAATTCTCTGATTGCGTGTGTGTAAAGCACTGGCGTAAGCCATCTTACGGCTTTTGTCTTTACAGCGTTTATCAGTGGCACAGGCTTTACAGCACAGATTGCAAGCGTCTACAGAATCGATACTGGCGTTTCCCAAGCGCGCAAGAATCGTTCGATGTCTGACGTTAGACAATCAGAACTGAACTACTAAGGTTAAAAAGTCTCTCGTCGCCTCAAGAAAGAGGTGCGAGAGACTCTCTCTCGAGTCAAGTCTCTAAAGAAAACACTCAACGAGTCCTGACTCGAGAGAGAGAGAGAGTCAAGACTCGAAGAGAATAGACTCACCAAGACTCGACCCACGAAGAGGAGTCAAGTCTTGGAGAGGTAGAGGTATTGAGTCTGAAGAAGACTCGAAGCGGAATCCAAACGTCGACGAAAAGAAAGAAAGAAGAAGTTAGTAGTTTGCCTAGGTAAGTTGCTACATTAAACTAAGCTTTACGGTAGCTAGGTTGCCTCAGCGGCTCCGGATCGGTCTTTATATATGTAAATAGCCGTTAGATACTCACGCGTTGCTATCTTAATACAACCAAATACTCCATGTACATTCCACTTATTTTTTTTCTTCAGCTCAGGTCGTGCCATGTTTAGCCATTCTCAATAGGTCTGAGCAGCTTTTCGGTATCGTTCGTATTTCGTTCTTCCGGTTCTCAGGCCAACAGGCCTTCATGGCAGTTTCGTCATTGCTTGTCAAGTTTATTTATTTCGGTATATATAAAAAGGCGTAAATACATAGACATTGATATTGTATATGTATTGTTAGCGGGTGTTGGTTGGTCTCTTCTTTTGTCTTTGTCGTTTTCTTTTAGGATGACTTCTCTCAAGGCTTTCTGGAAGTAGTTCATGTATTTCTATTCTTTTTAGAGCTGTCTTTTTTATCGTCTCAAACGTTGTTTTGACGTATTGCTCGGGGTCTTTCTGGTATTTATTTTCTACTTCAAGGTGTCTTCTATTTCTGATCACTTTATTTTTGAATATCGCTATCATGAGTGTTGTTGCTGTGTCCATTCTTCCTCTGTTTCTGCCGAGGATGCTGTCCTCGTCAAGGTTGACGTTTGTTCTTGTTGCGTCTGATAGTATGCTTTGCATCATCCTGATTATCTTTAGGGATGCTTTACAGTGATATATCAGATTTGACATTGTTCCATTCCTGGCCTTGCATTGCCTGCAGTTTGTCAGGGCTTGTTTGCCTGTTTTTAGTTGGAGGAGGCTTCCCTTTCTCCTATTTGCTCGAAAAGGTAGGCGTTGTGCGCAATTCTGTATGATGTTATTCGTTCTTCGTTAGTGACTCAAGTGCTGAAATTTGATCAACCTCGGCAGCTAGATTAAGGTCCTGATTAGTCTGTGCGGATATAGCTACTGCTGTAGTACCGGTAGTTTGCTACTCTCATTGTAGCCCGGAAGTCTGGGTGTTTAGTACCGGTAAAGTGATAACCATGTTGGGTGTTTAGTACCGGTAAAGTGATAACCATGTCAAGTTTTTCCATCCATTTGACGTGACGTAGATTTTCTCTTCGGAAATCGGCAAATATCGGTAGCCGGTTCTTATCTAGTCTCAGGTGCCTGATAATGTTTGCTTGAGGTTTATTCGGTGCCGTTGCACTGCTCTATTACTGATGTGAATGATCATGATTCCATAGCCCAGTCTACAGATTTCTACAATGGCTGCGAATCGAGGAGAAAACTATTCAAAGTTGGGGAAAACATTTGATAGTGGAATTAGCTGAAAGTTATTCTAAAACTTTTGAGAGCACAGCATTAGGTGGCAAGACTAGTAAGCAAAAGGAGAACTGCTGGATTGAAATTGCGGAAAATTTCAACTCTCGGACAACTGGATGCAAGCGGACACCGCCTGCTGCAAAACCTGTGGCGTAATTTGAAGCAAGAGACCAAAAAGGATTTCGCGAAACAAAAACAATGCGCTTTCAAAACTGGAGGTGGACCCCCACCTCCTGAGTTTAACGAGATGATGTCCAAGAAAATAGTTGGTAAGATTCTTAGTAAGATTCATATTTCATACTCATTATAGTATAGTTTGTTACAGACTCCAGTGGCTGTATCGAGCCTATAGTTGAGAACAGATATCACGAGTTAATTGAAGCAGATTATCAATCGACAATCTACTGACAATCTAATCATTCGTGCTGTCGCAGTTCTTGGGATAGATGTCACAGCCAACGACATATCCATTTCTCACCGCTTGCCTTCTAAACACCAGAGCCTACCGCCGCCAATACTGGTCCGCTTTACTTCATTGAAAATGAGGAATCTCATCCTGAAAGCACGAATCAAACTATCGAAAATTAAAGATTTTGGGATCCCAAAAATGACTTCACTGTTTATCAATGAAAATTTGACCAAGAATGCTCGTGACCTGCTCGCCGCTGCCAAAACTTTCAAAAAGAAACACGACTATGATTATTTATGGATAAACAATGGCCGCATATTCCTAAGAAGAGCTCCTGGTGAGGAAAAAATTCATCTTCGTTGTCAAAATGACCTTGACCAGCTGCAATAATTCCTCGCTATCATCTACTCGCAGTCTTCTCAAATCACTGCCAATATGGCGAGACGACGCTGCAAAGCTTGCTTTGAATATTGCGAATCTGATGACCCAACCCTTAAATGTGTTATCTGTAATTGCTGGTTACACCAGAGATGTGTGAGTGCTTCTAATTTTCATCCTAATAATACTACTGTCATACAGCATTATTGTAATGGTTGCCTAAACAATAATCTTGCTCTTGGTCATTCTTATGAAACATTGTGCCAAACCACTACTTCCCCTGCAGAGATCACTGATAGTAACAAATTATCAACTAAACAAGTAGAGCTTAACAACCTAAATGCATGTAAATGTATTGATTTTACAGCTGATTCTATTCAAATACCCAAGACCAACCATTTTGCTATTGGTCATGTAAACATTGTATCTTTGCAGAAAAACTTCGACAAGCTTCATGAATTTCTATGCTCACTGGATATCCCAGTTACATTACTTGCAGTCTCTGAGACCAGACTTCAGAGTGACCCAATTAGTAACATAAATATTGATGGCTATTCTTTTATTCATAGCCCAACCATATCCAAGGCTGGTGGAGTGGGTTTGTATATACATGATGACATAACTTACCAAGAGAATCAAGAATTTGAATTAAAAGGCTGTCAATGTGAACAGCTATGGATTGAAATTTCTGGTATACCAACCTTCCCAGACTCCATTATTGTTGGATCAATCTATAGACACCCAAGGGATAATGTTTCCAATTTCATGGAATAATTTTCCTCGACCTTAGAGTTATTGAACAGTAAAGATAAAAAATTCATTATCACCGGTGACTTCAACATCAACCTATTAGATGCATCACCCATGGTCAGAGAATATCTAGACATGATATCAAGTCACGGCACTGCTCAAATTATAACCCATCCGACAAGAGTCACAAGAACATCTAAAACGCTCTTGGATCATACCTATACAAATATTGCTGATCAATCAATATCCCCTTTTGTTGTGGAATGTAACTTGAGTGATCACTATCCAATATTATGTCAATTTGGATCTCGTCTTAAACGCTTGAGACCAAAGTACATGCGCAGAAATCTGCACAAAATTGACCTGACCTCCTTCTACTATGACCTTGACTGCCTGGCAGACAAACCGATGCTGTGATCCTCCATGATAACAACTTTAATGAAACATTTGATTACTTCATGAAAGAAATCTCTTGTATTGTAAACAAACATGCACCTTTAAAAACTCTATCAAAGCGTCAACAAAGATTATCAAATAAACCTTGGTTATCTCTTGGCATACTGGTATCCATTAAGCACCGAAACAGACTCTACAGATCACTGAAAAATAAATGGTCATAATCTAGACAATTGCAATTCAAAAAATATGCCAACTTACTCTCTCAAATCAAAACGAAAGCAAAGGAACTATATTTTAAGAAACACTTTTCTAAACATCAAAATAATCCACGTGAAACATGGAGATCCGTAAATCGTATTGTCAACAGAAAATCCAACTCCCAGGCACCTAACAAAATAAAAGATTTTGTTTCTGATCAAATGGTCTCTGATGACTGAGATCTTTAATAGTTTCTTTTCTACCATCGGCACAAAACTCTCGGAATGTTGCTCGAATGAAGATGTCGATCACCATCATATTTTTGGAAAACGCCGAAGTTCATCATTCTATCTTCAACCAACGTCACCAAATGAAGTCATAAGTGTTCTATCTACACTGAAAAACAATAAAGCTCAAGGTCACGATCAACTACCTGTCATTATTGTCAAACACATAGGAATTCACTTAGCAGATACCATCGCTAAATTATTCAATTTCTCATTTTCTTCAGGGATATTTCCTGATTACTTGAAGATTGCACGTGTGATACCTGTATTTAAATGTGGGGACAAAACCAACGTAAGCAACTATCGACCCATTTCGATATTGTCACCGTTTGCCACTCTGCTTGAGAAAATATTATTTGAGAGACTTAACAGTTATCTCAATAAAGTGAATCTCTTAAACTCAAATCAATATGGTTTTAGAAATAACCACACAACCTCTCAAGCTATATTACAGGTTACCTCAAGGATATATGAGCTCATTGACTCTAAAAATGTTGCCACTGGTGTGTTTTTAGATCTGAAAAAGGCATTCGACTGTGTCAATCATTCCAAACTAGTTGATAAACGTGAATTCTATGGTATACGTGGACTTGCAAAAATGTATTTCGAATCTTACTTAAATAATAGGAAACAATTTGTTCATATTGGAACAACGCGTTCACAATTACTACCCATACAGACTGGTGTACCTCAGGGATCAGTTCTCGGGCCCCTGCTGTTCATAATTTACATCGATGATATTGGTCATTTATTTGACAATGACATTACATTGTTTGCTGATGACACCAGTCTAGTTATACCCAGTAAAAATTTATCTGATGCATTTGACAACATTAACACTAAGCTATCGACAGTGTCAAAATGGATGGCGTCTAACCAACTTCAGCTCAATGCCTCCAAAACCAAAACTCTCGTGTTTCATACACAAGTGAATCGCAGTGGAATTATAGCAAATAACGCACATCTTGATACACATAAAACTGTTAGATATCTTGGCATTATCATTGATGATAAACTCGGATGGTCTGATCATATCAACAATATAAAAACTAAAATCTCGCGTGGTGTCGGGGCTCTCTATCGCCTTAAAAATTTAATTCCTCATCAAACTCTCAGATCAGTCTACTATGCCTTAATTCACTGCTATCTCATTTATGGGATCCTAGTTTGGGGACCTGCTGCGAAAAAACATCTGCAGAAATTGCAAGTCTTGCAAAACCGAGCCATACGAATTCTCTGTCGGAAATCTAGATATGAGAACTGTAATAGCATGTATCGTAGCGTTAGAATATTGAAAGTGGAAGATATTTTCAAATTTGAGGTAATGAAATTCATGCATAGCTATCATCAGGGTGAACTGCCACTATATTTTGATAATCTGTTCAAGATACCTTCAGATACCCACCAACATCATACCAGATTTTCTTCTAACTTGTCTCTGTCTGTGCAACACCACTCTACCAGTCTAGTACAAAATTCAATCAGTTTTATTGGTGTCAATGTTTGGAATAAGCTGTCACCTAATCTCCGCAATTTAGACTCTTATGCTTTTAAAAAACAATGTTTTCATTCTCTTATCTCTAACTACCGGTAAATTGTATTTGCGTTGTATTTCAAATTGGTCCATGATACTGTGTCTTATTTTTCCTTTCGTTCGTTAGTTTATTTTTTCATTAGTTATCGACTGTGAAAATTGCTCCTGTCCCGGGTGGCTCTGCTCTGAAGACTATGTCATATCGAGCCTCCCGTCTACCTTACATGTCTCATTTCACTGTTACATTTTTGTAGTGTTATGTTGATATGTAATGTATACGAATAAAGATTCTCTCTCTCTCTCTCTCTACAGCTGACAGGTGATATGAAAGCTTACCTATAACTACGTCCCATAGTAAATGTTTATTCTGGATCTAGCCCAAACAGATCTAGAAAGTGTGGGATGTGCTTTCCAGAGAACGATATGACGAAGTTATATTGCTGTTCATTGCCAGGCATCATTCCGTCACAGATAGAACCACTGCAAAATCCGTATGACTTTGATGCAGAGAAGGTACCGGAATTCGGTAATGAGCCCGACAAGCAGGATCAACTTATTGACATATTATTATTCAGTGGGTATTCGGTTCACATATGTGATAAATGTTTACATTGATATTTACCAATTGTTTTGCAGCATAAATACCATATGCTGAACCAATAGGTGAGCAATGAGCAGAGGCATTTTAGTTACAATTGGAATAGTTACTGCCACATCCTTATGATCTAAGCAGGTTACAGTATAGATAACTAACCTACGGATAGATGGGCAACACGTGCTTCATGGTCGAGAGACCGGATGCTCGTCAGATTTGTTGTCGCTTCGTAGCATGAAGCGGCAGGTTGTCGGCCAGATTGACTGTTTAAAATGAAGGTATGTTTGGTGCAGATAGGATATAGAGCAATCAGATGAAAGATCCCAATTTGTAGATCTGTTCTCTACCACGCAAGTCGAAAAATGTCACAATTTTCAACGTTTACTTCCTCTTTCGAATGATGATTCCGGAACATGTAATTGACGGACCTGCGGGGCTCGTGCATGTTCGGACTAAACTCACTACAGCCTTACGGAGAAAATCTGTTTTTGGTCCGAAAGTGCATGAGTCCCGCAGCTATTCGCTTTGTAGTGGTTTGAACGTTCGTCGCGAAAGGGTGCCTGGCGGGCCACGCAATAAAACTTGGATGGAAAGTGGTTGAGAAGCACTGGTCTAGATGACGCGCTTGCAATCATTCACTGGGTGGAGATGTGACCGTTTTTCATGCCAAATGAATGCCAGTTAGTCAACGGGTGTATCGAGTCATAAAGTTGGAAATTGGTTGAAAGGGATGGGAGCAGCTGGTACATCTGATTTTGTTCTGATGATGGAAAGGTATGAGTAATGAATTTTCACTTATATAACAAGGGGCTTGATTTTATGACCTAAACAGATGGTTCAATATCGTCACATGCCGCATTAGTTATCCGATATGCAGCCTGGACGATGAAAGAATTGCATGGCTGAGAGAATTTGCGAATCGATTATTGAGTTGGAAGGTCAGTTCCTCATAGTTATTATTATTCAAAGTATGTTCGGAGGTATTTTCGGGTTATCATGTAATTTTTTTAGAAATATGCTGAAAGCCGTGGTGAGCCAAAACGAATGATGGTAAAACCCACGATGGAATGCCTAATTTTCACGTCACGTAATATGGTGGGTCCATGTGATCGTCTCCTCAAAGAAATGTCCAAGTTGGCCCTTGGAACGATCACGAAAGATGCGCTAGAGCAGGGGTGTCAAACTCAAATTATGTCGCGGGCCGGATTCAGACCTTCAAATCGCTCGCGGGCCGGACCAGCCAACTGATTCCAAAATGATAGGCCTACCTCATGTTCTTGCTTTTCACCTAAATACTTCATTATCTTATATAGATAATAATTGTATATTACATTGTATCACGGTTCAAATAGGTTTTATTGTAGATAGCAAGTAGCAACAATTACCTTTATTCGCGAACAATGGAATTGGCTAAATGCGATGATTGACCGATTGCATGCAGTTATGAACGAAGAGACTCTTTGGGGTACAGAACTTTAATATACATTTTAATAATATATTCATATTAAAACCCGAAGCAACATGTCCCTAGCGTTATTAGATCACGCATATTGGACTCTCGCGAAGACGCAGCCGTAACTGATCTCCGAATACTAGAACGTAATCAGGCCATGGCTATGAACTCTGCCATCGGCAAGCATTTGGCTGAGAATGCAACTTGCGCTAAAAACTATCGCGATGAAAGATTTTCGATATTAGGTAGAGGCCGCACTCATTTCCATCTGTCTGCACTGGAATCGACTTATATTAAAATCCACCGACCGCGCTTGTGTCAGCAGAAGGAATTTGTAGTGAATCTAAAAATTGTCCACTAGCTGCGCTCGCGGTTTGCCTGTATTTCATGTTGTTTGTTTCTATGACGTCATAATTGGTTGTATGCAATGTAGCTAGATGCATGTTTTTGAAATTCTCCATTTGCTGACGATTGCCCTTGAGAAGTGTCAGCTCGAAAAGCTTCGGGTTTTAATATGAATATATTATTAAAAGTTATGAACGACTAAAACAGTAGCGCTAATTACGATATGACTTGGCCTATTTCTATACTCCTATTGCTTTAGTCGTAATCTGGCTTTAGGCCTGCACATGCGTTGTGAGGAACAGATTTAACAGTGGACGCGGACGTTTGAATTTGGTTTATCATTAATAAATATCGATTCTGGTTTATCTGGAGTCCAAGAACCTTCCGAGTCGGAAGTGACACAGTATAGTGAGGCCATAGATATTTGAATTATTTGTGTGTAAGTAATATATTCTCCATGTAAACTGCATATAACGGTTCCGCATGGGCGATTTCGCTTCTGCAAACACATACTTTTTGATCCATATTCCCATAAAACTCTGAACACAATGTGTACTTTTGCCTTCTCGAAACTTGTGAAACCACAACACCGCAATTGGGCGGTTATAACGTGGCCTATGAACATTGAACATGCTCGACATTTGCTGTCCTAAGGGGTTATTTAATGAAAGTATAACCTACAATAAAATATCAACATTAGTTGCAAATGTGCTGTAAACTATACTCAGTTTTCAATCTACTCAGAATTGCTTTGCGGGCCGGATGAAATGGTCTGGCGGGCCGGATGCGGCCCGCGGGCCGTATGTTTGACACCCCTGCACTAGAGGCATTTTTTGGAAATTTAGTAAGATACTTGAACGTAATATGGCGTTAGATTAATGACTGGGATTGTGATTGCAGAGACAAATAGGGAGAAGACGAACAAATCTGGATATTTCACAGCTAGCGTACGACATCCATCATGTCACCCAATCAAAGGCAATGAAAAGATCAGCAAAGCCATACGATGCATCCCCAATAGCCAAGCGAAAGTCGAGTGAATAATATATATATTATAATATTAAATATTGAAAATAATAAATACTGAGGATATATGTGTCAGTTTGATTTGTCATCATTGCGAAGGGGACTGCCAGCTGATATTGGAAAAAAGCCAACACACCAACGTCAAGGTTTCAGCCATAGTGTTGGTTTACCTCTTTACATAGGAGGAATCTTTGCATGGCTAGGCAGTATCAACATGCAAAGCAAGAAGACTATGTTGCTCAAGAACGGGATGATTTTATGACAGCTGACTTCGAAGTGAAATAGCTCCTGTTGTGACTCGTTGATGCATCCTCTCAAACAACTTCTTAGCAAAGCCGTGAGAAAACAGCCGTACCATTAGCGTTGTGACGTAAATGAAAAGTTCCTTAACAGTCGACTCATCAGCAGCATCAACGCACATGTCAGAAACTGTCTGAACGATTCGCCACAAAGTACTTCATCCGTCACTGCCCGGCAATCTATCTTATTGGCAGTTCTGCCTGCTTCCCTGGATAACTTCAAATATACCTACTGAACGAAGTACACATAATCCTCAGAAGGATAAAGTATGGAGTTATCATTAAGGGACCCTTGTGGCTTCTCACTACACATCTGTTCGACTATCACTAAACCTAGTGGAAATCTTGCATGAGCCTTTTTCAGTAGTTTTCAAATTGTCCAATTTCTCCTCCAACCAAGTTTTTTTCTTTTCTCGTATCACCAATTTCTGCAATTTTACGCATAACCTCGAGCAACAATCTTGCTGGCCGATGATCTGATGTTAACCTGTCGAAGTATTTATCTGCCTGGAGGCACTCTGTTGGGTACAGAGTGATAATTGATCCAGAATTTGTGGCGGTAATCCGATATGAACTGCTTTACTTTATCCTGCCCATATGGTGTTAAAACAACGTTCTCATCGAGAGCCTCCATAATTTGCCCTGGTATTATATCACAATATGGCTTGCTTGCATCCGACATATGTCCCGGTGTAACACCGCCACAAGTTCTGCTTCCTTTCGAACACTTCGGAGTATTGCTGCTGTCAATAGAATTGTCATCCATATCTACATACAGTAACTCACGGATGATATCCTCAGTCAGTAATTCGAAATCAAATTCCTCTATCTTAATTATGCCTGAATTATGAAAACGTCTTCTCTTTATTCATCAATACATACCAAAACCTATCTATGACCATACAAACCAAAATAGTTCAAAGAAACCTCAGCCGAAGTCAATATTGAAACCAATTAATAATAGAGTGAATATCATATCATGACTTCTTTTGGTCATGAAATATCCTCCTGATATTAATGCATTGATAGCCGCGCCATCAAGAGGCGATATACGAAAGAGTTTGTAGCTGCTTCTTTCTAGAGTGCATCACTACACTAAAGAATAATCGAATCTCTTATGATGAATCTCTTACTACGACACATACTGTTTTCTTCTTGCCGAGGGCAAAGTTCGCAGCAAAAATCTATTCAGTAGCTTACGGACAGGAAAGAACCATTGTATGACCTTAATAGCTTTCAGCAACAAAATATATCAAAAATAATGGAATCAGTCGACTGAAATAAAGGAGATCAACAGGATCAATTAGTCGACCCTAGCAAATTACCGTATCATGTAGCCAGCCACGTCCATTCAAAATCAGCTGGTCGCGTGTAAATTAAGGTAGCCGATTCACGACAGCTTCATGCGCCAACGTCCAAAGTGAATTTATTTCTAAACTGAGTATTATCATCAGTACGATAATTATCACCCTTTATGAAATATACCTCTGGTTTTGAATGGAAGTATCTGAATCGTTATCTTTTTTTATTTTGTGGCATTTTCGTCCACAGAATTTTCAAATATATCTCTTGCGACAATGGGGCAACATTCCGATTTGTCATAGCATGAATCAACAGATAACGGAATCAACCTGCGACGGAAGAGTCACAGAATCAGTAGCAATAATGAGAGTGGTAGGTACATTACTACCACTCGCATTTGCAGCACTTGATGCTTTAACATGGTCGATGACAATGGGCAGAATAGTGGTATTTTCAACAATTCGTGACGCCGTCGCAGAACTGGCAGACCGGTCGTAAAATGAGCTAGTAGTAACATTTCCGTTTTTTTCAACTCCATCATCTGAATAACAAAAACAATAAATATACCGGAAAATAAATATTTGACTTTTAATGCTGAAACAAAGTCACAGAATTTGCAGCTTCTACCTTTCATTGCCAGCATCGCACGGCCATCATCAACGAGAACAACACACCCGGAGGAAAGTATTTTTTAGCTAGTGCTATTCTATATGTGGCATACATTTCACTGACCGGTGTCGTGCCATCATATACTCCGGTTCCATGCACGGCACAAAGGCCATGACGCATGCGTTGTAGATGTCGGTCGTGTTTCCACTTTCCATGACCAGACGTAACCCGATCATGACTTAGCCGAACTAGGTGGCGAAGCGTTCGCGATGACGTCTTTGGCATACTTGAGGCCGTATCAGACGAGGCAATGTCGGCGGATCGTTAGTGTATGTTTTATCATCGCTGAAATTGCCGGCGATTTTATTTGGCAATGTCAATCAACTCGGCGCCGTCGCCGGCGATGAGAGAAGTCCCAGCAAACACATAATTGCCGAGGGCTATCCAAGCAGTGTCCGATTGGACAGACGTGGGCACTTGGCTATCCATGGTCGTAAATGTCCGGTTCGGATATCCTGGGACATACGTACAGATATACATTCGGAATAGTCCACTAAAAAGTCAACCTCTCTAGTTATTGCTGATAAGTGCACATATTTCATCCTTTCAAATTATTTCAAGAATACAGTTCGAAGGAAAATCACACATTTACACACTTGTATTCGGGATAGTCCACTGAAAGTACGAATCAGAATTCCAATGGATATCATATTCGGACAGTGTGAGGATAGTTCCATTTTGTTTCAGCTATAGAGTCATTCTCTCATTAAGAGTCAATCTCTCATTAACACCTGACGCTGGCGTGCACAAATTGCACATATTTCAAAATATTTCAAGAGAATTTGAAAGAAAATCGTCACTGGACGTGATTCTTCAGCGACGTCACGTAACCGGATTATGCATGCTGGCATTGAATGGTCAATATTCATCACTGTCGGACCTACATTCCAGGCTTTCAAACTTTGCCATTTCTGTGCCCCTGTAGCTGTCGCGTTACTGTTTGTTCCTGCGGTGAACATTCGCAATTCCGAAAGATGTTACGAACTTTTCGGAAGTTCGCGTGGAAAAGTTCGTGTGCGTCATGCCGTGAGATGTTTAGCGTTTTGCACTTGAATGCGCTCAATGGGTCGGCAGAAATGGGGACTGCGCACAGTGAATCCGACTTGATCGTCATATATTTGACTGGGATTGTATGCTGGTATTATCGACTTCCATAATGGTATATTTTCTTTCGTACTTTTATTTCGAGCATGTAATAAACTTGACAATTTTTGTGTCGCATAATGTTTTACCGATGTTCCTGCGCTGAAGACCACTCCACGTTTGACGAGCTTTCCTCGTGCGTCGCGTGTTGGGTTGTGTTAAACAAAAATAAATTGTTTGTTAAGGTTTGTAAATAATAGAAATATTAAGCACATGCTACTTGCTAGTAAGATAATGTGTTTCAGATGATGGTTCAACATTGTCACATGCCGTATAACGTATCCAATTGGAAGAATGAGAGATCCAAGAATACTTTGGTTGGCAGAATTTTTTGAGAATATGATCAAATGGAAGGTAGTCAAAGTTGGCATTCCAATATTTTGATGCGACATAGCTTTTGAAATATCCTTTTATCACAGAGAAATGCTGAAAGTCGGCGAGAAACTAAGCGAATGATGGCTTTGCCGAAGATGGAAGGGCTAATATTCACATCCAATAATCTTATAGCCATTTCAGAACGATTATTGAAAGACATGCCGAAATTAGCCTTGAGAACTTTCACACAAGATGTGTTGGAGGCATTATTTGGAAACATAGTAATTACCTAATTATTTCAAGTAATTATTTTAGGTAATTCGTGCTGGTACGGGTACGGTTATTGTATTCTCAGAGGCAAATGTGTCGTCGGCGAACAAATCCTGATGTGGCCGAGGTTGCTTACGACATTCACCACATCACCCAAACTCGAATAGCGCGGCGGCAGGACCGGCCATATGCACTTGCCCCCGCCCCGAAACGGAAAAAGTCTCAATCTGGAAGAATTGAGGATGGTTGGATATTCTTTCCACAATAAGCACATGCATTGCTTGTAATATAGATTGTGTTTAGGAATCAAGGACCATTGTATGAAGAGGACATAGTTGCACTCCAATCCGAATGATGCAGACTTGTTCAAACGACCAATTAGTTACCAATGCTGCAGACTTTGTACACCAATCATGCAGACTTGAACGAACAATTATCTAGTTTTTTTTATCTAGTTAACTGCTTACAGAATAATGCTTCGAAATACAATAAATGACCTACAGAATTGATGCATTGAATTACTTCTTGCTGCCGGCTGATATTTGTTAACAAAGCCAACACACCAGCGTCAAGGTTTCAGCCAAAGTGTTGGTTTACCTTTTTTTTTACATAGAAGGAATTCTTGCATGCTTAGGCAGCATAAACATGCAAAGCAAGGAAACTATATTGTGGATGCCGGTGACCAAACAAAGTCAGTTCATTCGCAAAATCTTGGGGCCCACTACCCAAGTGTCATTAGCTCATGATGAGAGTTGACTGCGGAGGGAAATCGCTCCCGTTGTGACCCGCTGATGCATCCTCTCAAATAGCTTCTTCGCAAAACTATGAGAAAGCGTTCCCAACATCAGCTTAGTTACAATACATAAGTGAGGAGTGCGTGCACTTCACTTTCACTGGCGTCTTCAACACATAAATCTATGTACAAGAGATACGAAATATTGGCCTTGAAGAATTTCTATTGTTGTGCTACCAAAATCGATCTTGTTTGCTGTTCGGCTGGCTTCACGTGAAGACCTTAGATAAACATGCTGTACCAAATATAGAAAGTCTTCTGAAGGATACAGGAGACAATTGTCTTTTCGTTCTAACATTGTTATTAGTAATCCTTGCGGCTCATCATTGCACAGCTGGTTCACCGTCACCAATGGAAATCGGTCATAAGCCTTCTTTAATGCGAAGCCAGCAATATACTCCAGTGTTTCACTTTCGAATCGTCCAATTCTCCCCCTACCAATTTTCCCTCTCTTCCCACTCCACCAATTAAGGCAATTTTTCTAAGTGCCTCGAGCAACAGTCTTGGCGCCCTCTGATCTGCTGACAATCCTCAAAATATTTGACAGCTGTACAACATTCTTCGGAGTACTCTCTAACAACTGTTGCAGAATCAGCTGCAGGTATGTAATGTGACATGAACTGCCTCAATTTTTGGCTGGCATAGGAGGTTAAATTGACCCGCTAATCAATGTCTTTGATTATATCCTCCGGAGACGGTTGACGAATATTTTCATTCATGCCAATTACAATAGATTTAGGATTAGGGTTGCTTCCACTAGGTTCTTCATCCATGTCTACGTATCGGAGCTCATGAATTATATCATCGGTCAGTAGTAATTCCCAGCTAACCTCGTTCATGTTTATGTTGTGTCTTTATTCACATAACAAAATAAGCAAAGGCAATTTACAATCACGTCCCTGATAGCTCACCATCACCAATGTTTTACCCAATACCGGCAGAATTTCGCCACTGTTGGCCTTCAATTTAATGTTGCATGGCTCCAGCGTCGCAAGAGGAAATTTCTCCACAGTAAATACTTCGAAATTACGGATACTGCAGCACCTGTATCGAATATCATAGAAATGATAATACCGTTAATGCCAATATCTACGCGAATCTCATCTTTCCCTTCTACGAATTGATATTCATCAACATACTCACACTGTCGTCTGCCGAGGACTCGGAACCACAGTCGTCACCGTTACCAGCATCATCAGTTGATTGCTTTTCCGTCGATCCGCTCAAACAGTTAATCTTGCATGCGGTCTTACTCTTTCGCCTTGTACTTTTTCCGGGGCACATCTTCCTTATGTGTCCGACCCGTCTGCACGCATGACACAGTGCTGTGCGAAAGATACAATTGTCTTCTCCGTGGTTAGATTTCCCGCAGCGCTTGCATTCCTGGTATTCTTGAGTCACCCGCTGTTCCCTTCGTACCATCGCGGTGCTGTAACTACCAGTATCGAAAAGTTGCCTCCCAGCTGCTTCCATTGCGACAGCCTTTTTAACGGCGTCTTCTAAGCTCAAATCATTCTCCAACAGTAAGCGCTCCTAAACCATCTGGGGACGCGTCTACTGACAGGGTAATCGGCTTATCAGGGTCATAGTGAGCCAATACCAAATCGGAGGTAAGCCAATTTTTCATGGCTCCGAAGGCCTTTTCACAAGTATCATCCCACTTCCACTTCACGTCCTTTCTTAGCAAGTTCGTTAACGGTTGCAACAGACTGGATAGGTTAAGTATGAATTTTCTATGGACATTTACCATCCCGAGAAAAGACCGCAGTACCCTCACGTTGTCTGGACGGCAAGCAGAAGTCACTGATCGCAAATTTGAGTTGCTCGGTCGTATGCCATTCTTGTCAATTACATAGCCTAAATATTCCAGGGACTCTTCCAGGAAACAACACTTGGACTTTTTAGCTTTCAAACCATATTTATCCAAACGATTACATACAGTTGATAGCAGCTCAAGATTTTCCTTCTCCGAAGACCCGGTGATTAAGATGTCGTCTAGCAAACACGGTACATTCAGTCCTTGTAACACCTGATCCATCAGTTGCTGAAAAATCGCCGGCGCTGATGCCACTCCAAACGGAAGTCGGGTGTACCTGAACAATCCAAGATGGGTGTTAATCACCACGTACTTACGCGAGTCGTCATCAAGCTCCACTTGCGTGTACGCTTGTGATAAATCGATCTTGCTAAAATACGAACTTTTCCTTCCGTCAAGAAGCGCCAGCAAGTCGTCGGGGGTCGGTAATGGATATTCGGGTATATCCAACTGCGGATTAATCGTAACTTTGAAGTCGCCACAAATACGAACTTCCCCGGACGCCTTTAGCACAGGCACAATTGGACTCGCCCAGTCGGAGTGCTCAACGCTTTCCAACACTCCAGTATCCACTAACCCAAGGGTCGGCAACCTACGGCCCGCGGGCCGGATCCGGCCCGCTAAGCGAAATCGTCCGGCCCGCGACATAATAATTAGTTATCACAAGAATACGGCCCGCCGTTTCATAATGAGTTTCAATCTCCAGTGCAGCACTGCATGAAAAAAAATGCGGCATTGCTACGATATAATAGTAGCCTTCATCGTATTAGTCTATTGTTACGCCATAAAACGAAGGTGGTTGAAGTAGGAGATGAAGATAGACTAGACTGGATCAGTGGTTATCATTATCAATCAGGTGTATCTCGCAACCGAAGGCGTGCCATACTTTTTTTTAAAGGTTTCCCAGCAAACACTAGATGTCTTTTGAACCTGTCAGGATATCTTTTTCTTGTCCAGCCAGGTTCAAATCATATCTTGTGCATGCTTTGTGCTGAAGCACGACTTAAATATATCTTTTTCATGTCCAGTCATGTTCAAATCATATCTTTGTGCAAACCTTGTGCTGAAGCACGACTTAAATATATCTTGTTCTTGTCCAGTCAAGTCCAAATCGTATCTTGTTCATACCTTGTGCTGAAGCACGAATTAAATATATTTTTTTCTTGTCCAGTCAAGTCCAAATCATATCTCGTCCATACCTTGTGCTGAAGCACAACACAAATATATCTTGTTCTTGTCCTGTCAAGTCCAAATCATGTCTTGTCCATACATTGTGCTGAAGCACGACTTAAATATATCTTGTTCTTGTCCAGTCGAGTCCAAATCGTATCTTGTTCATACCTTGTGCTGAAGCACGAATTAAATATATCTTGTTCTTGTCCTGTCAAGTCCAAATCATGTCTTGTCCATACATTGTGCTGAAGCACGACTTAAATATATCTTATTCTTGTCCAGTCGAGTCCAAATCGTATCTTGTTCATACCTTGTGCTGAAGCACGAATCAATTTTTTTTGTCCAGTCAAGTCCAAATCATATCTTGTCCATACCTTGTGCTGAAGCACGACACAAATATATCTTGTTCTTGTCCAGTCAAGTCCAAATCATGTCTTGTCCATACCCTGTGATGGCCTCCGCTGCTTTCGGTGGTTGATGGGTATTATAGAGTGTATAATTGGAATTGGTCGGCTCCGAAATTTTGGAAGGCAATTTGAAAGTCAGCAAAATCCGGCTGGAGAATTTCCGGTTCTGCGTCCCAAAAACTTCTACCAAAATCATGATATCGTATTTAAGATTATAATTAAGAATGTTGCTAAAATCCAACTGTCGAAATAAATTCAGAATCCGCATCCAGTCCGGCTGAAATCGCTGAAATCCTGCTACGACTCCGGCTTCTGATCCGGAGTGTAAACGAGAGGCCGTTTCTCCCTTGCGAGTTCACATAAGTTTTGGCGCGGAATACTGGCAGACAAAGCGCTCTCGTAATGGCGGCTTACAGCTATACAGTCGTATGTTAGGTTTAGTTGCGTTCTGGAATTAATCGTGGTAAATTGAGGCTCAACCAACCATATTCCTTCAGAGGATTACTGAAAACTTAACTGTAGATGGTAATTTATATATGCTTCATACGAAACATAGGTATATGATGTATGGTAGACAACTACTTGTGTGTTTTTGGTTCTGTCTGATAATGATGGTGCTGTCTGATGAAGATGAATACCTGATTGTTATATTTCTCGAAGGAAAACAATCAGTTGCTGTGATACATAAAAGCTGGAAAACCACTGTAGATGTGAGTTCATTCAATCCTTTTTAACAGACTTGTATAAACTACCCAATAGTTTGTTGATGGTCAACGATTTGACGGTTTTGAGTAGTTGTAGCTCCAGTTGCTGATTTTAAAAACTGATTACGGTACTTCTGGTTCCAGTTGTGCTTTTTGAAAATCCAATAGATTATACAAGTCTGCTCGTTCGTATTTTATGGATTGTAATTTGCATGAAATTGTTTTTATCTATATTCAGGGAGTATTGCATTGCTGGTGGCCGAAGAAGAATGAGAATTATAAGGCAAAACACAAGAAGCAACCGAAATATGATACGGGCAATTGGTCTCTGTACAAAATATGTATCAAATGCTCATCCAGTAAGTCAACTCATAATTTGTGAAGGTTTACCATTACTAAGTACCATTAAATTCTCTTGCTTAGCTTGGAGTCTGGAGTTTTTAATTAGGATTGCAGAAAAGTTCTGAGTAGAGTGCTAACGTTATGTCACTACTGTATATAGGTATTGATAACTAATCTATAGATAGATATACAACACATGACTCACGGTTGAATACGCCGAGGCAAAACCCTAAATCTAGATCTAAAGCAGTCACGAATTCGCGCGGCCCCAACTATACTCTGAAATTCTAAATTTGGCCCTGACAGTGAAAAAGGTTGAGAACCACTGAGCTATACAGTTACTTGCGTACAGTATTTCATTAGCAGTCTAAGTTTGCGTGAGCGATACAATATCGTTTTTTCGAATTTTCAAATTTGAGTAATTCTTGATCTAGTTTTGCTGTTTAAAAATCCAGTAGTTTAATAAATCTGGAATCTGACCATCTATATCAGGGGTGGACAATTATTTTCCTCCGCGGGCCAAATGAGAAAAATAAATACGTTGGCGGGCCGAGTGAACATTTTTAGCTATATTCTCCAGCGTATTTCCAGCGTTGGCGGGCCGAGTGAACGATTTTTCTGTTCATTTGATATAGCCTATGGTTTTCGTCATTCAAAAAGCAAGTTTTATGTTTTGAATTCGAAGAAACCTTTCGCGGGCCGCACAGAATAGCTTCGCGGGCCGCACTTTGCCCAGGTCTGATCTATATTATCCATCTGTTTTAGATGAATGGGACAAGGCCCTTCGTGATATGAGGGCAGTTGCAGACAATAGTAGCTTACCCTCCGCTTCAGATAAGGAGCTACAACGGTCTAACCGGAAACGTCAGCCGCCAAAAAAACTTTTGGATAATTCCACGTCATCTGATGATCAAGGTATAGCCTACACTGATATTCTTCCTAATATGTTATACACAGAAGACAGAAGTGACATATGTATAACTTTCATACTTTGTAGATGATGCTGCTCCTTCAAAGAAAAAATGTAATCCAAGTATTCAGACACAAGGCATCCCTATACCAATTGCAAGAGTGCGGTCACCTCCTGATTCTGGCGATGAAACTGTGACAAGCAAGAGTGCTCTTGTCAATGATGCTTCAAATGCAAGTTTGCCATCATTGAGTGAGGAGAGTGTTCAAGAACAGCATGACCCCAACATTGAATGTAGTGGCCAGTTGCAGGGAATCAACCAATGCAGTAAGTTCCTAACACTTTGATTCATTCTCCAATTTAAGCAATAGAGTCGCTCTATTTTCCAGACGATCCTTCATTTGTAAGCAATGTTGAACTGCAAAATTCTGACTGTCAACAACAAGGCCTATCACAAAGTAATGGTAAGTTTATAGCATATGATCAATCCAGTATTATTGAATTCAAATAATTTTTTAGCTGCTCCATGTTCTTCATCAACTCCAACATCTGCACACAGTGACCACTCTATCTCTTTGATGCGTAAAGACATCAAAGACATCAAGTTGCAAATGAACATCATGATGGACCTCAGCTCCAAGCAGATGAACCAGATGATGGATCTAATTAAAGGTCACATGATCAACGACTCAAAAAATAAACACAGTACAACAGCCCCAATCTTGCTTGAAGATCTTATTGAAAACCCCTGTCAAACCGTATCTCAGCTGGAACAACTGGAAAAGAACTTGACTGACGGCGATTGCAAGAAGTCTGAACTGGTATGATTTGTATGACTTGTATGACATTTGGTATGATTTGTATGACATTTGGTATGACTTGTAGCACGGCACACTTCTAGGCTTTTGTAAGGCACCGGTTATTCTAGGGGCGCCAACTCAAAATTGGTCGCAGGCCACTTTTCAATTTCGGTAGAGGATGCAGGCCGCATGAATTCAATAACGAGATTAATTAGGCCACAGAGTTGAACGCCTTATGAAATCTTAATTAGGGATTGCACCGTGTGTTGATTGATCAGGGAGAAAAAACATGGCGGCGCCTGCATGACAATGTTATTTTCAAATTCACATTGTCCTCAGCATTATCGGTGGGAAATGGATTTGAAGTGACATTGCTGTCGTTGTAATACATTCATTAAATACGATTTATTCATTGTATATGTGGATAAATGGGCGAATAATGTATCGATTCAGCAATCCGGCCTATATCCGGCCCGCCGACTGGAGAAGTTGCCCACCCCTGATCTAACCTCTCGTCAAGATCAACGTTCCATCAAGTTATTTGATGTCTATGCAGGCGCGTAGCCAGAGGGGGGGTTTCGAGGGTATAGTCGTCATTTACGCATGTACTTAACCATAATGAATTGATGCTATATTAGTGAATTCGAAAAATATCGAAACCCTGCCATATTATTTTAAAAAACCCTACTTATTTTTTGCCATTTGTATTTTGTACTACAGGTATCTGCTTTGAAAGGACTTCACGGTGAACAATTGGCCTCAACGGTCAGAAATATCATGACAAGCATAGCTGTAAAAGATGTGTGGCAATTGTTCAGCCTAAAAGGTCAAAGAAGCAAAAATGGACAAAAAAGAAGTTTTCAAAATTTTACTCTTTACAAGACTATAAAACGTAAGTTGTTACTGATATTACAATCGCGATTTCAAAACCCATGATAACGATGTCTTCGAGAGCATTTTTACAGAGTTAGGGTATTTTGCTTTCCCTTCTTGTGAAAGATCATCGCAGCTAAATTGCAAATCGTTGCTGACCACACACCCTTATAAGCCCTCGTTTGAAGTCATCTTCTACTGACATTGCCGACATGGCGAAATCACAAGCAAGTGCGTTGATTGCGCAACTCCATGTTGAGTCTGGAATGTTTTGAAATACCAATTTTGACACCATGGGGTGATCACATTCGAGAGAGATTGTTACCGCTGGCGGAGATTCCGATTTGCCGCATTGTTTTGTAATGCCGCCCCTGATCTACTTATATTCTCTTTGAAGGAGCATGTAAAGTGGCTCATCCTACGGCCGACAGTACAACAATTACAACTAAAGTGGGACGATTTCTAACTGTTATTGGAGCTTGCAAGGTAATTTTGTTTATGAATCTGACGTCTGTGTGACAGCTGCGTTCTTTATCCGTAAGTGAATCGTTGCTACCTCCAGGGCCACTACCATTCATCTTCAGAACACTATACCAGTGGTTTCCAAACTTTGACGTGATGTAATTTAAAAAAAAATTATAGTTATTTAATTTCTCGGATTATCCTTGATTGGTGGATAATCCGCGATTTATCAACGAAAAACTCACATAAACCCGCTTCTACTGGTCGGAATTGACTCAAATTTGTTTTGCAACGTCTTTGAAGACAGCTCAACAATTTCATGGGGTTGGCAGGAAAATTGGGAAATTTTTTTTTTAATTTTCAATAATAAATTAAAAATTTTAATTGGATCTGCGGAGTCCTATACTTGTTAGAATCGAACCAAATTTGGTGTGCAGCGTTTTTAGGGTAACCTGACAATTAAATCAGTGAATGGCTGGAATCCGAGGAAAAAAGTTATTTTTGAACAGCCCTACTGCACACGTGAGCAATTACGCAGTGCTTAGTTGGTCTCAGCGCAGAAAAAGCGCAGAAAAAATCTGAAGTGATGTCATTTTTTTAGTCGTTACGTACTACTGTCGAAGGGACCGCGCAGTGAGTTGGTGAGTGTGTGCAGACTCTTCAAAAATTAGAGGGAACATTGGGCCGGCTGTTTCGGTGGCGAACAAGATGCATGGCAAATATGGCTCAATTCCAACGTGTAGAAGTCAAATCATTGAGATACAAAATTAGGGATTGGAAACTTCGCTGGTATATATATTAGGTACATTTTACAGCTAGCTATACTATCCCATTCACCAAAGAAATGTTTGAAGCTGGCCCAGAACGATAACGATGAGTTATACGATCTTCCAGGGCCGTAACTGTCACACTCCAAACACCCAATTAGGATAGCTCGACTGGACCCAAAATTACTTTGTTGGTCGTTTGTTGAAGTAGATGTAATCAAATTGAATATTTTTGTCGTGCTTAGCGCGATTTCTTGTCCCTGTAGGTCTACATTTAAATATGATTAGTAAGATAAAAAGGTGCTTATGTTAGAGAAATATGCAAATCGGTGGTGGCGATTACCACACATTGAAAAGGACTACGACTCTACTCTGTGCTAAGAGATGGGCCTCAAGAACATTTTCAAACAACACACACCACCAAGGTCGTCGTGACTTCCTAAAGGCGATTCGGAATCCTTGGATGAATGTGACTTGCCATGACCGTCCCATTGTACTCGCAACCAAACACATATAATGACTTTTGCTCTACTGCTAATCAATCGAAGTAATCAATTCATTTATGTTTTAGGATGACGATAAAGGAGAAAACAGGAGCAAGACTGTTATCGAGGAGGCTGAAGATTCCGATACCGATAACATAGACTAATGCTAATGCAGAAATATTTGCTGAAGTGATTGCACAGTTCTGTATCAAGGCCCAATTCTTGCTAACGTATTTTCTTCATCCATGTTTTTTTTGGCGTGTTTTGTTCTGATTTCATACAGAACAGAAAGCCATAAACATGATTTTTAAAATTGGCGATTAGTTTTAATTCTGAATCAAGGCCTACCTCTTGCTGCCTACTTCTTGCTAACGTATGTTGTGTCACGGACTGTTATTTTACCTTGATTCTTCATCTATTTTTATTCCAATTTTCCGTCGAGGTCTAGTCCAGTTCATTTTTTTTTGAACTGGTATAATACAGAACAAAAAGCCATACATGATTTGTAAATCTGGCGATTCGTATTCGTTCATATGTGAAGTCCAGCAAATAGCAGGTTTAGCCAACCAGGGTTCAGGGTCACACAGGGTCGAGTTATACAAAAAATCTCTTCTAGGATATGTTTAAGGATGTTAGTCAGGATATCTTTGAGGATGTTTATCAGGATATCTTTGAGGATGTTTCTCAGGATATCTTTGAGGATGTTTATCAGGATATCTTTGAGGATGTCCATCAGAATGTCTTTGAGGATGTTTATCAGGATATCTTTGAGGATGTCCATCAGAATGTCTTTGAGGATGTCCTACAGGACATCTTATATATATCCATTTCTGTCGACAAATGTATATATTTTGCAGTTCAGTGAAGGACATCTTTTGAACTCATGGAAGATGTTTAAAAAATATCTTTAATAAGTTTTGTGTTTGCTGGGTTACCACTCTAACGGGGTGTGACAATAAAGGTGTTCTTCCTTTGCTTCAAAAACGCTTGGAACATCTCAGACGCAATGACGGAATCTCAAACTGTTCAATTATAGATAACTAGCCTCCGTATGTTAGTTAGCCTATCTATAGCCAGAAGGCATTGTATGCCAAGACAACAAACCTGAATAGTGTTTTGGCCACAATGGTGAAAACTGTTAATATGATTTTTGTCTCATTACCTGAATCAGTTACGCCAGATATTACTAGAAGCAGAGAATCAATATGGCGATGTCACGTAGGCCTATATTTGTCATGTTCGCGCATTAAGTCGAGCAGCTATGCTTACACGAGTGTATGAACTGAGAAATGAAATAGCAACTTTCCTCGAGAACACAAATATCGCCGACTCATAATCTTGTAATCGAAAATGGGCATCTCATCTTGCTTTCCTGGTACATTTAACGTCACATCTGAACAAATTGAATTTGCAACTTCAGGGGGAAAACAACTAAATACCTGAGATGTTGAGGCGCATTGAAAACAAATCTGTGACTCTGGAAATGTCAACAGTACAAAGAAAATTATGCTCACTTTCCTATACTGGAGGAGAGAAAACCTAGTACCAACACTACATTTGTAACGACTACCAGAGAACTAACTTGTGGAGTGCCACAAGGCTCAGTCCTTGGACCGACTTTTTTCCTCATTTATATTAACGACATTGTTAATGCATCTTTATTCCGCACAACGCTATTTGCTGATGATACTCACCTCTTCATAACCTCCAACACTATCGATGGTTTGCATGCATCTGTGAATAGGGAACTCCCAAAAGTGTCGAGATGGCTCCAAGCAAACAAACTAAGTGTTTAATTTTATTTCTATTTTCCTTTCTTAAGTAAACATTTTTTACAGCCAGACTGTTCAGAGTCAAGTGTACCTGTTTGATGCTGGTGTGATCAGACTAGATGACCTTCACGGTCGTATCGATCATTCCTATCTAATACCGAATACTGTGCACCAGTGTTGGGATGACTCGAGTCATGACTTGACTCGAGTCAGACTCGAGTCACTTTTTCGTATGACTTGACTTGACTCGAGTCACTTTGCAAAAATGACTTGACTTGACTTGACTCGGCGCTTCAAAAATGCGGATTGACTCGTGACTCGGAGCAAAATTTACGAGTCAATTTCAAGTCATCAAGTAAACGGTATCAATCAAATCATTGTATTTTGGACATATGTTCGTATTGTTCGCGATACGCCTATGTGCCACTTGTGAGAGTAACCAGTCATTCACTGAATGTACGTTTGAATGATCCTCCATTATTGCATCACAAATATATTGACCACAACGAAATGATCACAGGTTACGTTGTAGTAGTAGTAGTAGTAGTAGTAGAAGTAGTAGTAGTAGTAGTAGAAGAAGAAGAATACAATAGCAATTAACGTATCTATGTTTCTTGGACGGCTCACTGCCAACATTGCGCAGTGATCACCGTTACCAACCATCTTGTATGATTCAAATCCATATCAATTTGTTTCAACGTCTCGAGGCTTCGTATTCGATCCTAATGGCTGACATAATAACAGACTGTATAGCATGGTATACAGTTAGTCGCGTATATTATTTGCGGTTCTACGTCTGCATGATAAACGCCTTCTTGCATGCATATTCATTATTCAACTTTATAAAGTATGTGTGTGTATACATTAGTTATTTGATGCAAGATAAATGGTAAATTATACTGTCTTTCACTCAGCTAGCAAAATGTAATTACTCTGAATCGTCACTGATACTTCGAAAATTCAATTTGACTTGAATTGTGACTTGACTCGTGACTCGACTTGACTTGACTTGACTTGACTCGAGTCACATCCAAAAAACGAGTGACTTGACTTGACTCGAGTCACTTTCGAAAATCGATTGACTTGACTTGACTCGAGTCAAAATGTGCAATGACTCGAGATGACTCGTGACTCGAAGGTACTGACTTGATCCCAACACTGCTTGTGCACGCATATTTTCTGTACCACCAGCACTGCCGTTTGTTATGTATTTTGGTTCGATGAAAATAAAGACTCTCTCTCTCTCTCTCTGATACGAAATTTAACTACTGAATATTCACCCGCTTTTCCGACATTCCTTCTCTACAAAATGAATTCTGACTATTCAGTACTCCGTTTATTGTGGACGCCAATACCTTTGCCTGAAAATTTCAAATGGGCCTTTCTCAAATGCGATGCAGTTGAATTGAATGACAAATTTCATACAAAGAGCATATCGCTGCATGACTTTGACAAAGAGTACATTCCTGAAATTGGTCTTTATCCCAGCTTGACCAACAATGCAAAAGAGATTGCATCGATTTTTGAAAGCACGTACGCATGTGAACAATAGTTTTGAACAATGAAATCCACGAAGAGCAAGCTAAGATCGCGTATTTCGGACGTCCATTTTGAATAGGGTCTTATTCTTGTTTCATCTGACTTGTTACCAGAAGTTGAAAACCTTTCACAAAGCAAGCTGCGTCAATTGCCACATTTATTCTGTGTTGATGAAGTGTAAATACATGTGTCTGCTGGTTGGTATGATTGAGATTGCAGCAATGTAGGATAATATACCGAAGTGAACGTAAAATATAGTACTAAGAAAAATTCCGGCCCGCCAAAAAGTTGTACACCCGAAATTTGGCCCGCGACTAGCAAAAGGTTGCCGACCCCTGCACTAACCTATGGATTTCTGTTTCCACTTTATCAAGTAAAGCGTATGGCACTTTACGCGCTTTGTAAAATTTCGGAACGGCGTTGGGCTTCATGTTGAGCCGTGCTTTAATGCCTACAACCTTCCCTAGTTGCGTTTCGAAGATGCGAGTATCCCTCAATAGCCTGCTTAGGTAATCTCTGGAATTCTAACTCTGACCGCTAACAACGGCTTCGGCGTAAGATGATCCCCGAGCAATTTAACTATTTGTTGGTAACTCTTATCTTTCGGTTTTTCTGGTGTCGAGAGATTTCGAACGAGGCTATATGCTTTCGCCCCACATACCGTTAGCAAGACAGCTTTCATTTTTCCTTCGTCGGCAATACCATTCGCTTCAAAGTAAAGCTCCAAGCGTTCGACATACTCGTCCCACTCGTCTTCACCCAACTATTTGTTGGTAACTCTTATCTTTCGGTTTTTCTGGTGTCGAGAGATTTCGAACGAGGCTATATGCTTTCGCCCCACATACCGTTAGCAAGACAGCTTTCATTTTTCCTTCGTCGGCAATACAAAGCTCCAAGCGTTCGACATACTCGTCCCACTCGTCTTCACCCAAGTTGAACTCGGGCACTTTCCCGTATCCTCGGCTTCCGGCCGCAGCAGTGTCGTTGTTCATCCTCGTCGCCAATGTTGTGTCTTTATTCACATAACAAAATAAGCAAAGGCAATTTACAATCATGTCCCTGATAGCTCAGTTTAAATGCTATAAGTCCAGACCGTTATTGAATAGCTGTTCCTTGCAGGCACAAAATTAAATCATTATATACGAAAATGCTGCTGTCAGTACGACGATAATGGCGCACAAAATGTTGAAATCCCAAATGAAATTACAATGTAAATTAAGAATATATACGTGTCCAATGACACCGCGGTATTGCAGTTTGTAGCCATTATCAATACAATAACTGCTATCTGAACGCAACCATAAAAATAACCGAATGATCTGTTACGGCACTGAGTGAATGACTAAAAAAGCGACAGGCAGAAGCTTTCGCGGTCACACGGTATCTTTACCTGACTTAATAGTTCTATCTGCGTGGACATGGTTCAATATGCGTTCGACTACATCCAAAAACCATGACACTACAGTCGGTTTAGATACGCTGCTAGCATACTTCGCCCAGCGAAATCGGCGATCTTCCTCCGTGCAGCGGACCGTGAAGTCGGCTGTTGTGTATCACTGTCACCAATGGAAATCGGTCATAAGCCTTCTTTAATGCGAAGCCAGCAATATACTCCAGTGTTTCACTTTCGAATCGTCCAATTCTCCCCCTACCAATTTTCCCTCTCTTCCCACTCCACCAATTAAGGCAATTTTTCTAAGTGCCTCGAGCAACAGTCTTGGCGCCCTCTGATCTGCTGACAATCCCTCAAAATATTTGACAGCTGTACAACATTCTTCGGAGTACTCTCTAACAACTGTTGCAGAATCAGGTGCAGGTATGTAATGTGACATGAACTGCCTCAATTTTTGGCTGGCATAGGAGGTTAAATTGACCCGCTAATCAATGTCTTTGATTATATCCTCTGGAGACGGTTGACGAATATTTTCATTCATGCCAATTACAATAGATTTAGGATTAGGTTTGCTTCCACTAGGTTCTTCATCCATGTCTACGTATCGGAGCTCATGAATTATATCATCGGTCAGTAGTAACTCCTAGCTAACCTCGTTCATGTTTAAATGCTATAAGTCCAGACCGTTATTGAATAGCTGTTCCTTGCAGGCACAAAATTAAATCATTATATACGAAAATGCTGCTGTCTGATGACCGTGGCCCCCGCTATGCTCGTATACAGTCTTGCCAGATAACAGCTAATTAGCCTAACTTAATATGTTAGTACAGTTATGGAGATCACCAGACATAAGACAAGTGCATTCAATGCTCTCTGTGTAAAGTTGAGGCATCCTGGGTATTTATCCTGTAATAAAACCATACGTACAGTCACATAGTATTCAGTCTATGTTAAATTGCCGACTATTAGTATGGCAAGAGGTTCTCGATCTCTTCCGGCGGGTATTTTTCTCCGATTGCACTCACGTACTGACGAAAATGAACTTCGAAGAAATATAATCAATAGTGTGTAGATCACACGGTACCGAAATTCGCTAGCGACTTCGTTTCTTTCTTTGCTTCACTCCTTCGCTGGCAAGGTCGCTAGTCAAGACGCTACCGATGCGTTACACTCTCGAGCTCGCTAGTGAATCTTGTTGTGACAGTATTACGTCACAGCGGAGAAAAAGTTACTGTGAAATAGAAATCAGTTGTTCGAAAACCGCCGTGTACGGACTTAGCCTAGTAGGTGATACATTGTAGCATACAGACCTGTGTGGCATTTGCAATAACAAAAGCAAATCTTATGATATTGAAATAGGTGAAAATGTTGGCTACTGCAACAACAAGAATTCAAATGTTTAAATTAGAACACAAGGTATGTAAATCGATAACGACAAGGGCCATGCAATGATGGACGAGGAGATTACGAAATCTGACCCAACTCATGCTTGATATGAAGGGATCAGGGCTTCTACTGGATATTTTATTACGCCGATTTCTGATTTGATCATCGTGGTCACTTCCTTCATCAAGCAGCCGTTGTTGTGCCCTACAAAACTCTCCGCAACTGACCAACACCAAGCCAATCGCAGTTGAATAAATCACTATGATACCGCATTTGACTGCTGAAATGTGTTCATTTATTGAATGCCATTACCAATGAAAGCACCGTACCGGCGCAGTTTCTCGCTCCGAGTAAGACGTACTGTACAGTTAACTCCCGGTCAAGTACGCACCCGTTTAAGTTCGCATCCCAGATAAGTACGCGAAAATTCTTCACAAATTCTGGGTTCAACTTTTTTCAGTAATTTATTTATTTTAAACAGCAACCACATTAACTGGAAAAGTTGAACGTCAATTAGACAATAGTTCACTGCTTAAACATGTCGCGCAAAGCCATCTGATGCATATTTTGCACTCTTTTCTGCTTGACTTCCAACTTCACCTGTGTCGGTTTTCGCTGAAAGCATTCAAGAGTGCTTTTGAGATTATCGGAAGCACCTCCTGCTCGATCCTGTAAGGCAGGACACAGCACTTCGTTGTAAAGTTGTTCAAAGCCAATCGGTGCTTTTTTGACAGGTGCACATGTACAGTACAATTGTCATGCTTGAGCCAGCCTCATCGTTAGTGTCATAATTTTAAGCCTGCATCGTTTCCAACACATCATTCACGTCATCCAAAATTGCCTGTGAATACTTTTCATTATTCCCGTCATCAACATGCATAAATCCTTCTAGCTCGTCTTTGTCAATCGAAATACCCATATAGACTTGAAACATGTCAGACCTGAAGTTAGCTTCCTCATCAACGCCCCCATCCAACGGAGTTATTTGTTGAGTCTGGATTTCTTACCGACTCACCCGATATTAATCACCATACCTGCTTTATATAGTGAGCAGCATCCAGCAAATGAGCTGGGTTCTCATAAGCAACACTTGCGGCCCCTATGGCTTCTGGATAATCTTTTAGCTTGTTCTTTCTTGTGGGCCTTCAAGTTCTCGTCAAGCTCGTAAAAGTCCAGAACCTCCCTGAGGTAGAAATATTTGTACCTCTTCTTCAGCCGCGATGATTCCCTTGTCACATGGCTGACGTTATTCCATTCAAGGGCTGCAAATGTCCCGGGGCGTTATCCAACAACAAGAGAAACAGACGTCCTGTTCTTTTTTTACTTCAGCATAAAACACTCCGTTGAACCATTTCCAACTTTTGTCCATGTCCATCGAACGCTGTCCACGATATTTGACAGGCCATCTCCGATTCTCTACAGGCCTGAGATTTAGGTTTCCAATCAATGTGCATGGAACTTTGTGTGCTCCTGTGGCATTTGCACAGACAACCAGAGTCACTCTCTGGCGAGACTTCTTTTACTCGGAGCGGACGGCACACACAACTTTGCAATGACTTCATCTAATCTTACCTTTACCCTGACATCATGCGAACGCGCAAATTGTTCCCAACAAATTACTTCGGCTTTACTGTACACTTATCAGAAAATATAGCATACAAAACCGCACAACAGAAAATGAGCGTGGGCAACGCATCGTCAATGACGTAAAGAAAATTCAAAATTTGTCCATAGCTGCAAGCATACGATCACTGGGTAGCTGCATATCTGTTAAGTACGCACTACCACATAAGTTCGCACAAACTACTGAGGATCAAGTTGCGTACTTAACCGGGAGATGACTGTACTCGGTTAACCTTTTCCCAAACCGGGAGATGACTGTACTCGGTTAACCTTTTCCCACCCATCATGACGTAACACTCGTCTTAGTGAAAAAGTGAGATTATCGCGAGTGATGTCGCTAGTGAATATTGTACGTGTGGCCTACGCTTTAGGCAATATCCTTGCCTTTACGACTCTGGCGACGGTAACTACCATAGCAAGAATGTAAAGGGCAACGCATGGAGCGCAGTTACCAATTCACTTCCAATTCCAATGCGTATTATGGATGTGAAAAGTCAAATTGGAAACACTTGAGGGACAAGTACCGAAAAATGAGGAATAAAATAAATGACAGCTACAAATCTGGAATGCTATGAAACCATGAAATTTCTGGGTAGCAAAAAACGATCACTAACATTGATGATACGAGCAATTTAGATACCTCTGATATTGAACGTTTGGATGCGAGTTCTAACGAAGATTTCCACATTTTAAATTTGATACCAGAAGGAGATTCAGAGACGGCTCCACCCACATGATATACGAACTCCCAAGAGAGTTGGAAACTATCGGCAACCTGGAAACTCCCAGAAATCGAAGGAGGTCATCTACTGTGGTGAACAATAACATCACATCAGTGAACTCAAGAAAGCAATGAATACTATCGGCTACGTCTGCACCTCGTTCACCAGCTGCCCCTCAAAATATGGTAGCTGAAAAAGCGCCAGTTCTTTGGTTCTTAATGAAATGAGCTATCAACTTGCCGCAACATGTTCTTCTTCAATTTGAGATGGATGTCCACCAAATACTTTTACCTTTGTTCAATGAACATGACCATGCTATTCAGCAATAAACATGTATTGAAAAATGCAGACAGACATTGTGCATCATTGTTTTAGTGAAGGTTTGGCGCAGGTTATAATTTTCCAACAGAATTGAAAAATGCAGATCATGTGCAGCATTATTGTAGTGAAAGTTTCGAGCCGGTTCAAAATTCCAAACAGTAGCATATAGCAAACAAGACAGAAAAGGAATTATAATGACATGCGATTAATGAATCAGCGTACGCCATTGACATATTCAACTTGACCACTTATTTCACCAGCTGCGCTGGTAAAGTACTGCATGAAGGCTTCGCGTATAGCTTTTGCTTCTCCCGAGACACCTCTTCCAACCCGATCGAAGGAAACGAAGGCTGCAGACGGGTGTTTGGGAATACTAGGTTCGCGCCGAGATGAGCAATTGTCTTTTCTGAGATAATTGTGCAGAGAGACACACGCTTTCACAACTTCATCCACATTTTCTGGTTTCAAGCACAACGGCTTGCGAAACACGCGGAATATAGCAGACATAATTCCGAAAGCATTTTCAACTGTCCTTAGGGTTTTTGATAAGCGGTAATTGAAAATTTTCTTTGAGTGAACTTTTTTGCCGGGAAGGGTCCAATCAAGTTGTGGCACAACGTAAATGCCTCATCCGCAACGAGAACATGTGGCATACTGGGTAGTCCAGGCTGGTCAGCAGGTAATTCCAATGTCCCGTCTATTATTTGCTTTCCGAAGTCGGAATGGCTGAACATCCCAGCATCAGTATTTCGTCCATAAGAGCTGATTGAAACCCACAGAAATTTATAATTTCCATCCGTCGGTATTGCCATTAGCACCATGCTGAAGGTCTTTTTGTAGTTGAAGTACCAAGAGCCGGAATTTGGTGTAGCCTCTATAAACACATGTTTTCCGTCGATTGCGCCGACGCACTTGGGGAAGTTTCACCTTGATTGAAATTGCATGGATACCTCCTTCAATCTTGAAGATGTAGGTCGAGGTAAAACGATAGGTTGAAGGCAATTCCATATGGCCTGACATGTTTCTGGGACGATTTTACTGATTGTTGTGTGGGGTGTATCCGAAAACTGTAGCCAAGGCAATGGTAGTCATTCCCGGTAGCAAGAAATCTAATAAAAATACCGAAGTTTCAATGAGATAAGTAGGTACAACAAAAGCACACTGCAATTCACCTCCAATTCACAGCAAGCCTCTCAGAAGGACCAATAGGTTCCCTCATACATGTGGCTTGTTTGGTGATACTTGGGCCAATCAGTCGCAGTAGTGCTTGGTATTGCGCCTTGTTCATTCGGAAAAAGTTTATGAACATCTCCCTCCAATGCCAATTCTTTAACAAGTTGGTGGAAATGACCTGTTGAATATGAAAATTGGTGAGTAAAAATGAGGCAATAAATACTGAACTAACAAATGGTCTCAACAAGCTAGTTATCTTACGACAACTCTTTAACTCTCTGGTCGCAGGTCGCATTATTACATTATTATTATTAGGACCAGGGCCCGCGATGCTTGTTGAGCAGTAGACTAGTAGTAAAATTTGTCTTTGAAACGAGACCAAAAAACTGAAGCAACAAAAATTGTCTCAGTAAGCTAGTTTTGTCTTGTGTTGTCTTGTTTTCTTTTAAATGCCAACGTTCCGGTATAAATTTCAAGACCACAGACCAGGTTCTTTCTTGTTAAGCAAAATTTGTCTAAAAACAAGACCAAGCAAAATTTGTCTAAAAACAAGACCAAACAGACTGATACGTTGCAAATTGACAATCTGTATCAGTGGTTCCCAACCTTTTCCGGTGTCAGGGCCACATTTGGAATTTCGGAGTACGGCTGGGGCCGCACGAATACACTCATCAAGTATAGCAAAAGTTATAAAGCCTCAAAGTACGTACCAACGAAGAACGAATTAAAACACTAACAAGAAGGAAATACGAAAATCAATTTAATGTCCAACTTGGCATTGGCTTTGAGATTTACGAAGTTTGCCAAAGCGAGGAGTAATTGCAGATGATGCAGTACGCAGTAGCTGCTTGAGATGGTTATCGGTCAATCGATTGCGATATTGATTTTTTATTCTCGCCATTTTGCTGAAAAGTGCTTCTTATTCTCACCATTTTGCTGAAAAGTGCTTCACATACATAAGTTGACCCAAACAGAGAAGCGTGTTTCTGTGCATTGATTATCAAGTTGGGATACTTTCCGCCTGGAACTTGACTCCGAAATTCAAGTAAGTCTTCACTTTTAAATAATTGCTTCAGCTCGATATCTGATTGCATGTCTTACAACTCCAATTGACAATTGCCAGGAGCAGTGGCTATATTAACGGCAAAAGGATTGGAAAACATTTTCATCATGGGCAGAAAAGCATTCAATCCGTCTATATGCGGCGATTTAACTCATCGATCAGGTTGCTGATGAGCCTGTTGTATACATCAAATGATGCATTGGCTCGATGGCCTAGTGTTGGAAAATGTGCTGTAACACCATCTGCAAGCTGCGTTTTCGAGAGACACAGCTTGTTAATGAAAGCAGTTGTTGTTCTATACAAATCATGACAGAGCTTGTTATTGCCCTGTAGAGCGCGATTGAGAGTAGACAGGTGTGTAGTTGCTAGACATGCAAATGCGATTTTCGCTGTGATTTCGTTATATACTGATTGCTGTGCGTCTATAAATGGTAAATGCGTCTATAAATGGTAAATAATTGTTAATGAACAGAATTTTATGGCAGCATTTTACTCACAACCTTCCTGCAATCCTAATTAATAACTCCAGACTCCAAGCCAAACAACAGTTTTTTATAAAAAAAAATTATTTTATTTTATGTAGTAAATCGATTTCCTAATACGTTTGTGCGGGCCGCAAGAAGGGTAGCTGGGGGCCGCGGTTGGGAATCACTGATCTATATTATACACAGTCTCGGTTCTAAGACATCACTTGATCATTAAAACCCTAAATGATACTAAATCAACCTACTGTCTTGCATTTGACTAGAGTGGACTTTGTAGTGTACTAGAACGGTACATACCTTGTGACTTTCTGCGCAGGTACAACTGCCGTACCCATTTTAAGCGTTTTTTCTCCTTGAATTCTGTTTCCTCAGTTCCACCAAATAACATGAACAGACCAAGCATGCAGACGTAGCCAGCAAAATTTGATGTCTTCTCTCGTCGTCCATCACTCCACACTTGCAAGACCAGCAAACTGAACAAACTCACCAAGTACCTCGCGCTGACGCTCAAAAGACGCTACAGGAGCGTTATCAAGCGCTGCCGCGCGGCGGGAGTTTCGCGTTAGCTCGCGCCTGCAGTTCGCGGTACAGGGAGTCTTTAGAATAAACAAAGAATGCCTCGCGGCAACTCATCGTGTAACCGAGCCTTAAATGGTACGCACGCACGCAATCCAAGGCGTATGCAACTATAGATAAATAGGGTAAACCGTAGATGCGACGGTTTGTGCAGAATGCATAGCGTAAAATGCAGCGGTGTCGAGTGTAGGTTCCCCAATCACGAACTATTCTACACGCTCACTGTACAACCAAATTAAGGTGCAATCCGCAGTATATTCAAGACATTGTTAGAGATGTGTTGTTGCATTTCACGACATCTCAGACTTTCAGCATGTGATTTCTAAGCAATCCAGCCACTCACTGTATCTCAACTATTCAAGTATGGCACCAACACATCGTGCAAAGCCGGGCTGCAATTGGTCATGTTCCAAAGCAAAGAAATGCGCGGATTGTTCACAATCCATCAACCGCAATTTGCAAACAATCCTGAAGAGAAATCTCACCGGGAAAATTTCACAACATCTATCTTGTCATTTGGAGACCACACTCAAGGAGACATAATAAAATATACGTTACATAAAGAAACGCGAGTCAATGCTTCCCAATCCGCAAGCGTGGGTGTAGGGAGATGTGTACCGATGGAGCACTGGGACCAAAAATACTTGAACAATTCTGAATGATAATCTCATAATTACACTCCGTGAATTTCTTTACAAATTTATGCTGGCGGAATCTTCCTTCACACGCAAATAACTTTGACCTGCGCGACTTTTTGTTAATCATATGTTATGGCTGGCAATTTGAACTTGAAAAAGTACAGCTCTAGCATTCTGCACTCTGACTTCATTTCTAGGTGAGTAATAAGTCTCGTCCTTTGGTGCTGATGAGAGATGACGGACAGACTGTTCCGGCAGAAGATTCATTAGATTAGAGCAAATAATCCCAACTACATCTGAAGAAATAAACAATGCGGGAAAGCAACATTACTGCACGAGCACGGGCGGCGACGTATACGAAGTCTGTTTCAATACTGCGACGTGAGGGATTTCACCCGCAATGTCAAGCTTTGCTAAGACCAATATCGAAGCCTGCTATGGGGTAGGCTGAAGTTGTCTATCATGGGTGTTTTTGGTATGCACTGTTAGTTTCGTGTGCTGCAAGCCAGTTTATGAATTCACACGTGATGAAAACGTCCAGCAAAAAATAACTGAAGGAAATGAAATCTCACATTGCCGATATATGTCGATCACGCGAATGCCAATGACGACGACTCGCAATGTAAAAAAAAATATTGGAGTTATCAGGGACATGAACCCAAGCATTAATTTGTCTCGCAGAGAAGCCGGAATTCTAATTAGATTGCAGACTGGTCATTCTAGGCTGAACGGCCATCTCCACAGAATGAAATGTCACCAAAATGTCCTTTGTGATGTATGCGGGATCGAAGAAAACGTGGAACATTTCCTTCTTCCCTGCCCTATAAGTATGACGTGCCAGGATGAATCTAATTCAGACCATCAACCAGTGCGGCAGATCTTAGCAAAGCTTCACACCTTAACCAATAAATTACTTCCCGTTATCCAGGAGCCCGGTCTGGAGCCCGATCTGGTTTCGTTGGGTTTTGGCGACAATGCTTCGCGATTGGCGCAGGGATCTGAGATTTTTTCAGATGATGACAATAACCTGTTCGCCACGCCCAACTCAGTGAGGAAATATGAAACCGGAGGTTTTGTGACAGAAAATTCGAAATGGGATGTTGTAAAACTGGAAAGCTACGTCGGAGACGAGCTGGGTGCGATCGCACAGCATAGGGAATTCTGACTTTTCTTATGTAATAGTAGTCGAATATCAAGCCTTGTGATCGCTAGCTATTTATTCATCGTATCCTTTTGCGTCCTAGTAATAATTTCGCATCCGATTGTCATAAGAAACATCCTTGGTATTCTGATTCAGATAAACCTTGTTGCATAGATTTCACGGTGATGGGTCAACTTGTAATAATTACCCTGGTATCGGTCATGTATCCACTCGGGATGGGGGGGGGGTCCACTCTAAACGATTCTGCGAGAAGAATGCTTCATAGAGTGCAACTGACACCGTGAATTCAGTTTAAATGGAATCTGTTACTTGAATGCCGTGGAAGAATACGAGCACCCCGGTGCATCAACGGAATTTTTGAAGAAGTGCATCAATTTGCTAACCTTGCCTCGATTCCTCCGCGATAGAAACGTTCTTTTTGATGAAATGGAGAAATTGCGTCTTTCAATTGCATGACTGCAGAAACGCAGTGTTCTCAATCGAGAGGCTTGTAGTACTTTGTCACTCTTCGATCTCAGTCGCTTCTGTCGCCATATGGCAATAATTGGTGCTGAGAAAAAAGAAAGAAAACCGGGCGAAGTGTGACCGCAAGAAGTTCTTATTTCGACATCGATTCGGCAAATCGGACAAAATTATTTTCAATCGGATCGATTATAAATTTTCTAGCACCGAGGAATTCATTCGTCTTGTCCCATGGCTTGGATTTTTGTTTGCCACCCAAAAATAGAGAAGGGATTCTTGCAGAGTTCGAAGTCCTTATTGGCCAACTACGCCATCATAATGCGCAGGATGCCAACGAGTACTCAGCATTGCGAGCTAAGTAAATTGAGTGACCTAGCTCATGCATATTGCGGAACACATGTGGATATTGACGACTTCTTTCATGTCCACTGAATGTTGGCGTTCAATTAAGTCTCTACGCTCTAACTCAAGTATCCACATCACGAAAGCTGACAATGGATCGGGAGTCTTTATTCTGAATAAGTGTGATTACATTTTAAAAATAGACCACTTGCTACAAGTGCACCAATCAACAACGTACACTCAACTGTCATTGATTTCAACGGCGAGACAAAATATCCTGATCTGGATGTTACACCGAGATGCCAAGAAGACAACCAAGTTACCAAAACTAAAGACAAATCAAAGTGTTCAAGGTCTCTTGGTGCCAGATCAAAATCATCAGTTCAAACGAGATCCATGTTCAAGGCTTTAGAGCACAAATCTTTGAAACTGTAGCGACCCTAATACGGCGCTGTCGACCTAACAGGGACGTCGTTGTTCTTCGGTTCAGAAACCCCCTCGTCGGCGACCCGATACCACCAGCATGCCATCAAGTACACCCAGGAGTGTTCACAGAGATATACAGGCACTGCACTACATTGCAAGTACAACCACACAGTTCACAAGCATTCCTAAGCTTCCTACTAAACGACCGCGCACCCAATAACACGTGCAGCCAGAAACGCGAAGAACATTCTACCAGCTTCCGTGAAGAAAGGGCAGACTAGTCAATCAACTGTGACCAACAATGCAATCACTGATCCATTAAATTAATCAATTCCCAGGATATTACAAAACCAAAAAGTTCAAGCAAATCAAGTTCAAGTTACCGGTCATCGACAAGTACCGGTACTTCTACCATAGCCTTTACAAACTAGCCTGGAAGCGGCAGACCGATTCAGTGCTTTTGTTGTTCCGTGCAGCGACACCGCGTGTAAGACTGCGACTTTCAATTTCTGCAGCCATTTGATACTTGGAGATGTGTGTATTCTGCATATCTACCCGGTCGATCTGACTGAGGAAGAACTCAAAGAAATGTTTAAAGACGTAAGTAATAGCTATAAAACATCAAGGACAAAAATAAACTTCGTCCTTTCTTGTGGTAACTGATGATATACAAATGATTTCAATAGAGCAGTGAAATCAAACGGAATCAGGGAGTATAGGCCTACTCTCCCCGTTGCTGTTCTGTTGATCCAAGCTTGTTGAGAAGTTGGATGACGTGTTGCTCATATTATGTTTCAGAATGAAGAGGACGTAGTTGTAACGTCAAATGAAGAGGGATGTTTTGAGATTCAAACTGGAGATATTGATATCGTATGTTAACTGCCGTCACTTTCATCTTCACAACAAATATCTGTACATGTACTGCTGGTGCTGGGGTATAGATCCTCTCTACTGGGATCATAACTATTATTGGTGTGACATTGGATATGAGAATCATCCCTGTATTTCAATAAACGCTGGAATGAAAGGATACTTGATGTTCATGGATTGTATTGTGGTTTTTGGGGTCAATGAATAGATGGATTGGTAACAACAGTAGGTACCGGACGAGCAGGTATTCACTAGAGGTGGCAATAGAGTAGAGTTACCATACGTAGGATTTGTCCTCCTTTTTCGGGTTTTTGAAAATGTCCTCTGAGGACGCCTAAATGTCCTCCTTTTTGGCGATTCGTCCTTTACAGCTAAGATAATGGAAATTTGTGGTTCGATCAAAAGCGACGACCTTTTTTTAGTCAACCCTTCAGCAAAAATAGCGAAATCGGCTGATTTCAGTTTTGACCAACTAACTTATCTGAATTGGTAAAAGTGTCCTCCTTTCCCCCTTCCAAAATATGGTATCCCTACAATAAAGTGATCAGAGTTTAGAACGAGTTGTTAACCTGATGAAAATTGGATGCCCATTCTTGATCTGCAGAATGGGAGCTACCATCTTTCTCATTTGGAACTTTATACAGGCGAATCCCACTTCTCTGAGAGCTTGTACACCCCGGCAAACAGCAGTATTTACCGGAGCCCTTTCCGCACCAGGCCTTTTTCATGTCTCTCTGTAGGCAAAACTATCTAATTCTTTCTCAATTAAAGAATAGAACTCGGTCACTACTTCACAATTCCAGCAACTTGACATCAAATTTTGTCATTGTAATGCAAAAGTAACAAAGTTTAACACTCAATCATTGGGCTATATTCATGCATACCAAAACTTAGCAATTTTTTCCAATGTAGTAATTGACAAATAATTGCAAAGAATGAACGAAGTGACGAGCAGCCAGTAAGCTATTGATATTTTTTTCCAATAAAAAACTCTAAAAACACCACAATATTGTCATAATGAAAAGTTACGACGGAGACTTGGAGTAATTGTTTTTTAATTTTCTAATATGACACCCAACTTGGCCTCAGAGAACATTTAAATGCATGCAAAGTGTACACTGAAGAAAATAATAGAAAGCAATATAAAATGGAAACGGAAATATGCAAAGGAAATGAAGTAGCATGTGTCGGAAATATGAAGAACCAGTTTCGATAATGTTGCGACCATATTCAACTTCGGATACGATCTCGCAGTGCTTTGGAGCCTCTAGATTTATATTTCTTTTGTTCATGATAATTTCTCGTCGCAGCCAGGCAGTATGTATGAGTTCTTGTTCTCACAAATTTAGAAATGAGGAGTTTCACAAGGTCTGGTCACAATGTGGATAATGTAATGGAATATTGACATTCCCGAGAATGCTTCTCATGTCAATAAACCGTGAGTTTTTTTGCTTTTGAAAATAAATTTCGACTCCTTTCATTAGGTAAAAAAATCTTTCATTTGGGCATATAAGTCCTCTGTTTTTAGGTTCGAATTCCATTGGTAGAGGGTTCTTAGATACTTGGTTTTTACACCAATCTCTCCATTCACCAGGAAACTTTTTGACAGCCCACTTCAATATAGCACCACATATATATTTAATTACTTTCAGGTCATCATCAGTTATCAATACACTCTTATACTTTGAAACTCCCCAGTCCGTAGCTTTTTTAATTGCTCCAGGAATAATCGTCTTCAGCAATTGCTTGACACGACTTTCAGGTATATCTAAGCAGCAAATGTATAGGTCTTTTGCATGAGGGCAGAGTATGATAGCATCATTTCCTTTTTACTTTCGAATGATACAGTTTTCTTTATATCTTGCAATAGTTCTTTGTATAGGTCTGTTTCCTTTTTTATCGTTATTTCCAATCCTAAAGTACAGATCCCGGTGTCCAATAGTTCCTCACAGTTAACATCCGATATCAATATCTCCACAGTTTGACTCTCCGAACATCCCTCCCTATCTGACGTTCCAACTATGTCCTCTTCATTCTGAAACATATGAGCCAAACGTCATTTAACTTCAAGAGGCCCTTTTCAACACAACAGCAAGGGGGAGTACTCCCTGGTTGCGTTTGACTTTCACTCCTTTATTAGGAACATGAAATAATTAGTATATCATCAGTTACTATAGCTATTACTTACGTCGTTAAATATTTCTTCGAGTTCTTCCTCAGTAAGATCAATCGGCTAGATATATATACAAAATACGCACTCGTCCAAGTAGCAAATGGCCGCAGAAAATGAAAGTCGCAGTCTTACACGCGGTGTCGCTGCACGGAACAACAAAAGCACTGAATCGGTCTGCCGCTTCCAGGCTAGTTTGTAAAGGCTATGCTTCTACGTGAAATCCTTCAACAAAATCTCGCTATGGTGGAATCAATGTAGGCTTACCATATTTTGGAAATGGAAAAAGAGGACACTTTTTCAGAAATTTGCAAGATGCAAAACCGGAGTAGAAGTCTCAAAAACCCGGTGAGTTTTTCCTCCCACTTTGTGATCGGTTGACTGATCGGTTGACTAGAAAAAAAAGGTCATCACTTCCACGAGCTCAAAATGCCGTTTTTTTTCTCCACGTTGCCAGGTGGATGACTGAAAAAAAAGTCATCTTTTCGCTCAGAGCTAAAATCACCGTTTTTCACTCCGGAATACCCGCCGGAACTTCACTACTGTGCTAATTTGCGGCATATCACTTGCAATTTTCTCTAAATCTTACCTAAATTTAAAAAAAAGAGGACAAAATCTCAAAAAGAGGACAAAAGGGCGTCCTCCGAGGACACTTTCAAAAAAGTCAAAAAAGAGGACGTATGGTAAGCCTAAATCAATGTCGAAAATTATCATCGGACACTGCAAGAAATAAGCTCTGCAGGAGAAAAACAGAATATCATATATATCCTGGCTTCAATGAACACTGAAATATACAATCAATTCAAAATCAACAACCAATGGGGCTGTTCCACTTCATTTTAAACACGCGGTGGCGACAAAGGTAACTCGACCCAAATTTGTTTTGATGCTGTATGCTTTACTATGGGAACGGACTAAACATGGACCCAATTTCGTCTAGTGGCGTACAACAAGGATGGTGAAAGTATTCATATCAATTTAAATCATCCATAGGGATATCAAGTAGCTGTTAGCCGACGAAAATGAGGCTATTTCTCGGCGTCTTGTCCTCGTGATGGACATTGGCACCATGTCAGGTGGAAGCTTACCGGTACATTGCTGTCAATTTTCCGAGAGTCGTCATTTGATCTCGGAATATGCATCAATTAGAAACAAAAAGTTATCGCAAGGATAGGTTCCGTTTACGAAGAGGTATGGATGCCTGGTCCTCTCCTGGAAAAGCTGTCTGCAGAATATCATTTCACCAACATGATTTTTATACTGCCTCCCCTCACCGTAAATTAGTTCCCCCATGAGTGTTGTGTGTTATGAAAAATTATGTTGTGTACAATGTACATTTACTGCTGTGAGGTCCTACACCTTATAAAAATCATGCATTTGAATTACAATGAAGCTGATCAAATTTCAGTAAAGGCAGCCTCATCTGTTCTGTTTTCAAGAGACGAGATGGCCTCTCCATTGCCAAAAAAAAATAAGTCTCGTAACGGGATGAAAAAAACTGACGCAAAAATGCATTTTCAATAAGTCGTTAAATTCGAGTGTTTTATTATGATGTTTTGAACCGATTTTAAAAGGACTGTGTTGTGAATATATTTGTATTATGGGCCCAATATTCGGTATTGTCAGTGTGTTACTTATAGATTAAAAAAAAACTGATGACAGATACCAATTCGTCAGAATAAATGCTGATTTCAACAAAAATGTGCGTATATATTGTTTTTGGGCTATAACTCCTTTTGTATAGAGAAAAGTTTCTTCTTAAGACAGAAGAAACATGATGCTTCCGCAGATTATGAGCTATATATCATGAGTCTACGACCAGCGGTTGCCGAGATGGGCCATTTTACACCCCATACGCGCAGAAATTGGGGAATTGCCGGCTGAAAAATGAGGGTAATACCCTGAAGTCACTTTTTATTGAAGTTTTAGGTCAATTGTCAGGATTGAGGAAGCCCTTTTTTGATTTACAATCAGGGTGAAATGACTTTTTTATCTTTCAACGCGACATAGCTAGAGTCATTTTTATTTTATCACCCATCGAGTCCGAGTAATTCTACAAATGGTCGCGCCCATGTCCAAATCACAATTTTCAGTAGAAATCATCAACGGGCCATGCTTAACCATCATAAACAAGTGATGCCACGTAATAAGTAGGCCTATCCTTCTACTGCGTCGTAACTTTCGAAAGTGATGTAATAATGAGGATTGATGAGTGGTTTCAGGCTTCTGGAGTAGTTTGAGCGAATTTTGGGTTATCTAATTCAACAAAAATTGACATTAAATATTGTCGAATACTTCTATATCCAAAATGCCGTCACGGGCCGCATGCGTGTTTGAGACCGCTGACTTAGAGGGATATGTTTCTGTGAAGAACTCAGCAGGTATAGCTGTCCAACATGGCTGTAGCCATAGGCGCCGAGTTACGGGGTGGCGGGGTGGCGCAGCCACCCCATGACATATTTATGGGGTGGCGGCCACCCCATACAATATGATCAAACGCCCACCGTCTGCGATTTCAAATCATCAGCGCTGTCAATTAGCGAGTCCGTTATAGCGCGTAAATGCCAACTGTGGTGATCGCTATCGTCTCATTTCGGTTTTGTTATTATTACTTAATTGGTTGATTATGTACTCTAGTCTTAGGTATAAAACCATTGCGTTTCTATTCATTGTTTGTCTTAGTTAATAAAAGCCTTGGATGTAAAGAGGTGTATTCGATTCACAACAATTTTATTAACTAAGACAAAGCAGCTTTAGTCATGTCGGTCGATGGAGGAGCAGAAAACCGCCGATGCCCTATTCTCATAAGGGTACCTACTCTTGAGGTGTTGCCGAATGCTCCGGCCGTTCAGAAGTCATTCTGTCATTGGGAACGACAACTGGAATCCTACATAGCTGCTGCATCCTTTGCCGATGCCACAGTAGATAAGCTTGCATTATTGTGTGGATTCATTTCGGCGGACGTCTACGCATTGATAGAAGAAAAGCAATCCTACGACGAAGCTCTGAAGTTATTACAGGATCTTTACAAACCTAAGAAAAATGTTATATTTTCAAGACATCTTCTCTCAAGTAGAGCGCAAGATACCAGCGAGACCGTTCAGGAATTTCATCAAAGCTTATCAGCGCTCGCAAAGGATTGTGATTTCAAGAGTGTCACCGCCGACCAATATCGCCAAGAATCCATAAGAGATGCTTTCATCAGAGGTTTGAAATCTTCCCATATACGTACGAGACTGCTTGAATGCGAGGAACTGCCACTGCAAAAAGCGATTATCACTGCTATTTCACTGGAGAAAGCTCAAGAATTTTCCATTTCCTATAAAGTTAATGACATCGATGCACGTTTCGTTGCAAGCACCTCTAACGATCCCAGCCGGCCTGCGAGAGACGCACCGGATCCTCAGCTCAACACGGTTTCTGCAATTAGCAGAGTGTCCGAAGTCAAATCAATCAAAGAATGCACGTTCTGTGGAGGTACCCATGTCGCTAAGCGCGACCAATGCCCAGCATCGATGGTTGAATGTTATAAATGTGGCAGACTTGGACATTTCAGAAAGTTCTGTAAATCAAAAAGCAAATACCTGGCTGCTGCTCCGAAATGTTTGAAGGACTCGACCATACCCCTTACAACTGCACAGCAGATATTCGATGCTATGCTCGATTCGGGAGCTGCTGAATGTTTCATCAAACTGGATATTGCCATCAAACTAGGTTTGTTTCCACAGGGACCAACTTACAGTATCAAATTGGCTTCCAACAAATGCGCCACCGATGTGCTAGGACACGTTACCGTCGTATTCATAGTGGCGTCACGTGAGTACACTCATCAATTTGGCATAATCGATGATTTATGTGCAGACTTCGTCCTGGGACTAGATTTCATGAGATTGCACAAGAAGGTTATTTTCGAATTCAAAGATGGCAAGAACGAGCCATTTACAGTAGGCGTAAACTCTCACTTGGCACTTGTTACTTCCATAGTCGATGAACCGCTTCGTATATTCCAATTCTTGACTCCAGATTGCAAACCTATTGCCGCTCCTTCTCGAAGGTATAGCAAAGAAGATAACGAATTTATTAAAGGAGAAGTACAGAAGCTCCTCAGTGACGGTATCATAGAACCGAGTCATTCACCTTGGCGTGCTCGGCCACTAGTAACCAGGGACGCGCGGCATAAACGAAGACTTGTCATTGACTATTCAGTATCTATCAACAGGTACACCAATTTGGATGCTTATCCACTGCCACGTATAGAAGATGTTATCAATGAAGTCTCTAAAGGCAAGTACTATTCAGCCGTTGATTTGAAATCGGCTTACCATCAAGTCCCGTTACACCCTGATGACAGACCTTTCACGGCGTTCGCCGCTTGCGGTTCACTTTACCAATTTTGCAGATTACCGTTCGGCGTCACGAATGGAGTAGCGGCTTATCAACGTTACATCGATTCGTTTATTTCAAAGCATCAATTACAGGGTGTAGTGGCGTATTTGGATGATATTACAATCTATGGCGCGACCAAGGAAGAGCATGATATCCGCTTGAAAGCATTTTTAGATTCCGCAACAGCTTGTCACCTAACCATCAATACAGAGAAATCAAGTTTTGGAATCGAAGAAATACAATTGCTTGGGCACAAAATATCTCACGGCAACATAAGTCCGGACCCTGACCACATGAAGCCGCTTCTGGAAATGGCCGCGCCAACGGACTCTAAAGGTTTGAAACGTATATGCGGTATGTTTTCATATTATTCCAAATGGATTCACAATTTCTCGGCTAAGATTAGGCCTCTTATTCGTTCATCCAATTTTCCTTTGGGACCTGATGCTATTGCTGCTTTTCATCAATTGAAGAAAGAGATAATGGACTCTTGTCTAGGATGCATTTACGAAGACCAACCATTTACAGTTGAGTGTGACGCGTCAAACTGCGCCATTGCAGCAGTTTTGAATCAGTGTGATCGGCCTGTAGCGTTCTTCTCTCGCACACTTACAAAGACAGAATCGAACTACCCCGCTATTGAGAAAGAAGCTCTCGCAATCATTGAATCGGTTCGGAAGTGGAACTACTTGCTTGCCAATCATAAATTCCTTCTTGTTACAGATCAAAGAGCGTTATCTTACATATTTCAGAAGAAGCATCACAGCAAAATCAAGAATACAAAACTTGCGCTATGGCGTCTTGAACTCAGCTCTTTCAACTATGACATTTCACATCGCGCGGGAATCGAAAATGTCGCTGCAGACACCTTGTCTCGTATTTGCTCCGTAACCGGTTCAGGTCAAAATTTGAATGAAATCCATGCACAACTTGGCCATCCCGGAGTTAGCCGATTGGCCCACTTTGTTAAATCCAAGAATTTACCGTATTCCACGGAAGACGTGAAACGTATCTGTTCCAGCTGCCGTGTATGCGCAGAACTCAAACCTAGATTTTATAAAGGAGATTCTCACCAATTGATCAAAGCCATTTATCCCTGGCAAAGAATATCAATCGATTTCAAAGGTCCGGTCCCCGGTAAACGTAAATTCATTTTAATCATTGTCGACGAATATTCACGATTCCCTTTTGCATTTCCATGCTACAATATGACGTCGGAAACCGTAATCGAATGTCTAATGACGTTGTTCACTCTCGTTGGATTGCCTGAATATGTACATAGCGATAGATCGATGTCATTTATGTCGAAAAGAATGAACGATTTTCTAACGAAGAAAGGTGTTGCAACAAGTCAATCAACCCCTTATCACCCCACTGGCAACTCCCAATGTGAGAGAACCAACCAAACTGTTTGGAGAACAGTTAAACTACTGCTTGCCCAATACCAAATGCCACTGTCCTCATGGGAGGAGGTACTCTCAGACGCATTACATTGTATCAGGTCGCTTCTGTGCACGGCTACAAATTGTACACCTCACGATCGATTTTTCTCTTTTCAAAGACGATCAATGAATGGCTCTTCATTACCCGATTGGCTTTTCAAGTCGGGCACTGTTCTACTGCGTAAGTTCGTCCGCGATAAGAGTGACCCTTTATGCGATAAAGTGTATTTGCTCGATGCTAATCCAAAATACTCTTTGATTCGCTATCCAGATGGCAGAGAGTCGACCGTCTCCACTACAGACCTTGCTCCTTATCCGCGTATGACCAATGTCACCGAATCCTTGCCACAAGAAAAGAAATCTCTTCCTTCTCGATCGGACTTGGATATGCCCTCCAGCGAAATCGAAGAAGAAAAGGTTACTCAGGCCGACGAATTCTGTAGTGAGGACGCTACCATCCCTGCTGAAACCGCTGACAATGCTCAAAGCAGTTCGACTCCGAGACGCTCTTCACGGACAAGAAGAGCTCCTGATAGATATGGGGATTTCGTTTCCCATTAGATAAATTTTGTTTGAAATGGTTATTTTCAGCGCTAATGTCTGTTTTATTGGTCGGGGAGATTGTGGTGATCGCTATCGTCTCATTTCGGTTTTGTTATTATTACTTAATTGGTTGATTATGTACTCTAGTCTTAGGTATAAAACCATTGCGTTTCTATTCATTGTTTGTCTTAGTTAATAAAAGCCTTGGATGTAAAGAGGTGTATTCGATTCACAACACCAACTATTTACCATTAACCGATATCTGCGCGCGAATAATTGAACACGCAGCTTCGTCGGCGACGACGAACTAGTGCTTGAAACGCCCCAATAAATTGTGATCCGTGATTACTGATTGATTAGTAATCAGACAGTCGAAGCAACCTCGCTTACGACGACGATTTCGACACGCTTGCGCTGAGAAACACCATCTTCTCTCTCGACCAGACGAGCGAATTCACGTTCTCGTATGTGTATTTGCTTGCGCCCATATTCGTTTACAAAATAATTCCTGAGTTAGTTCCGTGATATTCTCTTTAATTGGAGGTTTGGAGCGCGAAATAGGACAGTGTGTTTGTGTAGCCTATGCCTGCGAATGAAAGTCATATTCATTACTCTAACTTGGCTTTGCCAACTTTTATCGGGAAATGCAACAATGCAGCTCAAACGTCGTTATAATGAGCAAACAATTGTGGCGATGTCAGACTCGGACCCCATTGTGCTGTACGCAAATTGAGGAATTACTGATTAGATGCGCGCTTTCTCGTTCCCTATCATCTGTAGGCTACTAATTCTTGTCTGCTATATACACTCGTATTCCCTAGGTGTCCCTTATCAGCGTTTGAGTTGTTATTAATACCTCGCATTGTGCACTATAATACCTCGCATTGTGCAGTGCACAGAGTTGAATTACGTTGTCAAATATTGATGCAACACGATATTCTCGGTAGCACAAATTATGAATTTATTCGAGTAGTTTGAACGGAAACCTTCGATGTTCCAATACACTTCATTGCTGGACGGACTCTGTCGAGCGCAACCATATCGCGGATATAATTTCAAACCTTAGGGATATGTATTTCCAGTGATAAGGTCGCGCCATGCGCCCATATCGCTCTTACTGCAATAACACGTGGATAATTGAAAGCGCACCATTTTACGATCAAATTCGACTGGCTGACCGGGGCCTACGTAGGCCGTATAGGCCCCGGGCTGATATTAACCAGCGCGTTGTCGGCATTAAAACCCCAGATGCGTAGCCAAGGAGTTTCTCATTTATAACTAGAAATCCCGTTCTTTCGAAATGCCAATTCACTAATTCGTATTATCGATGCTGCGTACTGCAAATTGGCTAGAAGCATTTGTATGCGAAATGGGTCATTCGATATCTCATGTGCACTATCGTCGGTATTTTGATTTAGCACGTCCGCAAAAACACTTTCGCCAGACAGGAACGATCTCCGAGTGTAATATTGTTTGTGTTTATGTATCTTTTTAATTAAAACTTGTGCCCGCGCCCGAGCAAATTGGGCTCGTTGCCATTGCCGAATCTGGGTATTTGGGTATGATTAGCGCACCCTGAAATTGTAATTATTGCAGGTTTGCGGCATGTCTGCAATTTCGTTATCAGCGCAACCTTGCCGGCCGATTGTACATTCCGATAAAATTGATCAATACTATGTATTTCGCACACCGAACTGATGCCTAACGATCTTTATTAGATGTACAAATTCTACCTCATCGTTAGAAACCTAGATTCCATCGCGTGCTCTGAGAAACACCATCTCCTATCGCGATTCAACGACCAAATATACTTTCACATTATACAAATTAAAGTACATTAATTGCATCGATGAGGGCCGCAAGCCGCGTTTAAAATATTTTGTGAACCATTCTTGTGATAAATATTTTCGGAGCGCAAAGTTGAACAGTGTTTTATTGTGTGTGCCTGCTAGTTTAAATTTATTCCAGTGCCCATAATATTCATCCAATTATGCTTTGCGGACGTAAATCGGAAAATGTAGCAATGCAGTCCAAATCGATGTTTTAATCAGCAATCAATTGTCGCGATGCGAGTTACTCAATACTAAGTAAAAACCTACTGTGTTGGCGGTAAGGGATAATTACTGATTGACCGTGCGCGTTTGTAATCATAATTCTTGTCTGTCCTTCGTGTTCCAGAATTGTCGTGCCGTGTTACTATTCAGTTCTCGATCCAGCGACGAATGCCGAGTGCGCCGCAATCAATGACCTAATTTCGCAATAGCCTCAGCGGGAGATCGCGTCGCGCTGCATTGTGCGATGCGATATGCGTGCACAAACGAATCTCGCTAATTGGTCGCGGTCCCACGTAACACTGATAACACAACTTGTTGAATTGCAACTGACTAGTGGTGCCAGAATGGTCATTTCAAAAGGTCGGGGTTTTGCGTTTCAAAAGGAGGGGGTTCAACACCCCCTGGCCACGCGCCAGCCGCCACCCCAAGCAAAAATAAAAGTCGCCGCCTATGGCTGTAGCTGTCTGGTATTTAACTGAGAGGCTGTCCTGGTGTTGCGGTCGTGATATTCTAATTTGCCTAGTTCCTTTGCATCGGGTAGCATACGACCTTTTGCGCCAGCTTATTCAAATCAGGTAGCTGGAGGTAGCTACGGCAAGCTGCACAGTTCAAACAACTGCAAACTCTGATCTCAATGTAAAGCCTCATCATCCAACTAACTAACTTGATTCAATGTGACTATCCGTATGTCATTCACCAGGTTGAACCCAGTGATCAAATTGTCCCATTAAAGCTGGGTCTCCAAGTGAATTTGATACATTCAAGGAATGGTCAATGCTACTTTGAATCTGTCAACCATGGACGCAAAAGCAGAAGTTGATACACCTTTTGCAATGTTCCCGTGGTATTGCCAATACTTCTCTTACAGCTTGTGAAGATATGGAAAACTGCTTTGACGAAGCTCTCGCGGTATTGAGAGACAATTTTGGTCAACCGCTCCAAATAAGTTACCGCTACATAAACACTGTTATAAATGGCTCGAAACTCGTAAAAGGTGGGTTACAACGATTATCTGATGTCATTTCATGCACCGTTAACCGCTTGCACCAATAAGTTAACCAAATTTGGATGAATTCGTGATGTTTCATGCTCTATATGGTTGAACAAATTGCCGAGAGACTTCCTACTTCTTGGCAGCCTGGTTGGAGAACCTTAGTGGCGGAGGTCACTTTTGACCTGAAAACTGAATTGACTGTTCAGCATGTGAACGACTATATTCGCCAGAAAATTGGAGAAATCATCAGTAAATTTACAAAACCCAGTCATGAAATATCCAAGAAGCAAGGTACGGGGTTATTCAAAACTGACAAGCCTAAGGCACCATTCAGCACACAAGTCGTAACTCCAACATTGGAACTTTGAACATTGCAACTTTGCTTCATGAGGCAATGTACCCAGTTCCGCAAAATGCAGTTTCCTGATCGCGTTGATCTCGTTAAAACCAGAGGGCTCTGCTTCAAGTGTCTGACGTCAGGACACCTTGGAAAAAGCATGCAAACGCATTCAAGCCTGTATAAGACCTGGTTGCAAATGTAATCATGCAACAATTCTTCACTCACCTGAAGAAAAGATAAATGAGACCTGAAGAAAAGATAAATGAGGTTGCTAACAAAACCTTGAATTCAGCAAATTGAAGACCAAGGCAAGATACCATCAATATGAAATATTACATAATTACATTTAATTAAATAAACTAAAATTAATCTGGATACCAGACTGAATATATTTTCAAGTGCATCTTGTGTCAACCGCCAAGACATGACAAAATGAAGGATGCCTCTTGCACACAGTCGGTCATGCATTGAAAGTATGCTTGCCGTTGAGAGTCTAATCCCGGTCTGAATTGGTTTCCATGCATCATTGGGAAACTTCATCAATTCGACGAACTTCATCATCTGCAAAATGCTCAAGGTGATAAATAGTATAACGAAGCACAAGATAACTAGCGAATTTGGCTCTTTAAGAAAAGCAGGCTTTTGGGCTGCATTGGCAAATAATGGCGCCCTGCCTTCACAGCATCAAACCAATTGTTAAAATACTGGCAGAAAAATGCGGTGGTCAAGGCTTCCTTTAGCATTTACCATTGTCCGAATACCAGATGATTTTCCATGGTTGAGAACCTTTCAAAGTACGACCGTGCAGCATAAAAAATGCATTGTCTGTGCAGCAGTTCTTACACACTTCTTCGGGTATTATGAACGCGGAATATGCTTCCGGGATAAATTAGGAGCAATTTTCAGCTGCTTTCATCCTGGAACTTCATAAATTCTTTCACATCTGATGAGCATATCTGCTCAATTGAATAATAAAAATACCACAGCAACGACTTGTGTCTCAATGAAGTTATCTTATTTGACTCAAAGTGATACTTTTCCATAGCAAATTGTGGTATTGTAATGTTATGCTTCAAAAAGGCCGACCTCAGAAAAGAAGGGATGCTGTATTTCACATTTCAGTTCCAATCTACAAATAGAATTAGATGATCCGATTATCTGAGATTTTCAACAAACTCACACTTTATCACAGTCTATATACTATTTGAGTCTGCCGAGTCGCGTTGCTGTCGTAGTTCAGGGTCAATATGTCCTACAAATCTTTTGATGGATGGATTGAACTTGGGAAATCTGCATTTCATCGAGCATCAGACTACAGATCTTTTCCTCATCGGTGCAGTTTTTCATCACCTGGCCCATCCATTCATTGATTCAAAATGTTATATACCAGAAGATAATGGAAGTTTAGTCACTCTGTGACAGAGTGTAGACTTGCATGGAAGGGGATAGTAAATTTTCCGCAGAAATTCATAACTGAAACAAATTCTCCTAAATTAGCTTCACTAAATATGAACATGATTATTACCCATGCGAACCAACATCACATTTATTCTTTAGAGCTTTAGTCACAGTGTCATCACTCCAGTTTAGCCCTTGACCTATAGAACGACTTGCCAGTAATTTCAATTAGTCAGGGTTGAGGAATGACGCCACCGAGCCATTGATTTTGGCAATACTGGACTCGAATACTTTTATCTGAATAAAATACACCAGACTAGTTAGTAGATATATTTATACATCAATCTATATGTCCTATGGCCACGTAGGCTCCTTTAAAACTATACCATACCTTTGATCTCAGTCGGCGGTTTTCAAGAATGAGTGTGGCATCTCTCACATTGCGGTAAGATTCATCGTATGAATCAAGATTGAGAAATACGGCTTCGGGAGCAGAGTAAGGGGGCTCTTCAATGGTTTCTGAAAGAAATACTGTAATTGCTTCCCTTGCATGAATGACAAAATGAACTTTTTTCACGTTGTGCTACAACTGGCACATTAGCTGCGCTATTACAGGTGATCGCCATTTTCCCACTATCATCAATTCGTTTCGGACGATTAGGTATGTCGAAAACTGTAGTAGTAGGAATTGCAGTCCGTATCAATATTTTCTGGTTGTATGATGTCGAGGCCTGTTTATTTTGGATTTTTACCAAAAGAACAAAAATACCTTAGTTTTATATGTTTTCAAATTATATTTTTTAGAATCTTCAAAAATAAGAAATGAAGGTGCTTTTAGCCCTAAAACTACTGGAAGACGTCACCGAAAGTGTGTTATTATCATGTTTCCATGTCCTGTAACACATCGCCATCATGTCCTGTAACACATCGCCATCATCTGCGATCTTGATCCAACTTTTCAATACTTTCGTCATAAAGTCTTTGGCCTGGAAAATGCCCCCCCCCCCAGAAAAATCAGTGAGAGACGCCGGGCGATACCCATCTCGTATTTGATTTTCGAGAAATCGGCCACGACAATCGCAGTTGTTGGAAACATCGGGCCTATATGGGCCCGGAGAACTGCCGGATGGCTTCGAACTCTCATCAATCTTCCAGTCTCTTTGCTCCTGACAAGCGCTCGCAAATAAAGAGTCCGAAAGTGACGTCCATTTGGTATCAGAGCGGCAAGGATTGGAATTGGTCTTCGATATTATGTATATGCTGGGGTGTCCACTTGTTCGACAGCCGACTCTGGTGTTTGTCGACCAATTCACTGAGCTGTAAATAAATAGTATATATATATATATATATGTATCACTATTGTTTATATTATTAGAATCTAAAAGAGGAAGTCGTGTTTGTTGTGTCCTCTCCCCTAGTGCCCACGAAGTTGGATTACTTTGATCCACTTGGTGTGGTAGATAGAGCGGGTCCCTTTCATTGTCGGGAACATATATTTTCCTTATGACGTCGATGAGCCCTGCAATGAGGTTCCTGGCTGCCTCGAAGGTGGACTGCTTCTCCTATTCGTCGATGTTCCCTAGAAGGCCGAGGATTGCAAACCCTCTGACATTATCCCAGTCCCCAGCTGGGAACAGAGCTCGGAGGCGTTCGACCAGGCGATGGAGCTCATCCTGCTGCTCCACTATCAGTAGGACAAGTCCCTGAAGCTTCGTGACGGTTGTGCTCAGCTCTCCAGCTCTGTGACAATGCGATCACTTGGAACCACCACCGCGACGAAGGTGCGCAGGCCGGACCTATCCCGTTCATAACCCCGAGCCACCACCGCGACGAAGGTGCACAGGCCGGACCTATCCCGTTCATAACCCCGAGGAGTGTGGTACGGTGTCCAGTCAACCAAGTGGTCAGTCAGCCAAATAATTTTAGCGTTTCGGAGACCCCTCCCTCACACACATGCAGTTTTAGTGTGTGTGTTTATGAGTTTCCGGGTTGTTTTAAAACACTGCTCTGACTCGTTCATTTCACGAAAGAACTTGAAAAAACATCTTATAAAATCTTATTTTTAGGGAATATTCAAAAATAAACAAGCCTGCTGATGTCTGTTTAAACTGACCTGACTGGAAGTGTTTCTAAATGCAATAATTCGATTGGAAGCATTGATCTAAGCTTTCAACAAAACCACTAGTAGCACAAACTTCACATCATCCATATGCATCTGTTGGTTGCCACTTGTCTCGTCTCATATTAATTGCCCGCTTTTGACGACGTTGAGAAATCTTCGGGGGCCGAAAGAGGACAGAACGGGCACCCTCAGAGACTTTTCGCTTCTTCCCTGTGCTGCTACTACTACCAGTACTACGTGCTTCATTTTCCTGATCTATCATATAAAATCAACCGATTGAAAAAAAAAAAATCAATGATTAAATCCTGCCTCCCCACCGTTCACTGCCTCCTTTCCCACGTACTAGAGTGACAATGGACGATTCTCACTGCCTTAGCGCCGCCTAGGAAGGGATGGCGGTCGTAATTTTGCCTCCATAAAGGCTACCATTGTGTGCAGAAATATTGCAGTGCTTTTCCCTTTATTGCGTCTCGTTACTGTGAATGCATGAGTTGTTGGTTATTGCAACACCACTAATGCCTGATTTCATGTCATTGCTATGGAAATCCAGACCCTACTTCTTCATTATAGCTGTTTGAGAAGCTTTAGCGTGGGACTGTATTTTTTTTGCTTTAACTGAACTGCTGCTGACTTCTCTTCTGATGTCACTAGTAACAGTAAACAATTTACACAGCAATGTATGGAGCTTGTATTTTCTTAGTTGTTGACGGATCTACCAGAGTTCAGTTTTGCCGACGTAGACAGGATTGCCAGTGAATCGAGAGGTAATGGAAATAGCAAAGGCTGTAAATTATTCGCCGAATCTGACATATGAGATTTTAGAGGCATGTTGTAATTCATACTAGCAGAGGTCCTTGGTAGATTTATTCAAGCACTCAAATTATAGGCCCCTAACTGGCTTTGAGAATTAGACTTCGTGACTTTGCAAGTATCATCTGTGATCCTGATGAGTTTGAGCATGTCAGTATCAGCAGTGTTGTTGGGGTCAATGCTTCATATTGCATATTGTCAAAACAAAAAATTGTGCTGGCAACTAAAATCAAATAACTAGTCAACAAATTGTTTAGTAGCAAACAAATACGAAGCTTTACAATATGACTAAAAATTGCTGTCATTGCAATGTTCCCAGTTGCACTGCCTGACTTCCCCAGTTCGATGATTGTCAAGTGCACCATATACTGCTGCAGTATTTTATGTTCCAGGTGCAGATGTGCCTCATCGACCAGCCACAACGACACGGACCATAGATGATCGACAAGGATATTTCGAAATCTGATGATAAAACTAGAACTGTTAAGGACACCTTGCCCATTTGCGGGATATGAAAGGGTCATGACCACCCAGAGATCTTTCATTTTACCTGAGTTTAGACCAGGGCTGGCCAACCTTTTCAGCCAAAGGGCCACATTCGATTGACGAATTTTTGCGCGGGCCACTATCCGCGCGAAGCGCGAAAATTTTTTGAAGTTCATAGGTCAATAATATTGTCACTTGATTATATTGCGGGCCTGCTGTATATCGCTGGGCCAAGTTTGCGAGGACTGGGCTATTCGGCGCATGGACATATCGATATCGAAAGCTGCGACCAACATGCGTCAATCATTTCGTGCCTAGGTTTCATAGTCGACGGTCTTACTGCCAGTGCAAACGCAAGGTCGCATATGTTGAACGACACTTTGTCACGTAATCGCTAATTTAGTTAGACTCAATCTGATACATTATGTTTTCTTCAATTTTCACAAAAGGGCAACAATATTAAGAACAAGAAGTCGAGTGACAACATGTTGCGCTATGCTTGTAGAAAATTTTTACCTTTGATAAATCTATCGCAAATTATACTGCTTTATTGTAGTGTACGAAGATATACCAATATATGAATGGTTGATGGATCTGTCAATGAGTCGAAACTGATATTTTAGTCATCACATCTCAAGTGTTGCGGCCAGACTAATAAAATTTTTGGTTGGCCTTGCAAGTTCACAATCTGTGCAATCCATTTTTGATGATATTAGAAATTTCGGAAATTACCTCGCGGGCCACTCAAAACCTTCTCGCGGGCCACATGTGGCCCGCGGGCCACGGGTTGGCCGGCCCTGGTTTAGACTTTGTTCTCCACGGTGGAAAACAAGCCGCTCACTCCCAGTTGTGCACCGGGTAAGCTTTGTGCATAACTGGCTAGCTCCTAGCAAATGTCAGATAAATTTGTCAATATACAATAGCCAACAGAACTGATGAATGTTACCGCACTTGTTTTGTTTATTGAGCAGATAAAAAATGAAAGGATTAGCGATATAAAGCAGACTTGACTTTATGTAGCCACTTTGGCCATGTGGCGCGATACCAATCAAGTATTATTAACATGTGCGCTACCATAATATCCTCATCTGAAGGATTGGGGCATATGTTCTCTAATTTTCTCTCTACTCACCCAAATTGTCAATTTCCCAAGAGTAAAATATGAAAAATCTGCCCAGCCAAGTTATCGATAACCCGCTAACAGATGCAGTTGACAAGTTGAATCGAACACCAAGGTCTTTCACTCCCCAAAGCCTTGGTGAATCCGACAAACAAATGAAAACAGTTCTTCATGCAATGGCAGAGTTTTTGAATTTGCCATTGCTTGAAATTCTTCAATATACCACTTCTGAGATAATTTTGAACAGCTGATAAAAGTGGAACAGTTGCAGCTGTTGAGACTATATCAAAAACTTCAAAATCAATCCATAACATGAAAATCCAGAATAATACAGAAACATATATCATCGGATGCCTTGAATCGTGCACAAAATCAGCTACTCCAGCTCGTTACTCAAATCCTGCATTATTCCCTTGCTGTAGATGATTTTTCTTCACAATACGCGTGATCCAGCAATGGCTGTTGTAGATGTGGAATCTGATCAGTGCTACTTGGACCAAGAATTTCTTTCGGAGTATGATGTCCACTGCAAATACAGTTGGATGCATTAATAACATGCCGACAGAAATGAAAACATTTATAGTTACGGACGTACGGTATATTTACGATCAACTTACAATGGCAGTTATTCAAGTACATCTACGTTTTTCAGGTATAGAGTTCCTTTTACTAAATAGTTAGTGCTGTTGGTATCAGACTTGGACAACTAGAAAATTTTCAGCTTTTCCGAATTAGATTAGAATTAGAGCTCCACAGTTTTTTCAAACTAGATTAGAATTAGAATTAGAGCTACACAGCTTTTTTCAAATTAGATTAGAATTAGAATTAGAGCTACTAAGCTTTTTTCAAATTAGATTAGAATTAGAGGTACTAAGCTTTTTCCAGATTAGATTAGAATTAGAGATCTACTTAGTTCGCAAAAACTTGGAAATCGAATGAAATTGTATATGGGATTTGAATACAGCAAAATGCAGTTCACATCAAATCACAGTGCGTGGTGCAAAAGGCCGCGAGGCGATATGCGCCACATATTTTGTTTGATAAACAACAACAACAGTGCATTCCCATGAACATGAGAATGGTTAACTTCTGTACACCAAGCTTGGCTCGATTTTACCATACTTTAATAAAATATTACTTCTTTTATGGTAACCGTGGGCATCGCCCATGTTAGTCAGAATGGCGATGTACTAACGTAAAGTTTAGAAACTAGAATGTTGTTCGCAGACTACAAGCTACTCCAGCAGGCTATATTCGTCATAATATCTACTATGACTGCACGGTGTAAGTAAGGCGATGGCGGCTTGGCACTGGATTTCCCTGCGCAAGCGGAATATTATTTTTTATCTCACTTCAATAGTGCAATATGCCTCGGACAAAGAGGAATTTTCAGGAAACAATAATTAGATTAGAACTAGAATTAGAGAATACGGACATTTCGCAAATTAGATTAGAATTAGAATTAGCGCATGGAAGCATTTCACAAATTAGATTAGAATTAGATTACTGGCATTCCGCTCTAATTTAGTGAAATTAGACAACTAGAATTATCTAGTTGTCCAAGTCTGGTTGGTATAACCAAGTGCAGAAAAAAATTTAAAGTAAACAATCACCCGAATAACAAATGAGCCGAATTGGATAAATGTCTGTCAGCTTGCCACACACTAATAATGTTCGGTCATAATGTTTGTCGCTGTTCAGGTGATACAGCAGCTTGGGATTGAGCTCGGGATTTTGCTGCACTAATCATAATAACCAGAAATACTTTTACACAGTTCTAGAATGGCCAAGCACACCTTGGACATATTTCCTGATACTGAGTTGTGCAAGTTATATATTTGGCTGCAATGCACTCTACAGTCTACATATAGTTGGAAAGGCAGTATCATGTAGTTACTGGACTTTCCCTTCCACCCAATTGATGTGCCGAGTTCGCGAAATAGTTTTAAATAATATTGGAATCTCTCACACATAGAGACCTATCTACAATGTACCAGTCATTGTTAAGAATTGAAATAAATTTATAGTCTCATATCATGTCAGTTTACTTTGATCTCATCTCTGATGGCAGCCATACAAATAATATATACATTAAATATCTTATTGATATATACAGAAATATATAATCTGGGACATATAAACGAGATATATTTATGATATGTTTCAGCACAAGATTTAAACAAAATTAGGACAAGAAAAAGATATCTCAACATGTCAGAAAAAATGTATCTCGTGTTTGCTGGGTACTAGCCTACTGTGTACGAGGGTTGGATTATCCGGATAACGGTTAACCGCAGGTTTTTTTATTATCCAATATCCGGATATAAATCTGCCGGTTAACCGGATAAAATAGTATCGTTATTAATGTGTTTTAAAGTTTTTAGGAAGCTTCAATAAGTCGTATTATCAGTATTCCGCGCGTCCAATTAGGTCATTGATTGCTGCCGCGAACTCGGCTATCGTTGCTGGCCTGATTTTTCGAGTCTTCAACAAGCCTATAGTTCCACTGGCAGAATCACATCTGCAATAGGCTCTGTGGACATTAAACCATCACTGGCCTACGTAATCGCATCTGCATTGGCTTGGTGCTCACGATGTTATCGCTGGCCTGCACAATCGCATCTACAATAGGCGTGGTACGAACGATATCATCGCTAGCTAAACCATAGTCTCGGGCCTGGCATGCGTTGGCTCCTATCTCTTAGTGGCTTGGAGACAATATGCCGCTGAGATTATTATGATCAGCGATTGTGATTAATGAGTCACATTGCGAAACTGAATGACATCGAATGTTCGCATTCCGGAAACATGTTCGTGCGTGCAAGCGTAATTGATTTACGCTGATACTAAATTCGAAAAAAATCTAAACCACCTCGTTCTATTTAAAACACCCCCCTCACTTTTCGGCTCGCTACGGGCCTGATCATGTGAATTTCGCATAAAGGAATTAGAACGAGCTAGCATGTCGGCCTCAATTACGGTATCAGCTACTCATCATTCCAGTACTGGACACCTAAACAGAAGAATGGGCAAAAAGGAAGCACTGCTTACTATATTCAGCCTTGCTTACTATCATTCAGCCCATTTTGTGGAAGCAGAAAGAGGATTTAATACGTCTGGACTCTTTGTTACAAAACTCGGTCCCGGCTACAGGATGCGCCACCTCGTAACCGCGTAAGTCGGGGCCTATGATCACAGGTATAGGGAGGGTAGGTAGGGTAGGGTATGGCATGGGATAGGAATCGTTATTATAACGTTTAAGGGAATGTAGGATGAAAGGAGGGGACTTAATATAACATGGGTTATGGTAATTAGCAGAAGAAAAAAATTGTGGTCAAGTTATATATGTAATAAAACAAAAAGCTGCTGTGTAGGTGGAAATGCCAAAGGTGTTCTGAACTTGAAATGTTGGCTTTCTTCTTCATCATCTTTATTTTCTACTTGACCTTCTTCTTTTTGTGAATTAGTTTATTGTTCGTTAAAAATTGTTTCAATTTCTTTCCAGTTTTGAATCCGATACGAAAGGGAATGGGGTAACTGCGTTTGGTGATGTGTCTGATCTGTTTTGTTATGGTCGAAGACTTTATAGAATTGGTGCGTGATGTAGGTCAGATTATGGGTAAGTTTTTCTATGTTCGTATCTCTCTTAGCAATACTCCTGCAATTTTGTATGACTCTTCTGGGGCATTGTATGACTCTTCTGGGGCAATTTAGCTTGCGTAGCCTATTCTTGAATCTATGTGTTGTGTTTTTCAGATATCTTGGATTCGAATTTGTATGGTTCATTGCACCTGCTATTGCCAGACATCTATGCACATTTTTCAACTTTTCAATCAATCATGGAATATTTCCAGACCATCTCAAACAAGCCAAGGCTGTACCAGCTTACAAAAAGAATGACATTACATTTGAAAGACTTCTCTACCGTAGAATAATTGACTTTGTTATGAAAAATTCACTATTATCCGATGAGCAATTCGGTTTTTTAGCCAATAGAAGCACTACGCAGGCCCTAGCCGACATGACATCCAGACACTTCAAGTCATTTGATAACAAAAAAAACATCATGCTGTGTTTTTTAAGACATCAGCAAAGCATTTGACTCTGCTAACCACCAGATACTGATTAGAAAACTTGTTCAGTTTGGCATACGTGGTATTGGCTCGAAACTTATATCTGACTACTTGAAAAACCGACGACAATGTGTGTATGTCAATAGTACTATCTCCGCTCCATCAACTATAACTTGTTGCGTCCCTCAGGGGTCTGTATTGGGGCCTTTATTATTTCTTATATATATCAATGATGTTAGCAAGGTCTCCTCTCTGAAAGCCGTACTATTCGCTGATGATGCCTGTTTCTCAGCATCCTCAACATCCTTGCAGACCTTGCAAGAATTGACATCTGATGAAATGACAAAGATCTGTAATTGGATGAGAAATAATCTACTTTCCATCAACCGCAGTAAAACCCAACTTCTCTTATTTAATAATTCCAATTCGCAAAAAAACAATCCATTTTCCAATTCGCAAAAAAACAATCCATTTTCTGTAAGAATCAATCAAACTATCATTAACCCAGCTGATCACGTTCGCTAGCTTGGAATTCTTGTCGATTCGAAATTGTCATGGAAACCTCAGATCGACTCAGTCACCTCGAAATTGTCAAGGGCTACGGGCATGCTACAACGATTGAAATATCTAATGCCACAAAAAGTGTGCGCAGTGTATTTTGCTATTTTTCAATCTCAGCTTCAATATGCAATAAATATATGGGGACATACAAATGTAACAAACCTTACAAAAATCAAAACTCTCCAGAACCAGGCTCTTCGTGTCATTAGTAAATTACCTCCCAGGCGACGAATTCTCCCGGAATGTCGAAGTCATGGTATACTCAGAGTTGCCGACCTAATTCAGTACGAGACGGCAAAGATGATGCACACCATCTTCCACACAAACGGGTCATACTTTAATTCGCATTTTACAACTTTTGCGAAAACTCATGGGTATGAAACTAGACAGGTATCGAGAAATTCTATTTCGCTGCCTCTCCTGTCCCGATGTTCATCCCGCAATAGTTTACATTTTGTCGGTGCGAAAACTTGGAATGATCTCCCTGCAGAGCTGATACCAATACCGCCATGGCAGTTAGAAAAAAATATAAAAATTATCTACTACAAATGTACTGTTGATTTTTTTTCTTTTATACAATATTCATATGTATTTAGTGAAAGTGTTAAGGTGTGTGGGGTGTATGGAGGTGATTATTAGTCCGTCGTCTAAGTATCTGCGGGACACTGTTATTGGCCAAGTTGTGGAAAGTTGAGATATAAGGTTTTGTTCGTATATGGCAAGAGTTAGATCGGCTGCCTGTGCAGAGTAATAGCTTCACATAGCTAAACCGTCTTTTTGTATATACAGCGGAAGAGAAGTAACAGAGACTTAGGCAGAAATCAAAGAGGTCAAAGGTTGTAGATGGAATCCGGGACATCGATTATATATACATGGTATCACGGAAGAATTGTTTTCACGCTACTTCGATAGCGAGCTACCAAGTTTCAAGGTGGGCAACCACAAACAGAACACGCGAAACCAGTGGTTCCCAAAGTGGGCGCCAGCGCCCCCCTGGGGGCGCTCGTGGACGTGAAGGGGGCGCTGGCTACAAAATTGGGCGGCAGGGGGGCGCTGAGAGCAATTGACCGCGTTGTAGGCTTAGAAGGCAACTGCTCCGTAGTCCGTAGTGATGAAGGTAAATGAATAAAGCAGCTAAATATGCAGTAAACATGCAAAATCGATTCACTCAAGGCAATTTAGGGTCGTCCGTCTCTGTCAGCTTTACCGGAAAAGTCCATTGTTACCAGACAATGTTGATCATGCCATCAATGGACTAATTTAGCAGTCGTCAGAATCCCTAGAAAGCGTGGTTCATTGTATGCTATGAGATCTACAAAGTATTTGAGCAGTTGTTGCTCACAACAAGGTGTGATGACTTTGAGAGAAACTGCCATGTGTGATTTTAATCTCTGATTCAAACGATTGTGAAATATACACAGTGCTGCGACCGGTGCGTTCGACACGACGTTCTGGTTGCGAGAAGCGACATCATTTCTAGGCCTGCTTGACGGGCATATTCTCTAAAATTATCGAGTAGAATATTTCCGTTCTTACTAATAATGAAACCTGCTAAAGACGTAAATGGCCCTGCCCGGATTCAGTGATAAGCCCGTGATATTTAACCGAAAGTTTGCAAGACCTGAAGTGTTCCCATTACCATCAAGCTCGCATGAGCTACTGGCCCAGCTCGAATACCCGATTTTGACAGAGAAGCATAAATCAATCATCTTAAAAAACTGCACAAGGATAGGGTGGGTTGATTCGGGGATATATTCCAATTAAAAATTCCTAACCGGATTATCAATTCTTTCTGTAAAGTTTCCGAGCATAAAATGATTGAGGAGCTGATTACATTGTAATGTAGTTAGGCCTATGTAGAACAATTTTGAGTTCGAACTGAAGTTCAATATCTCGAATCAATCGTCCTGGATACACAATTAAATCAAATGAAAATACTCTGACTGGAGTCGGGTGACATTTTTTGTCGTTGCCCTTCCCCGTCCATATTTGATAGAACGCGTCTTTAATACCGTGACAAGGTTTCTGGCTCACGGCAGAAACCGACTTGACAGTACGGTACGTGGAGACTGGAGATTTCAGATTGCGATTGCTCTCATCAAATTTCTAACCCAGTATGACGAGGATGTTGATAATAATTATAATAAACCATCTTGATCCGCCTCGTTATTAGCTGAAATAAATCCAAAACAAGATTCATTTGATTTAGGGGGTCGGGGGCGCTGGCACTTTTTTCGTTGTCCAGGGGGGCGGTGGCTCAAAAAAGTTTGGGAGACACTGCGCTAAACAGATGTTACGCAATGTTCGATGTTGAACGGCGTTGGTTTTGAAGGTGTTACATCACGAAATACTTGACAACATTCGGTATGATACACGTAAATGATGGCAAGTTTCAAGGTGGGTACCCAATGATTAGCATGGTAAATCTGTCATTAAAGTTGACTATGTATATATTGTGTAGATGCACTGTAAAATATAACCTCGATTTACACGCGAAATGTTTGGAAGCGCGGTAGCCAGACATTTCGTGATAAGGTACCATTACCGTCAGTCCATGTAAATTAAACTTACACTCGTTCGGTAATCTCACTTTACACGCCAGACTAATGTTACAGTCACATCCGGCGTATCCCATATACAACCTCCTGTACAGTGCACATTAGTGACCGAAACTGTAATTTTACCGCCTACCTACATACATGCTGTCCGTGTAAATCAGGATTACGTACCAGCTCGTAAATTAACGTGCATCCATACCTATCGCTAAGCAACGCGATGATAAAATATCGCTCCGTGTAAATCAGGACTACGTACCAGCTCGTAAATTAACGTGCATCCATACCTATCGCTAAGCAACGCGATGATAAAATATCGCAAGTTTCTTCACACTCACAAAACGACATTGGAACAAACTGTGTATATTCATTCATGATTCACGATGAAATGGTTCTCGATGGAAAAGTATTGCTGCTGGAGGTCTAGTTCTTCTTTAGAAGGTATGCAGTAGCCAGTGTTGGGATCAAGTCACTACCATCGAGTCACGAGTCACCTCGAGTCATTGCAGATTTTGAATCGAGTCAAGTCAAGTCAATCTATTTTCAAAGGTCTTCGAGTCAAGTCAAGTCACGAGTCGAGTCACAATTCAAGTCAAATTGAATTTTCGAAGTATGAGCGATGATTCAAAGTCATTACATTTTGCTAGATGTGTGAAAGACAGATTAATTGGACATTTATCTTGAATCAAATAACGAATATCTAGTTAAATATACATGCAAAAAGACGTTGTATCCTTCACGCACACGTAGAACTGCTAATAAAATACGTGCGTAACTGTACAGCTACATGTTACAGTCAGTCATTATCAGCCAAAATATAGGACCTAATACGAAGCTTCGAGCAGTTGAAACAAAAACTAGCCTACACTACCCCTCTTCACATCTGTGAGAATATAGACGCACAAACTACATTTGTTCGATTTAAATCACACAAGAGGGTTGGTAAAGGTGTGCATTGCGCAACGTAAGCATTGAGAGCCGTCTAAGAAACAGAGAAACATTGCTATTTAGCAGTGTTGGGATCAAGTCACTACCTTCGAGTCACGAGTCATTGCACATTTTGAGTCGAGTCAAGTCAAGTCACTCGATTTTTGGAGGTGACTCGAGTCAAGTCGAGTCAAGCCAAGTCGAGTCAAGTCAAGTCACGAGTTGAGTCACAATTCAAGTCAAATTGCCTTCTCGAGGTATGAGGCGTGATTACGTCATTGTATTCTACTAGCCGTCTGAAATACATATTAAATATACACACGAGAAAGGCGCTGTATCACTCACATATAAGTAGAGCTAATAAACTACGTAAGTAATTGCACAGCGTCAGTTTATAGTTACCAGCCAAAATAGAGAAACGAATTGATAAGATGCAATACATAACCCTTTTGCAAATTGATATGATACAATTCGAGCCTGCGCCAATGGTCGAGGACTATGAATAAACTATTTTCTAATTCCATTTCAATAAAACAAGAGGTTTGGTCAAGTTAAGAACACATTTTGCTATAATATTACTTTACTATGCTATAGTTTACGGCAGGGGTTCTCAACTTTCCTTGCGTAACGGGCCGCATTTTAACAGCAAAAAGCGCTGCGGGCCGCACAACATTATTACCGTATATTTGTGGACTATACTATTATATTTAGGCTAATATAGCCTATTTACCAGTCGTGTATGGGCATTTAGTTTGTATGCATTCTACAGCATAATGGACAGCGTTCGTAAGCTTTCAGTTGCTGTTTCTAGTGAGATTGTGTCATCTTCCGACGGAACATCAAGTAAATCCCTTCATGAAGCGTGCATTGCATTCGTTCCCAAGTCGGTATGTGCAGTTGTGCACCTTCAAACCCTTGCACCAGAGAACTGAACTCTCTGTTTCAATAAGTCAGCGAGCAAGTATAAAACTACGGCAACTTTGTCTTTACAGAGGCCATTGTCACTTTGGGCTCTCAGTGATATGAGAAGAAGTCTCATGTCCGGAGTAATTTCTGAGCAAACCAATCAACCATTCTCCTTTCCTTCTATGGCTGATGCCCTGCACCAATAATAACAAAGTTGATGTTGTTTGCTAGTCCGCTCTCCCCACGTTTGCCCAGCCAGCATTACCTCTACAAATATATCCACTCTGATAGAATACCCCAATACAATTGGCGTTGCAATGTCCGTAGATTTTGTCCAATGCTAGGTTAAAGTAGTCTACGGAGCAACACGTTTCAAAACATGCGACAAAAGATTAACTGACATTGCTGTTACTCTTCTTGTCACGGTTGAATCAGACAACGGCAGCTTCGAAATTTGTTAGGTGAAGTTGTCCTTGCTGCTAAATTCCGGAAACTGCGGAGATTCGCACATTATAGTAACGTTTTGTTGGAGAAACACCTTTTCTAACAGATTTCATGGGTTTAGCGATACACCAAGCAATTTTGAACCACGCGTTTTTAACGTCGCCGGCAATCTCAACAATGCCTCAAAATATGGATTGCTTAGAAAAAAGCGTTGCTAGCTAGGTCTCAGGCTAAGTTCAGGTGATATGTATAACTCGAAATGGAACTGTCCGAAGACCTATTCAGAACAATGAGAATCTAAACTCGACCATATATCAAGAAACCAGAAAACATTGAAGAATGAGAATAAATCAAACGAAACAGAGACGGAGCGATAAGAGAGCTTTAATAGCTAAATTGATACTGTATTCAACAATACTGCGCCGGTAATAATTGCGATCATATTGAAAGATCTCGCGGGCCACAGAAAAAGCATCTGCGGGTCGAGAACCCCTGGTTTACGGCAACGTAGGCTCTAAGCTTCGACCACTTCGTTTGCGATTCTGAGAAAACAATGGAGGCTCAGAAAAACGCACGATCATTGATTGATTGGTCGATCTCACGGGTTGCGCGAACAATCCGAACATATGCAAGATACAGTGATTTTTATCTACACCGATTACTTGATGACTTTGCTTCGAGTCACGAGTCAATCAACATTTCTGATACGTCGAGTCAAGTCAAGTCAAGTCATTTTACCAAAGCGACTCGAGTCAAGTCATGACTCAAGTCATCCCAACACTGCTATTTAGTAGATTATTCTTCTACTACTACGTCCTACGACAACCTTTAAGGCTAAGCTGTGATTGTTTAGTTTGCGGTCAATCTATTTGTGATCTAACAATCGAGGATCAGTGTATCGCACAATTACTGAATGACTGGTTGCTCTCGCAAGTCGCAATTGACACCGGCGTATCTCGAACAATCCGAACATAGGCCTACACAAGATACAGTGATTTAATCGACACCGTTTACTTGATGACTTGAAATTGACTAGTAAATATTGCTCTGATTCACGAGTCAATGCGCATTTTGCGCATTTTTGAAGCTCCAAGTCATGACTCGAGTCATCCCAACACTGGCAGTAGCACGGCAGCAAACAGCAACCTCAATATGCAAATTAGTTTGCTGGTCTCGTGCACAATATTATCGCCTACTTCTCATTACCAGATTCTATGAGGCTCTGTATCGGCGGGCGAACGAATTTATACGCATACTTAACGTGCGTGAGGTACGGGATATAGCAAGCGCTAATTTTCAAAAGACCGGCTTCCCGCAAGTTTCCGAAGCAATCGACGGCTGTCATATTCACGTAAGGCCAACGCGGGATTATATCAATAGGAAAATATATCCATCTCAGGTTCTTCAAGCAGTGGTTGATGATAAATGCCGGTAATCACAATAACATCTTACTGCCAAATTTTTAACCTGTAAATAATTTGTCGAATCCGTTAGCTTCAGAGTTGTGTCAGTCAAGATAAGATGCCCGGCAGTGAGCACGACGCCTCAGTGCAGCGAGATTCGAGACTATAAAGAGAAAGCGAGAATCTCCCAAAGTAATTTTTGATCTGACCACTTAATTATAACAGCGAATACAAATGTTTGGATATTTACATATTCAGAGCAGTATTTAAATCAACAACGTCGATTTTCCGCTGAAGATTGTCGGTGATGCAGCTTATCCGATGCTACCGTATCTCACGCGCCCGTACTGCGGAACAAATCTGACGCCGATACAGGAAAAATTCAATTTTCATCACAGCAGTGAGAGAATTGTTGTTGAAAACGCGTTTGGAAAACTCAAATCACGGTGAAGGATTTTTTAATGTCAATTGGACGTGAATATATGTCAAGCACCATCATATGTGATTGGTGTCCTACATAATATTTGTTAGGATGCGCAAACCCCGGCTCCAATGGATGCAAGAGCTGTGAATGGAGATCTCAGTAATCCAACACCTGATCCCGCTTTTGATAGTGAAGTTCGCCAAACCCTTGCCGAATATATTTTCAACATTCGCCAATAATTGTGTGTTATTGGTCGTTAGTCTCTGTTCGTTTGGTCGTTTGAATAATATATTTATCATTAATAAACATTATTTTTTCAAATAAAATTTCGGCTGGAAATACTAGCCGCGATGTTGTTTATTATTGCCGTCAAAACCGACTGCATTAAGGCATTGGGATTGGCTATTTGCTCCACGTGCCTCTCCTCGGACTCTCTCAAGAACTGGAGCTGCTGGTCACTCATTTCCTTCAGATATTTTTTTATACTCTCTTTTTCTGATAGCTGGTCATCCGATTCCCTTCTTCTTTTGGTGTCCCTTGAAGTCCCTTCATTAAAGAAATAATAGTACAACGCATAGTACATTGAATTATTTTTATACCATTTATGACCTGTTGCGGAGTCTCACATGCTGGAATATCAGCAACAGGCGATGACGTTCCTGACGGCTCCATAGCGATTGCCTCACTTGATGCACTAGAGTCCCAGTCAACCGTTTCGTCGTTAACTGCATTCGGCTGTACAAAACGCTAGCTCTGAAGACCGGCGTTTTGAATTGCTGACTAACGAAGTAGAGTATATTTATTAACTCGGCTAATGGCATTTACTATTTATCACGAATCATAAGCATATACGCTTACTTTACAGTAGGGGTTCTCAACATTACCTGCATAACTGGCCGCATCTTAACAGCAAAAACCGCTGCGGGCCGCAGAACATTATTATCGTATATTTGTGGACTACTAATATATTTAGCCTATTTACCTGTCGTATATGGGCATTTAGTACATTTGTATGCATTCTACAGCATTAATGGAAATCGTTCGTAAGCTTTTAGTTGCGTTTTTTCATGGGATTATGTCATATTACGACGAAACAAGTAGGCTAAATCCCTTCATGGAGCGTGCATTATGCACTAGGGTGGAGTGAAAATGACTTTTTTTTTTCAAATCAAAAAAGGCCTTCCTCAATCCTGACAAATGATCTAAAACTTCAATTAAAAGTGACTTCAGGGTGTTTCCCCCATTTTCCAGCCGGCAACCCCCCAATTTCTGCGCGTGGGGGGGGTAAAATGGCCCATCTCGGCAACCGCTGGTCGTAGAGTCATGATATATAGCTCAAAATCTGCGGAAGCATAATGTTTCTATCTGTCTTCTGAAGAAAGTTTTCTCTATTGTGAACACAAAATGAGTTATAGCCAAAAAACTATATATACGCACATTTTTGTTGAAATTCAGCATTTATTCTGACGAATTATGATCTGTCATTAGTTTTTTTTAAAGTAAAGTAACACACTGGCAATACCGAATATTGGGCCCATATTACAAATATATTCACAACACAGTCCTTTTAAAATCGGTTGAAAACATCATAATGAAACATTAACATTGAACGTCTTATATTAAAAATGCATTCTTTTGTCAAGTTTTTTCATCAGTTTACGAGACTTAATTTTTCGGCGAATGAGGCCATCTCGTCTTTGAAATCCCGAAACGTGCCCTGATGCTTCTGTTACGAGCTTTACATGATGTTCCATGCACTGTTTGATTGCGGCATGGATGAAACAAAATCAGAGGCTTCTCGCGGCATTCTTCTAACTCTGCATCAGTTAAGTGCTCAATCGCTGGAGAAAGTTGTTGATATAAGGTTCAATATCAACCAACTCGTGGTATACCTTTGCTTCCAAGTTCAACTTTAAGACGCAGAATAAACGAACAGGACCGCAGTTCAATTGGTTGGAACCGCTATGACTCTCAATGTCCAGGAGTGAATTTTATTCAGCGGCATGTTTTCGAATCGCCAGCACCTTGGTCACACCCAATTGAAAAAAACTACGTGGAAGTGTATCTTGTTGGCCAGTTACTCAATTCAAAAAGCTCTTGCCACCACTTATGGCCTTTCAAAAGCTCCCACAGGAAATTGTTAGTGACTTAAGGACCAGTTATAGGCCCTATGCTTATAAATGTGCTGGGCAATTATTCAAGGAAATGCTGATGATGATCTGGCTTACTTGGAGGTTGGACCAGCGGTTGCGCATTCAAGATGGCTAACTTTAAGATGCAGTGCAGAGTTTTACGGTATTATGTAACAGTTAATGAACCGCCTTTAAACCTGGAGATTCTAGTTCATTTTTGCCTTGAAGTATATTTTCCAACTTGGTTTGAGATCAAGGGAAACAAACATATAACACATGGACCCAGAAACATCCACAACTTGATTAAACAGGTTTTGAATTTCTCTGACCGAAACGTTCGAAAAATTGCTCCGAATGTGGTGATAAGAAACGGTTATTCCGCACACCCCGAAAATATTATGATTGCAATGCTGGTAGATGATAATGAAGACATACGAAATAAGGGTGTGACCAAGGTGCTTGCGTTTCGAAAACATGCCGCTGAATAAAATTCACTTGTGGACATTGAAAGTCATAGCAGTTCCAACCAATTGAACTGGGGTCCTATTCGTTTATTCTGTGTCCCAAAGCCTAGGCATACCACGAATTGGTTGATATTGAACCTTATCAACAACTTCCTCCAACGATTGAGCACTTAACTGATGCAGAGTTAGAAGAATGCCGCGAGAAGCCTCTGATTTTGTTTCATCCATGCCACAATCAAACAGTGGAACGACATGTAAAGCTCGTAACAGAAGCATCAGCACTAGTTTCGGGATTTCAAAGATGAGATGGCCTCATTCGCCGAAAAATTAAGTCTCGTAAACTGATGAAAAAACTTGACAAAAGAATGCATTTTTAATAAAAGTCGTTAAATGTGAGTGTTTCATTATGATGTTTTGAACCGATTTTAAAAGGACTGTGTTGTGAATATATTTGTAATATGGGCCCAATATTCGGTATTGCCACTGTGTTACTTTACTTTAAAAAAAAACTAATGACAGATCACAATATGTCAGAATAAATGCTGAATTTCAACAAAAATGTGCGTATATATAGTTTTTTGGCTATAACTCATTTTGTGTTCACAATAGAGAAAACTTTCTTCAGAAGACAGATAGAAACATGATGCTTCCGCAGATTTTGAGCTATATATCATGACTCTACGACCAGCGGTTACCGAGATGGGCCATTTTACCCCCCCACGCGCAGAAATTGGGGGGTTGCCGGCTGGAAAATGGGGGAAACACCCTGAAGTCACTTTTAATTGAAGTTTTAGGTCATTTGTCAGGATTGAGGAAGGCCTTTTTTGATTTGAAAAAAAAAGTCATTTTCACTCCACCCTATTATGCACCTTCAAACCCTTGCACCGGAGAACTGAAATATGTTTCAATGCGTGAGCGAACAAATAAAAAATTACGGCAACTTTTTCGTTACAGAGGCCATTCTCACTCTAAGCTCTCAGTGGTATGAGAAGAAGTCTTATGTTCCGGAAATTTTTGAGCAAACCAATCAACCATTTTTCTTTCCTTCCATTGATGATATGCTGCACCAAGTTACAATAGTCAGCTTTGCCACGTTGATGTTGTATGCTGGTTCCATCTCCCCACGTTTGCCCGGTCAGCATTACGTTAAAAATATGTCCACTCCGATAGAATAATCTCTCATACAATTAGCGTTTTAATGTCCGTGGATTTTGTCCGATGCTAGGTTAAAGTAGTCACGTGGCAACGCGTTTCAAAACATGCGACAAAAGATCAACTGACATTGCGGTTATTCTTCTTCTCGTCACGGTAAAATCAGACAACTGTAGCTTCGAAATTTGTTAGATGAAGTTATCCTTGCTGCTAGATTCCGAAAACAGCGAAGATTCACACAGCATAGTAACGTTTTGTTGAAAACACACCCTTTCTAACAGATTTCATAGGCTTAGCGATATTCCAAGCAATTTTGAACCATGGGTCTTCAACGTCGTCGGCAATATTAACAATGCTTCAAAATATGGATTGCTCGGCTTGGCACCTAGCTAGCAACGCTTATCTCTAAGATCAGGCGAAATGCCCCACGCGTCTTTGACGTCGTCAACAAACTTAACAATGCCTAAAAATATGGATTGCTAGGCTTGACACCTAGCTAGCAACGCTTTTTTCTAAGATCAGGCGATATGTATAACTCCAGATGGAACTGTCAGAAAACCTATTCAAAACAATATGAATCTAACTAAACTCGACCATATATCAAGAAACCAAAACACACCAAAGAATAAGAATAAATCAAATGAAACAGAGATAGTGCGATAAGAGAGCTCAAGTAGCTGAATTAATATGTAACAATACTGTGCCAGTAGTAATTGCGATCATAATCAAAGATCTCGTGGGTCGCGGAATAAGCGTCTGATGATGCATCCCTTCTGAAACAAGAAATTCGTTCACCACTTGCATAAGCGCCTTTGCAATATTTCTCCGCAGGTTCTGTGCTATCCATCGGTCAAAACAGACATGTAGGCTACGGCGGTTTCCTTCACAGCAAGCCAGTCATGCTTTAAGTTTGTGGGAAGTAGCCGCTGTTTGTTCATCATCATGTATCTAGTCACTGTGAACATGTCCTGCATCAATCTTAAGTCATTATCTTCCAACCAACCTACAATGCGCTTACAGAATTACCGCCGTTAGTAAACTCCTTTACCAACTGATCAGCAAGCCACTGCCGTCGTGATCATTGAAGCATAGCCGATTAGCCAATCGAGAGCCGTGATTTCATGATTACTAGTCTTGATTCCGTTCGATGGTCGCTAGCACGCCCACTCGTCGGTAGCTACTTTCAAACGCTTTGCGACAAATATTAACGACGTTCCTGAGAGCTTATTCCAGGCTCATTGTTATTTTTTATCAATAATCTATAGAATGAGACATTGATACCCATCATTTTTGAGATTTTCCAAATTTTGGACAACCCTAATGCACATGCATATTTGCTTGAATGGTGGAAAATACTGAAACCGATCATTTGGCGACTAGCAAAAAATCTCATTATAAAATCGCGGAATGTTCATATGACAAGAACGTTTGATATCGTGAATGCATTCCCTTCAATACACCACTGGATAAGAATTCGATATAATATACATCTACACTCGTACAATTGATATGTTAGCAAAAAGTAGTGATGAAAATAACGAGAAGAGTTGCCTCTGACACGAACCGATCATCATCATGGGGAACACTTCTCAATGCGGTCAATATATCGAACAAGTTCTCATTACTCTCTCGCAATATAACTTACATGATTGATTTTCTGCACTAACTACAGACAATACTGTGGAATCACTTTTAAAATGATGTTCAAGTGGCTGATCCTATGCTGGTATGACAGCTATAACCATTCATTTACTGATATGCGCCACATTATGGATATAATCAATGTCTACAAATTTACCTTGAAATAAATAGCACCATCACCGGGTCAGATACCATATCTTCAGTCACTCTTCCAATTGATGTTCTGAAGGTCTTGACTGGCATTTTCAGTTTGGGCATTTTCTCTTGTTTTGAAGCAACCTTCAATTACTGTTCTGTTCTTTTGCGATGTTTGGCGATGTAGCATTTCACGGCTTGGTTGATTGTATCCAATGCAAGAGAACGGCTGAACTCATTTATTACATAGTTTGTATGCAATTATCATTATACATTCTGTAATAACATGATCATCAGTCAATAAGGAGAAGCACAATTGCGTACCGGTAACAAACTATCGTCAACATGCAATCTTCACTATCTTTATTACGAACCTCAGATAAGCAATTACAATCCACAATGTCCTAACTATTACAAACCTCGCCAAATTTATATGCTTGTGTACCTTAATCGAGACTTTAATAATCCTGGTGGCGACCAGGATCAAGAAGCAGCAGTCTATACTCAGTCGGTTGTGGCAGAATCTTACTAATCTACCTTTCTGGTCCGCAGAAAATCCAGCAACGTGCAAAATCGCCAGATCTATTATTTGATCTATATTTTTGGCCTCCACCCTTAATCATTGGATTTGCTCGGACTCGGAATTTTATGGGGTTGAAGTAATACGTATGCATTGTCACACTAACATGCGCAGCTAGAAGAACTGGTGTGTTATCATTTCTATTTGTCCAAATTCGTAAATGCGAGACACAAAATAAGACAACTACTGGCACCATAAAACGTGCAGGCCTATTCACGTTTTCAACGACTGATACAACGCAAAATAGGCAAGAATGGTAGCGACGCTGGAAAATACGTTCCAATATTATCAATTCCAATGAAATTCATGAACCGCTGAGAGCCTAATAAAACTATATAGCTGTTCAGAAAATTGGTCACATGGTCAGTTATGTGCAAAAAAGTATACGTTACTAGTAAATTCTACGATATGCGTAAGCTTCTGTGCTATATCATTTGTATTATCAAAATTGGTAACTATAATTTGTATTATCAAATTGGTAAACATAGCGTTACGACGGAAGTACGCTAACTACTCGAACAGGACGTATTTGCGTCACATCATTGGTACGCCGCAAAATACGCCGAGTGTCACAGGGAACACAGCTCGACTCCGCCAAGACGCTCAATGGTGTCAAATCGGTACGATACGTTTATCGGCATTCTGCTCAGGGACCCCTATTGTTCGCTATTCGGGACAACCTGTATATGGAATCGTGTCCTGTGCTCTTTCCTAATTAATATGGAATCGTGTCCTGTGCTCACACTATACGTTTTCTTAATTAATTAACTTGGAGAATCATCGCGGCTCGCCTGATATATCTTTTGAACTTCCAGGGCGAATATAGGATTTTAGTGCCCGGGCCAGATTTTAATTATTATTTTCGGAATCAGTGAAAAGTACCTCCCAATTGAGACTAGTTTAAATAAATATTGCGCTCTGGTCGCCAGCACGAAGATAACCTATTCCGTTGACATTTTAGTGCTTACACACTACAGCAAAATACGCGAGTGATTAGTCTACCAGTTGCCGTTGTAATTAGTAATTACGACGTCAACATTGCGCCGCCATTCACTAAAGATAGATAGACAGATCAGGGTTCCATTTCCTTTGCCAGATTTTAATTGATGTTTACGTACCAACTATATAAAAATATATATCAAATAAATACTGATGGGAACTAACTACTGGGTCCCATGTGGAATATCGACACATCTTTATTGACGAAAATCGCTATCTTAAATGATGTGATCACAGAAATATAATGAGTAAAAGTCGTCCTGAGTTGAAAATAGTAGATACAAAGAAATGAGAAAGGGTATGGGATATAGGTGGGATTAGTATGGTATATCCCAGCAACTCATTGGCTTGAAAATATAACATGGAGCCATCCCCCATGGAGCCTATGTGGGACCCATGTTATGAGACCCTTCAATTTTGCCAACTCGACCCTTCAATTTTGCCAACTCATCTATCCACCTAAATACCACATGGGTACTACGGGGTTGAGTCTTGGACCATATTTTCAAGCTCGAAATAGTGCCAGGTGAGTACTACATAGTGTAGTTTATACATGGATGTTGTACCATGGATATATCTGCTGCTACTATACTGAGACGAGTCACACGGTAATAAATGAAACGGAATCCAAACGAAACTCTTCAATGACCAGAAAATTGTGGAGGTTGAAGTGAATTCTCGGTTATTTTCAGTACAGCATGATTTTTGATATTAGATACGAACACAAAACTGAAGAATTTCGAGTGCTATCTGTTTCCCGAAATATGCCTCAAGAGGCTCGAATTATCCGACGAGGCAAAAAATTCTGACCCACTCTGTGTGTAGTACCAATTGAAGCACTGCAGCAATGTAGAGAGATCCATCTGCGGCCCATTTATCGTGACATTAGAGTTAGACAGAAGCATCGCATCATCTCTGTATTATTGACTTCGCCAGCAACTGGCCGAGAAGTAGTAGAATATTATCAAGTAATTAGCCAAGTCATTTGAAAGCCATATGGCAGGTATTCACCATTCACCAACCCGTTTTTCAAACAACCGCTACGTCGAAGCAGCGTTGTTAATCAAGAATGGATATTTTGCTCGGGGTGTGATCATTGCGGATCATGAAACCGTGAGGAACGCTGAAGGCGGTACAACGTTTCTCACAAGACCGCAAAATCCGTTCCATTATAACGTCACGCTGCCGGCGAATTTTTCCCGGATGTTCGATTACGCACAAGTTGGTCTTCGCACCACCATGTTCGAGGAAATTGCAGAAGTTTTCGTGTTGACGCACTATGATGGCCGCGGATTAGTCGTCAACCCGGAATTCGAAGCACAAATACACGTCTTTTGTGATATACACGTCGGCCAGGACGGAATGGGCTTTTTTGCTTGTAGTTCCTGTATTTTGGTAATAGTAAGTTAAGTATTTTTTGTTGGCCACCATATGCAATTGTGTAATTATGTTTTATTGCCATTCTATTCTATTTTGGCCATTTGATTAGAGTTTCTTTTTCTTAGCATTGTGAGGTATTTTGTTTAGTTTGTCGCTTTTATGATTTCATTTCTAATTGCAATTTTGTATTATCCAAATAATGCTTTCACAGCATTAAAAAGGTTTTTAAAACATTAGTGAGCCGTTTCAATGTTGGTGTCGAGATCAATCAATAATATAAAATAGTTGTATTCAAAGTGTTTGTGGTTGCAATGTCTGTGTATATAGTTTATTTGCCTCTCTGAGATTACACTGTTTCATGGTTTCGTCGTATATTTGCATTAACGTATGCGTCACTATTTAAACTTCAGATAGATAGCATGCGGTTGTTTCATGAACTCATGTAGTGACGTGCGGTCCAATGAGGCAGGTGAGGCAGTGCCTCACCTGTCGTCTGGATGAGTAAGTGAAAATTGTGAAACCCCTCAATGAGTCGATGATGATATTGATGTTACACATCGATGTTCATAAATAACTAAATTGGAACATTTTTTCACCCAGCATCATCAATTTGCATCATTATTATTCAAAAATACAACGCGAAAGGAGAGGTGAGGCACGGGCGCGTCGTGCCTCACCTGCAACAATGCAATTCATCATAAATAGCTCGGCATTCTTAATAACTGGAATCAATGAAATGCTATAGTCACACTGATTCCAAAAATCTGAATATTAACAGTGTCAGAGCACCAGGACCCCCAAAAATCGCCAAGGAAAGTGACCTTCGCCTTCATCACAGACAATGCCATCGTAGAGAAACAATGGCTAGGTGAGGCACAAACGAATCTGCTTCATGCACTATTCGCTAACAATTGGAAAATCGAGACGCAGTGAAACGCGCTACCGATTTCGGAATCCAACGGTCTTGTAGGAATTATATAAAAATAAGAAACGACGGCCAATGCGTAATGCGAAGCCAATACATTCCCTTACTTATTATGTAGCTGTTACGTATTTTGCACCCATAGCTACGTTAAATTGTGGCATGTGATAGCTACTTGCATAGGCTGGATTGTCGTTGTTTGTGTCCTTCATGCTGCGTTCGACTGCAATCCCTTTATCCGTTAATTGTGGTATGTGATTGTGATAGCCATACTTACAAAGCCTGCGTTGTTGTTTGTGGTGCCACTCCTAGACACTAGATCTAGTATATTTTGACTTGACCTAGAGCATTTTCTTTCGAAATTCGGCAAATCTAGTGTTTTTTACTGAATAAAATTTGTAACTGAGGATGCTTTTTTCATGTTCATCGAATAGTTTATGCCGGAAGGCCTACTTGAAGAGATAGTAATTAATATTTGTCTAAACATGCCCATTTAGCACAATAGCGACCAGTCCTACATGTATTATAGAATGTGAAATTGCAACGGCTACCAGTGTGCAAAGAAAAGGCTCTCTATACCCGCTGCTGTTGTTATTCACATTTCAAGTCTCTATAAGTGCGTGTTGTTCTTTTGTAGGGGGGGGGGCGTGCCTCACCAGCCGTGAACCTCACCGCACGTCACTGAACTCATGTCATTTGAAGTTTTACATAGCGTTGCATAACATGACGATAATTGTCGGATGAGTTGTCTTCAAAGATTTTGTGCTTGCAAGTTTTATATACAGTATGTTGCCGGTTTTGTACTTCCTTGTTTCATGTTGTAGGTGCAATGTCCGGCACCACACTGTGTCATGACGTTGCCTTCGTCGTCGAATTAGGATCGACCTACAATTCGTCTCGAAATTCTTACCATATTTGTTCGCGTATTATGACGATGGTGCTCGTATTAATCCTGGTCCTTAACTTTCTTTAATGTTACCAATCTTCTTCCTTCAAGAACACGCGTTCATACAGTTTTTATTTTGCGTTTATTTTTTATTTTTTGAACTTGCGTACATGAGGAAGCTGCCTGAATGCGAACAGGTACTCTCACACAACCCAATACATTCGAGAAATACGTTCAAAAAGCAGTAACATCACAATCGGCAAGACATTGAACAAGTTCACTTATACCCACATGACTGCAACACAGAACACTACAGAATGCCAACACCATATCAAGATATCTCGTTCAGCAGCTGCAACACCCATCGATCCCATCCTTACAGGGATACCCACAATAAATTACCGACCCGCCTATCCCATCCTTACAAGGAGACCCCTTCGATCCCATCCTTTCAGGGAAATAACTGCAACACACGCACACAGATGAAGCGTCGACGAAGGACAAAGCCATCTCAAAGGTCAAGAGTCCAACGCTATGATTCCGATCAGCCTCGATCGTCCTCACCCGGGAGCGCCCTTTCAATGTCTTGCTTCAAAGAAAGTCCATGCAAAACAAAGTGGCTTGAGTAGTCTGCAACCAAGATAGCAAAGCACTCCTCCAAAGATGTATCTCTCTCCAGCATGTCATTACCGAAATCCAACATATCTTTAATTCTTCAGTAACACACTGCCCGTACCATGGTCCTGGCGTGCTCGCCACTGTAGAGGTAAGTGTTTATTCCAGCAACATAGCCCAAACCGGGCGTACACACGTCAACACATCGGACGAGCGGAAGATAGTCCGCTCGCCGAGACAGTCCAGCACAAAAGAGAGCGAGTACGGTACAGCATGCGTGACAACGATAATATTGGTCACCTGCGGCAGTAGCAAGCAGGGGTGCCACAGTTGGATTGCATGTTCTAGCACCACGTTCTCTTTGCATGCCGAAGTATGCCTCCAAAGTGCCCTGGTTTAGTTTCTTCGTCATAACAAATTCTGCTCCGTTGCTCGGGGTTTTGATAATTTCAATGACTGATTTTGTGGCAATCCGCAAACCGTTTCTAGTCGCATCACTGAGAATCATTTTTGATCGATCAACTTCGCATTCCAATTGCAGATTCCGGGCATTCACTTCCAAGCTATCCAAATATCCCAAAAATTCTGCGGACAGCCAGTTTAACCGTGGGTAGTTTGTATTTTCGAATGGTCTTCTTGAATCCTTGGTATTTTCGAATGGTCTTCTTGAATCCTTGGTATTTTCGAATGGTCTTCTTGAGTCCTTGAACTTTTTACCCCAATACTCAGTATTCATGCAATCGAACCAAGTATCAATTGTGATTAGGTATTTTGCCAACGCCTCATACCCTCTACTTTGAACAGCTAAGCCTGAAAACAGCATATGCTAATATTGGGCTGAGTGGCAAACTTCATTTAATAGAATACCCGCCCACAATTGAAGATACATTTAATAGAATACCCACCCACAATTGAAGATAATGTTTGGGCGGCAATACGCACATTCATTTTTTTTCATGTATTCTAGGATGCTCCGTCCTTCACCAGTGTTGCTGTCTTTTATTTACTTTTGTTCATTATGTTACTCTTTGCGGTGCTACTCGACTGAGAGAAGAAATTGATTCATATTTTTATTAATACTGCTTGGGTGACTCCGGCCTAGAAGAGTTCGGTCATATCGGGTCTCCCAGTCTATACCGTGTAAAATATAGTTGGGAAAGTTTTTAAAAAAATGTATACTATTGGACGTGAATGTTTGTGGACATTACCTTTACTATATTTCATGGTTGACGAATAAAAGAATTCCTCTCTCTCTCTCGCCGCTCTAGCTCTTTGAGGCGTCCGAACCTCGCCTTGTTCTTTTGGCGTCTTCTCGCGCCTTAACCCAATTTCTTCGGCTCGGCCCCGTAAGTGAAGCGCGTATTCATATAAACATATACAGACGTACCAATACACAGAGGGCAGATGAGCAGAGGCGGAAACAATACCTCTTATGTTCATCGGCTTCGTTACTTATCGTGACACTGATCTGTGAAATCGTCTCAAAACCGTAAGTTGAATACGCAAAATCAGACATTGCCCGAACTCGCGGTTTTGACGCGAGGCTTCCGGGACCTCGTTTTGATTCTGGTTTCGCGGGTTTGCGTTCCCTGATCTTTAAAGACTTTATCCATTATGAACCGTGTCCCTGTACATAAGCTGTAATGTAGTGCAATGACGCTGTAATGTAGTGCAATGACAACAGTTTGCAGACGAGTTCTTCCCACTGTCTTTAAAACGACTTGTCGCGCACGCATCTGTCCAAACTCGATAGTGCACCCATCCCTCGGACGTGCGCGGTAACGATCGCATCTGGAGAACTATACGTACGTGTTCGGGAGCGCAATCAATCATCATTTGGCCTTGATTGACACTCCTTAATCAAGCAGTCTGCAGTCACGGCTCATTTACGTAGCGTTGAGCGGATTCCGTAGTCCGTACCCAGTAATCGCAGCCATGCGTTAGATTCGATGAACAGTCGGACACGCGTCAGCACAAGCCGATAAAATAAACGCGCTCCTTGAGGATTAATGTAGCACTTTCGTTGACACGTTCATCCGCTTGCGTTGTTTGGTGACAGTGTTCATGTTCACTTGCGGCGCGGCTAGGCTGCCAAGAACAAATCGACAATTGTAATTGTCGCAAAGCTTCTGACCTAACAGTATGTCGATGTGACGCTCCATCAAGCAAAGTTAACAGTGATGACATATAATTATACACACACTGCCGAAACTTCCGGACCGGAACGCGTGTTTTTGAGTGCATATAGTTGTACTTTTTTCCTTTTGCCGGCTGTGGATTTGTTAATGGAGTCATCAGGTACACTTTAGAGCAGGGTTTCTCAACTTCCGCAGAACATTATTACCTTGTATTTTTGGGCTGCTATTAAATTTGGGTTTCTGTAGCCTATCTACCAATCGTATACGGACATTTAGGACATTTTTATGAATTGTAAAGCATTGATGGGCGAAGTTCGTAAGTTTGCAGTTGCTGTATTTTTGTGAGAATAAGTATCTTCCAGCGGCGCAAGTAACTCCCTTCATGGAGCGTGCATTGCATTCGTTACCAAGTCGTTATATGCACCTTCAAACTCTTCCACCATAGAACCGAACTTTCTGTTTCAATGCGTGAGCGAGCAAGCATTAAATTACTTTCACTTTTTCGGTACTGAGGCAATTATCACTTTAAGCTCACAAATATACGAGAAGAAGTCTGGCGTTCGGGGTCATTTCTGAGCAAACCAACAACCCTTCTCCTTTCATTCCATAGTTAAAAAAGTCAGCTTTATCAAGTTGATGTCTTTCGCTGGTCCCTCCCCACTTTTGCCCCGCCAGCATTTCGTCTGCAAATATGCCCACTCTGATAAATGTACCCAGATAATAAGCTCTGCAATGTATATGGACTGGAGCCAGTGGATTAGTCCAATGCGAGGCTAGAGTAGTCTTCGCGGCAACTTGTTTCAGAACATGTGGTAAAAGATCGACTGACATTGCTGTTACTCATCTGGTCCCCTTGAACCAGAGTCCAGCCGTCCAATCAACTTGACTGAAACGATCAATCAACTCAGTGACATTAATCCGAAAATGCAGCAATACAGCTTAAACACCGATATAATGAGAAAACAATTGTCGCGACGAAAGCTACTCAATATGGTGTCACACTCAAAACCGATTCGTGGTGATACTGATTAATTAGATTACACGCTTTCTCATTTGCCATCATCCATATTTCTTGTTATCTACTTGATACATTCGTACTACAAAATTGTCGCACAAAGTCATTTTTCGCTCATCTGTTTTGTGAATGTCGCCGGTGCCGACAACTATTTTACTTGAAGGATATTATAGTTATTGCTAGACAGTATTTTCAAAATTTGATTCGTAAATTAGTATGAAGTAAAGTATTTTAGGACAGATATATTGGCACCATGGGGAAAATATGAATTTGGAATCGGTCGAAATTGGTGACGATCTAATTATAGTTCATTTTTTCTACAGTCTTGCTGTATTTTAGGTTTCTCAGTCAAAAAGCCTACCAGTATAGACGGACAAAGCAATCGATCGCTCCACTCTCTCGACGACGATGAAATAGACGCTGGGGAGGACGTGCCCGACTGCTTGGATGGCGAACCAGATAAATCTCTCGATGACAGTGAAATTGACATTGGTGAGGATATAGCAACCTCCGTCAAATCCACTCCAAATCACAGTCGCGGTGTGTATGATTTTATTTCCGCAGTATATAAAAAATTAAAACTATCATTTTTATCTTACAGGCATATCAGCTCAATTGCAAGCCAGCATGGATGTTGCATTGCGAGCCATGGATGCTAGATTACAAGCTACATTGAAAGCTACATTGAAAACCATGGGCCATAAAGTCCTCAACGTTCAACAAGACATCAAGCAAATGTCAAAGAGTGTTTACAAAACAGAAAGAAACATGGACTTGATTCTGCCACACTTCAAAGTGTCTCTGCCTACAGAACTCCCTGCCGCGTTTCCAATTAAAGATGGCGAGGAACTCAAACAGATGGATCAGCTTGTAAAAAGTGATTCTGGAGTATTTGAACAAATTGTAAAAAATACCCCTGCCAATTAAGGTGCAGGCGCGTACTAATCTGCACTTTCTTATAGGTGAAGGCTCTTATCGGTGTTGGTGGAAATACTACTGACGAATTCATAAGGCGGACAATGCCAAGACTAATGAAAAATGAATTTGCAAATTGCTGCAGTGTCTTCGGAAGAAAGGATGACAAAATCTGTCTGAAAGATACAGTAATTTTTAATAGTGTTTTTGGTATGTTGCTCGATAGAATTTGAAGTATTTTATTCAGTTATGGACTGATTTATCTTGAACAGCTGCAGTCAAGATGAACTTGGCCACAAAAGAATGCACCGAAAAGGACGTTGAAAGCTCCATTCGAAAATGGCTTCAGAACTCCAGAGATCGTGCCGGCGGTTCAAGGTACGGACAAAAGAGCTGGAGTCAAGAGTGCCACAATGCCACAATCTGAAGCATTGGGGTTACCTTCAACCAGAAAAGCGCGGCGTATTCATAATAGCAATCGTTTCATTTAACTGTGAGCACGCAAATAGTGTTCCGATTGTATGATAATCCAAGCTACCTCGGCTGTGTGGCTATTGCACTCTGGACGTTTCTGTGCCAGGATATACCAAGACATTGAAATATTGCCGGAGTTGCTCAAGTAGGAGTTATGCATTACCAAATTTGAAGTGGAAGGAGCAATTTCCAAGACATGTAAAAACTATTTCAGGTGGAAGTACAAAATGAATTGAGTAGTATCAGAGAGTAGACTTTTTTCAATGGATTCCATAATCTAGCAGTTAATCGGGGAGGCTAATTTCGAAATATGTATCTCTGTAGGCTAATTCAAAATGACTAATTTATGCGTCCACTATAGATAAAAGAGGCTTTTTCGTGCTGTTGTTTAAACAAACTTATCCTGAAACTACTAGCCACCTTTCAAAATCCTAATTGTAAAGAATAAGTTGTCAGTTTTTCGTAAACTGTTCACAGTGTTCAAGTAGAAGTTGGAGTAGTCTACACATAGTTGCTTGAGTAAGTGGTGCAAGTAGGCAAAACCTATTGAAGAATTCTGAAAGAGTAGGTGAGTGCAGTCGTGTAATTTCCTTGCCGAGTCATATCTTGATGGAAATCTCCCAAATGTACGAATGTTACATTGAATATATTGGATGGTTTTCTGTAGCCGATGTTGATGCTTATTTATTTGCACGGAGAAATTCTGCGTATCTGTTGTGAAACTAATAACATACGTCTATCGTTATGTTGAATCGGGGAATTTGAAGTTGGCTCGTCTTGTTAGTTTTAATATCTGCCTTGCATAGAACGACATTATCCTTCCATTAGAATGGTCCACGTGTTCAGTTGAAAAATTTGGGAATGTGTGTGTTGCATTCAAAATTATTCGCACCCAGAAATTCCCTAGGCCTAGAACACAAATTGATAATGAACATCTTTGCACTGTTGAGGGTAAAGAGGAATTGCCCAATACCCATTGCAAACTCTTCACATTCCAAAACTGATCTCGTACCTGCTGCCTCTTCAGATTTTAATTAATGTCATGCCTTGACGTAATCAAGTTTGACCTGCATATTGAGTGACTACGGTAACCGATTTCAATTGATCACTGCTTCATATAATGATGATTTCTGTTCATATCCTTGCCATGTTTTTTATCATTCTATTCCTTGCTGTATGTGATGCCTTTTGCACATGGTTTTCCAATTTCTTTATCATGCATTACCTTGCTTCATGTGACACTGCCTTTGTACATATTCTTGCCATATCTTTTAGTATTCTTTTGCTAGATTGCGGTAATTGCTTCTTTTTCAAGTCTTGCCAATTTTGATAATTTTTTCATCGCTGCCTCAAATTACTACCTCGAATTACTTGTGTGGATCACTCAAATTTTTCAACCAAACGTGCAACACCACAAGGACAAGGGTTTAATGTTCTGCCGTGACCCATACATCTTTGTGTAATGTGTATTTGTTACTACTCACTATCGCCAACTGTACAGTTTCTCTGCATGTATAAATTTTGCAATATACTGATTTGCCCGATGACTGTGTGAATAGATGTTGTTGTATTAGGTTTCGGGGTATGATATTGGTGGATGAGATAGTACAGAAGTGGGAGACAGGGCTAGTGGTGGATTGCGGCGGCGGGCTGTGGCACCTATCCGGCATCGTGGGGCACCCACGTGGTACCCCACCTAATACCGACAGATATAGCCGCCACAATTTTGTGGTTACCAGGTGGTTTCCCTCGCGGTCACCTGCTATCGACCCACGTTGGTCCCTTGTTGTCCCCAAGTGGCCGTGTTACCTGGGTATATATTAACATATTATGAAATACGTCGGAGCTGGAGCTACTCCTCAAATATCGGGCTCCAGCTCCGGCTGTATTTTATGTAGAGCTCCGGCTCCGGCTCCAAAGCCCTGGTCGTAACACACCAGGATCGTGTTAGAAACACTTTCGGATGGGCTTAGAAAAATTAGGGTCTATCGATTTGCGTAATCTCTAAGTATGGGCACCAGGAACCACCCTCGTCAAAAAATGCAATAAAAATAAATACATATAAATAACCATAATTTACTGAAATAAGTCTGATTGTAATCGCAATTATAAGCTAACGGTATATTCCTAGAGTTGGTTAAGGCCGCTTGGATGCTTCAGTCACACACAGCGGCTGTTTACCTTTATCTGGGGATCGCGATGACTTTGGACGTAATCAGCTTCCTAGGTCGTAAGTTTGGGTATGCTGATTTTTTTTAAATTAATCAGCTTCTCAAGTTTTTAGCTTTGCGACAGAACATTTTCAAGTTGGAACCAATAATATATATATCATTGGTTGGAAATGAGGTCGCGATCATGAAAGGTTGGAAATCACCGGATGTGCAACTTGCTGGTGCATTTTATAGTAGCCTAATATATGAAAGAATCAATATTACTGACAGAAATCATACATAACACAACACGACACAAGTTACATCGACTATCCTATGGTGGGCCCAAGATCAATGCTCTTTTGGGCGGAAGGGGTAGAAAAAAAAGCTGTTTTGGAACTGATGAATATACATGACCAGACGTCGTACCGACTTACCCAGTTTAGCAGGGTTTTGAAACACTATCCGAACAACTCAGTTCCGCCCCGGGGCGGACCCGAGTAAGTATAACAATCTCCTAAACTCCATTACTACATACAATTGAGGGTCATTGCTTAGTTAGTATGACGTCTTAAAGCCGGACAACGTGTTACATCTCTTTTAAAATCCTGTAGTGGGCGCTAAAGAGGGTCCGGAATTTGTTTCACAAAAAGTCTCCCGTGCTGTAACGGTCTAATCACCAATAGTTAATGAACAGACAGAATTGGGTTAGTTTCTTTAATTGAAATTTGTGTATAGCAATTTGGAACCAATCTGTAGATTATTGCCGCTTCCACCATGCTTCGTACGAGAATGTGCAAATAACGAAAAACAGACGACAATAAATAACGAACGGCGGACCGCGTCCGCACGAGCACGGCACCCTCGTCAGTTTTGTGGGCTCCGGAAATTGAGCACGATTCTCTCGTATTACCAGTAGGGCTGAGAATTCCAAGTCAAGTTATGAGTGACTGTATGTCCGAGTCCAATCTGTAGATCATTGCCGCTTCCACCATGCTTCGTACGAGAATGTGCAAATAACGAAAAACAGACGACAATAAATAACGAACGGCGGACCGCGTCCGCACGAGCACGGCACCCTCGTCAGTTTTGTGGGCTCCGGAAATTGAGCACGATTCTCTCGTATTACCAGTAGGGCTGAGAATTCCAAGTCAAGTTATGAGTGACTGTATGTCCGAGTCCAATCTGTAGATCATTGCCGCTTCCACCATGCTTCGTACGAGAATGTGCAAATAACGAAAAACAGACGACAATAAATAACGAACGGCGGACCGCGTCCGCACGAGCACGGCACCCTCGTCAGTTTTGTGGGCTCCGGAAATTGAGCGCGATTCTCTCGTATTACCAGTAGGGCTGAGAATTCCAAGTCAAGTTATGAGTGACTGTATGTCCGAGTCCAATCTGTAGATCATTGCCGCTTCCACCATGCTTCGTACGAGAATGTGCAAATAACGAAAAACAGACGACAATAAATAACGAACGGCGGACCGCGTCCGCACGAGCACGGCACCCTCGTCAGTTTTGTGGGCTCCGGAAATTGAGCACGATTCTCTCGTATTACCAGTAGGGCTGAGAATTCCAAGTCAAGTTATGAGTGACTGTATGTCCGAGTCCAATCTGTAGATCATTGCCGTTTCCACCATGCTTCGTACGAGAATGTGCAAATAACGAAAAACAGACGACAATAAATAACGAACGGCGGACCGCGTCCGCACGAGCACGGCACCCTCGTCAGTTTTGTGGGCTCCGGAAATTTAGCACGATTCTCTCGTATTACCAGTAGGGCTGAGAATTCCAAGTCAAGTTATGAGTGACTGTATGTCCGAGTCCAATCTGTAGATCATTGCCGTTTCCACCATGCTTCGTACGAGAATGTGCAAATAACGAAAAACAGACGACAATAAATAACGAACGGCGGACCGCGTCCGCACGAGCACGGCACCCTCGTCAGTTTTGTGGGCTCCGGAAATTGAGCACGATTCTCTCGTATTACCAGTAGGGCTGAGAATTCCAAGTCAAGTTATGAGTGACTGTATGTCCGAGTCCAATCTGTAGATCATTGCCGCTTCCACCATGCTTCGTACGAGAATGTGCAAATAACGAAAAACAGACGACAATAAATAACGAACGGCGGACCGCGTCCGCACGAGCACGGCACCCTCGTCAGTTTTGTGGGCTCCGGAAATTGAGCACGATTCTCTCGTATTACCAGTAGGGCTGAGAATTCCAAGTCAAGTTATGAGTGACTGTATGTCCGAGTCCAATCTGTAGATCATTGCCGCTTCCACCATGCTTCGTACGAGAATGTGCAAATAACGAAAAACAGACGACAATAAATAACGAACGGCGGACCGCGTCCGCTCGAGCACGGCACCCTCGTCAGTTTTGTGGGCTCCGGAAATTGAGCACGATTCTCTCGTATTACCAGTAGGGCTGAGAATTCCAAGTCAAGTTATGAGTGACTGTATGTCCGAGTCCAATCTGTAGATCATTGCCGCTTCCACCATGCAAACATAAGTGTAAGTATGACTGCGGCAGACAGTGAAACCGCATACGCCCCCGATGTTTCAATGCATTCTTTGATCTTTGCCTGAAATATGTAATGTGCTACTTGAACGTTGTCGACTTTAACAATTTCTCTCAAGCGTACTTGATCGAACAGCCACAACCTCGAGACTCAGTTGTCATTAAGTGGGTGAGTGGCTCAGTTGTTTATACTAATGTCCTGGCGCTAGAGGTTCATAGCTCGAGTCTTGTCTGTTGTACGTCTCAAACTTGGAGGTTCATCTGGGCTACTCTTGCCCAACGTTGCTGTTGATACCAGGGCTGTGGAGCCGTAGGTTGGGCAATTTTAACACACCGTGGAGCCGGGAGTCATGGAAACTAATCTAACTGGGGTCGGAGTTGTGGAAAAAAAACTGACTGGAGTCAGAGTTTGTGAAAATGACCCCGACTCCAACTTCTTCATTATGAAAAACAGTTATTTCTAAGGTAGGCTATCTTATACAGGATTAGATCTATGTCATGTTCGAATGATTCGTAAATATTATGGTATTAGAGAGTCCATGTTCTAAAAACTTATAAAATATGAAAAAGGTAAGATATTTATAAAGGCATTCTTTCATGTTAATTGCATAGTGAATAATTCGAGCTGTCCCACAATGAAACAATTTTACATGGCATCGTTAATCATATGTTTGCGTGTGTTTAATGGTTATGTGATAGTTATTTAAACAACACTGTGTCACTGTTCGGAGTGAACTGGTAATACTGCTGGAGTAAGGCAATTTTACCTAGCCACACGGAGCTGCGGTCACGCCTGGCTGCCTTGTAATTTCGAAATCAACTGCACGCCGTAGAATATTCTACTACTATACTCTACTACTATGGTGTTACAATAATGAAACACGATGACTTAATGACTTATGTTGTGCCTAGAACAGAAATAATATCAGAAACAGAACTCACCCAACCTCCCTTTTGGACAATCCACCTAATAACATACTGATATAAGCAGTCCATCGCCCAACTCATAATATGTCTAATCAAATCTATGCCTTCGTGTTCATCCATGGTTGTGCATACAGCCTAAATTGAGGAAATATATAAAAACAAAACACAAACACAAAAATAGCAGTCACCTTTTTTATAAGTCTGTATGCAAAGTAGAACACAGCAACTACTCTGCCCCAGTTGCAATTTGGGTCGACAAATATCCGTTCACAAACTTTCATGAAGCTCTCCTTGGTGTGTTGAACACAAACTTTAGCAATGAGGCTGAGAACGGAATATAATTTACAATGAGCCGAATATTTCTGTGGTATTGGTGCATAGTGTAGCCTACCTGTTAAGGTTGGGATCTTCATTCAACCGATCTCCATGAAAACGCAAGGCCAATAATACCTCCTCCTCCCATAAAGCAGCATCACATTCTGAGCTCTATGAAAGATAATTATCTTAAATATATTTGGAGAGTGCTGGTAGGGGGGGGGCAATATTTCACAGTGCATGTGTCGCGTCAACAAATTCCAACCAGATAGTACATATCAATTAGCTGCCCACTAAATGGTTTGACAATAGCCTAGATCGTCAACAAAGATAAGTACCAACAGAGTTACTTAACCTCAATGTGTTAAATCAGGGGTGTGCAACATTTTTCATAATGATTAAGGGACTAGTGCACGGTGCACCGTAACTCGTAGAAATGTAAGGCCAAGGCCATAGGAGGATGTGCATTTTCCGCCTGCATATCTGTTGTCACGGTGCACACTATAGCCTATGACGACAGTGTGATGCAAATGATCGCATGATCTCATGCGTGATCGCAGCTTCATATGATTCATATTTCCGACTGTTGATCACCGAGCATATGGATATTTTTTCACAAGAGCTTCCCTCATTTTAGATTAACAATCCACCGAATATTAGCCAATCTCCAGGGCATCAGAATTGCGCCAATTTTCGCTTTGCAGATCTAAATTACACAGTAACAACATACTGATGGATTTCTTGGCCCACAAAAATCCTTGCTCAAATGTCTCAACTTACCCCCAGGTGAGGGTAAGATGAGACAGACTGTGTTTAAGATGAGACACCAAGCAATTTATGCTCATTACACCACCAATTCATCCACAATGATGAATCAACCATCCAGCAACATTGTGAATAAAATATAATAATCATGAAACAATTCATTTTTAAAAAGAATTGATACATCATATACAAATATAAATGACATCGAAAACCAATTAACCATGAGATAAGAGTTTCGTTATCATTTTGTCTTGTAATGTCACATCTGGTAAACTACTAGATAAATAATACATTTTGTGTGCCTTCAACAGTAAATTTTTAATCTTCCGAGGCCTTCAATAGAAAAGCCCTCTGATACCCATGTCTCATCTTACCCCCATGATTTTGTCTCATCTTACCCCCACACCTAAATTTACAAATAAATTTAAATAAAAAAATTTCTGTCCGTTACTTTTCAGATGTAAGCGCATGATTACACTGCTAATATTGCACTCAACCAGCTCCAGTATTCTTGTTTTATAATATTAAGTACTATGATAGGTATGCCCTTACAAACATGAATTCACATAACTGACATAGGCTATGAAAATATAGTTGTTGGCATTTCTCTGCCCAACCTCGAATCTGTTTGCCTTGTTAATATGGTAGGACTATGGACTGGCATTATGGGAACAACATAGTTGAAGGAATCTGGCCATCAGCAAATTTTTCTACCTGTATCGGACCGTCAATATGAAAACCGTCAGTGCCAATTTATTCTTGTCCAGGTTTGCTGGCAATCTTCAGAAGCGCGATAGCTTACGACTATCAGCCTTCATTACAAGTTCAGTATTCCAGCCCTATTTTAGCAGTACTAATACTCAATAAGACTCGCAGAAGTGGACCACAGAGCATTTGGAGCACGTCCGAAATAAGGGCAAAAACCCCTGTGTCAGACCATAGGCGAAATTAGATACCGGTACTCATCGAATGGACAGCATACCATTCAAAACTGCCACTGCTTCACGGGCCTCGCAATGTTTTTCTGTGCGCCGGACCTGGCACACATTCGGCAGTTTGCACACCCCTCAATAACACCACAAGTTGAGGCTCAACGTTTCTAGTTTCTGCACATCAAATAGCACATGAATAGAAAATACAACGACTTTTCGAACCTTGTTGCATAACTGAACTGCTTCCTGAACAGATCCTTTGTTATCCGGCGACAGGTCGGGATCACGTTCTGCACTGTCAGAGATAAACCTATAACAGATCAGATTTAAACTACTGCTGAACATGTCAATGGACAGGTAGGGAAGTACATTGTCAGAAGACGGCATGTTCGGTTTCCAACGACTCTTTCCTCCTCAGTTAGATGCCTTCTGTCTGACCCTGGTAGCATAGAGAATATTGTTCATAGTGTAGTTATTTACCTCTATTAGTAAAACTCTAACCAGGGAGAAACTGACCCCCAGGGGTTATTCCTCAAAGCAAACCGGAAGTGACGCCACTCCCAGACCTTTATGTAACTTTCATTAACCTATTTTATAAAAACAGCCAAAATGCTTGTCGAACCAGTCTACATATTATCGTCACACGATCGGCAAACCCCATAAAACTCTTATCAAAGTACCTTATCTGGAGTGAACTGCAGGCTTTATGCCCGACTCATTGAATCGATTTCTTGATTGCACAGCCCCTAACTGCAGGCATTGAACTCGCTCCCATAGCATTTGATTGTTACTAACTCACATTAGCATTAGTGGCTCGAGGTTAAGGTTATATAAGTTACACAAGCTATATTACCCAAGATGACAGCGTTTACGAAGATTCATTTCCAATGTTCATTTTTCTATGGGAGGTAAGATGCTACACCCGGGGTTCTCAACTTCCCTTGTATAACGGGCCGCATTTTAACAGCAAAAGACGCTGCGGGCCGCAGAATATTATTACCATGTATTTGTGGGCTACTACTAAATTTAGGCTACTGTAGCCTATTTACCAGTCGTATACAGGCATTTAGTACATTTTTATGTATCATAAAGTATTAATGGACAGCGCTCGTAAGTTTGCAGCTGCTGCTTGTGAGAATGTGTAGGCCTATCTTCTAGCGGCGCAAGTAAATCATTTCATGGAGCGTGTATTGCATTCGTTGCCGAGTCGGTATATGCAACTTCAAACCCTAACACCAGAGAACCGAATTCAGTTTCAATGCGTGAGCGAGCAAATATAAATTACGTTGACTTTTGCGTTACAGAGGCCATTATCACATTAAGTTCTGAGTGATATGAGAATGGGGCCGTTTCTGAGCAAACCAATCATCCCTTATCATTTCCTTCCATGCATGGGGCCCTACACGAATAGTTACAGAAGCCACCTTTGTCAAGTTGATATTTTCGCTGGTCCCCTCCCCACGGTTAAAATAGCCTACGCGGCAACGTGTTTGAGAACATGCGATAAAAGATCGACTGGCATTAATGTTACTCGTCTGGTTACGATTAAATCGGACGACTGTATCTTAGAAATTTGTCAGGTGATGTTGTCCTTGCTGCTAAGTTCCGGAAACAGCAAATATTCGCACACAATGTTAAGGTTTTATTGAAATCACACCTTCTATAGGAGATTTTTCGGGTTTAGCCATATTCCAAGCAATTTTGAACGATGCGTCTGGAACGTAGTCGGCAGAGTCAAACACTCTTTAAAAGTGTAGGCCTACTACATAGCGGGATTCTCTTGAATCCGAGTCCAGCCGAATACCGCTTCAAAACAATAACAATCTGAAGTCGAACATACATCAAGAAACGCCCCATTAAAGCAGTGGTTCTCAAACTCTTTTAGACACACTCCCCTTTTAGTTAGAGAAAAATTTCAACCCCCCTAACGTCATATAACAAAATGCAACCAGAATGCTAGCAATACAAACCGCTAGTTTGATGGCATGGAAGCAGTGGCGGCTCGTCCTATAGGGCAACTGGGGCATTGCCCCACCTAAAATTCTGTTCAATAACAATTTAACCATTTATAGACGCACAGCAATCAATATATACCGAGATCACAGCGAAACCCGCGTTCTTCTTGTGCTTTCGCTTGCAAACGCCCATACATAGCGAAGTCTCTGCGAAAATCGAATTCACTTCTGTGTTTTCGCTTTGTGAATGCCTAGCCGGGGCTTGCCCCGGTAGCGCTCATAACAAGATTTCACTATCTATTCTCTCAAAGCCGCGCACAATAAAGAAACGGTGATTTACTCTCTCCTATTCGTACAATGGCCGAGCAACCGGGGCAAATATGCCTACTCGCCCTTAAGGTGTGATGTAACAATCGTATCTATATCTGAACTCGGTTACCGTAATATGCGTTGAGTCGACCTTTGCTGGTATAGGTCGATTTTGACGGTGTTTCGCACCATGATAATTCTTGAAACTTGGTATGATATGTCGTGAAGGTAGTATTGAACACTGCTCCAAGTTTCAGGCTTGCTACTTAAAGATAATGGTAGTAATTCCGTTTCCGAAGTTCAGTGTGTGCTGATCTATTATGTACATAGTACAGCAAACAGATTTTACTCAAAAGCCGGTATTGGTCTCCATTGATTTTGACGATATTCTATACCCAGATCGGTCATGACATTTGGCACGGTAAGTGTTAGTATCGACCGCTGTAACAAGTTTTAAAGGGGCACTGCGCTCAAAAAATGATGTGGTCTCAAATTGAAGAGTAGAACGAAAAAAAAATTTTGGCCGCAGCCGTTTTCTTCAGAACGCCACCGTAATGGAGCTGCAATTTATTGAAATTTCCAGAGTTGCAGCAGTCGCGGCTCCGGATAATCTCTTAACCCGTTACATGGCACGATGACTTCATCGTCGCACTTGCTCGACGCGATTACGCAGAGGACGAACTTTTGTCAGTCGATGTTATGAATGACTCGTGTCTTGCACACCAAGGCGGCGCTCAACGTACGGTGTTAGGTCAGGAGGATATGTGTCTGGAGCTTGTCACGACTCTATAGTATTTGCCAGTTGAATGATACTGAGATGCCGTTACAGTTGTATATTGATGCAGATACAGCTGTCATTTTCAAGATGTATTATTGACTGCACAGTGCACAACCTTTGGAGTAGTGGTCTTGCGGAAGAGACAGACACTTGATATTTTGCATCATTTACCCATGGCAAACCCATGGCATTATCTTGATACGGTCTAGTTTACTTGTTCAAGACACAGATGTATAGATAATCAACACGAAAATTTCATTCTCATCAAAGTTCCAATATTGTTGTGGAATTTTTTGTCGTAACATTGTTGTTCTCAGTTTCACAAACGAATCTTCTGTCTCCATCAGTTCATTCATGCAATTCCTTTGACACGTAGATATCGTAAAATTTGTTAAAATTATTAATGGTATGGAAGAAGATCTTGTTGATGAATTAACTTCTGATGAAGATACAGATGTAGAAGATTTCGATGATATCACGATATTTGGTGAGAGCCTGCCGTATCAATTCGAGCCACAATATTCAGAGGAGGAATTCGCCCGTCTTGTTGCAACTCAAGAAGCACAAACTCATGTCTCTGTAAGTATTGTACCTGTGTTTCTTGAATGCAATTTATCAATCTCATTGTATTGGTCAAAGGAATCGTCAGAAAACCAGAGTCAACTTCGGACACTTGACAACAATGAATGGTGCAGTTGCTTGAACTGTGCATCCATGACAAACCAGAATGAACGCGTCTGCTGCAGGGAAATACAACAAATAATGGAGCTTCTGGGGAATGGAGGGTCGACTTGCATAACAGAACATGACGATTTTCTCGTACATATACATCCCTCCATTCTTGAAACGTTTTTCAAAGTGAACAGGAAAAATTGGAATAATAACAATCAACCACATGGTCCTGGCAGAAGGCTTTCTAACAAGTGGGTCCTAGAACATTTTGTTTGTGTTGTTTAGTATTGGACCTATATGTATGCGACAGGGTCTTGGGACTTATGACATGGTTCCTGGATATAAACGGCAATCTCCTGCATTCTTTACATTTTCTCGCATGCTTTTATATAAATGCCTACACTTTATAAATTGGGAGCATTATACTGTCATATATATGCTGCTATTACTTTTCAGCATTATTTTTATTGCTGCAATATACTTTGATATTTTCCAATTGCAGACAATATCGCTTGGTGTCTTATCGACACATACTGGAATGGATTATTGATGGCGACGTTTTGGGTAGCAAAAACAGGATGCCCTTGCCAGCCTGCATCGTGACTGCTATAAGGAAAAAGTACCCTAGTGATGATGGACTGTATGTCGGTTTCAAATGGCCGATAGAAAACGAACTGTGATTGATAACACTGCGGCTATGCTATATAAGTCGAAATCAGTTCTGTTGCTGTATTATTACACAGTGAACTGGAACTGTTTGCATTCTATATTCCACGAGTGCCTGATACATCAAGACTACTTTGCTTACTCGTTATTTATTAAAATAAATAATAAAAAAGAAACATCCGAGGACTTTATAGCTGTAGTCTCGTCCTCTGATGCTGATGAGAGATTTCAGACAGACTATTCCAGCAGAAGATTTATTAGATTAGAGCTAATAATCCTAACTACATCTGAGGAAAGAAACAATGCGAGAAAGCAACATTACTGCACTACTGTGAGCGCAGGCGGCAGCATATATGAGCAGTCTTCACAACACATGTTGTGAGGCAAAACTTGTGAATTCGCTGTAGCGAGAAGCAGGATATAACAACAATCCCCCCTTTTGGGATTTCGAAAAGTTCACAGGCCGAGTTCGGAGTAGCCAGGTGAGTTATAGTCCGCTAGGCGACTCAACATTCTCGGTAGCGTGTTGGAGGCATTCTCCTGTACGTGAGGTGTGTCGTCCTCCTCGTGTTGTAGAGGTTCGGCTGCAGTATAGTCCGTATTGTCAATGGTTTGTGTCATTTCAAAGTCCCAGTCATCATTGTATTAATTCCTTTGCTTGACCAATTGTTCATGACTTCTGTCACTTGGGTACGTTACAACTTTGACGTCGTTCATGTGACGGGTGGTGTGTCTCCCATCAATTAATTTTCGCAGTTTCACACCATCATCAAGCACAGCAACTACCTCGTACTCTTCTGGTCCAAAAATCGGTTCAAATTTCCTCTTGTTGTAGTTTCTGATTATGACGTAGTCACCTTTTTCAATGCTTGATGGTTGCCGACGGACTGAGCTATAGCTTATAGTATTTGTAGACCTTCCTGTAGGTACAGAGCGTCATTATTTCACATTTAGTGTATCGTATTGCTGATTAATCAAATACTAAAATCACTGCAGTAGAAAAATCACAGATATCGCACTTCCGCTGTTCTCAAGGTCTTCGTTGCTTTTTCTGCGGGTATCGTGCAGTTATTTCTTTCGAAGCTTAAAGGGCGAACCCATGAACAATATTCACTCGCAACAATATCACTTTCCACTAAATCGACGTATTATGTCAACGCTATATGAATGTGTGCCGAAATTCCAATACTTCGCATTCAAATCAACACTGGCATCGCACACTATTTCCTATAATGTAGGGTTATCATATTTTGGATTCGGGAAAGGAGGACGTTCGCACAAGTACGAACCGTCATACAGGTTGAAAAGCACTTTATTCTGTAGCCGTTTTTCAGAGAAACAGTAATTTCTTATCCACAACACGAATACCACCAGTCAGGGTTCCCCATGAACATGACAAAATTCATGACATTCAAAATTGGTGGTTCGGGTACTGTAGGAAAATTCATCATCCCTAACCAAAATCCAACGGCACGCAAACCTAACCTGAGCCCACAACTCCGCAGCTGACCCTAAAACATATATAATATATTCATTATATTGTAATGTTACTAATCCCCAAGCCATAATTTTAAGATACTCTCAAACCCTCATCTTATGATTCTCCAACCTGAATGCGAAACCAATTATGACCGCTCTGAATTTTGAAATGTTCAGAGGGCACACTGATTGGTGATGGTAATGTTTTATACATAACATAAGAATAGGACATGATCTATTCCTTCCCTCAAGAAATAGAATACACTAGGCCCGATTACTAGAAAAATCTAGTGACTGAATATCGTCCGTGGAACGCCGTATCTACACCACCTTGGAGTGTTAGACATATTTGCTTCAGAACATCGGCTGACAACTATCTGAAGCTCGTCCTCTGCGTGACTGCGTAATCGCGTCGAGCAAGTGCGACGATGAAGTCATCGTGCCATGTTACGGGTTAAGAGATTATCCGGAGCCGCGACTGCTGCAACTCTGGAAATTTCAATAAATTGCAGCTCCATTACGGTGGCGTTCTGAAGAAAACGGCTGCGGCCAAAATTTTTTTTTCGTTCTACTCTTCAATTTGAGACCACATCATTTTTTGAGCGCAGTGCCCCTTTAAGTTTGTCACTGAACTATGTGGGTGGTAATTTCGTTTCCAAAGTCGAGTAAGAGCTGACTCTTCATTTATCGCCAACAAATTTACGCAAAAGCCGTTATTGGTCTCTATTGATTTTAACGATGTTCCATACCTAGATCTGTCATGAGCTTTCACACGGTATGTCTTGATTTTAGTATCGAACGCGGTGCCAAGTCTTAAAGTTGACACTCAATGATTGAGGCAGTTATTTCGTTTTCGAGGTCGAGTATGGTAGAGATGCGCGCTGATCTGATACTTAGCCTACCTACGTCATTGCGGATCTCACGCAAAAGCCGGTGTCGGTCTGTGCTAATCTATAGTCTGCGTTCCATAACGAGATCGGTGATGATATTTCCAATGGTATATCTCGATGATCGCATGAAACAGCTAACCAAGATTCTCGGTTTGCATTCAAATATTCACATAATTTTATGTTCGCCAATGTCCATTTCACTGTGAAATTGTGGCCTTCAAACCATTTGCTTACAATCCCCTGTCAATTGCGATAGCTATTTCATTTTCGATGTCGGCTAACAGCTGATCATTCGATCAGCCTATTCCTCGATCTATTTTACTCAAAGTTCGGTGTTCGTCTGTTTGCATTGATTTTGACAGTGTACCATACCGGAATGGGTTATGAGATTGCGTATGCTACTTCTCGATGATTTCTTGTAACAGTATACTAAGTTACGGCTTTTATTCATGTATTTATTGATTAATATATTTTCCAACGGCGATTTCGCAGCAGACTTATAGACAGTAAGCCGTATGTGTTGTGTCACAGTCTCCAGTTTCAAGGCCAAAATGTCCTACGTTGTTCCGAGACCGAAGTTCCGAGGCTGCTGTCCTTAGTTCTTCAAAGACCATTCAAATTGATGTTCTGGATTCAATATAACAGGCCCAATCTATGAGATAACAATTGCGTATGTGTCCGAACTCGTTGACCTTTCCAGTTAGGCTTACGCAATCTCTCGAGTTCTAGTCATTGGAATTAGTCAGGTCAAGTCAAGTGCGAACATGAATCGTATTGAATCTTTATTCCGTACGTAGTTTACGCAGTTGCCTTTAGAGCGAAAATGAGAGGTCTAGAAGTTGTCCAGTCTATTGATCCAATCGTACGCCGGGTGCCTCCGCTTTGGTTGCCTATTATCACGTGGTCGTAACCAGAGTTGGATCAATTACATTATTTCAGTTCAATTACAATTACAATTACAATTACTTTCATGAATGTTTCAATTACATTACAATTACAATTACTCCATGCTAAAAATATCAAATTACAATTACAATTACAATTACTCCTTGCATGCATCAATTACATTACAATTACAATTACAATTACTCCTTGCATGCATCAATTACATTACAATTACAATTACAATTGCTGCTGTTGAACATGTAATTGAATAGTCATAAATTCAACCGTGGTCCTTGACAACCGTAGCGTCGTATTTAACAACAATTCAAGTCTAATTCAGATTGTGTAGTAATAATTGCGTTGATGTGCGTACATAGTATGCTATGTAAGATGTCACTGTGACGTAATGTAAGCGTGTTTTGTATGCTAGGTAATTATGGCTCACGTAATTGGAAATGTAAAATGTTATTTACCTAATTTCCTATGGGTTAGGATTGAGGATAGGGTGCAGTATTTGCAGGATTTGCGTATATAGTATATAATTAAAGAAACAATTAAATAGTATATTCATATTGAAATGAACCCGAATATTTTCGGCTGACACTCGTCAGGGGTAATCGTCAGCAACTAGTAGAGAATTGGAAAGAACATTGTATATCAACAATCGTATCACATACAATGTTCTTTCCAATTCTCTACTAGTTGCTGACGATTACCCCTGACGAGTGTCAGCCGAAAATATTCGGGTTCATTTCAATATGAATATACTATTTAATTGTATATTGAAGTTCTGTACCTCCAAGAAGCTCTTCAATTAAAGAAACAATATTATTTTTATCGAGGGACGTAGGAATTAGGATGAGGAGTAAAAACAAAACCGTGCTTTGTCAGATAAGACGTTATATAATATCCAGTGGTCTGGTTAGTTAGCCAGACGAAATAACGATGCATCATCGTGATCTGAAATCGTATTGTAGATTGCCAACCCACGGATAGATGCGCAATATGTGAGTCACGGATGAATGCACCGACAAACGTACTGAAAAGTCGGCTAAAACCAGCAAACTTTATAGTCCTAGAGCTGGCGATCCATGCGTCCAAATTTGATGCATCTGGTCTTCATCGTAAGCTATTGATGTACTAATTCCGAAAATACAAAATAAAATCTCGTCAGGGCAATGTAACTGCTCCAAAATAGCCGTTTAAGGCCGACTGTTCTGAAAAGTGAGAGCGCTGCAGTTACGCCCATAGCGATTGTTCAGAACAATGCCGATTCCCAGACTTTCACGACTATTTTGGGATGGTACCATTGCCTGGAAATATACTTTTATTGCGGAATCAGTGCGACACTAGCTTTCGATTACGACCATACATATCAAATTTAGACTCTTGGATCGCCAGCTATGGGACTATCAATTCTGCTGCTTTTAGCCGGCTCAGCAGTTCGCTTTTCGGCGTATTCAATCGTGAGCCACGTGTTGCGAATCCATCGGTTGGTTAGTAATTTAAAAATTGTATGGAATGGCAGCCGAGGCCAGCATAGCGGTAAAAATAAAAATAAACTCCGCCCGCAAGGGCGCGGTCAATGGCCTTCGCGAATGGATCCACCAAATTCTTTGTCGTTCGTTTAAAGAGAATGCATTATAAGTCAATTGTTTTATGTTGTGCTTGTCAGGTCTCAATAGCAATTTAATGTAATTGAAATTGTAATTGAGCAAAATTTTTGTCAAATTACAATTACAATTACAATTACACAAAATAAAAATGCTTCAATTACAATTACATTACAATTACATTGAAAAATGTAATTAATTACATTCAATTACAATTACAAATTACAATTGATCCAACTCTGGTCGTAACCAGAGATGGCCACAGTCCGGAGCAGGATTTCAATGTTTTTTTACCTGGCCGGACTGGATCCGGATTTCGAATTTGGGGTGACGGTCGGATTTTAGGGTCTATCGATTTGCGTAATCTATAACTCTACCATGAAATCAAAACGCATGCTACTAAGGATGACCTGATACTTGATTCGTGGCATAGGGACGATTCTTAGTTCACGTACATTTTGTAAAATAATCCTTTGATTAAAAATAAATGAAGAAAACATTTGTTACCACACTTCAAGTCACGGCTCACCGGCAAACCTCTCGCGGCACCTACGTTAAAATCACTGTTGTCGGAAAATTCATGTGACCATCATAAAGTTACTTTTTTACGTTGGAAAACGCCATTGTGACGTCATGTTGATAAAAGTCGCTCGCAGCCCTTGCCCCACCACCCGATATTGTCACGAGCCGCCACTGCATGGAAGGTTATGGCTGTTGATGAGAGAATTCTCAAATATGAAACCAGACTATACACAGTGAAATAACTATGAATTGCACCCAGCGCGAACAATTTTTCTGTTGACTGCAGTTTCGCGCCTCCTTCAGATGCTTTCATGCCTTAGGGGCGCTGCCCCAGTTTGAGAACCACTGCATTCAACAACGAGTAATCAAACGAAACAGAGACGGTGCGATAAAAGTGTCAAGTATCTAAATTAATTTGTAACAATACTGTGTTAGCAGTACTTGCGTTTATAATGAAAGATGTCGCGGGCCGCAAAATAAACGTCTGCGGGCCGCGGGTTGAGAACCCCTGTGCTACACGATACCCTCGTCTGAGGGTATCACGATTCAAAACAATAACAATCTAAACTCGAGCGTATATCAAGAATCCAAAACACATCAAAGAATGTGTAATCAAACGAAACAGAGACGGTGCGATAGAGAGCCAAGTAGCTAAATTGATATGTAACAATACCGTGCCATTAATAATTGGGTTCACGATGACAGATGTCGCGGGCCGCAAAATGAACGTCTGCGGGCCGCATGCGGCCCGCGGGCCGGGGGTTGAGAACCCCTGCTTTAGAGCATAGCCTCTGTCTCCCAGCAAAATCCCATTGTATTTTTTTCTGGTCGAGCTCGTATTTTAATCTGGAGTGTGAAAAAATTCTGGAGTCATGACTACTCCCTGGCTATCGCACAACAGCATTAGTCACTATTATCTTGGTATTCCAGTCCATTTGACGGATCAAAGAAAAATATCCTTTCCTGCAACGATAAACTTCTGGTGCAAAACCACCAGTGGACTTTATTGGGGTATGGGTACCATCAACTCAGCGATGACATTTGGAACTCCACCTATGTCAAAGAAATCATTCTTTGTTTGTAACGAATCATCCAATCGTGGGATACATTTTATCTATTCTCTGATAGTGTTCGAGAAATGCAGTGGATGCTTCCGCGAGCGGTTGTCCGACTTACACCATTGAAGTCAACATCTGTTTGTTGAAAATGACCGTAGCAAAAAATCGGAGAGCACAGAGCAACTGCATCGTGGGGTGCAAAGCGTGGCACCGTACATCCAACCGTGGGCTGTCTTTAATCATGTCCAATAGAATTACCGTAGCTCCCTCGGAAAATCTGTAGCGGTAAACGAGTCTGCGAGCGGTCTCCCAAGTAATGCCTGGGCACAAAAATTGTATTCTCGTCGTCTGAACTGTCAACTACGATGTCCAAAATATCCAGCACCGTAACTGCCGCACCCCAAACCCCCAATTGGGGGGGGGGCGAGCTCGAAGGGGGCCCAAAACTATTTCGTGAATTAGCATAAATCATAGAGTATTTTTTGTAAATTTATGCAATTTTTTCAAATTTTTTTTTCGCGCTGGGCGCGAATTCAAGTAGCCATTTATCTTTATTATTGGGTATTGGGCCGTTATCGCGCCACGACCCACCAAGACATATTATCAGGTTTTAGATCATATAACATGCGACTTCAAGAAGTGTGCCAGAACTATCGGCAGCGAGAAAACCTTGGCCAAAAAAGTTGTTATGCCCTTATGCTGACCGACGACTTCGTTATATATACATAATACATCTGGGTTTAATTGTCCATAGGCGCCTAAATGACTGGCGCCGAATGTTCCTGTCTTTGCAATCTGAACCGCACAAGACAAATACCATCCCGCTGGGAAAAAATTTATGCCAGTGAAGAAATACCAATTTGAAATCTTGTGCGTCTCTTAGTTTAGAAGCCTGCGTTTGAGCGATTCTATATTTATTGTTATAGCCTACGTTTGAGCGATTCTATATTCTTTGATATAGCAGACTGGAAGTCGCGAAATAACGAAGTCATATCAACGGGTCCGCCCGCCCGAAGATGTTTAATTATTATTTACGGGCCCTCCCGTTTTCAAGACACTTCACTCAGCTCTACCGGTTATTATTATTATTACGTGAGTAGAGAGTTTCACTGCGGTCGTTGCCCCGAATATTTCAATGACTTCTTCACGTCTGAATCAAAAGCGCACAAGTACAACACACGCGCGTCCACGTCGTCCAAATATCATGTGATCGACCGAAAAGATCATCGCTCTATCGGATATGCCGGACCTGATGTGTGGAACAGTATCCCGCCGGCCATCCGGCAGTCGAAGAGCATGTCCACATTCAAGTCGAAATACAAGCAATTACTACTAAATAAATACAGTCCATCCTCAAGATACCGGACCACGACTGACCTATCGGTATCGCTTCCCATGACATGCCGCCCTATTTCTTGTCGCTTCCTTTTTCTATACGACCTTCTTTACTTTAATTCATTGTGCATGCCTCCTCTTTACATCGCCTAGGCCAAGGTGGGTGTCAGATTCCATAGACAACTCCTAGTCGCTTCAACGTCTTCCTTTCTTTTCATTGTATCGCATTTTTTGTGGTGTATTGAACTGATAATGCTAATAAACCAACAAATTGATAGCATAATATATATGCAATCGCCGATCTGATTGACCGATTTTATCATAAATTATCGAAAATTTTCGCGCCTCGTGCTGGCTCACAATACAGTACAGATAATTTCGTGACAAATGCGAACAACGTGATGGAGGGGTCGTTTCATCACCCTATGGGAGCCCAAGACTCACGTTTTTGGGGGGCCTGACGAGGTACTGTTTCGTTCCTGCCAACGGGTGATGATGTTCAAATATTATTGAGTGGTCCTACCATTTCAAACACACCTCACTCGGCTCTGCCGGCCAATCCGATTCAGAGATGGGCACAGTCCGGTTCAGGAGGCTGAGCAGGATTTTGATCAATTTTACTGCAGCCGGATCGGAGCCGGATTCTGAAACTGCCGTGTGAGCCGGATTTAAACAGGATTTGATATTCATACCAAATATTGGGTGATAAAGGTTCAAGATATCTTATAGTCAATGAAAAAAGCGGCTTCGATATTACTTCCGTAGTTGAATGCATTCATTGCTATGGATCAAGCCCAGGCTGGTTCCGACAATAAGTGACAACGTTGAAACCGCTGATACCGGTCATGTCGTTGAAATGCGTAAGCAACATAAGTAAAGTTTCTGCAGTGATGAGATTACTGCTGGATGAGATGAGGACGAAGACTGGCTCCAGCAAGCGAGCTGCAGAAGTGTTTGTTTTCGAATTCAGTTGTTCCTCAGATATTGATTCTTATCCTTCCTGTTCATCAGCCATTAGGGTACTTGATATCAGTTGTCAGGATGACAGAAAAGCGAGGTGTCGGGGTTGTTGCAGAGGTAACTGGTGGTTCTGATTTCTGATATCATTTGGAATGATTGTGTGGTGTGGTAATGCATGAATATATGCTGGCATGGTCAATCGGTCATGTTTATAATTTCGGAAACACACTAGAACTGAAGTACCAGCGGTACTATCTGATTGATTGTGCACATCATGCCACTTCTAGTAAAAATTCAGTTCCATTCTTCAGTAGTAGTATAGGCCTAGTTGTCTTGGCCAAGTCACAATGCACAATACCGTATCTGATTTTGTTGTTGGCATCCTGGGTTACTATGTTTACCTTCTCCGCAAAGCAATTAATATTGCTTTCTCTGTTCTCGAAGTCTTTTTAGCTCATTTCCCCTGCCTAGTTCCTACTACTTGGATTTCTATTCAAGATATATACCGTACCTAACATTGATTTGAAATATGATATAAATGAACCCTTGTAAGGCATTACTTGATACGGTACTAATTTGTTGATTATAATGTTCACATCTGTTTTGCAGGCTATATTTAATGTGAAATAGCACTAAAGCAATAGCAGGATTTTTTCGGATCCTAATTTTGTTGCTCAACTGTCGGACTCCGAAAACCTATTTGACTGTCGGATCAGGACGGATACGGATTCCCAAAATCTGGAATCCGCCCATCTCTGATCCGATTACGTGAGCAGATTGAAGATTAAAATTGATAACAATACAATTCGCGATCATACTGACCGATTAAATCATGAATTGCAGAATTTTCCCGCGCTTCGCGCGCTTAGGCGTCAAAACCCTATGGGGGGCCCAATACCAAAGTTTTAGGGGGGGGCCTGTTGAAGTGCTGTTACGGCCCTGTATCCATCCTACAGAGAGTAATAAATACAGTACCAGTTAGCAACGCCATCTTTAGAACATGAAACATGACCAAAGTCGACGACATCTCCAATCAGCATTGCCAAAGCAATATTTACTACGAAGCAACCTTCCACGGATCACTACATTTTGCGTCATTTTGACGCAAAAGCGTCCTACATCCTGGATTTGTAGATCCACTAATTTTGCACGAAGATCCAATTGTTTGGTGTACGGATCATATACTGGTAAATCTGGAGATCTTGGAACTCCCAGATTAAGCGAGAATCCAGGATGAATTTACTCAGCTTTTTGGCCTCCACCCTACAGATCAACCAGGCATCCACCCTACAGATCAACCATATCAAATCTGCCTGAAAAAAAATTTCACGCTCCAGTCTATGACGAAAAATTACCCTCAACATCTGAAATGTGCATTGTTCAGAACAATCGGATAACCGCGACACAATGGCCATAACAATGACCCGTTGCGACTATCCGATTGCTCGAACAATGCCGTCGTTTGCTTGCTATCTGGACTCTCATTATATGTCTCTGATACATATAGTATATTATGCTGATAGCGCAACGAACTTTGCTAAAACCTTCAAGAGTGACTGTGGCTCACAAGCTAATTTTCGTGTTTTACAATCTGCAATTTCACATTAGTACTCTCCTTGAATATTTTTGGATATGGTGATGCTATTTGTATTAATTGGGTTCACGCCATAGTATTTCACTTTGTGTCCTAATGCAGTCCCATACATGGGTTTCTCGAATAGCAGGTTGACATTCCTTCTCTCTAAGAATTACGTAATAGTGTAAAAAATGAGCATGCGTAATACGTTTCTTAGAATTTCATAATCCAAAGTTCATGTGCTCACCATACAATTTATTTTTGGGGTCGGGCAAAAAATATTCGAGAACCTCTGCTTTATAGACGATATACGCTTTGCGACTTATGTTCCATTTTATTGAACAAGATAACTGCAACAATACAGCTTGTACCGGTACATCGTTTAATTATCAATGATCAGAGAGGATGAGATTTTGTACCGTTTTTTTTTTTTTGGGGGGTATTCATGGTGTTTCTCGACTGCTATGGTCATTTACACCAGGCCGATATTCTTTTGTATTTTCCGTAACTGCCGACTTATAGCACGGCCCACCTCTAGGCTTTTGTAAGACACCGCTGACGCGGATGAGGTGGCGAGGAGGAATTTTGTACCGTATTATTAGTATGATAACTGTAACAATACAACTGGTACATCATTTAATTGTCAATCATCATAGAGGATGGGATCTAGTTGGTATTATACATATTTTATTATTCAATTATGCCAACAGCAACAGATAGTGATGAGATTAAAGGATAGGACTCAGGTATTGAAATGACATGAAGTCGTTCAACCAGACGACTATTTGGCCAAGGTCATCATATATCTAGTAGGGTTTGTGTCGAATCCAGTCCTGCCTGGTGTAGTATTGGCAGCTAAATGGAGAAATTGATAATGATTCAACCATTGCAGTTGATGATAGGATAGAGTCATAATTTCAGCACTTCAATCATAAGGAAGAGACGCCAAGAAATACCGTCATTTTCGTCGGCTAATAGCTATTTGATATCCATATGGATGATTTATATTGATATGGGTACTTTCACCATCCTCGTTGTACGCCAAGAGACGAAATTGGCAGTCCCATAGTAAAGCATATAGCAACAAAACGGATTTGGGTCGAGTTATCTTTATCGCCACCGCGTGTCCAAAATGAAGTGGGTTCAACTTCTTCAACAATTCATTTATTTTAAACATTGAGCTAGATGTCACGAAAAGTTGAACGTCAACTTAACTAAAGTTCACTGCCTGAACTTGTCGTGAAAAGTCACTGATGCATATATTTTGCATTCTTCACACAGTCTTCACTGTCACAGTCTCCGCTGAAAGCATTCCAGAGTGCATCTGCTCCTTGATCTTGTGCGGCAGGACACTCAACTGATCCACCTTCTTTTATAGTTGTTCAAAGCCATGAAAAACAATGCTGTTTTCGACAGGTGCACAATTGTTGCTTGGGCCATCGTCAGTGTCATTTTCCGTCTGCATCGTTTTCAAGGTATACATTGGTATTTTAACGTTGACGGTCAGACGAAATCATACAATACAAAAAAGGTGGACCTGACTCGAAAGAAGAATCCTAATAAATCGATATCCTCACTACCATGATCAACATTACCAATAACTAATAAATCCATATTACGTAAACAAACAACATCAATTTCCATTCCTTCTCGCCATCTCATCCGTGTAAGCAGCGTCTTATAAAAGTCAAGAAGTGGGCAGTGCCAAAAGTCGGCGGCTACGGGATAGAAATGAAGAAATATGGCCTGGTGTAAATGATCATAGTAGTCGACAAACGCCACGAATACCTCAAACAAACAAACCCATTCCACTCTACGCGGCAAGCTGCCTTTGTTGCTGCCTCCCTACTAAAGATTATACCTTTGAATCTGCCCAGTTGTTTCTTCGCGAGTCCATCTATGGCACTTTTGACGCTCTTGAAACGAGAAACCCAGTTTATTGAATTGAAATTGGACATAGCTGAAAAAACTCACTCTCTTTATGGCTGTTGCCACATGTGTGCATTCACTAGTTTTTCGTTTTTGGCGTGCGACATATATCGGCTGCATTCACAACTTTTTTCTTTATTGGCGTTCGTGAAGATGTCATCTCGTATTGCGCATCACTTGAAGAAGCATGGATCCGTGTTTCGTGTATATTTTCCGATATGTCAGACTGTTTCTCGGGAGAGTCTAAATGCCCACCCTTTTTAGAATCCCTTTGTTCACAGGTTTGATCAGGTGATTGTGATTTTCCATCATCTGCAACGAAATAACATAACTTAAGATGAGAAGCTCCGCTATGTTCACTGATTCGTAAGTAGTGTCTAAAATACGTAACTCAAAACACGAATACTCTCGCATTACATTCATCATTTATTACCATAATCAGTTTGGGGAAGTGAAGAATTGTAATAATCATATGCATTTATATGCACTATTCAAGTCAGTACCATGCATATTGCCGACGTACTTGGCAACCTTCGTAATTTCTCGAATTCCAGGTGGTCGCTGATACACATTTTTGTTCATTTCCGCTGAATGCCCCATATGGCTGTAGAATGCATGTCGCTGATCTTCAGGTATGTCGAGATTGGCGTAGGGGTCGATGCTCTGTGACGCATTCAAGTCGCTTTTATGTGCGTGTCCAATCCCGCTGCTTTGGCCACACTTTGTACATTATGATATTCACTAGCATGTACGTCAGAGTGGCGTGTACTTGCAAATATAAACATATTTTTTACGCTTATTTGGCATTCTTTGCGTACACCTTCGTCTGCTAGGAAATCAAGCCCTTTGACGCAGTTTGGTGGCACCAACACTGGAACCAAATGGTTTATCCCTTTCCCACATTGGTATATAACCTTGAGATTCTGCCACAGAACCTGTTCATTGGATCACAAGCCTTCGGTTCTCTGTAAATTGATCCCTTTTTCGTTTTTACTATCGATCCAGTCGATCCTTGATGTGAAGACGACTTGGCTCACCACCTCTCCTGGCATTAAACAAGATTAACCTGGAAATTACCAAGTCCCTGATGAAAATGATTTTTTCTGCATATGAGGCATCATACTAGTCAGCAAGTAGTGTCTCAAGTTGTTTCACCGTATAATCCCTTAGTCGTTTAACTTGGCCTTCATTCGGAAGTCTGGTTAGCTTTCTCAAATTTTCGATTCTACTATGTGCTGCCTGGTACTCTGCGTCTGCGAATATGACAGACCATTGCATCTTCATTACATCTTCAAATTTTATGATATCTTCTGCATCTTTGTCGATATCCTGTGTTAAATAGTGTGCTTTCAGTCGTTTTACTGTGGTTTTCAGCAAATTTGAAATCATCAGTTGTAGCCCGTATTTCAAGTTTCCTTCATTATCGACAGTTATGTTCGTGCATTTTACGTTGGTTTCGTTTGTCTCATATTTGTCTAGGATTAGTAATTACCGCCAATCATTATTTCCTCGTGTGTTGTGCTTCGTATTTAAGCCCTGTGTTCTGTTGTCTACTGGTCTTTCGTTCAACTGAACTCTGGATCGTGTGACCTGTCTTAAAATTATTTTGATGCACAATATACTGATTTCATATTGCAACCTCGTCGTATTGAGTTATTGTTCGAACGAGATCAAGAACGTAACAATTGGTGTCAAAGTCGGATTCATGATTATTTCTGCGACGAAGATAAAGCATGGATTCAGGTATATTGAAGCTTCTCGAGAAGCAGCAGGCAATGATGGCGAGCTTACATGAAACAATGGCAAATCAAAATGCACAGCGTAAAGAAGAGATGGCACCGCACAAAGAGGATTTGGCGCAGCAAAAGCAGCATCATCAGCAAGCCATATCGCAATTAGCGCAGAGGTTGAGTCCCGGTGCGTCAACATCCGAAGCTACCGCCCCCAAATTTGATTCGTTCGTAAAATCAAAGGAGAAATGGGACCAATATCTGCAACGATTCAACCATCACCAAGCAATTTACGGCATTTCCAATATGGAGAAAAAAAGCGTGTCTTCTCTCATGGGTCGGACCTGAAACGTACTCGCTCCTACGTAATTTGATTAGTGCTGCTGATGTCAGTGCACAAGCTTTCGACGCGTTGACTATATACTCCAGGGTCTCAATTCATGTGCAAGCAGCCAGGTAGGAATTTCACAATTGCCCGCCGATTTCAGCAAATAATTTTTCGCGGTCGGAGGAGCTCAGAACCGTTTGCGGTATAGTGATATGGAAGCGAACACATCAAGAAATATCCCTGTTAGCAAACCGTACACATATTGTATAGGGATAACGATGAAATATACCATATCATCAATCATCGAAGCATTGCGAAACATTACTCCTCATAAAACTGACTCAATTGATAACGCTACGCATAATGATGGATATTTCCTTTTCAAAACTTGGTGTCGGCATTAAAAATATTTCGCGCTCGAATCAACAATTTAGGACTTTTAATCATTGCTCTGCTCTAATAGTAAATTAACTGAAATGTTTTATTGGCTGTTAATAGTTGAATAGAGATTATACTTCTAGTTTCAACTTCAACATGGATATACTGTAGGCCTACTTCAAGCGAAACAACTAATATTATGCTACTCGTATAAGAAGCTATATGAGCATTTATCACTAAACTGATTCATTTTTGAAGATACGAGGAAGAAACATACCAACAATATGTATAATTTAGGGTTATCATACGTCCTCTCTTGAAAGGATTTGTCCGCTTTTTAGGCCATTCTGAAAATGTCCTCGAAGGACGCCCTTTGTCCTCTTTTTTTTGGAGGATTTTTGTCATATATATAGCGAAATCCGACTGAGATGCCGTAAATCAGCACCGAAGTGACGCTCTGGTGGATATTTCGGGAGCTGAGCGGAAAGTTGACATTTTTTTAGTCAACCACACGACAATGTGAGCGAAAAAATGTATTTTGGCATCGGGCGAGAAAGATGACCCACCAAATCGGTAAAATTTACCGTTTTTTGAGAATTCTCCTCCGGTTTTGCAAGTCTGAAAAGGTGTCCTCTTTTTAGATCTCCAAAATATGGTAACCCTAGTATAATTGTATGTACGCATATAAATTACGATGACCGAAACGGATGGCTCTTAGTCCATGTCGCGGAAAGCCCGCAGAACAACCCCCAGCTTAATGTATTGGGCAGATGTAAATTTGCAATTATAATTTAATTGAAAGACTACTGTCATCCAATGCCCTAGAGCAGTGATTCTCAAACTTTTTGTCTTCGCGGAACCCTTTTCGACAGTCACTGACCCCTCGGATTCCCTCAAGTTTTCGTTCAAAATTAGCTCAAATATCGTGCAACCGTCTTCTGTCTTGTGCGAATAATAATTGCAGGCTAATGATAAACAGCCACAAAATGACTTTTATAGAAAATAACATTACACTTCATGTGGAAATTGGGTAGATTTTTTTTATTTCGAAGCGTTTTGCAGCTGTATTTATTGTCTTGAAAATCCGTATCTTCGATTTGATATGAACGAGTGCCGAAAATCTATTTTCACAAAGAACGTGGTGGCGAATGAAATATTAACGCGTAATGCTTTCGGTGAATGTTTTTACTGTGAGTTTTCAATGATCTTGTTGTGTTCCTCTTAAACTATTTCTTGATCATATACCGAAGAAGGCTATACCGATGCAGCACAAGTACGACCACGTTTATTCACGACCAAACCTTAACAGAACTACGACACACAAACTAACGACGGCAGGAACACAGAAAAACAATCAACGAGCACGAGTCATCATCGGTAAACGCAAAGAAATTCCACAACAGATCTTATCACGTCCAGCCTAGTCATCTCTATCTAGCATCTCATCTTGAAGTTATTTAGTGGATGAAACAGGATAAAATGGATTTCGTGGCGAGGTTTCAATTCTTTCATTAGGACATATTTGGAAAATCATTCCCGTGTGCCTGTATATATGACGCGATGGATGAGGAAATACCCAACAGCCAGCAAACAACAAGAAACTTTCGGCAATTTCTTGTTTGCGGTTATTCTAATTAAAGCAGTGGTTTTCAACTGGGGTGCCGATTGGACTGCGGAGGAATGAAGCAATATGATTAGATAATTATGGTTACCGTCGACATATTAGAAAAGCTAGGGCGTACAAATTCTCAGTAGGTTTGAGAAGTGTTGTTCTTCAGTCAGCACCACTAAAATATGGAGCGGAACCAGCTTTCTAAATCTTGCTCTCATGGTACCCCGAAAAGCTGCATTGACGCAGACTATTTTTCGTTCTCAAGAGGTGCCTGTAGGTAAAAAGGTCAAGGACCCCTGAGCTAAATACATGCAAACAATTTTACCGTGATATCGACATTCAGAGCTCCCTTCCGTGACGCACGACGGGTAGCAAATTATTACGGACTTGCAGTTCCGAACGATACCGTGGTAACAAACCGTTTGACTCGACTATTTATCCAGAAATAATTTGAATCCCTATCAACGGTATATTTGGTACGTTTAGTTGTCGCTGAGTCATCCAGAAGTGTTTGTTTATCTGTTTGTATAATATTGTATGCGAACTTTTCACTTGTCGCTGAATCGATAAGATCGTCCATGGCAGTGCCTTTCAATCTTTTTTAAACTTCATTCGCATTTTTGTTGTAAAATAAATTTCATTCGCACACACTAATCGAAAATTGCAATGCGAAAAGAAGATGAAGATACTTAACAACATTTTTTCAGGTGTGCAACAAATTGGTTACTATGTAGATTAAGCTATCAAGTGTCTCATTAAAAAGGCGACATTTTCGCTCGTTTTGATTTCATCTATTCCACTGAAACCCTTCTCGGCCAAACAAGTTGTTGAGTTTATACAACAACGTCTACTAGTGCTTGAATGGCCAGGTCTTGATATCTGTTCTACACTCCTATCCAAAATAAAGCGTAGCCTACTTTTCGCGATAGAAAAATGCTTACTGGCAGAAATCGTTTTGGGAGCAGACACAAAGTTCCCGGAGGCTTCAGTTTGTGGATAGGGTGAAAAAAACACATGTTTGTGTTGGGGCTTTTGCCTTCCTTGTCTTGGTAAATAAGGTGCCAAACGATCAAGGTATAGTATAGGAACATTAGAGCTCGTTACTTTATGATACGTTGCTCCAGCTTTTTGTCTCGCGCGTGTATACGAGAAGAGCAAATAAACCCACGATACTGTGTGTTCTGCTCTTCATCTCAATCAAACTTAACAGTTAAATAACGGTAAAGCAGCTTTAAGACTACCACCAAAATCTGAGTTTTGTGGCATCTCGCGACCCGAACCTCACACATGAAAACGAATTCATTTTTAATATTTCAGTTGTTTGCTACGATTTCACGGATATGTATGACATACAGAACGCTCACACCATAATTTCACCCAACACAGCTCTACAAAACATGTCTGACGCACGCGAATTCAAATTAGGGCAATGAAATTGCTCTGCGTGCCGCTGTTGTAGGCTATTGCTGTCTACTCAGATTGCAAGAACGGGACTATTCCGTGCCGACAACGGAGCATATCCATATCGGAAGGTGTGACCATCCAGCATCGGTCAATTTTAGACCGATGTTTTGTCGCCGCTTACGTTTTTCGCACCGCATGTTATCAGCGGTTTGTTTGCCAAAACTTTATATTTTCATGTGCCCTGACGCAGAGGAGGTTGGCCCGAAATGAATGAGTCACATAGGCCGGAACTCACTAGTTCATCCCCACGATCTTCGACCATGTTCCCCAGAGAAACTAGACGGACAAATCATATCATGAATTCTCATGAGAATGCCATATTTTCTGCGTACTCGCTTATTGGCTACAGTACCCAACACAGTGGATATGTAAAAACTATCACAGGATTTTTGCGATGAATTAAATAAATATTGCACACATATTAACTGATAGCTCTGGGACCGTGTCGACCCAAAATTATACCCTTTGCGTCCACACTTTAATAACCCTTGGAGGGGTAAAATTTGCGGTACAGGAACTTGCTATTGTGAGTCTGTAATGATGATATCCTCGTGCCTCTCGCTAATCGAACAGTAATTACGAAAATATGATGATTGTTTAGTGAAAAAAAGCAGGAAGCCAATTCGACGTAATTTTTTCAGCGTGTTGCAGATTCAGACGGACGATTAGTGGTGCGTCGTTGTCAGACATGGGGTAATCGTGATTAGTAATCGTAATCGATTACGACGATTACAGCATTTTCAAGTAATCGTAATCGCAATCGATTACATTCGAAAAAATTCCGAAGTAATCGTAATCGACTACTTCCCATATCTAATCGATTTCTTTGCCCATGAACGATTACTTTTTATTCGCACAAGGACTATGACATAAACTGAACATTCGTCAACAAGGAGATATTATACCAGATTTATTGATAGCACAAATGTCTGATTTTTAAATGCCACTGCTCATTCTTACGTCAGAAGTATTAGCTTTGCTCGTCATTGCGTAAGAAGTATCCACACTCCAAAGCCACACATATGAAATAGGCATTCGATGTTCATCGTAGTGCGATTGTAAGAACACCTGTCATGCTATTCTGTATATCAGGTTATCAATGCACTCCAGACGCCACTTCCTTGCAGCAGGATAATAATCACCACTCTGCCTAGTTTCAAATAGTAACTTATAAGTACTGATGTCTGCATGGCTATGCTCAGTTAGACCGTTGTTGCTTAGCAGACAGTAGGCCCATGTACGTGCGTACTACGTACACTGGACAAAGATTTGAAATTTTGTACTCGTCAAACGAAAGAAAAATTACGATTTCCACAATGAATCTGCTGATATATATCATAAGCGAGCCGTTGTTCGCCGTTTCTCATAACGGCAGCTCGCAGTATCTGTATTAAGTGGAAGACAAAATTTCATGTACACCTTATCTTGTTCTCCTATGACTCTACCTGAAACGGTCTCCAATCGTAATTACCCAAGTCTTTTCTCAACATTTAGAGCTGCCGCCATATCCACCCGCTAATACACCACGGTAGCTTGAGTTGTAGGTGTAGCTAGAATCAGGACCAAAACAGCAAGTCGCACCATAACTCCAAACGTTATTCATAGGTCCCATGCGGTATTCAATTTTCAGGTTGATGACTGGATTTCGTCAGAGTATTGGTATTCACAATATATTACTATTCATTTTTAATCCTCTCAACCTCCGATGGTCAGATTTACTGGTAGAGCTGGGGGCACGTAATTCATAATTTTAACATGTGATATGTTGGTATAATTGCTTTATTGTATGTTGTTAATTCGTGACCTGCCATCTGTTATATAATCAAAATATAGTGTAGTCACCCTAGCGTAGCAGACTAAACTTTCGTGAGACGCACATACACATTGTCATGTCTTCATTCCTCTGTGGGTGCCCCGGTGGCATTTGTATGGTGGGACTGAGATTGAAACGTCAGGACTATTCGTTACGTCCATCCAGCTCGGCTATTGACAATGGACGCATATTCAAAGCTTCGGCCTAGCCTAGAACTAACTTTGGTAGTACACTTCGCGGAGTCGCATGTTGACCGAATTTCCATATATCTTTGGGTGGGGCGCCGAAATGCCTACTCCTATAACTTAGGCATGCTTTTATTCTTGAGGGAGAGACGAATGCATTTCAAAATCAAGTTATTTAGAGACAATAATTTGGAAAGCTCGAAGAACATTTTCAAGTTAATTACATCGCTCGAAAATATCCTATATAATTTATGTAACGAAATACTTTGGAGTTCCCTTCGAGCTCGCTCCCCACCAGCGTTTTAACCAAGTCACAAGGTTCCGAGTCACAAGTCAATCTCAGTTTATAGTTTTGACTCGAGAAAAGTCGAGTAATTTTTAATTCACCAACGAGTCAAATCCGAGCCCAAATCAGCTAGTACGGGGCCGAGTCCAAGTCAATATATGTTCACTGTTCAGTTTTCAGTTCAATTCGGTTCAACCCACTTTTCAACTCTGCTGAATGATATAGATGGCTCGCATTCATAATATAGTAATTTTCCCCAGTGTTAACACTTTCTGGCCTTATTTTTCAAGTATCAGGACAGATAGACGAATTATCAATAATGTGTTGACTTAACTATTCTTCGAAGTTACAATGAAATGTCTGTCTTGGCCGCCCGAGTCTCGAGTCGTATGACTTGGTTTGAGTCATGCATAATGACTTGAGTACAAGTCAAGTCAATGCAAAAATTGACTCGAGTCAGCAAAATCGCGACTTGAGTCATTACAACCCTGCTCCCCGCCCTATTAGTGAGTTGGGGGTGCGACAGTAACCGACCGGGCAAGAAATCAAATGGGTAGGTGCGATAAATTGTCATCTATAAAGTTGGACATTCGGTAGGCCTATATTATGACGTAACACGCAAATGATGTATCAACTATAAAGAAAGTTGTTATCTCATTACGCCTTTTCATCACAATCATTATATTTTCTACCAATATCTTCTAAGATTAGTTCTAAGAAGCAAAATAAATGTAATCGTGAGTAATCGTGATTACTTTTCGAATGTAATCGTAATCTACTACTTTCTGATTTTGCTGTAATCGTAATCGTAATCGCGTGATTCAGAAGTAATCGTAATCGCAATCGATTACATTCATGAAGTAATCACCCCATGTCTGGTCGTTGTTAGTTGAACAAGTTTTTACAATTGTTTTGCAACTGCAAAAGTTACACTGACCTTAAATTTCCTATTAGTTTCATTTGAATTATTCCCCGTCAGAAAAATCAATAATTATATTCACTATTCTCATTCGTAGGCTACTTGATCTGGATTTCCATTCGCCCGATTCGCACCACCTTCGCCATTCGCACTGAATTTTTTTTTCATTCGCACAAGTGCGAACCGTCACACAGGTTGAAGCACTGGTCCATGGTAAACGCAATAGGACGAACTAAAATCTGAAATTTACATTACCTGCAGAACTTGTTGCATGCAATCCGTCACTGGGATATTTGTTGTTTGATACGAAAACGTCAACTAAAATTAATGACAATTATAATTTATGAATTACAAATCTCTGTGTGGCTTAGCAATAATTACCAGAGACATCCATATATGTTGGAGTAGGTATTAGACATCATAGGGAAAAACTCATGTCTTTGGAGAGTTGTATTTGCGAATTTGATGGTTCAGATTTTCATGCGGCGTTCTTGTGTCAGCTTGCCATCCGCCTGTCTTATTTTGCGAGACGAAAAATTCTCGCCTAATAATGTATCTCTGTATAATATTGCGTCACCTAATGTAGATTGCATGCAGCTAGATAAAATCAGAAATGCCAATCATACTGTACTGAAAGAGATAATGAACTGGTTGGTAAAAGTCCTGAAATATTGTTTCTATGTGCCTTCTGCGATGCGTACTTATTGGATGGTTTCAAACGGCAATGGCATTTAGCATTTCTATCGACATATGCAGTATTCCACAAACTTGCTATTGCATCACATGGCACGTGAAAGATATCTTGCTCTAATATGGTCGACAGCGATCTTTCTTTGGGATAAAAGAAGGGTGTTTGTTTCTGTTCGCGACAACATTAATAAAGTTTGTAATAAAGGAATAAAGTCGCGCAGCACAAGATTGATATCGTTGGTCGTTGGTATTCTGCTCTGGTCCGAGTCCGACCCGATTTCCAGTTCTTCGTGTTTTTTTGTCTAAAAGAGGTACGAGATAAGTAGCAATCTAAATAATTGTTTCATCAGTATTATGAAAGTATAAGTGCACTTTTCATATGAGTACAGAATGGTGTGTATTTATATCAATGCATATACGCTATTCCATATCAATATTGAATTTTATTCACTCACCGACATGCCATGTTCTACAGCACACGCTACTAAAAATAACGCTCGATTTCTTTATATCAGAAGTCTCAAACTCAAATGTGCTCGCGGGCCAATTTCCTACTTATTGATGGCGCCCCGGGCTACAGTAACAATAATAATAGGGGAATTCAATGTATTTCCAAGTAGGACCTATCTGACGGGACCTTGCAGACTGACATTCCAAACGCACCGTAACAATGTGATTTACTATTGTGAGTTAACGCCTGGCTCGGAAAAATACCATTTTCAGATATTTGAATAAAATTGTTGCTGTACTTGGCATAGTTTGTCAAAACAATCACTTGTAGACACTATGCGAGAGTACAAATGCATCAGGACATCGTAAAAGCTGTCAACGTTGTAATTTTGCAGCTAGCAGACACTTGACGTGCCACAATTAAAGGTAGAATTTTACAATTTTACAAAGATTGGTCTGATATTGGAGCAGCACGGCCTTATCGAGATCTCGGGTATACTCCTGATAAGTATAGGCTATTGATCATGTCATTATCAAAGACAGATTGAATCAGCTTTAGATTATTGTCGGATATTTGAACAGATCAATAACAACTTTAATATAATGATTACTGTACCATAGTAATGTCCAATCGCCGAAGAATCCGTTGTGTTACAGCTGTGAAGCGAGGCTACGACTAATTTATACTCGCAAACATTTACTTGGCGATAATAACATTGACAAAGATACCCAAGATGGCACAGGATGTAGTCAATTATACATCAAGAGGGCAACACAATGGCAATGGTTGCCATTATGACCTGTTTAGATATCTAAATAATCTACGAAAGGCAAGCTACGACCTTTTGATATTGTACTATATTCCGTACCAGTTTGACAGTTCGCTGCGGCCGTAGCTGTATCAAGTCACGGCGTTCCGCGTCACAAAAGTCCTCCTCTGATTGTATCTTTTGACGCGACTCAACTCGAGTCATTTTTATTTAATCACCGATTGAGTCCGCGTTTGAGTAATGCTACAGAAGGTTGCGCACAAGTCCAAATCACAGTTTTCAGTACAAATCAGAAACGGGTCAGTTTTAACCATCATAAACAAGTATGTCACGTAAAATAGTCAATCTTCCACTGCGCCGTAATTCATGAAAGGGATATAATAGTAGCCTTGATTATTAGTTTTTGGCTTCTGGAGTACTTTTATAGCGAATTTTATGTTCTCAAATTTAAAAAATGGTAGTTAAATATTTTCGAATACTTCGAAATCCAAAATACCGTCGCGGGCCGCACAAAATGGTCTAGCGGGCCGCGTGTTTGAGACCTCAGCTGGATCGATGTGGTCATAGGGTCGCGAACCTTGATTCCGGTAATCAGGTCCTATAACAATAGGGTTATCATATTTGGGAATCCGGAAAAGAGGAAGCCCTTTACAAATCATAAAAGCCAGATTACTGGACTAGAAAACTGCTGATTCCTAAATTTGTACTAAAAATCGCGTGTTGACTAAAAAAGGCAACTTTTAAATTTGCACTAAATTCGTGTGTTAACTAAGAAAGGTCACTTTTCCCACTTGACTCCAGAAATACTTACTTTTTAAGGATATGCTGTTGACTAAAATAAGGCTACCTTACCGATTTCACTCCCAGAAAACCCCCCTTTTACCGGCATTGCGACTGATCTCCCAAATATAGGTCATTTAGACGCCCTCGAAGGGCATATTGTAACCTTATATAACAACCGTGTATGAACAGCTCGTGTACACTGTATTGCATAGGCTTCCAGTGTAACATCTATATAAATTCTAGTGTTTGTTTGTGTTATGTTCGTGCATTTACGTTTTAGTGTCGTGCAACTCTTTCTTTCCATAGGATTAGTAATTACCGCCAATCATTATTTCCTCGTGTGTCGTGCTTGTATTTATATCCTGTGTTCTGTTGTCTCGTGGTCTTTCATTTAACTGAACTCTGGATCGTGTCGCCTGTCTTAAAGTCATACTGCTGTTAATATATACTGATTACATATTGCAACCTCGTCGTATTGAGTTATTGTTCGAACAAGATCAAGAACATAACAATTGGTGTCAGAAGTCGGATTCATAGTTATTTCTGCGACAAGCATATATCATGGAAGCAACTCTTTCTTTCCATAGGATTAGTAATTACCGCCAATCATTATTTCCTCGAGTGTCGTGCTTGTTGTTGGTCCAAATCTTCTCTGTGCCGGGCATTTCGCGTCGCGAATTTCATTGCGAGTTAACGGCAAGCCATCGAATGCCATATTAATAGCATGAACGATCTCAGCGTTTTCACGAATTTCCAGTTCGTCAAACTCAGGGTCTGGACCCTTTGGTAGGCGAGATAAACCGTCGGCGTTTCCGTGCTGATTAGTCGGTTTATAGCGAATATCGTATTGCTAAGCCATGAGCGTTAGTGCCCATCGCTGTAAGCGTTGCGCTGTAATCACGGGAATTTTCTTGTCTGGCGACAAAATAGCTACAAGCGGTTTGTGGTCCGTTACGAGCGTAAATTTTCTACCATACAAGAATTGACGAAATTTAGTGACTCCGTGAATGATTGACAGAGCTTCCTTCTCGATTTGAGAGTAGGATTTTTGCGAATCGGAAAGCGTTTTCGATGCGTGCGCGATCGGTCTCTCTTCGCCATTGTGCTCGATTGAGAGGACAGCGCCGATTCCGAATTGAGAAGCATCAGTTGACAAAATGACCTGCTTGTTTACATCATAATGAGCTAACTGCGTAGCGTCGATTACGTCGTTTTTGAGAATGCGAAAAGCTGCATCACAGTCCGCATTCCAAATGAATGTCGCCTCTTTTTGGAGAAGACGGTACAAGGCAGCGGCTTTATTCGTAAAATTAGGAATAAACGCGCGATAATAATTGACTTTGCCCAGGAATGCCTGTAGCTGGCGAACATCCTGAGGTTTAGGCAACTGTTTGATTGCTTCAACGGATTTGTGAGACGGGCGTTTGCCGTCCTTGTCGATTATATGACCATGACCAAGGTACTCGATACTACCTTTGAAAAATTCGCATTTAGCGAAGTTGACAGTGAAACCGTATTCGGTGAGGCGCTCAAAGAGTAGCGAAAATTTGTCAAGTTGCGAAAATGATCGCGTTCATCAATGCCAGTAACGATTACGTCATCGATAAAACTAGCAACACCTTGTAAGCCGGCGATCATGGCATCAATACAGCGTTGAAAATTTGCGGGACTAGATGCGACTCCGAAACACATGCGTCGATAACGGAATAGACCGAATTGCGTGTTGATGACACACAAATTCTTCGCATCATCATCTAATTCTAGCTGAAAATAAGCATCGGCAAGATCAATTTTCGTGAAAATACAACCACCCTGTAACTTGTGAAGATTTCATCTAAGGAGGGCAGGGCATGTTGATCTATCTGAATTTGTTGATTCAATGCTTTGAAGTCACCACAAATGCGTACTGATCCATTTGATTTAGTGACGGCAACAATTGGTGCTGCCCAATCACTGTAATTGATTGGTTCGAGAATACCTTGATTGACTAATATATCCAATTCGGTTTGAACAGCGATTTGCCTTGCAAACGGCAAGGGACGTGGCTTGTTAAATACGGGCTTGGCATTAGGTTTCAAGTGAATTGTCACCTTTGTCTTGAATTGTCACCTTTGTCTTGGTGCATCGTCCTAATACAGAGAAAACGGAGGGAAATTTTGTCTGAAATTTGTTGTTCGAATCAGAAATATCCATAGTATTACATGATTGCGATTTGACCATCTGCGAGGAAATTGCATCCAAAGCAGACGTTCCCTTAGCGGTCATGGAGAAAACATCGCTCCAATCGAGACCAAAAATGTTTTGCCCACGGTGTTCGTCGAGAACTACCAATTTTAAGCCAACTCGAACCTCAGAACCCACCTGCACGGTTACAGTGCAAATACCTTTCACTTTCGGTGGCTTGTCGCCATACGCTACGAAAGAGCAATGGTATGCTGAGAGTTTCGGAGAGCCCAAAGTTTTGTACCCAGTCAATCCCACCATGGCGGAGGGTGCACCAGTGTCCCACTGTGTCGGCAACGGAATGCCTTTGATGCTGGAGTTGATCCAGAGCTGGTTTCCTACGCGTCGATATAGTTGATCGATGTCGAAGGAGAGGAGCGGCACTGAGCAGAAATTGACGGATGTGACCTGTTGCGTGATACTAGGTTTGGACATGCACACAGGTTTGATATGGCCTTTACGACCACATTTCAGACATACTGAATGTCGATATTGACAGTCTTTTCTCTGGTGATCGATGAAACAGCGGCTGCAGGATTTCACTTTGCGGGAAGTTGCCTTAATGGATTTGGAAGGTTTTTTCCCCTTCTGGTAACTTCCCGTCATTTTGTTGACGACGGAAGTGTCTTTACCGCTACTCTCGCCTTGGATAACCCTACCAGTTTCCAGTGCTCTCACGTATGTTGCGGCTACTTTGAGAACGTCGTCAAGGGATGGATTGGTTTGTGTTAGACAATGCCGTCTCACATCCGCGTGCGGCGTTTCTTTAATGATGAGATCGCGCATTAGCTCATCAACGTAGCTCTGATCACAACCATCTCTCGAGCATGTGAAGTTGCAATCTTTGGAGATTCCGCGTAGAGTAGCGATCCAATCGGCGTACGATTGTCCCGGCTGCATTTTGCAATTGTAAAATTCGTACCTGGCTGCTTGCACATGAATTGAGTCCTTGAAGTGTGTAGACAACTTCTCAGTCAACGCGTCGAAAGTTTGCGCACTGACATCAGCAGCACCAAACAAATTACGTAGGAGCGAGTACGTTTCAGGTCCAACCCATGAGAGCAGACACGCCCTTTTCTTCTCCATGTTGGAAATGCCGTAAATTGCAAGGTGATTGTTGAATCGTTGCAGATATTGGTCCCATTTCTCTTTTGACTTTACGAACGAATCAAACTTGGGAGCGGTAGCTTCAGATGTTGACGCACCGGGATTCAACCTCTGCACTAATTGCGATATGGCTTCCTCATGTTGCAGCCTCGTCGTATTGAGTTATTGTTCGAACAAGATCAAGAACATAACATGTCTGGAAGCGAAGCGGAGCGCTTCGCTTCGAGGCAGGGTGAAAAGACAGTGATACGATATGGCTGATTGCCAAATTAGAACAAAACGCATCGAATTTATTCGATGTGAATTGCGGCCCGCCATCCGTGACAATTGTTATGTTCGTGCATTTACGTTTTAGTGTCGTGCAACTCTTTCTTTCCATAGGATTAGTAATTACCGCCAATCATTATTTCCTCGTGTGTCGTGCTTGTTGTTGGTCCAAATCTTCTCTGTGCCGGGCATTTTGCTGCTCCAGCTCTTCTTTACGCTGTGTTGAGCAAGAGTTGTTTGTTTTGGGGTATTCATGGTGTTTGTCGACTACTATGGTCATTTACACCAGGCCGATATTCTTTGTATTTTCCGTAACTGCCGACTTATACCACGGCCCACCTCCAGGCTTTTTGTAAGACACCGCTGACGCGAATGAGGTGGCGAGGAGGAGCCTAGTTAAACCTCCATCACTTAGGTGTCCGGATTCTGAAGTCGACCTCGGTCGGACTCGAACCTGCACCCATTGGTGTTGCAGCCACGGATTATACCACTGCGCTCTCTCGTCATCTAAAGTCAACTGTAATGTAAAAATACATCAACTATAGGAGCCCTTAGCGCACGATTGTAGTCGCTGGTAATTAGGTAACTGCGATGCGAAAATTGGGAACTGGCGTCACATGAGAGAGAGCTTGGCTTCATGTCTCTATTTACGGTAGTACATCACAGAACGAATGCGCAATGCGCACTATGAGATTCGCTTCACGTTGACAAGCTAAAAACAGTCTACGTCAGTGGTTCCCAACCTGTGGTACGCGTACCACTAGTGGTACGCGAAGGTCTTTCAGGTGGTACGCGGGTAGATTCTGTTTTTTTTCAACCGAAGGGAGTTATTAGTTCAGGTGGGATTGATTTTGATTGTTTTGAACTTTTTTGACTAGTGGTGAAAAAACAATTCCATGCATCTCATCAACCCGGGCTGATAATCCCTAGTTTAATAGAATTTGTTATTACTAGGGTTATTTTTCTATACAAAATTGAGTGTTAAGTCAAAAAATGGTCAAAACTGTTTACAAAGTAAAAAAAAATTGACCCCTCCATTTCGTTTGTATCGTAGATTTTGATATTTTGCAGCTTGTAGCCCACTTTATACGTCTACCGTTGTAGGCGGCCCATTGTCTGCTCATCGTGGACCATAAACTATCAAACGAAACAAACATGTTGACAATTGACATGGTGTTATGCTCAACGTAACGCAATATCCTAAGTGAAGCAAGACTGCTTGGGCATTGCATGGTTATTTTATCAAGAAGCGCATGATGAATAATTGTGATGTATGACAACATTGTCAGAATGGAGCAACATGTTGCGTCACCAGCAGTGTACGCACAACTTCAGTGTTGTCAGCCAACAACTGCTGCTGTTAAACGGTATTTCTCCATCCTTGGCAAGCTACATAGTAAGGACAGACACTTTCTACCCGAGAATGTAGGAAATTATCTTTCGTTGTTGACAAAATTTGTCATTTTTCAGTCAAACTACTTCGCAAGGACAGACAGTCCCAACCAGAAATGAATATAAGTAGCACAATTTTAACATTATGTGCGAAAACACATAATCTGGGTACGTGAAGTCAAAATTTGGTCAAAATTAAGTTTTTTTACGTCAAAATCTTCCGATTTTTAAGTAAAAAATCGCCCTAGTTATTGCACCTCTCATAGCTCAAATACGTTAGTATGACGTCATAAATGGTGAAAATATTTTTGATCGCCTACGGCAGTGGTTCCCAACCTTTTTCCACCCACGTACCACTTCGAGGTTTTATGCAGTGCTCGCGTACCACCTGCACAATTTACGCACGCCGTAGGCGATCAAAAATATTTTCACCATTTATGACGTCATACTAACGTATTTGAGCTATGAGAGGTGCAATAACTAGGGCGATTTTTTACTTAAAAATCGGAAGATTTTGACGTAAAAAAACTTAATTTTGACCAAATTTTGACTTCACGTACCCAGATTATGTGTTTTCGCACATAATGTTAAAATTGTGCTACTTATATTCATTTCTGGTTGGGACTGTCTGTCCTTGCGAAGTAGTTTGACTGAAAAATGACAAATTTTGTCAACAACGAAAGATAATTTCCTACATTCTCGGGTAGAAAGTGTCTGTCCTTACTATGTAGCTTGCCAAGGATGGAGAAATACCGTTTAACAGCAGCAGTTGTTGGCTGACAACACTGAAGTTGTGCGTACACTGCTGGTGACGCAACATGTTGCTCCATTCTGACAATGTTGTCATACATCACAATTATTCATCATGCGCTTCTTGATAAAATAACCATGCAATGCCCAAGCAGTCTTGCTTCACTTAGGATATTGCGTTACGTTGAGCATAACACCATGTCAATTGTCAACATGTTTGTTTCGTTTGATAGTTTATGATCCACGATGAGCAGACAATGGGCCGCCTACAACGGTAGACGTATAAAGTGGGCTACAAGCTGCAAAATATCAAAATCTACGATACAAACGAAATGGAGGGGTCAATTTTTTTTTACTTTGTAAACAGTTTTGACCATTTTTTGACTTAACACTCAATTTTGTATAGAAAAATAACCCTAGTAATAACAAATTCTATTAAACTAGGGATTATCAGCCCGGGTTGATGAGATGCATGGAATTGTTTTTTCACCACTAGTCAAAAAAGTTCAAAACAATCAAAATCAATCCCACCTGAACTAATAACTCCCTTCGGTTGAAAAAAAACAGAATCTACCCGCGTACCACCTGAAAGACCTTCGCGTACCACTAGTGGTACGCGTACCACAGGTTGGGAACCACTGGCCTACGGCGTGCGTAAATTGTGCAGGTGGTACGCGAGCACTGCATAAAACCTCGAAGTGGTACGTGGGTGGAAAAAGGTTGGGAACCACTGGTCTACGTAGTTCGGTATGCCGTGCTTGTTGGGTCGCGGATATATTCGTGCTGTGAAGACATAATAAATGCGCTGCAAGGTGGACGATAATGGGAATGGACAATGGATATTACGCATTGACGAATGGACATTTCGTAAAGTCGGTCCAAAACTCATGTCCAGTTTCCAATCGATTATATGTTCGCCGATACTATCGTGTCGATATTAAACTTCGAAGGAAACATCGGTATCGGTCACGAGATGAAAAATATCGGCAATTTCCATCATATTACGACATGGTAATAGGGAGTCAGAGAATTACAATCTGTGACTGTTACACTTGGAATATTGATCTGATTCTTGCAGATTACAGACAGAAGTGATATGAGTAGTCATCCCTTATGCACAAGTGAGAGTAGAAGTAACGTCGTGATTTTTTACTCAAGTACAAGTAGAAAAGGCGATTTCCAAGAAATTACGAAAGTGAGTAGTCAAAGCCTGGACACCGAACAATGTGATGTAGAAGTAGTCTAAAATCATAACCATTTGAGTAATTTCTGCAATTGAATAGTATATTCATATTGAAATAAATCCGAACCAGATTATATCAAGACCAAGCATAGCAATGGCTCTAAAGCTGTTCATATAAACCCTCTGATGTTTGGGAAATGTCAATTTATGCTGAATATTATCTGAATATATATAATGGTATCGATATATCTATTTACATTCAGACATTTTGCAGACACACACACACACGTGTATTTGATTATCATTAATGCCAACCATTTCACCTATAAAGACGCATCTCTGTTCCGCGTAAGCGGCGTCTTACAAAAAGACTTGGGCCGTGCTACAAGTCTGTAAATACGGAATCAAAAATTGGCCTGGTGTAACATGACCATTAGGGCTGTTCAAAAATAACTTTTTCTTCTGGATTCCAGCCATTCAGGTTACCGTAAAAAACGCTGGGCACCAAATTTGGTTCAATTCTAACAAGTATAAGGCTCCGCAGATCCAATTAAAATTTTTAATTTATAATAGGAAATTGAAAAAAAAAGTTCAAATTTTTCCGTCAGCCACATGAAATTGTTCAGCTGTCTTCAGAGACGATGCAAAACAAATTTGACTCAATTCCAACGAGTAGAAGCGGAGTTATACGAGTTTTTCGGATTTTCCACGGATTATCCTTGATCGGCGATAATCCGAGGATTATCAACGAATACTCAAATAACTCCACTTGTACGGGTTGGAATCGAGCCATATTTGTTTTGCATCCTTTTCGAAGACAATTCGATAATTTCATGGGGTTGATCGAAAAATTTGAAATTATTTTAAAAAAATTTTACGTAATAAATTAAGAAATTTAATTGGCTCTGCGAAAGCTTAGACTTGTTAGAATTGAACCAAATTTGGTATGCAGGCTTTGTCAGGGTAACCTGACAATTTAATCAGTGAATGACTGGAATCCGGAAAAAAGTTATTTTTGAACAGCCGTAATGACCATTGACCAATGTAGTCGAAACACCATGCTTATCTAAAACAAACAAACGCAGAGTAACTCGGATTGTTTGACTAAACAGGCTTCTCCGGAATTCAAACAATCCAACGCACAAATCAAACGACCAATCGGGTGAATCGTGCCTACATAAAGTTACAAATTTACAATTACGAATTTACGCAACCGTTACTACGTGGCGGCAAATACGCTATTCTCATAGTTCAGTCAACTGCTCAACATATAGCAACTGCGACATGTAGCATCTGTATATAGTTTGTAGTTAGTTCGAGATATGATTTAGAAGTCGGTTGTATAAATGTCATTGCGGCCAAGGTCTCAGTCAGTATATGGTTACATTTGTTTAGTGTTGTGCTTTCAGGCATCTCGGTTTATTTTATGCAATTTACGGCGCTGGTAGGTAATACATCTGGAAACAATCGACAGTCAGACGAGTTTTCAGAGTTGTTGTCTCATTCCGAAGACGCGTTCATCGTCTCTTGTAGAATTGGAGTAGGCTCAGCTCTTTTAAAGGACAAAACACACAGGCTACTTTGCTACTTGACCCATAATGGATGGTGAAACTGAATACAATATGCATATGTAGCCTAAGGCTTCCCGGTTCGGCTCTGTCACGAGCCACAATACCATAGCGTGAAATCTTGGAGATGAATTGGATACAACATCAGGCATTGCCCTACGATACTGCCTGCGACGTTATAATTAGTGATCTCAATAGGTGAATAGATGAAGGCCTGAATTAGCGTTAGAATAGGCCACATGAATATAAAAATACTCTGACATAGTCAAGGGGAATGCGATGCAAATATCAATTCATGAATGACTGGTGAGGATTCGGAAGTGACTTCGTTGTCGGCTGCTACGAATACGGATTGATCGTTAACTGACTGCTGTTCAGATTCTCCTAATATATTAATTACGTCGTAGAGGACATACTAGTCGTTCCTAGTACGTATAGTAATGTAAGTGCGGCACTTTCGTATACATACCATGGCCTATGTGTAAATGTCCTGTCCGTAGCAGTCAAAGGTAGTCTCAGAATGTTCCTCACAGAACGCTGTGAGGAATGTGTCACATCGTGTTAAACTGGGTTGTTATTTATGTAAATGTATAAGTCTATAAGAGGTTTGACACGGGGAAAATGTAGATAGTATGGAATGCATACGCCTTGTGCGTCGACAGTTTTTGGACCCATAAATCACAACGTTTAAGTACACAGTGTACAGGCTCTCTCTGGCAGAAAGTAGTGTTTTTAAGGTTGCATATAATCAAAAATCAATTTAAAGCAAACGTGTTTGAAAGATGGCCCCAATTTAAAACATGTTTTTTATTTTTTTCAAGCCATGACGTCACGGACATTCAATTGTGAAGTCATAGGGGATTGACATTGGCAATTGAAAATATAGGGTAAATATCTTCTTTGACGAAATATATGTAATATTGCTAGTGAACCGACTATTTTGAGGGTTCCAACCGTCCCATATTGATATACGTCGGCTACATCGGGTCGTAATTGTCCGTAGGCTCATACAACATGTTTTTTGTGAAGTATTTACACAATTATGGCGTAATTCTAGAACTTGAAAAAACATGATTTTGTTTATTAAAGGCCGTTTTTGAAAACGCCGTTTGTTTTAAATGCAAACCTAAGTAATATGGGCAATATTGTCCGGACAGCGAAGTGGCATAACCTCTACAAGTCGACAATCGCACTTATTTGCGATGCTGTTAGTGAATCTGCACTTGTTGTGAAGATGCATCTTGCAACTTTCAATGATGTCAACAACGATCGACTGACATAAGATTGTCAAATCTTGTCCCAATCTAATTACCTGAAATAAATAGCCCGAGTAATTGCAATACTTCCGTTTCGTACTTCGACTTTCAATAAGTAAATAGGCTTTTATTACACTTTGACATTGACCTGTGTAATCGTACTATGATCAACTATGTGCTACTGACCAGATGACTATGTTCAAATGGAAATATGTAGCGGGAAAACAAAATATAATCAGCCTATGCGATTTAATTAGCGAGCAGATGGATAAAGGTTAACTATTTTTGTTGTCATTTGAATGTGACCGGCATTAACGAAATGCTTCAATATGACAGGTAACTAGAAAACTAGTTGCTAATCATCACGCGAATACTACAATCAGACAAGATATCAAACGGTTTCAATGGCAGAAGGAGGTCACGACCCACGTGGTCAGAAAATCAACCCGTCATCTGAAGGTATTGTCGCTCTTGAGGTCATATTTTCACAATTTAGCCGTAGTAGGAAATATAATTCGCATACGAATGTCCGTATTGCAGTCGCTTCTTTTGTACATATCATTTTGAACAGTATATTCATATTGAAATGAGCCCGAATATTTTCCGCGGACACTCGTCAGTGGTGGTGGTCGTCAGCAACTAATATGGAATTGGAAAGAGCATTGCATATTGCAGCAGTATAGGGACTTGACGGCATTCATGTAATAACAAAGTAGCTGACCGATTCAGGGTTGTAATGACTCGAGTCACGATTTTCTGACAACTCGACTTGACTCGAGTCATTTTCTCAAAATTCTGAAATAACTCGACTCGAGTCAATCTGTGTGTTGACTCGACTTGGACTCGAGTCATTGCGCATGACTCGAACCAAGTCATATGACTGGAGACCGACATTTCATTGTAATTTCGAGTAATAGTGAAGTAACAGCACTATTGGGATTTCGTCTATTGGTACTGGTACTTGAAAATGCGACCAGAAACTGCTAAAAATGAGGAAAATTAGTAGCCTATATTATAAAAGCGAACCATTCGATATCATAAAACAGAGTTATAAAAAAGTGGGTTTAACAAGACTTTGACTGGAAACTGAGCAGTCAACACAGTGACTTAACTCGGACTCGAGTCATAATACCATGACATCGGACTTGACACTGTTATCGAAGACTTGGCCTCGGGCTTGACTCGGTGGTGAATTGAAAATGACTCGACTTTACTCGTGTCAAAACTATAAAAGTGAGATTGACTTGTGACTTGGACCCATGTGACTTGGAGCCATGTGACTTGGTTACAACCCTGGACCGATATATATTAGGTTACCATTTCTGGCTACATAACCCTGAGGTTTGCGAATTCTTCAATCCCCAGATGTTTACTCCAACACGAAGTATATTTGGAGAGAATAAGACGTCCTTGGGGTAGCGGTTATCAATGAGTCTGCGAGTATTTTTCAGTTCACGCGTTAAGTAGCCTACTCGACAAATGAGAGAATCAGGTCATACTCATGGCATGCATTGCGTAACGATAGCTGGGCTGGACAGTGACATTAAATATCGGGATAATAATCCTAAGTCCAATTCAAGGTGACACAATCAACTGCAATATCAACAATCGTATCACGAAATATGACGTCACCAGCATGGAATGAAGTCTCAAATAAAAGAGCTTTCAATGTACAAATTTAAGGTGGTACACGAACTCCTTCTGTAGACGAAGCTTGGGCTGATGTATTTTGATAAAGGTCGACTCCAACACGCACATATGAAAGCAAGACCGGTCCCTTCCGACGACGCGGAATATGTCGTCTCGATAACGTTTTGCACATACGCGATTATTCAACAGATGTTTGCCAATGGCAGAGTTCATGGGCTTTGATCGCTCAGCATCGAGCTTGAGCGGATGGGTCAAGGGCGATCTTTTCACCGAGCGTGATGCACGTGATCTGAAAAATCTAGGGGACATGCATGCTGGTTTATGCAAACGCTGCGACGTTCTATATACGTGGCTACAATCACAATGGCACTACATTACTTCGTTGCAGTGCAGGAAGCACGTCTTTCCGTGTTGAAGGGAGCTTATCATTTTATTATAATGTACAAAATTGATCAAAAGATAAAGTTGTTGCCATATCAGCAATCTTAGCAAGTGTCAAAGTATCCTACTTATTCATGCGATTTTCATACCCTTGCAATTATAATAGCACCAGAGTGCATTTGTTTCGGTTCCTTCGCGCCATGATTCGAATTCCTGCATTCATTCTTACACTGCACAGTGCACACCTCATCTGTTGCCTTTGCTATCTACTTATTCAAACACTGGCCTCTCATCAAATCTACATACCTATCATTTTCTTTGTTTGATTTTATGTCATCTTTCGTTTACCAATGATATATATTGGCCACACACATACAATGTACATCAATACGAAATTGTGCACACATGAGAAAGCCGGTTGGCGATTGATATAAAGGCTTTGCGGTGAGTGTCTGTCACACCATCGTCAATTAAATTTGCAACTGCACTTTCTTGGTGCAAAGAACAAATATATTTATCTGTTAAGCGACACGATGGCTTACAATATTCCTACAAAGTCGATTGCGGGAGTTCTTGCTCAATGTCAGATTAATTATTTCCGTTATTATCTAACAATCCTACATCGAGATGGCACTAATCGCGTATTACCAATCTTCTTTCGAAATATGTATCCGCGATCTGAAAATAATGCATGAATACAACGTTGCGTTGAGTTTCCTTATCCAGCTCAATTTGAACAATAATTTCTGGATTCATATTGCGTTGGTAAGTGACTTCATACCTGATAATTACTAATTTACTAGGGAATATTTTCTGTGCGGAGCCTAATTGTCGTGGTGACGATAATCGTTGTGATTCAGCCGACAAATAAGTAGCCGAACGCTGTATATAACCTCGAGTTAGACAAGACGTGACGAAGTTGATCATCGATAAATAAATTCCGCCAACGATTTTTTTTTCGGCAGGCGTGTTCAACATTATAATCGCGGCGGCATTTCACATACTTTCACACTTTCACAGCCGCCAGTTTCGCTCGGACGGCACCGTATCGGCGCATCCAAAATCTCGCCCAGCCAGTCCCATATAAACTTTAATGAATTATTGCGGCAAACTCGACTCATCTGCTTTATTGCAAAATTCCATAGTATTCGTACATTTCGTAAAAATCAGGGCAGCAGCTACCCATGGGCACAAAGGCATTTCGTGACATATTCTAGAATCTAGAGCAGTGATTTCCAAACTGTGTGCTTCGAGAGATTAGTCTGCCGCCAAAGATTATCAGATGTGCCGCGTATCATTTTTTTCATAAATTTTAAAAATGAGGCATTTAGGCTAGCATATCCGACTTGAACGCGTTCAAATTGCTTCATTGCTGATGAATAACCACACGTCGTGGCCATTACAACGGAACCAATCCAATCACGGCATTGCCGATGAGTTGGGTAATTGGCACATCGCAAGTGGACTGTTTCAAAGCAAGTCTTTATTTGTTTCAAACTCCCAATGAATCAACTCATAATCAAAAAATTACTCAGCATAGCGTTGGCACACGGCCTCGACTTCATCGTACACTGCAATATATATTTTCAGAATTTGTTGTTCACGTTACGTGGGTTGATTGTCTGTCCAGCAATATTTTTTCAGAGCAACAGATGATTGATTTACGAAACTCTACGTTTTTTAAACGGTGTTTGGGTGGGTTTTTGCTGTCTTCTTCCAAATCCTATACCGGTACCATGATAGGTACAAAAGCAATCCGAATTTTATTGCGATATTGATCTTCATGACTTGATATGAAGATTGATTTATTGGTTTATTGTTTTGGCTAAAATTAGGAAAAAAAAACTATTTAAGGATTATGAAAGACTACTTGAAAATGAAATTGACGACGATATGTTTGTCAGAAATGCAAGCTGTTTCTGTCGTATAAAGAAGAATAGCCATCGCATTACCACGTATAATATTTTAAAAATGCAACTTTCTTGTAACTGTGCCAGGGATGTTTTATAATTTTTCTGGTGTGCCACATACCGAAAAAGTTTGGAAACCACTGATCTAAGTGTGTATTTGTGGGGTCATGTGATCATCACAGTCCTGATTTCATAGAGTTTTCACAGAGGACGCTGTTTCTTAATAATTGTCCATTGCTGTCTTCCATGTATACGTAGCTGCTCAGCATTTCTGGTGAATGTTCCCTGAGATCATAGGTCTTTTTGAGTAGCCTAATACCAGTTCAAAATTACAAGACAGAAATATTAATTTACGGTAGCGACATCTAGATATCCCTGATTTACAGTAGCGAGACCGCTGTTGCCATTTTCACCATAAACAAACTACGCTAGTTCTGATGTAGCTATTGTCTGCTGATAAAATACTCGTCCTGAATAGTGGTGATTTATTTTTATTCGTCACCAGTCTAAAATTATGTGTATCTTAGTACACAGTAGACGGCGCTTATGACTTCATAGATCGGCAATCGGCAAGGAGTTCTACCTGTGGCAAACAATGACTCACGGACGATTAAATTTGCTTTATGAACCCGTGACAAACCATACAAATCCAGGAAAGATGGATATAAACTGGACACTCTCTTGGTACAAGTGGGTTTGCTTATGTAGGCTATATCACGCAGAGTACCATAAATAGGTAAATCGACCGTCCTATGAAAATCCAGAAATTTAAGAACCTAGCCGAACGCAACGAACTACTGAAGTTCTAAGACCGAGAGAGTTCGGTCTGAGTGACCTCATTACCGCTGCACAGTAAATCCATTTACTTGTTCGTACTACGTTGTCTGCAGTCTGCACACTACTTACATTGAATATGTCACACCAAGTTCAAAGATAATAGGTCTGAGATTCTGAACAATTCACTATGCAAACTTGCATTTTTAGATAAGCAACGAATAATACGTGCTGGAGGAAGCGGAAGAAGAGGAGCACCAAACGAAACAGGTAGCCTAGATTTGTTTTTCCGACCCTCGCGATATTCATCAGCTGATATCAAGTAATGCTAGCGTAGCGTGCATGATACGTATAAATCTTTATGCTCACAGCATTAGCTGTACCGGCTCGTGGGTGTATCTATCGTTCATCTGCGTAATTCCTTGATTTAACTTGGTCGCAATGTTACCTCTAAGCCGCGTACGCGCGCAATTGCTCAGTGCTGACACGGTCTCTGCGCACAGAAAATCTAAGCTGCGCACAAAAATCCGAAGTGATGACCTCTTTTTTAATCGTTACGCACTGTTGTCCAAGGGACCGAGCAGTGAGTTGATGAGTGTGCGCAGACTCGTGAAAAATTAGAAAAAAAACCTATTTCTTCAATTTGACCGTTCTTCATTCACAATGATAGGCCAATAAAGTAAGCTACAAGCTGTAAAATGTCATATGATAAGTTCCTCCATTAAGCCTTCATCGACAGTGTAAACAACTCCGATACAAACGAAACGCAGGCTGCAAATAATTGATTTTGTAAACAAATATTACAATTTTGACAAAATTTTGACTTATTGTGACACGTCAAATTGCCCTAATTATCAGTTCTATCGCTTGTGTGTAAATTAGGTACGGCTGCGGTTATTGCAGGTTCACGGTTTGATGTAGGCATCAATTAATCAACTTTGCACTCAACTGTGTATAAGGTGTTGCACGAGTAAATTATTTTCATACAATATAATCGTAAAAAATCGAACTTTCCATATTTTAGGCATCACTCTCAGATATAGTTAGCAACAAAGGGCTACTTATTTTGCAGACTACTCAATTATGTGTTGCCTACTAGTAATAGGCCTACTTCCAAAAATTGGTCATGTTTTTTGAATGCTGAATGCTTCCACTATTACTCGATAGTAATCCAAAGAAAGTCAACTCACCATTGTACTTTGAATTTTGTTATGTAGAGTGTAGTTTTTGACATGTATTAGAAATCACCTCTTCTAGTTGTATTTAATAACAAATTTATGGCATCACCTGTATTTGAGTATCCACGCTGAGTAATACAAACTACTTTATACCTTAGTATGAAGTACGTTTATATATGTCAAGAGGCGTCATGCAATGTCATAGCATTGCAAACTTGGTCTGCAATTTGCATCCTTATAATACTACCCATCCCAATAAGAGTACCCTCAGACATGATTCGTACTTTAAAATATACTTCACACCATGAATACTCTATCAGATTACGGTCCACTCGTGTGATTCGAACGTATCAGTAAGTTAATTTCTTAGCGTCACGAATTTTTTCTTTCAAATATAGTATTGAACCCCTTTAACACGTGGATTCGGCACGTCCGATGCCATGACATACGATTGAATTTCAATTTCAAGTCTGGATGATTCGAGACTGAACTCAATAATGGTGAAAATGCAGCCTTTGCGCACTTTATTTTTCGAGACAAATAATTTTAAGCCATCATTCACTCTCAGTGACCGCGGGCCATACGTTTGACACCCGCATCTAAAAACTTGTCATGTATAGGAAATCAGAGAGCGCAGATTGCTGTGATATCGATTCAATCTTCGAGGAATATCATAATATGGAATACTCACTCGGAGACCAATATTTGCGGTTCCACTATGTCTCAGCATCCCTGCGCTTTTTACACTGGTCTATATTTCAGACCTACGTCAATCGAGTTCGGTGCAATGTCTCATCTTTTAAGAACGTTGCGTCTCTTCAATAAAATTATCGACGAGTATACCATATAAAAATCTGACACATAAAACACAGACTTATAATAGCCACCAGTGTTGCGAGTTGCGACAGTGTCGATGTAAGCACAACGCGATTCACGTCTGCAGTCTTTGTGATAAGAATACACAATTGATTACAATACGTTTCATATATGACTTGAAGATGAATGACTGGTATTTAGTATAGAATTCTCTCGTGCTTCGACGTCACAGTCACGAACGGTGTCTGACTGGTTCAATTGCTATAACAGGACAAGTTCAGCGAGGTCGGGATTCTAAGGAATCACCCATACCTGATGCAGCAAGTAAGTTGTTACTATTTATAGTCGATATCACGACAATGCCGAATGATTCCTTATAGTAATACACTATTGCTATGTAAATACTAGCTCTCGTATCAGCGTTGAGGAGCTCAAACAAGCTTCAAATACTTGAAGAAATCTTGGGGCCGAGACCTAAACAAGCTCTGGATTGTGTGGTGACTGTTTCACTACCATCACGACCACTCATTTATTCCCTGTTTCTGTGATTGATGGAATAAAATCATGATTCATCGAATCTGAAGATGCATTTCCCCCGTAACACGATTCATACAAATGCCCTGAAACTTCAAATTCTCTCATTATCCGTACTTTCTGAAAATTCCATCCGGTGCAAC